>NC_134282.1:16454722-17654722 GCF_949628215.1 Phalacrocorax aristotelis | reverse complement strand
TGCTCTGCACTCTAGAGCCATGCAGGGAGCATTTTATGTGTGTTTCCTTGTTCCGTGAAAGCACTAACAGATTAAATGCTTGCATAGAAATGTAATAATGATTAATGCATTCCTGCCCAGGCTCTGGCCATTGTTCTGACATAATCTACCCTTCTTCAAGACTACAGATCCTTTGCTCATGCCGATGGGTGTTTGGTCCTGCAGTCTGACTGAAGTCAGCAGGAGATAAGAGTGTTGCACCCCTCTCAAGATGAAATCCACCCATTCTTGACCAAGTATATGCCTTCTAGAGTAATAAAAGCAATGTAGCAACTAAGCCTGTGAATAGGAGATCAAGCAGAGAAATGAGAAAACATTCATTGCCTGGGAAAAAGGCCTGGCAAAGCTCACAGTGGTGAAACCAAATGGAAACATTGCAAACTTTCACCTAGAATAAACAATCCCAATCAGCTGGAAGCGCTTTCCATCACACTGGTTCCCAGGAATGGGGTTGCATCATTTTCTTGACACAAGGCTGCCAAAATCTGTAGCTACATACTAGAATCCTGCTGATTAGCCAAGCTCTTGGCACACTTCTATGGTCAGAGATTTTTATTTATTGTTATTTTTCTGGTAGGAATTGCTGGAAGATTAAAAATGGGAGGCAGGCAACGCAAATACATATTTATTTGGGTGGAGGAGACTTACGCTTTAGGGTAGAATAATGCATTGTGTTACGTGGCGGCTTTCTGTCAGAGGACCTCAGACATGAAATACCATTATTAACCTCCCAGCATAGTCTGTGGCAGATGAGACATGCTCCATTTCTTAGACGGTCAAAAGCTGGCCAGAGATATTAAGCACTGAATGCTCTCAGGTCCCCTTGAGTCAAGCCTGACTTGCTTCTCCATGGTTCTGAGGACCCTGCTCCATGTTTTTGTATTACCTTTTAAAAGCTGCCTGCGGCACATACAGTTAGTAGGCGCTCTGGTCAAGGAGTTAGTGCCACACTAGGATCGGAGTTCAGGAGCTCTGCCTTTCTAGCTGCTTTGCAGCTTGTTATGTTATGTTTGGAAGCAGGGACACCAACCCTTAGCGTTTACACTTCAGAATTATCCTACTGTGAGAAAATTCTTTTTTTCTTTTCTTCACAAATGTCATCTTCCGTTTCGCGTCTGTTCTTCAAGCACTGTCTAACCCATCTGTTTTGATGGCTGTCTAGTCCTTGCTGCTTGCTGCTCTTGGTACACATAAACTAGGCGCTGGAGCACCTCCTTCACCCACCTGATCTTTACCAGTTCTTCCACAGTGCCTACTTCTTCTTTTCACCCTTCACTGCCTGAGCCAGCATCCTCCTGTTGTTCAAGGCAGCCTTTGTACACACTTCCTTTTTCTCTGAAACTCTAGCAACACAAGAAGTATGAGCTCAGAAAAAATTAAATAGCAATGGTGAGGTTTCCCTCTCTCTCAGCTCTTTCTTCAGAGTGGCTTCCTTTGGGAATCCTGTTCATATTTTCTTCCCATTTGCAACAGCATCCCAGGAACCGAGCTACAACATAATACATCTGGGGCTAAGTTTGAACAGGAAGCCAGATGCAGACAGGCATACTGGAGTGGAGGGGAAGGAAACAGGGAAAGATCAGACAAAACTGGACATCCAGCAAGGCCTTGCAAAGCCAACTGGCAGCCCCATCTTCCAGGGGGCTCTCTGAAAGCAGACATTTGTCTGAATCAGAAACTTCCCTCCAAACACACATGAACTTTGAGAAGGGTCAAGTCCAGATTGGTTCCAGCTGGACTCCAGATCCTGATAAGACAGTTCCTGCCCTGGGCCTCGAGAGCATCTGAAACCTTGGGCAGCCTCTATACCGACCTCTCCTTTCCAGGGTCGCCAAGAATTTTTTACCCAGTTATTAAGTCATGAGCTTGCAGGAGGAGACCAACCCTCTTTGGGACTGTTTGTTTCACTGTCCAGGGACATCTTCCTTTCTTCAGGGAGCCCTGCAAAGCAATTTTTAAGGAGGGGAGGAGATTCCGCATGACTCAGTGGTGTTTAAGAAACAGGGGAGACAAATGAGGAGATCCTAGAGGTACTTCCTTTCTGAATAGCTTAGAGATTAGTAATGCTTTGCTATACCTGTAAATAATTCACACGCAGACATGAATGCCAACAAGTGCTCTGGAAAGCTGCACCTTGCTACCCCTTGTTTTCAAAGTGCATTTGTGATTTTTCAGCAACCACCTACCGAAGCCAAGAGAAAATAAAAAGAACCCTGACCTTTCACTGCTCTGATTTCCTAACAATTTGGACACCTTTAATCCTTGCCTCAATCTGCAGGGCACAGTTGTGTAACACAGCCACAGTCCAGGAAGGGCCTGGCACAAGAGAAATGCTGGACCAGGAACATCCTCAATGTGCAAAAAGCACGAGGGGTACAAAAACGAAAGCTTCTCTGGGGGCTCACAACAGCATTAACCATATTTCTGCAGTGTTTGGGGAATCAGTCAGTGTGTTGAAGGTTTTTGCTTGTCGCCAAAATGGCCACGCAGAGTGGTCAGACAAGTTGGGCAGCGAATGAATGCACATTAATATTTGCTGTCACTGAGGTTGCAAAACAAAAGCAGACAGATCATTTCAGGACTTGGCCTCCTTATCTCCACCTACCACAGCCTATAAAGTTGCATAAGAAAACAGGACTGAATAGGAAGAAGTCTGAGGTGGAAACCTGAAGAGAAATGAAGCAGATGTAACAACACTGAATGGCAAAGCTCCCCCAGAATGGGATTTTATGGTAATGGCGAAGTAGTTCTGAGCTTGTCTCAAACCTTGACTTCAGGTCCTACTCAACTTAGGCCAAAAGAAGTTAAAATTAAGGAGGCTTCTTTTGTGGTTTGTCATGTACTCCATGATTATGGACACTCAAAAAGCTCATTCTACTGAAAGATTCAAGGATCTGTACCCCACTGGAAAACTTCCTTGTTTAATGCATATAATTTCAGTATGCAAAAACTTAGCGACTGAGAAAAAGAGGAAGATGTTCCCGTTGTGGTTTAGTGGTGACAAAAGGGTTAATCATCTCCCAGTGTTCCTGACAGGGCCACACTAAAAGCCATGTGAGTCCCAGCCTTCTCCTAGGCTGCAGGAGCAGCACAGTGGGGGCAACCTCTGCAGAAACAGGGTCCCCACAGAAACCCAGCATGCAGCGGAAGAGACAAAGTGGCTCCAAAGTGCTTTTGATCTGTTGGAAACCCTGACTTTATTTTAAAAGAGTGAAATTTTTTTATTTGGAAGACATGAGCATCTGCTTAGTGATTTCTTAGTGCAAATCACTGGTGTTTTGCCAGGTAAGCAGCAAACAACATTAGGTCATTGCAAACAGTTCTCCTTGTGCTCCATCTGTCAGATGAGGAACATATCACTGGCAAGATGTTTGTGATGCCAAACTCTCCTTCAGTTAAGAAAAGCCAAATGTGAAGCACATTAAGTAGAGAACCTGAGATGCGCTCCCTAGACCAGCAGCAGCCGATTTGCTGCTGTTGGTTGGTTAATCTCTCATTAGCTCAGGTCAAAATGAGCTGCATGAAGAAGAAATGTCTCTGTTACGACATGTCAGACCTATGGAGCCAACTGAATCCCAAGTGCCGAATCTGTTAGGGGCCACGGGGGTGGTTCTGGCTCTGAATTACCCATGGGTGATTATGTGTGAGTGACTGTGTGCAGTCAAGGCGTGCCCTGCAGCCTTCTCCAGGCTCAGCTTGCAGGAGACAAGCATGTGTTACAGCCTCACCTTCACTGGCTTTGGAGCAGGCCCTATTTAGCGGCCATTCAAATATGGTGCTGTCAAGGAAGAAAGAGGGCACCTAATGGTGGTGTAGATTAAGATGAGATAAAAAGAAAAGCTGTGATTCAGAGGAATGACGCCATGGGAAACATCAAGGAAAATGAGATGGAATGTGCAGCCATTAGCAAATTGCTTTATTTATGGCTACTGGACACTGCTGTTATGCCAAATCTTGAATTTATTGGGTGCCTTGGACTTCTTCATTAAAATCATATTATGGAATTGTTATTTGTTGGAATTTGCAATGACTGTCCCCTTAGCTATTTTTACTTTTGCTCTGTGTGTGTGTACGGTCCTGTAAAAACAGGCCAGTCTGTGGGGAGAGAGCTCATTTCTAGTCATTATTTTTAAATGGCATGGCTGAGTTCACTTGCTTCTCTCCCCCATTTTGGCTTTGTGCTTCACCTCGCAGGCTGTACTGCAGTGGCTCCAAACCCTTTCCCTCCCAGCTATTAATGTTAAGCTGACAAGCTTTAAGCAAGGATTTTCAGGTGTCTTTACAAAGCTTGTGTTGGCTGCTAGGTGTTCCCAGGAGGCTGCAGATCCTGGAATCTTCCACCCTGGCAGTGTGCCCAGACCATTGCAAGTGTGACCTTACCAAGATCTCAGTACTGGGATTTTGCAGCTGTTCAGAGGTCTCCAGACACCACAGCAAATGGTTTCTGCTCTCTGAGTCAGCCAGTTGCTGCTTTAGATGACGCAGACCCCAACCCTTTAAGGTTTCCCCAATGTTCCTTACTAGAACCACCTTCAGAGTTGGTCTCCTAAAGATGGAGAAATGAGTGGAGGCTGGCAACTATGACACTTGTCTCTAGGTTGCTAATGCCAAGGTTTTGGGCAGCTGGTCTTCAAGGAAGGCACATGGAGATGGCAGGGTGGGGGAGAGCTGAGATGTCCAGAGCTGATGATTGGATCAGCAACTAGGTCTGCATATTGGCTGTATTATATAGAAATGACACCAGCCCTCTTCTCTCATGGTAATGAAATCAGTTATGTGATGCTGCGTGGGTATAAACTGCATTCAAGTAGTTTTATGCTTCACAGGCTGCTGGATCACTGCAATAGTTGTGCAAAGCTGACAGTGGCTGCAGAAGGACAGAAGCAGCTCACTCCTGACCCCTGCTCCCTGAAATCATGCTCTCCTCTAATGCATATTTGCATGCTGGAACACCCTACAGCAATCCTAGAGCTCAGATTCTGGCTTGTCTGATTGTTTCAAGTCATCAAGGTTTGCAGGTCTTCTCTCTCTTCTGACCAGACGTGGTCACAGTAAGAGCACGGGTCCTCACCAAAGCAAGGCAGACAGAGCTTTTCAGTGACATGCCCATCATCAATCACTACAGGAAGATTATTCAGTTTAGAAGCTCACAAGTATGTCACATACTGTACACTCCATGCTGCTTTTTTGCATAACACTTCCCAGCCTGTTTGAACGTAGCTCTGGGCTCCCTTAAGTCTCTTTTGTCCTGGGAACAAATCTCTTTTGAGAACTGCAGTATCAACCTCATGTGTTGCTCAGTTATAAGCAAGCAATTGGAGGATGGTTACAGCTAGGTTCATTAGTAGGTTTCACATCTTGCATGAAGCAAGACCAAGAGGTTTTCATTTGATTTCATGATTTCTTTCTTTGCTGTGATTTGGAACACTCAGGGAGTAACCTGGCTGCCAAAGCAAGCTGAAACAGGTAACACCTGGGACGCTCACGGCAGGGGGGAGTGCTGCTAAAACACCTCAGCAGGTATGATACTGTTCTGACATCATCCCATGCCCATCAGTTTGTAGCCATTTCTTTTGCCCAGGACCTCATGAGTTGAAAGGCACCAGTGCAGAGAAAGCTCTGTGGTGACACCTCCCTCGTGCTGACTTCTCCTGCAGGGTTTAGTGGCCCTATGGGAGCAGCAGCCTGTGCGGGGGCATTGGATGTGCACTCACTTGCCTTCAGTGAGTGGCATCTTGCAGCCGCTGAGGTCCAGGGTGGGGGATGCAGAAAGACCCATCCTCCATGTTTTGGGTCTTCCCTTTGTCCTTCTCCAAGCAAAGGACTTTTACGAGGAGCTGCTCCCCATGGTAATGGAATCTAAATAATCCCTCTAATTAGCTTTCTGACAAAATCAGGCTACTGGCTTCCCTCCCAACACAGACACACACACCTGGAGGGTTGGGTGCAGAGGTTTCGGGGGAAGATAAGATGCTGCTCTGTCAATCAGAAACACTGTGAATAGCATTCGCTCTGCCTTTGTGCAGCTGTTATGTGTTTCATGTCCCTTCCTGTGAGTCTTCCTCACACCTTTCAGTGGATGGAAGGCATCTGGTGGATGGCTCTCTAGACTGCCATCCACAGACCAGCTGAAGCACACGCACACACCTGCCTTCAGCTGGATGAATATTAGACATGTCACCTATTGCCAAAGAAGGTTTCTTCAGTACCAGAATAACTAAAACTTCCTTAAGATATGCAGGAGCGCTTCCAGATTGCAAAATGGAAATCACTGCCCGGAATCACTGCATTCAAAGTAGGGAAATATCCCTTTAAAGAAACCCATTGGCAGTATAACTAAAAGCCCTAAGGCCAAGCTGATCTTCAGCGTAACTCCACTGAGTCAAGAGGAATACACCAGGGATTAAGTTTGGCCTGATAGCGAAAACCACAGGCAAGTGAGAATGATTCCCAGAATCAAGCTGACCTGAAAAATGTAGTTAGGTTTTGCCCTTAAAGGAATAATTTTCTTAATAATAATACATTAAGTGAAATGCTTGTCAAAATTATTCCAAGCATATGGGGACGAGGTGATCAACATTGTATGAATTATTTCCTTTAGCAGCTATATTTCTGGTTCATTGTTTAGCTGTTCTTTAATTCCAAAGCTTGTAATCTTCCTACGGGCTCTTCTAGATTTGCTACCTGCCCTATTCATTCTTGGCTTGCTAGAGCCACAGACTGTGTGTTTTAGGTGCTAATCCCAGGTTTGCCACTGAGTTCCTGTGAGATTTTGGTGAGGGTTTTTTTCCCCAGTATCCCCCAACTCTATCTCTAGTGGTACATCAATATGTGAACTGATCCCTGGGCAATGTTAAGGGTAAAATATCTGTTGTTATCTTCCTTGACTGGGCCCTTTGTCTTCATCTTAATGCCTTGCAAGCATTACCAAGCAAGGATGCCAGTTAGCATGAAGACAAAACTTTCTCAGAAGTGGTGCCTGCATACAGGGCTTGTTTCCCGAGAGAGGGGAATGAATGACTACAGAATTAATCTCTTTCAAAGCTCTGGTCAAAACTCATTTGTTGTGTTTAACTTGTTCTCAGCAAGTCCTAAACACACACTCAGAAACAAAGAGTGGAAAACCCAACTGTAGTTGTTCACAAAAAACAAACAAAACCAAAATAGGAGCAACTTGCCAGTGTACAAAGATCACTACCAACAAACCTTTGTAAAATAATCAATTTATTTCACTTAGAGTATTGAAAAGGCAGAAAAGAGAACGAATAGAGGTACTTTTTTTTTTATGTTTATCCATTTGGGAGCAGTTACCAAGAACTCCCGGGGTTTTTCATTTGCTTTCTCACCCTCCCATACCTTCCAAAAGGCAACAGGCCTTTTAAATTCTATTTTTCTTCCTCAGCTTTGTAGTTGTCAGTCCAAGAATTCATGGATGTAATGGAGAGCTGGAGACTCCCTCCTGAACCCCAGCACTTCAGGGATCCCTGACTATCACTCCCCCACCTCTGTGTCTAACTCGTGTTTGGCAAAGCACAACTTGATCTCAATCAGGACTCCTAGGAGGGTAGCCAGGTTGGATCTGACAGCATCAGGAAATGTGAAACCAATCCTGCCCCTGGAATTCATCCCAAAGACTAAGAATCATCACTAATAAAATGCATGCTACTTTCTTACTTGAAATTTCTGGGCCGTAGTGTGCTTGTAATGGGCCTTTCCTGGGGTTAAAAACTTTTTCTTACCACCATTTCTTCCTAAAGGTGCTTACACGTTATAATGACATCATCTCTCATTTAATTCCTGGATGAATTTAGCAGGTTAAATTCTTCAAGTCTCTCAACTTTTTCTTAAAATGCAGAAACCAACAAAGAGGAAAATATTTGGCTGGTTAAGACTATCTGTGGAACGAGAACTGGTCCATACTTCAGTCTGCAGCTCCTCTCTTCATTCATCCAAATCTCCTATGAGACCCTTTAGCTGCAATATCACACTGGAAACTCAGGTTGGGCTGCTTGTCTGGTCTGACCTCAGCATCCTCTTCCAACTCCTGTTCCACCTTCTAGGACAAGGGGTTCTCCCTCCGCACTGGTCGGCTTCATCACTGGCTCCTTGGCACAGGGCTCTGGCTGCCTGAGCACACACACTCTGTCCACATGAGTCCAATGACCCAGATCTCTCCACACCGCTGCCTCCACCTCTTCATCAGCCACCGCACTGCCTGGCATCTCCAGGTGTCATCTCCAGGTTTTAGCAGCAGTTGTGCATCACCTTCCACACGGTTGATAAAAACATTGAAAATTATTAGATGTCCTGTCAGTCCCTGAGGTTCTCCCCTGGAGATGTGCCCTGAGTGACTCCCTAGGGACTGCTCGTTCAGAAGAGCTTTGATCTCACTGCTCCCTAAGCTACGTACAGTGCACACTGTTGATATCATATATTCTTATTTGCTAAGAGAATGTGCTAAGTCAACCACCTTGCCAAAAATCTATCCCATCCACAAAATCACTTTTCCCAACCAAACTTTTAACCTCTGCAAAGAGCATGATTAGATTTGTCTGAAATTCCTGGTTTTCATCTAAAAAGGCTGAACCAACTGCCGCAAATAATAGTCACAGCTTTTAACTCCACACTGTTCAATTCCCCAGCAGCTTTTCCGTCATGCCAACAAGTGGTCTCATTCTATTGTGTAGTGCAGTTTTGCTTTAAAACCTTGTCACGCCCTTATGATTTTGAAGATGCTATGGCATGCTGGGAGACGTCTAGGATGGGGTGCCCAGTGCCTTCAGGAGATAAAAGCTTCTTGGCAAGGTCTCAGGACAGAGTCTCTGCTCTCCCATCATCCATCCTAAGTGGGCCAGGTATTGGTCTGAAACTGGTAGAAATGTTCTAGCATGATGCAGCTACTGTTTACATGCAGAGGTGGGGGAGTCTGTGCTAGGAATAGCATGGGAATTTTTCTTTTTCCTTTTTTTAACCACTTTTACCCCTCATTAAGTTCTTTCAGACCCAGCCCCAGGCTTGATTTATTTTTGAAAGGACATTTTTAGCCACTGTGTCTTAAAGAAAGAAAAAAGTCCGCCAAGCTTACTTTTAAAGAAGAAACCACGCACATGCATACTCTGCCACAGTTTGTTCGCTTCTCGGTATCCCACAAGATCCTCCCCGCCGCGATACCAGCATATCGCTCCACTCCTCTTGCCTACAGTTATATAACTGCATTGGGGTGGCAGCTCTTTTGCTTTCTAGGCTGGAGCATGAAGAGCAATAAAGTTACAAAATTACCTGGGTCAGCAACAGCCCGCTTCGGAGTAACCCACCCAAACCTACAACTTGTTGCACCATTTAGTTAGCTAGTTTTCGTGTTCAGGAATGGGTGAGAAGAATGCTGCAGAAATGTTTCTAAAGCAGCTATCTGCCAATGTTAAAATACCCAGGATTTCCTCCTGGCTTTGATTTGGTTCGTGTTGCTGTTAATTTTCCTTTCCAGCTGCCCTGATGATGTGAGACTTTCAACTAGCAGTCTCTCTTCTTGAATTTGTAAGAATTTACTGAGCAGTGTTTAGTTCAGGGACCAGACAGAGACGTATACCAAAGAGGGTAGGATCTGGTGGGTTTGTGGTCAAAGCACAAGGCTCTGAATCAGGAAATGTTCAGAATCAACTTTGAGAGATGGGTCCAACCCACAATGCTCAGTTCTGCATCTGCTCCTGCACCAAGCTCCAACTGCCCTGAAGTTTAGGATGATTTAGTCTGTGGCTGCTGCATGGAGATCACCTCTTCTTTCCTTGGACTTCCACAAAGCAAGTGCTTATTAAAGGCAAAACAATTGCCAGATTGCAAAGAGGGTTCAGTGCAAAATTAACTGAGTAGTTTCCCAACAGTGAAGGAGTTTGGATCCCATGGACATCACCCAGCTTGCAGGCATCATGAGAACTTTCTCTAGCTTGTCTCCTGAGACGTGCTGCACATGCACAGCCTTAGCTTGTCCCCCAGTTGGTGGACAGCGGCTGCTAAGTCAATGGCATCTCTCTTCTCTGAGATATCTGTGTGCATTGAGCTGGAAGTATCCATGAGGAGCAATAACAAATTCCCTCCCCGCTGAGCAGCACCACAAAAGATGTACAGTATCTGATTCCCAGATGGCAATGTTAAAAACAGAAGACAACATGTCTGGGAAAGTACCTGAGGCATACCTGAACAATAGAAATAATAGAGATGTAAGAAGAAGATAGATCCTTTCTTTTTTTCTGATATATGCATGCCTTGTGATCGCTTAAAAAACAAACACCTTTTTTGTCGAGCAGGAAACAGCCTGACTGAATAGAAACACAGTCAGTGTGCTAGAGTGAAGTGGTTGAAATAGGTGAAAGGTTGGTAGCACGAGCAATGTGCCAGGCTTGTCTGCTCCTGATGTTTGTGTGGTGTGTCACGTGAGCACGTAAATCCTTGGAATCCCTCAACATTTATTCGGATACCAGCAGACTTGTGTATATCTATCTTGCCAAAGACTTGGAGGATTATTCTTAAGGGCCGTGGTCCCCTAGCTAGTCTGCTTGCATGGTCAGGAACATGAGGCTTGGGATAGGTTTTTATAGGATAGGTTTTGTTTTAGGCCCTCTTAGGACAAGGATTAAAAGGCTAACATGAGGAAGAAGTGGCTGCCTTGTCTCATACGTTCCAGGAGCTAAACATTCTGCAGAAACCAAAGACAGCTAATGTTTTCTGAGATACCTGTCCAAACATCAGTGAGATGGAGATACCACCCCGACGAGCAGCAGGCAGCTTCATGCAAGCATACCGGCTTCTGTCTCTCTGGTCTCGCCCCGCCTGCATTTGTTCCTCCTTTGCCTGATGGCACATCTCCCCCACACAATGGCATGTAAAATCTAATCTCTACTGAAAGCTCTGCAGGGCAGGAACTCACACATTCAGATCCAAATAGGCTACTCATGCCTTTTTAATTTCACTGGATCAGAATAACATCAGCAAGGAAATAAAGTAACAGCCAAAGAATCAAGTCAGCACAGTGAAACAGGTCCCTTCCCTGTTTTACAAGTTACATCCACACCACCCCAAAGGTAGCGGGAAGTCTTCTAGTCACAACTGGCAAATCTTTTCCAATTTAGCAGCCCCAAAAGCTCTTAGCTACCTAGAAGTGCCTGGTGATGTCCACTACTTCCAAAGCCATGTGGACCAGACCATCCCTGTGAAGCATCCTGGGGCTCAGAGGTGGCTGGAGAGACCCTCCGTGCCAGCTCAGGGTCTAGGAAGAGCAAGCCTGGGGTTGGTGCACTCCCACACGCATCTGCACCCCAGGCTGGCAACTGTGTTGATCTCCGCAGCCATCAATCCTGCTGCCATCTGGATGACAGTTCTTGCACAAGACCCATGCCATTACATAAGACTGGAGCTGTTTACAACTTCCCGCCCAGTGCACACCTGCCATGTGTTAATCAGAATGGTTCATAGTTAGTCCTGGAGTAAACAAATGCAACTTCACCAGAAAACATGGTAGCCACACCTCTTTACTCCAGGTGTGCATTTTGGCCCACTATCTGTTTCTCCATAGTCATTAGTGACTGGTATTTAAGACAATTTCTTAACAGGAGTTGGGATTGTGGTTTATGGCCTCATTAGCTCGGTAATATCATTAATTAAGGTTTTGTCAATGGACATGATGCCACAGCAGATGGGTGTTATCACTGGCAACAGCCTTCCAGGGTTTGGGCTCACAGTCTGCCTACTGCGATGCACAAATTAGCATCCTGCCCAAGGTGGGGACATGCCCTTTCCCCACGCTGCTGCTGAGAGCCCGCCCCACAGTAAATACATTTTGAGCCAGGCTCCAGGAATCCCCTCAAAAGTCCCTGCTCTCTCACTGATCCCTGTATCCCGGTGACGAACCAGCTCAGAGTTGGGAACAAGGAGCAAACGTGGAGTTTCAGCAGGACAGAGCAGGGGAGGGGGCAGTATCCCCTGCTGTGCCCACCCCAAGAGCAGCTGTCCCTGTGGTGTAGGTTATGTCCCCCACCTAATGTGGCTTCTCATTCAGCTGACTCCGCATTTTTAACTGGGAAAATTAGCATGTTACTGAGAAATGTGGTGGACCCTGTGCCATGGCTTTAACAGCAGGGCTGGATAGTTTAGAGCTGGCAGGGCTAGAAGGAATTGAGTGATCATGAGGTTGCCTCTGGATTTAAACCATGCACAATCATGAGATCCATGAATCTGTGTTTCTTGAGGCTTCAGAAGTGAAGAGCCAGTGCATTTAGCCTGTCCCAATCACATGAGACACTTTGATGTAGTGGAAAATTATGAAGACCTTTTAAAAATGTTTCTTTCTCCCCTTTTACTCTGGGAGACATACAGTTAAGTCAAACACCCTTGGGTCAAGTCCTGCCCTGGTTCTGTACAGAAGTCCCAATATATCCCAAAGACTCAGTGCACTTTAAATATACGTCAACAGTAGCATGTGCTGGCCAGAAGAGATTTTAAGAAGCAGTCCTTCAAATGAATGCAGTTTTAGTTGTTTTCCTCGGTTGTTTGAGGTCACTGTTCCCCCGCCCTTGTTAATAAAGATGTGATTAATGACTGTTGGCAAAGCTGCTGACTGAAAGAGCCAATGCTTTAGGAAAAGCAAAACCAGTTTTCAGGTATTTTCTTTAAGGTTCATCTAAGAAACACACAAGTACATTTCAAAGTATTTACAAAACAGACTGATGCCCCCTTTGCCCGTCTCCACCCCCCAGCAGACACATCACCATTCACAGCCTGCATAATTATATTCCATCTACCTGGTAGAAAGGTCTCGCTGTGCCTTCAGGTGGAAAGGTACCCCCTCCGCACCGTGTGAAGCATGGGCACCAGTGCAGAGCAGTTATCACAGGGCTTCCTGTGGTGGCTGTGTTGCTATAATGGCTCTGTGACTAGTCTCCCTAGATGGAGCAGTACTCGAAATTCCTGAGTAAGGCCTCACCCCAAGTCCCTCCTCAAATAAATCACAATTGTAGGGGGAAAAAAAAAAAATAAAAAAATTGAAATTGTTTTCTTTGAGAGTGCTGGGCTCATGTTTTGAAGCCTATTTCTGCAAGCAGGGAAGCTCAGAAATCACAGGGGTTTAAAGCAAGACAGCAGAAGCTGAGGTTCTTACAGCTGTGCCCAGAGTGCCACAGTGGGGATTTGGGGGAAAGCACCAAAGATCAGGGTGTTTATGAGAAGTGCAGTAGTAAATGTAACAATTTAAACAGCATTGCCTCTGCTGAGGACCCACTTCTAGGCAGGACCTGTTTCTCTCAATGGCTTGATGTGGCTTAGCTTTCCCAAAAAGGTGTTTTCGATCGTCATGTTGTTGGGGTTTATCCTGCACCATGGAGGCCTGCACTGCTTTTGAGGGGTCCAGAAATGATGTCTGAGAGAGGGTAACTCCTGCCTGGGGACAGGGATAGGGATAGGGATAGCGATAGCAATAGAGATACGGATGCTGATGCTGATGCAGATGCGGATGCAGATGCACTGGGCCAGCAATGCTGCCTGAAGGCTCATACATAGGGTATCAAATTTGTTCTGTGAATTAGCACCACAAGACTTAGGACGAAATCAGAGGTGCTCATGTCTAAACCCAGGATGGTGCAAGACTCATGTGCCACTAGTGTAAAGACCACATCAGCTCCTTAGTCCTCCATGCCAGCCCTCATCCTGCTGGAGCTGAGCTCTGAGGATGTGAGCCAAACTGTCCGAGGCAAGCACGGCATGGGTCAGGGCTTGCTTTCAGCCTCCATGGCAGCTGGATGGAGAGCTGGGAGTGGCTCTGAGGTGCCTCAGTCCAGGCATGGGCACATCGCATGCCTCACACTGTGCTCCATGGGGCGGCTTTTGCAAAGGGACAGTTGTGTAGCTTTACATGGGGAAGGGGTGACCGCACCATGAAATGTGCTGCACCCCCAGCACACAGCGCTTGGCAGAAATGGTGTTTTTCCAGCTGCAGGGAGCTCTACTGGGGAGATCCAGTTTGGATCAACTTCTGACATTTTATAATCCAGTGAAAAGAAAGGTGTGGGGGCTCCAGTATAAGCTTGTCTCCAAAGCTGAAGCAAATCCTTTAAATTAGAAGGACACTCAGGCTAAGGGCTTATACAGACATTCCTGTTGCTGTGTGCTATCCCCTGCAGGCACCAAGGTGGCTTAAAGCACCACTAAACTCCAGGAAAGCAGGAGATGTGTCTGTGGGTGCTCGCCACTGGGTTTCTGGACTGGCCCAGTCTAAGCAGATGGTGAGTTGGCAGCACATACAATAGGATCCTGATCCATGTGCTGAAGCTTCCCCAAAATTGCTGTGGGTGGCTCTAATTATAACCTGTGTCCTACCACCTCCCCTTTCTGTGAGTAGGAAGGAGACGAGCTTTCTTGTTACTCTAGCTGCCTGCCCGTTACCAGGTCGAGATTGCTGGTGGGATAAGGGCTTTCCATTTGTTTGTAGTACTGATGTCCTACTTGGCAACATGTACCTCATTCCTTCAACCCTACAAAGGGAAGAGCCTGGAGCAAAGCAGGTTTGCAGCTGGCTTAGCAACAGGGCTGCTCTGCATTCCTGTAAATTTCCAGGTTCAAGTGCAGTTTGCTTTTCTTTGTTGCCAAGCCAAGTGGACATCCCTTCCCCCCTGCATCCCACTGTTAAGCCCTTGGGAAGGCTGATGGGACCTGAGAGGAGCAGTGCCTCCAGAGGCAGGCACAGGGCTGCAGCGAGGTAAGAGGTTCAGTGATGCAGATGAAGGAGACCTAAAGCTGCACCATCCGCCCACCTCCAGGCTTCCAAAGCAAAAGGGAAGCTTGTTCTTGAGGTCTGAGGTGAAGAGGTAAGTACAGGTATACATCCAAGTCCCCAGGGCTAGTCTGATTTATTTGGCAGTCCAGCCAGTTGATATTTTCAACCTTGGATGTGGCGACTCTTCTTTTTAGCATGTGGCTCATTCTTGGGTTCCCATTACTTTATTCTACGTGAGGTTGGTGTTTCTTCATTGTTTTCTCCTGTGCATGATCGACATGAGCAGGAAGGAAATGTGGAAACTATAGAAACTATTCTCCATGCTGAGGGAAGGTGCCTCGTATTCTTCTGAACCTGACCCCATTGTTTGCTGCTGCGCCTACAGGCACGTTCTCTGCCATGCACTAGAAGGACCAGGGCATCCTCACCCAGGGTCGGGCAATGGTCACCAAGTAAGAGTAAAGGGCTGGCCCTATTCCCCCTTGAGTCTGTGGGAGTTTCACCCCTGATTTGATCGGGGGAGGAATCAGGCCCCTAGTTATACTATATAAATAGAAGGATTTGATTTCAGGCAGATGGATATCAAGTTGTTCTTAATTTTTCCCTTGATTTCATTAGTGAGATGATTTGTGTTACAAGGAAAACTTGTTCTGAAGCTGCCATTATTTACCTGAAAGGCATCTGCACTTTGAAGTAGGTTCTGGAAACACAAGCAGAATGAAATTGCCCGTAAAGCAGAGGTGTGGTGGCTTTTTCTGAGGTTTGAGACTGTTGGGTTCCCTCTACACTGGAATGCAAAATTAGTGCCCTAAATTTAAACACTCTTTTTTTTTTTTTATTCATGACTTGAGAATGAATTCAGTCGTAAAAAGAAATGCAACTGACACATTTGGCATGCAAAACAACCATTGTTTTTGCCAGGGGGTTTCACGTGCACGTGTGTATGTGTTTATCTGTAAAACAGCTCAAGAGCCCTCATGGAAGACTTGTGCAGTGGAAACTTTGGCTTTGGCTGCCCAGAAGAAGTTAACATCCATTTGTGGTCCTTAGTCCCCTTATGGATCATCCAGGTCCTGCCCTAAGGATCCACCCAGCTGTATCCAGTTACAAAGACTTAGCATCATACAAGAACACTGCCATTCCAAAGCGTTAAATGAAATAATTTAAAAACTAACTTTTCAGGCTGGTAACTTTTGTGACCTCAGACACGGCGTGTGGATTTGTGCCTGCACCTTGTTTTGCTGTGCTGCTTTCTTCCCAAATGAATGGTGTGACAAAAGTAGCAGCAGCAGCTTAGCGCAGAGTGCCTAAAAAAAGGTGTTTGTTTCCATTACAGCACTTAGCTCATTGTTCCTGCTACTTGTCCTGTTGACTGCCTGCTCAGGAAGGCCATGTTCCTGGCAGCCAGGAGCTCCTGCCTGCTCCCCGCTGCTCTACCACCAGGCTCCTAAATTCACACTTTTTATCTACAGTGCCCCCCTTTCCCTTTTTGTCAAAAGAGGTGGATTTTACTTGTCTTGCAGGGATGTGGTGGGGACTTTTACAACCTTTGAAAGCTGCTTACAGTTCCTCACTTGGCAACAGAGAAATGCACACTGGTATAACTGGCAGGAGATACAGGGATGCTGACTTGACACATCTCACCGATCTGGCTTTCCTAAACTGTGCAATAAATTACACCACCCTACATCTTCTGGCCACTGGAGGGTTAACTGAAATTCCCTTGTATGCTGAACTTGAATGAAAATGCCAACAAGCCCTGGTATGATAATATTTATATCTGAAACATTTTGAACAGTCTGGGGATGAATGGGATCTCGAAGAGGTGGAGGTTTGCTTTCCACTTCACTATTTTTCCCTGGTGCTGCTCTTTTTTCGAGAAAGGGACATGCAGGAGTAAACTCCTCTGAGGCCTGGGTGCTGCCAGCTCTCCAGGCAGGATCCCTGCCTACCTCTCCTGCCTCCTGTGGTTGGGGGGCACAAGCTTGTATCGAAGGGCAAGAGATGAGTCAGTCTCCATGCTCGGCTTCTGTTCTGTGTGGCTTCCTGAAAGCAAGCATTGAATTACACAGCCCAATTTTGCTTTTTTTTTTTTTAATTTGCCCACCAGATCCGGAACTGAAACCATCAATTCATTTCACTGAAGATGTCATTCTTAACTCAAATCAGCAATAGCTACCTCAGCTAGCACCAGGTTTCTACCCACTGAATCAGCTGTCCTGGCTCCTATGGGAATGAAGGTACCTTTTTTGCAATGTGAGAGGTTTTTATTATTCAGAAAACAAGGTGGGAAGCTTCCCTAGACACTCACTACACATCTTTATGTCCCTTCTTGGAGACACATTAACCCCACAGTCATGTGCTGAGGTGGAACAGGCATAGGCCTGACAGGTGGAAACTTGGGGAAGGTCCACCTGAACATGAGATTTCCCATCCTGAGCCACACCATCTGATCAGTGAATATCATCCATAGTCTCCAACCATGTCAATCTGAGATCTGGTTCCCAGATCATGGGCCCATGTTACTATCCATTTCCATAACCCCATGTCACACTGGCTGAGTTGAAAGCATCAGAAAAGGATGGGGACCACAGGATGATGGTTGTAGAAAGGAGCTCTGCCATGTGTTGGTCTTGCTGTGGTGTGACAAATAGGGACAGTGCTGCCCCAAGCTCCAGAAACACAAATTCTCAGTATTTGTTCTCATATCTTCTGGAGCTGAACTCCGCTGCGATCAACAGAGTTGTCACACTGGTTACCATGAGTTTTGGATTCAGTTTCCTGAGATGGAAGTGTTAGGAACAGGCAGAAAATTATCCACTAGGAAATCTGTTTCAGTCACCCCTTTTTATGGCAGATGCTTTGGAAATGATTATGTGCTGTGTAAAGAAATATGGCCTTCTGAATTCATTCAGGCTAATTCTGAGCAAACCCAAAGTTCTTTTATACTGTCCAGGCTCTGCAAAGTGTGCTAATACACACAGAAATTAATTTACAACCAATTTAATTCACCTTTGTTCTGCCAGAACCATAGAAAGCTGAAAAGCCTGGGTCTACACTGTTTTTTGTACTGTGTTTTGGTCAAGAATGTGTTTTGCTTTAACTACTGCAGTTAGGGTGATAGAGTGAGCATTAGAATGATAGGCAGGCAGAGTGATTCCCTAGGGCAGATGTAGCAATGGCTTTATTCAAGTATAATTTATCCCCCTTCTCATAAAGGAATAAGCCCCACACATATAAACACCTCTATAGCATTACAATCCCAATCACAGCAGGAAGGTTTCCTGCTTTCCCACACACAGACACAGGCTTACAATAAATGTTGAGGCCCAAATCACAAGCACCTCCTTGCTCCATACTGTGGGATGAGTTAAAAAGAAAGTAGTGGGACAGATGATTCAACTTTGACAAAGATCTCATTTGCAATGGCCTTGACAGACTTCTTTTACCTTCTGTTTGCTGCAATTTCATGTTATTTGCCACACACCTTGAAAGGTTTTCAACTGACAGTGGGCTTGAGTCTTCTTCAAATGCCTCAGGGGGCCATCTTACAAAGAGTCTTCTCATCCCCACCACCAACTCAAGCCCTGGAAGTTCCAAGCAGTTCCTTAGACAAAAATGAGTTGTTGCATGTAGAATGATCTCAGCCACTCTAAAAGCTTACTTGCTCACACACCTGCAAAACTCTTAAAAAGAGCCGTTCTGAAGGATCTTTCTATTCACAAGGATGTCCCCTCTGATATTTATTTCAGTTTTGGGCTGAATTTTTTCTCCCCCTTGGGATAAGGAATCTTGACTCTTTTCTCTAAAAGCCCTAAACCCAGCTGGGTTCTGTATAAAGCACAGTATCAGAGATAGCCATAAATTTGTTTCTCTTGTCCTTGCAGGGGAGGGATGAAGTGTAGCTGTTAAGGTTGGTTTTGGCTACTCCATGCTGGAGATCCCCTAGGTTTGAATAAAAAGCCAGGGTGTCAGTCTGTCTGTGCAGGAGTACAGTTCAAAGTCCATCCCAAGTTCTCCACATCGTCTGTGAACAGCTGCATGCTTGGCACTGAGCTCAGGCAACTTCCAGCGCCTTTCACAAGGAGAGGAGTCCAAACTCTCCCTTCTGATGCCAAGATGGGGCAGTGTGGGGTGAGGGCTGACCCCTTCGCAGCCCAGTTTACCAGGAGGTCAAGGAGCTTTTCCAGGTGCTTTCAACCACGTCTAACCCCTGGTGATGTGGATAGAAAACCAATGGCATGGGAGGCACCATGGGCTCCAGCCTCCTCTTTGCCTGGCTTTGCAGGGGTACCCCAAGGGACTGTGTTCAGAAGCGGGTTGTAAAAAGTTATGTGCATCAGCTAGGTCCCAGCAAGGCTGGGTGCAAAGCAAAGGGAGACCGCAGTTTGATTTCTCCTAACAGAAGGAGGGCTCCATTTCGTCTTCCCACAGCCCTCACAGTTTCACCGCCTACGTGGCTGTTTCGGGACAGCTTCTCCAACCCATCTGAATCTCAGGAAGGCCAGTTAAAATTATGCTCTTGTTCCCCACTGCAGCACCTCCAGGCTTAGGACAGCGCGGAGCCTGTTGCTGCAGGAAGGCCTCTGCATTACTAGCACATAGACTGGTCACCAGAAGCAACCACCCTATGTTCCCTTAGCCTGAACATGCATTTATGGCTGGCTTCAGCCAAGAGATATCCAGCACATGGTTAAATTTAGGTGCCAGCTCCAGTTCCCAATCAAGAAACAGGTATTCACCATATGAACCATGGTTCTACTCAGTCAAAACAACTCAAAATAAAAGTTCCGTCTATTAACAGTGAGAGGGATTTGTTTGGTATAAATTACTTGGCAAATAATCCTGCACCTCAGATACGTTTCAGAAAATCATGACCTATTTCTGGATGACTTATCAATCCCACATGTGGCAAAATTTCTCCAATAAATCAGTTGTGATGAGTGATTTCAATGTAGCTATTACTATTATTATTATTATTATTATTATTATTACTATTACCTGCTTTGGCCACCTTAAATATTCTGAGACAAGATGAAAGTACTAAAACTTCTAATGCCTCCCTGCAGAGTTGCTATTGTAGGAGTGAAAAAGAGAAGAATGGATCAGTTTTTAGTAAAACCCATGGTTTATGTAAAGCATCTGATTCAAAACCTATTTTCTATGTGGCCTTTTCTTGCAGACTGAAATAGTAGGCTGCATTCAAACTAGACTTTGAGTTCAGTGAAAAGGAAACGCTGATGAAAATCACGACTCAAACACCCTTGCATCATTTAATTCTATCTGTTTTATTGGTGAGATATAACTTGGGCCCCGTTCCACTGCTATAGAAGGAAACTCAGTGGAGGGCAGAAGGCCAGCCTCAGGCTTAGGCAGCTGCTGGACCACAGTCAAACCGAAGGGGTGAAATCTGGACCAGACCAAAGTCCATGGGGACTTTGCCATCAGCTTCTGCAGGGCCAGATTTCACCTTAATGACCACTTCAAGTGCAGCCCTGCAGAAAGGAATATGTTTTTGTTCTTAAAATAGGCATCTGTTGCAGAGTTCAAGTTCTCCCAATGGCAGCCCCTTTTTCCTCTTTGCATCCACCCCAAGTGATAGAGAGCAGCCCCGCACCGGGTGCTGGGCAAAATCCATGACCCACTTCTCTGCACGTGGATGGTGGGCTTCCCCTCTCTTCACACCACCCACACAGAGTTCATGACATCTTTCCTGGCTACCCCAAGGGTTTGTGTTTCACTTGCGTGACTTTTGGGTCTTGATATCTCTGCAGCAATTGCAGCTTCTGAAAAACATTTCAAATATTCCTGCCTGGGAGGCTTTTGGTTAACAGGACATCATCATTGGGGAGAAATGAAGCTATGAGGCAAACACTACGTGCAGCAAGAGTGCACACATGCTTGTGCCTACAGAGCTGCAGTGGCACAAGCAGACATCTCTGCAGAAATCACCGTCCCACTCGCATTTCTACGATCTCTAAGTAGCTTCCCATTTTCTATATATGAAAAAAATATTTATAGGTATCAGGGAAGTGGTGACATGAACTCAATCTAAAATGCCTTGCAGCAGAAAAGAGACAAAGGTCCTTGTTGCGGCTGATGGATAGACCCCATCATTTGGTCTGGCTCTGTTCCTCACGTGAGTGGTGTCATGGTACTGGAGGCGCTCGATTCAAGGGGAGGCTGTCACTGTGCTACGCTGTGGAGCAGTGATGGTGAGATATTGCATCTTAGGAGAAAGAAGCCTGGGACTGTGCAGTCACAGCAAAAAGATACTTCTCTGAGGAAGCTGAAGCCAACACCTGAGAAGCTACACAATAGTCATAAAAGATGCTCAGCCTGCAATGCTTGATGAAATATGGATCAGTGTAATTGGTTCTTATGCTGCTGAAATATATCAAAAAGCAACATGAAGACTCTAAGTATTGTATTACCACTGCACTTCAGTGGCTACAGCTAACAGCTTATCTTCATTTCCATGTTGACATCAGCAAGCAAGTTGATTTATTTTCTGTGCAGTCTTAAATATCAGAGAAGGTATGCATATCCTAGAATCTGAGGCATGGAATACAGCAGAGGAGTTAAATGCATGCTTAACGAAAGCCTTCTCTTGATTCACTTTGACTTACCTGAGTGTTTGCTAAGTGAAGCTCTTCAGAGCATTTGTGAGCCGGCATTCACCAAGGGTCTTTGCATTTGGCAACAGTGATTTGGTGACGTAGCTCAGATAAGCCACAATTGCACTGATCATTTCCTACCCCCCTTTCTTGAACTCAACAAATATTGCTCCCAATCAAGAAATGTGTGTGATTAGCGGATTTAGACGGAAGATCGGTTTCATATTATTTGCCTTCTGGTTCTGAAGCTCTGTGGAGGACATGTTTTCAATCTTTCTCTTCAACCACAAGTTTTAGAAACTTACTTTTCTACTATTTTTTTTTTTTTAAAGAAAGCTGAGATTCTCATGTAATCACCTGCCTCCAGCAGCTGGGGCTTAAAATACAGGACCAAATATGGTTTGAAGTGGAAACAATGAATGATCAGCTTTTCTCACATGAGTAGTCCCTTTGAAGGCTGTCTATAATCACAAGCAAAGTTACGTGTATATGTGAGAGCTTGCAGAACCAGAACATGAACAAAATATAAAACTTACCTTACCCTAGAAATACACACCTTGTATAAACTTTTTGTTTCTTAGTTGGGGGAAATACCCTTTTTCCTAAACTAAATATATTTCTAACCTTTTTTCCTTTCCTTTGTAAAAATACCTTCTTAGATACAGATGTCTTGTAAGCCCTACTGTTTTAAGCCTTTCATCAAATGTTTCAGTAAATATTAAGAAAGCTTAAGGCTATAACAGAAGTTTATGACTTTTTAAAAGAGCTTGCTCCTTTTCCTCCCACATTATGTTTTTTTTTTTTTTTAAAGTCACATAACCTACATCTTTATCTGCTCCAGTCTGAAGGTTTCTATTTATAGTTTTTGGTTATGAATGTTTTTTCCTATGAAAAGGTCAGACCTCGCACATATACAATGGTGGAAAGCCCTGCTTATTAAAAAGCAGGCAGATGGATTTGTTAAAAAGAAGTCATTTCATAATGCAGCTGCTGTGAAAGGAGGCTGCTTTAGCAGAAACATCCTCATGCTGCTTTATGAGAAAAACAGGTAAGGGAGTTCTGTTTTGCGGCTAAGTAATTTTTCCTTTCCCAGCCTCCATCCTCACATACACGGCACGTTCTTTAGCTCTATTTACATGCTTTGTCCTACACCCACACAGACACACACACTCACATATGCACAACCGTACACACCGTACACACACACTCACACTCAGTTGCCCCATTTTTCCCACCCCTGCTGCCCTGGAAAGGCTGGAGGAGGTAATGGTGCACCATTTCAGCATCTCCTGCACAGACCAGCCACCTCTGACCTGCTACCCAGGGCTCACCCTGCGTTAGCCACACTCAGCTTCTCCTGTCCAAAGCAGATTGTGAGTGCCCTTGGTCAGCACTGGAGATGTGGAGTAGCCTGGGCTGTGGGTCCTGGACCTGGACCTGGGGCCTGCAGGCCAGGACCCCACCTGGCTGAGGCAGTTCCTGCTCAGGGTGACCTGGGAAGAGGAGGGTGTTGACTGACCGGTGTCCTTCACCCGGAGGAGCTGCACTACCCAGCACAGGGTGTTGCTCTGGAGGATGGGATCACCCAGGGTTTCAGACCTTGACAACAGGATAACAGAACCTTCTGCATGACCAACAACCAGCAGAGACCTCTCTCATCTGACGAGAGTAAAAGGGAGAGATCTTAACTCCTTTGTTCTAGCCTTGAGCAAGGAGCTTTGATTAGCTCAGTGAAAACCACTTCATCCCAAAAGCTTTTCTCTCTCTCCTTCTTCCTCTCTGAAGCATCCTAAGCACTCCCCACACCTGCAGCACCCTGGAGTGCTGGAAACAGTGCATGTAGCCTCACATTTCCTAAAGAACTGTGTTATTAAGGAAGGCCTCTCCCATGTTTTAAGAAATCATATGCAAAACCACCAATTCTTTATATTAAACTTTGAAAATAGCCACTTATCTCTAATTCCTGGCTACTTTATACAAAAAATGGCCCCCATGCTCTGACCAGTCTTCTCTGCTTTGAAAGAGCATCCTGAGCAGGAGGGAGTGGAGTCGCTGCTCAATGCATAAAGTCCTGCTCCAGCCTCCAAGGGCATATGCCTCTCAGGGTTTAATTTCCAGGGGAGCATTGCTGCATGTTCATGCTGAAGGACTTTGTCCACACCAGCTCCTGCTCAGCAGCAACCCCAAACAAGTTGTCACCAGGGTTTTAAATTCAGGGGTCCACCTGTGCAGGAAATAATTTATCCTATTAGCTATCTGTCATGTCATTCCTGTGAGGAAAAAGGAGGATGGATCCACTGAAAGCCTTCTCTTCCCCACACTGGGCTTGGCCCAGCACCTTTGGGCTTATTCATCAGCTGCTTCTGCTACCATGAAGTAGTGCTCTGTGTGCCTCCTCCACAGTGGTCTCCCATGGGGTGCCAGCCCTGCTCCTGGTCTCACTAGCTGCATGTGAAGTGACAGCAGTGGCAGGATGGCCAGGACCTCCCTGACAGGCACAGCCTGCTCCAGGCAGGCAAGAAATCTCTTCACCCCTGGTCAGAACCACTGACCTCCCTGGGGATGGTCACAAGGGTGGGCAGCTCCATCCACCATTCACAGCTGCTCCTGGATCCGTCTCCGCAAATGCTTCCACATGCAAGGTTTAGATGGTCCCCATGTGCTCATCCCAAATACCTTTGTGGGGGGAACGGTCCACAGCAGAGCTGGGCTCCAGGGTTCCCATCCCAAGTGCAGCAAAGCCCTCATTGCTATATGCAAGCAGAGCTAAGCAAGCCTCCTGGCCGAATGCCATCTCACCTAAGCTTTCAGAAGCAGAACCTGACAGCCTTACCCAATGTCAGTCAAGTTCTTGATGGAGAGATATGACAACCTCCATTTACCTGCAGCACAGTATTAATATCAGCAGACTATCACCTGCCAGTTTGCCACCTGCTTGCACAAACAGGGTGAAAACACAATTATTCTGTAGCAACAAAACTCACAGGATTCGGAGTTTAGGTGGTGTGTGGATATTTGCTCCAGGTTAACCTCACCCATTTTGAAATCTGATCCAACATCTGATTGGATCCTGTAGCAATCATCAGTACAGGTGGAGGAATGGCACTGGAGATGGGCAGAATATGGAGATGGGCAGAAAGCTGATCTAGTCCAAGAATCAAAGTGAGTCTGGAATTTGGAAACATGGAATGAAACATAGGCCTCCATGACAGACCATGTAGGTGTAGTGTTTATTTCTTTATCTTCAGTGAAATCAATAAAAAGGTTTAGTAAGGCAAGAGTGGAAAAACAAGAAGAAACAGTCTTTCCAGCTGACCTGCTACGCCACTTTCTTGACTGTTGTTGTTTCAGAGATGTGCTTCTGATACCCATTCAACCCAAAGCAACCTGGCTTTAGCTCACCTCACATGCCCTGTCCCACTCCCAACTCCCCGACTACTGCAGAAGTATTAATTACCACCTTTGCAAACGAAAGCACCTAATTGCACCACAGAGTTTGATGCATGTGAAAGGGGATACATTAAATTACAAACCACTGTTCCTCTAAGCGGCAATGTCTGTATGTGCACTAGGCAGCAAGTTACTCTGGCAAGAAAAGGCATGTTACACATTTGTAAAGTACTGTGCACATTAGTCAACATGGCCATTAAAACCAATATTGCAGTTGTGGAGGCAGATATTAAAATGCTCATATCTTTTATGGTAGCAATAATAATCCAAGAGGAAATCAATTTATAATGAACTTGATGGCGGCCAAGACTGAGATTGTCAAGCTCTCCCTCTCTGTGACACTACATAGGAAACAGTTGTGCAGCCCAGCTGTGCTGTGCCTGGCAAGCAGGGTCCCAAATCTTCCCTTGCTCTGAGCATCCCTGGGACCTGATCTCTACTTGATGTCCCTCAGCATCATCCACAATACCTTGGCTTCATGTCCCCAGAGCTCTTTGAGAATTAAGATGCTGTGGCCCACTGAGATGCTGGGGAAAAGCACCCAGGTCTGTTGGAGAAAGAATCATGTGCCAGCAAAGCTGGGAGAGGCCGGGAGGTGTGCAGTCCAGCAGCGCCGTACACCTGCCTGCCCAGCTGTGAGTCTGCAAACCAGGGGAAAGTGAAATAGCTCTGCCCACACCGCTGTCGTCGCAGTGGGGCTGGGGAGCGGGGAGAGCTTAGTAATACCGAGAACAAAGAAGTCTGCCTTAGTCAGATATTTTTAATGATCTCTCCCCACACAGGGCAGGAAGTGAAACTGAGGTCCTAGTCGAGCCCCCCCCCCCCCCCTTGCACTCCCCCTCAGCAGCCCCCAAGGCAGCAAGCCCGCCCGCATGGTCCCACCGTGCCGGTGCGCAGCAGTGGGCGAGACGTCGTGCTTTCAGTCAGCATGGCTGGGATGCTGTGAGCTGGGCTCCCACACTGGCACCCACTATCCTCCCTGGCCCCACATGGCCCCATCCACCCTCATGCCACCCGTGCTGCCCACGATGGGGATGCCTGAGCAGGGCTGAGTTATGGGAGGAGGACAAAAACTAGATTTTTGACCTGCCATCATATAATCTAAGATGATCTCTTCCTGGCCCTGTTTCCAGCCCAAATGGGACCTGCAGGGCCTGGTGAACCCCCCCAGTGTAATACCCCAATCCTCAAAGGACTGTGTGGCCAAGCTGGTCCCTGGCAATTGCAGCTCCTTGGGAATCTGTGGCAGCACTGGTTTTATTACTGCCATAGTGAAGTCTGTCCCTCCTTTGATGTTACCCTACTGGCTGAATAGCATGTGGCAGGCAGAGTACATGGGCATTGTCGGAGCCCTGTGTGAATTCAGCCCTTTCTGAAGCAGAGTACAGGTGCTGTGTGATGTTGTTCAGCAAGGACACCAAACAGCTCAGAGCAGAGACTGAAAGGAGGGTAGAAAACAGGAAAGATTTGCTCCCTGCTGAGGCTCCCAGGTGGCAGAGCAGTTCCAGTGCTTGAGCTTCTACCAGTAGAACTGCAGATCAGCAATCTCCTCAGGAAACAACCATCCTCCTGCCCACTGGGGCAGAGCACAGGCTTTGTCCAGCCCTGTTCTGTGATTCAGCTTGCAGGTGCTGAGGGTGGCTGCACCAAAAGTGGAAGGCTTGGTCACCTTGGATGCTCTGGCTGGGAGGTTCCTGCAAGAAACCTACGAGTAGTGACAACTCATTGTGGCAAAGCCCAGCTTCCAGGACCCAGATGAGCCAAATAGAAAGATGTGAAGATGCTGCTTTGAGTAGCTGTGAATGAAGGCTACAGGACAGATCGTGACCTCAGATTCCCAGGAAGTCCCTTGAAAAGTGAAATCACTTGAATGTGGCTGGGGTGAGGAGGATGCTACCTTGCAAGCACTTCTCCAGATGTTTCTTGATACCTGTTCCTACGGCAGTTGGAGGAAGGGAATGTCTTCACCTCCCATCCTTGTGCTGGACCCTCAGACAGATGTCCCCAGCCTCCCAGGTGAGACTGTGAGGGATGCCACTGCCACATTAGTTTCAGGGAAGCCTCAGAAAATTGTTCAATACTACTGTGCCTGGGTGGTTTTGGGTGGTCAGAGTACATTTCTACTGTGTACAAAGTGGCTAGGCAGAAGGGACAGCTGGCAAACAGATTAGGACCTTGGGTCCATTCCCCCTAACAAGGACAACTCAAGGGAAATGACCAAACAGCAGTGCAGTCCTTCCTCCCATTAGCCTGATCTGCAGGGCTTGGTCAAAGGTCTTTTTATTACTGTTCTCTACTCCAATTAAAACATCCTACAGATTGTGCTTGGCAGGCTCTCAACGGCATCCAGAACTAAAGCCTGTTAACAGGATACATTCAGCTAGGTTTAGGGCTTGAAGTAAGCCAGAGGGGTAGGGAGCATTTGCCAGCTGCAATGTGCCAAGTCCTATGGTCTGCCCATTTTAATTCTGGCTGTTAATTCCTTTCCAGAAGCATCCACAGGTCCCAAG
This sequence comes from Phalacrocorax aristotelis, assembly GCF_949628215.1. NCBI lineage: Eukaryota > Metazoa > Chordata > Aves > Suliformes > Phalacrocoracidae > Phalacrocorax > Phalacrocorax aristotelis. The sequence goes on along the minus strand of NC_134282.1, from coordinate 17,627,348 downwards.
TGACAATCAGAAGCCAGTGGCCAAAAACACACATGCCCAGAGCAACAGGAAGCCCAGCTTCAGAGAGTTGTGTGCCCCACTTGCACCCGGGGTGTCCCCATGGTCTAAAGAAGGGTGGCAGGGCAGGGTGGTGGCCTGTGCCAGTGGACTTTTGTCAAGCCAGCATGGTGGACTTGAGGACATAGTGCCCTCTTGCCAGTTGAGTGTTGCTCAGTGTTATCCAAAGCCCACTGGACATTTCGCACACTCTGGTAGAATTGCTTGGGCTTACTGGGAATTCAGTCCTTACAGGAGCTCTTTGAGATACGTCAGCTATTTTCTGATGATCACCCCATCCCTTACCTGCTTCAGAGAGCGGTGCTTTGCAGGAAGAATTTCACCAGCAGCAAAGCAACCAAGAGGCATTTCTTTGGGGTGCAAAGGAGGAATCAGAAATAAAGAAAAGACACTAAGGAACAGCATCTGAAGTGATGGACAGAGATCTGTGTTCATGAGTCTCCGCATGACAATTCAAGCTCAATAATACCCAGAAAAGAGATATTTCAGAGCCTTTATAGAATGGGAGAGGGAAAGGGGTCACAGCCCAATTGCCACATTAATTGGCTTATGGGGAAATCATCCAGCATAGGGTCCAAGGACCCCTTTGTCAGGTCCTGGGCAGGTCCAGACCCCTTTTCTAAGTGAAGTCCTGGCTAGGGAATTGGAGGTGAGTTGTGACATTGAGCTGGCAGTGTGTGCACTGCAGCAGAAGAATAAGAGATGGGGTGAGCAGAGGGTGCTCTGCTAAACTCTTTGCTCCTGGTGGATCAGCACTGGCTTGCAGCAATGCAAGGGATGGAGAATGAAAGAAACAGGCAGAGTTAAATGACCAGTCTGATTTCCTCATGCAAGCTGGAAGAAATCCGAAGTGTGATGATGAAAATAAGGAGTGATTCACATCAGTCTGGAGGCAATTTTCTTTCCAGCTCAGCTCCAATGGCAAGCGAGTTTGATTTTCATAACTCATTCACTTTTAATGTCCTATGGGTGTCATTAAAGATTGAGCTAAGGACACATCTTTCAGACAGAAAAGCTTTATGTTTACAGGGGGTCTTTGTAATTCCTTCCTGTTGTTTGTTTTGTTTTTCCTTTTTTTGTTCCCTTCCAAACATATACATTTTCCTTATCTTTTCTTACACCTGTCAGCAAAAAGCACAGCCCTGTGTACCTTCTGCCACCCTTGACCAATGCGCAGGGAAATGGCACTGCACACCATGTGGGAACTGTGCCAGCAATTCCAAAGATCAAGCAGGGAAAAGAGATAATGCAAATAAATCATAGGTACAATGGAGGACTCTCCCTATAGGGGCTGATGGCCTTAACCTCATCCAGACCAACAAGAGTCAAAGGTTAATGCAGGTGTCACTTGAAAGGCAATTTTCTATTGATTTGCAAGTAGGTCCCTGACCTACTGACCTTTGTGCTACAGGAAATAGGAGTTCCCCTGGAGCAACATATGTGCAGGCAAATGTATTATTTACTTTGGTAGTCCCTCTAGAATTTATAGGCCCAGGCAGGAGCAATATAGATAACCTAAGGAATGTGGTAGCCCTTGTAAAGATTTCTGCCTCATGCTTAAATATTTGAGCAGCAAAATAGCAACCTTGATCATAATTTGACAGAAGAAAACCACAAGGGTGCTGTCCGATTTCTACATCCTCTTACAAGCAATAAAAACCACCCATAAATAATTTTCATGCAGTGCCTCAGGAGCATCTTGCAAGTGTCAGCTCAAGACTCGCTGGACATGATTCATGTTGTGCAGGGGTGTAACTCCATTCACTTCTGCAGGGCTGTTCCTGGTGTGCATGGTGGGAGGGTCTGGATGAACTGCATTCAGGAGCATGCAGCAGTGTGGTGATGCTGGTGCGGGCCACATTTTGGGCTAACCTCATGAAGAACCTCCAGAGGCTCAGCTGTGAGTGGCTAATCCAGAGCTGAGCTGTGAGGCTCAGCTAGACAGGTTCTTGAGTTTGGGGCCAGGAAGCAAGAGCAAATCTTCTGTGGCTTGGCTACAGTTTGGGAACTGCGTAGTCAGAAATTCTCCTCCTGTTTCTTCAGTAAGGAATTAAGAATTTTTAAATGAACAACCGAAAACCTCAAAAGGCTTAGCACAGAGATATGGCTGCAGCACTCCCTGGGGATTGTAATTACATCTTGCTCTCCCTCTGTGTGTGCTGCCATCAATGGTCCATGATTCACAGCTGATCAGAGAGAAGATACCATGCGTGGGGAACCCGCCTTCTGGGAAGCACGAAAGGGCGTAGGACTTCCAACCTGAGAGTCGGCAGCATATTTCCCAACTCAGAGAGATTTACATTTACAAATAAAAAGGGAATATTTTCAGTGGCTGGAAGGATAAGGAGGAGAGTGGTGGAGAAACAAGGAATATACCACTTTCTGACCACACGCAGCACAAAGGCAAGGGTCATCTGCACATCCTGAGCTCACCTCTCTTACCTCCAAGCCAGGTGAGGCAACTAAGCATGTCAGGATCTACCACACTTCTCAGAGCAATGCTAAACAGCCCTCACGCTCCTATCCCTGGTGCACCCATACTGCCCCAGGTACTCCCTGTGCTTGTCCAGGCTGTCCCCTCCCCTGGTGCACCGTGCAAAGGAAGGGGTCACCATCAAGGAACTGGATCTTGTGTTGTACATGGTAAATGGCAACGGAGATTGGTCTTCTCCTCCACAGGAGGAGCAGCTGGGAGGTCTCAAAGCTTGCAGAGCTGTTGCTGTCATTCCTCAGATCTTCTGGGTACTGCTGAGAGCTAGGCTTAGGGTTAGGGATGCTGCAGAGCCTCCATGGCCTGCGGAGATGCATCTGGATCAGGGCTCAATGGGTCTGCTAGCTCCAGGGGAATCCAGTTCTCATCCTTCCATAGAGAGGCTCTCAGACATTTCTTTTCAGCTCTGTTTCCCACACCCCACCCCAGCCCAATTCTCATTCCCAGTTCCTCTCCTTTTCCTCCCCACTCCCAGGGCCTTGATCTCCTTGCCAAGCTCTGTCTCCTCCAGCAGGCTGCTAGCTGTCATCTCCTGCCCCACACGGCCTTCTGCCAGTGATGCATCCAGGCCTGCCTCAACATTTGGGGCACAAAACCTGGCAATTGCACCTTGACCCACCCAAGCTGGAAATCTATTGCAGCCTGGGGATACCTTGCCCACGTATGACTCAAGCTGCTCATTACCTGCCAGCACTGCCAGGCAGACAGGACATTATAAACCCCGTGTTCTGAGATGGTTTCCCAGGAGACCCAATTTCACAGAAGGATTTGGGGATGGTCTTGGCACATCCTGGTGGTGGTTGCAGCTTCAGTCCAGCCAGGCTTTTCTCTACCACTGAGAAAGCTAAACATGGCAGCCTGGTGTTCCCATCTCCCTTTTGCAATGTGCTACACTTCTCCCACCACCATGCACACCTCTGCTCTGCAGAGCAAGTCTTGCTTTGACCTTGCTCCTGGTAGAAACCAGGCCACAGCCGAGGCACCTTCACACTCATTTGCATGGCAATGGTGTCATCCCAAAGATGCCAAACCACGTCTATGATGCTGGAAGAAGTTAGTGCTCCCAGGGCTCCTCTGGCTCCCCATTGGAGCAGGAGGGACAGGTGTTCGGTGGCTGCGTGACCCAGCAAAATTGTTTTTGGTGAGTTCACCCCCTTCACCTCCCAGCCAGGAGCATGGGTTACACAGCAGCCCACCTGCCAGCCACGGCTGCTTGGCTGGCACAAGAACCAGATTTAAACAGCCTGTGAAACACAGGCAGCCCACAAGCTGCCAGTTTCCCAGCCTTGGAGGTGTTACCCCATCAGCAAGCCAGAAATACTACAGCACTAGATTTGGGGAGCCAGAGGACCTGCAAGAAAGCTGTTGCAGGAATGCTGTACTCCCCGATGCCTTCCCTGCTCCTGTTCCTTCTGGTGCTGGCGGGAACCTTTCTCCCCTTGTTCAGCAGCCCCTATGACCTGCCCATTTCTCTGATCTGTAGGTCATCAGAGAAACAGCTCACCACTCAGTCCTTGGTCATTCCAGTGTCCTGTGCGGCAGCAGAGCCAGTTAAGGGATGAAAAAAGGGAGGATGAAATCCCTGTGTGGGGCTGAGCCAGCATCCATTAAGGACCACAGCCAGGCTGTTCTGCTGTCTGCAGTCCTGTAGCAGGATTCCCCGACCTTCCACCAAGAAGTGCAGGAGTGACTCAGACTTGATTTTACAGAGGAAAAAACCAGATGCGGGGAAGTTGAACCATACTCTTTTCCAGAGCTGCCCAGCCCCTACAGAAGACCAAAGTGAATCCAGGTGTGAGCTGGGTTAGACTCTGCTGAGCTTTTCTCCCCTAGATGTGCAGCACCTGATCCATATGCTGCTGCTGTTCCTTCATTGGAAATGGTATTTACTTGCTGAAATAAATCTCTCTGGGTAAAGCTATCTTTGGATTAGGAGAAAGGAAAAGAAACCCTACAGAACAAGCAAGTTTAAACAAAGCGGTCACCACAGGTGACTCTTCTTTGACTTTGTTACCCACAGTTGGTCAGTGCCACTGCAGAGAGAGTGGCACAGCTAAAGCCGATGATTGAAAGAAGTGCAAAAATGCATTGGCAAGGTAGTGACTATTCCCACCAGCAATCTTGCAGATCTGCTACAGCCAGACTCTGCTCAGATCTGCAGCAGGGGAAAGCTCTCAAAATGTGATCTCCACCTGTATCAGCTCCTCTGCAAAGGTCAAATGAGGTTTCAAGTGCAAAACCAGGGCATCTTTTAATAGGCCATGTCAGCAGCAGATGGGTAAAGTAGGAGAAAATTCACAACATAGCCCTCCCTGAGAGAAACCCTTTTAAAAAAAATTAGCTTGCAGCCTTTGACCCCTTTTATATGCACAAACCCAAGCTGTGAAGCAGAGGGATTCTGCTGGGTGGTGTTAGAGGTTGATGGCTGCTCCTCCCTACACAAACTCACCCAGATGCTGCCGAGGAATGGAGCAGCAGTTGGTTATTATTTTTAGCACCCTGTTCACGTGGTCTGAGGATCAGATGCACATTCCCAGATGCTCATTCCACAAATGCCGAGATCCCTCCAGCCCTCAATGCATGGATGCACAGAGCTGGCATAGTACATCGCAGTGCTGAGGGTAACGGCAGGGGCTGGCTATTCAGCTCCCCCCCATCCCACAGACCCACACATACACATGTATGTACACACCACCTGCTTTGTTCAGGAAACCTCCAGTGAAAAAGGCTTTCTAGGAAACTTGAATAAATACACGGGAGGAAGTCAAACTGAATCAATCTATCAGGGCATGCGCGCTGCCAAGCAGCCAGCATCCCCCGGGGACACAGGCTCTCCGGAAAGGCAAAGGGCTGAGTTTCAAGGGGAGAAGCCAGGCAGAGGCAGGGAGAACAGGAGGCAGAAGCTGCCTGTGGGAGGAGCAGGGTGTTAGGAGGGGGACAGAGGAGAGCAGGAGCTGGTCCTGGAAGTGAGGGTGAGCCAAGCAGCTGCGATCCCTCTGCCAGGTGGTGACAGCCAGCAGGTGCCGGGATGGGTACCACTTCTCATCCCTCAAAGAGGTGATGGTTCAGGGGGGTGCAGAGGAGGAAAAGAGAGAAAAACAAGCTCCATTACCCATGCTCACACAGCTCTGAATGGGCTGTCTGGTATCTGAAATGTCAGATGAAAATCTGAAGCCCTCACCTTCCACCCAGGCAACATTTCTGGGCAGGGAAAAGAGATGTCCAGGGTAACCCAGGTCCAGGGAAGTCCTTCTGGGAGGTGATGTGGTATGGGAGTTGAATAACACTAGTCCTGCCCATCTATGGGAGGTAAACCAAGATCCAGTACCTGCAATCTGAAGCCAGAAAAATGCAGATTAGGCATAAGGTGTATTTCTATCAGGAGGCTTAATTAACCACTGGCACAGCCTTGGTGGGCTGTGATGGATTCTCCATTAGTGGCAAGGGTTACTTTTGCATTTGGATGTATCTCTGAGTGCCCTGCTCTTGTTCAAGCACAGATATTGACCTAATAGCAGAACTGATAGGGGAAAGGCCCCAGGCCTGGGCTCCCCAGGCAATCAGCAGCAGTGGAGGATTTGTGCTGGTGTCAGTTTTGGCAGCAGTGGAAATTTGGGCTGGCACTAAAACCAAGAAGACATAAAGCCTTACGCATAAGACCCAGGACACCAAAACACCTCTAGCCTCAGTGGTGGATGTCAAGTGACTTTGAAACCTGAGGCAAGGTGCAAGGACCATGGGGACATGAGGAAGGCAGGTCCCTGCTCCGCTGTGGGGCTGTTTCTGTGAAGCCACCGCTTGTTTGCTTGTGGCAGCACTGCAGAGAGCAAGCAAAGTCCTGGGTGCCCAAGGCCAGACACGGATGTGCATGCCTTCCCCTGCTCTGTGGGCTGCGAGCAGTCTACAGACCATTCCACCCTCCTCTTTCCTTATGCAGGGTGATTACAGAGCTGCACTGTCTGGGAGAGGCTTGGGGTGGGGTTGTGGGCTTGGGAGGACTTTTGATAGCTACTGGGTTTGCCGCTGGCTTGGATGCCTGAAGAAAACTCCTTACCTTGCTTAGGGAAAGCTCTGTTTTCTTGCAAGGACTTTTCTCCTGGCTTCTGTCCCTTAGACCGGTTTCTGACTGGTAGATATTTATGAAGTGAGTCACCTTTCTTTGTGCCTCAGTTTCCCTGTCCGCAAACTAGCCGAGAGGCCGAATCTGTTCACACTGATTCAGTCATAGTGCTCCTGAGGGAGGAGGAGAGGAGCTCTCCGAAGCAGACCTGGAGCCTTAATGCCCACAACTTTCCAGGGGCAAAGCCTCACACCTCTTGATATCACACTTCTTACCAGCACAGTCATCTTGAGAAAGCTGTTGCGATACCCAGAGAGGCTTCTAGCCCACAGACACCCAGCAACTGTGACCACAGCATAGCACTTCATGCTGTGCATCTCCCTCGAGCTCTGCTTCTTCCCGAGGTGTGCGGTGCATCTGAACCCCCAGCACTGGCTGGAGCAATTGTCTTTGGGATGGGGTCCCAGGAGTGCTGGGCATACCTCCAGCAGCTCTGCATAGCCAGCCTTGAAGGGAAAGGGGAAAAGGGAAAAAGAGATTTTTGATTAGTTGAGCTTCAGGTTTCCAGAAACCCAGAGCATCTCTGGGGAGCAGGCAAACCTTTCCCAGACGCAGTGGAATCTCTGTGTATTTCGGTGATCCCTGTAATAACCCTCATCAGAGCATGGCATTCTTCCCATAACAAAAATTGGACATACTCAGACTAGTAAGCAGAGGAAATGTTTGCTGCTTTTATTAATAACCTTAAGAGGCCTGTGCCTTCTGTTCTTTAGCAGTAAACGGCCAGCCCCACATGGAGAAGATTTGCTAATCCTCAAGACCCTTTTAAAATATACAGAAGCATTTCTATTCCCTTTTCTCTTCTGCTGAAGACCAGTTATTTGTGAATTACTGCAGCAGCCCTAACTGTGGGCTCTCCCCATATGCAGGTCTGGAGCACTCTCCTCTGCTAAAAAGGACAAAGAGGGGATCAGGCCTTTCTACCTAATCTCCTGTGCAGCAAACAAGAACTACAAATATTGTGAAATAATCTCAGGAAAAAAATCTGGTTATGGTTCCAGCCCTTACAAAGCATTTTCCTGTGTCCACTACTGCCCTTTAAACTCCAACTAGCTAAAGCAGGACCTGCTTTCCCAGCTGACCATGGAATTGATTTCCTCTTTGTTTGTTGTTGTGTCTAGTATCCTTCTCTCTGTAAAACCTGTGTATCCATAGACAAACACACAAACACATACATACATAGAGATCTCCTGTCCGTGGCAGATCCCATCTTTCTCTTTTACGGAGAAGTGTGGTCAATGACTATTACATTAGCCTGGGGCTGGGACAGCTGGCTTCGAGCCTGGACTCTATCCCAGACCTGTGGGTCGCATCTCTTCTATGCTCTGTGCCTCAGTTTCTCTGACTTGAAGAGAGGAGGAATGATTCGTATCTCCTTCACAAGGTGTTTTCAGATCTAGAGACAAGAGCTGCATTGTGGCAGTGGTATCACAGCCTTCTGTTCCCATCATTATTTTGCATTACTTTGATGCCCTTGAAATCAAAATATCACACTGTGATTTCATTAGTTTTCAGAGAGGATATCAGCAATCTTTCTCAAGTGTGTGCATGCGTCAGGTGAGGGGCTGAGGGTGGTGGAGGTTACCTGAGATGAGTATTAATGACTAACAGCTTCAAGCTCCAACACCAGAAGTGAGAACATCTAAATCTAGATTGAGGCACTTAATTAAACCTTTATTAAACTTCCTTCAACACATGGGCAAAATTCTACCTTGCTTTGTGAAGCCATGAACACAAAGAAATGTTGTCCTTTCACACCTGGGAGCATCTTACTCCTACTTTACTTCAGCATTAGTTGGTATTCAAGGAGCAAGAGTAGGCAGTGTCCAGCTCCCTCTGGCCTCATTTCATTGCCCAGGGCAGCAAAATTTAAGCATACAAACAGTGGTGTTTTGGTGTATCAAAGTCCTGATGCAATCGGTGTCTTTGCAGGAACAGGGCTTTAGACTGGCCATTTTTGGCTAGTTGTTTCAAGGAGACCAGCCTGGTTTGAATTAGGATTAGAAGGACCTCCAGCTCTGACCAAGAATGTCTGGACCCCAAGGATGGAGGTCCCTTTTGCCAGCCAAGTTGGAGCCCAGGCCAGCCAGGACCCACGTTCCCCAGAATTTTGTCCCTTTGACTTTTCTAATCAATACATAAACCTTCATTTGGCATGGCCCAGGCAGGTGGTCCTCTTGTCTTCCTGTTGCCACGCGCCTGGATCAGATAACACACAGAAATAAAAATATTAAAAATCCCTAGCATCATTAAGTAGCTATAATAATGAATCCTTAGTACTTAGCCCTTCCTTTTACACTTTCAAGATACACAATGACATTCCCTGACTATGTTCACTCACCCTGCTTCTCCTTGGAGAAAACTCTATATCATATGCTCTGTTATAGAGAGAATGAAGGATAAGACATCCATGGGCATCCATGCATTTCAGTGCACCAGATGGGAATATGGTATTATGTTTTAAACAGTTTGCTGTCCTTGAGTGGCAGTCACAGCACTCCCTGATTCACAGAGTGCTGGAAAGCCGCCAGAATAGCAGCAAGCCTGCAACCAGGTCTTGCAAGTTTGGGCAGATTAGCCCAAAGGACTCCTCTGGAGATCTGACCACACTTGGTATGATTCCTCTGGGTTGTTTTTTTTTACCATGCCAGGAGTGAAAGACATATTATTCTGGACTTGTGGTGGAACGGTGCCCCAGCTCTGATGTCTAAGCTGTGCTTGGCACTTCAGGAGACCAAACCTCCTCAGAGATAGGCAGCAGAGCTGGTTCCATGCTATCAGTCACACTGCTGGGCAGAAGCAGAGCTGTATGGACCTGTAGGACCTAGTCCTGCTCCCTGGTGCCATGTTCACAGCAGTCTCAAACACATGCCTAGAACATAGCACAAGTAAGTCTTTAAGTGTGTGCTCAGCTCTAAGCACAGGAGCAACCTACTGCAACACAATGCTGACTTCAGGAGCCTTATCTTTACTTAAAGGTCAGAGTATGCTTAAATGCCTCAGTAGCTTAAGACCTTAACACTTTCATGAGGGCAAACTGAGAGCAGTTGTCCTTTCCAGCAAAGCAAACCCTGGAGAACTAGATTCTCCTTTTCCTTCTGCCCCATCCCTTTGCTAATTTAAACTGGACATACTCTGAATTTATGCTGGGGCAAGTGGAACAGGATCCCAGTGCGTTTCTTCACACCAGAGGAAAGGTTGAGCAAATGGGGCTGGGCAAAACTGGAATAGCACCTGCACCTCCAGCAGAACCCCTACACCATCCTTAGGTAGGAGATCGTGGCAGTGTCCTATATGCTCTGACACCGTGGGAAGACACGAAGCACTCCTCATCTCCCAAGAGACCAAAGCCTCCAGAGACCTGTAGGTCAGAAGTGGGGGAGCCAGGCAGCATGCAGAGGCAGCCAGGGGATGGCCAATGCTCGCCTGCCACCACCACCCACAGCGTGTCCCCTGGCTGTACTTTGGTGTCCACCATAGACATCCTGTCCTTCCCCCCCCCCGCCCCCCCCCCCAAGAGTTATTTTGAGGGCCTGTTTTGATCTCCTTTGCATGTCAGTTATACTATTTCTGAGTGTATTTATTTTTATTGTTTTCCGGTGGTGAGCTTGTCGCCTTGTGTTCTCGCCTTGATCTTTTCCACTTCCTCTCACTTTCATGCCTCTTTCTTTCTCTGCTGGGCTGATGGGTCGGGTGTTTTTGTCACAGCCAGTGGATAAGCTGTGATCCCCCTACGCTGCAAGATCTGGCCGCCCCCAGCGGAGACTCCTCGGGGCAGTGGGAGTGCAGAGTCAGCCCTGGGAACCAAGGGCGTCTGTGTGGGTGCCGTAACCCTCCTGCCTAGCTGGGTGCCTTACCTGTTTCCAGCCACCTCCAGCCAGTCGCTGTCTTGTGGAGAAAGAATTGTTGACTCATTAATTATCACAATGTAGGTTATGGTTAGGCAGATGAGTAAAACATCTTCCAAACGGTGTGGCACCGTGGAAAGGAAGGGTTTGCCCTTTAATCACCCAATTCCAGAAATGGTAAAACAAGCTGGGTGTTGCAGGAAGGGGCCGTTCGGTGGCAACATCAGCTCCCCGCTGAAGAAACCCAGCTCCCACCTGGGAATCTTAACTTCTGTTTAGTTTTGTCTACTCAAAACAGACATTCTTCATCCTAAAATGGGGGTGGGGAACTGGGGCAAACAATGGTGATTAGCAGTTGAGAAGGAGAAAGAAAAGGATCTCTTGAACTTTTTTCAGAAAAACCTTCCTCTCTGCACCATCATTCTTATTTTGTTCAAAGTATAATTTCCCTCCATAAATCTCCAACAAGACTTTTTTTTTAACTATTTTTTTAATACAAAAGAGCCTGAATCTAAGCAGGTACTGATGCCAGATCTGTTGTAATCTTAGCCTACATTCAACACTTACTGAAAAAATGCACAACTGTGCACCATCACAGAGAGTGGAGCTCTGCTTTAGCAGGGTTTTATTGAAGCAATTCCTGCAGTGAGATACAGGAGAGAATCTGACACACAGGCAGGATCGGCATTCGTATTTCCACAGAGATGGGGCAAAAAACCAAGTGAAAAAACTCAAGTGGTGTTACTTCAGGGCACAAACCCATGGTCAGCTGAAGGTCAAGCAAACAAGCTGTGACCCAGGTGAATACTGCACACCTGTGGCAGAGCCATCTTGGATGCATATTAATGAAAGCCCATGGATTCAGTGCAACAGAGACAGTTGCAATAACAACGAATCATTTATCATTAATATTGTACTATCAGGTGGTTAGTGAGGGTTTTCTCTCCAGATAGGCTCTTGACTTCACATGGAGCAGCTGGGATCAGCCGTTTGGGAAGACAAATAAGCAGCATGCATGCCTTGAGTATCTGAGTCAGCCTGTTCAGCCGTAGGCTCCTCTGAATAGCCAGCAGCCCCCCACAGGACAGCATTAAGGCCGCCCTTGCGTGTTCTTCCTCACACTCTTGCTAGCTCAGTGCCCCACCTTTCTTCTCTCTCCTTGTTCTTGCTTCCTTCCAGTCTTCCCATTTGCACTTGGTGGGCCTGTTCCCCAGCTGGTCTAAGTCAGTGTAGGACCAGGGAAATGAATCGGGTTGGGCAAAATCTCCTGGGGCACGTGCTCTTCTGGCTGCCAGCCCTTGGCAGAATGAAGTGGTTGAGGGGGAAATGGAGGCTGCGAGTGGGAAGGAGGTTCAGAGCAGTGGTGTTCAATGGAAATCCTGGCACCAGAAAGGCAGGGCAGGGTGGTACCTAGGCTTGGGAAGGGCAGCATGAACCTGGCCTGGGACTTTTTTCCTGGGCCAGTTCTCCCAGGGAAGTGGAGGCAAAGCAGCAGGGGGCTTGGGACAGGAAATGTTTCTATCTGTTATGACAATGAGGACCAGGGCAAGCAGGGAAAGGATATGCCAGGTGTGAATCACTAACCTTCAGACATAGGCTAGGTGTGAGAAGCTAGAGAGAGCTGCAAAGCAAAGGTGACAGAGGCAGGTGAGAGGACAGGAAGGGGACTGACTTGCTTTGCCACCGATGGGCACATCTTTACCACATGGTGCTTTGTCCAGAGCTACCCTGTGCATGCCCTCAGGTACCCACAGCGGGGTATTCATGACAGCACAGTCCCTACTGAAGGTGACTGACCTTGCTTCCCCACAGCACTATTAACTCAGGCCATGCAGGAGATGAGTGGGTCTGTCCTGCTCCCCGGCTGTGTGTCAGCAGCGCTGGAGCAAGCTTGGGTAACTCTTAAGGGCAGCGCCTGTGCACTGAAGCCAGACCCTGAATTTCCTGTCTTATCACACTTGCAAACTGATGGCCAAACCCAGCCCTGGGGAGCGGGCTCTCTGGAAAACAGCAAAATTTGCCTTTGCAGCAGATATTTTACTTTTTTTTTCTACTTCTTATGGGTTCTTCTGGCATATGGCTTCAAGCCTATTGAACTCGGCAGAGCTACCACAGGTTGAGGAAGGGGAGCAGGGGTAATTAGCTTGGACAGTAGGGGAAAAAGCTGCCCCAGGAGATGGTGAGAAGAGAGGCCCCCAGAAAGCTGATACTCTTTCTAAAAGTCCAATCTAGGGTTGGAGAGGAGGGAAGAGAGAAGTTTGCTGGTCAGCCTGTCCGAACTACACCTGAGTAAATCCAAACCCCCCTTCCCTCCTGCTATCTAACTTCAGCACTTATATGACTGCCCTTATCATTGCTCCTGAGCACCATGGGATGCTTCCATGCTTTTATCATTGCTTTTCCTTGCTGCAGGTGTCCTTGCTTTTCCCTGCAGCTATAAATGAGAAACTAAGCCTTGGGAAAGATAAACAGCTGATCCCCTGTTGACCTGTTGGACTGCTGACCCTAACTGAAGTGATGGGGGACTTACCACCTGACTATTCTGCTTGATTTTGGTGCTGCCACCACCTCTGATTTCAGTAGCTTTACTCCTATCCTACCAGTGCCCTCTGCAGAACCAGACATTCACCTTCCAGCCCTGCTTAACTCTATGCTCACTATTTTTCCAGCAGCTGCCCTGCACCGCCCAGTGCTGCCTCTTGCTTGGGCGGAGCCAGGCACAAGCCCCCTGAACCACGCTGGACATGGTGTGGCTCCCCGTAGCACATCCCAACCACAGGCAGTGGCACATGTGGGGAGCCCAGAGGTGGTTGGGATGTGGGGACATGCTCTGGAGGGGCTGAGCAGGGGAGCAGTCCCGCTCCCTCCACCCCACTCAGGCTAATCAGCCTCTCGCTTTTTCCAAGTGCAATATTCCCACATGGAGTGAGAAAGGTTTCAGGAAATTTCTGCTCCTCTCAAAATCACTTCTAATTTTTCTAGTAAAAGCGTCTGCCAGCCTCCTGCTGCCAAGTTTTGGTGTGGGTTTTTTTTTTAATACATATACGATTCAAGCTGCGTTGGCTCCACTCCTGAAGTCTGGCAGGTGCTCATGACATATGTTCTGTGATAAATGTTTATTACATAAGTTCATTCAAGCTAACATGGATTTTGAGATATAGTCAGCTCTCATTATATAGCTTGCCTTCAAAGCTCAGTGTCCAGATTATGCCTTTTCTTGTAGGGATGTCTCCCAGGGTTTGTTTGCTCCTTCCCTGATTTAGCCAGCTCTTGATTGGTTCATCAAGGTAGTTAATGAAGCACTCAGGACGACTCGGGAGAGGGGAGGAAAAGGAGCAATTATAACTTCGGCTTGTTCCAGCTCATTATTTTAATCACCGTGTATCATATTTGGTGAAAACATCTCTCTACGAACATTAAAACTTCCGAGCTGTCATCGCTCAGAAACAAAGAGTCTGATTTCACCGATCCCCAAGCTTCAGTCCTGCCTTAGAGGCAAATTGCATCAGGTTTTTATCACTGTGTCTCGTTGGAGGAGTTCCTGATTCCTGCTCTTTCAGGGCTACAGATACAACTCACGCTGTCCGAGATTTCAAAGTGTGTTCATCTTCATCCAGGCTGTTCTAAAAACTTATTATTGTTTAATCTTGTTTTAATAAATTTCAGTCAGTTTGTGGGCTGTTCTTTGGATGGGTGAAATTACAAGTGCTGCAGCATGAAATCCTGAGCATCCTGTGCAAGTCCAGGAGAACACTGCTATTGATTTTCTCCTTTTAATGTGCATCAGATGGCAAAGCATCAAGAAAAATGCTTCTTTGCTTTGGACGAGGAGTTTGGGCATGGCAGAATCCAGAGCTGCCTTTGGGCTGCCTCCCATGTTCCCAGGTCTGACCCTCTCTCTGGGCTTCACAGAGACTTAAATTCATTTTGCTCATCAGGTTTTGGCAAGGTTCACAGGATACATGCATACATGTGTCCAGGAGCAGTATGGTGTGCCATTCTGGGGCAAAAATCTTAGCCCTGATCGTAAAAGATTTGCATGGGGCATAGATCTCCATGTTTGTTCTTAGGGATCAGGCTGATCCTGCACATTATCACTCTTGATGCGACAAATACTTGTGTAAACTGGGTTATTCACATACATTTTGCAACGGTCTCGTGAGTGACTCTGGACTCTCTGGTAAGTCCAGCCTTGCTGAGGCAGGGCTGAGTTTTAGGAGGTACACCAGCAGCAAACATGACATTTTCTCATAGGGTCCCTTTACTCCCATGAGTTGGGGACAAAAATGTCAGGACTGTCTATAGGCCGACAAAGGCCTGGTGCAATGCACTGTCCTTTGCCAGGATGAGCCCTCTCCAGTGAGGTTTTCAGAGCTCAGCGAAGGGGAAAGCAGGCTGTGTACTTTACACTTGATCAGTTAGGGCCAGCAGTAACAATAATAATTTTCTGGTCAACACATGTGTCTTATCTGGCAAATTCTGAAGCAAATGCACGGCGGACTGGCTGTTGCTAAGTGCCTGCACCTCTCTGGGTCTGCAATCCATGTGTTAGCCTCCTATCTTACATTTGCTGTTGGAGCAATCTCAGTCAGAAACAAACCAAACTCTGAAGATGCGGCAGATTTGCAGATGGGAGGGTTTACAGTTAAGGGACAGCACTGGGCTATGACATGTGGTTAGAGTTATAATGTATGGTTGAAGTAGCATGGGTTTTTTTAATACAGCTGCATAAGATAGTATGTCAAGCCTTCACTGAATGCACCAGTTTTAGCAAGATGTGTGCACGTTATTCAAAGAATCTAAGGTTAAACTTGCTGAGCTGTAAATCTCAGTGACCGGCATGTACTGCAATTCCAGGGTGTCCCAAAGTGTGGCTGGAAAAGGAGAAATGCAGAGGACGTCATCCTTAGAGTGCTTGGATCAGAAATGCAGACTGGCAAAGATCAGCTGTCTCTGCTCATGCTTTGCCTTGGGCTGATTGCAATCAGCCTCATGTTTCAGAGGTGTGGAGAGGGTAAAATCTGGTGGACAGAGGAGAGGGGATGCAAAAAGGAAGAAAGGAACATTAAGGGAAAAACAATGTCACCAAAGATCCCAGGTTGGTCTTTGGTTTCTCTTGTATCTTTGGGAGGAATTTGGTGTCCTTGCTGTTAAATAATGCATAGTGCAGAGCACATGGGAAACATCTGCACAAAGAGGAGGTACACAACCAGAACAGCAATTAACGTGCTTTTTAATTGGCATAGGTCAAAACTCCCTCTCCATATCTCTTGGAGTGAGCACAGATGCAATGGGCAGCCATCCCAAATGGACATGGCCAAAGCAAGGGGTAGGGAGCTGTGACCACATCATCCCTTTCTGAGAATTCCCTCAGAAAACACTATGGAAAACAGAAAATTTATCTGGGTTAAATCCCAGCTAGGAGAGACCAGCTGAGCTTGAGGGGCAACTTGGCACAGTCAGTCTCAGAGGCCCCATGGGGTCAAGGTTTCTCTGCTGGGACAGGGGCATGCTGGAAGCAGGGATGGGAGAAGCAGGCAGTGGTGAAGTGGGACAGGAGCCTCTTTGGAGACTGGATGATTTTGCATACTATGGGATTGAGTAAGAGTACTGAAAATAATAAACCAGTATCCCAGAAAGGGCTGGGTGATTAACCTCTCTCTACTATGAACTTCTCTTGCCAGGCTGCAGCCCTCTTTGTTGTAACTTGTATCCAGCCCCTAGAGAAGTCAGAAAGCACCTGTGGTGGCATCGGCATGCACTGCAAGGTTTTTGAGGCAGGGACCACCCTTTGGTGGCTTGTGCTGGCAGCTTTCAGAGCCAGGGGTCCTGGCTGGGGCACACCTGCAAGGCAAACCTTAACAAATGAGTGCCCGTCTCAGCCACTCTGAGATGAAGCATCTTGTCTCTGGCTGGGCAGATGACTCAGACCCAGAGCAAATTAGAGTTAGCTTGGGTGGAAGTGTGATGTGAGTGTCTAGCCATCACTTGTGGGGAGGGTAAATCATATTGTTGTAGCTCCATTAAGAATGACGCGGCCATCCTCCACCCGCAAAGAATTTGGCCCAGACCTTTTCTAGTCAGCTCCTTTTGGTAATTTGATTTCCCTCTGCATTAAAGACATTAATGTTACAAGTGCCTTAGATGCCAATGTGACCCATGTACTGGTGGAGGTGATGGTTTTGCATGTGCTGATATCCAGGCCCTCTGAGCATCCTTACCTCAAAAAGAGCTGCCACTGTGCTGAAATTAGTGCTATGATCACTCTTCAGAGAATCAATTTGCCTGACAACCCTGATCCTCAGGGGGGATGACATTAGTGTAGTAGCTATCATCAGT
Organism: Phalacrocorax aristotelis; assembly: GCF_949628215.1. Taxonomy (NCBI): domain Eukaryota; kingdom Metazoa; phylum Chordata; class Aves; order Suliformes; family Phalacrocoracidae; genus Phalacrocorax; species Phalacrocorax aristotelis. The sequence continues at coordinate 17,610,493 of NC_134282.1, read as the reverse complement.
CAGTCTGCTGCTGAGGGCTCCCTGATCTGCAGGCGTTTGAGTACTCTCCACCCTCGGATGGACCACTTAAAGCGTTTTAAAACTCTGGGATTCTGGGAAACACAGTGTAAATTGTTCAGGAGGGACAGTGAGGAATAAGACTGAGAAAGGCATCCCTGGAGATAGATGTGTCTTCAGGACTTGCAGAACCACTCACCTACAGAGTACTCCAGGGCTTCATGAGCTTAGGTTAAGTTTGCAGACCTTCATGGGCTGTAAATGAAAAACACAAGGTTGATTTGGTTGGTTTAATTTTCCAGAGGGGCCAGGATTCAGGCTTTCTTGTTGTATGGACAGCTATGTTCTCTTTCAGGCATGAAGCAACCCCTTCTGTTCTCTCTCCCATAAATAGGTCTGGCGAATATTTGGTTGAGCTGCACAGCCTTGGAGTTAAGCTTTCCAAAGGCAACTCTTCATTGTGTAGCCTCCATTTCTGGGATGCCTGGGCAGAGCTCGCAGGGGCAGCCTATCCATTGGAAAGTGCTGAGCACCAGGTCTCCAACTGCTACACCCTTCAAAGATCCCTCCAGAGGGATGCCCCTGACACAAAGCCTCTAAAAAGTCTGGTCACTCCTGAGAACCCTGGCATGCCTGTAGTGTGACTTTACTCTCTTCCAGACCATCGTTCTTGCTCATTCAGCCCCATCCTGCAGTGTGTCATTTGTTCAGCTCTTTGGTGGATTCTTTTCTCATGCACCTTCGGCTCTGCTGTCTTTCCTATTCAAGATGTGGATGCAGGAATCAGCCAAGACACTGGTTGTGGTGGATTAGACATTAAGTAATTTGCATTTCCTCACCACTGCCAATTACTAGTGTTACAGCAAAAGACAGGGCACACACACCAACTGTGGCTGCTGGTACTGTCGGGAAAACCAGAAGGGAGCACTCCTTCTGTCATTAAATTCACCACTCATAGTAACAGCAAGTCTCTGCATGCTGTCAGGTTGTTTTGTGTGCTTCTCCTTCATCACAGCGATGTGGAGGCACCCTGAATCCCACCACTGCACTGCTGCTGCCCATAAAAACTGTTTGGGGCTTGACCAAAGGAAAAACACCCTCCTTGGGAAGAGCTGATATGCAGGGAAGTGATTTTGTCAGAGTTGCTTGCTTAAGCACATGGAGACAACTGCTCAGGGTCAGCCACAGATAATGAGCTTTCAGATGACAAATGGCAGTCCTTGGCTGTACAGTAAGGGGTGTATGTTCCCAGCATGCTCTCTGTGAATTATTGCAATGGCAGCACTCACTTCCCATCTCTGGGAAAGAAACAAGAGCAAAGCAAGCAAGAACTAGCAGCAGATGGTCCCTCCTGTGCCCAGATCGTTCCAGCCAAAACAAATCTACATCCCCAGCTGAAGGGAAGGGTACAGGAATAGAACAGGAGTGTGACTCAGATCCAGTGACTCAGACAGCAAGGCGAAGGGAGAGAGGGAGGGGGAGAGGCAGAACCTGGCGCAAGAGCCTCTTATGGATGACAGTGATTATTGCTATTATTTCAGTGAGTGCTTGCGGGCACTGACAACTCTCACTCCTGCTCCTGTTCTCTTTTTTTGGGTTGGTTTTTGGTTTGGGGTTTTTTTTGTCTCTCTCCTTCTCCCTCTTCCCTTTTGTGGGAAAGTGTGAGCAACCCCCTCTGCATCTTTATCTGTTTGTGAGCTGGTAAATAGCAGGCCAAACACTTGTGTGCCAGATATCAGATAGGCTCAGCTGTTTGCATGCCAGTGGAAAATGCCACATGCCCATCCTCCTCCTCCCTCCACTGGGGCAGTAGCATGCCAGATTCCAGGCACGGTCCTCAGCTTGCCTCTCCCCTCCCAACCCCAGCCTGCGGGCCCGTGGCTCTTTTGCTGTGTGCTTCCCCACAACAGTGGTTGTGTCGAATGAGGATGATGTTTGCCCAGCCTGAGCGAGTCAGATTTTGACTAATGAGCTCAAGTGCTGAACTGTTGGTGTTATTCTGTCAGAGCTGCCAGGCAGGTCAGATTAGCTACTGCCACTTATTCATGCCTAAAATGTTTTTGTGGCCTTTGGGTTTGCCACTGGGGGATGGATTCACATCTTGATACTCCTTAGATGCAATGAAAGGCTTTGCAAAGCTCTTGAAAAGCACTATCACTGGAAAAACTAGGCCATTGGGTGAGATCATGCATTAAGCGCTAGGGGCTGGCTGAACAATCTGTCCCAGAAACCACCCTTGGATTAGTGCTGTGCTGTGCTCTGGCCCTTGGCACAAGCACAGGTGGGATGAAGGGCCCAGATCCTGCCTGACCGCATCGGAGAAAAATTCCCTTGTGGAGCAGACTATCCTGCCTCGCCGGGTGCCCTGGTCCCAGGCATAGGGTGTCTGGACAACAGGCATAAGGTCCTGTGGAAAACTGGACCCTGCTATGCACCAGCAGCAATTCTGTTTCTCCATCTCCATCCCAGGTCATCCTTTTGATGTCTTCCCCACCCACCACCAGGCAGAACTCGGAGGCTTCTGATTTGTGTCAGACCTGAAATGGCTCCACACTAACCCCACTGAACGTGATCGATCCGATGGCAATATGCTCCATATGCACAAGGTTGATGACCCTTCAGCAAAGTCGCTAGCAAGGAAATATGGTTCACACATAAAGCTTGTGTGGTGCAAACATGTCAGTTGGGATTTTTGGAAGAGCCTGAGTGTGTGGGAAACATTGGACTTATTGATTTCCAGCTAGAGCCAGGTGCCCTAAACCAAGTAGGCTGTAACTGTAGCAGGCATGCCATATACATTTTGGGTTTCTTGGGTGTCATGCACCAGAATACCTCTCCTTTACGATACAGAGGTGTTTGAATATCCCATGCTTTCTCCTGAAGTGGGTCCCATGACTAGCACAGTGCCTATGGACCCTGCAGAGCTGGCTGGGGACTTACAGCTTACTCATCATGAATGCAGACAGTAGCACCCGAGCCCTAAACCAAAGGCTCCTCAGGGACAGAGCCAATGCACAGACGTGAGCACGTGCTGGCCCACGCACCACTCACAAGCCAGGGAAGGATTCAAGAAAGCCTTACGGTCATTGGCCCAACCAACACATCTGACCTGGGGGGACAGGACCCAAAATTGGAGGACCCCTGCCCATGGGGCTTGGAGGGTTTTCTCTTTGGATTAGCAGAGATGGAGAGCCGGGACTGTCAGAGCTTGGGTTGCTTGCTGAGGGGCATCAGCCCAAGTTATTTGAAGGGAAGAGATAGGTTGAATATATAGATAAAAATATACACATATTGTTATATAAGCCATATAGATATTTTTAACTTTGGTACCAACTCTGGGTTCCATTTAACTGAACAGGATACAGGAGGTAAAACATTCTTCATGGCTACATGAACAACTTCCCCCTTCTTTGCATGTGTTGGTGAGGCCTTGACCCGTTATAGACCATGGCAGCGCTATATTTTCATTTGTATAATGTGCTTATTTTTTTTTTTAAAAAAAGTGATTCAGCAGTAAAGCAGACTGCATGCACGTGTGAGTAACTCAAGGGGAACTTTCACGTAAAGCCCCTTCTCCCCAGTTGCACCCCTAGCCCTGCTATGGGCATGAAAATACAGCGTGTTTTCTTCCCTTTTTGTTCTTGATCACCTTGGATAATGCTGTATTGGACGAACTACCTAAATGACGCAGGACGAGCGACAAATCACAAACCTTAGGGTCAGCCTATCAATCTACTGCTGTCCATGTTGGGAGAGGAGCGAGCCTTCCTTTCCCAGCCCAAGCCGATGCCTCAGAGGCATAACCTTTACAAGCACATATACTAATGCATGATCTGATACTGTATCTGCCACACTGCTGTTATACCCAGAGGCTGTTTCTGGGGGAAAGTTTGCATGACCTAGATACAATCTTGCGGTTCTTGCAGGGAAGATGTTGTCTGAAGTCAAGACATTCAGGTGGGAATCAGGATTTATTATCCACCAAACTCTGGCATGAACTTCCTATATAAGTTCACTAAACAAGAGGGGTGCTAACAAGGGTGACACGGTGTGCTGTGCAGATGAACAAGGCATTTCTCAATGCAGGGTGAATTGGTACCAGAGACAGAGGATTTAGGTGAGGGGGAATCATTAGACTGTGTAATCTGACCCATAGAGTACAGACCAATTGCTTTTACCTCGTTACACCTTACCAGTGCTCAGTGACTTGCGCTCGCCTAAAGCATCTCTTCCAGAAAGGTGTCTAGTCACGATCCGAAGATATCAAGAGAAGGAGAAGCTGCCCCTCCCTTTGGTCGTTTGTTCCGGTGGTTAATCACCTCTTTGTTAAACACGTGTGCCTTGCAGCTAATTTGAATTTGTCTGGTTTCAGCTTCTAGCCAGTGGCGGTTTGTGTTTATGCTATTCTCTACTACATTAAAAAGCCCTATCCCACTCACTATTTTCCTCAGATTAAATTACTTATACGCTGAACTTAACTCACCCTTCAATTTTCCCCTCCTTCCCCCTTTGGGTGCATGAAACAGATCGAACAATTTCAATATCTTGCTCTAAGGCATTTTCTCTACTCCTTAATTCATTTCTGTGGCTCTTTTCTGCCCTCACTTTAACCACCTTTTGAATATTAAAATGTGAGCCCCAGGCCTGGATGTGTTATCTTATCCACTTTAGTCTCAGTGCTTTATACGGAGGCAAATTAACCTCCTTGATCCTACTTACTACCTTTCTTGTGTGCTCATTCCCAGGCAGCCCTTGCCCCCATTTGTCAGCATGCCAGGAAGGTGTTCACACTGAATCACTTGCCCATGATGACCTCCAGCCCTTGTTCAGGGCATCTGCTATGCAAGGCCAGTCCTGCTCATGAGGGACGACCTGCACTCCTCCTCCCTCCAGGTACCTTGGAGCATGGGTTGCAGGTACGCGTCTCAGGGGAGCCCTGCTTACCCAGCGGTCCCCATCCCCAGAGCGCTGCCTCATCAACCACCCTGCCACCAAAGCTGGGTTATCCATGCCCTTTATTAGTGACCATTTTCCATTATCTTCCAGATCACTGATAGAAAGCATAGGATAAAGCAGGGCTGAGTCCCAAACCTGCTTGGAATTTGTTGTTCGGTGACAAGTCCTCACTGACCGCAACATTTTGAGATCTGCCAGTTATCCAGCTCTCAATCTGTCTCACGTATCCTCTGGTTCATACTATTCTGTGCTATTTTGTAAGCAGGATGTCATGGTTTTAGCTCAATCCCCTTGTAAAAAATCTAAGTATAGCATATCTGCATAGTTACCTTTATCAGGCAACTTTGTAATCTCCTCAAAGAACTAAATCGTGTTTGTTATTGTGCGATTTTCTCTACAACAACATTGACTCACACTCTCAGAAGAGGAGAATGCTAAGTGGCTATTCAATATATTATTATTATTGTTATTGTTATTATTTTACATACAGTCAAGTGCTGTCGTCACCTAATTGGGAAGACTGATCCTATATTGTTGGTCTCTTAGATGTAGCATCTTTCAGTAGAGCAACCTAGAATCACAGAATCACAGAATCCCAGGTTGGAAGGGACCTCAGGGATCATCTAGTTCAACCGTTCTAGGAAGAGCACAGTCTGGACAAGATGGCCCAGCGAAAGATCACAAAGTCCCCTAGCTTACCTGAAACACAGGGGTTGGCAATGGTTTGGTGAATGCTGTGCACAGCAGTTGGGTATGCATTGGAAAGCGCAGTCCAAAACAACTGGTTGTTATGTAGTATGGGCTAGACTGTGGGTGCTGTTGCAGGAGTCCCTGCAGGCCATGTCCTGGGCTTGAGCATGTATCACCAAACCATGCTTGCCTGAAACACCAGCTCCAGGACAGAGGAGTGGGAAAGGGCTCTGTCCCTCCCTGATCTTTCCACCCTCCTCTAACCTGTCAGTAACTGACTTATTGTTATAAAGGTCAGGAGAAACAAAGAAGGCATGTTCTCAGCTGTTGGATGCTGTCTCTCCTGCAGAACTGCCTGAGAATGGCTATGCTCAAGTCCCTTGATTCAGCCCAGCTTTATCATGTTATAAAGCAAGGTGAAACTTTTGGGTCTATAGTCTCACTGATGGAGCGAGCGCCCCATGGGTTTCTAACACTGCTCTAAGCTGACCTGCTTGGTGAATTTTCCCTGGTGAGTGTTACAAAACTTTGTCTCTCCTTCCTGCATACAAGGGTGCACTTCAGGAAGGCGCTGGAAGATTGTGCAGCACCTGCATGGAGCTAGTCCACTTCTGTGTGGGATGTGGTTGTGTTAGCAGCTGAAGAGCTGAGCTCCTGCTTTTCTTTATGTGCTCTCCTGACTCAGCCAATCCATGTTAGAAGCACAGCTGCACTCAAGAGAAGAACATTTTATAAAGAGAGTTCAAACTGGATCTTCTGTTGTGTTAAGTTTTCAGCTACCATCTCCAGAGCACATACTTCCTTCCTGATGGTCATATCAAATGGTTTTGCAAAGACCTTTGCAACGTCTTTGCTAAGGCACTGTGGAAAGGTGGCCCAGACACCCGCTGTTTCACAGCCACCTCTTCTTCAGAAATGCTGTCCTCATCATTTCCTCTGTTTTGTCATGATTATTAACAATAAAACATGTCTGAGGAGTAGACAGAATAAATCAATTAGAAGAGAAACACCCAGCCCATGTCAATAGCCTTGGAGTTACAGGGGACTGGAAGGCCAGATTCTGTTTTATTTGACCTTCAAGTCTTTCCTAGGAAGATGGGAGCTCTCATGATTTATGTCACAGTAACCAAGCTCTAAAAAATATGCCATGTTTCCACTGCTATTTTCTTTCTCAGATGTGCCAGCTGCTCTTTTTCACACTTTTGCCGCACATTTACGAGAGTGAGAAGGAATGCACACACATACACGCACATACACACAGCTGCAGCCGTAAGACCAGCCTGGCCTTAGCCCACACAGTGCTTTCAAGCCCAGGGATGGATTTAGTTAGAGCAGGAGAAAGGAGAAAAAAATAATTGAAAAAAATTGTTGCTGTAACTACGTCTGGGTTCCCAAACACCTGCACCAGGGTTTCCTGATATTTCTACAAATATTTGCATCAGAGATACAGCTGCCACAGTGCTCACACAAGACCTTAGGCTTCATTTTATTGTGATTCTATTCTCATTTCATTTTCTTTTACTTAATACAGAGCTGAAGTCTCATGTGTAACCCAGCGCTGCAATGGTTGAAGTCCATGCTTGTGAAAAGTATCCAAAGCTACTTACACCAGTTTAACATCATTTAGTCAAAGGGCTTCAAACAGCTGTACATGCGGTGTCAGTTTAGTTTAATTTGAATACATGAAGAACAGGCTTAAACCACTCTAGCTGTAATGGATTTTAAATAAGACTGAAAATTTGTGTGCAAAGAAAGCCTAATTTGATGATGCTGTAGTTTTGGAAGGGCAGACCTTTCTTGCTATTTTAAGGGACGAAACAAGTTTTAATTCATGATAGTTTTTGTTCCCTCTGCAATATTTCTTTCTTGATGAGTACATTAGTTTATCAGATGCTGGGGACTTGAATAAGATAACGAGAGCCAAATTCCCATCTGATGAAAACAACAAAACAGGCTTTTCTTTGGTGGGTATTCCTGAGGTGTTCCGAGTTTTCTCCTTCTAACTGACTTTCCTGGGACATGCTGATACTCACTACTGTGGTCCCTTACTGAAAATTGCCCAGCTATATCACAGATGCCTTAGATAAGTAGTGCCAGGAGTGAGAAACGCAAGTCAGGCAGCTAGCTCATTCATCTTTCTCAACTTCAAAAAAAGAGAAAGGGGACTACCACTTGGTATTTCTAAACAGTTTCACTCTCTGATTCTCATGAGGTAGCAAAAAGCTGAAGATTCTTTAGAGGAAGCCAAGCAAACAATTTCAAGCAGATTTCTTAAAAAACAAACAAAGAAAAAACCCCACAGCAAAACAAAACAGCAACAGCTGAAATGTTTCTCTTTATCTTAGAGATTCTGTAAAAACCCCTTACTTGACTAAAGGTAGATTTAGGACCTACACCAACCTGACACTTTCCTTTAATTAAAACCTCATCTGCAGTTCAACTTACCAAAAAACACAACAACAACAGAACGAAACTTCAGAAAACAAATGAGATTACATTTGTTCTTGAGGCAAGGCTCCTTTGTCCTGAATTCTAGAGAGCTGGTTATTTAAGGAGAGATTTATGTGAACAAGTAAGATTAAACAGAAGCAGCAACACACCCTGATGCAAGCATGAGGGTGTTGAAATTGCTTTGCTCTTCTCCCCAAAGACATTTCAGATCCCATTTCTTGAACACTGTTTATGTCGAAAGTGCTCACATTCTGATTTCCTCTACAGCCAGTTCGCTGCTCTCTGCAGTCTCTAAAAGCATCATCAAGCATTTCCTCATTAGATAATATCATCACACACCCTAATGATTAGGCTCAATGAGTCACCTTCCTTTTTGGAGCACTGTATTCAATCCAAAATTGTGTATCCTCTCTCCCTTGAAGAGAACTCCCTCCACATGCAGACATCTCAGGAGACCAGCCCAGCTGTAGCAACAAGTTCATTAGCCAGCCCATTGTGGCGGATACTAAAACCCCTTTGTGTGATGCTGGAGACAATAAGACTGGTGTTAGGATTAGAGGTGTTTTGTGCTGGGAGCAGTGTAGACACTTCAGAAAGGGAAGACCTTGGCTTGGAGAACTCTGCCATTTAAAAAGCAAGAAGCTGGCTAAGCAGTTAGCAAAAAGCTTTAGGGATCAAGAGGATGATAAGCAATTGGTGTAACTGGGGGGGCTTAGGATGAGTAGAGACGTGGGAGTAAATACACCAAGCCTATGGGGAAAGAGAAGAAAGAAGAAGAAACACTGAATGAGACTGAAAATTTTGTAGGCAGCAAAGCAGAGGCTACTAGAAGAGGAAAAGGGATGGGTCCCTCCTGTGTGATTAAAAAGGCCTTTTCCTGTCATCTTGCCTGCAGAACAGGTTTTATTATTTATCTCATTTTTTTTATTCAGGCGGCATTAGCAGTAATTATAACAATAATGGCATCTCTATTGCAATATGCATTATTTGCATTTGCTGTAGGCAGGGGCCAGGGAGAAGGCCCTTCCCTGGGGTCTGTGGCTTGCAGAGGGGACCAGCAGGGCAGGCCAGCATCCCGTGGCCCCCTCTGCAAGCAGCCAACTTGGCTGGGACTGCAGCCAGGCAGGGAAAGCCTGTCGCTGTCACAAAAGTTTTCATCAAAGGGCTTTCCTGCCCCTCCCACCAGCAGTTTTGTGTGGTGGACTCTTCAGGACTTTTGCTGGTTTCATTTATTTTTATTTTTATAAACATTGCAAAAAGCAGATACTTCCCCTGGGAGACTGCTGTTTGCATCCCCTTGCTCACAGATATTTATAGGGCTCCCCTCTCTGCAGCATCTGAATGCCTTGTGTTTTTAACTGGATTTATCCTTATATTTACCTCTCCCATGCAGGGAGTTATGTGCAGGCACACAGGGCTGAAAATAAGGCAACCAAGTCCGAAACTTAAATCTAGAGGCAGCATGCTCAGGTGCCATTTAACCTTAACCATGCCTCAACCCAAAGTTTTTTGGCAACTTCCAGTTCTTGAGGCACCCACATTTCTGCTTCTGCCCTTGCACCAAACACAGCAGCTCGCTCTTGCTAGTGCTGAACAGCACAGACTATACCTCCAACATCCAGAAACAAGGTGGAGAAATGCCTTAATTCTCAGTGGGACACTTTCTAGAAGATGTTTTCTGAGCACATGTAAGACTTACACCAAACAAGCTGCTCCACTTTTAGGCAAAAGATTTGCATGTTCCCTCTCACTCACCCAACCCACTTATAGGATGTGCCATCACGCGGGAACATATCCCCACTGCCAAGCTATAGGTTGTCTGGGCTTGACTCTCTGGCTTTCCTAGTGAAATGGTGACTCACTTCAATCTCCTGGTTAAGGAACTCATGTGCATCACCTTCCAGTATCAAATGTGGCGTATTTCTTCTATGCATATACAAGGATGGAGAAGTATTTCAGCTCAGTGATGGAAAACTGTGGTCACTCCTGCTTTTTCCTTCTGATTCAACCACCCTTGACTCAGGACACCCTCTGTTTGGATCCCACTGCTGAAGCTTCCACATGTTTCCTAGAGAGCCCGAGCCCCATCCCTGAGCTCCAGGGCCCACTCTAATTTAGGTACTTCCTCCCCTTTCTACACCTGTTCCCCAGAAACCATCCACCAACACAGGGGGGTTTATAGCAGAGGATGGAGATGTGGGACCAGCAGCCCTGTATCACAAGTACCTGTTCACTAACCAGCCTCCTCTCCAGCAGGCTGGGTGCTCCTGCATACTGAGGGGTCAGAAAGTCCCCCAGCTTGGAAGTCTGAGTGCTGGTCACAGGTAGGAGGGCTCTATACCCTCTATAACCACTATACCAGCCATTCAAAGTGAGCTTTGACTGAAGAGTTACTGTAACCATTTGCTGCAAGCTCTTGCTGAGGACAGTAGCTTGCTTGTACCCTTCCAGTCTTTCTATCCCTGGGGAATGGGGTCCCTTTTAAGCCGCCTTCCTCATGCTGCTGAGGACTTGTGGTCCACTTGGGTCTTTGGATCCAGGATATTTCTCCCTGAGAAAGTGATTTCTCTTCCACTCCCCCCTTTCTCAAGCATTGCTTAGGTTTCACTGCTCTCATCATCAAAGAAGGACCTCTTAAATACTGTCCCGGTAAGTCCTGCTCAATAGAGGAGGTTCAGTGCTCCACAAACCAGGGAGAAGGCACAGCTGCTCTGTTTTATGTCTGCTCTGCCTTTCTAATTTGTTGCTCCCAGTCATCCACCTCCCCCTAGGTCTTTTCTCTGGAGGAGGTACTCTTGTCTCCTTGTCATTGTTTCATAGACACAGGCTTAGCGATTTCCCAATGGTAGTATGTGGCAACAATGAATCCCCAGTGCACGGAAATGCACATGAAATTGTATTAGTCACACACAATTAGGCAACGCACCATCACCATGCAATCAGGGGAAGCCTAGATGCAGATTATTGAGGCACAGAGGTTTTTGATGAACCATATTGTCACCCCAAAACGCTAATATATGAGAAATGAAGCATTTTCCCTGAAAGGGTCTGTACTTGGCAATTTTTTTTTCAATTTGAATTGTATTTTAAAGGTTGGAAATTGCCCCTTTATCACTTCCAAAATGAAAAATTAATTTCATTCAAAATGACTTTTGATTTCACAATTTAAGCTAACGAGTTGTGGGGTTTTTTGTTTCGGGTTTTTTTTTTTTTACGTGGCTGAACACAAAACACTTCAAAGTTATCAAAATGAGGCAGTGCTGATTGCCCTTGTTGAGCTTTTCCTCACACTTTGTTTGTAAAAATGCTCATGGACACCTACAGTTGCATTTAAGGAAAAATGTTTAAACGTGGAAAACATTTGCAGGACAGAACCATCACGAGTTACTCGGCTCTAATACAACAACAATTTTACCACCCTCTTGTTACATGATTGTGATCTGCAGTCTTGTCTTCTTGACATCTTCAAGAGGATTATTTCTTTCCTTACAAGAGATACCTGGCTATGCACACATTTACAAGCTGCAAATCCTCACCAGATGTTTTGGAGCACTTGCTAGACTGGGCAGCTCTGCTGAGATGGAGGAAATGGATGCAGTTTCATTTGCCAGAGTTGGATAGGGTCTCGGTGGGGCTCAGATGGTATTGACTTGCTAAAGGGACACCTTTGCCTGTTTTGCAGACTCCAAGAGAGATTTCCAGCATTAATTTGAGGCTTTTAACCAGTGTACTACCCATCATTATAATTCCATTATAATAACTGGAGGCATGTTCAGTATGTTTCCCATAGGTGGAATGTTTGCACAAAGCGTAGGCACTGATGGCCAGGATGCTCCCTGAGACAGGGGACCTATCCCATGGGGTGCTAGGAATGCAGCCACACATGCTTGGGGGGAGCACCCCAAAACTTCCTGCATAGTGCCTTGTTGATCTCCACCAAGCCCTCTCTTTGGAAAAAATTAGGGCCAAGGAGCGCTCAGACAACTGGTTATCCCACTGACCAGTGTCACCTCTGCGTTTCCTTGGACTAGCCCCTCCATCTGCACCCCTTGGCCTTTGGACTATACTTACAGTAAGCTCTGGGGGCATGCAATCTTTCTGTCCTGTGTTACAGCATCTCACATAATAAAGGTCCTGGCCCAGATGTGGCATCCTCAGTGCTGTAGTGATATAAACACTTCAGCAAGATATTTCTCTGAAAATACCTCGAACACAGTGAGTTCTGCCTAGGATGAAACATCTGAAATACTGACTGGTGTTTTGTGAAGTGGGCGTACCTACAGCATTCAGCAGCCCTGGGAAGCCCCTGCTGCCTGCACGAAGCCTGCATGATTGAACAGGTTGTGTGTTAAACAGTGTGTCCGGCTGCCATAGCCAGGCCACCCTGCAGCAGAACACGTGAGGTCCCTGCGCACTGCTAAGGTGCCCAGCAGCATGGCACCGTGAGGTCCCTGGACATGCTGTGCACTTTCAGGAGCTGTTGGAGTGGGGAGCAGCAGCGTTAATTACAGAGCAGCAAAGGGGAATTATGAGGATCAACCTCATAGGTCCTGGCTGCTTTTGAGTTTCAGCCAGTGAAGCGTATGTAGCTTTAGCAGTCTCAAGGGTTTTGCTGATGTGATGTATTGGAAGTGCTATTGGGTAAACTTTGTAACATAATGTTCATGCCTTTCGGTTACCACAGGACAAGGGGCTGCTGGAGGGTGCCTGACCTTTGTGTAAGTGTTCTGTGCAAGGCACCAACACAGAGAGTAACTTGCTCAGTCTGGGAACAGATGCCAAGGATTCTGGATCCTGGCCTTTGCCTTTTTTAAACCATCCGTTTTTCTTCTTCATTGTACAGAACAATTTATAGCCTACCAAGAGTCATTGTGTCTGATGCTGACCAGAAGAGTCTATTCAAAAAATCTTGCATAATACAGACGAAAACGAAATTACAGTGTGTTACAAACCAAGGTAATCCCAAGTGCAATGAAGAACTGAAAGATTGGGGTCTCCCTAAGACAAGTTTCATGTGCTCAGGCTTCACAGGAGGGGGGCGACGATTAGAAAAGGAGGCTGTGATGTCATAACAGCCATTGAGAATATGGCAATAACCAATTTGTTTTTAAGTATCTACCATTCAGTATTTTACAGTAGAAACAACACAGATCATGAGACAGGAAATGCAGAGTAAAAGCCCACTAACCACAAGCTTTTCCTAGCAAAAGTAAATAAATTTAAAAACCTCTAACAGTATCAAACCCCCAAATATTTAATACATGTTCTCTTTTGAAATACTCTCATTTCAAACTTGAGAGGCAGGGCTGCTCACATGCCTGGCTGGCAGTAGGTCTCCTCTGTTGAAGCAAGAGTTGTATCAGTCATCTGATTCCCATCTTACATAATACACAGCCCTGCCTGGCCATGCCGCAACTGGAAAAGGGAAAAATAACCTGAGCTTTACTGAAATACACTTGTCACAGTGGTGTTGGTTCACCACTGTGTTTCCAAAACGTATATTTAAGTAAAGATACACAGGGTGCTCAACCATATGAAGTGTTCTCTCTGGCTGTAAAGCTAACAGGAGTTAGATCTCTCTGAATTCGCTTGTTCTTGGACTCATTCCTCCATGTAGGCCACGCCTTTCAGAAAGTCTAAGCTTATGTGCTCTAGGTGACTGAAAAATAAAGTGCATACATATATACACACACATATACGTATGTATGCATATGTATATGTTTATACATACATGCAGAGATACTTGTGCATGTTTTGGAGAGGCTAGTCCTCATGCCTTGGCTCAGGGAGCAGAGGTCTCCAAACAGGACCCAGCTATCACCTGCATGAAGAATGTCTCCCCAGAGCATTCTGGCTGGCTCTTATGCCCCAATACCCCCAGTCCTCAGAGGCTGAAGGGCAGAGTCATGGGCCGTCCTTGGTATAGCTGAAAAGCACAAAAAGTGTTCGTGGTTTTGGCTGTTCCCCAGAGACTTGTACCCTGCCTCAGACAGTCCCCCACACCACTGCCAAGCCCACAGCTTGTACCCACAGCTTCTCCAAGCATTTTGGTTAACAAAGCTGGCCTGACCAAGAGGAAATGAAGCGCTCTCTTTTTTTTTTTCTCTTTTATGCAATCATGCATCTGTCTTTCTTGTGCTGCCACTACAGAGAAGATGTGGTTGCTGGATCTTGTGGTTGCCCCCCACCACCCTCTGAAGCAAATGTAGAGGACAGTGCTTAGATGGCATGGAGGAAGAGCAGGAATTCAGGCCCAGCCACAGTGTGGTCTCACAGGCTTCAGACACTTGTTCCTCAGTGGTCCTTAAGAGCCCCTAAAATAGGTGTAGGTTTGTGAACCTGCCTTGTTTCCATGTTTGTAAGAGTCCTTGTTCATCTTTCGTTCAGTGGTTTGCAGCGTGTAGCATGAGTGCTAAAGGGAAGCACCATAAACACATTTTAGTGATTTGAACTTTGCTTGCAAAAAAAATATGCAGCTTTCTATTGGGTAGGCTCTGCTTAGGAGCATCCCACTTCACTCTAGAGTTGGTTATTTAAATAGGAAAGCACTCCTCAAGAGTAGAGAGAAACACTTTTTCCTCACCCCCATTAGCATCAAGAGCTCAAGGAAATCTTTCTCCCAATAAAAGAGTAAGACTTGTATTTTCCTCCTAATGCTGCCTGTGATGTGCCATCTCTTTTTCTCTCACATATACACATACACAGCAGCATCTGCACCTGTTGTATCCTCAGCTAACTAATCTGTCCTGATATATGAGATTGAAGCCAGCATAACTCTTTTTCTACCCTACCTCTCAGATATCTGTCCATACCACAGGAACTGAGCACTTCCCAGGTCTGTCAGCCCTGCACTGGCAGACGCTGCTTAACTGCTGGAGCTCTTCTGCTCCTTTGCTTTTTCAAGTGGAGGAGACTTTACTTAGGAAGGGTTTGCCCAGGGAGGGTTTGCATGGGAAGTGTTTGCATATCAAGGATTGTTCTGTCCATATGACCTTTCAGTTCTTTCTAAATATGACTAGGAAGCTCTGTAAATTGCCATAGTATAGATAAACAGAGTCTCCTGGAAAACTTGTTTCTCCATTGACCTTTTTGATCCATTGAGCTTTCATATGACTTGGATGCTTTGTTTAGTTAACTATTTATATAGTAAACATTCATTGTATGGATTGTTGTTAAGACTGCAAGCTCAGTGGGACAGAGGCTGGTTCTCTATTGAGCACCTTGCACAGCCATAGTCAACACAATGCAGAGCTATAGCAACAAAATTCCTACGTTTTTTGAAGGCGCAGACTATAACTGATTTTCCCAGGCACAATGAAGCTGCTATCATCAGTTGCTCCGAGAAAGAAGTTTCCAAATTCACCTTTTCTGCAAAATCTGAGGAGAATGGAGGGGGTGTTGAATTCTATCACGACAATATTAGAAAGCAGATGAGTCAAATGTGCCACAGGGGTGTCCATCAAAGAGTAGAGATAAAAGTACCAAATTCCAGCAGCAAATTGTGCCTGGCAGACACGACGAAATAATGCTGCTTGAAGGGAATGAGGGGAAGTGTCACTGTGCCCTGGGTACTAAAAGTGCCTCTGTGAGCACCAGAAGAGCGAAGTTGTCTTCACCGCCACGCTGCAGACTTTCTGTCTGACGCTGGGTGAGTCACTGATGTGTGGCTCATTGCAGGAGTGCCTGACTGCTGTGGAAATCAGTGCAGGTCAGGTGCTGAAAAAATTTAAGGATCTGAGCATCTTCTCTCCTGTGATATACAGAAAATATTTCCTCTCTTCCTTTATATGGTAAGGTCTTTGAGGAATTAAGTGGTTTGCGCTCAAGGCTACAGCCTTAAGCCCTGAACTCTGGGGATACTCTTCACTGTTATTTTGGCACAGCAATAATTGGGGAAGGCCAAAATTTTGTCTGCTGTTTATAGACAGGGGACAGCTTGTGGACATTGCAGCCCAGCACAAACTCCTCTTGCTCAAGCAGAGCAGCAGGTAAAAGCCCATGTGGGTCTGGATGATGCACAGTGGAGCACGACCTGGCACACTCATTAGCACTGAGGGAAGGGAGCACTGCTATGCTCCAGTTCATTCAAACGGGATTGTCAAACCCTTGGTGGGGCAGTGTGTGGGTTCCCCTGTTGCAGAATGACAGGCAGAACCACACCATCTGGGAAATCCTACCACCGGTGGGTTCTCAGTGTCTGCAGGGTGCGCTATGTGGCCAAGGACTCACCAGCCAGCCCTGGAGGAAGCTGTCTATGCTGTGAAATTAAATTTTTTAACCAAGAAACAAAGTTTCCTTTCCTGTAACCCCAGACTTATGAGTCAGCACTTCACACGTGAATTATTTACAACAAAAAGCAAGAAGAGTGATTTTAAGATTTTGTACGATGGAGAGAAAGTAAAAGGGAGACATTGCCTACACCACTTCTAAGTCAAATGTATTCCATTTCTCTGCTTTCCAGGTCCACAAGAAATTTTCTTTATTTTGGTACAGTCTGTTGTGTGTAGCAACTCCAGGCCTAGAAATTTATGTTTAGCCTCAAGGTCAATGCAAAGGAAACATGTTTTACAGCTAGCGAAACTAGGCACAGATAGCTGAAATAACTTGGCTATGTCTTTAATTCCCCATACCAGTTATACCACGATGCTACCCAAAAGCAGTATGTGTTCACCCCCTCCTAGAAGATGCGGGAATTCAAGTAAGGGTACAAATCCCATTTGTGCAATAAGCCTGAAGGCTTTCATTTACACACCCTCTGGTAATGCATGCTCAGCTCTAGACTGTAAATGAAAATTGCTTTGAGTCACAAGGAAAATCCATGCAACCTACAACCTCAGTGTCTAACAGTGCTAACGAACACTGGCTGAAGTCATAGAGGCTAACGTGGCCTTCTTTAAGCGGCAAAGTGATCACTAACTGCTTAATGTCTTTTCCAGCCTCCATGGACTGTTTGGCCGCCGTGATGATGTTGTGAGCTAGTGACAAAGGATGCAGGAAGTTCTTATGAAGAGGATGCAGAGATGAGGAAGCAAACAAGATGAGCTGTTAATGAAAGACAAAAAGCACTGAAATCCCTCAGAATATGTGGGGAGTTTTCTGGTGACTAATACCAACATTTTAGGAGCAGAAAAATGAGTCATACTCCACATAAACTCCTCTCATCCTGCTGTGATTTACAAACCAGCATAGCTCCATAGAGTCCCTCACTGAGCAATGGGGTAAATGACACTTCTCCTATAGGGAAGACAAGGTTTCAGCATTTACCCCAGACACCTGTGTCATGAAACCTCCAGAAGAAGGTTATGCTGAAGGGAAAACTCATTAGGGCCCTAAAGGAGAACGTGAAACACCTGTAGGTTATGCTAAGTGAGAAGAGTGGCAATCCTTTCCTATCAACACCCAGTTGGCAGCAATCTGCATGCAAAAACACTAGCAGCTAAAAACTAAATGAGGGATTAGGCTGCAAGCACCCTTCCCTTTCCTTTTCCTCCAGCTATTAGTTGTATGGGCAGTGTTGGGTGCTGTGGGGTAGATGGGAAAGTTACCTGCCCCATCTTGTTTGGAGTGATGCAGCTGGTTGAAGTGGGGTGGGTGAAAGTCTTTGTTATGATGAGCTGGCCAGTGGCTCTTGCGCAGGCCACCTCATTGGAGGGTTCTGAGTGATATCTGTAAACACATTTCATGCAAACATCATTATCCTTGGCAGCTGCAGTAAAAATCTGCAGCTTAAATGAGCGTCTGGTTCCTCAGTCTTTCCTGTGCTATGATCTCATGTTACAACGTGAGCAAACTTCCTATCTGTGAAGAAGGGAAGCAGAGAAGGCCCTGGGGAGCTGAGGTAGATTTTTCCCTCCTTCCCATCAGGTGCTACTTTCAGTGCAGGGCTGTGGTATATCCAGGAGCCTAGGTCAGGTTAACCAGGGTCTCCCTGCAGCCCCACTGGTGAGATGCTTGCTCTCCATGCCTCTTGCTGCATTGCCATTGTGCCAGCAGCACGTGCTGTGGTCTGTCTGGGGTCCTGCTACTCCCTTTGGGACCCTGCCCTGCCCCAGCATGGCTGGGTCCCCTTGGAGAGCAAGGTGTGGGGAAAAGGCAGTGTGTTCAAACCCAGGCTTCAAGAGGTAGGGGGCTATGAACAGTAGGGGGCTGGTGCTGGCATGAAGGGGTTGAGGTAGGCAAACTGTTCCAGCAAGCTGCTTTGCCCCACTTCCCCCCACCCCCCCCCCCCCAAGATTTAGGGCTTTTACTGTGCTTGGGGGACACCTACAGTGGTCTGGTCAGTCAGGGAGGAGGGGAGGGCCTTGTGTACTTCCGCACAGTAGGGATCCTAGGAGGACCAACAGCTCACCCAGCTGGATGTAGCAAACGGGTGAGTTTCATGCCGTCCTGGGTCCATGGCCAGTCATCTACAGCAAGAGTAGCTGGAACTTGTGCACATACCTTTGGGATCCAGGTGCTTATTTTGGTGGTGTGGCTGTGTTTGGATTTATGCTTGTTGTGTGTTTTCTTTTTTTAGATGTATAGTGGATTAGTCCTGGCTTGTGCAATTGTTGTACCATGTTCTGTTTTTGTGTTGTAAGGGTCTCGGCAATGGTGTCAAGAGACGTGCTCCTTAAGTACTCTTATTATTTATCCTCATTGTACAAGCTGCACCAAATAAGTACCAGACATTTTCAGAAATTGCTATTGATTGGGCAACTGCATTTACAAAGGTAATCAATAAGTTCCCCCCACCATATATTTATCTGTGATACAACTGCTCTCTTTGTGTGCCTCATATGCTTTCCAGAGCTTGTAATTTGTCCAGTGTAAATAGCTGATTTCATCCCTTTTCCTGGGGAAAAAAATAGCCCTGCTATTATAACACCATGCCTCTTATGGTGAGGGAGGTATATGTGCCTTCCTGCCTTTAGGGTGGGTAATCTCACCCTTCACAGGAAGAAGATGAAGGGATGGGAAAGAGCCTTGTTGTTTCCTGAACACCAGAGTTACTGAAGTCTCCTGTGGGTTTTTGTCCTTTGGCCTTTTCATCCTACTTCTGTTTCTACCATAATAACCCCAGCTCTTTTCACACTGCTCTTCCTGTGACTCTATGACAGAGAAGATAACATAATGCTGTAGCTGGGACAGAGCTGTGCAAGTGCTAGCTGGCCAGCCAGGACGCACGTGCTGTTTGGCCAGGCAGACATTTCCAAAGGGTTGTGCACCACTTGCCTTTCCACAGTGAGGAACTCATCTGGGTCTCTCCACTCCTCCTTGGCTTCTTGGAAACCCTGTGGGCACTGCTTGTTGCTGAAATTTCTACTGCTCTTTCAAATGTGACCAAATTGAGTCAAAAGGTTCAAAAGTTCTTTGAGGAGGTGGGGTAGCTGGAGGATCACTGAGTGTTAGTCCAAAAATAATCATTTGTGCGGATGGCTGAATCGCCAACATATTTAGAGTTCTGCTTGGATTTCAAATTCAAAAGAATTCAGATAGCTTCCTCTTCTGGCCTCAAATGACTTTTATTCATGCTGTCCCTGCAGCCCTGGATTGCCTATGGTAAGGATGAGAAAGCACACAAAGCTTTTCTGAAGGATTTCCCCACAAACTGGAAGCACCGGAATTTTGCAAGAGCTTCTTTTGTAGTGTGGGACTATGACTAAAGAGACATTGGCTTTCTTGCTCCACTATGGCTGACTATGTCCTGTGTGAACTTGGATATGCGAATGCCCCCACTTCTCTTCTTGAAGGAGAGACAGACCAAAGTTTGACTTTCGCAACCCAATGGATCCCACATTTCTCTCTGGAATTTCCCACTTTGATCTGTACAGTCACCATGATTGGCCCTATTTTGGACAAGTTTAACTTTCTTCTCACACACAGATTGGCTACTGGATCCAGGATGGGATTTAAATGAACAGGCTTACATGTTGGCAATATTTTTGCAAGATTTTGAGAGGCTTTATAGGGAACTACTGCTCTGACCATAATTCTAAGCAAGGCCAAAAATGAGGTAGTGCAGATGATGACATGTAAGAATGTTATTGTCAAAATAGTATAATACTGGTATCTTTATTGTATTCCTTCAGAAATTTTAGAACCTGTTGATCATCTTCAGCCAATCTAAACAGGGAAGCGGAAACCCAAATAATCTTGTTACTAAAAGCTTCTTGAATCATTGATTAATGATCAGGCAATAGTGTGCCTTGTATACAAGACTCTGGGAATATTCAAAAGTTATAGGTACTGTTTGGCCAGCTGTGTGCTCCAACTGGACAGCCATACATAGCTTGAAACAAGCCACAGCAAATGTTGCTTTTTTCCCAGTTGATAGTTAGAGGATGTGGGGAGGAGCTGAGTGTATTGGGAAGGGGGAGAGTTTTGAGGATGCTGTTGGTTCTGGGCTGGAAAAGGTGTAGCCCGTAGTGACTGTAGGGGGGATCTCGGAGCCCTGTATGAAGGTAAATGTGGGGGACACTAGGGTTAGATGTGCTGTTGGAGTGAAAGGACATAGGGTGCAAATTCTTAGATCATGAAAAGAGGAATGATGAGGCCTGGAACAGCTTGGATGATAAAATACAGGTGTATGATTAAATACTTGGTTTCTCACTCTAAATGGATTCTTGTTGCTCATTTTCATCAGGTTTTTAAACACAAAGTGGCTTTCTTTGGCACTAGGTACAATATAATGGTATGTCCTGAAAGTCTAATTGACCTGTGTATAATTAATGCTTCTGCTTAATATACATGAAGGTTTACAGCCAGCAGAGCTAAGCTCTAAAACCCGAACCTTTGTCTTCTGACTTTGCCTGAGATTAATTCAAGGCTCTAGACACAATTAGCTTCTATTCCTTCTGCTTTGCTGTATACTTAGTTGCTTGTCCACACCCTCAGCTTCTTGGATCATTGACTCAGATGTTTCAGTGGAAAAATACTCAGCACAAATTTATTGCAGTGAGGAGAAGCAAAGAGGGTCTCTGTAAATATCTTGGTTCTTTGTATGCAGGTGGGTTCCCCTTTGTTTACTTGACTTCCCCAGTTATTTTCAAGTCACTAAGGTCATTTCTAGTTAATAGTTGGCTAGAAATCAATACACAGAGATGTTTAAAGATAAGTTTTAATAATGGGTGCAATCAAATTCTAGCAACTTTTATCTATCTGCTGCTACCAGTGGTGGGTGGTTTTTGTGCAGTGACTCTATTCATCTTCCAGCTGTACAAACTCCAGGCAGGGTTTTTATCTTTGTAAAATAAAAAGTAAAAGCTATCATAGCCCACCCTGGCGCCTAGTGCCCTGCTGCTGAAGAGCTGAGCCTGAGTGTGCTCAATAGCTTTGACTGGCTTCCATCACATGCAAAAGCAGATCCCTTGCAAATATCTCTGGTGTTGAGTGATCACTTGAACAAGCGTGTTCAAAGCGTGCTGGAGACAATGGCTGCTGTTGGGCTTTGGATCAGGTGCTGCATGATGCTGCTTGTGCTTGAGGTTCCTTGGCTGCTTGCAGTTCACCTGGTGATCCCGTGCCTGGCACTCAGTTCTCTTCCTGAGGGTTTTGCAGAATGTTATTGGGCTGTGATGCAATGACATCCCAACCTGCTGCAGCAGATTCACCCAAATATGTATGGCTGGTACTTCCATGCATGTTCAAGCAAGTAAAAATCTTAGATGCTCCACCTAAAGCCCTGCCAGATGTTTTCACAAATGTGACTGGCCATGGGGATGGCCTGGGCTTGGAGCGCCTGCCAGGAATTTGAGGGACTTGTGTTTGGTTCCCTGTTTTGCCCCAGACTTAATCTTTTGCCTCAGGCAAGTTACATCAGTGCTGTGACTCAGTTCGCTAGTAGTACAATGGAAATAGCATGGCTGCCCTAACTTGCGGGATTATTGTGATGGTAAACACCTCTAAGGCTGCAAGATACTGTGCTCTTATGATCAGGATAGCCACATCAACACCTACCATATAAAAAGTGACTTGAGCTCTTGTATCTGCTGAATGCTTAAGGGAATCGTTTGGCTTGAGAGAAGGTTTCAGGAGTGCTGAATCTACCTGTGGGAAGGGACAGGGACTAGCTAACCGTCTCAGGGCTCAGGACCTCTTCCTGTGAAAACACGGGCAAAACCTGAAGGTCTCGCTGAACTGGCATGTCTCCTGAGAACTTGCACTAGAAGCACCAGGTGCCTGAGGTTCCCCTGTTGTAAGAGCTCTGTCCAGGCTATGAATCAGGGGAATTAATTCAGTCTGTGAATTCAGGACTATGAATTCAGGCTGTGAGTGAAGGAGAGCTGCAGGGCATAATTAACCAGCCAAAAGTACCTACTTGGAGATTACCTAGAGCCTGCAAATGTTTGCAACTTCTCCAGAGTACAGAGACACCTAACTCAAATGAGTGCGTGGGTTACTAGGAACTTGGATAAGATACCACTGATTGCAATACCCTCTCAAAGCTTGTAATCTCGTTACATGCACCACATCTCTGGAGGAACTTCCCCTTCTTCCTACCATATCCACTGCTCCCTCATTTGTGCAAGAGTTCTGGTCTACTAGGAGAAAGAGATGGCCCCTTGGTGAATGGCACCACTTTTCTATCCACTGCAGACAAAGGCTGGTTTGGCTACTTTAGTCAGTCAAAGGGACACACATTTGGGCATTTGAAGAACACTAGGGCATGGTTTCTAATAATTCACTGGTGGAAGAGAGATGTGGACTGTTCATTACAAATCCTGCTGGAAATGTGTGTTCTGAATGATCCTAGCAGTAATCTCTGAGTAACCTAATGAGGTGAGTGAAAAGTGGTACAAGAAAGAATGGTAGAAGATCTTGGGGGGTTTGTTGAAGAACATCCAGACAGCATATGGAGTCCATTTTCACTATGAGACACAAATGAAAACAGTTCACATGTAGAGTATTTTACATTTATATGTAAATACAGTATGCAGTTTCCAAATTAATAGGTGGAGGCTGAGTTATTTTGTTTTGTTACTAGTGTGCAGTAACAGGACACCCTGATGGATTCAAGGTGGCCATATTTTTATGGGTAACCTAGGATGCAGCCTGTCTGGGCATTATCTAGCATACCAGCTCATCACTCTGTCTAGGAACTATTTCCTTGTGGTACTTCACTGGTAAATAATTTCCAGTCCACTTTAGGGCATAAAATCTCTGCATTAATAATCTTGATAATATATTAGAAGAAGCAAATATCTTGCCACTGTTTTATCTGCCCCTCTTCTCTATGGATTTTGGCCATAGAATACTGAAATCAAAATACAGCTAAGAATCTATTCCTGCTTCCAGTGGTCAAATCACATAATATCTTTCAATAAGCCAGTCAAATATAATTTAATTCCTCCTGATCCATCTTCTGGGGCTAGAGGCTGTTTGCTTGTCTGTGAGGACCAGTAGGTGAGAGCATTGTTTCCTGGTGCTTGTCTGTAAGACTATATGTGCTTTTTACCCCTGACCCTGTGCTGTGAGAATGGTGAGTGGGCTGTCGCACCTGGCATGGAGCCACACCTGAAACCCAAACCTTTGCTGGGCTGATAAAACAATCCATGTAATGAGAAAGGAACAATCTGCCTTGCTTTTGAACATACTCAAGGACGTGCACAATGTCAGCTTGTCCAAAGGCAGGAAGGATTTGTTTGAAAAGAGGAGGGGGGGGGGAAAACCCTCTTTTGTTTTTTGTTTTTTTTTTTAATACTGAGCAAACAAAGTGGGGCTTTGGATGTTTGGGGATTAGGACTTGGAATCTGTAAACATTAGGCTCTCATTTGCTTCAAATAAGGCCAAGGTCACAAGTGACCTGAAGTCATGGTTGTGTTGCTTTGCATGAAGAACTGGTTAGAGTTTGTGAATGAGCAGTAAATTTGCCCCAAAACTTCTTCTGTAAGGCCTAGTATATTTGTTCCTTAGTGTAAATATGGCTTAAGTTTTGGTCAAGGGAAAGATAGGGATGCTGATATCAAACACTTTCCAATAGCTTGCAGACAGCATTTTGACTTCTGTTTCAAAAGGATATTTTCTATGCATAGGACTTTTGAAAGTGTGGAAAGGGTGAGGGCAAAGTTAAATAACTCCAACCCCAGAATTCTGCTTGTCAAATCAAATGTTTTGGACAGACCCTGAAGTACATTTCCAGGTTACCGTTGTTTTACTAAAATGGTGTGTTTTCCACTTGACTGTCAAGGAGGGGAAGAAAGGAAAATCTTTGTAGTCTCAGCTTAAATCATGAGTATCAGGTAGGAGATCACATAAGGGTTCTGGGCTCATTACTTTGGGTGCAGCACAGGCAAGTAGCAAAAACAACCTTCCCCTCCCTGACAAACGCCTGAACAGGAATTAGACAGGATGCAACAAGTGGACAAAACGCAAATGGGAGTGTTGGAGAAGGATGAAATGAGGAGGAAGCCATGCTTTGCCATGGGCCAGCCTGGTGCCAGATGGGTGTGGGGGGTAGGCTTGTCGCACAGAGGTGTTTTAAGGAGCTATGTGAAAGATGCTACTCTGCCTGTTGATGTGAATTTTGAAGCCCACATGGTAAAAAAATCTCTGCTCTTTTTGGCATTAATGATGAGTAGTTTCATCAACACGACCCGAATGTGAATGCTGTCATGGGAGTTTCTGCTTTCTTCACTGTCTCAGGTAGTGCTGTAAGTCAGGCTCGAAGTTGTTGACGTTGTCTGGGCCTACTGCCAAGACCCATGCAGGAGCTGGCTGGGGGGCAGGGGGCTTTCTTTCCTGGGCAGTCAACCTGAAAGCTTTACATCTTCAGAAAATGTCAGTTAACAGATCGAAGATGCTCAAAAATGCCGACTGCTCCTGGTTCCTGGTATCTGCAAATTGGAGCTGTGGGTGCTCAGGTCATGACTTGAATAAACATCATGGTGAGATTCTCAGTAGCAGTCAAAAGTTTAAGCACTTTGCAACACAGCAGCTTTCAGACATTCACAAAGATGATCTTGTTGATCCTTCAGTGAAGTGTTGAGCCTGAGATGCAGATCTTAAATTCTGCTGGGAGTCTGCAATTCTCAAAGCAGCTCCAGGAAGCTACATGCAAACTCTTGACTAGGATCAGCTCCATTTGACACCCTTGGAAATATACACCTGTGTACAGCTGAGGTAGAGGATGAGGTGGGAAGCAGTGCAGGGTAGCAGCACAGCTGCCAGGCTGGGCCAAGTCAGCTTGTGGCTGCTTAGGCAGTTAGACCACAAGACCTGTGAAGCTCACTCTGCCTTGGTACTAAATCCTGTCCTTGCTCTGAACAGCAGTGGGACTCCTGTAATAACTGGTACCCACCCTACAACCTACTATATGTAGGTTTTCCAGATCATTAGGGCAAACTACAGCAGAAAGTGCTGCTCTGGGCAGCTGGAGATCGAGTAATGGTTCAGCATTTTTTTCAGGGTAACCAGCAGTTGATTGTTAGGCATCAACTAAAACAGTATGGTCATGATCCAGCAGTTGGTTGACAGCTGTCCTTTCAAGGCTGGGACCAATAAAATTTGCTCCTTGGTGCTGTTCAGGTTTGGACGCTTTTGGTGGGTTGCTCCTAAAGAGATGAGAATTGCTGCTACAAGAGCATGTTATTTGCTAACCACAGAGTCTTGGGCTGCTAATTAGTGTTAGAAACTTTTTCCTCAGATTTTGAAATTGCTTCCCAGTAAGAGCAACGAATGCAAGAAAGTCCTGCCTAAGCATGTGGCTTGACAAACTTCAAAATTTGTCACAATTACAAGAAAAGAAGGTTTGCAATCACAAGAGGTTAAATGTACTGATCCAGGAGTCTTTCCAATCTCCTGTTCCAGTTGTCATCTTGTGATATTAGTCCAGCTTGCTTTATAACAAGAGCTAAAGCATCAACTCCTTGGAGTCAGCTTTAGTGTATTCCCATCCCTAACCAAGCTATTAACTTGCAGAATCAGTTATTCAAGGCACCTGTGACCCCCCACAAACCTCCAGAGCCAACTGACTTCCTACTTCTCCTTTCTGATCTGATTTGAGGTCAAGATCTGAATATGCTTCAGCTCTCCAGTCCAATTAAATTTCAATTTGTGTTTAAAATTTGTTTGGGGGTCTTTAATCCCCTGGAAGTAGATTCCTCCCCTCCTTGCAAAGTTGTAGGGAAAAGCACGTTTAGTGTTATTAAATGACTCACCAAACTAGCCTAGTGGCTTAGCAGGCTTATGTGAAGCTTACTGTACCCAATGGAGCGTGGTGGGACACCCAACACTGTCTGCCAGGTCAGGAGTTGAATCAATGCTATCTGAGTGATATTATCCAGGATGCCTGGGGACAGAGGAAATTAAAAGTCACTAACGCTTACTGCCCTGAGCCAAGACTCAATTGCAGAAGCACCTGCAGGGTTGGCCTGCACACCTATTGCGTTTTGTTTTTTTTTTTTCCCCCTTGGTTGACTCTTCAGTGTGTTTACTTCCAAGCCAGTGGATGGCATAAGGCTGGCTCTGGATGGCTGAAACAGGGATGAGGAAGAAGGGGATTCTGCTGATGTACAAAAGGTCTTGGGGACACTGTTGGGAGTGAGGGAGAAGAGTGATGGGAAATGAGTAGCCCTTTCCCTTCTGACTTCCCTCTGCCAAGACAATAAAAAATAGATATGGGTGATAGCCTTTGCAGCATTACAGGAGGCAGGGGGCGGGGGGGAGAAACTGTCTAAGGCTGTTCCAAAACTTTCATAAGAGGGCTTTGTCCAAGGAAAATCTGGGGTTTCAACTGACCAGAATTTCCCTCTTTACTGGGAGAAATAGCTACTATTGAATCCCCCATTTTTTTTCACTGAAGGTTAAACTAATAGAAAT
This sequence comes from Phalacrocorax aristotelis, assembly GCF_949628215.1. Classification (NCBI taxonomy): domain Eukaryota; kingdom Metazoa; phylum Chordata; class Aves; order Suliformes; family Phalacrocoracidae; genus Phalacrocorax; species Phalacrocorax aristotelis. Next base: position 17,583,601 of record NC_134282.1, on the reverse strand, counting down.
AGTTTTGGATCAAATGAAGCATTCCCTTTTTTTGCAGTTTTTTAAGGAGAATAAAAAGGGTTTTTTTAAGAGATTGGAGTAGAAATGTGAAATATCAAGTTGAGCTGAAAGTTCTGAAAAAAAATAGTCTTCGGCTTGACTCAAAATAAAACCTTCAGATTATTCTGAACTGCCAGTGAACCAAAAAATCAGTCATTTGCACTAATGATAAGTAACTGGCAGGTTGTTTTGCCTGTCAAATTCTGTGTCTTGTGGAGTGAGCACATTGTTGTCTGCTGACATGATCTACTGAGCTGTTAAAAAAAAATAATCAAATGCAGCTCTTCTCTGCTGGCAATAAGGCTTGCTGACAGGTGCACGGGACCGATTTTCTCCTTCTGTCTGGACCATGGGCATGAGGGACCCTAATCCAGTTTGTGTTCTCAGAAACTGCCATGGCCTAATAAATAGCCCAAATTTTCCGTTGGGTAGTGATGTTCAGAGGCTGCCATCCCAATAATCACTGATTATCTGGATGGCAGTGGCATCTGCAGACAGCTGCCCATGCTAGGGCAGGACACAATACCACAGTGTGTCCCAGTGGGGAAGGTGGAGGATAAGATGCAAGGGGGAAGGTAGTAACTGTGCTTTCCTCATCCTCCACTGAGAGTTGGCGTTACTGACCACAAACAAGGGCAAATGACAGAAATCAGCTGGGCCCTTCACTAGCATAAAGAAAAATGAGGCAGGAAAAGAATGAAACCTGTGTGTCTCCCAGCTCATCCTCCTACTGGAAGATGCGTGTTTGGGAAGCAAGCTAGATTCTCCCACAAAGGTGTTATCGTGGACCCCATGTATCTTGACATTTGTACTTATTTAGCCTTGATTGTTTTTCTGATAACACTGCCAAAATGGAGGGCAAATTAGGCTGTGTAGCAGGTGGGGACTGCTGTTCACTGAGAGATGGGCTGAGACTGGTAAGGGGCTGCTAGAGAATAAAGTCCTGTGACTTGGGCTCTTGGTGCAGAAGACTTCCCCAAATCCCCTGTGGCCCAATGAGTTGTCCTGAGCTTGTAAGAGCACTGCAGGCTGAGAGGGAAGGGGCTGATGGCTTGTGGGCAGGGTGGAGGGAGCAATGGGGCACAGTCACTGCTGGCAGGTGCACTGATGGGAATTTGCTGAGCAGGATTGAAGTCTCCTTACTGCATAAGGAAGGCATACAGCCATAAGTTGCTGGTGGGAAAGGGCGCAGCATGAGGATTCATTGAGGCTATTAAACTTGCAGCAGCCCAGACTGGATGGCCAGGAAATAACAATGGAATCATAAGAACTGTAATTTCATGGTACCTCTATCAGATGACATGGGACTTGCTGAGCGAGGCAGTATCTGAGCTAGAAGGAAGTTCTTCTGGGAAACTGTATGAGGGCCTGGGTTTCTGAGATGGTTAAGACAGAAATCTGGTAGTTAAACCAAATCAGTATGGGGTGAGGGAGGGAATAAACCACTAGTGTGGGCTAGATCTCTCACCTTCATGTTGCTCCTCTTGTCCTCTGTCTCGATCCTGAGGAGATTTCTGGCCCTACATGCAGAAGGTGAGGCAGCTCAGCAGGATCCTGCCCAGTGCAAATCAAGGACTGGCTGCCAGCGAGACTCTTGGCAGCCTTGCCCACGCTGTGGGAGTGAGCCTGACCCTGATACCTATGGGATGGGAACTGGGAGCAGTGGGACTAAACTGTTTTAGTACTAAAGTATAAAAGTAACCCCCATATTGGTTATAAATGCTTTAGGGTTTGGGTTATGTCTAGTGATTCAGTGTTTTAGTTCTGCTAGACCATGTATGTTTGCTATCCTAAGAAAAGAGAATTGATCTACTGAGCGTGACATGAACAGGGGCCAGGTCTGGCTCTACCTCCAGCTTGCTGTGATATCTGGCACATTGTGTGGATGAAGAGCAAAACTCAGTTAACCACATACACCCCTCCACAGGGAGCTGGAAGTCTCACCTAAACAAGGCTTATTTCTGAGGAAACGTCAGGCCATGGTACAAGTAAGCATCACTCAAAGCTGAACAGGCTGCTGCACACCACAGTAGAGTAACATGTGGTGCTATGCCTCTATTCCCCACTTGAAAAAAAAAATTTTTCATTTTCCTTCCTTTTCCTACCTTTATACTCTAAGGCATGAGGTGCCAGGGTCCATCAGGTGACTGTGCAGAGGCACAGTTATGGCTAGTGTGGTAGGAGAAGGGAGGGCAGGGCTGGAGCAAGTGCTTGTGATTCCTTTGCTCAGAAGCTGTGTTTGCACACATCAGCCTTTTCTGGGTGGTTTTTTTAAATCATATTTTTTTTATTACCCTAATGAAAAATTTCTGGGCAGCAACTTCCTTGGGGCCTGTTTGCCCAGACCAGCTATGTACAAAATCACTGTGCAAAAACCACTACCAGTAAATGGCTGTTCTCCCTGTTCACCCTGCTATGTGCCCCATACGTTGTTCCAAGGAAAGTGGCATGAAGGCTGCAGGAGCATTCCTGCTTTCTGCAAACCACATATGATGGGTGAGGAGCTAGATTCAACAGGCAGCACCGGCTGCCAGCTCCTGCCTTCATTTGCTGGTTGCAGGCACTATTTCCTTATCAGGTGATGGCTCCTGGTGCCAAGTCCTGGCTGCCTTTGTACACTCTTGCAGCTTTCTGCTCTTCTACCATCCTCAGCAACCTCTGCCATGAACATAACCCCCATGTCATGTGTTTCTTCTCAGTCTTGACCCTCACTGCGGGGAGAAAGGACAGCGAGAGTTAGCTCTTCAGATGTGCTTGGTATTCACATCATGGGTGCTATGCCATGCACGGTAGTTCCCCAGCCCTCTACTCATTCCAAGAAAGACTGGTTGTCTCTTGTCCCTGCTGTATTTTCTGGTAGAAGGAATCATTTCTGGTTTCCTGCTCACCAGGTCATCACAGAACAAAAAATACATAGTTTTTTTACCTGTTTTCTGTTAGTCACCTAACAGGATTTTGTCTCCAAATAACATTCCGGCCCTCAAGGATTTTACTACCTGTCTCTCCTACTCCCTACCCTTGCCAAACACAGGGTCCTTACTGCCCCTTCCTGATACAGCTCTCCTGAGGTTGAACTGGTAGCTGCCTTTCTTGGCATCCTCTGCCAAAGCTGGGACTGATGCCACTCTGCTTCCCAAATGGGAGATTAGAGCTCTAGCCAGAGTTATGGCAGAAAGATTCTGATGTGCTTTGTTAGCTCTTGAAAATGAAGTGGGAGCAAGTTGTTTTTATTTGTCAAAAGGCCATTTCTCTATCATATTTCTATCTAAAATCAATGCAAAGATTCAGTGTTTAGTGGAGGGGTGTATATTAGTCTACAGAAGTCACTATCCCAAGTTCAGGTCAAAAGCCGTTAAAGGTTTCAGTGAGTTTTCTTAGTTACGTTGGACAGGATAAAAACTCAGAGAATGGGTGCTCCAGGATAGAAATCATCTACCCCCTGACCAGTGTCAGCTATGGGTGCTGTGTGCATTTGAGTGTTTAATCACCCTTTCACAAACAGTTTGAACCATCTTAAGAAGCAGCAGCTACTGACCATGCAGGACTTGGGTAGCAATTTTCAGGAAAGGATGGAATAAACTATCTGTAGCAGCTAATGAATTAATGACAGGGCAGTGCACAGGCTGGGTCACAAAAACTTGTAGCATCTGGTCAGTGTCTTGTGTCTTCAAATAATAGGCTCTGCCCTGGAAAACAGATTATAGGATGTAATTCACCATCATCAGGCAGAGGATAAGGCCTTTTCTAAGGCCTACCAGATCTTTTTCACTTCTTATAACCTAAGCAGTATTTCTCCAGAAAGAGAGTGAGTAGGTCAGTTTGGATGGGGTAATAGCTCTTTTCATAAACCCTACTGAACTTGGAAGAAATTGCCTACACAACAGCAGGAATGGGTTAAACCCTAGCACAGGGAGGCACAAAATCTGGTCAAAAAAAAGGTCATATTATTTCATTTTTAGCTTTCCTATATGGAAGTCACAGGACTTTATTTACACTGAACAATGCAAAGCCAAACCAAGATCAACATGTCCTTGATTTCACTTTGCATGTTAAGTACTGCATATTTACCCCTTGCCACCTAATTTGTGAATTTGCCAGGAATCAAAACATCCATTTAAACTAGCCAGGAAGACATCAAAATATGAGTACAGCTAGATCATTATCTAATGCATAGTTATGATGTACTGAGGGTGGCTTTGCTAAGTGTGATGAAGTATAAAAATGCAGCTAGATAAAGCAGATTAAAAAAAAAACACAACAGAATAAAAGAAACAAAACACACAAAAAACAAAAGAAAATTTTTATCTGCTCCAAAAGTTGATTGCTGGTAGAAATTAAACTGGAACATTTCAGATTAAAAATACTTTCCCTGTGGAAAAGAAGTAGAGGCTCGTGGGGGATCCAAAGTTGGGTGTTGCAGTCTCCTTTGGGGCAGGCTTCTGGGTGAATCCTAGTCTTTCCTGAGACCCTATGGCCTCTTTCGCAGGAAAGGAAGGGTGCTGAAACACAGCCCTGGGCTGACTGCACTGTATGGTGGAAAATACAGTTCAGCTGGAGTCCAGGAGAACAGAGAATCTGAAACTACAGTTCCCACGGGGCACTGTAGCTTTGTTTGCAAAAGGAAAGGGCTCAAAATTTAGAGGTAAAAAACACTCTATGGGGAAGAACAATGCTTGCTCAGAAACATGTTTCTGTCCAAAAGCTATCATGATATAAAGTCTTCACCCAGTGATTTTCCTTAGTTACACTGGACAGGATAAAACCACAGCTCCAGGATAGAAATAATCTAGCCCCTGACCAGTGTCATCCACAATAATGGCTTGAATACCACGTGGGCCCTGGGAGGTGACTGGCTGAAGACCTCCCCTGACTCTGAGGGTTATTTGTGGTGTTGGCTGACAGGTTTGGTGTCTTGGGAAGAAGTGAAGAGAGATCTCCATCCTTCAACATCCATGCAAGGCAAAGTCTTTTCAGGGACAGAGGAGGAGTGAGTGGTCAGCATGGGATGGCAGTGATGCACGAGCTGTTGCATTGAGGCTTCAAGTTTGGTGGTGGGTTGTTTTTTTTGCTTGTTTTGTTTGTTTGTTTTTGTGGGTGCAGTTGGTCTGTCTTGGAGGTAGCACAGCCATGTATGAAAGAAGAGAATCTTCTTCGCTTAAATTGTTCCTTATGTTCCATTCTTTTGCCCCTAGAAATGATTTAGTAACTAAGAGCATACTTTGAAGTTTAATCCAAGCCATTGAGAAATGCTGCAAAAAGCACTTTTATACAATTTTTTGTTTTAATGTTTCTCAAAGCACTATATTCAACAACAACAACAAAAAAAGGTAGTCTCACCACAGACCTGAGACTGTCATAATTTTATCCCATTTTTTTTCCCAAGTATTTGACAATGCAGCTATTGGTACATTAGAGCACCAAGCTGGGAAAGACTTAAGTTGACCCTGGTGAGCTGTGTGGGTGATGGGGTGTCTCATGACCATTTGGTGCCTGAGTTTTCCCATTTGTAGAACAGAAAACATTATGGCTTTCTGATGTCTTCCAAACCTCTTTGAAAGCCAGACAGTGACGCCCATATGATGTTTTAATAAGCAAGCAATGAAAATATGTATAATGAAGTAAAAGAATGTAAAAATGAAGTAAAGGACACTTACTTTCTACCTGGTTTTGCAACTTGTCTTCTGAAGGAAGGGGAAATCCTGCTACAGCGAGGGGTGCAAAATGAGCTCAGCTGCATTATTAGACGTCAGCAAATCCAGCCTGGCAGGAGCAAGAGAAAGCCAGCCTTTCTACGCATCGCTGTCGGGAGCTATTGAATTCACTCAAGCGTGGTGTTAATGAATTAACTCTGGATCTGTTGGGTTTTTATTTCTGTATGTAGGCTCTCAGAAAAGGAGAGTGCACAGGATTTTCAGGGTTGTTAAGAAAGCCGCAAGTGATGTCAATCTGAATCTTGCAGTGTTGTCTGCTTGATGCACAATGGAAGTTAATGAGGTTAATTGGAAATATTAATTGTCCTACGCTCCTTGCTGTCTATGCTTGCTCTGGCTCTGCAAAATTCATGCATAGCAGCAGCTGAAAACTCACCTAAAAGTGCTTTAACATAGGAAATGGGCAACATTTGGCCCAGTAATATCATAATACAGGTGGCTGAGAAATCACTCAATTATATGCATGAGGGGGACTCCATTTAAGAGCAACATTTGGAGCTTTATGGGCAACATAAAAGGAGAGAGAATAAGGTTTTTATATTGCTGGGCCCAATTGTAGAAGAAGCAGGAGGCTGTTTCCCACCCCTTTGCATATGCTTGGACTCTGCAGGGAAAACTAAAATGAATGTCTGCTCAGAGATTTGGCATGACACCTGGGGAGGATGGGCTGGACCTATTCCAGAGACCCCCTGCACACACCCTGGTACATCCCCCATTATAGAGGTGATTTCATGTGTTCAGGACTAGGCAACATCAAAACAAAAGCCATACTCCAAAAATAAAAACCTTGGCTCCTTTACTAGCAGTGAACTCTCAAAGCAAAGAGAAGTTTTCGAAATATATGATCATAATTAATTGCTGCTTTTCTTGTCCCTTGGCAGTTGCTAGAACAAGTGAAGTAAGATCATCTCCCAGCGTGCACAGCTCCTGCCATTTTATCATCCCTCTTCTATGTCTCCTGTAGGGACTTTGCCCCCAGAATACAGAGGGTAATTATCTTTATTAAGGTTTCTTCTCTAATGCTTATGGTGGCTGAGGGAAAGCACACAGGTAAGGTTACAACACTTGCCAGGGCAAAGTATGTGTGTTTTCCTTTATTTCAAATTCTTTTAGGGCCTTAACCCATGACTTTTGTGACGCTAGGGCTGACAGTGCTGTATCTCTGACACTACAGTGGCTGTGTCCATCCTTTCCTCCAGGCATGCCAGCACCTGAGCTGTCCCCATCCCTCTGCTGATGAGAGGAACAAAAAACATTTCTGCTGGTATGGATAGTGCTTTTAATCTTTTTAGAGAAGATACATCCACTAGCCCCGTGTTCTCTTTGTATTTCTAACACAGAGAAACGCATATTTTACTTTTATATTAAACAAAATACAAAGCTGCTACGAATACCTTAATTCTTTTTTTCTTGCTGTAAAGCTTGACATCTGGGCCTGTAACAGCTCATCAGTGGATTTGTGAGATGAAGCGAATGACATTTCTATATAGAGCACTGGCTGCTGTAGAAATCAGATGGTGAAACGGGACTGCAAAGAATTTGGTATTGAGTGATGATCTTCATCCAAGGATCTCAGAGTACAGCAATCCCCACTTTGCTGACACAGATGATGGGTGACTTACTCCAGCCTGCACAGCAAAATTGGCCTCACAGCTGTACGTAGAGCACAAGCACTCTGGAGCAGGCATCACATCTCTGTGTTTTACAGAGCTCTTTGTTGTGATAAGTCTTTGATCCCAGCATGGACAGAAGTGCATCTGTAACTAGTTGTACATGAAACACTCATCCCATCCTTACCATGCATGCAACCCACTCAGGTGTTTTCTTGCTCCATTGCCTTGGCAGAAGATCTGCTGTTGACTTGCACCTTGCCTCCCTTCACACATACAGCTTGAGCTGTATTCTGTATAAATACTGTTTCTGTCTGTTAAAACACAGTGTGGAGTAAAGGCAGCATTCCTGCCGTGTCCTGACCTCAGCAGCCCTGCTCCAGAAAAAAGGCTGGAGAGCAGTTCCCAGCAGAACTACTGGGACTGCAAAGTCAAACCAAATCCCGACAACCTGAAGTAGTCTTAAGATGTATCAGATAAACTCCTAGGATGTGTTTGCTTCCAGCAGCAAGAGACTGGACTCAGCAGCGTGAGTTTCACTTCTGTCCTCTTTATACTCCTGAGGGATGATGACTGGGTGTCTGCCCGCAGACATGCCCGGTCAAAACTCAGCTTCCCTGTGGCTGCTTCCAGGCAGCGCTTTCCCCTTCCCGCTAGTGCTGAATACCTGGCCCTGAGCACTGCTTGCCTCTGTTTTCCCAGGATAGCTACTTGGCCAGATCAGAGGGAATCACCCATTGTGTTAAAAGAGAGTTCTATCCCTGACTGTGATGCCTTTCACTGCAGATGGACAGGAAGAAGCCAGTGACTCTGGTTCATCTCCTTGTACCTACCTGTAAGCAAACTAAGGTCTCAAAGAGTAGAGGCATGCTGCTGTGAGTATTTTCAGTGTTTCTCTGTTTGAATCATTGAGTTTCTCCCAAGAACCCAGCAGTGGTGGTATGCTCGTGCTGTTGCCTCTCCCAAAGGGTTCATGATGGCAGTGCCAAGCTCTTCATAGCATGCCGGCAGGAGTCTGCAGAGTTTAGGGATGCTCCTTACACCTGCTGTTTGCCAGTGTGCTACTGTGGGGATGGCAGGAAGGGTTGGAAGGGATGGGACGCATAATAAAGTGCACCTTTTCACAGTGCCAGCAATCATCATGTTGAGACACACGAAAATATTCCAGTTGTCACCAATTCCAGCACCTCTGTGATTCTGGCTTTCCTGAATAATGCCTGAATCTCTCCTCCAGTAGCTGGGCACTGCCAGTCAAGTTTTGCCCATGATGAAGCAGTGCTTAAACTTTGTGCAAAGGCAATTAGCGTGCTTCAGTGAAGGCAGGTGACTTATACCAGCTGGAAACCTAGTTCTGTGCTCCAGCTAATCCATTTAATAGCAAAGACATTCAGACCCAGCTGCACCATCTCAAGGCACATCTGATCAAATTTCTCAGGTCAGCAGCAAGAACATGCTGATTCCTAGAAATCTCATCTCTTGTAGAAAGATGGGAGTGATGGTTGTCTGTCAGCCAGTCACTGCTCTGCTCCAGCCCCTGGCAGGACATAAGGGTGCCAAACTGGTGGCCTAAGGGGAACTTCAGATATTCATGGCCATCAGGATCCCTGTGCCACTCTTTGCTAGAGAAGGGGCATTTTTATCTGTCTCCTGCTACCTTCCATTTTGGGGAGTTATGCTGGGTTTTTGCACTTCTAGCTGGGCCTTTTGTTGGAAAGAACTGAAAAGCTATAAAGTAGTTTTGTTATTAATTGAGATCTCATTTTTGCTATTATACAAAAAAAGGTTCTGACAACACAGAGCTATAATTTTTAATGAGACTTTTCAACTGTGATTGCAATGGCCTTACCTATAAATATATATGTGTAAATACACACTATATATATACATCTGTGAGTTATGTTTGGTAATTAAAAATACAGCTGGTTGGAATTTTCGTTTTTGGAGGATATCTCAATGTGATTCCTTTTTTATCGGAAACCATGCCATGCTGTAACATTTCAAAATCTCCTGTGGAACTGAATGATCCTCTTGTACCTAGCATGCAGTTCACCTGCCTGTTTAAAGGGCTGGATGGGACTGAAGCAGGTATCTGACTTTAAGAATTACTTTGGAAACTGCTGAGAGCTATGTGGGTATTAATGGAAGCTACCTCAATAGCTGTGAAGAGGTTTGCTTGCTCTTGGACCCTACTATATTCTGTTGAACTGAAAGTGCTTACCTATTTCTTAAGGAGAATACCTGATGCAAACACAAAGTGGAGACTGTCTCACTGCAAGCACAGGCACATGGAAGCAGGAAAGCTTGACTCTGTTCCTGCTCTTGTTGTGTGCTTTCAAGTGACCATTGCTCGCCCTGTTGTTCCATAAGATAATTTGCAGGTGATGACATGTCCTGAGTTTGGTGCTACAGGTTCTCTGCAGTTCTAAAAGCAAATCAGTGATGAACCCATGACATACTGGCTTTGCTTTCTGGGAACATCCACAGGGAGGGGTACAATGAAGCCACTCTGAAATAAGTAAGGCCTTGGGAAGCATAGGAAAAGGTGTGTCGGCTTGAACCTATCTTGAGTGGTGCAGAATCATCTGTCAGTGGAAACATGTCGTTTTAGAGCTTTCTGTTGAGAGCTGCTGTGAGGTGCACCCTGCAATCTTACATCAAGGCACCCTGTGCCTGACAATGCCTCATCACTTCCCAAGAACAAGGGAGATAAGGGACTAAAAGAATGCCAGAAACTGCTTTATCAGTTGGCAACTCTATATCAGATTTTCATTAAAACAGTGGAGAGTGGGGCTGGCAGACTGTATCTTTGCTTGATAAAGAGATTTCTACACATATAACAAAAAAAAAAACCAAATTAGCAAACACATTACCTTTTGTCTTTGTTGTACAATAGCACCAAGTGGAGAGTGTTAGTCACTTCTGGAAGAGGGAAAGGAATTTTACAACACAGAATCACATCTTGTTTCTCTCTTTCTTTTTCCAAGATTTTGTCCATCTGTTCCCTGTTTCAAAAACAAACAAACTATTAATACAGTGCTTTGATGGAGCCTTCTGTTCAAGACTCTTAAAGTGCTGTACAGATATTCATGATTTTATTTGCCAAGAAAGAGTCTTTAAGAGATAAATATTAAATTCCTTGCTTCCCACAGGGCATATGCCAGAGATGCTGTGTGTGTGTGTGTGTGTGCATGTGTGTAGGGCTGACACCACAACTGGGGCCTTGGCTTTGGACTCTGGAGAACTTGCTTGATTCCCAGTTGTGTCTCATCATTCCCGCTGGATTGTACACTAATCGCCTATATTCCCCGTGTCTCGGTTCCCTTGTAAAACAAGGGCATTTGTTTTCTTCTGCTCTGCCTTGTCCGTCTGAATGCTGTGACCTGACTTCAGCTGATGCACAGGTACACTGCGATCCAGTCCATGTCATACAGACCTTGGCCAGGAATCTGTGCTGAGTGGCTATTTCTGCAGCGTGGCATAACCAGAGCTTTTGGCAACAAAATGCTTGGTGCCAGACTGGCTGGGATGGGTACCAATATCAGTGTAGTTCTGGCAACAGGACTAATTTCCAGCTACCCTAACGCTTGCTTAAACTCCTGGGCAGGTTTTCCACCTGCACCAAGGTCTTTGCTTTTGCAATGTTGTTAGTCCTAAAGGTAGCTTGTAGGGGCCTACCAGAGCTGCTGTCACTCCTCCATCTGCACCACCAGTAAACTCACATATCTAAATCCCCTTGGATGTGATGTGGTACAAGGACATGGAGCAGTGCATTGGTATAGCTTGTAGAACTAGGGCCCCTGATCCCAAATCTTACTACTTTTAGGAAGGCACTAGTGGCACCTGTAAAGCACCGGAGGAAACATACATGTGGTGAGGACTACAGATTTGAGGATCTCCCCTAGAAATGACTTCCTGAAAATCTCCTTGTTGCCTGAAACATCAGAGCTAGGCACTGCCAGCCTGGGACACCAGCCCAGTCATGATGTTCTCTTAGTCATCTTTTTTTTGTCCTTTTTGTTGGTGGAAGAGACAAAAGGATTAATTGGATAAAATGCCCCAGATGGAAAGCTTTTGTTATCAGGGAAGAAGCAAAGGCATCCAAGAAAGGAAGGAACCAAAAGTATCCAGCGCTGAAATGTATTCAAGAACATCCCAGTTACTACTTGTCAGAAGTCAGAGCCTCAGAGCCACAAAATCATCTTAAATCCCTTAACAAGAGAGCAGCCAATGCAAAGGGTTTGGTTTTTTAATGAAAAATACTCTCCCTTCTCACTCTGCTTTGAAAAAGACCTCATGATGGTTTTCAAAATACAGTCTGCAAGTCTAAGTTGTCTTGTGAGCCATTTATCCTAAACACACTCACAAAGTTGGCCTGACCTAAATAAAAATGCCTTTCAGCAACACTGGCCAGTCCCTGGGTCCCTCTGCATTGCAAAATTACATTATAGCTGGGCATAGGTGGCAGTTTCTGCTCAGGAGCTCAGAACAAGGTCAGTAAAATGGGTAGGGTTTAGGAGAACAGTGGGATTGTAGGGTGTGGTAAGTGTAGCAGACAGGGCTGGGGTCATGGAGAAAAAATGGGCAGGCATTGTACATAGGTATAGGGAGAGGCTGCTTGGATGAGCTGAGTAGCCATGGAGAAAAGCTGGATCATCTATGAGAGGGTTGTCTGAAAGGATCAGCTGATCCTTTCTTTGCTACAGCAAGAGAGTTGTTTGGCCAATCTTGGGGGAAAGTACCTTTTCATTGTGTGATAACCGGGGGGCAGCCAAGGCTTTCTCACTCCAGCAGAAGGCTCAGACTGCAGGGCCAGAGTGCCTGCATCCACATTCATAAGGCTGGGATCTACCCTGTGCTTGGTTTCTTTGGCTCGTGAATATGCCACACATGTAGGCAGAGAGAACTGAACTGCCTGAAAGAGGGATTATGGATCTTTTTAAGAGTCTAATGTCATTCCAGAGTAAACAGAGAGGCGCTGCTGGAGAGCAATGTGAAGGGACTTCTGGGCAGCATGTCCAACCCTCTGGAAGGGTTGGAGGAAAATAAGACCTCAGAGCTCATCTGTTTTCCTACTGATCTGTTCTCTTACCACCTCCCACCAAAGAGCTGTGAAAGCCACCGAGCTTTTGGGTGGAGAAAGTCTCTCTGTTATAAGATCTCGGGGCTACTTGGTGGCAAGTGACATGGCAAAACAAGACATTTCTGGAGGACAGGTGGGGAACAGTGAGAGTTCAGCACAGTCTGTACCGGAGGAAATTAGACTGGATGTTGTTGTGCAATTTCTTGTCATGACTTGGCGTGACCTCCATTATACCCATGAGATCACCTCCAGCAAGTATCAATAGCCTCTTCCCCTATGCCTTAATGTATTTTTAATACCATGTAACTGCCAGAAAATAATATTGTTTCTGGAAGCTTTCACTGCAACTTTTAGTTATACATTTATCCTATTGTCTGTGAATTCAGGATCCTTAGTTACCCTGAGCCCAACACCTGCAAAAGGAAAAAGGAGGTTAGGAATATATATCCACAATAGTTTTAAAATAACACTGAAAGTCATTGTTATCTGCCCTGGTTGAGTACAAAGTCTGATACAAATTGTGAAAGACAAATCCTAGCACCTGGACTGGGATATTTTGAATTATTCTAACTTACTGATGAGGTAGTCAATTAAAAAGCAATAGACAATCCATACAAACTTCCACAGAGATTTAGTTCCAACTTTTTACATTGTTTACGAAATATCACACCTTTTCACAGCACACAGATATTCAGTAGCATGCGAATTATATGCTCTCCATCAGATGCAAGTTCTTGCATCTGATGCAGCTTTGCTAGATCTTAGCTTAGCTACTAGTTTAGGACATAATGTTGCCCATCTTGTATGAAAATTGGGTAGGATTTATGAGGCTGTAAAAGGGCCTAAAATGTTCCAAGCAGTAAATATGGATTGGTGAGAAGAGCACACGTGAAATGAGTGATGATAAGGACTGTGCCATAAATATAACTAATCATACAGCTATTACTTCTACTTCAGTTGACTATATGACAATAACACTTAATGCTCTTGATCAGAGGATCTCAGATCATTCTGTAAGGAATTCTTGTTCACATTACGCTGGCAGTGAAAATTAACATCTGGGAGATATAGTGAACATCTGAGACTGAGACTTGAACAAAGCATTATATATGACATGAAGGAGTACAAAACTCATTTCCTTATATATCCAGTGTGATGTCCTACTCACTGAACCATGTTGCCTCCTCATGTATGTGGCTGGATGTGATTATACACACATCTGTAAGCACATACAGCTCCAAAGCAGCACAGAAACAGATCAGGCACCACAACCAGTGCCAGAACTGCCTAGCTGTATGGCGTGTGAAAGGACTAAGGGAGAGGAGAGAGGCCCCTTTGGATGGCTTTCCTGGGAAGGGAATGATTTGTCAGGTAAATTTGTTAATTATCTCTGAGCTAAAATCTCATGAACTTTGGTGTTCTGATCCTATCCTCTCTGCTGGGACAAAAGACAGCAGCATGATAGAGCAGTGGAGCTATGACCTGGGATCCACTTCTGCTCAGACCTCCTGTGTCCTCCCTCGGTCTTTCTCTGTCCTGGCTCTCCAGGGAGGCACTGCTTCCTGATCCCTCCATACAACCACTGTATAACCTGCACCTTGTAACTAGCACAGCTCAGCGGTGAGCGGATGCTGACAGGATAAAAAAATTCCCTGCACCGAGCCCTGAAGTGGTTGGCAAGAATAGGTCGACAGTCTGATTCAGCGGCGACAGCACTCCACCCTCCTGTGTAAATGCCTCATATCTCCTGCTGCCAGTCATGATAGAAATACAGACGTAGCTTTTCTCAGGAGGATCTAAATGTTCTGGTTGCTATTTGGTAAGGGGGATACTTCTCCAATTAATTATTAAGTGGAGCTCTGGCTGGAGGAAGGGGCTGCGGGGATGTCAAAGTGAAATGGGGAGAGTGTTTTAACCTTTCTGAAGCTCTCCCGCAATCAGCAGCAGGTTTGCCTTGTGGGTCCCGGCCAGTTCTTGTTCTATAGTCAAGGCTGGCCAGCAGAGAATGGCCTCACGGGGACTCTGCCAACTTCCATGGCTTGTGGGCCCATCTTTTATCTCTCATTGGCAGCAGAAATATGCTGCAAGGAAACAGCTATCTACCACTTGTGACTTCATGCTGCCGTTATTCTCCTGATCTGAGATGGAGGGTCCTGGCTGTGCAGCTGTAGGCACTAGGGGAAGCAGACTTGGAAGAGCAGTTGCAGGGACAGGGGGAGGATTGGTAAACTGAGAAGGAGCAATAGGAAGGGTAGCACGGTCTATGGGATATGGCATTAGACTGGAAGTCTGGAGACCTGGGATTTCATCATCCTAGATTACATGGGCAAAAGAGACTGCAGTGATCACCGCGCCCCATGCACTGGCCCTCGTTCCTTGGTAGCACCATGAGATAGCTATGGGGCCCCAGGCAAATCACTACATCAGCTCATGCCTTGGTTTCTCAAGCAGTAAAATAATACTCTGCTATGTTGGTGTCCTATAAATGAAAGGCACTTTTCAGGGGCTGAAGTGGGAAGGATTAATTCTGCTGAATTTTCCAGGTAGAATTTCTGAGGCAGACCCTCCACTGCTATGAATCAGCACAGTCTGTACAGTGTGAAATATTTACTATTGGAGTCCATGTACAGGAGGATCTTGTCTAGGCCTTATGCTCTTCTTTTCAGGTGGCTTAATTGTCCTTACAAAAAATACAAAGGAAAATATGTGAGAGAAGACTCAGCTCCATTCATTACTAGGCATCTTCTCATGCTTGAGCTGAGCTAACACTGCAGATCATCACAGTACTCTCCTGGCCTTGTCCACCACCAGGGACCCTGCTGTAGTACAGGCACTAAGTCCAAAGGTATAATAAGGCTCTGATTCAACTCATAAGCTGTCTAATATTGTGCGAGGCTTATGCTTTTCTACTCAATAAATGCTGTAATCAGTAGGTATCCTGAAGCTTTTCTGATTTACTCATGTCTTAGCAGCTGCAAAACAAGAATGTATAATTGCAGTGGTTAATTCTGATATTCTTCTCAGCGGCACTACAATGAAGACGGTGTGAGAGATTTCTCAATAGCACAGAGCCAAACTCAACAAACAAAAGTCTTAAGTAAAGAACAAGTAAACCAGGAATGGCCCCCAAAGAATTCATTCTGCGCCAGAAGAGAGCCTTTCCCA
This sequence comes from Phalacrocorax aristotelis, assembly GCF_949628215.1. NCBI lineage: Eukaryota > Metazoa > Chordata > Aves > Suliformes > Phalacrocoracidae > Phalacrocorax > Phalacrocorax aristotelis. The sequence continues at coordinate 17,567,996 of NC_134282.1, read as the reverse complement.
AGGTCCCCTCCAGTTTTTTTTTCCTGTTACTATCGCCAGGTTGTGCCTTTGCAAGTGCCCTGCCGCCGGCCCTGGCAGGTGCAGCACCCCTCCTTGCTGCGGTCAGTCATCTCACAGCTGAAGTGCATAGCTCAGGGGCCAACTTCACGTTAGGCTTTGGAGGAGCACAGGACAAAAGGACAGCCCTTTCCCCACAAAACTTGCTTAGGCTATAAGCCCATATTGGACTCTTCTTCCTCTCTTTTTGATTTCTACCTGCAATGCTTTCCTAGGAAATGCATGGTTTCACGTCTCAGACACTTTTTGCAGTCTGGACTCCAGGACTTTGTTCACAAGCACAGCCATCCTGCTGACCTGGCCTGCCCTGTCTAGGGAGGTTACTTGAAACATGGCTGTCTGCATGAATCAAGCCATGTCTGTGAAGCACATTCATCCACCTTCCCCTTGTCCTTAGCCAGTCTTCTGCAGAGTCTTTTGAGTCTTCAGCTCAAAAGCCAGGGTTTTGGGGGGCAGACTCCTGGCAGCACACTGCACTGTTTGAGTGAGCTACAGGAGGTTTGCTCCTAAATCAGTCCCTGAGTTGCCACTTGTCCTGACTAACCTGTGTGACTCTGATTTATTTTTCCCTTTAGCCTGTCTCTCTGCTCTTTTCCATGTGGTTGCTGTGAAAAGCTCCAGGGCTGCTTCTGAGCCCACATGCCCTGGTTTCAGGGCTGCAGCCCCCTTCAACAGGAAAGGTTGCCCCGGGACCATCATGCAGTGTAGTTCTACATCCTATTTCTGGGCTGTGCTACAGATTTTGAGGGCAAGCCCTTTGCGTCTCTGTCCCTTTGTTGCTCCTACTTGTGCAGTGTGGTTGGTGATAGCTCCTTCTCCCAGCAGCATCAGCAAAGGCATTGTTTGCTGCAGGCTTTGGAAGATGAAAATCGGCTTGGGGTAGGAAAATGTCCAAGCTGACTTTTACCATTAAGCTGTCAGCAGGATGTGCTGAGGTGTTTAAATATTGATGCTAACAACGTAGAAATAGTTGCCGCCTTCTGGAACAGGCAAGGGATTTTTGGTGTAAAACACCCCAAAGCTCTTTGCCAGTATGCGTAGGTCGCAGCTGTTCCTCCATGGTACCAGCACATGGTAACTGTGATGGTGAAAAACCCTCATCTTTTGCACGCCTAAGCCCAGAAAGCTGAAAACCTAGGAAGGAGAGATGGAATCACAGAGGAAAAGGTTTCCTGTGCCTGAGGAGGAATCCTCAGCCTAGGGGTAAAAATCAGATGGAAATGCTAAGAGCTGCAAATTGAACCTCTTTTTTGGGGCTCTCTAGGGAAAGGGGACAGAAAGCTGCTGAGCTAGCACTTTGCTGTGTGGGGGATGGAGTTTTGTTATTCAAGCCTCTCAAACAAAATCAAATATTTGCAAATGGAGGGAAACTGTTCCTGGGGTTGTTTGCAGTGGGCTTCCTGCTGAGCTTTCTGCCAGCAGCTTGTAAGTCTGAGCCAGAATTACATGTATGAATGTTATGGTATTTTTGTACAGCTAAATATTCAGTTGTCCCCACCTGTGTCCAAAAGGGGTGCAGAAGAAGCCTTGACTTGCCTCTCAGCTGGTTTCCAGGGTTAAATCCAGGCTTGGTTGAGCTGCTTGCTCCTGCTGTTTTTCTTAAACCAATTGGGAAGGGGGAACATTCAAGGTCAGGTTGGACGGGGCTTTGAGCAGCCTGATCTAGTTGAAGATGTCCCTGCTCATTGCAGGGGGGTTGGACTAGATGAGCTTTAAAGGCCCCTTCTAACCCAAACTATTCTGTGATTCTATGATGAATATAGAGGCACTCGTGGGGGTGGGGAGCTGAACACGGGGTGAAGAACAGGTGTGAGTGGAGCAAGGAGGATTAAAACCCATAGCCATTTTCTGGGCATTTTGGACAAAAACACAACTTCTTTGATAGAGTGGAAATGAGAGTCAGAGTTTTTCCCCCAACCATCTGCAACTGCAAAGTCCCTGTTAACCTCTAAAGCTCTTAGGGCCAATGGCTGTTTTCGCTGCATGTGAAAATGAGTCCTAACAGCCCTGGCCTTGCTTGGGGACAGGGTCATATCCCCCTCAAAGCCTCTTGTGGCCACCCTCCACTCATCCAGCTCAAGGGCTTTTCCTAAACTCAACTCCTGGCTGGCTGTCAGAGCAGCACCGCGCTGCTCTTCAGCTGCAGCTCCTGTACCACATCTGGACAGATAGGGCTCATCGCTGGCTTGTCTTTATTTTCCTAATGCCAGTTTTTCTAATTATAGACCTGTGGCTATCAGCCAATCGGGTCCATTTTTGAGGCTCGTTATTAGACTTGGGATGTCAGGCTGAATTTTTCCTAACTGTCCATAATAACAGTAATAGCTTGACTTCCACCATGAGACAATTAACCTTCTTAAAGTTAAGTGCCTCAGGCTGTGCCTCAGAAAGATTCCCTCTACAAAACAGACAATTACCTTTACTTAATAACCTTTCCCTTTTTAATCTGATATTAGTGCCAAAGTAAATGTAAAGGGCAGTGCTCTATGTCCCCTCTTAAGTACTTTAAATGCCTGTTCATGAAGGCTAATGAGCTGCCATTTTGGTTAATCTAGGTTTGCCATGGATCTAATGATACTCTGCAGCATCTTCCTTTTAAGAAATCCAGAATCCAATGATATAGCTGTGTTTTAATTTGTATTGAAACTTTGTATGCGAAAAAAAGGAAAACTCATGATGCAGAAAGAAAAATAATGATGTCAAAACTACTAAACAAGGCAAAGCATATTCAGGATTGGTGTGACGCTGGATTAAGGCTGGTTTCAGTGGGAAGCAGCATCAGTGTTTGTAAAGCAGGAATTCACCACTGAAGCTTTGTAGGGTTAGTGCCAGCCCCTTCTGTTGACTCTGGTGCAGATGTGGGATGGAGAGACAAGGCTGGGCAGTTTCACAGTATCCTATGCATCTATCTGTCTGGCACACACATGGTCTGTTGGTCCTGACCAGCCAGGAGCACTGACCTCTCAGGTAATGGCTGCAGCAGACCTACAGCACAAGCACAACTGATATGTGGATATAATTTCTTCATGGATTGTTGCTCATGGTAATTAATATGTACAACATTAGTAACTGTTGAAACATGAAATACTCTCTCAGCAAAGAAGTTATTGCTCTGCTGACCCTGTATTTTGCATTTTCAGTGAAAGTTCTCTAATACTATTGAATTCAACCTTTGGTAAAACCACACAAACAATGTCTGAGATAAATGTAAAGCTGTAGGCACTTCTCTATCATGTGAGCAAACCCCATTTTTCTAAGAATGCCAGGTAAAAACAATAACAAAAACTGGGCTTAAAACCCAGGAAAAGCAGGACTATGGTTGCCCTTAGCAAAGATGCCTAATTCCTCCATAACTCTTCAATCTATGTCTTTGGATGCGGAGTATTTCCACATGCTGCAGAATGTTGCTTTCATTTGTTTTATTATAGTGTTCTTGCTAAGTCCGTTGCCTGCCACTAAGCCAACATTTACTTTCTTCTTGTAAGAGTGCTCTGGTTTCATCTTCTCAATATAATGAGGTTTATATTATTTTTTTATTATAATAGAAGCAGCCTCAGGTCTTAATCAAGATATTGGGCTAATTGCTATGGAAACCTAATTAGGCAGACCGTGTCTCAAACTCTGTAAATATTTATACATGCACTTAACCGTCTGCATGCAAACCAACCCACCCCAGCCATGGGAATGAAGTTGCACATGCTTAAGTGTTGATAGGGGTGTGAGTCTCATTTAAGACAAAGTTTAGCTTTGCTGCAACAAGTAGAGAGGAGCACGTAGTGGTAATCAGATTGGGATTGTGTATGTGCAGATGAGGATCAAATCAGATAGGGGCTGGGTGATGGGTTTGAGTTAAGAGCTGAACAGAACTTTGGAGCTGCTCTATGTTTTTATTATCTTACAGAATAATAATTAAAAAGATGCGAGTCACTGTACCAGACGCAAACATACATAAGTGTTCCTGGCCAGAATAAACTAACAGGTGCCCTGTGCCATTTCTTAGCATAGCATTTTAAACATTATTTGAAAAACATTTTTAAACTCAATTTTAGAACTTGCTTTGCATGCATGAATCAGTTCAGATTTACATGTTTATTGCAGCTGAGAGAGAATTCAGTGTTAGCTTTGGTATAAACACCTTAGACCGCTAAGGTATTAACTTTAGAAGCTGAATATATGGAACTAATCAAAACCCTTTTATAAACAGATTAATGAGGACAAAAAATGCACAAGTACAAGCTACTAGGCTTTGAACAGTCACATCTTCTACAGTGCCTTTACTTATTTATTTACTTTAACAAGTATTTTAATTGGTTTCATTACATGTCAGTTGTGGGAATGGTCAAATGGGGTGAATTTGCCAAACATGAAGAACTGCTGGCAGATAGAAATATAATAATGTAGCTGGAGCTCTCTGGATGAAACCCCACATCCTGGTGCTGATTGTTTATTTCTGTTTTCCTCTCTGTCCTCCTCTCTTGTTTGAGCCCTGCTCCCTCATATGCAGCCCCCCAATTGTGCATGCAATATTTTGCCTCCCAGGTGGGAAGGGAGGTAGAGAACAAGGGTATTTAATTTAGCATAACCAGTACAGCAGCATCCAACCAAGAATAGTAGATTCTCTGCTACAAAAGCAGAAGATCCCCTTCCCAAGACTCCACTCAAGCATATTGTCCATTTAATGTCATTTATTGCTGGTAAATAACCTTGCATGCAGAGAGCAATTAAACACTCCAGGAGAAAGAATAAAAATGACCTGAAAAGCAAAATTAAAAGAAACTCCCACGATCTATTTTTAAATCCTCCGCTTGAAGCAGAGGGGGACAGGCAGGAGATGGGGCTGCTCAGAACAAACGTTTCCTGTGACGTCCGAGTCACGGCAAAGTTCAGCAGCGCAGTCCTGTTGGGGACGCCTTGCAGACCTCACTCACCATTCAGGATTGTAAATTTCCTTCCTGAGTTTGTTAGCAATGAACAATATGTGTAAAAAAAAAAAACAAAAAACCAAAACCACCAACCAGCGCAAGCCCACTATAGCTGCTGGTATTATGCAAAAGAACTAATGCATAAGCAATCCACTGCCTTTGGAGGAGCCGTGCAATGCGACACCAGCCACTGCAGAAAGCAGAGCAGCAGCTCTTCTAAACCTGGAGTTAAAGAAGGGATCTTAGTGGAGCTGGCTGAAAATTTTCCATGAAGCACTTGTCTTTTAACCTGTCTCTTGAGTAACCCTATTTTTTTTCCTCCAAAGTTACGTCATTTCTGTACAAACCGTCAACTTCTTACTACACCAACCAAACAAGAATCTCCTCTCTCTTTGCTAATCTGAATAATTTTGACTCTGGGAAAATGTGACAGGATGTGTCTCAGCAAAATTTTAGTTCAAAGACCTCAAGTCCTCATCAGCCTCCACGGAGCAGGTTTCCCACTCGCTGTCCTGGCCCCAGGAAGTGCTTCTAAAAAAGGGGGAATAATGGGCAGGAATGCCAGTGCTGCATGGGAAACCAAGTCTGAGCAGGGCTCTGGGGCAGAATGGGGCCAAGCTCCCTGGTGCTCCAGCTGTGCAGACAGCAAGCCTTAATTTCCATTTTCTGTCTTTCAGTTTTTCACTAAGATGCCAACTTTTTCTTATAGGAAAATTACATTCCAATCACTGCTGAAGTTAAGCCTTATCCTGAGAAAGTTCCAACTTTTCTTTCTAGCTGAGATGTCTCTTCTAAAGTTTGCCCAAAGCTTCAAGAAGAAAGAAAAAAGCCACAGGATTCAGAGAAACTTGATATTTCTCATGCTTAAAAGGTGAATTTGTCTTTATAAAGTGAGCTTCTCTTTATATGTCAGAAAGGAGAGTAGCAGAAGTGACAACAAAACATGCAGCTATTTTTTGATTTCCAGTTCACTGTGAAGAGTTGTTTTCACTCTCTCCCTCTTCTCCCTTTAGGAAGAAGTGTTAAATTAGCAATGAAAACAGCACATTAGCTGACAGGTACTGCAAATAATCTAATCATGAGACACCATTAAAAAAACCAATTCAGCACGTTGTGGATGTTGGGGTTATTTTCTTCCACAATTACATCTCAGGAAAGCTCTCCTTAGATATTTAACAGGTTGCAGCTAAAGAATTTTTAAAGCACATTTCAGAGTTACTGGTAATTGAAAAGAATCAAGTATTTCATACTCACTTCTAAGTTTTACAGTTGATTATGGCACATCCCAAGTTAAGCTATTTCAGTAGGAAGCTGGCAGTGCCTAACACCAAATGCCGCCTGGGCATAAAAGGAAAAGAGATGAGATGCAATGCTGGGCATCTTGAGTAAAAAGCCTTATTCAGCCAGGGTCCAAAAGTGACTATTTTTAATGCTTATTTTTAACTAACTGTGAACTTCTGCAGTAAGGACAGAGTGCTACTTGGCTCCTTAAATAGCTGCGATGACGAGCTGGCGCTCACTTCTGTTACTATGTGAATTTATGGAGCTGTTGTCACACGCTTTGTTAGAGGAAATATATGGTAGTTCTGTCATAGGGACTGGACACCTATAACTCTCATTTTTTTTGCCCACTCATAAATCCCAGCGGCTGAGCTGCACCGTTATTATACTCGGGTTGCTGCTTATAATCCTCATTGCTGGAGCAAGGCTATCGCAGTGCCTTGCAGGGAAAGCGCTGAGTCACCAGTATCGCTCCAGTGGAGATGAAATGCTGCACAGGGCTGGTGACTGCCTGCATTGCAAAGGAGATTCATACGTGTCCATCTGCTTCAGGGGCATGCTGGCAAATAGCTCATGGGTGGATGCTGAAAGGCACTGGGTGCCTTGGAAATGCCACTTCTTTCTGTGTTTTTTGCCATCTTGGATAATGTTTCATGGATTTTGGTGCCTGACCCTCACCAAAGCAAGGGACAGGCTTTGCCTTTTGATTTTTCCTCTAAGACCCTGCCCTTTCTTCTCACCTCCCTGCTTTTTGCTCAGGTCAATGCACCAGCTACGCAGGACTTGGTTGTACTTCGTTTGTGCGCACATAAAGCCTTGCCTTGCAGGCCTCTGACAGCTGGCACGAGAAGTGCGAAGTCTTTTATTGTTCAGACATCTTCAGTCTAGCTGGGCTCAGGATCAGTTTGATGGTGCTGGCTGCCCTCTCAGACCCATGCCTTTGCTGTGGTGCTGGGTTTGTCTAATGCCAGAGCCGCTCTGTGCATGGTGGCTGCTGCTGCCTCTCACACACTGGCTTTGCTTTCAGTCAGTCACTTGTCTCTGCTCCTCTGGCCTCCAAATCCCTTTCATCCCGCCCTGCCACATGCTGCAGCCAGCCTTCTTTCATTTTCTCCTCTCCACCTGTGGAAATGCCCTTTCAAAACCTGGGGTCGGCCTCATCCAAATCACTCTTTGAGGAGCTCCTTTGCAGCAGGGCATGTCGCTGCTGCATCTCGTGTGGCAGCGGGCACCTCGCCTTGCCCTGTGCTGACCCATGCTGTGCCAGCAGCGACCACTGCTCTGCTGCCTGACCTCTGAGAAATTACTGCTCTCTCCTGTGCCTCTGTTTCTCTTTCTGGCTTTCATCTGTCTTTTTTTTGCTCAGGCCGGAGGCTGCTGTGTGTGACAAGCCTGATGGTACTGTGACAGCTTGGTCTCAGCTGGGAACACTGCCGTAATGCAGATAATAACCGCAGCACTGTAAGCCGTGTCCCTGCTATAATCCATATCCCTCCTGTAAGCCATGTCCCTGCTCTGCCCCTCATCTGCACAAACCACAGTCCAGTCTGTCTCTCATGTCCACTGTTTGGAGAGAAATGAGCCCTCGCAGGGGGAATGTTTGCTTTGTGTGTCCTCTCCTGCACCTTTGCAGGAACAGTAAAGACTAAAACGCAGCTGTGTTTATTCCAGCATTGGGCTGACTGCACTGGGGGTTCGCCCCATGTTGGAGACAAGGGGGTAAGCTATGGCTACATCCACCCATGCCCCTGCCAGCAGCCTGGGAGCCACCAAGAGCAGCAGCTGTGGGTTGGAACTGCATTGGGATGCTCCTGGGTGGGCTCCTGTTGCTCCAAGCTCCCTCCAGGTTCCTGGGGAACTACCAAGCATCTGTGACGTCCCAACAGCTTGCAGCTTTGTCAGCCTAAAGGATAGGCATACCCCATAGGAGGGGAAAGCCCTGATGATAGAGGACCACCACAATAGTTGTCTCATGAAGGCTATTCACCACCATGAGGTGTCCTAGGACCAAACCACTGCTCCAGCCATGTGCTGGGATGCCACGCAGCTTTGTTAGGCGTTGAGTGTCCCCTCACACCCCTGAGGGGCTCAGGGATGTCCCCCATCTGTGCTGTAAGCAGAGCATGGGGAGAGGGTATGGACACATGGAGTCTCTCTCCTCTTCCCCCAGCACCCTGCGTCAGCCTGCCTCACTGGAAAGCAGTCTATTGATCAAGATCCATTGCCAGTTATTTCCCAGAGAAGTAAGCAGTGATTGAAGCAAGGTTTGTGCCTATGATACGTACTTTCATCCCTGGGGCAGTGCACTTACCTCCTGCTCCACCATCAGAACAAGAGGGAAGGGCATAAGCCAGCCCAAGGCTATCATTCCTTTCTAAAAGGCAGTGTGACAGAGATGGCCAATGATGGGCACCGACTGGAGAAGCTTAATCCCTGCTCATCCCACCTTGACAATAAAATTACACGTTTTGATAACGAAAGCTTCCACCTGGAGAGCTTGATGAAAAGCACGGGGAGGTGTTGATTCTAGGCAGGAATTTGCTCTACTATTCTGCTCCTCTGGAGCTTTCATAAGCAGGTTTCTTTGCTACCACAACAGAAAGAACACCTCTTTCATAATGAATTGCCTTCAACTACCATGAGCCAAGCTTAGGGTTTGTTTTTGTTTTTTAAATGTGGGAGCATAGAAAATTAAATCTCTGTTGGATTTTTTTAAGCAATTATTTTAAGCACTGTGAATAAACAAGGAGTGCCTGACAAACACCTGTTATTTTTCCCATCGTGAGTTTGGCTGCTGCTGAACAGTCAGAAATGCTGCTCTTTATAGGATCAAGTGTGTTTATCTGGCAGAGAAGAATAGGGTTTGTTTTCACTGTGGAATAATGCACTGGCTGCCGTATAAACTGCAGCACCAACTTTTATCGAATAGGAGGCATGTGTTCCCTGGCTTCCTCCTGGTTGCTGACAGATTGGTGAGACCCAGTTGCTTTCATCCCAGAACAGGCACCTCAGACCTGGGCAGAAGGAACTGGAGCTAGTTCACGACCCACTTCTCAAAACTTCTGGATTTGCTGGGAATATGGAGCTGGAGTACAAGAACTGGTTCAGATCTGGCTCTCAGACTTCTTCTGAAGAAATCAATGGGTGCCAAGTCTGGGCCTCTAACTTCAGTATGAGTAAAGTCTATCTCAAAGTCCATATTCCCAAAAAGCACTGAAAATGGGAGGGCTGGAAGCAGTTCTGGGAGGTTCTTATGATCAACTGCTTCCTCCTTGCCCCTCTTCCCCATCTCCCTCCCTGGATGCCGCAGGCTGGCAGTATAATGGGGACAGGGTGAAGGGGTGCTGCTTGTACAGTAGCATCCGGTGCACAGTCAGAATGGGGCAGGGACCTGGGGCAGAGGGATTACAGAGCAGTTGGCTGACAGAGCTGACCTGACTGAGATGATGCTTCCTTCTTTTCCAGTCTTAACCTTTGCTGAAGGTTGTCACCTCCTCTCTCCCATCCTTCCTCTGGGTGGGGTGATGCTACAGAGCAGCTGAGTGGGAGCCCCATGCACAGGACACAGTCTCAGGGAAGGAAAAAAGAGGTCAGAGGTGGCTGGGACTCCATGGCAGATGAGACAAGGCACAGGGGCTGACAGCAGTGGATATGCAGCATGCATTTAGTATTGCAGGTCAGGCTTGAGTTGACCTGACCAGTGACAGTCGAGATTCTTTGTCCTCCTTCCCTGAGGTAGCAACCAACCACCACTTATTTTTCAAGTGCATGTCTCAAGACAGCAAAGCTTTCTAACAAGCTAAGACAAGCATCACATTAGCCCCTAGCAGGGATGATTTTAGCAGGGACACATGCAAAGCTCTATTATAGCCAGCCAGCAAGTGCTCTGCCTCCTGGGTTTTGCAAGTTGTTGGTATGGGAGGAGGTTTTTTTTTTCTAGATTTTCTTGCTTCTCAAGAGTTTCCCATAAACCAGGGCAGATTTTGAAGGTCAGAAAGAGAGTGCAGCAGAGAAGTGAAGGGGCACTGGGATTTTGACATGCCTGGTGGATGGGATGCCAACCAGAGGGACCTGGACAAGCTTGAGAAGTGAGCCTATGTGAACCTCATGAGGTTCAATGAGGCCAAGTACAAGGTCCTGCACCTAAGACAGGGCAACCCCCATATCCATACAGGCTGGGCAATGAAATGATTGAGAGCAGCCCTGCAAAGAAGGACTTGGGGGTACTGGTGGATGAAAAGCTGGACATGATCCAGCAACATGTGCTTGTAGCCCAGAAGGCCAACCGTATACTGGGCTGCATCTAAAGAAGCACGGCCAGCACGCTGGTCAAGGGAGGTGATTCTGCCCCTCTACTCTACTCTGGTGAGACCCCACCTGCAGTGCTGCGTCCAGCTCTGGAGCCCTCAGCACAGGAAGGACACGGATCTGTTGGAGCGGGCCCAGAGGCCACAAAAATGCTCCGAGGGCTGGAGCACCTCTTCTATGAAGAAAGGCTGAGAGAGTTGGGGTTGTTCAGCTTGGAGAAGAGAAGGCTGCAGGGAGATCTTGTTGCAGCCTGTCAATACTTAAAAGGGGCTTGTAAGAAATATGGGGACAAACTATTTGCAGGACCTGTTGCAATAGGACAAGGGGGGAATGGTTTTGAACTAAAAGAGGGGAGATTTAGACCAGATGTAAGGAAGAAATTTATTTTCTGTGAATTTGGAAATGAAATGAGGGTGGTGAAACGCTGGAATGGGTTGCCCAGAGGGGTGGTAGATGCCCCATCCCTGGAAACATTCAAGCTCAGGTTGGATGGGGCTTTGAGCAACCTGATCTAGTTGAAGATGTCCCTGCTCATTGCAAGGTGGGGTTGGACTAGATGAGCTTTAAAGGTCCCTTCTAACCCAAACAATTCTATGATTCTATAACAGTAACTCACTCCTGTTGGTGCTTGTGGTTTTGAGCAGTTTGGATATCCACGTGGCTGGTTTTCCCCCTTCTCCTACTGGTCTGTTACTGGTTCTGCACTGGACCTGTGCTCTGCCAGTCGAGGTGCCCTGAGCAGGATGTGGTATGGGGAGAGTAAGGGAGGAGGATGCCACTCATGAGGCAGAATAAAGGTTTGCACACCAGACTTGCTGGCTTAGCAGAGCACCGCAAGTCAAGCAAAGCTGCCTGGGATTGGAAGAGCTTTGAGGGAAGCAAAGAAACTGCACCAGTTTTACTCCTCCTGCTGCTTTTTAAAAGTTTCTAGCTGTGAGCATGTAGGCAGCCAGTCTGCATTGCTCATTCTGTGCTCCTGCCTGGTGAATGGGGACAGCAGGAACCTTTGCCAACTGTTGGGTAGTGGCAGAAAGGATGTTTTTAGTGGTTAAGGCATAAGACAGGTAGCAGAGACCAGGTTTCCATCCTGGGCGTTGTTACCAGTAAACTGTGTGTGAACAAATCCCTCAGGCCAAAATTTTCATTGCCCTGCCCTTCTGAAAATCAGGCCATGAGTTGCGTAAATATGGGTGTAGGTACCTAGCAGTAGGCAGCCAAGTTGGAACATTTTGGCTTTAATTCCTGTGCCTGAGTTACCTCATTTATAAAATGGGGATAATTCTCTGCTACCTCGAGGGATGCTCTGAAACACAAGTCTACTGATGCTGGTAAAGCATGTCCCAGCTCGCTAGATAGCTATTATTCTACACTTGACAGAAATTGGATATGGCAGAGCTGAACAAGTGCTCTTGGTGTAGTTTTCTCTGTTTCCACAGGACAGCCTTTCAATCACAATTCCCCATCCACCTGCAGTGAGATAGACCGGTCTAGGTGCACTTTTAGCATAGCCATAGGTCCATGTTGCAGCTTTAAAACACCCAAGTGTCCCAATAGCTCTACTCCTGCCTGTCACTGCTCCAGGACACTCTGACTGGCAATAGGACATGCATCTTTCCCCTTGGGAAGGGAGATAAGGCTTGCCAGGACACTGTTGAAGGGTGACTTTGGGAGCTCCTCCTTTTAGGAACAAATTGGGTTTCTATCTTCTCAAGTTTATGTAGTTTGCTTTCTTGTAGCACGAACCCAGCACCTCTGTTGTGGGGCCAGCTGCATGTAGGAACCAATTAAAAGAGCCAATTGATTCCAAATAGCTCTGGATTTGGACACTCTTCTTCTGGGATAAAAGTGTTTCTTCCTCTACTTAGCATGAGCTGTTGATAACAGGAAGCATTCCCATCAATTTCCCACATAGACAAAGCCTTAATTCATCCTATGATTTCCACATCATTTTCATAGACAGCAGCAAGACACTCCAATAGAACTATGCTCCATCTTCCTTTTCCCCAGCACCCTGTCTCAGATGCTCCTAGGAAACACAGAGATGATGCATCATTCTATGCTAAGAAACATATTTTTGATTCTCAAAAACTCCAATGCAACAAGATTCTTATTTGCACAATGGTGGCAGAACAAATACCTCAAAATCTTGCACTTAGAGTAACTTTCCAATTTAAATCATAAGATGCAAACAATAAGACTTTTTAATTGAAAAGGAACTGGCTGCTTGGTTTTCATCTTCTGTTCTGTTGGAAACTAAAGTATAGAGGAAATCTTGAGAGAAGCATGTTATCCTAAGATTCCCTCTTTGGCCTCGTCCTCAGGGTGAGGTGATTTAAGTTTGGGTGCCTATCTTCAATTACAGCTGCTCTATCTTCTGAGTTTCAACCCTCACCATAATGACAAATGAACCTCCATGCCCACCTTTGCACCCAACTGGTTTCATATCAGGTAGTTTCACTGCCCACACATTGGTTAGATAAAAGAGGTGTCTTCAACTCTTTTGCAATCCTCTTACCTCCTCAGAAACCTTCTGCAATCTGCAGTCTTGAACAAAGGGTGAGCTAAAAGATGAGTGGGATGCTTCATTATAACCTCTGGCTGTGCAATGAGTCACACCTGTGATTTTGAAATGCAAAATAATAAATTAAGAGGGCAGTAGTGAGATTGAGCTGACAACCTGATAATAAAAATACTGGGCAACTTGTCAACTTCAGCTGAGTAACCAAAGAACAACACTTTCTGCCAAGCACAGGCAAATGAAAGGCTCTCTTTGCTGCACTGTTGTCATGTTGTGGTCAAAAGCAATGTCTAGTGGTTCAATAAAATCTAAACACCAACTATATTTTCTAGAACCAACTTCTCTTTTTGTCCTCATAGAGAAGGAAGGTTGGCATCTAGGAGTCTGAAGTAAGGAATAAGAGCTGGGACTCTTGGATTTGTCTTATATTTGTGTGCCCCCTCCCCCCCCAAATCATTACGATTCAGTTTACCTAAATGTAAATGACTTTATGAATGGGGTTTAGAATGTTAGTCTGATTCTCAGAGGGAAGGCACTGATAAATATTATTTAACTTTATTTATTTATCATCATATACAGTCATTTTACTGCAGCTATCAAACTAACTGTCGAACTATTTCCTTAATTTACTTCATTTGCTCAGTGGTACAAGGCTGTGTGCTGTGGGGCAGGCTCGCTATGCTGAGCCAACTCAGTGTACACAACTCCACAAAGCCGTAATGCAATGTACTGCCAACAACTTGGGACACAACTCCATGAACTAGCTTTGCAGAAGAAGGGAGAGCAAAATGCCATCCTCCCACCATCATCTGGGTTCAACAGCAGCTTAACATCCTTTACATGGCGATGCCTTTTCCAGAAAAGAACAAAAAAAAAAAAAAAGAAAAAAACCCACCCTGATTGGTAGGGAATCAGAATTTGGGTAGGAAACAATGCCCTCCCCCATGGAAAGATCAAAAAAAGGAAAATACTTGTCACCAACATGTCTTCTCCTTTGGGTGATTATATGAATAGATATTTGCTACCAGGAAAGCCAGACTCCTCTGTTGTTCTGGGCAAAGAGCTCACTCTCTTTGTCTGTGAGGGGGAGGAATGCTCTCGGTGTTTCTTTGGAGAAAGGTGGGGCTGCAGCTGTATAACTGAGGTGTTCACGTGGAGGTTTGGCATGACTCAAAATTGTTATCAGGACAAAAACTTCCCCAAACAAAACAGAAAACTTCTCGATGGAGTAAAATCCCTACCGAAATCATTTACAGAAAGCTACTGTCAGTAGCAAGGAAAGCCAGGAAAGCTCCTAACACAATCTCAAGATTTCTTGTCTTAAGAGTAAAAGATAAAGTTTAGAAAAATAATCTGCAGATTTTTTTCTCTTTTCCTATCATTGCAGTAAATATGGTGTGAGGCAGAGCCACTCTGTTGCTTGTATCTGAGCAAAGCACAGGGTATTTCACTTCTTGGATGCTCTAAGCAGGAACTCTTGGCTTTTGAGCATTGCTGATACAAAACAAAGCACTGGAGTTTTCACCCATCACTGCAATTGCGCACTTAGTTTCATGATGTGACATCTTGGCTGAGCCTGTGTATACTATAATATCTGAAATAATGATATTTAGCAATGATTGAACTGCCCAGGACGTACCCATTTGGACCAGCTGTGAGCTGGAGGACAGTTCATGGGAGGTGATTTCCTTGCATGTACAAGCACCTCTGACCCAACCAGCACTATTCTACTGGTCATTTTTCTGTCTTCCGTTTCAAAGTTTGTTAGTATTTGGCTTGCCAGGTATTGGATACTGCAATGACAGAGACAGATCTAGATCATATCTAGCTGGCAAGTGGGGCATGCCATTTTTAGCAGGAAATATATATTTTTATATTGCAGCAAAATAATTGATGTATTAGAGTAGTTCAGCACTGCCTTGAGGGATTTGGGGTCATGGGGCAGGCTGTACCCCAGCCTCATTCACAACCTCATGTTCATATTACATCCTTCAATAGCACATGCCTGTTTTTATAAACATCTCCATGTCACTTACTTGAAGTAAGTGAAACTGGCACTTAGAGGAAAGATGCAAGGAAAGAGTTAGGGCTATCTTCTTGGCCACACAGTGGTGATGGAAAGCTGAACAATATAGACAGTGGTTGCTATATCAGATACCTGGCACGGCTTAGCCTTGACTCTGTCCTGTCATTTTACCCAGAAACCTTAGGAGTAGTTCTGAACCCTGCCTGGATGATCACCTCCACTTACCTAAGCACATACATGGATTTAATCCAGTGGGATGTAAAAAGCCAATCAGACACATGTCCATAGTGAACAACCCCTCAGAAGGTGTCGTGGCTACCATTGCAGACTGTTATCTTTAACTACTCAAATTGAATGACCACATGCTTATTTACAACCAAGGGCATCCATCAACATGACCACAGAGAGACTTGAATTCATACCTATGCAGTGAGACATCTCTGTTTCTCCACTGCTGCCACCTGTCAGGGAATGCATAGATAAAGCAAGATGCTACCTTCTACAATGTGTTTTTACTAGTCAATAGCTGTTAGTAAACCCTGGAGGCCGGACATGTTTCTCATTTCAGCACCTGGCTACTGTGGCAACAGGGGCTGTAAACAAATAGAGACTTGACTGGGAGTTGACGCTACAATCCTGCGCATAGCATGATTTTAAATGAGATACAAAGCAAGGTGCCTCCTATTACTAAGGAAAACTCAAGCCACCATTTGTCCCTGCATGGTTCTGTTTCCAGTGCCAACACATCTGGTCAAGAGGCCGTTTGGGATGGAGGATTCACTTGGCCTCATGCAATGTTCTCACCCTGAGATCAGATTAGTCCTAACCCAGGATCTTATGCAAATCCAAGGCTGAAGGAAGCTACAGAATGAAATAAGATAAAATCCCCATGATCAAGGATGCTAATAAAAGCAACTGCCTCCAGCTGGTGAGTAGCACCGTCCACAGCCTGGCTTCTGGCACGCCAGGCTGGGCAGAAGCTCAGGTGGCTAATGACAGTCCAGCACAGTGAGTGCATCCATCAGGTAAGAGCACAACAGGATGTTGTCCCATCCCACACACAGAACAGCTCCATCTGAGCAAGCAGGAGGCCATGCCAAAAACATGGACAGATGCAAACATCTATTACACACCATACGCAGGGAGTCCTGGGACAGCCGTACTAACCTCTCAGCTGTAACGGCTGTGTGGAGCGGCTGAGTGTAGGCGCCATGCAACACTCCATTTCCCTGGGCTTGCTAGATATCCTCTGTTCAGTGCATTCATTATACATCTACTTTCTAGTGTGGACAAGATTTGGGAGTTCTGGGTCTCCAGGGTGACTGTGTCTCCTGCGTGCTTACAGACAGTGCTCACGGTGTTTATTGTGGTGTGCCTTTGGTGAGAAGGGATCTACTCTAGGTATCTTAATTATTAGCAATGGAACCAGGTCCCACAGTTTGTTTCACATTAGCTGATAAAAGCCATCCAAATCTTCTCTCCACTGCACTCAGTGCACAGGGTACGTGCCACAGAGGGTGCACATAGAAGTAGAAAGCACTGCAGCTGCAGAAAGAACTTCTACTAAACATTGTGATCCCTGATAACTACTCTTCCTAACATTTCCCAGTGCCTTACAGATGCTTGATGGCTGCTCAGCAAAGCCAACTGCATGTCCTACCTGCACAAGAGTCTTGGTATCTGATATCAATGTCACTAAGACTAACTTGCAGGTTCTGTCACCATTCCGAAGAAACTTTCTCCCAAAGGCAGTTAAGACACAGGGTTGCAATGGCAGGTATTTTGTCCAATTAAGCAAGTGAACAGCGCTATGTTGCTGGTTGACATTTAGAGCACAGCAGAGCAAGACAGATTGGAGGAAGATGGTGCAACCTTGTTTATGTTGGCAATGGATGGGGTTGCGAAAAAGCCCTAAGAGAAAGTAACAAACAAAGGGTGTGTCTCGAAAGGAGGCTGAGTTCAGAAACCTTTGCACAATGTGTAGGCAACACGTGCAAGAGCCAGGTGATTCAGAGCTGCCTTTCCTGTGCTCTTGTGACCTAAATCCTCCAACAAAGGGGACTAGTACATGCAAATATGGCAAGAGCCTCCTGGCCTCTGGACATGGTGTTTCCTGGAAGAGCTCTTCCTCCTGGCCCTGTTGTAGAGAATTGCATGCTTAGGTGCAACATGGTACATTTTTAGGGTTGTGTTTCAAGCCTCACAAATTGCCTAAGACCCAACTCAGGAGCAGTGGCCCAGTATTTTAACCTTTGTGTGGCTGGGTTCCTTCTAACATAAAGCTGCTCTTTACATTGCCTCTTGTAAATTGACCCTTGTATGAATATTTTCAGTTCTTCCCATTTGTTTTTTGCCAAAATAGGAATACAGCTTTTGTTTGCCTGGGGGCGCAGAGGGTTAGTACTCCACACTGAGTGTGATGCTTTAAGAAGTCTTTTCTCAGCTCCAGGCCTCTAAGAAGAGCACAGCAGGCAGAATCAGCAGTGCCTGTTGGTTACAAGGAAAATGTACTTTGCAACTTACTTTGGAGCTCCAGGAGCTAAGTACAGGTGTTGCTTGGTCCTTCATTTCAACCCATAATATTACTGACTCTTCCATCTGCTGTGGAAGCTCCTCCATCACACAGTGCTGTGTCACTTCACAGAAAAAATTTCTGAGCCCATGTTATTTCCTGGGAGCAGTGTTCATGAGATGCTGATGAGTTTTTAATCCCTTTGGGGACCTCTTGAGAGGCTGGTCACAGCTTTCTACCATCATGGATAGACTTTCTCCCCATCACAGCCAAGAGGGGATCGCACAATGATGCTGACTCAGCGCTACAGAGAGGGGTTGTGTCATGAGGCACTGATGAGGTGAGATGATGCAGTGATGTCATGAGGGTGGAATCTGCATATCCTGCTGGAATAAATGGACCAACACCAAGCTGAGCTCCTCCATCATCTACTGCATTCTTGGATCTTTTCGCCATCTTGTTTGTGATTCAACCTTTTGAGACACCTGGTATTTGTCTGTTTTTCCCCACTACTGAATCATGTTCTCATTTGCACATTATTCCTTGCCTGAATTTCCACAGTCAGTGTCTAGACAGATATTGCTGTTCTGCAAGCAAGAGAGGTGGAAAAGCACATTTTTACTCCCGAGGATCTCAGAAGCTTTTCTGAGCGGCAGAAAGTACACTCTCATCTTTCAACAACATACAGACTATCTAACATCAGACCACAGCATGTGCAGAGGTAGGAGCACAGTGTGTAGGAAATACAATATTCAGGTAGGGCAGCCAACGCAGTGCTCGACTATGTCTTAGTCTCTGTAAATCAGCCAGATGTCTCGCATGCAGAACAGCACAAATAAGGTCTCCAGAAAGCACTCAAATACAGCAAAAGAAGAAACTTTATGAATCAGCTCGGTGCGTACTGAGGTCAGCAAGGAGGAAGGCAGAAGGATGTTAACATGAGAAGAGTCATTTACTAGAACACTGAAGCCCTGAGAAAGAAAAGTAGGAATTGTTAATTCCAGAGATCATGTGCAACAACTGCCAGACAGGGGAGTTCCCTTCTCTCCTGGAGTATGACCTCCACTCATACTTCAACTGTTCTGTTTTATATCTATATGTTGTAGCTCCCAACCCCCCAGGGCTGAGTTCCTCCGCAATATTTTTATGTAATGCATTTATTTTAACAGCTTCCCTACATGGACTGTGTGCAGTTCTTTGGGGACAAGGCCATTTTTCAAAGTTAGTGCTGCAGAGACAATAAAAAAGAGTTAAAACAGATTAGAGTTTTGACTCTTACTATATATCAGGGAAATCTTACTGGAAACCTCAGACAGATGCACAGTAAAAAGGCTAAGCATGCTGCTTCTGTGATATATTTGCCTGAAATTGGTAGAAGACTCATCTAACTTTTCCCTGTTTGCACTTCAGAAACCGATTACTTCACTTCTTGATCCAAAGTTTGAGCAGTTCATGCTTGAAAAACTGCAAACCAAGGGGCATTGGCTGATAATCATGTAGTTACGCTGCTTTTTTTCTCCCCCCCCCCCCCCCCCCCATATTTTTACAGTATGTAAATCATCATAGCTTTCCAGATAGTTGTAATGGTAGAGCTCTGCTCCCAAGATTTTAAGGCAAAGTCTTGCAATATGAGGACTAAACATCAGCTGAGCCATGGTAATTATCACTGTCAGCTTAGCTGACAATAAAAGGAGGTTAAGCTAAATTGCATAGACTGCAAACCTATGCACTGCAAAGTCATACTGGTTTTGTTTATTACAGGCTAAGAGGGAGGACATGGAGAGTTACCACAGCTCAGCTGATATATGGTAAGTTGCTAAGCTTGTAATTCTTGAGTCCCTATTTTCTAATTTAGACCTGACACAGGAAATGGAAGACAATAATTAATGAGTGGAAGAGGAGATACGGCTTTACAATAGAGAGAGATGGTGAGATAACCTTATTACATATTTCATTGGATCTTTTACCAAACAGATGATAGACTCATTATAAAGGGTGCACAGAACAAAGGGAACATTGACATTTAAAGGGATTCTGCTCCGGAAAGTAGCCATAGAATTGGCATGATGGGTTTCCGTGACTTTTGTGTTTGGTTTTGGGGTGAAGGAACAGCTTTGTGCCTATTAGACCTGCAAACTGTTGCAATGTGGGAGTTGTTACACTGATTTTGAGTCGGATGAGATTTCAGTCTTGAAGTTTGTATCTCTTTCTTCCCCCCTCCCTCTTAGTTTTTGCTTTTTCCCTCCCTTCCTCTTTTTTTCCACAAAGGCCACAAAAAGCAGCAGCTTTTCTTCCATTGTTTTCTTTGTTTTGTTTTTCTCATTTGTTCACACAGTCGGGCTGGTTTTTCTGCTATATTGTTGCTGCTTCAGAGCTGCCTACACACAAGCTTAGCTCAGCTTAGTTCAACCAGTGTGAACTTTTGCATTGATGCTCTTTATCAGCTGTAGAATGTCTTATTCTTGTTCATTTATAAAATGTTTCTAACCAACCAGAGCTGAAAAAGCAGCTTTATTGATACTTAAATAAGAGGGTCTGCACAGCCTTGTGCCCTGATTTAGTTAAAACTTCTTAAAGATGCACTCTTTTAAATTAGTGTCATTTGATATGCACTTAATATGTTGGAAATGTCATGCTGGGCTTGTACAACCTATTGTCTTTGAGTTATATCCTCAGTGAGATGTAGTAAAAGCCTTTGTTTTCAGTGAGGCTGGAAAATAAGAATTTAAATGCTTTTAAGTTCAAAGTATATAACCACCTGGTAGAATCGAAGCAGCGACAATACTAGAGTAAGTGTACAGGGTGAGACGAAACCACATCTAGCTCAGTGTCACATCTCCAGAGGTGTTTCCTCATGCTGCCTCTCTGGCAGAGTACCCTCAACAGACTCCGTGCCTCCCTGGGTGTCTTCGGGAACAGTGGGTGCTACCTGCATGCTTTTGGGATCACTTGGAATGGGATGCATTTTAAGCTAGCTTAAGTCTCACATAAAAACCTGTAGGTAACACCCAAACAAAAGGCTGCAGTGAGGCCATTTTGCACTTTCTGAAATGACGTTTCTCAGAATTTGGGTTCAAAGGAAATTGCAACTTTCCGGTTTGATTCAGGAAAACATGAAATGTCAGGCTTTTCTGTGGAACAGAGATTTCGGCATTCATTCAGCTCAGCCAGCAGGTGAGGAGAAGCTTAACAGCAGCACATGGAGTTAGTGGCCACCGCAGTAATCCCTTGAGCAAAGAGCACACGAGGCTGGAAAGCTCTGAAAGGGAAGTGAGAATGACCCTAACAGAAAACCTTTCCTAAAGGAAACCACATCTGTTCGAGCTGGCATGCAGGACTGTTCTCAGGAGGAGCGAGATGCAAAGTTCAAGGGAACTGCTTGTGAAGACACACCGTGACTGTGCTGGGCTTACATAATGAGCCTCGATGCGAGGAAGCTCTTTGTTCTATTTACAAATCCCTGTATTACTGACAAGGAAACTTTGGTGGCTGCCTTCCAAAGAAAACAATGAAGAAAGAAAGAAAGGTGGGGTTTGCTTTGTCTTGCAGCTCCCATAAATCCCCTCCCATTCTGAAACGTGGTTTTTTAAAAAAATCCCCACCCACCCCATGTGTAACCTCATTGCACATTTTACAAGTATAATTACAAAACAATCAAATGCGGGAGCAGTAATGAAGAGTGCATCAAGGAACCCTGCATCTATTTATTTGAAAACTCCACAGGTGCTGGTTACATCTTAGAAACACCAAGGTTATTGTGTCTGAAGAATATTGTTTCAGCCATAAAGAGGTCAAATACTGGGGAACATTCTTGGATATTAAGTGAGATTTAAGTCAGACTTGTTCCTCAAAGACAACCTTCCACTAAAGAGGCTTATAAACCAGCTTCTCTGATACAAAAGCCCCCAGACTCCGAGAAAGCTCAGGGTGAGATTAGAACACCAAGGGAGAGGATAGAGCAGAGGTCGGAAAATCATGAATAATGCAGAGAAAAGGAATAGGGAATGATTAATCACTGTTTGCCATAGCACGAGAACACTGATTTTCATTTAAAAAAAAAAAAACCACAATCATTTTTCTGTGCAGCAACAGGCTCTCATTAAAGACACTTCACTAAGCCAATCTCTGGGACTCTGCCTCTACCCCTCAGACACTTTTCTCTACTCCTCAGTAAATATTTAGACTGAGTGGTGGAGAGCTGTAATGTCCTCTGGGAATTAACCCTTGGTACCTGTTGCTAAATCCATTCTGTATATTTACTGGTAAACAATTTGACAGTAGACAAAAACCAAGCTGCAGTTCTCATGTTGTTCTTGCTATTCAATGACAAATTTATTCTGTGAGATCTGCATCTTCGTCTTTAATTTCCTAGGTATTTTGGGGAAAAGTCGTTAATTTTGTAAAAGCACAATACAAAGGACTATGAGTTAGCGATAGTCGTCTGAGTCTTGTTCAAACTCCATTTCAGACATCAGGAGTCCTTTATCTTGGCTCTCTATCTAGGAAAATATTTACCTATTATAATGATCTAATCACAGGAAGGGGCCAGGGCCCTATTTTTCTCCTTTGCCTGCCTGTCTCATCATGGGGTGAGGCTTGATGCAAGGCGTGTACCAGTCCCAGATCCTTGTGCAGAGCTTGCAGCTGGTGTTCAACACCAACAGCATCAACAGTGCAATGCTCTGGGTGGCTGCAACAGAGTCCTGGTGCTTTCAAACGCTTCCTTGCAACATTCAGCATCTCCATCAGTGCCTTGCTACCATGTGTGCAGAGTGGCTACCTCATCTAGGCATCTCTGGAGCAGCGCCGACGTGGCTAAAGCAAGGCTGAATAGCTAGTTGTTCCCACCTGAAGGTAAAGAATGAATGAAAGGTCTTAATCAGAACATGCTGGAACCAGACTATTTAGGTCAAAGGCAGGTAAGGAGAGAGCCCAGATGAAGTCTTGGACATTCAAAGAGTTAAGCTGGCTGGTTCTGCTGTGTTGCCACAAGTGAAAACGCAAGCTGATCTCTCTGATTGTAATAAGATAGGGTGGGAATGGTTGTATTCTTAGATTACTTGTTGCCTTAAACCCTCCTCCTCTGTAATGCTAAATAAAACAAATACTTCAAGGATATAGGTCATTATCCCTGATCAGCTGCCTAAAGGGAGGGAATGGAGGGTGGTAAACAGCTGACACATGGCTGTAGACAGCTTTTCTCATATTGAGGTGGAACTTCCTGTGTTCCAACTTGTTCCCATTGCCCCTTGTCCTGTCATTGGGCATTATTGAAAAGAGCCTAGTCCCATCATCCTGACATCCACCAGCTGACACAGGGCAGTAGACAGCTTTTCATTTACTAGTAGAGACAAGTGGCATTTTTCAGCCTGCACTTGTGAGGGGCAAGGTGCTGAACGTGTGAGATGGGCGTGCAGAACTTGTGCAAATGCTGGAGCCATGTGGTTGAAATGTAGACAGGATAATGCAAATACCAACTGAAAACTTTTTTCCCCCCTGTGGTAGGTGTGGGCCTGAAAAATACAGCTGATGACAAATTGTCAGCTTTCCTGAAGTTTTGAAGCCATCTGACCCTTTCTAAAAGCTCTGTGCAGAACAGGTATTTTTAAGTGTTATCACTTCATATTCACAAGCTCAGTCCAGAGTGCCAACCCTTGCTTGGACCATTACTGCACTCCTGCAGCTGTGGTGGCTGTGGTGGGTCTATAGCATCAAATAAGTAACTGAAGAAGACATGTCCTGCAAGAGGGGAAAGGATACCCATAGGTGGCTCTGGCATCTTATGCACTTGCCAAGGCACCAGTGAAATCCTAAGGTTTCTCCAGTGCAGTCATCTCGTAATATCTGTGCACAAACTCAATATTCTCAAGTTATTATGTAGAAGGTGGGGGGGGGGAAGGTGGTGATTCCCATGCACATTTACTCTCAAATTGTCTGCTAGATTAGAGGCGAGCAATTCTGAAGAGATCTACGAGCAATCTGGTTTAGCTCTCTGCAGACATTCTGCTCCAGCCACAAGCAGCTCATAAGCAGCTCGAGCCCATCTCCAGTGCCAGGGATCTGTCACCTCACTGGCAGCAGGGCTGAGCTGGCTCTTTGGCGATCCAAATTCCCGATGGTGTGAGGGAATGTGCGTGTGGGGATGGCTGAGCTCAGGGTCCCACAGGAGCAGATGGAGAGGCCCATGGGCAGAGATGCTGATGGTCAAGGACAAACAGATGGGTTATAACAGGCCTATAAAAATCTTGATTCTATCTATACTTAAGTGCTCTAAGATATACAGAACTCTTAGGGTAACTAATGGAGGTAGCAAGTCCATCACTTTATTATTGGAATGTATTCTCCCAGAGGCTGGGAAGGGCTGTTGTCTCTTTTTATAGATGGTGTACTGAGGCACAAAGCTCCAGAGTCACTGGGGAGGAACATGTTGGAGAAATGTTTCTCATTAGAAAATGTTTATTTGTCAGACATGATTCCTTTCATGTTGCGTGTGTGTGAGCGTATCCATTTCAGCAAGACACTCTAGGAAATGTTTTCTTGGAATGAGCACAGAATTTCTGGCCAAAATGGTCCTCCATCATAGCATGGTCATTCCTGGGGTGGCTGGGAGACTGCAGGTCAGGTTTTGGAGCTGGGGCTGACAAGATGGGGAATTAAAGCAGGCAGAGCAGTGCCCTGATCCTCAGTCAGTTCTGGCACTGTGATTTGTTTTATATTGCATGTTTTTTGTCCTTTATTACAAGGGAAAGAAGTCCTCCAAAAATGTTGAGAAGTCCTGTTTTTGTCACAGTAGAGATGGGAAAGCTTCCAGACTCTTCCAGATATTGGCAAATGGTGGAAGCTGTTTCCAGCTTAGCTCAATCTGCAACTTTCCCAAGGTCCCACATCTGCTCTGTTGCAGAGCAGGAGACTTAACCCCGGTTTCCTACAAAGAAAATGATGGTACCCAGACTACCTAATCACATAGCTGAGAATGGGCAAACCTGGAAGCAAAGAACTGAAGACTCAGCAGCCATGTCCTTTCCTTTTGACTTCATTGACCTCTGTTTACAGGCTGGTCTGTCAAATTGGTCACACCCCTCAATTCTCGTCCCTTATACCATCTTAAACTCTTGCTTCTTTGAGGCTTTAAACTATTTAGGACCTCTGTAGGAGACGACTAGGGATTTTAAAGCACTCCATGGAAGACACCTCCTGAGCCAAAAAATCCAGACTTTTGTTATTGTACAAGGCAGTATTTATGGCACAGGATTTGGGCCTGCCTAGTCCTCCTGGAATGTCCACCTCAAGTTACTCATCTTTGGTATTAGCTAAACGGCACAACTTTTGTTTTCTTAAACTCTTCCCATCAATCCTGTAGTTTTTCCCTCAAGTCTGCCCAAGGCTCAGGTAAATGGAAATGTCCAGGAGCCAAGCAGAGAGTCAAGTTTTGTTCAGATGAAAACTATCAAGCGAAAGAGTGTACTACCTCCGAGCAGGGAGGCTAGAAGGTCACTGGCTTATTTTGCAGTCTTGTCAAACAACTCCTATCTGATCTGTTGTTCGCCACAGCTCAGACTGGTTTTCATTCAGAGCAGCTCTTCAGATTTTAATTTTAGGGTTGTTTTGTTTTGTTTTTTTGTTTTTGGTGAGCTATTTCTCTTATATTTAACCAGGGGGAATCTAATTTTCTTTTATCCTCCCTTCCTAATATTTTGGATCTCTTTAGCTGTCTCTGTACTACACCCATCTTCCCTGATGGAAGAAGTTATATCTGAAATTCACAGTTGGCGCTTCTAGCATGCAGAGATTATATTTGTGTGGCTGTACACATTTTTACGTGCTGTAGCTCTATTTACTTTAGAAGAAGAGCCCACAAGATTGATGAGTGAGGCAACATTTAAAATATACATCTTGTAAATGTGTTAATGACTATATAGGCTATAGGTCCCTGTGGAAATAAGAAGAGGCATTCTTTTAATAAACAATGGAGCGCATCCAGTTTTTCTTCCTACTTAAGTTATTTCCAGCACATTCACTAAAATGCTACCAGATTCAATAATATTTGTCTCTTTCTTGGCTTCTTACATACATAGCTTTCTTCCTTGACAACAAGTCCAAGATTTTTTGGAGCCAAAGCAGGAATGATGATGTGTTTTTGTTGTTGTTTTTCTAACCAGCTGTCTCTGCTCATCTTGCTGTCACTAGGAGAAGACATCTGCTTAGTACATTCAATATTTTTGCTTTGATTCTCAACAGGGAGGTCAGAGCCTATATGAAAATGCCCCCCAAAATATCTGCTACCACAAACATTACTGTTAAGTGTGGGGTACTCCTTTGTTTATTCAGTGTGGAGTCCTTAAAAAATTTGACCAATTCCCTCCCTGTAAAACAAAGCACTTGTGATTTCAGTGCTAAAATCTGGACATGAGACATTCACCACTAGCAAGATATCGTGCAAGATACCAGATGGTGTAAAATACAAAGTCTAGTGACTTCTGCTTTAATTATATCACATCATTCTGATGAGATGCTATGAACCTGTTTCTTTCCCCACTAAGCTGAGACCTAGAGAGTGAGGATTCTTAATGAAATTATCAACTTCTTTACAAATTCTATTTGCTAATTTCATCAAATTTGATTAGAAAAATGGAGTAGTGCTGGTTATGGCTTGCCTGTGGCCACAGAGCTCCAGGCAGTTCTTTCTTCTAGGCACTAGCAACCCTCCTTCCTCATTAAGCAAAGATCCCGTAAAGCAAAACACTTCAATCCTTAAATCCAACCCTGTTCAACAGAACGCTTAAACCTAAGCTAAAATCTCTCTGGGCTCAAATTGGATTTAAGTATGTCCTTAAAATTAAGTATGCTACACTGGCACGTTGCTCAACTGTACTTTTCAGGCTTGGGATTTAGCAGTTTTGTGAAGCTTTACCATTCCTTTCAAGTGTGGCAGAGGCAGCTACGGCTGGACCCTGGATGGAACAGAGCAGCCAGCAGAGCCTGAAATGGGTGCAGGGAGGTTTATACTTTCCTGAGCAACCCAAAACTCACCGTGGCCAACAGCAAAATGATATGGAATTAGATAGAAATAATTGCCAGGTAAAATGGAGTGTCTGGTGAACCATGTGCAACTCAAAGATGCATACAGAGATGCAGAGGGGTTTGATGATGGTCGCTATGTCTGGTATACTCATGGGAAGTTGGGGAGGCTGTTAGAAATTGTATTTCTCATGAGTGAAGATTCCCTTGGGGTTCTGGCCCAGACTTGATCACTGTCAGTGATCTGTGATTTACTAATGCCTGCCCAGTACGTGCCTTGCATTTCTGTCTGGATGCAAACATACCTGCAAAATGGGGAATGACAAAGCTTGGCCCACTGCTGTTCCTAGACTCCTTCCATCATGCAGCAAGCATGTGTGTATCTCTAAACACGCACCCTGTTTGGAAATTAATTCAGGCTTGCAGGTTGAGTGTTTCCTCTCCTGTCTGCCTAGTATCCATGCTGGTGTTTCCTCATTCCTTCCCAAGTGCCACAGGAATGCTATTGCTGCAAGATCAGATTTTGCATGTGCTTCCAAGAATACCCTTTGGAGACCAAAGGGTCAAGTGTGCTGATGCAGTGTGTGTCTTGATGGAAATGGGAATCCTTATGGAGTGGTGGGTGAAAAGTGCTGTGGTTTGGGGCAGAGGAGTCTCCAGTTGATCTAAGGCTAATTGTATCTGATCTTTGAAGATTAGGTGGCAACCCTCCCAAGAACATGTGTTTAGTTTGTTTTCCAGCCTCTCTGGCTTTTACCCATGGAAGGATTAGTTCACCAGGTGGGCGACTTTCCTGTTGTTCTGGAGCTGTTGCTAGCGAGGGAATAAGTCAGATCTCCACAACTTCATCTGATTAGAGCAAAAATGACCTTGGGTTAGAGATAAGGAAAGTTTTTCTAACTGTGAAGCTCTGGAATGGATCTTCTATATATCCTTACGAGCAGGGTAGGTGAACCTCCGTCAGGTACAGTTTAGGCAATACTGCTCTGGCTTTATGGCCTGAGGGATGAATTCCTGTGGCCTTCCAAGGACTCTTCCCTTCCTTTTTATTTTTTTGTGATTTTTACACCTGATATTTCACCAAAAAGCAGAGACCCAAACTTTGAAAAGCAGACACGGGGAGGTGAACTGACTGGTCTGAAGTCGTACAACATAGGAAAAGTAGGAACAGAGGCCAGGTTTCCAGGCTTCTAGTCATGTACCTTAGCCACTAAAACCCTTCATTTCCTTGAATTAATATTGGCCCAGTCTGACTCTTGTATTACTGGCTCCTCAGTGGCCTATGCGATGTCAGGCATTTCAGTCTTTTGCTGTTTAATTCATTTCGCTGCTATGGTGCAGGGTGCGGTAGATATTACCAAAGGAATGACTGCACGTTGCCAGTATTTTTGATTCTTTCCAGGCAAAGAGCAGATTTCCACGCCAGGCTCAACACCTTGAATTTTCTGCTTTCATTTCCAAAGTGTATGATATCGGTCATGATAGGAAACTGAAAAAAATAGAAAATTCATGTTGTGCTTGACAAGGCGGTGACCATTCTGGGCAGCGCATTACAAGGGTAATGGGCTGTGAATCAAACTTCTGCTGCTGTGCTGCAGAGGATTAGTCACAGTTCATCTACCTGCAAAATGGAGGTAGTAGTAGTTACTATCTCACATTCTGGAGGCTCAGAGCTTAAAACTTTTGGGATCATTCAAAGGAGGCTGCCATGGATGTGCAAAGTATTCTCTCTTCTGTTAACAGGACTGGAAAATTGCATAAGCTTGATGGATAAAGAAGCAATAATTGTTGGATACAGGACAAGGAAAATATTTGACCACTGGTTTTCTCTGAAATACTAAATGGAGAACACTTGTCTCTCATCTTGGGCCAACAGTTCCTTCTAGTTTTCAGATGTTTCGCCTAGATACCAGTTGACACAACACAAGGGTTCTTGCAGATTTGCAAGAAAGATTGAACAGAGAAGAAAAAAATCCAGACAGTGATCCCCCTGTAAAACTGCTCCTCTGGAGCATTACAAATCAGGACTTCATTGAGAGCCCCATCACGCTGAGCTTGACAGACATCAGTGCCAGGAAGTCCCTCGTGATGACTGCCTGACCCCTGCGGCAGAAAAGACCATCATGATTTTTCTCTGGAGCGCGATGAAGAAGGAGCACAACCTTGCAGCCTGGTGGTCAAAGTGTTCAGCTGGAAGGAGACACTTGAACCATAGGTTCTCCAGGGAGTGAACTGAACTCAGGTTTACAGGGCCTTGGGCAAAGGCTTTGGCTTTGCTCAGCTTGTGCTGGTGCTACAGTCTCATCCACCGGCACTTTAGAAAGCAGCCATGCCCATGTCTTTCACAACAGGCCATGTTCGCAGAGCTCTATTGGCACTCCAGGTATACCTATGGCATGGGGCCCTGGTGATTCATGCACTATTCTGCTTTGGTTTTGGATCTCAGCAGGGTTTAAACACAGGGTAGGCGGCTAGGACAAGGCCTGGGTATTTCTAGTCATAGTCATAATGCTTAGAAAAAGGCTGTGGCTGTGACTGACACGCTCATGCAGATTTAGCTGGAGTCCTTTTAAGATGGCATCTGGGTCTGGCAGCCCTCTCCGTCCCCCAGGAGGAATTCAGCACCCGTGGTATAGGGGACCAGTGCAGGACACCAAATTAACCACAGATGGGGGATTTACACCGAGGACTGATTTTGGGATACATCGTGCTTCCCCTGCTGCAGTGCTTGCTGAGGAAGGGGAGCCTGTCCGGTTGGGGTGGTATCTTCTGGGGTCTCTGATCTGCTGGAGTGCTCTGGGAGCATGCTTGCTTGTCTTAGACACATAGGCGGCCAGAGAAGGGAGAGAGAGGCTGGATCACAACTCTTGTGCTCCAGCCTCTTCGGTCTTTTAGGTGCTTGATGTCCTTTTTAGGGTCCTTACGTTCAAGCTTTCCCTCCTGAGCTAACAAACGGTGACTGTGGACATCAAAGCTGGTAATGGGATAAGATTGTAAACATCTTCTGAAAGCACACGGCAGAGCCCTTTATTGTCAAAATGAAATACATTTAAAGCGCTTAAAAATCTCTTTCCAAGTGAGTAAGGCTTGGCAACTCTCCCCTCTACAGCCTGAATGCAGTGTAACCCTCCTGTCTTCCCCTTCTCTTCAGGGCAAATGCAGACACCCAACAGCTACTTAAAGGGTAACATTCCATTATAAAAATAATCACACTCAAAATCCGAATTATTTTAATTGAAGTCCTTATAAATAGCCACAAAACAAACAGAAAGCGACCAGGGAACAGTTTCCCTTCCCCCTCTCCTTAGTATGCTCGACAGGTTTTGTTTTGAATCTCTGAGCAAGCAGCTCCTTCATAGCTCCGAGCATCTTTTACATCCCCCACCTTTTTATGTGCCCCGTTTGGGGAAGAACAGAGAAAAAGTTCGTTGGAAAAGCACCAAAAAAAAAAAACCCCAAACCCATAGGGAGCCCTGGACAAAACTTCTCTGTGGAAAGTTGAATACTGCAAGCCACGGTGCGTGTTTCTGGGCCTAACGCCCCGGGTAACAGGGCAGGACCGTGACGCTGGCCGGGCCGGGGCTGCCGCCCGCCACCCCGAGATACCGGTAGCTGCCGCCCCCCGCCGTGCGGCCGCCCCGGCCCCGGCCCCGGCCCCAGCCCTTACATGGACAAATCTGCCTGCAGGGAAAGGCAGGAATTTGGGCCCTTGACGTCAGCCCCGGGCAGAGCGCAACAGCCCGGCGCGGCGGGAGGCAGCGGCCGCCGCTTTCGCTTTTTGTTTCGGGGGCGTCCCGCCGAGCCTGGGGCTGCCGGACCCCCCTTCCTCCGCCCGAGGGGAGGTAAGGGCCGGGGGGGCGCGGAGGGAGGGATGCAGGAGGCGGGAGCGCCGCGGACGGGGGGACGCGGAGCGGCGCGCAGGGAGCCGAAGGAGGGATGCAGCGGAGCGGAGCGCGGGAGGGGCCGGCCGGGGGATGCCGGGGGGATGCGGGGGCGCAGCAGCGGGGAGCGCGGGAGGGGCCGCCCGGGGGACGCGGCGGGGCAGCGGCGCGGAGCGCGGAAGGGGCCGGCGGGCGGAAGGGGCCGGTGGCGGGGCCGAGGGGCGGGCGCGGCGGGGCGGTCCCGGTCCCGGCCGCGGCCTCCTCCCCGCCCCCAGTCCCACCTCCCCCCGCCGCCTCCTCCCGCCGCCGCCGCCGCCGCCGCGCTCGCCTCCGCTGCCTCCTCCCCCCGAGGTATTGTTGCAGATAATAACTTGCCCCTTTCCTCTCTCCCCCCCCTCCGCCTGCCGAGGCAGCTGTGCAACAGCTGGAGCCCCCGGCCGGGGCGGGGAGCGCTGCCGGCCGCCCGGGGGGGGGGGGGGCCGTGCCTGGCTCCTCCCTCCGCCCGGGGAGCCGAGGCCGCCGAGGAGGGGGACGGGACACGGCCCGGTGCGGCGCGAGCTCGGCCGCGGGGCGGGGGCAGCTCCCGGGTGCGGGGCGGGGGTGGCGGGAACTTTCCCGGTACTTCAGCGGCTCCGCTGCACGTCCCGTGTCCCCCCGCCCCGCGCCGGCCGGGGGCTGCCCGCGGGCCGGGGTCCCCCGGGGCGGCCGGGGCTCGGCGGCGCGGTGCTGCCGGCCGCAGGTGCACTTGGCCCGGGCGGGGGCCGCCCTTGGCCCGGGCGGGAGCCGCCCCTGCCCCGCCGCCCCCTGCACCGGCCGGCCCTGGGTCCGGGCTCGATAGTAAATACCAAGTTGAGTAAAGCTCTGGCAGCTTTTTGTACGCTAGGGGAGGCCCACCCTTCCCCAGCAGGTAACGATATAAAAGTTTCCCACACCCTTACATCACCGTGAACTTTTTTTGTAATTTTTTTTTTTTTCCTTTCCCCCTTCTCTTGCCTTCCCCTTTTGAACGGGCAAGTCTTACTCCTGCCATTGTTCAGGAACACTCTCCACGCCCTGGGGCTGTGCCGGGGAGACGGCAGCGCTCTGGAGTAGGAGGTGTTGATGGAGAAGCTCATGCCATAATTGCTCTGGGTACTGTACTTCGAGGTGCAGTTTGGCCCCGTTGGTGAAACAAACGAGCATTGGATTCTCCTGCTTTCTTTTGATTTTTTTTTTGTTTTGTTTTAATGCCTGTATGAGTTGGCTTGTTGGTCCAGTTGTTTGGTTTTTGGGTTGGGTTTCTGTTTGGTATCTTTCTTGCTAGGCAATTGATACACAAAGTTTTAAGAGAACCATCAAGCTTGCTGATATGTCTTCCTACACATCCGCAACACCTTGGCCCCTGTGCAAAAAGTGGTCGTGACCCATGTGAAATGCAAGGTCTTGCATGGAGCTCTTTAAGTTTTCAAAAACACTCTAGATTTGAGAATTTCTTTGCTTCCTTGGACTTGTAGAGTTTGTGCTTATACCTTCCAGGAATGATTTTTGGGGCAAAATCAGAGAGAGAGAGCGGGAAGTCCCTGGATGTCTGGGAGCTGGGTGTTACAGCAGGTGCTGTCTCACCAAGTAATTACAGATAGGGGATATTAGGAAGGCAGGGGAATGCTTGGAGTCAGAATATGGGAACAACATTTCATCTGCACGTTACCAACCGTGTTCACACTGGGAAAGCTTGGGTCGCTGTCCTGTGCGTAGCCCACCTTGCTGCGCAGCGGCGCGGTTTGGGGATCTGAGGGACTTTCTGGTTATCTCCACCCTTGCTGCAGCAGGATTGGCCCAGGAAAGGCTCAATAATACTCTGGATTGTGGGGTTTCCCTCGGGAAATACTTCCATCTGAGGATAAAGAGGTACTGTTGAAAACTCTCTGCCTGCTGGCCTACTCTGTCTCCCTTTGCCCACCCCATGACCTTTCATCCTATCACTCCTAAATTTGTTAGCTCTTATTTCCCTATTGCAGCTGTTTAGCCTTTGTTTGAGGGTTTTTTCCCTGTGGGATGGGCCATCAGCTGGTGACGGTGTGGGTGGTGGCCATAGGGCCACCTGGCAGCCAGCTCCTACCCTCGGTGTTTAATCCTGCCTGCAGCTCCAGTGAGATGCTGGTGCTGTTGATGAGGCCTTCACTTCAGCCCTGCCACCCTCGAATTGTTGAGTTTAATATATAGTTTTCCTTTAATTGTTTTCTTCAGGTTTCCTCCCCCCCCACCCCGAGTCATCTTGTGTTGGCTGTTGTTGGGAAAAACTACCAAGCTGGGGGAGCCTGGTCCAGGATGGTGGCACTGTGGAGTACTCATCAGTTATAGTGCTGGGGTCTCTCCTGACATCAAATGCCTTCTGGTCCTTGTAGGCTCTTCTCCCAGCCCTGTGGCTGGAGGGCCTTTTTGGAGCACGTGGGTTGCTGAAGGTCATCGTAGGCTTTTTTTGGGTCTTTTGGCTGGAGAGAGGTGTCTGGTAGTGGGTAGCTGGTATGTGATGAATCTGTTGGACTGTGAAGATGCGTTTCTTGTGCCCAGAGAGGGCACTTGAGTGACTTTTAACTCCTTCTTCCTGAAAGTCAGTCCCAGAGCGTATGCATTGTGTGGAGGCTGTGGGCATGTTGGCTGTGGATGTGTACTGTGTTGCCAGCGGTCCTGCCACCCAGAAGTTCCAGTCAGGGATACGTGGCCCTTGTACGCTGCCTGGGTAAAATCCTGGGGGGGGAACAAGATGCACCCAAGAAAACGAAGCTAAAACTGTCTAATGGAAGCTTCTGTAGTTACAGCCCCAAACTGCTTCCCTGTTGTGCGGTCTCCACAGTGCATGGTGCCTGGCTCAGTGAGGAGTACGGCTTTTGTTGTTGTGCAGTTGTCTCTGTGTCATGCAAGTCCCAAGCTCTCAGTGGTTGGTATCAGCTGGCACCCCATAAGCTGGCTGGGCAGAGAAGCTTCAATTCCCATTTCAACGAGATGAGGTTTTTACCTTAAAAGCATGGTTGGAGATCAGCCTGGGTGTTGGGCCTGGATACTGGTGAGCATGCCCATCTTGGCTCAGGCTCCAGCAATGTGGGTCATGTCTTCTGTTACTTGCCATTTGGACAAGCAGTCACACAGCTTGAGGAGGTATAAGTGTTGAATGATATTGTCTGTGATATGCTCTGGTGAAATCAAGGTAAACTGGCAAAAACGTGCCTCTAGACTGGTGGGCCAGGGTTGAATTTCAGATCCCATATCTCAGCAGTTACAGTTAGGGAACAGAAAATCCCAGGTTCCTGTTCAGTTTAGCTGCCTTGTTTTGTGGAAACTTGCAGAGCACACTGGGTCTCAAAGTTGCGTTGCTCTTAATATTGCCTTCAGCTGTCCTGTGTTAGTGAGAGGCAATGGGCTCTGTCTTATCAGAATTAGGAACTGGTGCAGTGTAATTCAAGCTTTGAATAATAAAAGTGCAGATTCAGATGTGTATCCCTTGCCAAAGCACTTGTTTCTCGAGGATGTTCAGGGGTGAAGTTCCAGAGCTGGACTAGTAAGTTTTGCAAGGCACCTAACAGTGTCAGCTACAGTCTCGGTAGAGCTGGAGTGCTTTTAAGTATATAATAAAATCATCAGTGTGTATCTTTAATTATTACTCATAGTATGAATTATGGTGTGGGGGTTCATGGTCAGAGTGGAGACACCACTCAATTTTGAAGCGCGACTGTTGTCTCGTTTGTTAAAATTGCTGCTTGTGTTTGTCTGTATAATGCCTGACTATAAAGCTTAAGTGACTCTGTTACGATAAGTGAAGCCTGGTGTATGCAGTTTTAGAGAGGGATAGGAAAAATGGTAGGGAGCTGGAAAACCCAAGGGAGTTTGGGATTGCTCCTATATAAAGGACATGTGTTAGGTGTCACAGAAACAGTGAGTGCTGTGGAAAAGGGGTCTGTGTTCCTTTGTACCAGTGCAAACCAAGGTGAAAGTGGCTGATTCAAAATGAACAAAATTAAGTGTTTTTCCATGTAACTAAATGGTGGCATTTATCATGCAGAATGCTGCTGAGGACAAGAATTTAGCCAAGTCTGGAAAGGAGATGGGATGGTTGTATGAATGTCAGGCACATCCAGAGTTATACCAGCTAATGGTGGTGCCACTTATACCATAAAGATGTAATTGGAAAGAGACTGTTTCATGCAGGTTTCTCTGAAACATCTTCTGCTGACTGTAGCTGGAGAAAAGCAGTAGCTTGGGTGGATGACAAATTATTTGTAAGAAGACAGTTTCCGTGCGTCTGTGGAAACATAAACCCTCAGGGTGCCACAGTGGTTTCTCTATTCCTTTGCCTATCGTGATTGTGCGAACAATGCATCCTTAGTGGCATTTCGTTCCTCGTCAAGTGTCTGAAAGCCTGACCCACACAGCTGTGCCTTTCTCCTAATAAACCTTTCCGGCCCTAAAATGGCTCTGGGCAGTACCCACACCCGCTGCTCCAGCTAGCCCTGGACCATGCTGGGTTTCACTTCTGGCTGGTCATCCATGCTCTTCCCAGGGCAGTCTGTGGCAGCACTGGTAATCCCTTTAGGTGGAGGGAAGTCCCTGTGGATGCTTGGAGAGGTTTTAAAAATGGCATTAGGGTGACAAAGAAATATGCATTTCCTTTAGGTGCATCTGTGCTTTTTAGGTATATATATATTTTTTTTTTTTGATGGAGAGAAGCCTTCAGGGAAGCAAGATGAATACCAAGTCAACGTGACCTGCCAGAATTCTGGAGTTCAGCATCTGTTTGCTATGTGCATGCATGAGCGAGGCAGCAATGCTCTTGCCTACCTTTGGTTCTCTGCAGCCCACTTTCTTACCCCTGTAGCTTCATCATCTCCCTTTGCTCTCGCTCTTGTAGCAGGGTAATTCTGCTAAAAGCTAGAGAGCTTACTGGAGCTGCAGCCATGCTTCAAAAGCAGGCAGGAGTGGAGGAGATGGAAACCATAGCTTATCTAAGGATGTGTTATGTGAGGGACGGATCTGCAAAGAACAATACCTTTAAAGAGTGTGGGTTATGTAGGAAAATACAGGGCTTGAAATAACTTTATGAACAACAGAGGAGGGATTGGAGGGTAGGTGTTGCGATTGGCTTTCACGTGTGCATTGGGGCGCTGGAGGGGAGAGCATTGATAAAGTCTGAAGAGCTACGTGTTTTCCTCTTTTTAATTTAGGGAGCTTTTTGTTTTGTAAAATAGAAACAAACAGAGGAAAGAAAGCAACAAATCAAACCGAAAACCACAGACCAGAAAAACCCCACAAAGTTTAAAAGGTTTTTGAGAGCTTGTGCCTGCTCAAGAAGCAGGGGTTAGTGGGGTGCTGGGCTCAGCTCTTTCCGTTTCTCCTGCTTCTGGGCACGGCAGGGCAGGTAGGGCTCGCGATGTTTCCAATCCAGACCTGAAAAATAAACCCACTACCCACACTTAATTGTTGTGATTAAGGTTACTGGTAGAGACACCTCAGTGGAGACGATGCTTTCATCTCAAAGAGCTGGTTTCAATCACGTTCTGAGCAAGCGCAAGAGCTGGCATGAAAATGATAATTTTTAAGTCGCTGTCAGCAAGTCTCTGTCATTTTAGACTGTCAGTATCTGTTGTTGGGATCTGTGGGTGACAGTGACACACATGTGAGTCACTCAGAAGCGCTCCCAAACTATTGCAATATGCTCAGGAAAGGAAAACAAACATCGATGGAGTTGTGGGCTGCTGGTAACCTTTTCTTAGAAAAAGATGCAAGCTTTTGAGTGTTGTGGGCTGTTAGTGAGGATGTTTTCTGTTGCCCTTGATGCCATAAGGGAACCTTGTAATAGTGATTGCTTGGTAACCCCATAAATTGCTTTGTTTGGTTTGAGGGGGGGCTGGGATGCCTGAGGTCTCTGATTTATGCCAGTTTTGTTTCTCTGTGAGAGCCCTTGTCAGCCCTCTTTGGGGTTTCCAGATCTGGCTGGGAAGGATCGCGTTTTGTGCCTAAGTGGGCTTACGCACTTGAGCATCCTCTAAGTAGGTGCCATTCAGCACTTGGCTGCCTTCCTCCCCCTGCTACTGCTGCCCAGTGATGCTTCAAGGCAGGCAAACTTCCGCCAAGTCTTGGATGATTATGCCGCCAGTGGAATAGTTAGTTGAGATTTAATATGGCCATTATCTTTAGGTAATAAAATATCAACTAACTTGCCGTAACTATCCTGTTTAATGCCTATTAAAAGCCCCACATACTTCATTCACTGGGTGAAATTTAATAGAAGTTCATCTAAGCATTTATTGCTTATTTAATTTAAAAATAAGTTTATCTCCACAGTTGGTAACAGACACTGAGGATTTAATTAACATTTAGTAAACTACCCTGTTAGCTCTGAATTACACAGTCAGGTCTTGTTTATGCATCAATTTGTAACCCCCCCCCCCCCCCCCTATTTTTAGGCCAGAGCATCTCATTGTGGGGAGCTGCAGTCATCTCCGCTTCTCCCTCTGCTGGTGTTCCTGATCTCTCCTCCAGCTGGAGAGCCTCTGCCAGGGCTGCACAGCTGGGGGCCCTAATGCTGCTGAGGAACCAGGACCCAGCTGCTTTATTGTGGGGCCAGCTGGGCAAAGGCAGGCAGGGTTGGAGGAGACCGACAGATCATGCCGCAGAGCTTGAAGGGGCTGTGGAGCCCCGTGGGGTGGGTAGGGGTGCACTGCATGACAGGGTAGAAGCAGTCCAGCTCCAAGGCTTAGTTAAGCATAACAGAGCAAATTTAAAGTATCTCCTCTAGGGCTTTTTCAGCAATCTAGCTGGCTGCATGAAATCAGGTGGGTGAGGTTTTTTCTTTTTTTTAAGAGCAACTTGGTGTGCTTCACAGGTGACTTGCAGACAGTCCTGCTGCAGTTGCTGTGTTCGTTGTACCCCAACTGCAGTGGTTTATATCTCAGTAACGTGCATGTGCATCTTTGATGTGCTGTATGCATGTACCCTAAGGAGCTATCTCTGTTTCAGCAGTTTATTACCTCACCTTAACAGACTTGAATTACTCCACTTAATGAGGCAGGCTTGAATGAAAGTGAGGAGTCTCCCAGCCAGTGCACAGCATGAAGCAACTGGGTTGGGAGAGTGATTGGATTAACAGCTGATAAGCGGTTGTAACTCCAGCTGCTGCATCTCCCCTGCCTCACTCGCCTGGGTGTCAGCAGTGTTCCTGCTTCAGCTCAGCCCCAGAGGAGATCAGCTGGCTTGAATTTAACACACCTCATCACTTGAGGTAGAGACGTGATTTGCTTTTCATGGTTTTGGGCAAATCTTGAGAGATACCTCAAGCTATTACTGTGGCCAAGACAAGCCTTTAATCTGTATTTCCCAAAAGAAACAAACAGTGTTTGTGGCAGCCATGTGGCAGTTCTGTAGTTAATTACAAGCAATGCACTTGATTAAAAGAATGGTGTTAAAGTTGCAAAGTCCAAGTGCTCCAAAAGTACAAAGTGCCAGAATCAAGGTGGTTGAAATCTTAATTTGGCCTCCCCTGCAAGCAGGTGTTATGATATAGTCACTTAATTTCTAGGGCGCCTACTCTTTGTGTCCTGAGTGGAGGGTGATACTTAACGAGAAGCTATTAATTTTCTTTTGTCCTAAAGCATGTGGCCCCAAGCCTTATTTACTACATACTATTCAAACTTGGGACTGAATGCAGAATTATTAATTTCCTTTTGTGCTGCGTTAGAGTGCTCTTTGGTCTTTCATTGGAATGCTTGGTGGGGGGGACTATTTTTGCAGTGTCTTCCTGAGGTGAAGGAAAATGATTCTCGCCATTTACTAATGGGACACTGAGGCTTGTAGAGTAGTGAGGTTTGGAGCCTCATGTCATCTCTGACACTGAAATCCAGAAGAAAAAAAAAAAAAGCCAGTCAGACCAGGGTTGTTGTCTTTAGTTTGCAGTCATAACTGACAATCAAACAGAGAAATAGTTGAAAAGAATTGTTTGTAATTACAGACTGAAGTTAGCATCCTTTCCACCTAACTGTGGAGATTACTCTGAACTGCTTATTGCAGTTATGCCTATCTTTACAGTCCATATCCTCTTTTCTGCTTTTACCTGCCTTTTATGTATTATCATCATCATCCTTGACTTGGGGGCAAGGCCTGTACTTACCTTGTGTGGGTACTGAAATGTTTAGCTTAGTATGGAAGCTGGTCTTTGTCTCTGGCATTTAGAAACCAGGGCAGTTTAATGCTGTTGATTCTGAAATGTCATGGTGGAGAGGTCCAGAAATGAACCACAAAAAAGATTAAGGTCCAGGTGGTATTTATGTAAAAAAACATTTTTCAAGGAGTAGAATATGGGTAATGGGGGACTTTACATCATCAGCTGGACACTTAGTGGCTTGTTTTCCTGTGTATAGTAAGACTGCCATCTTTTAGGGTAGTTAAAGCTTTCTTTAGAACTGTGGTGGTTCTCTATCACTTCTGATCCCGCAGGCTATTTTTTGGGAGAATGGAAATAATGTCTTCCCTAGCACAGTTTGGCTTCGGTGATTTTTTTAGAGAATCCATTTCTTTCTTGGGTTCCTTGGGATGCACAGAGTTGAGCCTGGAAAACACAGCATTGCATCTTTGCCATTTAAGGAGGGCTTGGTGAACCTTCCGCATAGTAAGTCTGAAATTCAAGTGTATGAGTAATCCAGCTGAACTGTCTGCAGCTACTTGTGTGCCTAAAGATAAGTGAGTGTTTAAGCACTGTCCTGTACCTGAGTCCTAATTTGGTCCCAAGGCAGACAGATGGGGAAGAAATGATGGGCAGAAGTTATCTGCGGAGATGTCTGGCTTCCTCTGAAATGGTGCTGTGGCATGCAGAACAGCCGTAGCCTCGCTGCAATGAAGAGTCAGCCTCATACAGCGCAGGAGGTTGTATTGTGAGTGAAGCAGTCAAGTTGTGAGCCTCTAACAGTGGCATTAAGTGACAACTTCTGGGACAGAAGTGTATTCTGGAAGGCAGGAATAATGCCTTGGACCTCTGTTTTGTTGTGGAGATGAATGTGGCATTCTTGGCACCTAACACCTCTTTGAGTGTCTCCCTTGGTATAAGAGATTTGGGAATGAGGCCAGAGCACCAGGTGAGCTTAAAACAATATAAATTAGCATGTCTTTCCAAGGCACCCTGCCCACCTAGGTACTTGAAGTGTCTGGGTGAAAGGGTGGCAGCTTACGGTGTGCCTGTGTGCCTCCTTCCATGGCTTGGCACGGTGTGCTTTGTTCTGCTGCGTGGGAAAGCTGTGAACTTGGGCTGTGCAGAGGCTGGGGAAGTTGGTGGAGAAGTTTTTAAGGACTCATAGAGCATCATAGAGCGGGAGAAGAAGAAGCTACAAGAGCAGAGCTCGTTGCCTTACTACACACGAAGATCCCTGTACCGTGGGTTCATGTATAAGTTATTCTGCATGAAGTTAGCTCCCCCATCCCCTCATTGCATACACAACCTGTGGGCAGTGTTTTGTGGCCACTGTTTTTACAGGTGGTGTCAGCTCTCTCTGAGGATGCAGGGCAGATCGGTTGGTATCACCTCGCCTTTGCACCGCATGGTGTATTGCCTTGCTGTGATGTACCCTTGGGTGAAAAAGAGAGGTCTCATGCTCTGGTGTGTTAGAATGGTCATCTGTGCTGGTAGTGCCCTACCTTGTCTGGGGTCAGGCCACTCACTGGCGTGTCATAACCATACCTGCACTGCACTGGTTCCCTAGATGCCGTAGCCCAAGCCTCTGGTCTGAATGTATTTGCATGCCTGAGGTGATGATTTAGGTCTTGGGTCATGCCATCGTGTGCAAGAAGCCCTAGTGAGAGTGATCTGCTCCATCTTTGTGGTGTTCAGGGTGGCTGTCTGCCCGCATCGGCTGCTCCCCATCCCTTGAAGGTGAAGTGCAGTGAGGCACAAGCAACCTTATGGGTTTTTGCAACAGCTTTTGATAATTTTCTCATGTCTCAGATTATTTGATTCATACCTGATTAAGGGTGTGCCAAATTTCATGGGTGGAACTGGATGTACAAAGGAAGCTGTGTATTATCAGAAAGTCCCACACTGGATCATTTGGGGTAGTTCCAGCTGTCTTGGTAGATGCATGTGTTAGGGTGGGAATACTTTCTGCATGTTTTAGTTGTGCACTTTCTACCTGATGTGTAATGGAAGTGATTCCAGATGCTCTTGATCTCCAGAACAAGACAAGGCCCATCCATCTAATGAAAGACACACATAATTCTGGGTACGATATTGGTATGCTCCTGGCCTCCTGCTTGTCCTTCTCATTGTTTTTGCTCCCATTATCCCATGGATAACATTTTCTTGTGTTGTCCACATCTCTAAATTTCACCTGTAGCATCTTGGGCTGAGCCTGCCACTTGTTATGCTACTCAGGAGAGTAGTGAGTCTGCCAGACTGTGTGTGTTGAAGTCCTGTGAACCTGAGCAGAGAGCACAGGCCGCACCCATGGAGTGGTGTCTGGGTCCGAGGGGCTCCTGCCCTGGGAGATGATGGTAACGCGGAGAATGGCGAGAGAAGAGCAGAGCAATTGATTTGGGGACATAGAGACTGATTATGAGGGAAGATGAAAAGGATGTAAAAAGTGTGTGTTAGCAGAGTGTGACTAAGATGGAGACCTGATATGTATTGAAATGTATCTGCGGAGGAAAGGGGAGCAGTAGGTTCTGGCAGAACAAAGCTGTATGTCTAGGACTTGCAACTTGATGCAACGCAATTCTGAGTCATGGGAACGTATGGTTCCTATGGCTCTGCCATCACAAGGCACTGCCACCTATAATCCCTCTCACAAACATGTTTGGTTCCATCTGAAACCTACATGGGCTCTTCCCCGTGCTTCTTGGGGAGTTCGTCTCTCTCATGGCTGTTTATCACTGTGGTTTCTGAGCTGTGCAGGCTCACTGTCTCATTCCTCGGCCCTTACTCACAGGAGGCCTGTGTAGGAGGGAGGGACACCCAAGAGAAATGTGGAGCTTGGTGCAAAATTCCTTGACATGAGGAATTTGGGTGGCTGATCTGCTGCAGCTTGGCCTCTGTGTCCCTGCCGGAGATTCGTGGGCTGAGAGCCTGTGATCTGCAGCCCTGGTGGGGCTCCAGGGAGTGGGATGGAGGCTCAAGGCAAGGTGGGTTTTCCTGCAGAGGGCAACCCATATGGCGTTTGAGGGCTCCTGGTAAAGCTGCACTAGCTCAGCTTGTTAACAAAATTCAATTGTGCAACTGGATGGGGTAAAGTGGAAGAGTGGAGCAGTATGGCTCACTGAAATTAGCAGTGATCAGAAGTGGGCTGTAAGCTATAGGTTTCACCTCGTGCCTCCATTGTAGCTTCACACAGTAAAATCTGGCAGGGGAGATACAGCCATATGTGCAAATACAGTACGTGGGTTTGGGTCTTCGTCCAGCATTCACATCCATAA
Source organism: Phalacrocorax aristotelis (assembly GCF_949628215.1). NCBI lineage: Eukaryota > Metazoa > Chordata > Aves > Suliformes > Phalacrocoracidae > Phalacrocorax > Phalacrocorax aristotelis. The sequence continues at coordinate 17,526,049 of NC_134282.1, read as the reverse complement.
ATAGGTCAGCCCCTTCCTTACGATAGCATTTGTGTGCACTTTACAAACATGAGCCAACTAATCCCAACAGATGTTTGGCAGCCTCCTGAGCCCACAAGGAAGTTAAATATCATTGCACTTTGCTAGAGAGATGCCTGGCATTCAAATAACACCTGCTGGAAGAGACCATCTAAGCTGGGGCATGTTCATGGCTGTGTGGGTTCAGCTTTGCAGAGCACCTGCTGCTGCTACATTGGGCTGGCCTGACCACAGTGGCTTTCCCAGCCTTCAGCTGTGCGAGGGCCAAGCTGTGTTTCCACTGAAATCAAAGACACAACTTCCTTTAGTTTTTGATGGGGAATGGGATTTAGCTCTATGTTTGCACACTCACAATTCATCTGACTGAGAGGAGAGAGCTGTGGATTTTGCTTGGTACCGGCATCCACATGCTGATGTGCCCACCTCCTTGTCAGGGGTGTGTGAAGGCACCATGCTCCTGGCTGGCCTGAGTCCTTTTCTTGCCTCCCTCTCTTTCCCCTGCTGTGAATACTTAGTTGCAAGCTCTGCAATGCCTATAAGGTCAAGCAGGTTATGTGCAGAGTTGTCTCTGGACTCTGCAGTTTGTGATTTATGTCCTGGCTGTTCCTGCTCCATCCTGCTATGAAGTGCAGTCCCAGCCAGCTGCTGGAGATAACACACTGAGGACCAGGGAACTCCACTGCAATAACTTTACATATATGGAGTATTCAGAGATCTTGGACAGTGAATGTCTTGCAGCCTTTTTCATCAGAAGTTGGCTCAGTGTCATATGGGCCAGAAGCTTCATGATGCTTTGCTTTCCCCTAAAAAAAGGCTCTTTGGCTAACTTTCCAAAGAGAAAACGAAGCTGTGGCGCATCACAGAGGAGTGAAGAGTAAGGAAGGCCTCTATATCTCACTGTAGCCTCCAAGACCCATATTAATCCTTTTAATGAAATTAAGCTGCACAAGTGGGAAAAACCAGGAATCGATCCTCTTCATATGGATCATTAGAGCCCCAACAGTTGGTCTGCAAAGAGCAACTGGGAACAAAAGCTAGCTCCTGCTGCATCTAACTTTTTTCCTGGGTGCTTTGAAAGATGGTTGGGATGCTTTAGACGCTTGTTTTTCCTGCTCAAGCAGGGCCAAGAATTGTACTCATTTCTCCTGGCCTCTATTTTATGGTCTGGCTTGATGGCTGTCCTGATTTCCAGGCAGAGTTATAAGGCTCCTGAGTGGAGAGGGAGGCAGTGATAGGATAGTTCTGGTTTACTAATAAATGAAGGACTTTTCTCAGGTGTTTCCTCACTCAGATCTTTGTCTCTGTTAAATAGGATGACAGCTCAGGATACCAGGATGTGCTTCTATCTTCTCATTTAAAGCTTTCTGGTCTCCTTACAGCACAGACCCCACCAGATTTTGCCATTCAGCACCTCAAGGAGAAGTCTTGGTGTCTTCTGCAATGCCGAGGCTGTGGACTGCTCCTCTTCTCCCTCATCACTCTGAACCTGCTGTGGTTGCTCTGCGTGTGCCAAGTGCGTGCATCTGACTTGCCCCATGCTGCTGGCTGCTGCTGCCTGGCTTTTTTGTCTGCATTAGTTTAATTGAGTGAGGAGCTTGCAGGAGAAGCTATTCATTCCCCTGGTAACTGTGCTTGACAATCAGAAGTTATTCTGGGGGTGAGGGACCGGTACAGATTTGTTTTCCTTGGCTGCAGATCAGTAGCCCCTAATAGTTTCTCACTCATATGAACAGAGGTTGGCTTGGTTTGCCGCTAATTAAAAGCCAAAAGGATATACAGTCCTCTCCAAAATAATTACCATCTTTGAATGGAAGTAAACTCTACTTTCTTCCCGATTCCTTCCAAATCCCTCCATTTTGCGGTGTTACGTTTGCACTGGCCATAATGCATGAGAGGGCCCCGGCAGGGCCAGCAGCTCCATCCTGGTGCACAGGAGTTTGTGCTTGAATCCTTTCTCTGATTTTGGACCAAAGGGTAAATATAGGAAAAGAATGGAGTTATGAAAAATTTTATGAAACCTAATAGTTGCATTTGAGGGGAGAGGAGGTATTTTGTCAGTGGAAAGCCACTAAAGGTGACAGAGGCAAGTGTGTGCACCCTGTGTGCAGGAGCATGTTTTTATCTTGACTTTTTATGGGCTAAAAACCAACAAAAAATGGTTTTGACTGGGTCTGTGCTCACTACCAGGAACCCTGAATGCAGCAGCTGGGGTTCCTAGATAGTTTGGTTTCTATCAGTAATTGGTTTCAGATACACATTAACTTTGGTTCATGCATTGTTCTGGGCCTGGTGATGTGTAGTGGAAGGTGTCCTTTCTTTTCCCCGTTTGCTCGACCTCTGCGTTTGTCACATTTCTGTCACTATTGGGGCTGGGCCTGCAGCAGGAGGAGGACAGAGGGTTTCTTCCCTTCAGCTGGTCCTAAGTGTCCATGGAAATGTTTGTGCTCCTTCAGTGCAAACTGGAGGGGCTGTCCGATGTCACCGCTGGGCTGAGGGCTGGAAGATGTCCAGTCCAAAGTGGTCAGGCTCCCTGGCAGCAAGGGCTGGAGCCCCGTGGATGCTGTTTGCTTTGTGAGTGCAAAGGCAGAAGCACATCTCCAGTCTTGCTACTTATCCCCACCATGACCTCATGGTGGGTTTTTGGCCTCTGAGCACCAGCTGGTAGAGGAGGAATAGCTGCCTGGGCAGTGGTTGACGACTGAATGTACCTCCTCTCTAAGCAGCAGTACAGGAATGGGCAGAAGTCTCCCAGGACTAGGTTCAAAGGCCAGGGCAGGATCAGCTCTATCCATAATGCTTCTTGCAGGGCTGTGCCTAACCTGCTGTTGGAGGTTGGCAGCTGTACCTGCTCACCTGCCAATCCCTTCCTTTGCTTTTCTACCCTGGGTGCAACAGTGGGTCGTGTTCACTTTGCACAAAGAACGTTCTCAAAGTTGCTGTGCTCAGCTGTGGGGCTTGCAAGGAACAGTGAAGGGGCTGCATTTTCTTAATCTGCCTGTTTCACGAGGCAGGATCTGGCTGTGCTGTTAGTTTTTTTGTTTTTTTTTTTTGTTTTTTTTTTTAATGCAGATAGAGTCCCCTGTTTTAATTGACGAAGAAAAAAGAACTTGAAGAGGGTACAAACCCATGACCTTGAGAAAAATAGTTTCTTATTGAGTCCCCGAGCCCCTAAGCTGCCCCCTCTTCTGAGAGTAGCATGATTTAATCAAAGGTCAGAGGTTTTGTCGTCTTTGAGAGCCTCAGAAAAAGAGGGTGATGTGAGTGAGCTCTCCTCGGTCCTCCGTGACTGCAGTCATTCTTGGCCTGTCAAGTTCCCATTGAGCTCACTGTGCTTGTCCTCTGTTCCTGGATGATGGCTCTTTTGACCTTCTCTGGTCTCTCTGAATGCTGATAAAGGCCTGGTGATCGAGTCAGCTGTGTTTCTGGGGTTGTAACTAGATACATGGTGGCTACAAATGGCTTATGTGAGGCTGCTGTGAGCCTCTGTGCAATGTGCAGATTTGCAGGCTTGATAGGACACAGTCTCACTTGCCAGCTCTTCCCACGCAGCCTCCCACATGTGTCTCCTGTTTCTAGGCTGAAGGCCAAGTGTGGTATCTCACGCACTGCTGTGTGGTCAGTCTTGGTGAGTGCTGACTTGTGCATGGCCACTGCTGTCTGAAACGTGGTTGCTCACAGAGGTCCCCCCTCATTATATTCTCTGTGTTTCCTTCTTGGGTCATGACCAGGCATGTGGCTGTACCTCTTGTGACTGGTGCAGTCACAAGTCTGTCTTTCACTTTCCTCCTCTCCTTCCTTCTTCCTGACTGCAGTCACTAACACTCCTTGAGCCTGGCTGATGGCTGGCATGCAGCTGGTCTTGCTTGCTTGCATGTTGTGCCAAGTCAGTCTTTGAAGATATCAGCTGGCACGTCCTGGAGAGATCTTTGTCTCCAAAAGCTCCTGCAGTTCCTTTCTGTTTTTCCCCATCACCAAGTGAAAAAATAAAAACATTTGGCTTGATAACATAAATGCTGGCTTCAGGGCTGGTGACAAAATTCCCGCTGACAAGCTCAGTATGGTAGGGTAGGAGTAGGTGAGGACAGGTACGATGGTGGTGTTATGCTGTTAGATGCTCCTGTGAATCACACCAGCGACGTGGAAGAAGGTTGAAGAGACCTTGCTTGGTCTTGAGTGTTTTGTACCTTCGGTGTGATGTTACACCCACACAGTGTAGCTAATGTTTCAAACAAATAGTCATGTACTCTTCCAAAATACAGTGCTTGGGTGCAGCAGGCTGGAGGATATCGTGTGACAAACTCTTGGAAAGGACATTAGTAGAATTGGAAAGAAGATTAGTAGCCAAGAAAACTTTGTGCTGAGAAACCACCAGGTACATGGGAAGAAGCGTGGTCTCTCCCTGTGAGTACTGATGAAGTCTAGTAAGGGTGCTGAGGATGTTTAATTGTTAACTTTGCCATTCTGCAAACCAAAAGCCTATTTCTTTCCACCAAGAAACAGGAATGCAGTCAAAGTGAACCAGATCATACAGGTTCAGGGGTGCAGTTTTATAGTTGCTGTTGGTGAAAAGCAAAAATATAAAGGAAATGTAGTGCAAGACCAGCGTATGTACTTCTCTGGGTCAAGATAAAATGGCACACGGAGGCTAAAGACTTGCTATCCTTAATTTTTAAGGAGAGGAAAAATGTGACAATACTTGCACTTACTCTGCTAAAAGAAGTTATGTGGTAAATCACAATCCCCTTTTACAGGCAATTCATTAAGCTCCTTTGCGGGGAGGATAATCTGCAGAATTCCCATGGAAGTCTGCATGACTGGTTCTCCTGCACAAGGTAATGGAGGGATGTCCAAGCTCTGCCACCTTCCCTTTGCTTGAGCCCAAGCCTGATCTGGGAGGATGGAAGAGTGTATAGGGCTGGGTGCTGGGCAAACAGCATGACGGGTGCATGCTTGTGTCCCCTATCCCCACCACTGTTGCCTCGGTGGGGGAGAAAGTCCCTCCCTGACTTGTAGGGGAAGCAGATAATGCTGCATGTTGTCCCACAGGTAGATTACCAGGCCATTGTGCTGAGACAGATGGGCATTTGACAGCTATGGTGCGGGATGGCATGTGTGCAGTCCTGCTGAGCCTGGGAGACTAGGGTCACCTTTCCTTCCCATTGCTGTCCTGCTGTTTCTGCTGGAGACCCCCTCTGTCCCCTTAATTTAGGTATTAGTGCTGGGCTGAGGCTTGCATACCCCAGGGATGGTGGCGATGATATTCAGGTGTCCTCTGGGGGAGAAGATGGGCGGCGGCTTTGTCTGCGGTGAAGGTCTGGTGGCTCAGCGGAGGGATGGACAGCACAGAGCACCCTTGCCATCGTCCCTCCCTATCCCAGCCCAGGAGCGGGGTGTCTGCGGTGGCAGCCCAATTTCCCTGTCACAGGGAAGAGAGTGTAAAGCATGGCCTAAAATACTGCCTCTGCTTTTTTTTTCCTTTGGTGATAAGGGCTAAATTCAATGAGGAGCCTGGCTTCCAGCGAAAGTCGGGATAATTTAGGAACTAAAACAGCTTTTAAATTTATTTTCTGTATGTCTCAGTCTCCATCTATGATGGAAGTAATGGTACTTTCTTGTTCAGAAGGCAGACACATCCACAGGCATCTGTAGTCCTAGTTTTAGAATGTAGTAAGAGCAGTTATTAGGACATGTCAGAATCACTCCAGAATTCTTTATCTTTATTTGGTATAAATAGCTGCTTTCTCAAAATGGAGTTTTCTGCAGAAAGTGTCAGGTTGCAGCTCAGTTCTTGTTTTGTAAACTAAAAAAGTTCAGGGTTTTTTTTTTTTTTAATTCTATTTTTGATGGTAACAATAGTTAAAACCGAAAATGTTTTCATGAAAAGCAGTTGGTGGTGAGGCCACTCCACACTCTGCTGGCTGATTGCCACGCTTCCATGTTAACCTGGGCCCCTCTGCCCCATCAGGGCTTCATCTGGTTTTGGAGTCTGCTTCCTTGGCCTCTCGATCCAGTTGTTTGGAAAGAGGAGCAGCTGCACTGAGAAACTCTTTTCTTTTTTTTAATACAGGTGTTTGAGTTCCCTTTTTGCTTATACCATCTGAAGTTTTTTGTTCCAAGGCTGAAACTGGGGTGCTAATTGCTATTAAGGTATAAAAATGAAAGAAGATAGCTAATGTTCAGTCATCCTTGGAGATGGGGGGAAGGAGGGGCCAGATATTTCTAAACCAGAGAGATTTACTGGTCCTGGCTGATTGTGCTTTTCTTTAAACATCACGATGGATTAAAAAGCTTTCAGAAATACTGAGCCTGACCAAGCGGGCACGGGAGTGACTCCCATTGGCTGCCAGGTATGTGTTGCTATTTTCAAATGATCTGGCCAAAACTGGATAAAAGAATAAAACAGAATCCTTGAACACAAAGGCTGTGTGGTCACATAGGCTTTAAGTTTTAGAAGTTTCATTTGCAAGTGGTTTTAAGAAGAGCAAGAAGAGAGTCCATCGTGGTGCCAAGGGTTTTGTTGTGGTGGCACCTGAGCAAGCCTGGGAGGAGGTGACCATTGCTGTCAAATTTTGGCCATTTAAAACCAAAATGGTTAAAGGAATATTGTCCTTTATTATAAAATTTTATAATAAAACCCTTAGACTTGAGCAAACATGTACAAAAACTGCCACCTCTGTCCTAGGAGACTTCAGCCTAAAGTTGGGCTGCTGAAGACCCTGGTCTGGGAGTGGGGAGAGCCGGGTGCCTTCCTGACCCCCGTGCCTTGGGGCAAAGCACTTCTCTGCTCTGTTGTGCTTTTGGTCAGTGTTGGTCTGTTTTTCTTGACCAAGCATCTCTCAAGACGTGGGAGGTGTTCTGCTGGTGCTGCCTGGTGAGGATGGCTATTCCTTGGAGGGGAAGTTATTTTTTTGGTTTTGACTGCAAAACTTTTATTTGAAACCCAAACTCTGTGTGCTCTGATACTGCATGAGAACTTGAAAGCAAAATCAGTTATCCTTCTTTGATCAAGACGCTGGGGTGCATTTGAGTGAGAAAGTGAAACTGTCCCCCTCTTGCTCAAGGTCTCTCTGACCAGGCTTAGTGAAATGCAGACAGCAAATGGGGGAGGGGGGAGGGGGGAATTAAAAAAAAATCAGTGAGGCTGTTGTGAAAATCTTCCACTTCCAGTAGGCTGAGGGTGTGCGAACAGCGTGAGGCTGGTAGTCTGTGCTTGAAAATACAGGGTCCAGTCCTGGTGTCAATTACAGACGTGTAAATCACAGTCAGTGCTGCTGGCAGCGATGGGGAGCTGCTGAAAGGTTGCTCCAGCAAGGGACCCGCAGGCTTTCTGGCACAGACATGCTGATTCCTCTCATTCCTTAGCCACCCTTCTTTTCTAGCTGTCCTCGTGCGTTTAAAATAACAGGGGTGTGTCATGGCTGGTTGTGCTGCTGGGTTGGCCCCCAACCGTTGCCCAGTGGCTCCGGCTGAGAGCCAGCGGGGTGGCTCCCAGCTGCCAGGGTGCTGTAGGTAGGGCTGTCTTGCAGCTTCCTCAGCCACTGTTTAAATCTGTCCAGCCCCAAATAACTTTTTCATTTGTTATACATCAGTCTGTCTCCATCTGGGAAAGCTGGATGCCATCCCTTTGGTGCAACCTGGGTCTTATCCCTTCAGTGCTGCTGTGCCACTGGAATAGTCTCTCCTGCTTTTTTTTTCCCCTCTTGTTTTAGTCTCATTTTATGAACCCCAGGACAGACCTGAAAATCAAGTGTGACAGCAAAGGTAAAAATTAGTTCCCTGGCCCCGAAGCCAGGTGTGCCACTGCTGCAGGACCCTGGGGCTCCCACGGAGCAGTGCTTTAACGCCAGGCTCTGCTCCCGGCAGCACGTGGGGTTTGCGATGAGTTTGCTCCTTTATGGGAGCTAATTTTCCCCATCGGAGCTGGCGGTCTGTGCTGCAGCCAGCATCAGCCTTCCTCCAGCACGATGGCCAGACAGGAGTTCGGAAGCGATAAGTCCCATTATGGCCAATTTTGACACATGGGATGGTTGCGGCAGATTTAAAAGCAGCTCCGTGCTGAGTATGATAAAGGAGGGGTATGTGCTTCCTTGCAGATTGAAACTTGCCATTCGCATAGTTGCTGCTTTACACCAACACAGGATCTGGCCTCCCAAAAGGCAGCAGCCAGCTCTATTAGCTGTTGCTGTTCATATTGATGACTCTCTGAGCTGGTGCTGCTGCTGGCAGCAGAGCGGAGGAAACAGGTCTCCAGCTTTCGTTATCTTGTGTGATCTTTTTGTTAGATAACTTCGTCAGCATACTTTTGAATCGGGCAGTTTAATTTTAAATGGAATCCAAGAAGCACAGAAGCAAACGCTGGAAGATGTTAGGGCCGGATCCTGCAGACACCACTGTCCCGGGATAGCAAGATCAGTCTGTGGCTGTGTTCAAGTGTAAAGCTACTCGTGCATATAAGTTGAATCCTGAGTCAAAACTGAGGTTGGACTCAAAATTGAGGTTTGCGTGTAAGGGGTCTGATTTTTCTGATATGTGAGGATGTGGAGACCTGAGGTGGCTTCCTCAGTGTTGGTGGTGGCCAGCACGGCTGAGGATCAGGGCTCCCGTGGTGGAAGAGATAATGTGAGATTTCTGAGTTTGGGGACTTTAGCCAGCAAATAACAAATATGTTGGCACAGCATGGGAAAGACATAAAAATACATATGTCAGAACCGGCGCAGGCTTTTAAGTGTTTTTCATTTAAAATGAAAAGGTCACATTGAATGGGATTGTCGTCTGGGGACTCATACGTGCACCTGCCAATCATATGGGGGGGACCTGTGTCAGTTTGTGCTGATGGCTGACTTGCTGTGAGCTTGTCTGCGCTTAAAAATTGATGACTGGAACGGTTAAAACGACAATTTTCCTTGTGGCGGTCAGGCTGAGCCATCTGCTCCATGAAGCAGTGTGAACAAAGGATCCCAGTGCAAGGCAGCTTTATCCCAGTTTAACTGGTGTTAATGCTTCAGCTTCTGCAAGTATAGCCATACTGATTTAAAAAACAAAAACCAACAAAAACACAGAAAAACCCCAAACCCCCCTAAAATAGAAGAAAAACCCCAAACAAACAAAACAAAAAACCCCAAATTATGCTCTGGATATTGGTAATGCTTTTGAGTGTAAAGGAGATTTACAAGTGAGTACAACTTTTAAGCAGTCAGAAAAACGGACACCATTCAGCCAGGTTGTTACGTGAGATGTGTAATTAGCACTTGCTGAAATTATTTTCACAGGTGAGATTTTCTTTTAAAGGGATTGGGGAGTCTGGTTACTTCAGTTTCTAAGTGACCAATGTAAAGTTATGCTAGGGGGGCCTGTTTTACTAAAAGTGCTGTCTGCACTTCTCTGAAACATGGATGTCTTGCAGAGGTTTTAAACTGTCCATTTCTCAAAAATCTGAACCATGTAAGAAAACTCAAACCATACCAGAGGACTGATATTTAAATTCAGGCATTGTAAACTCCTCCTTTTAGATTTAACTCTGCAAACAGGAAACCTTGCTTTCTGTGCTCTACTTGTGTGTTAAATTTATGTCTTTTTTTTCTTGAGAAATGTTGATTCTTGCTGTTGATAGTACAGCATCAGTATTATCAGACAGTGAGTGAATGGACTGTTTCTGATCATCATGTCGAAGGATTTCAGAGTTCGTTGATCACCTTATCTGCCTTTCAGCTTGGGATTGCATTTTTAACTTCTAATCACTTTATCATCTTTTTATGAGCTGTACCTTAGATTTAACTAGTTGGAAGAAACAAATGAAGAAAACAATCTTTTGCAAAAGATGTGGTAAAAAAAATTTGGTAAATTAGTGTTCCAGTAGTTTGTGCAGAGACTCAGCGCTTTAGCTGTGATAGCCAATTTCTGCTGTTTGGGCATTTGCTTTAAATTACTTTTAAATGATAAATTGTCCATTGAAATGGTACATTAAAATAAGTGGTCTGTATTGCCCTAAGCATAAAAATGAAGATGCAGATGTGTATGTGTAGGTGTATACAGACTCTGAAGTCTTGGCCACTGTAGCCGGTCATCTAATATATGTATCTAGTCTACATACATCTAATGTATGTATCTAGTAAGATACAGAAGAATAATATATAGAAGATACAGAAGAATCTTACTGAGCTATGCCACATGGGAGCTTGACAGTGTAAAGCTGTGTTACCAAAGAGACTTTCCTCCTGTTATCTCTTGCAGGACTGTGATAGAAAGCTGCGATTTCTTGTTGCAAGATGAAAATCAGAATTAGCTGTGCACAGGCCACTGAGCATTTGTTGCGGTGGCTCTGAACTAGGAGGACCTCACTTTTGTAGAGCTAAAAGCCTGCCTGTTGTTGCTATTTCTGTTGTAAAAGCACCTCGATATTCCCCGTAAAGGTTGTTCGGGGATGTATCAAACCCAGAGGTGGCTCCTTAGGGACAGTCTTTGCATGTATTTCTCCAAGGATTTCAGTGGGGAAAAGACTCATGCTGGAATCGATGGCAGCAATTTGGGTATGTCTGTACCGTCCACTTCTTTGTCTTTCCCTACCTGAGCGTGACTGCAAGGGGCAGACCCTTTTTTGGGACTTATTGTTGTCTCAAGATCTGTTTCTCCTGCCTGCTTCCCCAGTGGAGCTGGCCTCTGGTTAAGGCATTGTTTTGCTAAGCCTCTGTGTAGTCCTCTCTTCGGGGTGCTGCTTGCTAAGGGATGTGTACAGGCAAATGAGAAGAGGGACTTGGCGGAGAGGAGCTCTGCTGATCTCGGGATTTGGGGTCTTGAGTCTTGAGAAATGCTCCCCTATGAGAAATGCTTGTTGAGGTTATGTCTTGAAGATGTGTGGTTTGGTGGTGGTATCGTGGCTTGATGGCTTGTGATGCAGCAGATGTGCAGCTCTTCTGGCACCTTGGGTCTGTACTCTTTGTCTGTATTCTGGGAATTTTTGTGCTCAAAACCCAGACGGGCTTTTGCAGCCTTCTGCTAATGAAATGGGGTCACAAATGGAGTAGTCTGACAGACCTGCTCAGGTGGGCGTTGGTGTGACCAGTCAGGCTGTTCCTGTGGATGCCTGGCCAGGAGGGAGCTCATGCCTGGGCATCAGTGGGTTCCTGCCCCTCTGGGATCACGCTGGGCCCCGCTTGCTGCTGGGGAGGGTGGTTTCACAGCAGGCTTTGGCGGGATGGCTTGGGCAGAGCACGTGGGGTCATGCTCACCTTGCTACAGCAACCTCAGTCGCAAGGTGAAGGGGACAGCCGGCATGGAAAGTAAAGCCAGGCAGATGTCATTTATCAAGCCAAGTCTGCTGAGTCCTATAACTGATCTTGTAAATGTTTCTTGAGTTAAACCTGGTGAAAGACAAGCCTGAGCCAAGATCTTTTAGACATAGGTTGGGTCCCAAGAAATATTGTCTTACCTGCAGCTCCCGGAGGTGCTGTTGTGGGTTGAACTGAAGCGGTGTTGGAACCATAAGGGAATGTTTTTGTCTTCTGCCTTTGCAGATAAGACCGAAGGGCATTTTGCCAGGAGCCTGTGGGCAGGACCTAAATTGTATATAACTCTACATCATTTTAAAATGAAAAGTAAACATGCACAACCATAATATTTGCTTGTACTTGTCTCCTCCTTGATGGATGGAGAGAAATTGCTCTTTGGCTGAGTTCACCTGCAATAAAACCCTACAGTTAACTCATCTTCATCCCAAGCCTGCAGTGAGTGGGAGAGGCCATTGCGATCTTTGGTTGAGTTTGTCCTTATCGTACCTGGGCACTGAGGATCCGGGGGACTTCTAAACCTGCCTCTACCTCTGGGGAACCAGGGCTAGGTGGTGCTGCAGGGACTGTGGGGCTGAGTTGGGAAGGTGTCTCCAGCGTCAGGGTGGACCTCATCATGCTCATGTGGTTTTGGTGCAGTAGGGATCTACCACTGCTGGGGAGAGGCGAGAGCCCTGTCTCTCTCCTGGCTGCTGTAGCCTCAGGCATGGTATGGGGGACAAGGGGTCCTGGCAGGGGCAGGAAGCCATCCCACCGGGTGATAGGGTCCTGGACTGTGAGCCACCAGCACTCTTTTGCATTTTGCTGCATGTTGGTTGTAGACTTGTGGGCTCAAATGCACCCTTATGAGCAGTACATGTACGACAGACGCAAGCCTGAACTGAGCATTTCCATCATTACAACAACAAATAGCAGTAACCTTCTGTGCTGAGCGGTGATGACAAGGCAAGCCTGTGCTTGTCATGAGCAGAGATAGGGCCATCAGGGCGACCAGGATGTGGCTGGGATGGGATGCTGGCTATGGGCTGGCGAGGACAGGAAGGAGTGTGTGATTCAGATGCTGCCTATCTCCATGCGATGCACCCCACCGTGTGTCCTGGCCATACCATGTGCAAGACGACGGTTGCGTGGCCTAGCTGTCCCCTCTGCTCTACTTTCATCTTCTGCAGAGGGGAAAACAAGACCCACTGGCACCAAGTCGGTCACTTCAAGAAAGGGTTATGTCTGCTTTGCAGCTACAGGAAAGAGTGAGGCAGTCTCTGATGGGAATTGGGCAGAGCTCCTCAGAGAAGAGGCTGTGCTGAGATGGAGGGCAGTGTGAACTGGATGGCATTGTAGCTCTGCTTGCGGTACTGGTAAATCCCATGAACTTCAAAATGAATTAATTGATACCTCCCTTGGTGTGCCTAAGGTCATAGAGTTGAACAATGAATTCACTCTGTTCTCTTATTTTTATGCCTCATTTTACGTCTCCTTTTACCCCTTGCCCTTCTCAGGGGCATTAAGAGCAGTAAAGGAGCTGTGGCTTGAGGAGGTACAAGTTGACTGAACTGTGGCAGCTGACAGCTGGTGCGGGTCGTTGGCCTGGTTTGAGGTAGTGACACTTACTTTTCAGGGGTGCCAAAAGGAGTCCAGGAGTATGGAAGCTTCTGCCTAAGAATCTTGGGGAGGAAAATGCTACATTTCCCAGAAGTTGTGTGGGTTAAACTGCAAGTTTTGGAGATGAGCCGTTGGGAAGCCCATCCGGCATGCATCACATGGGTATCTCTCTCTCTTCGCAGGGCTGGGAAAGAAACCCAAAGTCGTGACGCTGGCAGAGCTCTGTGTGTCTTCAAAAGCCGCACTCTGAGTTCAGCGCACCAGCAAGGCTGTGCAGTGTGAGAACCGGTATGTAAACACGTTTCACAGGTGTGAGGGACAACTTCTCAGAAGGATTTGTGGCTTTTCTGACAGTAGCATCTTGTTCATGGCTCTCTCCAAGTCCTCTCCTAATGGAGTGTGGAGGCAGGGTGGAATCACTGCAAAATACAAGACAAGCTGGTGGTTCCCTGGTGGTGTTTGCACCCAGGGGCTTTGGTGGGGAAGGGCTTGGCAGCAGAGAGAAGCTGCAGGTATTCAGAAGTCATCCTGGACCATGGCACTGAGGCTTTAGATGTGCTCTGTGTGTTGTGTGACAGCATGCGCATTTAGGTGATGTGGGTGGTAATGACAAATGCACACATGAGAAATGCACATACATGCATATATATACACACATGCTGTACAACTCTAGGCACAGGAAAACAAAGATGCGCAATGCATATATGGTATATACTATATGGTGGCATATGAGAGCTTGGGGGTGTATATACCAAATGTCTGTATATACTATATATGGCGATAAAAGAATGCATATGCATTCATGTTCTCTTTTTTTCTTTTTCTGTCTTTCTGTGGAGCTGTTGCAAAACTACCAGATTCAACCTCCTGGGGAGCCTTTCTGGCCAAGGTTTTACAAGCCAGCACCTGCTTTGCCTGCTTGCCTTCTTTCTATATTTATTCCTCTGCACCCGGTTTTTGCCTTTGCCTGCAAAGTGGAACTGTCACAAACATTTGTGCTAACTTTCGGCTGCACAGGACTTCAGCTTGCAAGTCCCAAGTCCGCTTTTCTGCATGTTGGGGAGGAGGCGTATGTGTGCGTACTTGTGCATGTGTGCGTATGAGCATCCCTGGTCCTTGCTGTCTGTATTACGTGGTTTGTGTTCCTGTGATGCTGCAGCCGACCCTGTGTTCTCTATGGCATGCAAGCTGTGTGCTCTGCCCCTTCAAGACACTTTTATGAATCAAATACTCTCAGTGGTCCTGCTTATATAATGTCATTTAGATGAAATTAGCCACACCTGACCTGGTGGCTGATTGATAACAGCCTATATTGCTGTGCAGGAGGCTTGGGTTAGATTTTATTTCCCACTCCCAAGCTTTTACTTTCCAGGGTTAGGACTGTGGCAAGGAAAGGGACTAATGGTGCCGTGTAGCAGGGAGCTCCTGGTTAGGCTGTGGTTGGACCATGAGCGTGTCCATCCCTCTGGTTTCCCTCCTCTGTGCTCTTTGGACTAGAAGGTGCTCTAAAGCAGAGACACTGAATGCTAGCTGATGCTTAGGTGCCACTGTTTAAAGTGAACACTGTAGCAAGGGGGGGAGAGTATAATGCCATTTCAGCTGGGTAACAGGGGGGCCATCCTAATGCTATCCTGGGGAATGTGAATCTTGGGGAATAGCCGTGTGGTGGGTCTCCAGTCAGCAAATGCTGCTCAGAGGGGATGCGTGCTCGTTCCCGGTCTAATGGGTACGACTTGTGCTTATTGAAAAGCATCGCTGGGCTGCCTGCCAGGAGCCAGGAACCAGCTTGTCGTTGTGCGCTCAGGCCCCTGAGCTCCCAGCCCCTCTAACAGCTATATTAATTTCTGACACGGGAGTCCCTCTAAGGTCACAAAGCCATTAGTCCCAGTTTTCAACCCTGGGAGCCATCAAATGTACCCTGCCTGACCCCTGTGTAAAGGCAGAGGCAGCGTGAGCAGCCTGCGTTCCACGGGTTTCATTTCCCTGTCCCCACCGTGAGTGCCACTGCAGCCTGCATTCCTCTCTGGTTCGGTAAGCCCTTTGCCTCTCGAGCTGACACAGCTGGCAGGGCGGGTGAGGTGATGCCATTTAACTGTTAAGGAGAACCTCGATCTGTTTGTGCTGTGGGAGCCCAGAGCAGTAATGGCTGGTGCACGTCTGGGATGTGGGTTTCTGCTGTTCCTGGTGCTGTCCTCCACACTTTTGTTCCCTTCCTTGACTTACATTATTCCCTACTTGATCCCTCTGTTTGTCCTTGCAAAAAGCAATGCCATGGGAATTGTTTTCTGCAAGGAGCTGGAAAACTTGAGTCAGAGTTTGTAAAACCTATACCTACCTGACCCTTCTTAGCCTGGTTTTGGAGCATCTTCAAGCACCGTGGCTACATTTCTGATGATGGAAAATGATCCTGGTGACCTGGCTGGGGCACATGGCTCTGGGGGAGGTTTTAGTGGGTTTTTAGGAAAATAATTGATCAGCTGCCCACTGAGAGCTAGTCCCAGCCTACACTGCATCAGCGTTGCCCTCGTGTACCACTTAGTGCCACTTGTAGTGTTGGCTCTTTAAAGCTGCGTTTGTAACTACCAGTGTAATGGACATGTGCTAGTGCTGCCTTTTAAGGTTTATATTTTTTTGCAGTGGTAGTGATGGATCACTAAGTTAAATGTGATTCTTTTTCAAAAAGACAGTAACGTTTGCTTTTTTTTTTTTACCTAAAGTGAAGGTTTACATGTTTTATGTCACTTCTGATATCAGGAGCTAAACTCGTGCTGCCACGGGCCCCTGACCTCTACCTTGTTACTGGAGGTAATTGTACAGCCTCTGTCACTGCAGGGTTTTGGCTCCTCCCGAAGCCTGTACTTCAGCACCAGTGAGAGCCAGATGTACTATAATGTCGCTTTTTTACAGTTTGTTTTGGCCATACATGGGCAGAGTCAGCTCTGGAATTCCTTCCCTATAAATTCAATAGCATCTTGTGGGTGGTGCTGGGGAATCACTCTGGTCTGGTTGGATAGTCTTGGCGGCCTGCTCCCCTTGAAAATGTCCTGATTTGCACATTCCTGAGAGGCTGCCTGCTCCTGGAACTGATGGCTGCAGCTACTAGGAGGCTGTCGTCCAGTGATGGCAGGCATAGTCACCTCTCTGCTGCCTGCAGGTTGGCCGTTGCAGCCGAGGAGCGATGCTTGTGGGAACGGTGGCATAGGTATATTGCTCCTGTGTGCAGGCAGACTCTGCAGGGACAGTTGTGCCTGCTAAGCATAACTGTTCTTCCTCCTAAATTTGCTGTATCAGCTTGAGCATTGACCCTCAAGCCCCTCTCCAAGGGGGTGGAGAGGCTGGGTCTTCCCCTTTTCCCACCTGCTACGAGATGCTGCATTGGGTGTCCCAGCAGGAATCAAGGGGTGCTGCCAACCTTGACCCTGCAGGAGGATTTCACCTTGTCCAAGCAACATGTTCCTTTCCACAGAACTGTGTTTTTTCCTTTTGTAAAGCAAAATCAAATACATGCTTTTTGCTAAGCACCAGCTAGATGAGCCTGCCGGGGAATCTTTCCCTGCCCCAGGTGAGCAGCCAGCACGGGACCCAACAGCAGAATCTCTCTAGTGGGACAGACTGTGAAGCCTTGCCTTTTCTGGCACTGAGCTGGTGTCACTATAAACACAGCCTCAATTTGCCTATTGCTTTCACAGAGTGCACCAAAACATAGTCCTGGGAGGTTTTCTGCTGATGAGGTGAGGTTTGCTGTAGGGGGTGAGGGGCGATGGCTCTTGCAGCTGCTCGTGTTGCATCTCCCCTGGAGAGGACAAAGATGCAGTGTCACCTACCAAGCCAGGTGGGTCTGAGCCAGGAGCCACCAAAGTGCAGGTCGAGATGGTGACGCGTGGCCCTGTGTCCTGGCTGTGTGGATCAGTGACAGAGATGTGTTCAGCTCAGGCTCCAGAGGAGCAAGTCATCCCTGTGCCAAAGCCAGGGAGAGAAGGGTGATTTTTTTTTTTTTGACATCCTTTGGAGTTTTGATCTCCATATTTGGAAATGTTTACCCATTGCTCTGATCTATTGCAAGGGAGGGGAGGTGACTCAGGGTCTGGTGGAAGCAGGATTTGGATTCCTGTAGTAAGGTTCCCCCCCCACCCCCCCTTTCTTGTTTTGGAAGCTTGTTGTGGTCAGTTTTCAGTTCTCTCTTGCTCCTGGACCTTGTTCCAAATTTGATCTGCTCGAGAGGGAAGTGTGTTAGTGAAGGAGCTTGCCTGGATGGCGGTAAGTGCATCATTGCTGCTTTAGCAAGCAACTTGGGATTTTTTTTTTTTGTTTTGTTTAGTCAGATGGATCGCATCGAAGCGTGCGTGTTGCTGGTGGAGGCAGGCATGTGGATCGCCAGTCAACAGCAAGGGACCCAATGAAACCTTCTGTAGCAGGGAAAGTTGGCTTAGTGGATTGGTCTCAAAGGCAAAATGTTTCTTCAGGCCTAGGTATAAAGATAATTTAAGCCAGCTCCCATTCAGTCACGGTCTTCCTTTTAGTTTCACTGGTTAACGCAGCAAGGCAGCAGAGCACTGCAGAGTTAAATGAGTGTATATGCATGTGGTCAGCAAGTAAAATATAGCTTGAGTATGATTTCTGTCTCCTAAGCAGTGTTAAAAAGGCTGCATAACGTATGGATGTATTTCTCTCAAATGTTAATATTTAACTCTGTTTTGTTAGGGACCTGAAGAAGTTTAGCTGCTGTAAATGGATGAAGGTTCAGTGTCTGTTTTTTCCTGTTATTCTCCATTTTTCCTTAGTGTGAAGTTTTTAATCTGTATGGTACTGCAGCTGGCTGCTTCTCTCTCCCTGCCCCCCCCGCCCCTTCTTTCTCTTTCCTGAAAGGAAACTGCAGTTCATCCAGACAGTCAGGGGCAAGGGGGGAACCTGGAAGATGCTCTGCTTCCTGTTTTATTCATGGCAGCTAAAACCGTGCCGGGAAATCTGGAGCGGAGATGCACCATCCTGCATTCCTCTTGTCATTTGGAGTATGTAACGCATATAGAGGGCTTTTAACGCTGTGCTGGGGCTTGCATAGCAGCCAGTCCCATGCCTTGGACAGAAAGCACTGCACTTTGTCCTTTTACTTGGGAAGGGGTGTTGGTGAAACATGGTTCATAGTTCCTGCTGCTGGTTAGTGACACCTGTATCTTCTTGGCTAACTTGGTATTTTTAGGCTGATATAGACCTGTTGTTATCATATGCTCCCTGTTTTAAATTGAAGACCTTTGTCAGAAAGTTAAACCCCTTGTTGGTTTTCTTTTGCCCTTTTAAATAGGGATTAATGGTTAGTGTGAGGTTTGGTTTTCCTAAGATGTGGATTTGCAGCAGGTCCTTGAGGTGTGAAGTTCAGTCGATTTGTTCTGGGCAGGGGAAGATACTTGGCTTAGTTTGCATGAGGATGAGAGGTGAGCTGAAAAGCACTCAGCCACAAAAGGTGACAGAAAGACTGCTGGACTGTATTCCTCCAGACGGGATGTGTTGGGAGTTTGCAGACTTTAGCTGCATCTTAATCCTTGTTGTTGCAAGAAGGTGCTTGGGGTGCTTGCAGCTTTTGGGGTCAGGGCCCCGCTGGGCTGGGTGTGGTACTGGTGCAAAGAACAGAACGGCTGTCCCAAACGGCGTGCAGCCTGAACGGACAATGTAGGCAATGGGTTGGAAAACAGGGCACCAGGGAGGCATGTGGAGCTGTTGCAGCACGTGGAGTTTCAGCCCATCAACTTTCTAAGGAGCTACCCATCCTCTGTCGTGCATGGTGGTGTAAAGCCGCGGCGGGCAGCAAGCAGGTGGTCGGTGTCGCTCCTCGTGCATCGTGCTTTGCCTTTGCACGCATGGCCCTGTGTGACAGGTGATGCCTTCTTGTGCAGCACTTCCCTGGCTTGGTCATGCCCCCGATCAGCCCCTGCTTCTGGTGGCACTTGGATGTGGCACGTCCAGGCTTTGCCAGCTGCTTGTGGCCAAGCTTGGTGTTTTCAGAACAGCATGGCAGGACTGGAAATAATGATGTTCTGTTCCCCTCGCAGTTTCCCCCCTTTCCCACTTGCCAGGACAGGCTGCTTGTTGGAAGGCAAGGGCAAGCAGTGCCTCGGTACTGTAGCCCAAGGCTCAGGGCAGTGCTACCCTTGCATGCTGGGGGAAGCATGTTGGGGCCGTTAATCTTCAAGTGCCAACTCTTCTCTGTGCAACATCTCATCGCCACAAGGATGTGACTTGAGAGCTGAATGGACTGTGAAGGACAAGCTTGCCAAGTGCTGTCCGTATCTCCCCTGATGAGTGCTGGGCAGGGCGGGAAGAGCTCTGGAGGATGGAGGATGCCCACGGCTGGGACCACAGGCTGCCAGGGCTCTCTGTCTGGTATTTCTTCAGGACCTGGGCAGATTCAGTGATCACTGATGCTAACCAGGATTCACAGTGGATTTTCTTCTGCTCCAGGAACAGAGCCATTAAGGGCTGACCTGTAAATTAATACAGCTGTCTAAAGATGTATTTCTTCCTGCAGCCTGG
This sequence comes from Phalacrocorax aristotelis, assembly GCF_949628215.1. Taxonomy (NCBI): domain Eukaryota; kingdom Metazoa; phylum Chordata; class Aves; order Suliformes; family Phalacrocoracidae; genus Phalacrocorax; species Phalacrocorax aristotelis. Next base: position 17,506,625 of record NC_134282.1, on the reverse strand, counting down.
CACCTTGCAAACAATTGACTCTGAGAAGCCTTCCGTGGCACTGGACCTCCAGCGTGCCCAGAGAGCTCCATGCCTGCCTCTCTTAAGCTTCTCTCAGTCACTTCTAATGATGTATTAAATGCAGAGGATTGGTTTGCAGCCCATCCTTCATCCTGGCTGTTGACTGATTGATCCAGGGCTGGCACTGCACAGGACATGGAGAAATGGTGACACCATCACTGTGTGACTTGAGTGCTGTAGGGGGATTTAGCATGCACTAAGGACTGGTTGTACACGCCCCGCAGCAGGTAAGCTGCCCCGGAGAGCATGGGGCTAGCACACATGGGCATGGAAGGGATGAAGGTGAGACAAGATTATGAACCTAGATGGCTCTACACATCTGATACTTTGCGTTTCTGTAGGCAAAGGTTTCAGAGCCCTTAAAGACTAAATTGTGCCCACAGGCTGAGGAAAGCTGTATTATCCTGGTGTGCAGGTGTAGAAATGGAGGCATCGTGTGCCAAATTTGGGAAAAGTGCAAATCTCTGGATTCCACATGCTGGTTCACACTTGGCTCCTGCAGAGAGGTGGGTGCTTTGCAGCCTTGTGCAAAGTGGTACTGTAAAACCATCTCACTTACTCTAATGAAGTTATACTTTTCTGAGCACTAAATATTTCTGCATTGGTTCCTTAAAGGTAAACCAAGTTATACTGAGTATTTCATAAAGTTGATATATGTTGCTGGTGTGTGACATGATCCCAACACATGTTGTAACTTCAGGAATTTCCAAGTGGCACCTTACCTAATGGTGGCACTGCGGCTTCCTAAGATCTGAGCAGAGTGCAGGCTTTAAAGAAATGTCTATTAGTTTTATAATACACGTTCTTGTGCAACAGCTGTTGCAAGCAGCAGGAGGTCTTGCTCGCAGCCCAATTCTTCAGTAAACTTTGAGGGGGAAATTTCCTCCTGTGAACTAGGTATTTGTGTTTGGGATGAGATCTCCCAAAGGAGAAAAACTAGTTTGCCTCCAGTGAGCGTGTTGTTTCAAGGACTAGTGTGCCCAGGAAGAAGAAACAAGTTGCTTTTGTTGCTTTACCACTGTCTTCTAGCAGTTAACTGTGCTTATTGCTTGACATGGGGGGGGTGACTATGTTTTAAAGGAACATCAGCTTTTGAAAGCCCAGCTGCCTGTGGTGGGGAGGAAAGAAGTCCTTGTGCTGTGCTGTCTCAAACTGTGAAAATATCATGGGGACGAGTTCCAGTGGAGTTGCCCATTTTTGGCAGCTGCTTCCCTGCTACATCCTTGTTATTCAGGTAAATCCCTCTTCAACTCTGTTAGCTGTTCCCCTTTCCTCCCTGAAAAGTCATTATCATCCCTTGAAATTAAGGAAAAGACAGGAGGAGGGAATAAATGGGTGTTAAGAAGTAGAAAACAATCAATTAAATAGTACATAGCATGTAATTTTCTTTGGAAACTTACCATGAAATTGAGGAGCACTTTAACAACGAGTAATTTAAATTGCATTTAAACACTGCTAATGGGTTGTTTGCATGGGAATTTCGGTCATTTCACAGCAGGTCCTTGTCTTTAGTACCCCTTCATTCAGTTCAAAAATAAATAAATAAACAAATCTTACAATAAGGGAGATGCTGTAGACAACTGGTTCAACTGTTGATAGTAAAAGGTGGTACCATGGAAATTTTGCAAGGCCCTGTAACATTCAGAGACATTTATATCCTTAGCATCAGCTTTTCCGCTGTTAAATTCATGGGAGTTTGGCGCTTTTTAGATAAAGCTTGTTATTGCTAAAAGGTAGGAATATGACATTATCCCTGTTGCACTCACAAACACAGTGGAGGTGGGGTGGCTGAAGAGGCTCCTCCAGGCTCATGGTGTTGGGGTTTGCAGCCATGGGACTGACCTGGGAACGCAGCCCATGGCTCCTTCTTTATCACCTTGAATCAATTATAACAATGTTTGGGATCTGATCCTGGCTCGCTCCATCTGAAGAGCAACAACAGAGAGGTGCCGAGCAGCTGTAGCTGCAGGGTATTTTTACCTGACTTATTAGTCTTGTTTTCCTGTATTTAATGTTCTTCACCACTGTTTTACTTACAAAATGTCAGCGATTTTCAGCAAAAGGCAATATCAGCTAATCATGTGCTATTTTGCTGCTGATAGCACTGGGAACAGACTATAGGAACGCAAATGCAAGTTACTTGTTGCCTGTTGCTGAATGAACATCCCATTTTCAGAGCAGGGTTTTTGCAAATCCGTGGGCACACTTAGCATATGGAAGGGGGTTCCAGTATCAAAACAAATCTGGCCTCCTGTTTCTGGATGTGTAGGTTGTTTCTTAGAAGATGGAACCTTTAAAATCTGTCCCTGCAAAACGTGGCTGTTAAATCCTGCTATTTCTAGAGACGTGTGGCAGCTGTCTGCACTGAGATAACCTATAAAAAGGCAATATTTTCCAAAAATGGCTTTTTTAGCTGTACCTGCCAGACAGCTTGGCCAGCAGGAGTTCACCAGGAGCATCACTGCTGCTGCCCTTTTATGCACAGGGTGCTGAGCAATGTAAAAACTTCTGGGCAAGTCTCCAGGGGCAGTGTTAAGCACCAGCTCTTCAATCTCTCTGTCTCATGAAGCGCTGCGATGCAGAAAAGTGCATTCAGTGCAAAGGAAGGGGTGCTTGTTGGTTTGATTTGTTCTTACATGATCTCCTGTTGTTTTCTAGGTGATTGTTTTGTCCTCGACTTGTGTTCTTAATTTTTATTGTGTCTGTCTTGTTGCCCACTCAGTGACCGTCTCCTTTAATCACAGGGTGATTTGAATGCTCCCCCCGCCCTGATTATTTACTTGAAGGCATTCCTGTTTGCTGTGAACTCTGAGGATAGCTATTGAGTTCAGATGAAACCAATAACAAAAACTGTAATTTTTCTTAAGGGTCTGGATGGGGTTTCTCATAGCGTAATGGTGTTATTGCTCATGCTTCCTGATGCACGCACTACCCCCAGTGCCTTGTTAGTTATCAGCTAATTCTCCACCCAGATGTATGAGTGTAGGAAAGTTACATCAGATAATCTCGTAGAGGCTTTTAAGACTGTAGGGACAGGGAAGGACGTGGCTTTTGAGCATGCTCCCAGTGAAGAATTTCTGAAAGCTGGGGGGGCACAGGAGGTGGGTGTTTCAAAGTGACTGAGGCAATGTCCTCATGTGGGCGAGGGGCTGGTGTGTAGGGGGAAGCAGGGGGTGAAGTCCACATGGTGGAGGGTGCAGGGAGCCAGAGAGCAGCAAGTTGGGGCATTAGGAAACCTCAGACAGCTCAGGTTCTTATGAGATAAGGAACAGCTGATAGCATCAACTCTGTGAACTGTCTAGCAAATACTCTTACCGTTGTTTTAAAATTTCTTTTTGGTTGAATGAGCATTATATGACATTGATTCCTGAGAAGTGCTACTCCTTCTATGTAAATCCCCCATCATGCATGGGCATTGTTGCCAAATAGCCAGCAGCTTCAATGCATTGGCTCAGCCCTGACATGGATGGGGGTTTTTGCTTTCACTGAGGTGGGTTTTTTTTTGGTGTGGGTGTTTTTTTTGTTTTTGTTGTTTGGTGTTTTTTTTTTACCCACCTTGGAGCATGGGCTGCCTTTTAGTCACCTCTTGATGCCCTATTTTGGGTGATCTTTTCTTCATAACTTTTTTTCCTTACCCCAGCTTTCCATTTCAACAGCATACTTGCCTCTCTTCTAACCACCTTCCAAATGGAGAGACACACTGGTTGGTGGAATCAATGTAGATTTGATAGATGCTCCCCCAGCAAACAGCTGTGTGTTTCTGCTTATCCAGAAACCCATTGAAAACTGAATAGAAATGAAGTATGTGGAGTGTGACATAATCCTAGTGAGTTATTTCTGGCCATGTTCTCCCCTTTCTAGTGCACGCGGTGCTCCCATGAGCATCGCTACATCTTGGGGCTTGAGCTTATGGGTGAGCAGCACTCAAAAGGCCCTTCGTTGCCCTACCTTTCCATCTCAACTATTTTTTGAAGAGTGCTGATAAATTTAAGTGATAACCTTGTAACTGAGAGATAAGGTAGAAAAAGTCTTATGGGTAGTTTGCAGTGGAGGGAAGGCTAACACCAAGGGAGCTGAGTGAAGGGAGTCTCTACTGAGCTACCCTTAGATGCGGAGCCTGCTTGCTTATCGCTTACCCGCCCCAAAAACGTGTAGAGGGCTTTACAAATGGAGAAGACAGTCCTTGTCCTAAAGACTCTGCAGTCTCAGGCAGACAAATATGCACTTGGGGGCCAGGGAAGGGAGGGTATGGGTGATTGGTGGAGACAGATAGAAATCCAGATAAAGTGGATTCCTAGAAGAAAAGGAGTTCTGGGGTGGGAGTTGTGGGTGATGAGAAAGGGTGTTTAAGGTGCTGGAGGGGTGGATAGACAGAGGAGGGTAAATGGGTATGGAAGGTGGTGAGAAGACCTGAAAGGAAATAAGGTTGAAGGGGAAGGTAGAAAGCGAGAAAAGAAGTAGGAGGAAAAAAAGAGCAACGAGTCAGCTGTGGGAGGGGATACTGTGGGATGCTGTAGATGAGAGTTGAGATGACCTTAACGTCTCTTCGTTGTGTGTTAAAAGGTATGCTGTAACTGAGCTACTGGGATTAGTCATCTCCTGGCTTATGAATTACCAGTTGCTTCTCTGAATGGAGAGTACTGGTCCTGGCTGAAGCCCAGTGCTGGAAGATCTCTTGGCTGGGCTCGAATGCCCCATGCATCTGGTTGGGTGCTGGGTGGTTACTTGCTGTGCAATCCTGAGTGTGCACCATTGCCAAATCTCATTAGACAGGTGCATAAGTAACTTGGTACCTTCTGCTTGATGCCATCGAAGTCAGTCCTCTAAAGGGACTTAGACAGCAAATCAGAGACTGGCTTGTGTGTGTATATATATATTTAATACCAATGTATATGGTATGGGTAGGTTTTTGAGTGCAGCAGACTGTGGGTGGGATCAGTGGTTATGTTGCACCATACCTACTCCCCAGTAAAACAGCAATAATCTTTGTCCTTGTGCGTTAACTTCCATGGAACGGAGGTGGGAAAACTCACTGGTCATCTGGTTTCAATGTATGTAGCTTTCAGTTCCCTAAAAAGACCGTGGGACTTCCATAGCTTCATTAGGGTTTTTGTTTCATCCCCAAAGACTGAAGGTGTCGAGGAAGAATTTACTGTCACCAGCCTTATTTCCGTTTCTCTGATTTTTTTTTTTTTTTTCCTCTCTCTTTGGAAGTGGTTATCCTTGATGTTTGGCATTTATACACTGGCAAGTGTCTGTAGACTGGGAAGTCCACTGAGTTCTGAGGCACCTGTAGTAGCTTCACTTAGACCCTTTTCGTCCCCAGTTTGATCCCCCTCCAGCTTGCTTATCTTTTTCTGGGGCTCTTGTCTGATCCCCGTCTGTTTGTTTGGGTCTCCTTTCACTGCTGATGTTATCCGGATCTTCTTTCTGGTTCCTCATTTCCTCTCCAAAAGAGTCCCCCATTCTTCTAGTCCTTTCCTAATTACGCATTAGTTAGACACAACTTCTTTGTAGCTAGTAAAAGGCGTGGGAACACGAAGGGCATCTCCTCTGGAGCTCAGTCCATCTACTTTCGTGGCATGCTGTTTCTGCAGGAGAAAAACCTGAGTTTAGAACATCTGAAATTGCCCATTATCTTGGCTCATTTATTGCAGTCCATAATTTGGGGGTGGGGAAGTGAGGGGAAGAGGAGGCGAGTCACTAAAAATGACTCATTCCACAATAGATCAATACAAAATGTTCCATTACGCTTTCATCGCCAAAAATTACTCCCCTGTCCCACCCCTTCTGTGAGATGCTGCAGAGGCTGCTATACTAGACCTCGTGGTAGTGTCTCTTGATGCATATACATTGGTGGCATAGCCAGCCCAGTGAGTTTTGGTTCAGATGTTTCTTACTGGGTGGGCTGAGATTGAGCATGGTGAAGATGACCTGTTTTCAGAGGGGAAAGAGATTCCTGGCTGCTTTTAGGGGATTTCATATTGCTTGAGGCATGGAGCAGAACTATTTGTCAAGAGGAGTCACTCCCAGCTTTCCTCTTTGGGAGGGAGGCCAATGGATGTTCAAGGCATAAGGCAATATAAAGGGACATAATAGAAAGTAGTGTGGGATATGTGCCAGCAACCTCTTTGGGCTGGTGCCACTGATTGCTCCCTTGGGCTGACGAGACGTTTCAGTGGTGCGTCCTTGTTGGAGTTTCTTGCTGTTTGCAGCAATGAGGTGGAGGTGGAGATGCTGGGCTTTGTCTTGCCTGCAGGTGTTTACGCAGTCCCTGGGTTTTTTAAAGTATGTTTAGGGCAGTGATATTACCCTGTATTTACTGACCAGTAAGGGAGGGAGACTAAGGGACTTGCCCGAAGCTACACAGATGTGCACAGATATATATAAGCATTTGGATGCATGCATGTATATGTTCATATATGGCAAGGCCTTGATGAAGTTTCCTGACTCCCTTTGTCCTGTCCTTCTTGGGAGTTTCAGGGGCACCTTTATGGGCAGCCCTACTGTAGCAGCTAGCCATAATTGTGCTGGTGTGGACAGGGGTGCTCCCCTCTGGGGCTCTTTCTATCAGGTGGTATCCATCTGCCACTCTTGCCTGGCATGGCAAGTACCACGTGCTTGCAAACGGGATGGGAAACATCACTGGCTTGACTTCAATGGCCTCTTCAAAAGGTTGCAAAGTATTTGCGGTTATAGCACATCTTCCACCTGCCACGAGCATGGCCTTGATCTGCTGGTAAACTTGCAACGCTGCTTTAATAAACAAACCCTACTGCTAACAGGTGAGGGTTTTACTGGGACAAATTCAACCTGTGAGGGAGGTGGCTGAGTTCATGTGCACTCACTCCTGATTATGTTATCTGTTGGTGCAGGTGGCACCACTGGCATCTTCTGCTTCATCCTGGACTGGGAGAAGGTCCTGTGAGGAGTCGGGCAACGTGGGGTTCTGCATTGTGGTGTGCTGTGATGGCAGGGGCAGGATCCAGGATGTTTGGCGGTCCCTGGTGAGCTGTCTAGATAGCTGCTGCTCTGCTTCAAAGCTGCTGTCACAGAAGCTGAATGTTATGGGATCCAGGGCACCCACAAATGTGTTTACTGAGCAAATAAAGGTGGGAGAGAAAAAAGGAAAAGCCTCAAAGTGGCTTTGGGTGTTTTTAAAGTGGTAAAACCAAGAAATTCCTGAGCGTACGCAATTAATATCTGTTTAAACAGAAACTTCTTTAATAGCAGAAATATCAACTCGTAGGGAAGAGGTTTCCTGGTGGGTCTTTTTCATCTCTAACCGCCGGCCCTGGTGGGGTGTGTGTCTGGATTACTCCGAAGGTGCTGTGCTTAGTTAGGCTCATTAGGTGTTTGCAGAGAATGGTGCCTTCCTTTGTTCCTGGCTTGCTCTCACCTCTCTGATTGTGTAGCGGCAAAAGTGGTAAAAAAAAAAGTTTTTCATACAAAAACTCACCCATTTGGGTCATGAGGATCCAATGCCTGACCTTTTTTTTTTTGTGATTTGGCATCATTGTGTATATGGGTACATATGTTTAAGTATATGCAGCAGTTGAAAGGGGCAGGTATAGCACACTGGCATTTCTCAGGGTTTTGGATGAGATATCAAGACGTTATTATTTACTCTAATCCTGGAGGAATAAGGTGCAGATTGGGCTAAAGGGCTTTTCTTCCATTTGAGATGTACATGCTGTGTCTGTTAGCAGGCTGCTGTCTCTGAGCAGCTTTGCTGGTGAAATCCTGTGAAGCTGTTGGAGTAAAACCGCTGGAGAACAGGGTACATGATAGAGGCAGAACAGGCGGTGACAAAATCTTTGCGGGCATGACCTGCCCATTAAAACTTCACAGGGTCTTACTGGTGGTATGGATGTCATACCCGCAGCCTGCTATGGGCACGATGCTGTTTGTGTACAGTTAATTTGATGTAAAAAAACCAAACCCAACAAATGGCGTGAGGATGTTTCAGAGCAGTGTGCTGAGCGATGCCAGCAGGGCACCTGCTCAGAACAGCTTCGCTGAGCTTAAATGCCAGCAGGGCACCCTCTCAGAACAGCCTTGCTCTGAGCTTAAAAGAGTGCAGTGAGCACTGCTGTTGCCCTCCTGGTTAGGTATAGCGGTGACCTGGGGCTTTCTGCTTGTGCTGTAACATGCAAAAGTACACTTTTCACCTTTTTCTTTTATCTTTTTCCTTTTAAAAACACTGTTTAAGTGCCTTTGTAGTGCTTCTGCAGCAGTTGCTCAACCCCGTACTGCTGTCCATGTACTAGCTGGAGGCTCCTTTGTTGTTCTGATACCGCTTTCACAAGTAGACCAGCTATAAGGAATAGCCTGCAGGACCTGCTTCAGTAGGGCTACGCTGTACCTGAGCTTGCTAGTGCATGGGGCCAGATCTGTAGCGGGTGTAAATGTCAAAGCATGGTACTGCACAGCCTGATCTGTCAAGGCTGTTCTTCTCTGAATATAAAGAAACTGTGTTGAACTCCTCGCAGTTTCATAAGGCTTTGAAAACTTGACATGGACATGATGTTCCTCCCCAAGCTGTAGCTGCTGGATCCCTCAGCACAGTTCTTTTGTTGCTCCGGAGTGCTGGAATTAATGTGGATCAAACTCTGAAATGTTTGAACACGCAACAGTCTCTTTGTATTATCTTTTTTTTTTTCGCCAGACAAACACACTGAGATGTTCAGCTCCAACCCCCGCTTTCCTTCCTCTTCCCAACCTTGAAACTGTCCCGCTATTGTGGATTGCTTGTGTCATGCACAAGTGTGTTGCATTTGTCCCTCGAGAACACACCAGTCACTGCTGATTTGTTTCCAAATCATTGTCCTTGCAGTCTTGAATAATACCCGTGTTAATCAGGTGGACCTGATAGAATCAATTCCAACACAGCTGTCAGCAACTGGGTCAGATCCTTTCTCACTGTTTCCTGACAGACAAGAAAATAAAGCACGTGTGAAAGCAAAATACATGAGTTTTCCCCTTTGTCTCCCCTCCCCAGCCCCCAAATCATGATTTCCTCAACAACAAAAAAAACCTCAGCTAATCTGTTTCACAGAAGAGGCTGAGTTTCTTAGAGTCAACGTTTCCATGTCTGACAAAGTTTAAAAAAGTGTTTTTTTAAAAAAAAAAAAAAGAAAAAAGGGCAGAGAGGCTGCATGTGGTCTGGCAGGCAGCCAGGCAAGGAGTGCTCTTTGGGGTTATTATTAGGCAGATAACTCTATCAAGAGCTTAAACATCAACCTGGTTCTGAAGGCTGCGGCGCTCTGTTTGAAATGCTGATGCATGTTTGATGCTCATGAGAAAATGTATTGCGCTATCTCAATACACCTTTTTTTTTTTTCCTGCCCCGCTGCAATACCTTGGGTGCCAGTAGAGTTCGGGGCAGCAATTACATGTGCTCCATGGGCAACTATTGCTAGTTTTGAGCTTTCAAATCCTTTTCTGTTCTTACGAGCAGCTCTTTGTTCCTGCCTCTAATAGGAACTGTACCTAGAGTTTGCACGTGTCAGATGGAGGTGTCCCTGGGTGAACTGGACTGCCTTTAAGATCTCACCTCTTCTCAGGACCTATTTTACCAAGGAGGGAGGAAGTTTTGGGGCCCATGGGTTCTTGTTCGGATGGTGTGTGTACAGAGGGGTGCTCAGGGGTGCTGGGAAAGCCGATCACCAGCACTGCAGTGCCCTGTAGCAGAGGGGACATACAGGGGGGTGCAGGGACAGGCTTTTGAGGATCCTTGAGAACTGAGACACAGTACTTGACACACTTGAGGAGCAGGAGAGGTGCACAGGGCAGGGTGACATGGGTAGAGCTGCTGGCTGGGAAGTTTCTTCTCAAGTGCTTCAAGACCAGCAGAAGAATGTCTGTTAGTAATCCTGCTAGATACCATGTATCTTTCTGTGTTCCCATCTATAGATGGTGTGTGTGTATATATATATATGCTATATATAATGCTATGGTGGCTGGTATTTTGGCTGATACACTCACAGTTTTGTGCCACATTCAGAGATTTAAAAATATCTCTCTGTTCCAGGAGCATCTATACCATGGCAGATGTCATCCATTGTGGGGAGTGTCTTCTGAAAAGGCAGCACAACATTATTACTATGAGCCTTAGTACTCTATTAGGTTATTTATTGCTTCGCTGCCACCATAAGACATGTGAGGTGCGTTATTTCTGCCTGTCAGAGTTTTTCACACATGCAGGCAGGCAGCATCTGTCACTCCTCCCTGCGAGTCACTAGCTTTCATTCTCAATGAACTTTCTTTCCAGCTGGAAGGAAGGCAAAATAAAAGCTTCAGGACCACACGGAGCTGATGAGCAAGGAGTTCATTAGCTATTATTTACCTTGGAGTTGTGCCTCTGAGGGCTGTCTTGAATTTGGGTCCTTCTTGGCCAAGATGCAGTCACCTCATGCTTGCTGTTGTTTTATTTCAAGGCGGGTCTGTCGACCTGTTGTGTCAGGCCCTGCGGAAACCTGGTATGAGTCAGACCTGTCTCAGTTGCACGAGACGAAGAGTGGGATAGGAAACAAATGAGAAATTACTTGCTCAGGACTTTTCTTTTGGGAGTAGCTCTGAGGTTCTCTGGGCCTCAGTTCATCAGTTGAGGACCTGGCAGTGTTGTCTTATCCCCAGGACCTGTCAGAGTGTGGGCAAATCCCATTTTTGTGTGGCCTTGTTGAGCTGTGGGTTTTGTGTGGTGATTGTGAAGCATTGGCTGTGCTAGCAATGTTATGATGGAAGTGCTCAGAGGGTGAACGCTGGCATCATCAGCAAGCTCTGCTTGTACACGCCAGCGTAATTCTCTGTTGTTCAGGCTTTGGACTGCATTTGGGTGGAGCCTTTCAGACTGGAAAGGCTGGAGAACGTGTTGGGGTTTGTACCTCTGTTGTAGAGAGTTCTCAGGGCAATAAAGAAAGTAAGGCAGTGAAAAACAAAAAGGTAGAGATGTGGGAAGTCACACCTGAACCTTGACCTGGGTCACTTGTTTTGGGTTACCCTGCAAGGTATCGGTGCTCTGTTCAAACCCTCCTCTGCATGCTGGGGTGGGATGCTTGTCCTGTAACTGAAAGCAGCGGAGCCAAAACTTTCCATTCTGTGTTGGTGGATGAGGATGGAGGCTTTGGATGTGGGTCCATCTCCCACATTCACTGATGAGGGGAAAAAATGATCCGTGGAGCAGCAAAGGTGTGGAAAGTGGCATTAGAAACAGTCAACTCATCCTGTGAAGACTGACCAAGTAGGAAAAGTCCCTGTGGGGCTTGTTACTTGTATGAGCCCAGCAGGTGTGCGATGTGCCCTGCCCAGTTTACCTGTGGCTTGGTAGGGTGTTGTCAACACTGACCGAGCATCTTTGTCTGGCAGCTCTTTGCAGAATTGCGGTGTTATTGGAGGAAGGTTTGCTGTAGAGGCCTGTAGCTCCATTGAACGGGCTTGGTGAATTGCCATTGACATGACACTGGTGCCTGGGGAGGTGTTGAATGGCCAGACAATGTCCTTTTCAAGGGCAGCCCAAGAACAGAAGAGTATTGTGGGTTTATGCTCACTGGAGTCACAAAGGGACTGTTGGATCTGGACCAAGGCAGAACCTCAACTTTTTGTATCACTTTGCTCAGTCCATCACTAATGTCAGAAGTAGAGGGATGTTTGTAGGCTTTTTCTGTGGTCTCCTGTTTCTTGTATCCATCCCACAATTCTGGCCCAGACCCACTCAGTCACGCCAGGCCAAAATACACAAGCGATAATTCAAATGAGATTAAGCTTGGTACCTCCCTCTAACCTGGAGATGGACCTTCAGTGTTTTCCTGGCAGGAGAGGAGTGGGAGGGACACGTCTTGGGCCTGTCTCCTTCCTCCTGTAGCTGGGGATTGAGTTTACAGCATCAACACTGGCGTGGTTCAGACCACGTCCATTGAGACCAGGGTCCACCTCTGCCCGTGGCCAACAGTGGATGCCAAGGGAAGGCCATCAGCTTCCCTGTGTTGCTGGCAGAGAGGCACAGCTGCAGTGAGCTCTGACCTTGCGCAACGCCCTTCCCGCTCTGACCTTGCAAAAACCCCAAGCATCTATGACATGGTCCTGCCGGCGGATGAAAAACAAAATACATAGAAAGCTTCGGCAGCGTGGGCGTGCGTTGGGAGAACGGAGAGGAGGGGGGTGGAAAAATAGCTCCGGTGTCGCCTCACCGGGTGCCAGGAAGTGGCCCAGGACTGGGGTGAAAGATGAGCAGGGTCGGGCCATGGCAGGGTTGGAGGAGCCGGCGGGCCCGGTGTGGCAGCACATTCTGTACATTCTGCAGCCCTGCAGCGTGTGGGGCCGCCCAGCAGCCTTGGGTTGTGCTGCCAGGCATGCAGCTTAGCTAGTCTTTCATTATCCTTTCTGCTGCTCCCCTCCCTCCCCCCACTTTTAACTGAGGTGCACTTGTTTATCCATTGGGGCTCTACAGCCTATAAACAGGATGTCTCTCTATTTCCTTTCAGCCCAGTAACACTAAACCACTTCGAGTGCAGATAACGCTTTAGTAACCCTCCTGCTAGCTGAATGAGCCTTGTGTCAGTCATAGCTAGCTCCAGATGAGGCAGCACGTGGAGAGAGAGAGATATATATATATTTATATTTATCTAATATGCATGTGGTATGAGTTGGCCATGGTGAGCAAATTCATGTTGCTGCAAAGGAAGTAAGTACATGTTTCAGGCAGGGTGGCTGTAACACGGCAGAGATTTAAAACGGATCCTGAATTTACATTTTGTGAAAACAAGCTATTGTATAAAACCCTAAGCCTATGAAACCTTTCGGGGGAAAAAATTCTGCAGTTTATTTTGTTTAAATGTTGCTACCTAAAGATTTTCCCACTATGACAGAGATCTGGATACTGAGAGCCTGACAGTGAAATGGAGCATGTGGAAAGGGATTGCATTAACTAGTGGTTGTAATGCTGATTAAAATTTTGAAGGAGAAAAAAATCAGAAAATGAAAATACTAACACTGTATTTCAAGAAACGGTCTCCCTTCGGAAGGGCAGTGTTCAGCCTGTGTGAGAGCAGTGAGGATAAAGGTCATTCTTCTGAAGTACTTTTTCATCTGGGACCTTGCAATCACAAATAATAGTAACAAGCAAAATGGAATTTTAGTTTGAGATGTTCAATGTCTTAGCTTTAATGTTTAAAATGTTTAGTGATTTCTATTGATTGTGATCTTGTAAGCTCTGGCCTATATCAAGTCTTTTATAGCCCCTGCTCCCTTAAATCTGTAATTTCCTATAATATCTAATCTTTAATGTAAAACAAACTTAAGGTTCTGGGCCTCATGGTTGTGTAGGAACGCTCTGGGAAAAGGCTGTCTATACAGAGTGCCAAAAGGGGGAAAACTTTAACATACTAATTTTTATTGTGTTAGTTTTTAAGCCAGTCTTACCAACTTTGAGGCTGGACTGAAGATTTTTGAACACTTGCTTCTTTTTTAGAGACCTGCTTTCCAACCTTAAATGATGTCTGATTTTTTTCCTGGGTTGCTGTGCCCTTAGTTCAAGGGAATTGTCGGTGAAAGCTTATGCTTTTGTAAAGCTTCTACCCACCACTTTAACTGGGTTGTCAGATCAACACAACGCCTCGTTTATGGAGATGTACTCTGGATCTGTTACTGAGCTGTGGTTCAGAATAGCTATTGAGGAACAAGTTGTTCTGCCACAGTTGTTCTGCGAGCGCTTCATATGCGTACTGCTTCATTCCAAATTGAACATGCCTTTTTTGACTAGGTTCAGGCTATTTTGGAAGGTGGAGTAAACTAAAACGCGGAGGAAAAAAGCTCTGTTCTTCCCAAAATAAGGTGATCTGTATTGGGCATCTTTTCTGTGAGCTTTTTGTGTTTTGAAGTTGATATCTACCTGGGCAGGCTGATCCCAAGCCATGCGTCTGGCCCTGAAATTTTTGCAATTCATTTTATGGTAACAGGGAGTCCTTAGGAGATCAGCTGTTTTCTATAAAAAGCAGGATGATGCCAATTTTAATAGAGGGGTCAGCGTGCTTGCCTTCTGTGCCCTGGCTTGGCACATCGTCCTTTTGTATGACCAGGCTGGGTGAGTGACGGGGCAGACTTGCACCCGGTTGCATAAAGGGTTGACATGAATGAATTGGGATGAAGCTGATGTTCCACCTGCCGTACAGATGCCATTTAAATAAAGATGTCCCCCTGATCCTGAAAGCATTTACCCATCACAAGGGCTGGCAGCGCTGGGTAATAGTTAAGCTGTTTAGTTTAGCTCATGGAAAACAGGAGCAGATTTCAGTGTTGCCTTTCTGGGTGGGCAGTGTGACATTTTGAATGGTCATGGGCCTCTTGGCTGGTGAGGAACCCTTGTGGAGCTGGTGGCCAGGAGAGCAGGCGGTGCTGGAGGGGTGGTTGATGCTCTGCCTGGGGTTGTGAAATGGCCTGTCCTTACAGACTGCCAGGGCAGCGGCGGATGTTGAGATTGGGCTTTGCTTTCCCACGGTGCTGTGTAACCCCTCCTGCTTCCCGTTCACTGTGGCGTTACCCAACTGCCATTGCTTCTGTGGTAACATACTTGCATCCCCCCATCTTGCGTTTCCCAGGAGAAAGCGGAGCCGAATGGTGCGAGATCTGTAACTGGGCTAGTTGCCCACTCACGTGTTGGCATTTGGATCAGAGGGATCGGTTGGATCAGTGGAAAAGCTTCCTCTTCCCTCTGCCACACCTGGGCGCTGGGCAGGGCTGCTTGTTCAGCTCACACAAGCAGTGTGGCACCTCCAGTATGTGTTTCCCTTTTTTCTTTTTTTTTTTCTTCTTTCTCTTTTGGAAAAGAACAGAGCAGGACTGAAAGGTAAAGGTGAATTTCCATGGTGCCCAGTGTAAACATCAAACTGCTTGTCCCTACCTCCTGTGCCTGCAAGCCCAGTGACCACAGTAGGGTGTGCTGATGGAGAGCCAGTGGCTTTCCTTACTAGTGATGGGGGATCCTCTCCTTGTTCCTTTCTGTTATCAAAAAGAATTTGCTGGAACAGAAGCGACAGCAAATCCTTGCTTTTCGGTACCAGACCTTGGTCTAGAAGGCAAGGTACTGGTTAAACAGTAACAGAAACATGCAGGCTGGGTTTCCACTTAGATTGAGCATCATGTGTGGTGCCTGCTCCACACCTTCCTGCTGGACGGAGGGCTATGCTGAGGAGCTGGGATGCTCATGTTAGCCAGTGGACGAACAGACACGCCAGTGGGTGAGAGCAAATTGCCACGAGGGTATATAAAACAGACGAGGTTTTACTTCTCACCTGCAAGCTTGAGTCCTCTTTATGTAATTGGTGACCACAAGTCAGTAGTTTGTAGACTTTGGACAGATTATATGGGAAGAATGTATAAGCTGGGTCCCAGCCTGATTTTTTTGTGGCGGGTGGGGGGGGTGGGGAATGGAAAGTGTGTTGAGGAAGGATTTAGAGGAAAAGAAAGTTGGAGTGGAAATTGGTGAAGCTCCTGGAGTACACTGATGACTGCTGTGCTCTAATCCTGCCTTATTCTTTCCCTATTCTGAACAAGTGTTCTAAACAAGTCTTGCATTTTACAGACTTGAGCTAAATGTAATCATGAGGAACAGCTTTCAGGCTGATAGTGTGGGAGGACCTACCTTGTTTTCCTGGGGTTGCTCTGATAACCTCAGCTGCTTTAGGAGTGGTGTATGGAGCACACTGGGGGCTTATAATCAGGGGGAGGTTTACAGTCCAGTTTATCAGGATCAGGAAGAGACTGGCCTTGCTGGTGAGCACTCAAAATATTGATGTATGCTGTAGGACAGAAAGCAATGTCTCCATAAAAACTTCTGGGTCTGGGAGGAGAGTGTCTGAAGAGGGAGGAAAACAAAAAGTATTGCATCCATGCATAAGAGACGGATGTTAGAGCAACGCCTTCACTTCTGCCTGCTAGAAGTCACTCTGGATATAAGGTGGTTCCCCCTCCCTGTTGTCCCTGCAGTTGCTTGCTGTCCTGGCTATCTCTTGAAGTCGTCTCCATTGTTAAAACTGCTCTGTGCTCCATGCTTCAGGGTCAAGGATTGTGCATTTCCCTCTTTTGTATCATGTACAGAAGCTCTCCTTCCCCATTGCTCACCTTGGCAAACATGAGGTACTCCCATCTGACAGGACCAACGAGTGCATGGTTCCTGTTCAAGCAGGAAGATGAACTGGGCTAGAAATAACTATTGTTGTTAGCGTGCCTGGGAGGGGACAAAACTTACCTTTGTCTTGTGTCAAACATTTGCTGATGCTCCGGTAGGTTAAGGAGGTGATGTGCCATGGTAGTCTCCAAGTGCTGCTGCCTTTGCTGGGTTTGTGGCTGACTTTTGTTGACAGCACAAGGGACTTTATAAATTAAAAATGTTAGTCCTAAACCTTGCACTCCTGATTCCTGTGTATTAGCCTGGAGGGGCTTTATAGGATTCCCCTGGTGTGAGCTGCTCTGCACCTTGTGGCATTTGAAAGCAGGAGGGACGTCGTATATGATGTGAAGAAACTTGGTAGAGGACGTAAGAGAACGGCTAGTTCTAATCCATTCAGCAATGCTAATTAAAAAGTGGTAGAAAAGAGAGCATGTAGAGGCCAAGCATCTTGGTAGATAATTCCTCTGCAGTATTTAAACATTTTGGTGAAAGAAATATATTTGGAAACTGCTGCTAGTGCGTAAGAGAGTAAGGGCAGAGTTGCATCAAACTGGAGGAGAAAGATGAACTGATTAGTTTCCTCACTGTTTTCCCCCCTACACTCTCGTTAACATTTGCAGTGGAAAAAGTCATCTTGTTTGAAAAATGTCACTTGGTTAAAGAAAAAACTACAACCAACCAAAAAGTCTAAGCAAGCATTTACTACACTGTGTAGTGGGTGGGATTGTAGGACCTACACAAAAGCAAAGCTGGGGACCTAGACTGGCCCAGGAAGGAGCAGAGAGGAGTGATGGACTAGGGCTGGATGTGGCACGGTCAGTGGTTCTGGTGTGAAAACAAGGCATTGTAAATAGTTCCTCCTCCCAAAACAGACGTGTTGATTCAGTCCACTGGTTAGTGGATACATAAGAGCAATAGTTAATTTAAGAGAAGAAAATTAATTTTTAACGTTAGCAAGGGGTTAATTTGGAGTTTGGAAAGAGGGCATTGTAAATGCTGGGGTAGTGCAAGCCTGTCAAAGTGCTCCCCACCATCACTTGTGGAGCAGAGGTTGCTGTTGTGCATGGTTCAAAACTACCACTTGGGTGGAAAATGGGAAGTATTTTCTGTTGGGGGAAAAATGTAGAAAGAAACAGGAAAAAGCATGTCCTGTTTTTGACAAAACCCCTAAACATCATCTCCCCCTGCCCCCAGTAAAACCCACGGACCTCTCCAGAATTTGAACTTTCTAGTTCCTCTTTGGTTTAAGAAAAACAGTATAACACAAAGCTCCCTCCCCTCCAGAACACCAAAATATTGACTAAAAATCATGCCCAAATGTTGTTCTTGGTGGTGGGACATAAGCAGAGTTCTCCTGGGGAATAAACTGGTGGTACACCTCCAGGTGCTGCCTATAGCTCAGATGCTCTCTGCTGCTCCACATAAATCTGTGTGGGTTTGCAGGGAAGAGGCAGATTAAGTTTTCTGAGGACCTTTTTTTTTTTTTTTTTTTTTCAAATGCTGGTGGATGCTGTGGAATGGCCAATATTTTAATGTAATGCTCTTGGTCAGTTGTGCCTATTCTCTGCACTTTTTATATTTTGGGAACCTAACAGCGCTCTGCCTTCCTTGGGTTTTTACCCTCCTCCTCCTCCTCTCAGCTGTATAACTGGGTAATTCTGTCTGGTTGATAATCCCTGGCCTCAGACTCTTAGGTTAAATCCACAGGAAAGCATTATCTTCTCATCTTCTCCCTCCCCTATTTCCTCATTACCTGCACCCTGTGGATGTGCTCCCAAGATGCTGGGTGTGGGTTACAAGTTCCTGAGAAAATCTGTGGTTAAATAATTAACGTGGCATAACACTGAGCTCCCCCACTCCTCTCCCCTCCCTGGGGCTCAGTGATGACAGTGAATATTTCCCTTTTGAGCTTGTCCTGCCTGTCCCAAAGAGCAGATCTCCTTGATTGGATTCTCTCTTTTTTGCTTTCTTTTGCCTCCTCTTTGTGACAGCAAATAATGCACAAACTGCAAACAAGAGGTGGAATTGCAGACAAGGAGCTGGCCTGTAAGTCTTTGATAGTCTGGTTACATCCCTGCTCAGCAGAGAAAACAGCTTCTTTCTTGAAAGAAGGTGAAGTGAGTTCTTTCAGCTCAAATTAGTGCAAGGATGAAGCTGCTCTATGGAAACAGCTGCACTTCGTTGAGGTCTGGTTTGAGCTTCCAGAGTGAATTTGCACCAGCAAGCAGCAACACCCAGACCTCCATGGTGGATGTGCCTGATACATGCTCCCCTCTACTGCTGCTAACTCCTGACCTGAGCAGGGTGTGTGCTGCAAAGAGAAACATCTCTCCAAAAAGCTTTCCATAACCAACCTGGGCTGGAGCAAAATGTTAGTCTGGCTGAACAGTTCTTCCTCTGGCAGGAGGCAGACCTGAAGGTCATTCTGACTGCTGTAAAGCATGGATTTCATGACTTAGACATGAAGATGGAAAGGAAGGGACAATGAGTGGGAGTTAAAACCTTGGTGGGAGTTATGGCCTGTAAAGAAGTGGCTCTGAAAGGATTGTTGAGGTATGTGTCATTGAGCAGTTCAGTGCAAGCTCCTAGCCTGATGTGGTGGCAAGAAGGGTCTGGAGTGATCAGTGCCTCTGCAGCAGGGTAGTGGATAAAGATACCAAGGACTGACTTTTTTGATATTATATTGGCATGATACTTATATGAAAATGAGTGAAATAATGTCCTGTTTGCCTGCATCTGGGTAGGTGGTGTCTGATGACCTGGGTTGTGTGTGCCCCAATATGAAGGGCAAACAGGGCAAACCCTCATGGGTTTGCGACTCCATGGATGACAAGCAAGGGATCTGAGCTGTCCTGCCACCCTCCAGTATGGTGCTCCCGTACAGTGGCTATGGAGGGCATAGGAGATAGCTGTGGAAGAGTTGGTTTGGACCATCCCTTCCTGCTTATGATACCATCTCTAAAGGGCAAGTGGTGGTAGCTCTCCAGGAGGTGGGGGAGTGGGAGGGCTCACAGTGATACCTGAAATTCTTTCCCCTAGGCCTCTGCATCAGGGCAGGAGGCAACAGTCCTGGTTGCAATTCATTGAAGACCACACACTTGAAAGCTGCAGTAAAGTGTGACGTGCCCGGTCTGTGTATTGTATTCTTCAAGGGGAAGATGCCCCGAGTTGCACTATGAATAAAAGTGATGCTTATGTTAATGAAGAAAATCAGGGCAAGTGGGTTGTTGGAATGCTGCTTTGTTGAGACTGTCAGAAGCTGTGTGGCCTCCCCAGCGCCCAGGGCAGTAGGTATGGATTAGACTGTGAACATAGTTGCTTGCTGTCCTGGAAACTTTAGGATTATCCCATTTTTTGCCATTTGTCCCAAAGCCCTTCATGAAACAGCAAGAAGTTCTAGCTCCTTTGGACATTTCATCTGTGCACCAAATCCCTGGCATATGCAACTGTGTCAGCCCCCCTTGCTCCCTAGGGAGCTGGGATGCTGCCAGCTGGTTTGGATGTCACTCTAAAGTGCCTCTGCTCTGGACTGATTTAAAACCGAAAGTATTATGGGCTGGAGCAACAGCTCTGCTGATGCTCTGATTTTAGGCATGCTGTCAGGCTGTGCAGTGATGTGCGCAGGACGGTCTGTGTGCTTGGGGCTTGGGGGAAATGAAGAGATGTGGTGCTGTTGCAGTATTGCTGGGATCCTATGTGGTCCCAGGCTGGGAGCTGGACACGGAGCATGGTCTGTGCCAGGCTTAATCCGTCCTGCCCAGGAGCTCTCCTACCGAGAGGCCTGCTGTCTTCCTACAAAGGTGGGCCTCTTACTTGCTATCTTCCCCACCCTCTTTCAAGGCAGGTGGAAGGAGAGGAGAAGAGCTGACAATTCGTATGTTTTAATAGGTCCAAACCTTGTGCCCTGTGCTGTCCCTTCTGGAGCACCAAACCATTGGTACCTGTCCTTGTAAGAGTTTGCCTGGCTCCTGCCAAGGGCTTTGTTTTGTTTTGTTTGTCCTGGGTGCCACTTCATGCCTAAAATCCTAGGAATCCTGTAAAAGCGATGGAAAAATATTTTGTCGGGTAAGTTAATTTGTGAACCCACAAAATCCAATATTGTTTTTAGCTCTGTCACAGATTCCTTACATAATTTTGGGCCCCTTCAGTGCTTTCCAGAAGGCCAGTGTGACTGTTACGTTTAGGTGGGGTTCATGTGGAAATTAGTAAATTAAAAAGGCCAGGCTCAAGGTTAGTACCAGAATCAATAGTCTCAAGTGAATTGATTCATGAAGTTTGGAAAAGCACCTCTCATGCTTCTCTGTGCCTCAGCTTTCCTTTCTGGTAAGTGGTGCTGTGGAAGCCTCCTGCTGGGTGTTGTACAAACTAGCTCAGCTTCAGTCAGACACAGCAATGATGGCTGTGGAAAGACCTGCTGCTGGTGAGACCAAGAAGAAGAAAATGGGAAATACCCAATGTGTCCGCAAAGAAAAGGAACCCAAAGAGCCCTTTGATCTCAAGCTTTTGTGGGTTTCTTTTTATTTTGCTTGCTCACGCTCCTTGGAGGATTTCTGGAGGAGCTCCAGAATTCAACCTTGGTGAAAGCCACCTTCAGACCTACAGGCCGTGTCCCCCATGGGGCTGTGTGTGTGTGTGTGGGGACAGCTCTGGCCATGGGGCAGGCACTGCTGTTTATGTGACTGCTTGGACCAGTTCCTAAAGCAAAGTACCCAAAGCATGGCTAGGCAGATTAAGTGTTTCCCCTACTGAGTGGTATTTGTTGTGATGTAAAGCTGGAATGGTTCCTAGAAAGCATTAAAACACAAATAATATTAACCAGAACCAAGAGAGAACAGCCAGTTGCTTGGAAATGAGAACTATGTTACAGTGAGAATGGGTCAGTAGGAATGAGGCCGCCTGGTTTCTACTACTGAATCCCTCGAGAGCCTCGGTGAAGCCTGGTCCAGTAGGTCAGGGCGCGAGCGGGGCACTTGTCTGTGCCAGGGTAGGACTGGGAGGCCTTGACTGTGGGTGATGCTGCTGAAGTGGAGCACACGGGGCAAGGTTCACCCTGAGATCATGGGCTGGGGAGTCAGTCCCTCTGACTCGACATACCTGCCTGTCAGCTGGGACTGATCCAGCCCGCCCACCCCGGGGACGCTTAGAAAGGGCATTTTTTTTTTTGTAAGGTGTTTTAGGATCCTGGGAGTTGACATGCTAATCGCATGCAAAGTGCTGTTCTTTGAATGCACCATTTGTTTATTGAGCTATTTACCTGGGTGATAACATCTCCTCCCCTTCCCTCCAATATGAAACGTGCTTGATAACTCACGTGAGCGCTCCTAAGGCTAAAGGGACAGTCAGCCCGTTTAATCTGTGCTGTCATGGAATAAATAACCCACTCGGCTAATTCCCTGCAAGTTTACCCTAATCTTACCTCATCCTCATCTGTGTTCACACGTGCAAATGGATGCTGTCAGCAGTATGTAATGTGTTTCCCTCTCTCACAGCTTAAATGAGTAAATCCTGCAAGACCTAAGCTTTGGAGATGGAAATTGCATTATGTTGGTGGTCTTGGGCATGTGATTAAGTTGCCTGAATCACGGCTTGAAAGGATGGTGCTGGCTTCAAAGGAAATACATTCCTTTCTATTGAAATTTCACACTATATTTTGGGGAAAACCATGTTTTTCAGTTTTTCTTCATGTTAAATAGATGTGTACAATCATGTTTGTACTTCAGAGTAGTTTCTACCATGGTTTGTGCAAGAATTTCCCACAGCAACCAGGAGAGAAAGAAACTACCGAAACCCACTGATTTTTTTTTAATTTTTTTTTAACATACTGAAAAGGCGGGCAAGGGACTCGGCACAAGCATAGGTCCTGAAACTACCTGTATTTTTCTCAAGTCTTACCCTTTACTGATTCTCAATTGAACTTGATGGTAGAAAGAGTTTGTTACTTTGAAACAGGAAGTTGCAGCACCCTGCAACTCTTCTCCTCCTGCCTCTTTGTCACTCCTGATCTTACTTGCTCTGTCACCTTTGGAGGAAGATGATGTGTTTCCATGCAGGGGCTGAGGTAGGGAGTCAGGCTCCTGGGTGTTTCTGTAATTGAAAATCATATTTAAACGACAAAGTTAATGTTTCTGTTTTCACTTTTGGATGGTGCTTGATTTTATTCTTGTGGAAGGCACATTGGGATGATGTACTTCACTGGGGTGGGCTTGCAGCAATGGCGCTCCTTCTTCCTGCAGTCACTGTGTGGTCTCTAATTGTTTCAGTAGCTTGTCTGGTCAGCAGATATTTTGACATCTGTGTGTTTTGAGAGGGGAAGGCAGGCATTTAACCTTCGGTTGGAGCAAGGCTCAGCATCACTGTTCATCTCTTATCCAGTGCGAGACTTGCCCAGAGACCATCCAGTTCAAACCCCCTCACCCCTCTGTGTGGGGGTGTGGGTTGAGACTTCTCCCCAGCTCTGTGAGCCCCTGTGCTGCTGGAGATGTCGGATCCCATTGCACAGTATGCAGGAGGTCCTAGAGTGGGGGGAAAAGCCCTGAAGTTGTCTGGCAACAGGGAATGGTGTCACTTGGTGTCCTTCTGCGCAGCAGACCTGGAAACAGCACCTTTAGTTTTGTCTTTGGGCACAAAGCTGACAGGTCAGGCAGCTCCATTGCTCCTGGAGCCTGTTTCACCATGTTGGGGAGAAGTAGTTCAAAAAGGCTAGAGAGGGTTTGAATTGGATACCAATCCCAGGCACAGAGAAGTTGTAGGTGTGCAGGGAATGTGTGGTTTGCTGTCCTGATCCTTTCCTGCTGCCCGGCAAAGGTCCTGATCTTAAGACCTTAAGATCTTGAATTTGCAGATTTCTCATAATATTTTCACCAGGTGGCAACCAAAAGAAAAAGAGGGATTTCAAGACATAAACATAAAGTCATCCTGCACTGTTGAACAGAGTGGTGAAGCGGAGTTCAGTTTTTTTCAGTTGGGGCTTCCTCAAATGGAAGGCTGTGTGGAGCCATTGAGCTGGTGGAATCCAAAACCTGGATGCAGCATTTGATGTCTTACTGCAAAGTATTTCTTCTCCCATGCCAACTTCAGCACTGAAGAGCCTGATGATCCCTTATCCAGGTGCTTTGGGAGTGATGACTAATGCAGGGGAAGGGCCAGGGCTTGGAAAGGATAGTGTGCATCACTCTTCTGGGCAGATAACCCAATGGATGGGTGGATGTGGGAGCAGCTAGGCTGTTATGTTGGGTCACTGAGGAAAGGGGAGGGGTGAGGCCCTCTAACCTAGAGGGGTTTGGGCTCTGCCCTGGGCTAGCAAAATAATCATCATTGTCAACATCTGGCCCATCAATTTTTCCATTAGAAGCTCAGTTCTTTGTGAGATTTTAATATCCTGGCTATTTCAGATCGCACTGAGAAACAGCATGCCCCTGCACAGGCACTCAGCATGGATGCTTTAGTTGTTTGCAAAACCAACATATGTAATAATAATTTATTGCATTGCCTTGAGAATGGGGGAAATGGCAAAACCAAGTCCCCATGTGGTAGGAGTTCTTTTCTATCAGACAAGCTGTAGGAATGATGTGCATGCAATTAACTGTAATAGGAAGAGAGTAGCTGCTGAGGGAGGGTTTGGACAAAGGGACAATTTTTTGGCTGAGGTTCTAGTTTGAAACACAAGACCTCCTTGATGATAGGGCTGGTTCAGATGCCTTTTGGTCAGTGTTGTAGTCCTTCCGCCTACCTTGCTGGGCAGGACTGAAGACTGCTTTATGTCACTTTTTGCATCTTTCCTTGCTCTTGGCTCTGCAGTTGCCTATGTGAGACAACACTGCACTAGCTGCCATAGTGGGGGGTATGTTAGGTTGCATGGTGGTGGCTGTAAGCATAATGCGGCTGGTAACTGTGGTCCTTTTTGAGTGGTTGGCTGCAGTACTGCCCCATAACCCTTTTCTATGGCACAGTGAACTGGGAATATCTGGCCTTGGAATCCAAGACCTCACTGGGTTTAGCATGGAGCATCCTGAGAGGAAAGGGATGCCAGTGGAGTCCTGATACCCCTGTTTTTCTGTTGTCTACTTTATATGGCTCTCCTGGGCCACAGAAGACCCCAGGTATCTGAGAGACCAGAAATGACACGGAAGTTTATCAGTCGCAGATGCCCAGTGAAGTGTGGTGGAAGACTTGGAGGAAATCACTGTCTTCCTCATGGGTAGCATGGAGAGCTGTTGAAACGTGGTGTCCCATTGCAAGCTGAGAGGCATCTTGGTGTGTGTACATGTGGACAAAACCCTGTGGAGTTTTGATCCATAACCCATACCCCACTAGGCAAAGTGGTGGCTTGGAAGGGTCAGTGAAAGGTCCTCCTGGTACCTGCTGTATGTGCACAGCTGGGGGCTGGTCCACGGTGTAGTCCAGAGCAGATGCAATGGGACACAGGAAGATCTCTTCTTGGGCAGATCTGCAACTCCAGCATGTTGTAGTGTCTCTCATCAACCTTTGCATCACTTACCAAGTCTAAAACCTAGAGCTAACCCTTCATAAAGTCCTGTCTCAGATAAATCACTTCCAAACCTCAGGGTGGTTATTTAAAGCTCTGGGTAAAACATTTTGGTCTCTAGGTGGGCACAAAATTAAGGTCGTCTGCTTTGCAGCTAGACTGAGGAGCTGGAGCTTTCCTGAGGGCATGAGCTGCATGTGCATCTATGTGGCATCCCTGCAAAACAGGATCTGGTTTAAGAGAGTATTTCTGTACTGGAAACCACGTAAGTATATGCTTAGGTCCTATGGAAGGCAAATTAACTTAAGCGCATATTAAAGTTAATCATGTACTTAAGTGATTTTCTGAGTTGGCCTGGATCTGGAGTGGCACATAAGGCTCCCTTGAGTTGTGATTCACAGCCCTGTTCTGTAGTTCCTTCCCAAGGCAGGTGCTGATTTGTTTATTTTTAATCCTTTCCTTAAAGATGACCTGTTTTGGCCTTACTGCTTTGCAAATTATTGGAAAGGATGATGTGAAAAGTTAAAGCGCTCTGAGCAACACAGTCCTTTTGAAATGACTAAGAGAATTCGTACCATTCATTTCAAAAGGGCTCCGTGTAGCACGAGTAATGCCCTAACAAGGATGTTTCACTGAAGGATACTGTTGGAGTTGAAATGCTGTCTGGTGTGATCAGAATGACAACCTGCTTGAAATCAGTGTGGTGTAATGTGCTACTATAGATTACTTTCCTTTAATGCCTTTTTTTTTCCCTTCCTGAAATCTTCTGGAGATGGGTGGGATGCTTGCAGCATGGATTTGAATGTGATCTTGTGTAATAAGAATAATAAGCAGGTGCATTGTGTAATATTTAAGTGGAAAGCTACTGCCTAGAAGGGAAAAGAAATGGGGCTACTGCTGCATCTTTTCCCCATATGAGCATTGTTCCCCAAGCACTTACTGGTTTCCCTGTGTGTGAGGTTTATTTAAGTAAATTCCTATTTAGTGGATGGGATGCTTTGCTTCTGAATTGAATATTTTTTTTTTTTTGGTAGAACTTCTTACATTTATAATAGACAGTGCTAATATATAGGTTCTTCGTAAGAAGAATAACATTTTGCCTGGAAATAACAGGATCATTTGATGAATGCTTGAGTGTTGCTAATGAAAAAGGGGATGGGAGAGGAAATGACCTTTAATAAGGAGTTTAAGTGGCATTTTTCTTATAAAGTGCCACCATGTTTGATTTTTTTCACAGAAAAGAGAAGCCAGAGGTGTTCGTGAGGCAGGTGTAGTGCAGCTAAGTGCCTGAAGACTTTACTTGGCTAGTTTTTCTTTGTGCCTCCATACTTACCCCATCCTTGCTTGACTGCAGGCCGGTGCTTCCTGGAGCCTGGCAGCCCTGGCCAGCAGCGTCCCTTGCTGTCTGGGGACAGCCCAGCAGATGCAGTCCTCCTGGTGTTTCAGCCCATGTTTGCAAATAGCTGTCTGTTCTTGTGTTCTTTGTCCCCGCTCGACCTGGCTGGGAATGAACCCTTGTCTTGACCTGCCGCCTCCTCTGGTAGGAAGGCTGCCAAGCGACTTCCAGCTGAAAACACAGCTTTTTAGGAAAGGGAACGAGTTACTTTTTGGCTTGCCTTTTGGACCTCCAGCCTCCAGACTAGGCAGGTGCTCCTTCTAGTCCTCACTGCAGTAAATTCAATCTTGCCAAGACCAGCAGTGACGTTGGATGCTTTTCTGATTGAATCCTCTCTCCAGTGTTGGCCCATACAAAACCTTGCAACTTCAGGTCGCTCGAAGGAGAGGGTTTGCTCCTGTGAAGGTGCCTGAATGACTCCCTTCACTAAGGAGAGTCCTCAGCTAATATTTAAAATCCATTTTAAATCCCACTAATGCAAATGGTCCTTTAGCAAGAGCAGGACATGATCTTGGGGCTTTCATCTCCACATATGATGTGGTGCTGAAGGCTTGTTTGCACAATACTGACATCTCTTAGCTGTACTGATGAATGTTTCTGTGCATCATATGTCCATTTGTTTTTATCAGAGGACTAGTGCAAAGGTGGACTTGTCAGTCTAGAAGGAGGACCATAGACTGTCTTTCCAGAACCAAGGAAGTTGGCAGAAACTGGAAGGTGCCATCTTTGAACTAGAGAGGTGCTGTTCAAGAAGTGTCTGGTCCCTCAGAGAAGCAGCAGCTCACAGGTCCCCTTAGCTCCTTGTGGCTTATACTGCTAAAATGGGGACAAAACCCAAAACTTGAGGTGTCACCCCAGAAGGGTGGTTGGCCCCTCATTTAATGAGGAAAGACTTGGGTTCTTGTGTTCACAATGTGTCTGTGATAGGCTGGAAAATGGAGCAAACCTGAGTGCTTTCCTTGGCTGTAGTACTGTCTCTCTGAGAACCCACTGCTGCTCAGGGTGCCTAAATTTCCTTCTCTTGAAATGCAGTAATAGTTTACTGTAGGTGTGTTATGACATTTGTAATGAACATGTTCTTGCACCGTATAGATACGAAGTTTTAAGTCCCTGGTGGGATCAATATATTAGCGTGTTTAACCTGATAAATTCCAACAGAGCTCAGAAGTAAATTCTAAAGCTGTTTTAGTCCATGAGGGCTACTGGTCCCAGTGTTGGTTTCCACCCTGAGCTGCAGTTGGTTATTTCACTGCTCTGGAAGGGGATCTGCTCTGAAAGGGGCTCACCTTCTTCCTCAGGGTGTCAGGAGCACCTCAGCTGTTAACAGAGAAATACGTCGGAGGAGATGAGGGAGGAATGGGTTTGAACTGAATAAATTTTTGCAGGTGGCCCATCCTTATTTTGCGCAGATGTTTGTTGGTAAAGTCTCTAAGGGAAGGCACTGCTCAGCACTTGCCTGAATTTGGCCATTTGGGGTGTCTGAGTGGATGGGGATTCTTATACTGGAGCTGGAAGCACTAGTTTTTAAGAGAAGGAGCAGCTCTGCTTGACACAAGCTGTAGCGCTGATCCCCATCTATCTGTGCAGGGATGGAAATTACTTGCACCCAAAAAACCGTGACAGAGAGGGTTACAAATTCTAGGGTGAAAGGGGAAATCTTTCTCAATGCAGTTGTCCTCTGTAGGTTAAAAACTGTAACGTCTATTTGTGAGGACAGGATCTGAATTGTCCAGGTGCAAATTTCCATGCAGCGCATTTTGGCTGTTCCTGAAGAGACACACCATGGGCTCCACCTCCTCTTCATGGGTAGCTGGGTGACATTAGATTTGTTTCTGCCTCTGATAAAGGTTATGAGTAGTCTGGTTAAAAGCATGATTGATTGCAATGGGCTTGAAACTTTCCTGGGATTAGCTGAGGGGCATGTGGGCTAGTACTGCTCTGTACATCCCTGCTCCCTTTTCTAGCTCCACTCTGAGCTCTCTTCCTTCAGAAAAGCTCTTTTTTTGCCTCGTGCCTTATGGCCACAGTATCTTCCTTGCTGGTTGGCACTTGCTCAGCTCTTCCTGGTCCCATGCACTTCCCCTACGCCCCTGCCAGGCTGTACCCAGTGCAGCCATCATCCCACATCCTTCAGGCATCCACTTCTTTTCCATCCAGGACTGAGTGCTATGGGGCAGCACAGCTCCGAACTTCACCTCTTGGGAGGTGTGGGTTTTTTTTTTTCTATGGCTTGTTGTTCTTGAGGTTCCATTTCTCCTGCCTGCAGAGTGGGGACAATGCTTCCCCTCATGGGGCTGTGAGGCTGCAGGGAGGTGGTGCGTTACCACAGCTGAACATTGGCTGAGTTGCGACGACTGTGTGTGCTCCTGGCCTGCTGCAAATGTGAGGCAAAGCCCTGCAGCTGAAACCACCGAGAAGTCACTTCACCCAAATTTGTTAAGCTGCGGTGACTTGGTTGCAGGCACCTTGGTATTTAGGAAGTGCTCTGGTGTCTGAGAAAGAAAGTGTATTGTGGGGTTTATTAGTTTTAATTAAATGTTTTTGAAATAGTGGAGACTTCTGCTGGGAAAAATAAAGAGGTTTTGGTTTTCTTACGCTATCAAACCATCCCTGGACATGGTGCAGATAGCTGTGTGGTTGCTGGGGACTTGCCACCTTAGCTGTGATTACTTTTGCAGACACACTTCAAGTACAATTCTATTGAAGCCCTTTGTAGCCCTGCAGTGAAGGGAATTATAAAGGGTTTGCACAGCAAGGCTTGGAGTTTCTGAGCTTATGAAAATGAAGAGTGTAACATGTTCTTTGCAGTCTTTTGAAAGCATCTGTCTAGACACATGCATTGTCATATAACGATGGATATTCTTCGCTTGGGGTGGGCGTCATCATCCTTCATTAGAGCAGGAAGAACTTACCTGAATCCACCATTCTGTCTCCAAAAATGGTGAAGACTTTTTCTGTCAACTAATAGTCATATAGCTATTAAAGGGAGCTTTGATCCCCTATGGAAAACAATTCTGCATCCATCCCAGAGGACAAACAGGGCTCAGATCTGTTGGGAGCTTCCAGCATTGCTTTTACTGTTGGGGTGCTGCAGCCATGAGGACCAAATTTGTCCTGTATGTCCCCATGGGAAACACTGGGGTAATCTGGGCCTGTTGACTTGGGTGCAGATGACCACTGTTGTGTCAGAGGTTGGCTCTCGAGCATCACAGCTCTGTGATAGCTGCAGTAATTTGTTGCCTAGAACATATCTCTATGCATATCCTCTGGTCATTGGGTTTATGTCCACATAGTGCAAAGAAGGCGATTTTGGTTGATGGGCCAGGTTTGGGCTGATTTTGAAGGCCAAGCCTTCTGCAGTTGTGGAAGAGCTGTAGGTGTGGCTGTGGTTGGCTGAGAGGAAATCTTTGCCTTCCCACAGTGCTGTGGCTGTGCTCACTTTCTTTTGTTTTTCAAAGGCAAAAGCAACAGTGAAATAAAAAAAGTAAAGGAAATCCCAAACTCCAAAGCATCTGGGCAACTGGGCTACACACCTGTGAGGGCAGAGAAGAGAAACAATGTTGAGAAAATGCAAGTGTGAACCTTGTGTTTGATAATTTTGGCCTGTAAAGGACTCATGCTGTTCAGTAGCTTTGAAACATCACCTTTGGTTTTTATCCCATATTGATGGAGATGAAAAGTGCCAAGCTTAAAACCGTGGCAATTTTCATGGTAGTGATGGTAAAAGGAAAAAAAAAAAAAAGTGAAAGATTATCTCTTCCTTGCTGAATATGGGCCTCCTGTCTCTGTGCCCCCCAAAACCAGAGGGGAGCAGTAGGTCCCCCTGTTTGTGCTCAGATGGTGGGAGGTCCTGCACAGGCATCAGGATGGGCTGTTCCTCACTGCCTCCCTCCCTGAGCTGGGGGCTACCCCTGCTCAGAATTTTGGGGGTGTGAAGAATCACTCATCCTCAGAGACTGGGAGAAACAGCTCTGAATGTCTATTTTGCCTGCTCCTGTTCTTTTTGTTGGCTTGTGTGCATGCATGGAGGTGATGCTTTACTTTTAATTTATTTTTTTTTTAAAGTTTTCCCTTCTGCTTCCCAGGGCTTTTGAGGCCCTCATGTAGGCGCTGGTCCCCATAGCTGTTCTTGAGGAAGTCCGGGGTCTCTGTCCTTGGGAAGGGCTGGGCTTGCAGCCCAGCTAATTCTTAAACCTATGTCTGATCGGTGATGTAGACACAGCACTTCAGGGCATGGTTTAGGAGACATGGTAGTGTTGGGTTGATGGTTGGACTTGATGATCCTAGAGGTCTTTTCCAACCTTAATGATTTTATGATTCTGTGATTTGGCTGCAGAGATTTGGCCCTCTCGGTGAGCTTCCAGTGCTTGAAGAGAAAGAGGGGCATGTTCTATATCGGGAAGGGGGGGAAAGAGGAGAAGTGGGATCGTTTTCCTCTTTCTCATTAATTTATTGCTTTTAATTCTTACGAAGAAGAGAAAGTAGGCTCAAAGCTCAGCATTATTGTCCAAGCCCTCAAAGGCAATGGCTATTGTATTGAGACACGACAAGCTGAGGCCTCCCACTGGCTCCTCATCCTGTTCTCATCCCAGCTGGTGGCAGGGCTGCAGTGGGGAGGCATCGGGGCATGCAGGGTGATTGCCTTTTCAGGAACCATTGGTCAACCAGCTCACCTCCAAGAAATGTGGGCACACTTCTGCTTGGCTCTTTTGAGCAGCTGCGTGGGTCCGCTGATCCTCCCCGCCTCTTGTCCCTCCACCTCTTCTGGCTGCTTGGTGAGGACTGGTGCCTCCTGAAAAGTTCCAAGCATATTAGTCATTTATGCAAGACTTTTTATTCTCCTTTTTTTCTGTAATGGCATAGCATTTAGGCGGGGGGGCGAGGAAGGTTTCCAAGCTGTCTGCTCCGGGCAAGGTAGTTGCAGAGCACCTACTCTGGGGCAGGAGGTGACATCCTGTGGGGGACCAACGGTGGCCTGTGTGGAGCCACAGGGCACTGGGTAGCTTCCTGTGGGTAAGGGACAAATATACTTGGTGGGGGGCGTGTGTGGACCTGTTGGCAGCAGGGAAAGAAGCATTCACTCTTGTTCCTCATGGCACAGAAGTTTTTTTCCCTAATTATTCCAGCCCACAGGAATTTTTTTATTTTACTGATTTTTTTTTTGTTGTTGTTGATTCTTTCATTCATTTGTTTTGGGTTTTTTTTTTCTCCTTTAATTGTTGGAGCTGTTTTTAGTCCCTGACCATAATAAAGCCACAGTGTTAACACAAGCAGCGGGATAGCTGGAATCGCAGCTGTACTACGAGCTCTGCTTTTAATTTCAGGCTGTTATTAATGAGGCTAGAAATCTTACCCTCCCCCAGTGGAGTTTCAGCTGTGTATCTTCATCCAAGTCATTCAACTGGGTGCTTCAGAGCATCTCTGACTCCATCTGAATACAACAGGTGAAGTTCAAACACTATTTGGATGTCACAAAGAGGTTTCTGGCCACTATCCTTCGCATTCCCTGGTGCAGGCAACTCTGCACAGGTGGAGGGTTGGGAGCAGGCAGCTGCAGGAGGTGGGACTGGATGTCCAAGTAGAGGGTGGCAATAGGGAACCGCAGCCCAAAGGTGCTGGTGCTGAGGAGAGGATGGGACTCATCATGTTTGGCAGAGGCAGAAGGACAGGACAGGGCAGTTGGGTGGGTTTGAGTTGTTCATGAGCTGCTGCCTGCTGCTATGGTCCTGGGGCCAAGCATGATGGGCTCTGATGGTCAGTATTGTCAGTCAATGGGGCAGCACCCATAAGCCTCCATGGAGAGGGAAGTTAGTATGGTGCTGGTGGGGAACGTCCTGCTTCTGGCCAGGCAGCATCCTGCCCTCTAAATGTGTTTGTAGAGGGGCTAAAAGCATTGGGATCATCCTCTTCAAAGCACAGAGAGAGGGTCTGTAAGTGTGGAGGCAGCTTTTGTGTGTCTGTTCGTGTCCTGGTATGCAGATACGTATGATGGTCAGTCAAAGCTGAAAGATGAGAATCTTGAAGCTGGTTGAAAAGAAAAAAAAAAAAAAACCCCAAACCTCTGTTGCCCAACCTGTAATTTGGAGCGTGGGGCTCGTTGTTAGAGGAGGCTTTTGAGGCCAATGACCTAAGATCTGAAGGCAGACTGGATGTTTCTGTGTATGTGAAGAATTACTTCAGTGCTAATGACTATTGGCTAAAGAACAAAATAAATTTGGGAACAAGATTAAACCTCTTGCCTCAGGATCAAGTCAATCTTTATATCTTGGACACTGGAACAAGATGGTATTCAGGGCAGAAGACTGCAAACCTGCCTGTTACGGAGAATTTGTATCATCCTTCAAGGCATCAAGAACCAGCCTGGGTCAAAGGCAACACCCTTGGGGATGTGGGCCTAGTTGCTGATTTCATTATGGTTCCCCATCTTCTTCCTGGCCAGCTCTGTTGTGGCCTTGCTTGGGACCCTGGTGCCTAGCTGAGGGAAGCAGACAGAAGCATGATCCCCTGACATAGCTGAGGGTAAGGAACAGCATAGGTGGTTGTGCAGATCTTTTCAGGTCTTCTGTATGGGAGGAAAAGCTGGGACTGAACTGGAGACAATCCAGACATTGGCAGTCTGTCTGTGGGCTTCCTTCTTTCCTGGTGCTGTTTGCTGTGCTCCAGTGGTGATCGATCCCATGTTTGTCTCTCCATCCTTGTGGTTGTTGTCACCACTTTCCTCTGCAGGATGAAACGAGAGCTGCTCTCCAATGCTGAGCAAAAGGGAGTCGATGCAGATTCTTTCTGCGTATTTGTGTTCCAGTATTTTCTGCCTTTGTCAGAGGAGCATGTCTTTCTCTTCTCCTTTTTGCTCCTGCAAAGTCCTGGGTGCCCACAGGAATAGTCTGTTGTTTACAGTAGAAGCAGCAATGGCAAAAAGGTTTTACTTCTTAGAATGTAATGTTGGAATTACATCCTGGATATGGAAATTCCAGTCTGCTACCGAAATTGCTGCAATAGACTTTAATTTAGAGATTGTCAGAACTTCAGGAAAAATTCCCAACAATTTGCATCTCTAAAGTGTGGTCCCACACTCCTGTTTATAACCCGTGTGTGTGAGAGAGGACGTATTTCTCTGTGGCTGAGGGCATATAATCCTCCTGGCCCCAGGTGCATGCAGTGAAGGTCAGGTTGCCTTTTATTTCCTGTGCAGATATGACTTGAGTGCTGCTAACCTGGGAAACAACTCTTTAGAACTGTAGCTGCAATAATCTTGAGTTTTTAATTTAGCACCCCCCTTCCCTCCAGGGTAATGAAGAAAACCTATTGCCTGTGCATAGGTACATGTACACACATCTCTGCAGGAGCCCTTGCTGACTGGTCGAGTTCAGCTTGCTCCTCTTTTTTGCTCTGCATCTCACGAGCGGGATGTCTGAGTCCAGTGCTCCGCAGTGTATGCACTAACCTTTTTCCTGGGTGGATTGATTGGATTTCCAGTAAAGACAAACAAAGTCAGATGTCTAACGGCACCGAGCAGGCAGTGCTGTTCTCCCCGGCCCAGCCTGCTGTGCTCAGCTCCTTATACGGCCAAAAAAAAGAAGAGGAAAAGAAGGCGTGGCATGAATACCAGACATACGAGGCATTCCTCCTAGCTGCACGCTCAGAATTTGCTTTTCCCCAGAAACTGGACCTTCTGCACATCCGTTAGTTCAGGCTCTGTACTGTTGTAGCAGGGAGAGGGAAGGCAGCATTGAACTGGCTCTGGGCAACACTTAATTGTTTCGCAGAAAGGAATTTATTTTCTGTGAGGGTTTTTTTCTTTGATGGGGGACAGAGGAGGGAAAGGGGCTGGGATGAGGAAGGGGAGAGGAGGCCAGGTTGTCCTGAAACTTGCTATGACTTGGCAAGCTGCAAGACGGTAGACTGCAATTAAATCTATTTTCTTGTCCTAAAAATCAATCTGATTCATCATTAGCCTCCGCCTTTAAATTATATTTTCCCTGAATAGCATCTTCCAGTTAGTGGGAGGCGGAGGCTAGATAAGGGAATCGATCCTGGTGCTTCATTCATAATCTGGCTTCAGCCTTTCCTCTGTGTGCAGCCTTCATTGCCTGAATAACTATGGGCATGAACGGCTGGCTGTGCTCAGGGCTGCTCTAATCCAAGCTTGGACTGTAGGTACAAAGCACAGGCCCTGTATTTATTAGATATGGGCCCTAACATCTCCAAGTGTGCCTGGGTTTCTGAAGCACTGGCTTATTAGTTTGGGTTTAGCATCTTCTCAAGAGTTTGAATGAGGAAGGTCAGGCCAGTCCATCACCTCTCCTGGTTTGCTACTGATTCATGGTGTACAAAGGCACCTCCTTCAGTGACACGGGAGCTGAACTGCCATGGCAGGTGTTGTGGTTTTCTAGGTTGTTTGGAAACCAGATTGTGGACTGGAAGCCACAGCAGAGTGAATCACGGCGCTGCCTGCGCATGGGCGGCCGGCCTGCCTGCCAGCACCTGGGGCCACGCTAGCAGGGACACCTCCAGCCAGCCTTGTTTGCACTCACTTCTGAAGGGAGGGCTGTTCCAAGAGCACGGATGTGACCTGTGCTCCCTGGGGCGTCTTTCCGTGGATTCTGTCTGTGTTTCATGGGGGCCAAGCAGGTGGGAGAATTGAGCAATTGTTACTCAGCCAAAAGGCTTTTCTACCAGGGCAAAAACAGCCTTACAACTTTGACTCATGTTTTATTGCCTTAGGATCAGAGTGCCTGGAAAGCAATTCTCTATTGTCTCTTCACAGGCCTTGTGGAGGTGATGATGCTACTTAATTTCACAAGCTCCTTTCATCTAGCTCCTGCACTGTGCTTTCCCATCTCGAGGATGGGCTGTGACAGCACTTGACTAAGGCAATCTGTGTAGCTTTGTGAGGATCCCATCTGTTTCTCTACTTGACAGCTGGGTTGTTCGATGTTACTTGCCTTCTTGCTTTCCTGTAAAACCAAGCACGTTATTAAGACCCAAAATAGTAGCTCCTCTGGGCCATGTTGTAATAGGAGGGTGTTTCATGATGACAAGTTCCAGCATTGCATGAAGGCAAAGCCCTTTTATACATGCAAGGAAATAGCAACAATCTGCTTACAGGTCATGCATGGCTCAGCTCTTTGAACTTCTGCATTATCAAGTGTATGCTGTCTCTGTTCTCAGAGACTGTACTTTGCAACAAGCTCTGTAAATTATCCAGTGAGGATAATAGAGGAGTTTGATGGTAGAAGAAAGAGGAATGAATGGCAAATTTATACTAATGAAAACATCTGTTGAGTATTCTTGTTACTCTTTACTCATCCATCCCCACACACATCCGGAGGTTGTTTAAAGCCAAGTGGAGTAAAGAGACTTTATTTTTTTTCTCTGAGTGGACCTTAGGCTCTTGCAAATGGATAGCTATGGGTGCAAGGCAAAACATTTGGGGTAGAACTGGCAGGTATTGCTTTTTGGTACCACTTCACATAAGCACATTCTTGAGCACTTTGCAGTACCTGGGACTTAATGATGCTCCTTGCACGTTAGCCAGATCTCACTGACAAGTTGGATAGTGGGCTTGGTGAGCATTGGATTTGGTAGTGCCTGAATTTCTTGACTGTCTGAGCTCTTTATGATGATACTGAAATGGAGAACAGCTACCTAGTGAGGAGACTGGCGGGCTGGGAGGATTGGGTATGCTCATAGCATCCCATGGGAGGTGAGGGTAGTGATTGCTTGGGGTGCTTACAGCTGGGACTTACAGTTGGGCTCCTGCATGCATCTGGCTTCTTCCTGGAGATGAGGAGATCCAGCCGCTGGTGCAGAGTTCAGTGTGACTATAGGAATATACATAGCCATGCGGCTCCAGCCTGGCATTGTGCCAGAGGCTGTGCCACAGCCGGTGCTTGCACATGCAGAGCACAGTTGTCCCTTGCCCAATTCCCTTATTTCATGGGAAATAAGGGAATTTCATTTTGTTCCTTCCAACCCATGAGAAGCCTGATGCAGCTCTTGACTGGTGGCTCTGATCTTTGCCAAATTGTCCCTCTGCTTTCTGAAATGTCTCTCCCAAGCTCCCAGTTCCTCTGGGCTCCCAAGGACCACAGGGATTAATTTGCCTGGCACAGAGGGGAGGTGAGGCTCCCAAGGCTGCCATTGCTCCATGCCCTCCTCGCTGAGGGGGGTGTGAGGACTGGAGGATCTGTGGGTTGCAGAGGGGGTCTCAGTGCATTGCTCCAGCTGCTGATTGAGCGTAGCCTGGAAGAGAACATCCCATAGGTGTAGAGGTGATGCAGCCCTGTGCCCATGCATCTTTACTTGCTGCAGGGAGTGGAGATGGTGCTTAAAACCTGTTTGAAATTATTCCAGCGCAGGGTGTGGGGAGAGGATGGCTGTTGGACCCCGGCCAATGTGGTGTCCCCAGTGGTCCCTCCATGTGAGGTTCCTACCCAGCTGCTGTGACCACAGGTCAGCTGCTCAGGTGGAGGATGTTGTTTCTATTCAGGCTATTCAAAGACCACAGGCAGGTTAAACTGCCTCCATCCAGTATCAGCTAGGAACATGCTTGAAAGCCCCAGTATGGGCTTTCTCTGGCCCTTGCTAGCTGAGCTCTCCAGGAGCCTGCATCAGCAGAACATTGTTTTAGATCCGACTGCAATCCCAGAGCACACGAAAGGGCCCAGAGCGAGGTGAATCTGGGTGCTGCTCTGGTTCATTTTGGTAAATGCCACTCTGCTGTTAAATATCATTTCCCCTGTAAGGCAGCAGTTGGTGTTGAACTAACTGGCAGTCAGAAAGCCACTGCTGAGCTAGAACTCCAGTCCTGTATTTTGCAGTAATTAGCAGGTTTGAGCATGTCCTTAGTTCAGCAAAATAAGCCAGGAGATGACACAAGACTGTCTTTTATGGTATTTATTTATTTAGAGAGTGTGCACGTGTTGTATTTCAGGGAATGTTTAGTGTTCGTGTTCGCAGAGCTGAATCCGATTTAGTTTTACAGGAGGCAGCCCAGTTGTCCGTAGCAACCTGAAATTGATTTCCCCCCGTGCCTACCAAAAGCTGTTCCCTCTTGAATCATCCCGTTAATTTAATACAGTGAACAGGATGTCCCTGCATGCAGAAACTAATTTTTTTAACCTAGGCAAAAAAAAGTCTTATTTGAGCAACAACTCTGACTCTGTCTTTATTACCACTTGGCATTAGTCCTTTCCATGCCATTTTTGTGCTTCATTTCAGGCACTAGAGGCTATTACCAGTGGCAGTTAATCACCACTGCTGCTGCACGGAGACCTCCCCCTGCATGCTCTGGCCACCTCGGCCGCTTTGTCTTTGCGGCAGCAGGTCCCTCTTTGGCATGAAACCCCTCAGGCTGCCCTGCTCTCCTCAGCCTCTGCTGTGTGGGTTGGCCTGGTGTGTGTGGTTATGCCAAAAAATATATTTGTGATGTGTGTAGCATCAGTCCTGTGCTTTTTTCCCCTTACGTGCAGTGGTACTGGTGCGTGGCTCTGGCAGTGGTGTGCATTGAGGAGTGGGACAAGGGCTCCTTGCAGTGGTGATGCTTTTCATCCCAACTTGAGGCAAAGGGAAGAGGCATGCCACTGTTCAGGGCAATGACATTGTTGTTAAGAGTTCTGTCCGCCTTTTGCTAATTAGGGTGCTTAGGACCCGGAGCTGCTGGTGGCTCTGCTGCAGAGACCCAGTGCGAGAGAGGTGGCCGCCTTTGGCATAGTGCTGTCAGTGCATATAGCCTGGAGTGTATACAGGCCCAGAGATAACTACATGCTCTGTGTTGACCTTGGTGAATATTTTAAACTCAAAAAGCATTATAATACTGCTGCTTACAGTCGTCTTTGACTTGTACCAGTTTGGCTCTGGTTTCTCGTGCTAGGTCTCTGCTTGTCAAAACCTCTTTTTGCAGATCTTTCCAGCTAAAGCAGTGGGGCTGATTCAGAGGAGGCTGGTTGAAAGGCGTTTGGGAAGAATGAGAACAACTGCAGTACTGTTTTGCTCCTATTTATAAAAGAAATCTGTGTCTTTGCCCTCTCTGTGGTGCCTGAGGGTTCCAAAGAAGTGACTTGCCTTGTCAGAGGAGTGCCAGGGATGAAGGATTTAGGGCATTTGTGGTTTTGCTATCTGGAAGAGCATTTGATGACGTTTTGAAAGAGCAACAGCTTGCACGTGGTCAGCAGAGACTGCTACCTTTTCCCACTGTTGCTTGCCCCTGGTTTTTGCACACTGTTGGAAGACAGCACAGGCTTTCTTCTGTGCGCTTAGATGTTGCCCTGCTTGTTACAAAGCTGTGTGTTGGAGGAGGTGTTGCTGGGCCAGGCCAAGGTGTTCCACGCTAGCAGTTTTCCCAACAGAACTTGCCCCTGTTGACTGTTCCACATGAAAAGTGAGCTGCTGCTTGCATCTATGCTTAGACCATTAGCACAAATCACAACAATCTGTGCTGTGAAATGTCTGCCTTGTCCTGGCTTGTTTTCTGAAAAGGAAAAAAAAAAGTGCACAAAATCAATATGGCAGAGCCTTCAGTTGTGTGTTCACCTGCTGTCACTTTGAGAGGAAACCATGTCACTCAACATGCCCGGTGTATGGCACTTGTTGAGAAGACAGTTATTTAATCTTTCTGGTATTTTCACATCAGTCAAGAAGTTGCTTTATTTAATGTGCATCATCTGAACATTTCACTGAATAAGCTACCCAAAAAGGTTAATCTGCAATTCCATACTGCTTTTACTGTCACATCCAACTGCTTCAAAGACAGTAACGAGTGTATCTCTAATGATTTTCAGATGCAGAGGTAGCGGAGGCATCTACTACTTTCAGGTGCGAAAACGGAGACTTACAAGGCCTGTTTTTTCAGAACACTTCATGTTCTGTAGTGCTGTATGTGGTTATAGTACAGTCTCAATTAGAGATTGGACAGAGAATCTCAATCCATGACTGCTAGTTCTTGTCTTGCCTGGGTGTGGTCTTTCTGTGCCTTTAATTAGCCAGAAAAGGCACAGCAATAAGTATCTGGGAAAAAATTGATATACCTTACTTTCTTCTTACCATTCAGGAGGTTTATGGCAGAGGCATAAACAGGGTCTCATCTTTCAAAGTGGTGCTCAGCTGCCAGACCACAAAGCATCCTTTCTGGTCTCCTTACCATGCTCCCCATCTTCTGAAACCTGAATGAAGGTGAAGCCGCCACTGTCCCACATGGTTGCAACATCCTTGTCCAGATGAAAGGCTTTCTTACTCCACTAGCAAGTAGAGTAGATGTTGCTCCAGGTCTCAGTGAGCTTCCATGTGTCCTTGTTTGCATTCCTCCCTTCAGCAGGAGCACTGCCTGCCTGAGAGCTTGGTTTAGAGCTAGGTACAACCTGGTTGGGATATGCAGAAGGTCCTTGACTGTTGTCTGTAACTTCCGACAGCGGGATATTTGTAATTTAAACGCTTCCTCCCAAAAGTATCAAAGGAACTAAGGCCACTTTTCAGCATGAACATGAAAGGCTTTTGTGCACTTAGTGCAGCAAGGTTTGCCATGGAGAACAAAGGCTTTTGCTAATCGCTTCTAATGCCTTTCAAGTTTATGCCTCATTTTTTCCCCTTTTTCAGACAGCCTCCCAGAGTACTGAGGCTTCAGTCACTGACTCACCAAATAATTAACAGGAGGAGGACTCCATTTCTGAAACTTTTGAACACCTCTTTTAATTTTCTTAAACCAGCCAGTACCCTGGCCAAGTTCCAGTTCGTGTAATTACATTTGACCTAACTTAATCCCTTGGCAGTTTCAATTGCATGTGGTAGTCGTCTTGGCTCCCTGTCCTGGGCTGCCATTCAATGCTACTCCATGGATTTCAACAGCTCTCGTAATTCAGCTGTAGAAACGGGTGTATCTTCTTGGTGGAAGCACTCCTCATACTTCCGTCTATTGCTAAAAATTCTTATCTCACTAGTATTTTGGGAGGTAACATGTCTGATGCTGCAGATGATCTTGTTGAAGTCCTGGAGCTACTTTTACCCTTACAGATGGGCATGTATTTAAGGTCTTTTATTAGTTGACTGTCATACATTTTGAGATTACTTTGAGTACCTTCATCTCCAGTGAAAGGCGTTTATTGTTCTGTCTCCTCAGCTACTGTATGCTGCTGTAGGGACATTATTGGTGGAAGTATTCCTCTTTAGCCTTGGAAACAGCACTTCTGTTATCAAATCTGTGCTAAATAGGAGCGTGCCACCTTCCTGTGATGACAGCAGTTGTGCTGGCTTAAGTGTTTGCATCAGTAAGAGTGGAAATGATTAAGGAAAGCAAAAGCCCAGGGCAGCTGAGAAGGATTGCAAAGGGAAAAAAAAAACATCCCAAGTGGAAACTTGGAGATGGACAAAGTGCAGTAGGGAAAGGAATAGTCAGATAGATGGTGCATGCAAGAAAGAAGACACTGAGTTGTTGCATTGGAACATCCTTATATGTGCAACAGGCATCTTGTTTTCACAGCAGATGGCAAATTCAGTATTCCTTGGCTTCAGCCCTTGGAAAAGGCATATTTGTTACAAAGCCACTTGATCCTTTGGGGATAGCAGCAGCCCCAGTTAAGGGGAGACAGGAATTTAAATGAAATGGGGTGCAAAAGGTGATCCACTGGTGAAAGATGCTGTTGTGGCAACTTGTCTGTTACTGTCTAGCTCGGTTTTTTTGAGGGCCTCGTAATATGGCAAATGTATTACTGCTGGTCTCCCTTGTTGCTTGTTCCCTTTCATGAAATTTTGGATGTTTTTGTTAATCAGAGCTCTCTCCTGTGTTTCCAAACACTGCTCATGTAAATCCTTTCTTTATTCTTTCTTCATTGTCACCGAACCCTTGGGTTCAGAAGAAAAATTTCTTTTTGTTAGATGGAACATCCTGAAGTTTGGGAGGTAAGGACTGTTGTGAACATAGAAGTTACTTGATCTTTCATCAGACCTGACTTTTGTCCTCTGGGTCTAACCCATAATTACACACATTGAAATCTCAGAGTAGACTAGAAGTCTTGCCTCTGTTGGTTTCAGTGACACTGTAAATAAAGTCACTGGTGGCAACACAGCGATTTGTCCTCTGTCACAGTGAATTAAGCTTTGGAGTCAGAGCTATCTGATTTTGATGTGTGCTGGGTATTGTTTATAGCTTGGCAGAACTTTCTGCAAAGTCAGTGAGCACTTTGTTTCCTAGAACACAAATTTATCAAACACTTACAGTGGCTGTCAGAGGAAATGTGTCCAAGTCTGAGTGGTGGCACGTGATGTATCTACAGTCGTTGATACTGCTTTTGAAGACCTGTTCGAATGTTAAGTAATGGGGTGGAAGAAATTGCACTTCAGAGTTGTTGGTTTTTCCTTACTA
The DNA here is from genome assembly GCF_949628215.1 of Phalacrocorax aristotelis. Classification (NCBI taxonomy): domain Eukaryota; kingdom Metazoa; phylum Chordata; class Aves; order Suliformes; family Phalacrocoracidae; genus Phalacrocorax; species Phalacrocorax aristotelis. The sequence continues at coordinate 17,465,164 of NC_134282.1, read as the reverse complement.
CCGGACCCTCTGACTACTATCCTAAAGACATCAAATCTTTTCTTTTTCTTGTTTCAGAATACTGTTTAACTGGGTGTGCCTGAATGCATCAGCCTTTGGATGTGACCGTCTTCTCCTGAAACAGCCTTGTGATATCCTAGCTGCTTGTTCTCTTGGGGTAAGAAGAGAAATACACATGCAGAGACACAAGATTAAGAACATGCTTTGAGCAGAAGCAGAATGACAGAGAGGGCAAGCCACACTGGTGCCTTGGCTTGTATATTTTGGAAATAGTGAACCTGTTGTGGAGAGAGGGAATAAGCTATAAATCTGCCCACTGTAGATAAGACAAATTATGAGTTTAAGTTGCAGCAAGAGAAGTTTAGATGAGACATTAGTAAGTTATCTCCTGCATTAAGAATAGCTGATCACTGGAGTGGATTGCCCGAGGATCTTAGGAAGTTTCAGTCACTGGACAAGTTTAAGAGCAAGTTAGCAAAGCTCCATCAGATATGCTTTTAGGAGAACTGATCCTTCCATGTGGTGGGAAAGCGGACTAGATGCCTTCTGGATAGATGACAACCTGTTAATGGTTAGAAATTGGAGAATGTGAAATTCTTATCTTAACAACTTTAATCAAAACTGGTAAGGTAAAAGGCAAAGCTCGGTGTATGTGCAGAAGTTGCTGCCTGGTCTGATGATGAGCTTTGATGCAACAGCAATTAACTCTGGTCAGTGTCTTTGTTACCTGAATTGTGGTGGTGTTCCGGAGGGAAGCGTAAGATCATGAAAAAGGAGTTCAGTCATTGGCATGTAATGCAAACTTGTGATAAAAACAGGAGGTTATATCAATTCTGGTTCCTTTGTAGCAAGTTCCTGGGAGTTTGGGTCTCTTCTGTCTTCCAGGGAGGGGCTTTACTCTTACTCTCAGGTAGGTAATATGATCTGTTTTATTGTGACATGAGAACCCAGTGCTACAGATACAGGTGTACTGAGGGAATACATGAATATCATGTGGAACACGTTGACAGAAACCAATTTATTACTTTTCTTTTTTGTTTCCAGGGGCTGATGAGATGGTGGAGAGTTTAATTTTTCTTTTCTTGCTCTTCTGTTCCTGTTCGCCATTGTGTTTCTTTGTCCTGTCTTGACAGCAAACGCAGTAGGCTTTTTCTGTGTTTAAAAATGCTAGCTCACCAGCTGAGTCTTGAAATTATGTCCTGAAGATGGCTTATTTAGTTCCCTTGCATCTCCCTTCCCTAGCCTGGGCTCAGGCAATCTCTGAGCCATCGTGAGAGGAGCAGGGTTCAGGTGCTTCATCTTCCTTGGTCCAGTTAAGGATAGTGAGATGCCTGTCCTGTGTCTTAGGACTCCTGAAATTCAATGGGAAGTTCTTCAACCTTCTGTTGGAGTTTGTTTGGGATTAGTTTGGTTTCTCTAATATTTACCTTTCATCCTTAGTGTCAGCAAATACCGGTGTCTCCCCTGGAGTTATACTAGTGTCTTATTGTTTGTTATCATCTTCTGCTTAGCAGAGATAAGCTGTTGTGTCCCAGGGGTATAGGAACATGGAAGAAACTTTCAAATAGCTCTAAGAAATGCAGATGATGTCAAGAGAGAAATAAAGACATGCCTTTCTGAAGTCACCTTTGTGCATGATTTCTTTCTCTTTTTTTTTTTTTTTCCTCTTGAGCTTTTCAATTCCTGCATCTATCTGCTCAAATCTTGAAAGGAAAATGCATTCATAGAAAGATAAAATTTACTGTGTGCCCCCCGAATTTTTGATCTCACTCAATTAAATAAATCGAAGACCTTGCAGTTCACCTTGTTGCAAGGACAGTTAATAAGTTGAGGGGTTGAGCCAATGGAAGTGATGGTTTTCCAGCCTTCTGCTTTGTTGTTGTTATTTTTTATGATTCTGACCTTTCGGACTGGTCGGGGTAAGATTATTTGCAGAGAATACTCCGTAAGTATGCCTGTCAGGACCAGAGTTAACATTCAAGCATTGCTGCTTAGCAAAAGAAAACAATATGCCACAGTTCAATTTAGATTCCCCTGCAGGGTTGAAAATAATGACAAGGCTCACTTAACATGGCAGAGACGAGTCCTGCCACCTTTATGGGAGTGCTTGCATTCTGGTCCCACAGCATATTGCAGCTATGTGCCTGGTTAACTTGCTGGCTGTGCCCGAAATTTGGCATCTAGCATGTTGTGCCGGGGCTAACTTGGGGCAGAGGAACGCCGAGGTGCGTCTCCCAGCTAGCTCTCAGAGGTGCAAGCTCAGTTGACTATGTAGTCTTGATTTTTGCAACTGAAAATTCATTTTTCCTAATGCTGCACTCCTCGCTTACACCTACAAGCAAGGTTTTGTGGAGCTGCTCTAAGCTCTGTGGCCTTGCCCTCCGTGGCCTTGCCCTCCATGTGCAAGCTGGTGTACATTGCAAATGTTGCTCAAGAAAGTCCCAGTGTGTCCTGGTGCGTTGTGAGTAGCACCCTGTGGGTTGCTCATTGTGATCTTGAAGTGCTTTGGGAATCTCAGATTTTGGTGGGCAGCCGGTTGGGTTTTGCCTGCTGGGACTATTCATCAAAACAGATCCTACATGTCTCCCACCTAACATTTGCCACCAAGGAGGCTTGCAGTGTCCAGTAGCAAGAATCTTGCTTGTCTGTCAGAAAGTAGGCTGGTGATTATTGATGTTTCTGTGGTCCTGTCAGCAAAATTGTCTTCTGTGGGTGAGAGCAGCATGAGGAGTAAACTGGCAGCCAGCACCTGCTATTTAAGCATTAATGTGCAGTGTCTGAAAACCACACCAGTCCGTTGTGTAGAAATGGTCTCTCTATAGAGCCTGGTCATGGATGTAAATATAGTTTGTCAGAAGCATGTGGCTCTTCTGAGGTTATTTTTTCCTCCTTTCATAGATGAGAAAGTGAAGGTGTTGAAGAGCTCTTGCCCTACCCACAGGAAAGTGCACGGCACTGGAGCCCTGAGGTCTGATACCTGTAGGTTTGGCCAAAAAAAAAAGTGCTACATGTGGTGAAAACCAGCTTGCTCCTTTGTTCCCATCAACTGAGAAACCAGGCTTGGATGTGTGGTGAAATAATGGTGCAAAATGCAACGCAACTTGTGGACAGTCATGTGGCATCTCAGTGACAGATTCACTGCAGCAGCCTGGTGGCTCTGGGTCCAACTGCAACGCTCTAGCTCGCAGTGAAACAGATGGCTCTAGTTCCTTGTCAGCATTGGCTGAAAAGTTTAACAGTAAAATAAATAAATTAGTGTTGAGTCCCATCTTAAGATTCAAAAGCTGTTTCTCCAGCTCCTGTAAATAACTTAACCCTTTGCTGGATTTATCTGCCTTGCACATAAAACTAGAGATATTGGGAAAAATAGATGGCTACGTGTGGCAGAGCAGTACTTTTGCTGTGTGCTGCTGCACTCTTCCAATCCCAGGGTCCCTGCCATGAGTTGGGGAGAGATGTCCCCGCTCCCATGGATAGCTGCCATTCTCGAGGTGCCAAGGGGAAAAGCTCTGCAATATGCAAGAGTTTTGTGTGGCCCAGATGCTGACACTCTTTTTTTCTTATTCCAAAAACAAAAGGCAATTAGCAGCAGGGGTAATAGCCACCTTGAATTAAATTGTATGGAGGCATGAGAAGTAGCAGTGTATATTTGGAAATATCTATTGCATTTATATATTCCTCTTAAGAAACATGTTGGAGATGCCATATCCATAAATACTAATAAGGCTGTTTGATTCCAGTTTTCAGGTAAGATTAACATTTTATTGAGTATTATATCTGTCACATTCAATGCTTTAGTGTACCATCGTCTCAGGCTTATTAGCATAATTGCAGTGCTTAAGCAACAATAAAAAAATTCAACAGTAAAATAGCAGTTAGCACAGGCAATTTGTTATCAAAAGCTTTTACTTAAGGACAGCTTTTGAGCATATTTATTATCAAGTTAGGGCTATACATTATTTTTATTTAGAAAAACAAGAGGGAAACATTGTAGGATTTTTTTCTTTTTTTAATGGCTAAATCAGAAGGCTTGAAAATTGGTCACAGCCTTTTTCTCTGTTTCTTAAAAGTGCTCAGAAAATTTGCTTGGGGTGGGAAGATGAGATGATGAAACAAACCCAGGTCTGGAGCAGGGTCGTGATGCTAATAACGCAGCAGAACAATATCAGTAAGTCCTGATGCCATCTCGAGTGCTCTTCTAAAATCCCCTCACCATGTCCCAGGCTCTGAAGACACCATCCTCCCTCTCTGTAACTGATGGAACTGTCATCAGAGCAATGCAAGGACAGGGGTGGCCCAGCTTTGCACCCCAGTGGCGCGTGCAGACAAGGGGAGAGACTGGACAGGACCTGTGGGAAGATGGGACTTTGCTGTCAGTGCTGGTTGTTTTTGAGGTTGGAGCGGAGGAGTAGAGTGTGGCTTTGACAGCACTGCGCGCTCCCCCTGTTTCTGTTCTCCCTTTGGTGACATATAGGGGAACAGTCCTTTTCCAGAAAATCTGTAGTGGAGGTGTGAATATGCATGTGTTCGTGCACATGCACCTGCTTGTGCACATACATGCTTGTGTGCATGTACACACAGAAAATCCCTGTTGCCAGCATGGCAAAGTTTCATGTGTGTGTTTTAATTTTCAGAGAAAGGCATTTTGGGGGCAAATTTTCTGTGTGCACTTAAAATATGAAATTGGATCTCATAAATAAAGAAGTGAGTTTTAAACAGCACAAGAAGTCCTCGAAAGAAGAAGGTCCATCAAGAAAAGCACAAGCATTTGGCAAGAGGAAGACTACTGCTGTGATTGCTCAGTGGTAAATGCAGACCTGAATCTTTTGCAGTTCTCTGAGGCGATAGCTGACAGGAACATGCAATGTGTCATATTCATAGAGTGAAATGTGCCCCCTTTTGTGTATGATTCCTTTGTGGGTGGAGAGTGTTTTCAGACTTCTCTGTGGAGTTGGCTCCTCCACACCCTTCAGTTTCTGCTTGACTTCTTCAGATTGTCATCGTCTGTCCTTATTGTTCTTCAGACCTCTGTTCATGTTCCAGCATCCCTGTTCTCCTCCATGTCACTGAACCTTGGGATCTGTCTCCTCCTGTGTTTTCCTCATCCTCCCTTGTTCTGGGTGACCTCCTCTACCTTGTGCTGCTTTTTCAGAGGTCACTCTGCCATCTTCTTGATGGATGGCTAATGGTGGACGTGTCCCCCTCTGCCATTTCGGTGGTGCTCAACGCTCATGGTGAAGAGCTGCCACAGCCCTCGCAATGCCTTGATCGGGCTTGCAGCCTGGACAAGCAAGAGGGCTAAACTTATTTGGATTATTTTTCCTCCCAGTTTGACTGTTATCTAAGCTCACCCCATGAGGAGAAGTGAAGGTAGCACTGTACTAGGGCAGAAGCTCATGTTCATAGTGAAACAGGATGTGCAAGCAGGTTGTAAGAATTGGGAAGGGAGCACATGGAAACAGGTGAAACTAAACTGGGCACATATTAGAGAAGTGATGTACTTGTGGGGTCCTCTTCACAAACACCCTGTTCTTTGAATATGTGAAATTTGAACGGAGCTGGTTGTTTCAGATCCTGTTTTGTGTTGGTTTTTTGTGGTGGTTTTTTTTTTTTTGGGGGGGTGCAAAACCCATGTTATTCTCCAGAGATAAACTGTGTGTTTGATTCCTGGGTAGCCATGAGTATTGCGTTGGTACACAGCTCACTCTCATGAAACTGCCTAGTACCGCATGGTGTTTGTACTTTCTGTCAACTAGAGAGCTTGGTGATGTTCTTGGGAAGAAGCAATACACAGAAACCGACTGTGGAGAGCTAAATTTCCCGGGACCTTCGCTCATGGAAGTTTAGCTGTGATTTGAATTGCAGTTGAAATATCCGCTCTTCTGCCTCCATGGTCACCTCCAGGAACTTGGGACTTGTTGCTGCTCTCCCAAGAAGCAGCAGGTTCCTGCACAGTCCTGCAGGTCCCTACTACTGCTTCTTCTGGCTCTGCTCATCTGGGTTCAGTAGTGCCCAACACATCAGCTACTTGAGATGATCTGCTTGCATCTAGACTTGTAGCTAGGTAGTGGTGTGTGTCTTCTGCTGTGGCCAGGGAAGCACCCTCCTAGGTGCTGTGCACAGGCAGAGGGTTCCCACAACCACAGGAGAAGCTGGGGGACCAGAGAAGGTGCTTTCTTGGGGTATTGACATGATTGAGGGCATTTCCCATGTGGCATCTATGTGAGATCTATAGTTCTTCAGCAGCTTAGGTAGGAAGGGCCTTGCAGGTCTCTTGGGCAGCCCCTGGCTTGAAGCAGGGGTAGCATCAAGGTTGGATGAGGTTGCTCAGGGTTTGTCATGGCAGTGGTAGTCTGGTGTGATCTTGAGGGATGGTGATAGTGTGCGCCTTGGTCAAGAAGAGGAAACCTTTTGGGGGGGGCTTTGGAGACTGAAGTCTGGTGTCAAGGTAGTGGAGCAATGAGGTTTCTAGGAGAGGGTCTGTATGAACAGTGAGCCAAGAGCCAGAGTCTGCACTACAGTGGCACAGGTCCTGTATCGAACTTCCCTTGTGAAGCCTCTGCAGGACCAGTGCTGCTTGAAGCAGGCTGCCACCATAGCCACTGGGGAACCCATGTGTCTTGTGTTCATGATGGTTGGGGAGGGATGATGGGAGGAGAGGGTTGGTGGCTGGAGCCAAGGCCACGTGTGAACGTGTCTTCCTTGAGGAGGAAAGTGTCTCCATGTTTCTTGCAGGGGAAAAAAGTTGGCTGAAAGAATTTAGTACTGATAAATGCCATAAAAATACTTACGCTGGAATTTGTAAAGCATGGAATATCTGTTCTTGACAGTGCTTTGATCATGTTGTGAGGCTTTTAAAATGATACTTCCATGAAATAAGTGAGATCCTTATGGCTGCAGGATTCCTTTCAGTGCCCTTTTTTCATGGAGCAAAAAAGCAAATTTCACAGGGAACATTACATGACTTGAAACACATATTTTAATGGTTAATATCAACCAAACAATGTTTTATTAGGTGCTAGAAAAATGTTCCAGTTACGTACCCCAGGAAGCAAAGCATTCCCATTTGCTTTTAAGCTTATGGGAGCTGTACTTTGGGGGGGGTGGGGAGGGGAGAGAAAAAAAGTCAAAAATTCATTGCTTGTATATTACTGTATTCAAAACCAAAACAAACATGGTGAAATGAGCTTAAACATTTTGAAGTTGTTGTCAGAAAATGGCCTTTTTGGGTTTTGTTTCCAGGCAGACAAGCCGGGATCAGTGTGTTTTCTGAGGGACATGGCAGTGAACAATTGTGAGACACTGACAATTTACTTTCCTCGGTTGCACTGCTTTAGATTGAGTAAGTTTTTAGTCATCCGCTTTCCTCTGAGGGATCATCCTTTCCCCTTTCCTTGTTATTTTGGCAGGCTTCTGCCTGTTTCACTTCAAGCAGTTGCGTGTTTGCAGCTTATATGTTGTGATGATGGCTATCTCTGGTGTTTTAAGGAGTGCAGAGAGCTCTGATCGCAGGGCCTGGGTTCTTTGCAGCCCAACACCTGGCAGGAGGATTTCTGCCCCTCTGCCTTCCTGCTACATGCAGGGGAAAAAAAACTCCTGGGCTGTGTTTGCAGAAACAGCCTGTAGGAGCAGCAGGAAGGAGGGAGAAACTGAAGAGATGTGGAATGAGGGGGTCTCCTTCTCTGCCACATTCACGTGTACATACTTGGTGAATCCTTTCCTGCTGTTGCAGCCAGGAAGTCTGGCAGCTCCCAGCGGGATGCCAGGGCAGCCTCCTCGCTCCCATCTCCCCTTCCCTCCGCTGGATGGATGGATGGGCCCGGCTGCGGCCCCGGGGCTCTTCCCAGCAAGTGGTGCCTGGCGTGGTCCGTGGCTTCTTCATTTTAAAGACTTCCCAAGCTGTGAAAGGAGAGTGAGTTATGGTCATAAATAAGAGAGAAGGAATACACCTGTGCTTTCTAGTAAGGTTCTAGGTGTCAGGGGTTAATTTAATGAAAACTAAATTGTTTAATTAACTTCTGCAGTGCCCAACAGGTGAACAGGCAGCTTATTACTGTTACACATCCATTTATAGCAGTTTTCCTTCACTAACACCTGCGACTCAGTTCTGTTACATGCTTATGCTGTCTGTTAATTATTTACCAAGGATTTACAAGTACAGAGTGCAAATAAAATGCTTTTATGCTGAAGACTGTATTGCACACCCAAGATTCCTGGGATTTATGCCACTGTACTACCAGGTACAATCCCATCATCATCCCTGGGCTTCTGATGGAGTACTCCTCATGCATGCAGGAGCAAGAGGCAGCCACCTGCCTGCCAGACCTTGCACCCAGAGGGGCTGTGTTTGTAGAGAAGGGCTTGCTACACATATGGCTGTGGTGGATGAGGGGATCTGTGTCCTTTCGCTTCCTTGCAGATCGATTTTTGCCATTTTGATTGACTTCCTTCCCCCCTACAAAGGTTCTTTCTTCGTAAGTGATAGCAGAAGCAAACTCTAAAAAAACCCACTGTGTGATGTGCTTGAGTTTTTTTAAAAAGAGTAAAATAGTATAAAAGTCAAGTAGCAGATCAAGTTCTGACTCAGCTGGTAACGTGATCCTATGCTATTTCTGTAACATTTTTAGCTTATGACCAAATTTTTCTAATATTAGGACATTGCCATAGAAAGTGTGTCAGAGTCCCAGGCTGCCAGAATCTATCACGGTACAGAATATATACACTGCTGAGCAAGTGTGCAGGAGTAATCCAGTAAGTTCTTTGTTGTGGTTTTAAATTGCTGCAATTTTTTTTTTTTTGGTTCTTGATTCACTTAGCAAACATTGCCATGCAGAACAACATAGCTGATTTTTGTTTCTCACACAGTCAGGCACTGAACTCCTGTCCACCGCTGTGCCTCTTGCAGACTGGAGTTGCTTTACTGGTAGATTTTCAGTGGTGTAAATGGCTGTAAGTCAATTCAACATGTACTAACTATGTGGATTTTATGGAAGTTGAGAATCCGGTCATACAGCTCGTGGTTTTAGTAAGGAAGGAGTTCTGGAGATGGTCGTCCTGTTCTAGTCAGGCAAAAAAAGTACATGCAAAGTTTCTCTTAGTTCAAGGAAAACGTGTGTGAACAAATAAGCATCTGTGTTGCAGTACAAGAAAAAGCAATTACTGAGGAAATCTCAAAGTTTATGAGTAGGATTTTTTTTATAGGTTCGAACCTGCTGTGGTTTCAGAGTACCTAAGGACACTTAAAATAATGGAACTTCAGACGGTCCAGCCCAAACATGCATGACACACAGCAGCAAAGCAATCATTGTGTTTAGCAATACCAATCAGCCAGCTAATGCAACAGCTGGTCTGGGATTTTGCATTTAATTTTTGTCTGGGTAATAACGAGGAGCGCAGAGTTAATGATCTGTGTCCGGTTTCCCTCCAAAGTGCTTTATTTGCACTTTGTGGCTGCTTTTCATGGTTCTTTGCAGCAGCCCCAAAATGTCAACTGACCTGAAGAAATGGACAATGGATGCTTAAAAAATCCAAAAGAAAAGCTAGAAAGGATGTTGCTTTCTAGCTTTTCATGTGCACACCTTGTACTCAGACTCCTGTTGATTAAGTAACTAGCAAAACCTATTCACATGTACTCCAATTAAAATTTAATGAGGCAAGAGGATGTATTAATATATGCTGACTAATGTGGGAGGAATAGATTCCAGTAACTCGGCTCTACAGGCCCTTTGCTTTGCGTTCAGGACTCAGTTTACTAGAAAGCTCCTCGGCGGCTGCGGAGCTCCTCTGGCATGAACAACCATCGCAAGTCTGGTTGGTTCATGTGGTTATAGCAGAAGGCAATAATGACTTATACAGAAAATAACGTGGCTGTTCTGTAGGGCAGAGTCTTATCAATGAAGTCTGGTTTGGCTGATTGTAAGAGGTGAGGCAGGGCTCCTGCCCTAATGTGCTCCATTGGAAAAGGTCAGGGAGTCGCTGGATGTATGTGTAAATTCTGCCCTTGTATCAAAACTCTCATCAAGCAGCAGTTGGATGAATGGAGCAGCCTATAGCAAGAAGGCAATCCCTGTTGGCCCTGATTTTTAAGCAGGGAAGTTGGTGCTCAAGTGGAGGCTGTATAACAGCTCAGCCAGTGTCAGAAAATAGCCAGGCTTTTACTGCTTCTGCCTTCGCTGCAGGTTTACTGGGCAGTTGCTTTGGTATTGGCATTTCCAAAGGGATGTAGCGCCGCTTTGCAGAGCATTTCACTTCTAAAATATTGCTACCACCAGTGGGAAATGCACAAACATCTGCATGGGCAATGAAATGACCTGCCAGGAGCGGTGTGGACACTTCCTTACTTTCACACTGTCTGCATCTCTTCCCAAGTGTTTCCACCTCTCAGGCTGGCATCATCTTATAGCCAGGATGGGGGTTGGAGAAATGGTGAAAAAGAGCTTGTCTGCTCATTGCACAGTGACCTGCAGCTTCAGCTCTGTGTGGGGACTAATACCCCACCTCTGATAACGGTATATGGCAGCAGGGTGATGCTGCACAGCTATGTTAAATGGCATTTTTGGATAAGCAATGAAAGATCCTGCTGTATCCACTCTTAGTAATGGTTGGGCGACAGAACGGAAGTGCAATGGTGGAATTTGCCTTTGCTGCTGACCCTTGCATGACACGCAAGAGCTCCTCATCACCAGACCTTTGTTTTGCCTTATCCAGAATACAAAGCAGTGCTTCATCGGCATGGCTGGCTGTTTTCCTTCTGGCTTGACTCAGTGGCAGAACTGCAGCAAACTTTCATGAGGTATAGTAGGTTTTCCGGTTACCATCCGCTTCAATCCCCATTCCGTCCTGCAAAGGATTTCACTTGCTCTGCTGCAGTGAAGTGCTGAAGAAGCCTTCAAAGCGAGATGCAACTCTGGAGCTGAGATCTTGTGCTTCATTTTTGGCCTGGAAAGCTGCCCTTGGAACAGTAAGCATGAGATTTCTCTTAACCTTTTTTATGTGCCTTTCTGAAGAAATAGCTGGAAGGAGAAGACCTGTCAGTTGAGCTCTAAAAGAGAAACCTATTGGCTCTGAATACACTGGGGACATTATTTAAGGTCAGTTGATCTGTGAGAAGGCATGACTTATCTAACTCAGCCTAAGGTTAGTTATGCAACAGACGGGCTGTTCTTTGTTGTGAAGAACAACTTCAGTGTGTGCCTGTGAAAATCAAAGGTCTTGCTGAAGGCGTGTTGTGTTCTGGCTGGAAGCTATTGGGTGTTCTTCTCTAGTGATTTTTCCTTCTGTGGTGGATTATTGTTGCAGAAAGGTTTCCAGTGGAAAAGGCATTCAGCAGTTGTAGGCTGCAAAAGTTGAGCTGCTAGAAGCTGTGTACTTTGGTGGGTCCTGGTGCAGGACCATGTGCATATGGTATTGTTTCAGACCAGCCTTTACTTCCTTCTCTTCCCCACTGTACACCTCTGTGTCATAGACCACATCACTGGATTGTCCAGATGCCTACATAGGGCAGTATTTTTAAGGTAAACACTGAAGAGGGGTGTTTTCTGACTTATAAAGAATGAGACGTAACAATTTGCCATTTATATTGGTTTGAAATATGAGGTTTGCACTGTGTTGGCTGCATGGCACTGACATCTTTCTTGGAGAACATTTCTTCCCTTTGTCATCTTGTATTAAAACACACTGCCTGGCTGAAGTGCTGTTATCTTTCCAGAGAGATTCAGTATCACTCAGCAAATCAAAGAAAGGGGATTTCTCTTTAAAACTAGGATCAGTCTCCTATGCCTTGGGCGGGGGGGGGGGGGGGGGGAGTAGGAGTGAGAAGCTCTGGGTAGCCAGTTTTGGGTTGGAGCTTTTGTGCACAGAGAAGTATACTTTATCACTTGTGCAATGCTAATCATAATATTCAATAAGATTGCCTGATGTGCTTGTGGGCTGTTTTCTCTGTGCTTTTTTTTGTATGGTGTGTGTTGGGAGGTTTAGTATTTGCAGAATGAGGGTATTTTAACTAGCTTTGTGCAAATATTGGTCTTGCGTGGTTTGTTAGCTGTGCACTCCTGGGCAGAACTAGGGGATGATGAAAATAATCAAATATCTTGAGCACTTTAGGTAAGAGATGGAAAAATTAAACCTTAAAAGGAAATAACCAAGGCGTATAGTCATAAAATGTTTTTCCTAGATGCTGAATTTTGTATTTAGATGGCTTGGTGAAATCCAAATTTTCTGCAGTGGAAAGGTGGTGACTGTGATACGGTGTGGCAGTTTGGGTGCTTGGCGATCAAACTGGGACCAGCTGCAACAATCCCTGGTCAGGGTGCCTCAGAGATGATGATGTTCTGAGCTGATGGAGAGTGTTCGCATCTCCCTCGATGCAGCTTGGGACCTAAAGGGTTTTTCCTAGTTGCCTGTTGCTCTGGAAGTCTCTTGGCTGTCCAGCTCTGCTTTCCTGTCAGCTCCCTTTGAAGTATGCTAAGGCATTACAGTTAATGTGAGATTTCCTTTGCTTTACAAAATCAGACTCCACCTTCCCCCTTCTCAGCATCCAAAATGATTAGCAGTTTCTGTAAATCCAGGCCTATGGATTTTATGAGGACCCCTGACAGCCAGGGGTGATCATGTTCTCCCCTAGTGTTTCCTAAGTAGTAAGAAATCAATGCATCGGGGGGACTGTGCCTGACATCTATTAATTATGCTGTCCCCTTACGTCTAACATACCAGAAGAGGGTCTGAAAGGCAATCTCCTTTGCCCTGGCTAATTGAGAGAAAAAGAAATTGGTGCAAGTGGATGTAAACTGGTTCCTTTAAAAAAAAAAAACAAAATCAAAACCCCCAAAAAACAACAAAAAAAACCCCCAACACACACAAAAAAAACCAACCCCTCAAAAAAAACCCCAAAACAAACCCAAAAGGGAACATTTGTTTGGTACTTGCAAATGGAAGGAATAGTTGCAAACAAAAATAAAGCGTATGGTAGCATGAGATACTTGTCCGCAACAGACCCCGTAAATGGTCCCACCAGCCCTGCAGTGCCTCATGCTAAGTGCTTGGGAATAAAACATGTCCTGCTGTTAATGCTGCATCAAATGAAGGCATTGTGGTACATGCCCGGGGCAACGGGCTGGGGTCTAGTTACTGTTTTCTTCCCATATACCATAGATGAGATGATTTTGAAGCTTTACCATTCTGACTTCTGGAGCACGCATTAAGCTGAATATGACATCAGTGTTAAGAGTTGTGGCACTTGTGGTTATGGCTTTGGGATTCCTTATATTTACTTTCTAGGGAACTAAAATTCAAAGCAGCTTTTATGGCTGTCACGAGAATACTGTCAGTTTCGAAAGAGGTGGGTAAATGTGCATGACCTTTAACTAATAAGGCCATATCCTATTTTCTGTGTGTTTCCAATTAAAAGAAGTATGTTATGATTTTTTTTGTTAAATTATTAAAATAGGAAAGTTATTTAACTGCAAGACTACTTCTGGTTTTTCCCAAAATAAAGCTAGTGAGTTGTTGTCCAGGGGCAGAAGTTGTCATACAATTACTGTTATAAGCTGGAAGTCAAGATTTAATAATGGCATGTGCCATCTGCTGCTGGTGGTGGAAGAACAAGACGGAACCCTGGACTGCTGTAAGCACTTTTAATTTGCAACCTGCAGCGAGGCCGCAGGGCTTCACATCCTTCTGCGGAGGAGAGGACAGGATTCTCAGTTGCCACTGCTGATCCTTCAGAAGTCAGAAAACCTTTGCTGAGCTTTTGGGTTTTTAGCATTGTAAATCTCACATGCAATGTCTTGTCGTTGCTCAGCATGGCGAGTTGTGCCTTCAGAGTAAAATAAAGAAGAGTGTGCCAGACTTGACCCAGCTCTGCCTGAAGCTGGCTGCAAAGTCCCGGTTGTCACTGATGAGAGCTGGACCTGCTCTTTGGGAAGACCATGGCTAGTTTTCTCATGGGTTTTGATGGTGGCAGGAGGTGATGGGCATATTTGGCTGAGATGGAGGAGGGTGTCTCCCCGTGCAGCTTCTTAAAGGGCACATCCCTCCTTATTTTTCTGGATGTGTGTTGCAAAATAATTTTCTACCTTTGTTCCTAGTACTTGGGATTCTTTTCATGAGCTGTGGTGGATCTTTTGCTACCTTAGAAAAACAAACCATATTTTTCCACTTTTTAAAATGTGCTTTGCTAAACAGGTATTTTTGTCAAATTGCAGTTTCCTCCAAAACATTTTTCTTTATATAGAAAATGGGATTCCACCTCTCCTAGACCTTTGCTAACAGCTGTTCTGCTAGCTAAATGTCACTGAATTAAAAAGAAACAAAAATAAGAATATGATGTTTTTGGATAAAGATCTTAGTTGACCATTTTGGTCCGAGGTGGAAGAAATCCTCCTCTCTTTTGAATGTTGAGATATTCTGGGGATTACTACCCTGTTATTTAACCTTGCATAACATTGTAATACTGCAGCATTTCTGGAAAGCTGTTATACATGTATATAAACATACTCTGAGCTGGCTTTTGCCTTGCTCCCTCACCCAGAGAAGTGCCGGGGCACCTCTGTATGTCCCTTGGTAACTGAGCGTGCCGCTGGTTTTGGCAGCTCAGCTTTTGGAGCTGACCTGTAATGAAGTTGGTGCAATGGGATAGTTTCAGGTCAGGGTGTGTAGGAAAAGGGGACCTGTGCCAGCCTTTTTGAAGGTTGCTTTGATTTGGGCACAGTGAGGACTCCTGGGGTATTATCTGAGGATTAAGTGCAACACTAAACACTGGAGCTGGCTTGTCTAAGAAAGGGCAGTTTTTCAAAATATAATTTATAACCAACAGTTTACTGCCAGCTACAGTAATTAATATGGAACATGACGGGGCCCATCATTAATGTGCTTTGTTGTCTCAGCTTGCATTACTGCTGCTGGCAAGGCCAGCTTCTGAGGCTAATGAAGGACAGGGAAGAAAGAAATTTGTGCTGTTGTTAGCTGATGGTAATATTTCTCCAGGTCACACACTGTACTGTGCATTGCATCTGATCACAAATCTCAGCCAGACATATCTACCCAGTAAAAGCTGGTTTTCCAAGTTCTTGCTTAGAGAGGCAAGAATTACTGATTGTGCCAAGATCACTCAGAGTCGATGACAAATACCATTAATGTTGGAATAGGGGACGGGGGTGCGCAGGCTGGTCTGGAGGATGGGGACAAAACTTTTCACCTCAACTGCAGTGGTCCAAACCCTTCTTGGGTTATTGGTGAGGGAAGGCAGTTGGATCCAGTGGTGGTGGTTAGTGAACTTGTCTGAGGGAAGAAGAAAATGGAAGAGGCTTTTCCAACATTTTCTAATGGCCAACTGCTCAGATGAGGGCAACGGCTGGTGCTGCGCTGCTGATGGGAATCTCTGTTGGCGAAGAGTGTGTGGTTGGTTAGAGATAGGTCCCACTTCCTGATAGCCCATCTTCAGCTGCCTGAGAGCCATATGACTTAAGCAGAAGTTTTATTATCACACTAGTTTCCAGAGAGATGTTTGGAGCTGTTCCTAGCATTGGGTTAAGCTGCAGCAGCAGCGTGAGCTCCTGTTTGGTGTTTTGGTGAGGGATAGGCCAGCTGACAGCTCTCTTAAGGTGTTTAAGGAGTTCATGTTAAAGTAAACAAAGCTGTTCCAATGATCTGTTTGCTGTATCAAGTCTATCTTTGCCTATATTCCAAAGAAAGATCCCACAATGTCATCAAACTTTGGCAAACCTGCCTGGGCCTGGAGAGGCTTGGGCGAAGGGGGCGGTCATATCTCCTGTGTGGAGATAGCAGTGGGAAAACCAAGTGCTGCTGAAAATTTGGCACACTTGAGTTCCATGGTCACTGTGATGTGTTGTGACACGGATTTAGAAGAATATCTTTGTTTTAGCACCCAGCCTTCATTTAAACTTTTGGTCAAACAGCCCTTTCTGACCTACAGCTGCCCACAGAGGCAACACCTAAGTGAGGCACTTTTATAGCAGAGTGTGTTATATGTTAGTTTTATTGAGCATTGCCAAAACAGTGGAGAAGGATGTTTTAAAGTCCGTTGAGTTAGTCCAGGTTTAGCTACTGCCATTTCCTAATAGCATCAGGGCTTTCTTCAGGGAATCCAAAGGAACAAAACTAGAAGGTTTCAGCAGTTCAGCTCCAGCTAGAACCAAGTAAGCAATATTCTCACGGTTCTCTCTGTGTATCTCTTCTAAACATGTCCTTTTGGCATGTTTGATGATAAAATCAGACGTATCCACTTCCTATTAAGATCACAGAATCACATAATCCCAGGTTGGAAGGGACCTCAGGGATCATCTAGTCCAACCCTTCTAGGAAGAGCACAGTCTAGACAGGGTGGCCCAGCACCCTGTCCAGACGACTCTTAAAAGTGTCCAACATGGCTGAGTCAACCACTTCCCTGGGGAGATTATTCCAATGGTTGACTGTTCTCGCTGTGAAAAATTTCCCTCTTGTGTCCAATCGGAATCTCCCCAAGAGCAACTTGTGTCCATTCCCCCTTGTCCTCTCCATGTGACTCCTTGTAAAAAGGGAGTCTCCATCTTTGTAGCTACCCCTTAAGTACTGGTACAAGGTGATGAGATCCCCTCTAAGCCTCCTTTTCTCAAGGCTGAACAAACCCAGTTCTCCCAGCCTATCCTCATATGGCAGCTTCCCAGCCCTTTGATCATCTTGGCAGCCCTTCTCTGGACCCCTTCCAGCCTGTCCACATATTTTCTTTATAGTGGGGACCAGAACTGTACACAGTACTCCAGGTGTGGCCTGACAAGCGCTGAGTAGAGTGGGATGATGACTTCTTTATCTCTGCTGGTGATGCCCTTTTTGATGCAACCCAGCATCCTGTTGGCCTTCTTGGCCGCAGCAGCACACTGTTCACTCACGTTGAGCTTTCTGTCCACCAGGACTCCCAGGTCCCTTTCGACAGGGATTCTGTCCAGCCAGGTGGATCCGAGTCTGTGCTGCACTCCTGGATTATGTTTTCCCAGGTGCAAGACCATACACTTCTCATTGTTGAACTTCATAAGGTTCTTGTTGGCCCGCTCTTCCAGCCTATCCAGATCTTCCTGCAGAGCAGCTCTCCCTTCTGGAGTGTCTGTTTCCCCACTCAATTTGGTGTCATCTGCAAACTTCATCAGGCTACACTTGATGCCGTTATCCAGATCGCTTATGAAGATGTTGAATAACATTGGGCCTGATATCGATTCCTGGGGGACTCCACTTGTGACAGGTGGCCACTTTAAAAAAGAGCTATTTACCACCACCCTTTGGGTGCGGCCTGTCAGCCAGTTCCCCACCCACTGCACAGACCAGTTATCTTGGCCATAACACATTAATTTCTCCAGGAGGAGGCCCTGGGGGACCGTATCAAAGGCCTTGGAGAAGTCCAGGTAGACAATGTCCACCGCCTGCCCCATGTCAACCAGGCAAGTCACTTTGTCATAGAAGGCCACCACGTTTGTCAAGCACGATCTGCCCTTAGTGAAGCCATGTTGGCTTTTCTCAATCAGGTGCTTCATTTGACTTGTGAATGGCCCTCAGGAGATTTGTTCCATAACTTCCCCAGGGATTGAAATAAGGCTGATGGGCTTATAGTTACCTGGATCCTCCCTCGAGCCTTTCTTGTAGATGGGTAACATTTGCCTTCCTCCAGGAACATTTGCCACTTAAATTCCATGGCCTTGGCTGTAATGGTTTTTGCTGTGTGCCCTCAGTCATCCCTGTTGCTGGCTGTAATGGGTGATGTGCCTTGTGGGGGATTATATACACCCATCATGGCCTTTTTTAGATCACAGTGCTTGACCTCCTTACTTATTCCATATAGAAGCCTCTCGAACATTGGCTAATCCCACCAGGGTTTATGCAGACTGTCTGAAAGCCAAGTCCTCCCTGGATGGGTGCAAGATGCATCAAGGAGTTTGAACATTTGTGTCCTGGCTTGCCTGAATTAATCTTAGTTGAAGCAGCTGGATGACTGGGTAATGCAGTGTTATGCCATCAGTGTTAAATTAATGTCAGATAGGGCATGATGATTTTTGTGACTGTTAAGAATATATGTGTGCAAACTATAAGGCTGGTCGAGAGAGGTGCAGAACAGGGAAATTGCTGAGAAGTGGAGACCCCTTAGCTATTTCTGCTTTGAACTTCGTAGGTTCAGGCTCCTGAGCTGACCAGATGAGTCGCCACAGGGTTGAAAACTTTGCTGTTGGTGATTTACTTTTCTTCTTCAGAGATATTTAGTATTCAGGTGGGGTTTTTTTTGAGATTATTATTGTTGGATTGATGTTTGAGTTTTAGCAGAAGGTGAATTCTCTCTTGGGACCTTCAGTATATTTGACAGAGATGGATTTCTGAGAGCCACAGGGACGGCACAGTCAAGGATTGTGGAGCAGGGCACGTGGCCAGAAACAGCTATCTGGAAAATGAACATTTCTGTCTAAAATATCAGTGCTCTCATCTGTTGTAGAGCGTCAAAATCCTATAAATGGCATGGTTTGGTTTGATGCCGGAGCCGGAAGATTACCCGTCTCCAGTAGTTTCAATGTCTTTCCCGTTTGGAGGGTTCTTAAGAAATTTTTGCTAGAATTAGATTCATGGTCTGCAGTGGGGGGGTGGGGTGGGAAGTTCTAAATATTTTGAATACTTTTGAAAATAGTAATAACCAAACATAATGAATACCACAATAGTGATGTGTAAAAAATGGTTCAAATGTCACTCAGTAATCTTTACCCACTGCGTGTAGTGCCTTGGGACCCACAGCATGGATTGCAACTGAATTCTAGTTGCTTTTCCAAACACAGAGTCAATCAGTCCTTTTCCCCACAGAAAAGCTTGTGTTTGTTGCTTCATGTGCCTGTATACATAGGCAGAGTGTTATGTTACCAAGTAGACTTTGTAACACTAATGCTGTCTTCTGTGATTTCGTGCTGTATTAGTGAGGAGTGTATTGTCAGCAAGCTTTCCAGTATTTGTAAAAGGTCTACCCGGGGTAATAAAATCTTGTTGTTGGGAAAATTGGTCTAATTTTGAGATTGAGAGGTGTGAGAATAAAAGTTGCTTTACTGTAAATTGTAGGTAGATAACAACAGAAACTCAAATATTAGAAGAAACTGGGTATCGCACAAACCACACACTTTCACATCACTAAAACAAGAGCTCTGCTCACACAGAAACATGAACCTCTTTGCAAACCACAGAAAGTAAAAGGGAGCACTCCTGTTTCATTATTGATCTAATTGCTCTTTTCTTGATATGAGAATAGATATGAAATGCTCTTGAATATTCCAGCATGCACAAAAAATACCATCGCTTTTGGAAACTTTTAAAGGTGCAACGCATGCTGATAAGTAGAAAGGCCATTTAATGCTGAGAGTTACAACTACCTATCTAATGTCACCTATTTGTTCTTCTGGAACTAAATATATTATAGCTTTGATAAGAGCTTTCCACTCAGGAGTGATATTAAATGTGGAGCCTAGCCCATATTTTCCTGTGACTAGTAAGTTTTGGAAGATCAGTTGGTGCGATCTTTTAAGTCCTGCTTTAAGAAAAAGATCCTCTGAAGATTGGGTGTTTTGGGGAACCTCTGCGTTGGACTCTTCCAAAGCTTGCTTCCAACCCAAATTGCTCTGCAGTTCTTTGTGGTCTTTGCCTTTATCTGTAATCTCTTTTCTTTGGTTTACAATCCTATTTAAGATGAAGTTTCCCGAGTAACCTGTAAGTTTGGGCCTGTGGGACTTGTGCAAAATGTGTGTGGTTAAAACCTTGCCATGTTTGCGTGTGAGAACAAACATGCATACGAATGAGGTTCCTGGATCGATCCAGTGAAGGCTGGACGCGTTTCAAAGATTTGAGAGTCTAGCGAGGCGTGCCTTTCTGTGGGGGAACTGTGAAGGTGAGTGTCAGTCTGTGCTCACCTCCGTGTTTTACAACACACTTCCATTTATGATCTCCACCAGCTTTGCTGCTCTGCCTGCTCCTGCCAGCAATTGCACCTCCTACGCTTCTGCCGGGCTGAGCAGATTCTGGAGTCAGGCAAGCTCTCTGTGCTGGCTGCAGGCAATGCCAGGTCTCTGCCTAAGCTCTTCCTGAGGCTTCAGGCAGAGCTGGGGGAAGGGTCTCGTTGCTTCTCTTTGGGTTTTGCTACGGGCTTGTTCCAGTGACATCAGGCACCTTCTCTCTCCCTTGGTTTCAGCAATTTCCCTCTCCTGTGGTTCCTACAACTTAATAAGCACCTGAATTTGGGACTCTCAGCTAAAACTGTGCAGTGGCTGTTTTCTTGTAGTAGGTAGTTCATCCTAAATACCCAAGGGTGAGAGAGAAGCAAGATGCAACCTTTAATAAAATGTTTTTGAAGCAGTTTAGTTTCTTTTAAGAACTAATTTTCACTCCCTAAAGTTTCCAGCACTTCAAAATGGTCTAGAGAATTGCAGAAAAGGTCACTTCCAGCAGTAACTAATAATAAGAGATGGAGAGGAAGAATGACTTCTCTTGATAGCTTGTTCTTAAGACATCTCAATGACTTGTTTGATGAATCAGCAATGAATTTTTGCCCAAATCCCCTGGCAATTCACTTTCCCTGTAAATCATGTTCAGCACATTGTAACTTTCCTTTCTTGTTTATTGATTTGTTGATTATTCTCCCTCCCCAGGAAAACCAAATTAATTACTTCTGTTTAAATCAAGATGAGGGTGAGTCTCCAGCTGGCTGCATGGTTGGAGAGAGGTCATTTCTACAGGGACAGGGCTTGGTAGTAGTTGTCCAAATTGTATCACCATCCATATTCCTTCTAAGGGCATTTTCCCTTGAATTGTCATGCAGTCCCAAGGCACTGAAGAGAAACTTGCACAAACGCATACAAAAGTCAGTGTCTCAGAAACGCTAGGAACTTGCTGGCTTTAGTTCTCTGTTGCTTGGCCAGTAGGAGAGGAAGCTGGCTTTTGGTTTAGGCAGATCAGGCCAAACCCTGATTTGTTTGTATTTGTGCACCAGGTTTTGTTTTGTTTGTTTCTGGAATGTAGCTGCATATAGAACACAACGTAGGAAAAGATTAAGTAAGCTTCTTTCAGAAAAGCTTTATCAGATATTTGCCAAAAAAAAAAGAAAAAAAATGATGATGGTTTTGTTCATTGTTTCCTCAGAGCTCGGAAAACTGTTCTTATGAGTCAAGGTGAATTGTTGTTGTGTTTGTAGGATTAAATAGCTGTTTCAAAGATGCAGGTAAATATTCTGCAAGCTTCCAGATGCTGCCAGGAGGAGAAGTAAATGTTAGCTCTGGAAATGTGCAGATTACTTGCTCAGGGCCTCTTCCTGAAGGATTTCTGTACGTCTTGTTTCTTGGTATTTTGGTAGCATGTGAAAAGCCTAAGTGGGTTGAGTTTCCGTTGACCAATGCTATAACAACAGGCCATGACTATCTCCAGTGAGGTGACACCATGGACCATGGTCACAGTAGGTGGATGGGAAGAGTGAAGGGACAAAGGGGAGAGGATGAAAATGGTGCTTCTGTCAGTGTTTCGGCAAAGCTGGTGACAGGCAAGACCCGCTTTCTGAAGCAGTGTTGAATAGTAATGCTTTGCTTTCTTCCAAGACTGTTCCTAGTAGTGGTTGAATTTTACTGTGCCTGCTTGATGGGAGCTGGGGAGAGGAGAAGTGATTTACCCTGAACTCTGTGTGAAGATAGCAGCTGAACCAGGGGCAGGAAATCCTAATCCCTCAGTCCTGTGGATGATAAGAAATTCATTTGTAATCCCCAGGCAGGTTCAGATGTTTTAATCCTCTACCTTGCCACTGTTTTCTGTAACCTTTTGAACCAGAAGCTGGAGAGCACCAGCATACGGAGATTTGATTTCCATCCTTTTTACAGCTGGTTGCTTTTAAGTGTAACAACATGTGTGCCTGGTGTTCAGGTGCTCAACCCACATAATGCCATTTTGAATCATATGAATCAAAATTAATCCAATTTCCAGGAGTGTGGTCCGGTCCCCACCAAAGGATCATGCCTTCCTAAACCCTCAGTTTTGCTTGATGATGTTCTTCCTTTCATCATCCATTATGGCATGGTGCTGAGCTGAGTACCCACCTAGAGATGACCACGTTTCTGTGGCAGATGAACTGGTTCCTGCCTCTTTGAACTTGTAAGGCACTTTGGGATCCTCTAGGACGGAAAGTGTTGTTTGTTTGTCTGAGCCAGTATTTTTACCATGCTTTACTTCCATTGCTCCTGTTAGATGTGTTGGTTTTCATTATACCTTCAGATAAGGCTCATGCGGAATAGGCTTCTGTTGTGTTTTCTCACCAGAGGAGTGATTCATATTCAAATGGAAATGTTGTATTGCTCTAAGCCAACCTTCTCCCCATGTGCTAATGGTAGGAGAGGGAGATGCAGGCGTGGACTGAGTAGGATTATTTTTCTTCTACTGCATTGAGAAACTTTTGAAAAGGCTTTTTAGGAAGGCACGGGGACTTAACTGCCTCGCATGGGAGAATCCTGGTCTTGCATGTTTTAAGAACACAAGATGAGCCAGAATCTCATCACTTGTCTGTTTAGGCTGCAGAGCCATATGCTACCAGCAATATTGTCCAAAACGAAAGACAAGAAAGAGAGACTTTACTATCCCTTTTGAGATTTTTTTTTTTGTTTGGGTTTTTTTTGTCATCTTTGTTAATGTGGTCCTATGTTTTCTCTTTCTTAAAAAGTAGTGTCATGAATAAAGTTGCTTGCACTTGTCTTGAGGCAGTGACTCTGCAGGCACTTTCTGCAGTACAGCCGGGGGCATCAGCTCATGATCTCTGCTGCTGCCTGATGCTTTCTTCAAAGGAACTGGTTGCCACCCACAGAAGAGGAGAGCTACACAGTCTAGCACACATTTCTGACCTTGTTAGAAATGGATGCTGGCTAGTCCAGTCTAAACTTGCTCAAGAAACTGTATCACAAGTACTCTAAAATAGAGAGAATGGATGCTGAGATTCCAGCTGGCAGTTCATGTGTATTCAGAGCTGTGTTGCTCTGTCACCTACAGCTCAAAGTGAACGTCAATGTAGATCTCATGGAGCCTACTGCCTGTCCCATAAACACCCAGACTGAGATAATAGTGTATTTAATGGAAATCTATAAAATTTGGGTGAGTATCCTCATCTTAATTAAAATGACCTTAACTAATGGAGCCTACTCAGGAGGAGATTTGCCGTGTTTTAAACTCACAGCTCAGCTCAGTCTGTTTGCTTTGGTGGTTCTTCCAGGTTGGACTTGGCTGTGTGAAATGATCCTTTACCACTTGCCCTTTTCATTCCCACAGACTTTGTGAAACTGGCTGAATGTTCCTAAGGTGCCATGAGGTTTTTAGATAAATGTGATATATGAAGAGACATTGATGCTTTTAGCAGCACCTGAGGAGCCACTGAGCCTTGGAAGATCTGTTGACTTTAATGGAATATCCATGGCTGTCCTTTGTGTTGCTTTGACAGTTCAATTAGAGGAACAGGCTGAAGGCATTGCGAGGATCAAAAATATTCTGCATTTTTGCTGGCATAAATTTAGTATTTCCGAGGAGGAGGTAAAAAGAGAGACATTGACAGGTCTTTGTAGCTGCTTGTAGGTTCGTTCACCACTGGAGAGCTGGTGAGACAAATGTGAGACCTTGGTTACACGTCACCTAAATACTTTCTGACTTAAAAGCGTTTGAGCTGGAATCACTTGCAATTAGCATGGGCTTGGCAGAAACTGGCACTACTGGTATTTGCACAGAAACCGTTTGCAGAGTCCAGTTGTGCCATGAGGAAAACTGCCGTTAGCAAGTAGCGCAAGCATAGTCTTCAGGTGGTGTCTGTGCAGTAACTGCTCTTATAGCAGCTAGGTCCTTGGTGGCACAGTAGCAACTCTAAAACTTAGAGCATAGCTGTCTCCTGTATCTGGTCGCTCTCACCCAAACATTATGGTCTTTAACCTATTTATCGTCATAGCCACCCATTTTTTAGGCAGCTTTTGGTGTCTGGGAGCTTTTAGCTACATTGCTTGTGAGGACCTAGGCCTGTGCATGGTCCAGGAAGATGTGACCATTGCTGTGCTCTTCATAGTCTTCTTGGATGAGGCAGTTTCCACTACAGTTGACTGTTGTCAGGCTGATGCAGAGTGAAACCTGTTGTAAACTCAAACGACCCATCTGGGATCAATTGCCCAAATGACACAATAAATTATATATATGAGTTTGTTAAATTAACTAAATAATGGGGACCAGAGGGCACCTGCTGCTCCCCCCCAACCTGTGTTGCTGCTTGGAGATTGGGCAAGGTGTCTCCTGCCTGCTTGATGGAGCCTGGGAGCTTGTGAGTGGGTGGCGTGGGAACTGGGGACAACTGAGGATTTGTACAGGGAGGCAGAGTTGCTCCCTGGGGCAGAAAAATAAATGTATGATTCTTGGCCCTAGAACGAAGAAAGCAAGACGCTATGGACTTGTTGCAACCCGTGCAGTCTCTGAATGTTTTCTTCTTGTCAGATGCTGCTGTCCCATAAGTAATTTTATTGCCAAAGGGCAGGGAATGAACTAATGAAGTGGGAGAGAGGGCTACTTATTGCAGGGCCATGTGTTGTGAAAATCAGTGCACCAAATGTACAATTCTTCACTTTCTGCTCTTGCAGTGTTTATCTGTATGATTTGGGCAGGGAGAAGGAGTGGTGGTACAGGAGGTACATCTGTCTCATCCAGGAGAAAGCGCATGTTCAGATGAGAAGGCATTATGCATACGGTGCCTGCAATTAGCCCTTAAAATAGCACAGTCCACATCTTAGTAATGTATTGAGTATACCTTGATAAGAAACAGTCTGACTGAAGTATTGAGCTTATTGTAGTGGATCTGCTGTGACTCATCAGGAAACTGAAAGTCTTGAGACAAAACTCGCCCCCCCTTCAGCCTTTTTGGAAGAGACGGGAATTAGTCTTAGACGGGAAGTAATTAATTGTTCTGTGATTGTCATAAATAGGTACCAAACAACAAGCTCGCACTGAAGTATTTATAACCTAAGCCCTGTCTTGTGAGTCCTGCTATCAAGAGCCTCCATCAGACAGAGATAGTGAAAAAGAAGGGTCTCTGGAATGAGCAGCACTTCCACCTACATGCGTTTAAGTGATACAGGATGGAGGTGAGCTGGTAGGCTGCATGCTGTAATAAGCCATTTGCTAGGATAATGGCTGCAGGCTACAAATGCCATTTCTACTTAGTTGGTCTGTTCAATGCAAACATTAAAAGAGGAAAAAAAACTTCTGCCTCAGTAAAGCCTATAATGCTCTTAATGCCTGGTGTACTTCATGAATATTAATTCAGCTGATGTCGCAATACCCTACGGAGGCAGATGGCATGCGCACCGCAGCCGCCTTCATCTGCCTGGGAAACTGAGGCGGTGGGAAGGACTTTAATTGTTTGAGGCTTCTGGTTCTAGACTGGAGCAAAATCCTGGGCAACGGCCTAGCTTGCCTGTCAGCAGGATGGAGCTGTCTTTCAGTCCTTGGCAGGAGTGTGGGAATTCTGAATTTCAGGGACTAATCCCATAAATTTAGGGTTTCCTTTGGAGAGATTTGCTGCCTGCTGTTGCGGACAGCACTGCCCTGCGTATTGGAGTCACAGAGGGCACATTGGCACAACTGGCAGAGGTGGATTGTGAGGGGATGAATATGTGCAGGAATATCTCTAATTTAGTGAGTAGCTATAGCCATTATGTATCTGTCATTGGGATATTGCTGGAAATCCAGATGTTGGGAAAAGAAAGAAGAGAATCAAGATGATCGAATACCTGTTTAAAAAAATCCAATGCCCAAGGAAAAGGAGCTTGATGGCTTTGTGTTTGTCTGCAGTGAAGTCATGGCAACGGAGCAGTCATTTAGCAAAATTAACTGTTTCTCTATCTTACAAAGAAAATCAAATGAAAATGATGCAAAGGAACATCCTTTTATCTCAATCAAATGAGTCCATTTGTGCCAAAGCAAAGGAGTCATTCTGGGGAGTTTGCTCCAGAGAGCATGTACTTTATTAGGACAGAATGTAATAGTTGTCCCAAAGCCATAACCGTAAGAGCCTGGTGCCCTAGGCAAGTACTTTTAGTAACAGGAAAACCAAAGTTTGGTTCCTGCACCCATATGTTGTTGAAATACACACTTTGGAGCATGATTTTTAGCTCTCAGTTGTTTAGGATTTCAGCTCAGTTAAGCTCTGGATACAGCTTTCAGAAGGGCTATAATCTCTTTGAAGTTCCCTATGGGTAATGCTTAGTTTCAGAATTATTTAGGAACCTAGGGATGAAATGCTGATGCTGCTTCTTCACTCTGGGTATACCCAAATATTTGTAAAAAAAAAAAAAAAGCCCAGTTGCCTTTAAGTCCCTTTGGCTTTAATTGAGACATAGGCTTCTTTGTGCCCAAGACTCCTTTTTAGCTCCTAACCTTAGTAGTATTTGAAATAATTCTCACACAAACCCCGGAAATAACATCTTTGTGCTACTTCTGTTTTGATGTTCACTGCCCATCTCTGTGCATAGACCATTTTGTGAAGCAGTACATGTGGGTGAACCACATGGTGACTGTATTGGTAGGCATGAAAGCTCATTTTACATCACCAAGAATCTCATATTTGGAATTCAGAAATTGTTCATCTTGGTGATGAGTGGGGGCAAGCTCTAGGGAAAATATAATAAACTCAGATGTGCTGCTTGAGGCACCTGGAAAGTGGCATTTCTCTTAAGTAGTGTTCTCCAACCAGATTGAATTTTACTTTGTGGCTCTCCTGGAGATGGTTTTAGGCAATGCCTTATGGTTTCCATGAAAGCGTCTGACAGCAGAGTTACAGAGCTTTTATCTGTATGAAGGAGTGAAACAGTTTGGGGGAAATTTTTAAGGATTATTCAAACTTGATGTGGTTTGTGTTAAAAATATTGGGAAGCATCAGACTAATTGAAACCTGACCATTCATTGGCATCAGTGCTCACCAGGTGAACATGGGTTGTTTTCCATTGCTTCTCATACCTGGATGAAACATGTGCCTTTCTCCTGGAACTTAAACTTTGGTTTAATGAAAGAAGAGTGAGAACTCAGTGTAGGTGAATGAGTTTTGGTCAGTGAAGGGAAGCCACAATCATTTTATGCACAGGTAGATCTCTTGGATGTTGTTGTTGAGATCTTCCATGTAAAAAGGCAATGTTTGAGGGTTTTTTGGAAAACCCCTCTTCTAGGAGGAATCTTATGTAGCTCTTCATGCTACTGAACTGTGCTTGTCAAATGGGGTGCAGAGGCTGCCTGGGGGGGTGTGATGCTTCCCAGCTCAGCCTCAGACTGGTGTGTTTGCAGCAATGGCTGGCTGTTTCTTTCCACTTGTTTCTCTTCTCCAAGGCTGGATGTAGCCCTTGCTTTCGCCATTAACAGCATGAGAGCAGAAGGGCCAGGCTGTAGCAGCCTCCTGCCGGAGCGATGCCTGTGGGCTCGGATGTGGCTGCCTGGAGGGAGGAGAGCAAGAGAGCAAGAGTGGGAGTGCAAATCCAAGGTGGTTGTATGTGAGATTATGTCTAGAGGCTTTTAAGGAGTACCTCTTGGGGTTTTTCTGGGGAGGGATGAAATCCTCAGACAGGAATGCTAGCAAGTTAGGGAGCCCCAGCCCTGCGGGTTGTCCCAGCACACATGGGGCGAAAAAGCGTGGTGGAAAAGCCTCAGCAACTGCTGCCAAACGACTGGGAAGATGCAGCCCACGATGTCTGTTGTGTCTGAGATCTCTGTAAAGTCTCTCGCGTTCTTCCTCAAGTTTAGTTTTCCAGTGGAGGCTGTCGCAGTAATGAGAATGTCTCCCATCTGCTCCTCACATGGCTTGGCACATTTAGCTAGAATATATATATTTTTATTATGGGGTTAGCCAGTGGTAACCATGACAATTAGACTTATCACACAGCATTTTTTTCCCTCCTTGAGTTGGTTTGAAATGCTGACAATTAAATAGATACAGTACACTTTAGAGATCCATCAGTCTCTCTGTTGTCTTGACAACCAGAGTATATTTAGAAATGTAACAAGTACATGGAGTTCAATTGCACTTTTGCTAAAACATAGTTTTGTAGCTTGAGAGTTTAATCTGTTGTTTGTAGATCCAGGTGCTTATTTGAGCTGTGCCTGACTTTCTCTTTGGTCTCTCTGGGAAGCTCCTACGTAGCAGCGGGGAGACTTGGCTGGTGGAAAGAAGGTCCTTGTCAGGCACGGAGCCCGTTGGAGAAGCTGTGCATGGCAGGGGCTTGGGCGAGGGGCTGGCAGCCCCTGCATACTTGAGTACTGACGGTCCTGTACCCTGGGTACTCGTGGTGCCCCCATACCCCCAGGTACTCATGTTTTGGCTATTGATTTGCAGTGCAAGAGGAACGTGTATGATTGTTGTCCCAGAGCTGCTGTTCTTGCAGTTCCAACTCAGCAAACAGTGCTGGGGAGCAGTAAACAGTGTGCCCAGGCATCCTCTCCCCTCTCGGCCTCCCAGACAAGCTGCTTTCACGGTTCAGTAGTGCTTTGGTATGGGAGGACTGTGCCACAGTGCACAATGATGGCAGACCATGATGGCTTGCCTCCTGCACCTGAGCTACCTGAGCTTTGGTTGCAACTGGGAGCTGCTTTCTGCCATTCAAGGAATAGTGGAAACTCTTTCTCCATATCCCTTCTTCTATTTTGTCTTTGATTTGCTGGGGGTGTGTTTGTTTGATTTTAGCAAAATACTATTACTAAAAAAATTATTTTTTTTTGGTCCCTTTCCATTTGACTGAGAAAATTGAGCTCATCCTCTCCTCATTGAGCTGGAGAAGCAGCACGTGGGCTAGATGTCTGGAGCTATGGATTTTTAAAGCTGCATGCAGGGCTGGAAAAGCAGATGGGAATATGATGTTGTGCACCTTGGGGGGCTGTAAATGCCCCTGTCTCCCACCACCCCTGTGCACACACTGATGGTGGGGGTGTGTTGTGTGGCTGTGCTACTCTGCTCTTTCCCTTTCGAGCCAGTGGAGAGCTGTGGTTGGTGCAGGCACATGTGACTGGGGAGCATGGTTTGGGTGTCACAGCTGTACCTGTAAGTGTGGCGATGTGCCAGCCTAGAAGAGCATCTGGGACGTGTGGCTCCCATCCGGCAGCCCGACGGTTGCGAGACGTGGGTTGGCACCATGGTGTCCTTGTTATGCTCTTAGCACAGGACCCAGCAGTGCTTAATGCTCTGGCTTGCAAAGCTGTTTGTGAAGCGAGACACACCCAAACATGAGGATCACAGAGTATTTTCCTGCCTTGAGTGATAAATGAGTGAATTAAAAGCAGTCAAGGGAACAGCGCAAATGTTCCCCACCACTTCTCTATCTGGCTGAACCAGGTTGTGATGCTGGTCAGGACTGCCCTTTCCAAAGGCTTGTAGGTGGATGAGCCGCTAAAAAGGGCTTCTTTCCAGCAAGGTGTTGGTGGCCCTTCCTAATAGGCACCTGAACCCTGGGCAGGGCCTGGGATGCTTGTGGATTTTCTGCAAAATGTCAGGCAAGACTCTTCTACCTCTCCATGTCTGAGGGTTGGCTTGTAACTGATGCTTGTCAGTATAATTTGGGCAGGACAACTGAAAAAAAGCAAACAAATCAAGACCCTCCATCAACAAAGCTGTGGCAATACAACAATCTGAACATGAGCTCAGTTACAGTGGATAGGGTGGCCCTTTTGCCCAAGGGAACCAGTTCATTTGGTGAGATGGTTTAAAGACGACAACCGTGGGTCCATGGTGTGGATGTAGTGGTGACCAGTAGCATCCACCCTTGGGCGGAGAGCTGTAAAACAGGTCGTAGCATTGCTCTCCTACAGGGGAACATGGTCAGCATGAGCTTGTTGCTGGGATGCTTTATTACAGGGGGGTGAGGGAGGGCTCAAGGGAGAGGAGCCTGACCTGAGATCAGCTGTTACGGCCAGTGAAGGCCAATGAAATACATCTGAACTTCATGGGGTATGTGTTGTCTTGTCTGTCCACTATATCTGAAATACAATTTAATATTTCATACCTGTAGTGTGAACTTAGTACCTCATCCCTGTGTTTCTTTTTGATTCTGTATATGTCAAATAACATGGGTAATTTTATCAGTGTGTGCACAGCTCAGTTTCATTTCTTTGTTTTCTTTGCTCCCTCCTTTTTATGAATTTCCCAATGAAAAGCCAAAAACATAGTTGTATATCCACTCCAGCTTTGTTTGTAAACTGTTAACATGCCTTTTTCAAGTATTTAATAGCTGTTGGGGTTTATTAAGATAATCCTTAAAATACAACCACCAAACCCCAAAGATGCTAACGAGTCTTCAAGAGTGCTTTAAACAAGTTGTCCAAATCACTCTGACAAAGATAATGGCCTTCTAATAGAAGATATTTAGCTGGAGGTAGGATGAGCTGTAATGTTTATGGGTCTCTAGATCTGTAACCAGACAAAATCAGAATAACTCCTTCGATTTCAGTGGAGCTGTATCTGTTTATTACAACTGAGGCTTAGACAGCACTTTAGATGCAAATTGCAACCTCTCTGAAGTTAAGTGGGGTTTTGATTTAATTCCTGGAAGCAGTAATGTCAGCAAAGAAGCAAAGAGATGGGACCCATATACCCCGAAGTCTGTAACTTTGAGTTGCTCTCCTTCTCTCGCTGTCAAGAGGAGATTCCCTTGATTGGGGCTAGTAATTAAAACGCAGTTTCTCTTAAGCATCTCCCGCAGGCAGGCAGAGAGAGTGGAAGTGCAGCCTATGCAGATTATATATATATGTAAATGTATATCTACAGACTTTGCAGAAAATGCCTGTAGTTATGTTCTCTCTGACTGCTCATGATTGGGCTTTTGACCCAGAGCTTGTGCTTTCCAGCCCCAAACATGCAAAGGTGCTACTGCTGAATTATCAGGCCATGATGCAGACAGGACTGGGACCTCCTTTCCTTCAATGTGCTTGTGTCTGTGCAGTGCTTGTGAGACATGGACCACCACTCATCATCCCCGCTGTGTGTGGCATAAGTGATTTACCATGCATTCATTTCTGGTCACATAAGGGGCATTAGTTTAAAGCAGGCTTGAGGCGTAGGTTAGCATTAGCTATTTGAAGTCTTCAGCCTGCAAGCAACATCAAACAGGGAGCAGAAAATGTATCAGGCACAGAAAAATCTCTGGGATTTGTTTCCTCTTTAAAAAAATAACAATAATAATAAATTCCAAACTGTTCGCATATGCTGTCTCCTCTGTGGTCAGGACACCTGTCTGCCTCTTCGCTGTTACTTGATATGGGCTTACAGTGCTTGCAAAAATGTTAACATGAATTTTTTGTCATGGCAAATATGAAAGGAATATCTAGTGTCTGTGTCAGCAGGTTCTCAGCAGATTTCTCTGTGCCTCTTGTGCTTCAGTGTGCATATCAAACAACTGCTGCAGGTTTCCTCCCCTGTGCTCCCCTTCCTCCACTGCGGACCAGGAGGGCAAAGCTGCTGCCCTGCCAGACCTGGTTCTCCTGAGCAAAGCTGATGGTGGGGCTGATGGTTTTCAGCCTGGTTTCCTTAAAAAAAAAACAATGTATGTGACTGGCTAGATTTGTCTCTTCTCCCTCTCTTCAATGACTTTTAACTCCTTGGCTAATTGCAGCCACATTTGTTAAGAGATAATTAGCTCTTGGGAAGATGGGGGTGAGGATGCAGTTAGGAGGAGCGGGAGTGACCTGGGGTAGCCAGGAGCTTGGTGGGCTGGGAGGGCTGGGGCAGGTGAGGGTAGACTGGACCTTTCACTAATCATCTCTAGTATTTTCTAAACTTGCTTATTTCTTCTCCAAGACTGAGATGAAAGGAAATAGAAAACACCAGAGTAAGCTCAGATATCAATAAGCTGGAGGTATGAAAGGCTGCTGGTTGAAAGCAGCTTGTGGTAACTGAGAAAACCTGTGTTTTCTTTTTAGCAGGGCATCTTTGGAGGCACTCAGAATGTAACCAGGGTTGGAGGTGGAGGTAGGGTTTAGGTTGTCCCACCCTGCTGCTTGTTGTTTCCACAATTGGTGTGCGTTTAATGCGTCCCATCTCAGCTTTAGTTGTTCTTGGTGCTCGCATGGCAAAGCCAACACTGTGGGAGTGACTCACTGGCAGCCTCAGCAGCAGAGGAAGCTCAGGGAGATGAGGCCCTTTAAGCATGAGGGGTAGAAAGATGTCTGGTTAGGCTTTGAAAGAGACCTTGTTACCTGCAGCCCTTACGTCGGTTCCTTTCACCAGCTCTACAGTGATTTAAAACAAGTAGCTTCTCTCCCAAATAAACCTCAATTACTCTGATGCTTGCTCAGATGTAATCTTTCCTGCCAATGTGTGAAAAACACTTATGGGTCAAAACAGAGACAGGCTGACACGTGAGTTGTATCAGAGAGGAAAACTATGGAAAGAGAGGAAAGCTATGGTCTGCATCGTACAAGAGGGCAGCTGGCATTACAGGCCCTTTTGGGGCGGCTTTCTTGGTGAGGTGTCACAGGCAGCTTGATTTACTTTCTGCTTTTGCGATGAACAAAATGTTGATTCTGACCTTTCTGTTTGCACCAACAGAGATCCATTGGAAGAGCCTGTTTGTACGTCTGTCTGGGTGCCTGACGGTGTTGCCTTCCTTCCAGGTGAGGAGTGTATCAGGTCCAGGAACTTCTGCCAACTGCTGAGTTTGGAGAGAGTGGGAAGACCATGGGATCATGTTCAGTCATTCAGCAAATGATGGGCATTTTTCCAAAGCCAGACTGACTCAGGGGGCTTGAGGTGGTTTTCCTATTTCTGGGTCCAAGTCTGGAAGCAGCAAACATGCGGGACCTCCTGGGAATGGGAGTGTTGCATGGGAATGTTTGTGTGGTCCCATGCAGACCTGTGCTTGTCCTGTGGGGTGTATTACTTCCACTTATTTTTGAATGATACTTTCCTGCTTGTGGACCTGAACTTGCTCCCTGTCCATAGCATGGCTCTCTGCAGCCTGGATACGGTCCCAGCTGATGAGGGAGACCTGATTGTATTGCTAGCTTTAATCTAACGATGCTTCAGTGGACAAAAGCAGAAAAAGCATATAAGCCTATTAAGAATAACCTGAATAGAAATATATGTGAGGAGCGGGTTCACAGAAACACAGAATGGTTTGGGTTGGAAGGGACCTTTAAAGGTCATCTAGTCCCACCCCCCTGCCATGGGCAGGGACATATTCCACTAGATCAGATTGCTCAAAGCCCCATCCAACCTGATCTTGAACACTTGCAGGAATGGGGCATCCGCAACCTCTCTGGGCAACCTGTTCCATTGTCTCACCACCCTCATCATAAAAGCTTCCTTCCTTGTATCCAATGTTAATTAATCTTTAGAATTACCAGTTCCATTAAATTCACTAGAGATCCTTAGCTGTGACTTAAGTATCAGCTTGATAAACTACCCCAGAGTCTCGTAGGAGTTTCTTGCAAAGTTATGTGTATGACGTGAATTGGGCTTTGCGCCCATCCATGATATGATGATTAATTGCAGCAAGGGCGAGCCTTCAGGTAAGATTGCAAAAAAGGATCAGTGTCAGGGCAGTAGGTCTGTCGTCAACCGTCTCTCAGTTGTGCCATCCCAGGAGGCTTTAAAATAGGTGCTAGAGGTGCTACAAAGTCATGGCAACTGGGGGAAGAAAGCAGCGAGAAGCCCCACTGAGAAGCAGATAATGAATGAACAGGGATAGCTGGTAGCTGGTCTATAGCTGCTCAAGGCTATGGAGTTCTCCAGGAGGAGACATGCCTTAGGAGGGCCAGATGGCTCTGGGCAGTCTTCGCTGCAGTGATGTTTACCTGAGCCCAGTGGCAGCACCAGAAGGCCATGCATGGTCTGCGTTGTGAGCCAGTGTTGGTCCAGAGCAACCCATTGCTGTGCGGGAGGGTGCGTGCTGGGTTTTGTTTTTCCGCTATCCTGATGGTTTTGACCAGTGGAGTTCTTTGTTTGTCTTCATGTTACCTGACTTACATACATCTCAAGACATCTGTATGGCATGCTGAAATCGGGAATGCTTCTTGTTTACCCTGTTGTGTCACTGAATATAATTGCACTTTCATTCCACTGTTTCAATACACAATGCACATCCCTCCTTCTTTTGCCCTCTTCTTGGGTTTGTGTTTTTTTTTTTTTTGTCTTGTAAATTATGGCTAGCTGGAGATGAGATGTCAGCATCCTGTTTACTGCAAACAGTTGGGGAGATTAATAAATGTTGAAAGACAGAGATGGACAAGGGATTAATAAGTAGAGGACAGGAGATTAATAGCAAGAGAGTAGAATTTTGTTCAAGGCCTGGTCTTCCCAGTTGCTGGCTTATGGAAGATTAATGGCAGCTCTTCTGTTAGTCTCACTCTTTCTGTGGCAGCTTTCCTGGCTAAGTCTAATAAACTGTCCCAATGGGTTGCTGTAAATAAGAAATTTAGGAAGAAGCCTATCCTTATAGACTGTTAGCTAATGAGACAGCATTAGATTTGCTTTCTATTTAAAGCTTAAGCAACAGCATCAATATATGTGAATGGTGAAGTCAAATGTTCAGGTGCTTACAACTCCTCTCAGGACAAAAACGTATCATAAAAATGTATCTTACCAAGCAAGCTGTCTCCGACAAATTGTTTTTACTCTGTGCACTGTGCAAGAGATTGATTTATCTTCACTTGACTGTTTTTTTTTCCAGCTTTGTTTCTGTGGAAAATTGGGCTCTTGACCTATTCCATCTGGCCTCATTAGGCTTTGTGTGAGATTAGATCATTGCAAGGAAACACTAACTTTGCAAAGAGCATTCCCAGTTAAGTTTGCTGGAGAACTGTAGAACATGGGACTGCATCACAGAAAGTCTTTATTCTGGTGGAAAGGTGCAGGTTGTTCTGGGTGTCCGATATAGAAGGTCAGCCTTAGACTCCTACCTTAAGGCTGAAACTGCCAAGTCAAGCACTGCAATAGTCCTTTGGCATCTGCCCGTGTGTATTTTCATAGTCTTCACAAAGATGATCCCAAGCGTTCCGTGCATAGGGTGATAGCAATATACAGGTATGTGCATGGCCATTTTGGGAAGGAAACAGCTGTGTTCCCATGACAGTGAACGTGATGAAGTCAGGGCTAACATCAGAATTGCATGCAGTAATAGCTGAATTCCTTTTCCGTGGAAGAAAGACTATGCACTGCTTGAGTGTCCCTGTAACAAAGCTCTTCCCCTCATCTGCTCTTGCATGCAGTGCCCTTGGCTTTTCAGAAGTTAATTGATTTGTCCATATTATGATTCTCTCTTTAATTTTATTTGTGTAAAGAGGAACATGCGTTAATCTTTCTCCAGAGAAATGTTTCACACTGCTGCTCTTTGAACGTTGGCCCCGGGTCTGCCGCATTTCTTAATGAGTCTCTAACTAAAGAGCTACGGTTCCCACATGCTCCAGCCTTGACACATGCATACTTGTACACCCACGTGCCTGCTCCCAGTTGAACCGAGCAGCCTGCCCGCTCTTCTCACACCGTTGATGCTGTGGGATTTGCATTAGCAAGACAGCACCTCCCTGGGAAACCGTACATGAGGGAGGGGGCTTTATACCTGCAGGTATAGATAGATTTGGCATCAAATGACCTGCCTGGTGAATTGGAAAGGCTGTAACCTCTTTATCACACTGTCCCCTGACCCCAGCCTTGTTTAATGTGCTTCTCCTGCAGCCCAGATTCCTGTGGGCTGCCTTACCCGCAGTGAGGACCCGAGCTAACATTGAACATGGAGCCGAACACCCAACACTGAATTACTGTCTGGTATGCCACTGGCTGCCAGATCTTTGATAACTTGTTTTTAATGAAGATTCCTCCTGTAATTCCTAGAATATCTTAGAGTGCAAAAAAATGAGCTGTGTGTGTATTTTGCTGTGGGCTGAATTTTTCCTGCTCTTCACAGCTCCCTCCGTGAACAGAGAGGAAAGGGAGGGGGAAGCAGCTGACTGCTTGCTTTGTTGTTGTTTTTCTACTTGACTTCTGTGAAATATGGGGCGATCAATCTTTTGCAACTAACAAAATGTTTTTGTTTCTCTTTGCAAAAGCATATGGGAACTGCAGGAAAAGCATATGGGTGTTTTTAGGAAAACATATTGGTGAATGGACAAATTATAGTGGTCCCAATATGTTTTGGATGTCTGGCTAGACCACTACTACTACCACACTTGCTGGCATGCAAACCCATCCACAAGATTTCCAGCATGAGAGGGGTGTGTAGCTGCTCCTAGGGAAACGCAGGCTGTGTTAGATCAGACCCCTGTTAAAACAGCATTGTGATCAGTCTTCGGTGTGCGTGACTGCCTCACCATGTCCCAGACCAGGCTTCAGGCTCGCGTTTATTGCAGCGTATCCATTCTCTCAGTAGATTGAGCCCAGAGCTCCACTTGCAGCTGGCTACAAGTAATGGTAATGGTAACCGTTTTTCTTTCTAAAGCCCTTGACTGCAGTCCTAATAACACCTGAGCATCTTGCAAACAGGCTGGGCAGCCTCTGGTTTCCCTCTGCTCTTCTGTCAGGTTTTTCTGTGTTAGCTGCAGCTATTATTTTTAATTTCTCTGTCATGCGGGCTGCTTTCAAGGAAATGCAAAGCATTTGCATTATTGCTTCTAGGCCCAGTTGTATTTGCCTTGATACCAGTGATCCAGGGAAGGGACACACCAATGGGGGGAAACTTGGTGGGGAGTGGTAAGGGGATTAAGTGGCATTGGTTGGTGGGTCGGTTCTGGTGGCTCACAGCATCCCTACAGTTTGAGTTGTCCTGCTGTGGATCCCCATGCAAAGAGAAGTCCTCAATAGCTCCATCTGGGTATCCCTTCCCGCTCGCCCTGCCAGTGAGGGAATGCTGCCTGTCCTGCCTCTGCCTGCAGTGGGCACGGCTGTGCTGGGTTGCAGGCGTGGTAGCAGCTCTCTGCCCGTGTATGGGTTTCAGCATGTCCTAGGGGACTGGCTGAGATCTCCTTGTGCAGGTGTGCATGGGGAGAGACACCTCCTGTCATAAGAGCTCACGGTCTAAATAGACAAAGCAGGGCCACTGAGAAGGTTGTAATGGTCTCTGAGTGTCGGGAAGATTGGCAATACCTGAACTCGGGGTAGTTTCATGAGCAGCTTTAACCAGTCTGAGTTCGTACTCTTGCTAGAAGAGGTGGTCCTGCTGTCCGTGTGTCCCTGACCCTCATTTCTGTTATACAGTCACTTTTATCCTTTACAGGTGCGAGTGGTGAGGCAGAGGAGGGGGCAAAACATGTGGCTAGTGACTGAGGGGATAAGCAAGATGCACACTTGGACAGTCATTTGGATGTCACATTGCTTATCTTGGTTATGAATCAGATATTCTGAGTGGTAATTCTGCACCTTTTAGTGTTCTTCCTCTTATGCCAACTTCGGGATGATTTGCTACTGAGTAATTTTACATTATTTAATGTAGCCACTTTCCTTATAGCTCTTTTGTTCCGTGAGACAATTCCCTATTTTATTATGCAAACAGTACATTAAGATCCTTGTGGGCCAAAGTTCCCAGCAGTGCTTGAGATGACGGCAAAGAAGTAGGTTATTTCAGAAATAATGATTCTCTCCTCTAGAAGCTTTCTTGGAGTTCTGCTTTAACTGCTTTTGATATTATACATGCTTTTAAAAAAAAAAACCCACAGTACTTCCTAAATGTTATAGAGCTCAAAAAATACACTGTATGCCTTGTCACAATATTTAATACAGAGTGCTATTTACAGTAATGAATCAAAATGTCAGTTTTTAAAATACTAACTGTCAGAATGTTCCTACTTTGCAGAAAACTTTGATATGACAGTTTGTTAATCATATGACTATTACATCAAATGTGTCTCAGAGTACTTTTGCTCAACAAAGTCTTTTTTTATTCCTCACCCCTCCCTTTTTGCTGTTAATTCTGGTAGAGTTGTTTGACTGAATGCCCTTTGGTTAGAGGTCAGAAGAATCCAGAGCTGAATGCTTTTGCATATTGACAGATGGAATGTACCAGCGCCTGTGTTCACACTGATTGTGGTCACCTAGTCTTAGGTGCAGCCTGGTTTGGATCACCTTTACCTTGTGTCCCCAGTGTTTGCTCCAAGCCTGCTGTGTGCAGGGGCTCAAGCAGCAGCGCCGGTGGAAATGAGCCCTGACCGAGCAGCGCTGATGCTTCCAGGTATAACTCCGCATTTGGGGCAGCTGAGGTAAAACCGTTTCTTGAGTAATAAAAAGCTGGCTTGTACAGTAACATTTCTAATCCCTATAGCTTTAGCATGAAGGGACAAGTAAAATAACGATCTTAAGGCTGCCTGTGCATCCTCATGTGAGCTGAAGGGAAGGGTTGGTGTTGCTTCTGGAGGAGGAGGCAGGGGACTGAGGATGCCAAGGCCCTCTCCCCAGTGGCTTTGGCTACTCTGGACTCAGGTCAAGGAGTGTGCATGTGTCCTGTGCTCGCCTCTGTGAATTTAGACCAGGGTACTTCCCTTTTTTGTTCTTTTGTTTACTTATCTGCAAAATGGGAGTAATTAATTCCTGTTAGTTAATTCACAAGTCTCCTTAAAACGGATTACTCAAACAACTTGTGCTTCTTGATGAAGGTGAGGAGTGTATGTACATAACTGTGCTTTAGAAAACATCCTCTGGAAGGAAAGGGTTTGGCATGCTGATATGAAGACTGGAGTCTCAGGTGTAACAGAGCCATGTACCTCTGCCCAAAATGATTTTGTGCCACTTTGCCTGGGGCTTCAGATGGATTCCCACTGCTTAATAAAACTCGCAGAGTTACCGTTATGTAGGTCTCACAAGTGCAATATTTCTGATTTGGAGTTGGCCCAGCATGGCTATGGGAATAAGAGGAGTCTAAACAGGCACAAGCTGTGTACAGCAGTCCAGAAAAGGGGAGTGTGGGCAGTGCAAGACAGTAAATCTTAGAATCATAAAATCATAGAATAGTTTGGGTGGGAAGAGACCTTCAAAGATCATCTAGTCCAAACCCCCTGGTTGCTCAAAGCCCCATCCAGCCTGACCTTGAACACTTCCAATGATGGGGCATCCACCGCTTCTCTGGGCAACCTGTTGCAGTGTCTCACTGTAAAATAAGTTGTTCCTTAGGTGAAATCAGATGGTCTTCTTGGCTGTGGGTCTTTCTTGGGGCACGATTAACTTGGCGTTTCAGCTGGGGTCTGTAAATAACAACTCCAACTCTTCCACTAACATTATTGAAGGAGAGAACTTGTTTTCAGGGGTGTAATCCCATATTTAAGTGCACTTTTGAGCAGCATGTTCGCCAGCTCTTGTTTGTGGAAGGCACAGGTAAGGGAGCTAAACATGTCTGAAGTTTGGTACACTGAGGCCCATGGGGTCTTACTGGCAGAAAGAGATTTGGGAAGGTGGAGGCATTGCTGTAGCACCTCTCACAGTAATACCCTGCTGATAGAGGAGGTGAGGAAAAAACAGAGGGGAAATGAAGGGGGGAAGGAGGTGGCTGGTGGGTGAGGTGATGATGGAACGAGAGGCTCTGCTGGTGGTGGTGCCTGGTATGGACCACCAGGAAGCCTGAGAGAAGCTGTCCAGTGGAGCCAGTCCCAAAAAGGCTCTTACACAAACACAGCCAGTGGCAAAGGGGCTGCCAGCAGCGAGGGCAAGGCAAATGTGAAGGTGCCACTTCTCAAACCATGTCTTTGTCACCTCCATCAAGTGAGTGCTGCTCCTTGCTGCGTTCCCTCATCCCATGGAGGAAAATTGATTATTATTCAATTTTCATTTTAGACAAACCACATTGTTAGTGTGATGATATTTCTTTTATTATCATTACTGCAATGGATGGAAAAGGAGCTCTAACAGATGTATGATTAGCAGGGCATGAAATTAAAAATGTTTGTATACAAGGAAAAGGTTGTTTACTACCAAATTCCTCGTTTGAAAATTAAGCGATACTAAGATTGGCTGTGCGATTC
Source organism: Phalacrocorax aristotelis (assembly GCF_949628215.1). Taxonomy (NCBI): domain Eukaryota; kingdom Metazoa; phylum Chordata; class Aves; order Suliformes; family Phalacrocoracidae; genus Phalacrocorax; species Phalacrocorax aristotelis. The sequence goes on along the minus strand of NC_134282.1, from coordinate 17,425,198 downwards.
TGCAGCAGGCTTGCAGCCCTCTCTCTCTCCCAGCACTGTCAGCTGAAAAGTAACAATATTTTAAATGCTACCTTTATTAAAAAAAGTAATAACACAACTGAAAGGTCAGTACCTGCCTTTGGAGGCAGATTATCTAAAGAGCTTGGTCTCCCACTCTGGCACTGATGGTGTCAATTCAAGGAAATATTTTGAGTGATGCTTAAGCCCCATTGATTAGGGCAAATGGAACATTTTTCTATTAAAACTCTTGGGTGGAAAATAAGGTTCTGATTGAATAATTCTGAGTATGGGTATGTACATGGGTGAAAAGTATTTGTTGTCAAAATGCTGAAAAATTCAGTTTTGGAGCCACCGCTGTGGAGGGGTGCAGGCTGGTATGCGGTACCCCGTCCTTTCCCCCTCATTGTGCGTCAGTCTTGTAGCCAAACCATATCTCCTCAGTCCATGCAGCCTGGGAGTCCCCAGTGCACAGGGATGGTTGTGCCTCCTGGGGTGTGTAGTCTAGTGGGAACTTCAGAAACTGGAAACCATCCTTCCACGCCTGCAAATGCTGTCAGCGCTGGGATGGTAGTTTTGCATGGGAATGCTTTCAGGCTCTGGTAGAAAGCCATCAGCATTTAGATTTTTCTCTTAAAAGTGGTGTGGGTGTTTTTTCTCCCATAGAAAATATATGTTCTCTTCTTTTTCTTCCACAGTAATTAAATTTTTAGTTTGAGAAAATGATCCGTTGTCTTATGAGCTCTGTGATGCACATTTCTCAGGTACAGCTGCTTCTTCCTGATTTCCTTTGAAAATCTGGTAATGAATTTTGAAACGCTTTGTCTGTGTTGTGCTGTTGAGATAAACCTGGTCCTACCAAGGGCTGAACGTTTCCCAGGTACTTTGAGTTTCTGACCTATCTTGTTCTGTTCATTTTGTTCTCCAAAAACTTTGTAGCCAAGTTCAAGGCTGATGCAAATTCAAGTCTGTAGGGCTACTCGTGTAAAGTTTCACCTGGGTGAGTGTTCGCAGGACCCACAACCTGAGGCATCATCATGATGGATTCTGCCCACTGAGCCTGGATGGCACTGAGCAGAAAATAGGAAGAGGGCTAAAAGATTGTTCCTGCGCTCTGGGAACAATTGAGACAGAAAATTGCTTCTAGGATTTCTTCACTTTTCCGCGGAGGGTAATCAGCCCGTGTAATTCTCTGCCACAGGAAATACTGCCTGAATCTGTTACCCAAAGACAGCAAGCAAAGTTTAGATAGCAGCCTGAATACCAAAGGTGCTGCACAGCAGGGACTGTCCCTTACTCCATTTGGGGTTTTTTTTGGTGTAGTGGCTGCTGTATATGTCACAGTGAGGCAACCGATGTAACAGCTAATTGGCTATTGGCTTGGATACTCGGTGTGTTCCTGGTACACAGTTGGACTGATCTCTAGAATTCCGTGCCCTGAACAAGGAGACAAGTGTGTATGCTGAGATTGTAAATAGAGTTTTGCGTAGCGTGGTGCTCAGGTTATAAGCCTGAGATTGAGGGGGAGGTCAGAGCAGTTCCAGTGAGATGATAGGTGTCCGGTAACTTTGGTCCTGCTCTTGTCTCATTTTTTGTCTTTGCCTTCTAAACATAGGCAAATCACTATTTTTGCAGCTTTATTTGTTCGTCTGGAGGATGGGTCAGCAATTGGGCTGCTTGCAGGGGTTTGTGTTAAGTTTCAAATAAGGCCTTTCAGTCACATGTTTTACTGTAACTTTTAGGGGAAATTATTTAAATTTTTTACTTGAGTGAGAATAGTTGTGGCCATATCACTGTGTGAGCGTTATACCTGCTGGGCACCGAAATTTCCATTAGCAGGTCATACTGGGCCAAAGGATCTTGAGCCACTAGAAGAGAAAATAATAAAACGGAATGAAGTTGGTGTTTGGTTGTGGGCTCTGGATGTCATTGTTCCTGGCTGTTCGTCTGGCTAATGTTTGCTTTTGTGTAGTATTTGTGTGTGTCAGTGCCTCTGTGCACATGGGGAAAAGGAGGACAAATATCACTGGGGTGGATTAGCATTAAAAAATAGTTAACTGATCAAAGCCATAATGCTTGTCCAAGTCAATTCTTCAGAGGAATAGCTTTGAATTTCCCAAGCAGCCGCAGGCCATAAAAGCGAAGCACTATCATTTAGAGATGCAAAAAAAAATCCCTTTCTGTTGGAGTGTTGGACCTATTTGCTCCTTTTAGGAGGGCGTTCAAAATGTTTTCTTAATTTTCTTCTGAACAGCTCACTGCTATCCTTCATGAGCCTTCACCAGCTGAGATAGCTCTGCTCCCCCTCAGTTTTAACCCTCCACTGAAATCTGTATATCTGTACTTTGCAATTTGGATGCCTTTCAGCTCTGTGCACTTCGCAGTGGGATAGCCCTTACAGAGCACTTTTTGTCTCCTAGCTGGAGAGAAGGGGCTAAATGTTGTCCCCAGTGGCTGGAGGTGGCAGGGAAGGGAGGGTACAGATGAAGAGTGATGCTGAGAAAGAGTTCCTACGTGGCCTGAAGGAATGGCAGGGAAGCCCTGTTCCCTAATGCCTTGTTCTGTGTTCTCATCTGTCCTGCCCCAGCAAGAGCACCAGCCTGTAGAGTAGGTGGGGCAAAGTGGGATGGAATTTCATTTTACTTACACGGAGGAAAGAGAACAGGTTGTTCAACTGCTCAGAGAAAGTTATTGAAGGCTAATACTGAAGGTTAGGCAACCAGCCTTTGGGAATTGGGCACATAAATTTGCTTTATGCTTATGAAAGTTTCTTTTTTGCAGTGTTTTGCTTTGTTCCTTCTTCCTAAGAGTGAAGTGCAGTTGTAGTGTCCATACACAGAATATTTGGATAGCACTGTCATGAATAGGAATAAAAACTATGCTGGGGTGGCTCAGAACTTGACAAGATTTAAAAAAAAAAAAAAAGAAAAAAAAAACCTCTCAGAAGACGTGAAGTTTTGTAGCTGGAAGTGCCTGTCGCCCTGCAAGGAACTCAGCTGTCCTTTTCAGTTCCAGTCTTCTCTTATTTAATCTATTTTACTGCTTAATACCTACTGTCTTTTTAGTACTGTTTAATTGTATGGCCACTCCTCCCTTCCCCCCCAAAAAAAAAAAAACAAAACAAAAAAAAAACCCCAGAAAGCCACACATTTTTCTGTGCTTGTAAATGCTCAGCTTTAGGGCTCCCAGGGAGAGGTGTTAATAGCCATGTCCTGGGTGACTTTTAAGCAGAGAATTCCAATTTTGTTTCCCTTCTGAAACTTGGAGTCTCATTCTGCAGATAACCCAAGTTTTAATATAGCTACACTTAGTGTGTGTGTGTATATATAATTTTTTTTTTCTGGTGAGTTAATGAAAGTCCTAAGTAGATTCTTCTAGAAACTGAGGTCATCTTTGTAACAGGTGGACAACGGATGGAGGGCAAAGCTGTGACTGAGGGATGTGGCTGTAGCTTTTGGAAAGGGATTGGATCCTTGCACAGGTGTGGGCATGACATTCGTGTATGCCCTGTATACATATCCTGTGCTGGGTTTCTGTGGTAAAGCAGAAATCGCTTACCCACATAGCATTTGCTAGGGTGAAGTCATCAGTGTTCAGTTATTAAAGCAGTATAGAGGTGCATCCATATACAGGATAGCACAAAGTAAATGCGAAGCTCATCCTTCTCCTCAGAGATTGTACTTTGGCCTCTTGTATAGGCCATATCCTACCCTCGGATAGGAGCAGTGCTTAGCTATTGATAATATAGGCAGAAATTGAATCTAAAGCCTAGGGCCTTTCTGCACAGGGAGAATATTGCGAAACAAAGCCAGGGTGTGAATTTAAAGTGCAATAGCTATTCCGAGTGTACTTCTCATGTGGGCAGTCTTATTCTGCTCTGAGAGGGCCTTTGTGCAGTTCTGCTTCTTCTATTGCCAAACGTACTCTCAGTGCAGAAAGAGGAATGCCCACACAGGGAGTGAATAGCTTTTCCAGACTATTTCACCATGCTGAGGAGTCCCAGGAGATGCATATGGTTTCATGTCCCCATGAATGTTGCAGGAGCTTACCCTTCAGCCCTCTCTTCCACGAGAGCTTTCACGTGGGGAGACACCATTTGTGATGGGCAGTTGGTGGAGTTGTGTCTTCTGGACCCTGCTAGGTAATGTGTGCATCATTCATTTGCCTGAAATTATGGGGCTGACCTCAGGGATCCCTGAGATCTTGTGCTTCTCTAGATGTTGCTGGTATTGCAGTTTGGCGTTCTCCATCAGTACCATTGCCTCTTGTGGTGTGTCCTAGCTGCTGAAGAGAGCTACTGTGAGATCATGTCTGTGTTCGTGTGTTATTCCTTTTCATATGAAATTGTCAAGCAAACCTGTGCACTGGGTATTATTGTTATCTGAATATTGTTGAAGAGGAGAAAAAATCCCATCTGTTCTACAAAGAAGCAGTGTAAAAAGCAGGCTCTATGACTAAATAAAATCACATCTGTTTAGCAGAACCATCAAATGGGGAGCAGAGGGGCCTAATGTGAGTCACATGTTGAAACCACAAGTATGAGTGAGATGAGCTGCAAAAGAGAGAGCCTGGAAGTGTTGATCCATGTGAACAACTGTTGGTTTCTCTTATCCTTTCCCTCCACCAGTTTCCTGAGCAAATCATGTAGAATCAGAAAACAACAGGGATGTGTACATGTGTATGCATAGACATGTGCATATGTTTGTATTTCTTGCATGGTTAAATAACCTTTCTATATAATCTTGAGCCATTAGATCATAACTTCAGTTGGAAGGGTGATGGACTGTAGAGAAGGCTGCAGAGGAGGACCGGCAGAGCCGGCATGAAGAGAGCAGGTGAAGGTGTTGCCTGGTGGCGTTGCTTCACAAAAAATGGCACTGAGGTAGCTTGCTTTAAAAAGGGAATTTCCTGGGAGGTTGTTCCTCGGGATGATGTCTCCAGCAGTGTCATCTCAAGGAACCTGATGGGCACAACATAGAAACTTCAAGGGGTAGGTTATGCCATCATGTGCTCGAGCTAGTTTCAAAATAGGTATCTGCGTTCCAGTCCTAACAGACTGCATCTTTCCATGGATCAATTTAATTTGTTGCTTAGGTTTTCCCCTTAGTGTTTTAAGTCCTTTAGAAACAAAGGGCAGCTCAAGTTTCTGTATTGGTTGCGTTTGCAGTTTATTTTTTTCTGTGCCAAGAACATATCAATACAGTTTCAAAATGTAGTATTTTTATGACTTCAGGCACCAGTTTCTAACTTAAAAACAAGCAAGCTTTGGGAATGTACATGCAACTCAGGTGCCTCAGTTAACATTATTTGGCTGGTCTCCATAGCCCCTTAGAGAGTCCATGCAGAGGAGCAAGCATCTCCTCTCCCGCAGGATCTCATGAAAAGAAACATGCAATAATTTCAGTCTCAAAGGTGGTTTGTTGTTGCTGTCTTGCCTTTTGTCCTAGATATTTTGCAGTAAACGAGGCCAAACTTGCGGGAACAAAGAGTGATGGTAGATAGGCTGTTAGACCTGATTTGCAGATTCTGATCTCCTACAGTTCAGTCTGCTTTCTTTAGCTGACAGAGAGCTGAGCTCATATAGCTCAACTGGGATGTGAGCTCTGCAGGAGTGTGCTGGAGGTAATGAAGCACTTAAGGGACTGGTGGAGTTGAAGGTCCCCATGGAATGATTAAGGTGTTGGCAACTGTGTTACTTTGAAAGGAGAAATACATGCGTTAACCAGCAAAGGCATGCTGAAATGCCTTGCAGACAGTTGTGTGTGGGAACATGCTTTGCCTTAGACTTGTGAGATAGTGGTAGCATCTATTGGAGGGGATTTGATTAACTGAGCTGTGTGTGCACTCACCAGCTGCGTGGCCCAGCTGCCCTAGAGTAGTTCAAAAGCAGAACACAAGTGGTTGCTGGCAGTGGCTAAAACACAATGGTGTATTACTATCTCCAGGTACATTAAAAGCTTGGGTCTTCCTTCCCTCAAAGTTCCCTCTGCTCATGACTAATTTCCTCTTTTCCACTCCCCCTTCCTCCCCCCCCCCCCCCCCCTTCTTAGAAGGTGCAGTGAAGGTGGATGAGCACTGTAATGTTTTCCTGGAGACTGTCAGATTTGAGCTGTTTCACATCTAGGGAACAGTTGTGGGCAGTCTAGTATGGAAACTCTTGTGTCACAACAAAACTTCATACTGATTTCTGGGAAGGGGAACAAATGATTAATTTGGGTGGTCAAAAACAGAAGATACTAATGTGATAGTGGTGGAGCAATTCAGGTCAGCTTTTTAATATGATGAGCTTGTTTAGTAAAATTGCAAGGCCAGTGTGGATGCCTGGCTGAGTTAACTTCATTGCTGGCACTGTGGTTTGTACCAGCTGAGGAATTACCTCCGAGAGTTTTGAGTATCACTGTTCTTGAATGAACGGACACTAAGCTGAAAGGGGACACCAACAGTTTCCTAGGCTGGTGCTTAGTGGTTTTATGAGTTTCGAAGAAGAATTGAAAATCAAATCTCAAGCATTTGTCATCAGTCACAAGTTTCTGTTCAGAGCAGAACTAATGCCCTACAGTTACCAAAACAGAACTTTATCTTGATGTGCTCCAGAGTGGCATGGCATGCTTGCCTTTGCTCTTAATATTCTTCTTCACCCATTTCCTTGTGCTTCCAGAACACCACTCTTTGAACAGCCATCTTCTCAATGAACTCTGTGTTGTGTTTATTGCAAATGGCATAGGTGTAGCCGACATCACGTTATGGCTTACCCTCCTATCCATGTGGCCATGGACATTCTGGAGCTCCTCCAGCTTAGGGACCATCTCAAAATATGCCTTTTATTCTCTTTTATTCCTTGACAAAAGGACCTGGAGTCGGCAGTGGACACCAGGTCAAATGTGAGCCCAATGTGTGCTACCATTACCAATAAAGCAAACCACATATGGGGTTGCTTCTTTAGAAGCCCAGACAGCAGACTGAGAAGAGTTATTGTTCACCTTTACTCCCTGCTGGCAAGGCTGTTAATTGGTCTTGAGTCCTCCAGTGGAGGTGGGATGTTGAAGAGCTGGACAGGGTCCAGAGGAGGGCTACTGGGGCAGTGAAGGACCTAGAGCACATGACCTACAAGAAGAGGCCGAGGGAGCTTTGCATCATCTGGTGGAGAGGAGGCAAGGGAGTGATCCAGCAGCAGCCTATGACTACTGCCAGGGGAATTGCAATGATGGCAGAGCCAAATGGTTCTGTCCACATGGCAAAATAAAATGCCACGGACATGCATAGTTGATTGGGAGATTCAGCTGGAGAGCTGGAAAAACATTTTCAATGGGAAAGTAGTGAAATGCTTGAACAAGTCACCAGATAGCAGGGGATTCTCCATTTTGGAGGTTTTAAGAGACAAAGCCCCAGCAAGTCCTATGTCTCATGTTGGTGATAGTCCAGTCTCCTGCTAAAAGCAGGACTGGGTAACCTTGCAGAGATGCTTTTTCTTTCCTGACAGTACTGCAGGCTTTCAGCTTCTTAAAGAAGGAAGCACTTAAATCTTTATTTTTGCTTTGTGTTTCAAAAGGGAGACAAGAATACATTGGGATGCTCATGTCTTGATGATGTTAAATCACCTGTTGTTGGGAAACTCAGAGACGAGGTCTTTTTTCTCACTGTTAATACGAAGGGATCTGTGTACTTCCCTTCCTACAGTTTTCGTGTACTCCAATATCTTGCTTCCATTAGCGATCTTTACACAGCATCAGTTCCCAGCCATCTGGCAGCAATCACTCTTCTGCATGTTAGGGTATAGGATTTTTCCATAGGAAAAAGGCTAATTCCCGTGATTATTTGCAAGGTGCCATGGGCTAAGCTGCCAAAAATGAGGCACAGGTTGGTGCAGTGCTCCAGAAGGAGGAGAAATCGTCCAGCGATTTGGCATACTTGAGGTTGTGACTTCTAGAACAGCTTGGGATCTGGGGGAGGAAAAGTGGATCAAGTGGGAGGAAAAGAATTGAGGATTAAAGGTTTTAATCCTGGACACAGTTCCTGCCCATTAATTGATTTAATTGCTTGCTTTTTAGTCATTACAGTTTCAAAGTCTGATTCATACTGCCAGCTCTTTGAGGTGTCACAAGAAGGTTATAGTGGCATTGGCCCTTGAGTGGAGCCCATCCTGTGCCCGTATTCTGGGCTGCAGCTCCTTTTCCTTTCACAGAAATCCTTTCAATGGCTTGGAGTTCGCACTGCCAGTTGCAGATCTGTTTTCTTTCAGGGATGGTGGCAGCTGACTTTCTGCTGCAACCACAGCTGTTTCAGAAGAGTAGTGCAGGGAACCCACCATAAATAAAAACCCCCACCTCCACCCATGCTAGCCTTGCTGGATAGGACCTCAAGCTCTGCACTGCTTCCTTGTTCACTCTGCCTCAGTTTCCCACTCTCTACTGAGTTCAGATCCTTGCTGTTTCTCCCCAGACTGAGACATATACACACAGCGCTCTGCAAAGCTAATACAATTATCTACATGTCAGTATGCTGCCATGGTCCTATTTGGTCCCACTGGGGTCTTTGTTGGTATCTCACTGCTGAGCTGAGTGTTAGTTCTGCACGGTTCGTTCTTGTTTACAGCCAGCATCAGCATCCAAATAGCCTGGGCTTGCTCTAACAATTTTAACCTTGCCATCTCTTGTTGTCCATATTTCTTTTCTCTTATGGGGGACTGTCTTGATAAGCCTGATTCCAGTATGTCTCCACTGTTTGAGAAGTCCGGTCCCTTAACCATTTTATTTGATGAGTAAGCTCTAAGTTGCTTGGCAGTGCCTTTCTGAAGGAGGAAGCCGAGTACTGAGCTGTACTATAGGCAAGACAAAGAATATGGGAATAGAAGGAATAAAGGCAGCTTTTTTTTGGCAGAGGGATCTTGAAAATAAATTGTGCACAGGAAAACAGTATTTGTGTAAGGGAGCTCATAGTCTGAGACTCCCAAAATAAACTTCCTGCATCATTCTGCTTGTTCTTTTGCTATCCCTATTAATATATTTCCTCTCTCATTTTATACACAAAGTTCTGAAACATCCACCTCAAACTTTTCATTGTGGTACAGCAACACCTTCACAAACTTGTAGGTCAGGTTATCAGGAAGAGAAGCTTTAAGAATTGGAAGAAATTTGTCTGGCTCAGAGCTACCTCCTGGCTCAACTCTTAAGGCTCAACCACAAATTTTGCTGTATTTGAGTAAGCATTTTGGGCAGGCCACCAGGTCTACCTCCTCCATTGCAATTGCCCTGGGGTTTGTTGTGACCACAAGTGGCTGAGGCCTTGGATTAACATTTTATCCAATATGATTATGTTTGGAGCTGCTGAGGGTTGTCTCATACCACAGAAGTCAAGAATCAGCCTGCTCTCTGGTGAAATTGTAATGTGGTCATTAGAGTTGTATTAGATTAGATAGATCTATCTCCAGGGAGCCAGTAGTATCTCTTTGTTTCAATGCACATGGGCCAGTCAAGTTCAATTTATTGGGATTTTAAAGCCTAGTTTGTCATCCAACAAGAGGATGTGACATGGCTGTAAAAGGAAGATCTCCTTCATCAGCTTTTATGTGCGTGTTTTGCAGCAGCAGTCAAATTCAAATAGCCTGCACCTAATCCCAAAACTACTAATGCAGTTATACTCAGAAAGAAAAGGGTTTTATGTTTAGTTTGCCCTTCTACCTTTTCCACTACTGAAGCTGATATGAGAGAAATGGGCTGAGAAACTTAAGGAAGGGTAACTTCTTGGTTGATACCAAAATTGTCCTAGAAGCAGCATTTCAATGAAGAATGAATGTGATATTGGGTTGGTATCTGATGAACTATATTCATGGTGATGTTAACCTGCAGCAAGTGTCGTTGTATGATATAGAATGTTCTTTACTGCCTTTACGATCTCAACTATGGAGTTGCTGTCTTCCTGTTATGTCTGAGTAATACTGTAGAAGTTGTAGTGACTTAGTACATAAAACAAAAGTCACATCCCAAACTGGTGTGGATCTGCTGGTAAATAATGCAGTGTGGATGCAGCCATGCTAGAAAAAAAAAGTTTTCCAATTATTGGTTATTTAGTTAAAAGAATATGCACATGCTGTGTTCATTTGTGAACCATTGCAACTAGAGAATAAGGAATATAATGTTGCGTTGACAGTAGGTGATATTGCTGGCATATATTAAGTGGGATACAGCTGTATTGCTGCAAACCCTTTTGAGTGCAGATAAAGTCACAGCTGGAAGTCTGGGGTTTTAGAGTCATAGAATAATTGATTTTGGAAGGGATCTCTGGAGGTCATCTGGGCCAGCCCCTTGCTCAAAGTTCTGCTTAAATAAATTCTGCTGGAGGATCCCATGGAAGTTTGATTGAAGCTGTTAAAACCAGAGTGAGATGGTACTAGATTATATGCTTCGAGGAATAATTCAGCACAGGCAGTGCTCTAACTAGGTTTCTTTCTCCTTTAATTCCTGTGATTACGTTAGTGATGTCCCACAGTGGGAAAGTGCTGAATGCTTTCAGCTCTGCTTAACTGAAGAAGTGACATTGATTTTATATTTATTTATTTATTTATTTTGAGGGGCTTGAGCTGACAATACAAAACCCTGCCTTTTCCAGGCCACTGGAAGAAACTCTGTATCTGAGGGGAAAGGAAGGTTTAAACTTGCTCCAGCTGACATCTGCTGTCAAAGACTAAAGCAAAGCATCAAGAAATGTCCAGGAACAGTGTAAAATGGGTGCAAGCAGAGAAACCTGATTTCAGGAAGAGTTGTGCCGTAAGGAGTCAAGAGTCCATGTGCATCAAGTTTGCATATGGTTACGAAGGCTGTCACTGGAGGGTGATAACATGTTCTATTCTTCTTCATCGTGTCTCTGAGTCGCTTGGTGGCTTGGTTGACTCCTGTTAGCTCTCCACTGCTAACCTGTGATCAGGGTCATGTCAGCTCCATGCACAGGATTCCGAGTGTTCAGAGTTGTTCCTGTGTCTCCTGCTTGCTGATGTGCTGATGTTTGAGATGTGCTGATGTGCTGTGTTTGAGAAGCATGAAGGACCAGAGTTAATTTGCTGCTAGAAGAGTCTGAGGGAGGAACTTCTTTGGACTCAATATTATGGGACTTAAATTTGGTGAGATGTTCTGCAGATCGGCAATGATTAAGGGAGTTCAAAAGGAATCACAATTTCCCCAAATCACATAATTTCCCATATGATGTAAAATTGATGAGGATAAGTAGTACCATATGGGAAAGACATCCCTGGAGAGCTTGGGCTGAGTTTGTAAGTACCTATGGCACTTCCTATGTTTGGTTAAAGACCTCTAATGAGACCAGAATTTTGACATTATATTCTCTTTTGGAGGCCACAAGAAGCAGGAAAGCTTCATGGATAGAGATCAATGGCCATAAATGGACAAATAAATTAATTTAACATTCAAAGGGGAACAGTGCCAAGAGAAACAAGCAGCTGTAGGAGTTTGTAAAGAGCAAATCTCTCTGGTCAGCCTCAATTACTGCTTTTTGGGCTAATTAGGGGAGTGGAGGTGAAGAACGGTATTTTAGCAGGGAATTTGGGTTTGTGCTTTTGGGAATTTCAGGCAAAAAAAACGAAGACAAACAAGCTTAGAGTCATAGAATCATAGAATGGTTTATGTTGGAAGGGACCTTTAGAGGTCATCTAGTCCTGCAGTGAGCAGGGACATCTTCAGCTAGATCAGGTTACTCAGAGCCCCATCCAGCCTGACCTTGAATGTTTCCAGGGATGGGGCATCTGCCACCTCTCTGGGCAACCTGTTCCAGTGTTTCACCACCCTCACTGTAAAAAATTTTTTCCGTATATCCAGGCTAAATCTCCCCTCCTTTACCTTAAAACCATTATCCCTTGTCCTGTCACAACAGGCCTTGCTAAAAAGGTTGCCCCCATCCTTCCTGTAGTCCCTTTTTAAGTACTGAAAGGCCACAATAAAGTCTCCCTGCAGCCTTCTCTTCTCCGGGCTGAACAAACCCAACTCTCTCAGCCTGTCCCCGCAGGAGAGGTGTTCCACCCCTCGGATCATTTTTGTGGCCCTCCTCTTGGACCCGCTCTAACAGGTCCATGTCCTTCCTGTGCTGAGGGCTCCAGAGCTGGACGTAGCACTGCAGGTGGGGTCTCACCAGAGCGGAGTAGAGGGGCAGAATCAGCTTCCTCGACCTGCTGGCCACGCAGCTTTTGGTGCAGCCCAGGATATGGTTGGCCTTCTGGGCTATGAGAGTAGAAACATCCAGTCCTGTGGCTTGCACCTCTAACTGAAACGGGCAATGTGTGGCATGATTTTGCATCATGAAGGGTGTCCCCTTGGTTCACTGCTAGAGCCAATTTTTAAAACTCGGAAGGTGAAGCAAAGTCAAAAATTTTCTCTTTGCGTTCTTTTACTTGGATGGAGGCTCAGGGAGAGTGGGGAGAATGCAGTCTGCCTTACTACACATGGCTCTAGTAAGCCCTTGGAGACAAACTTGGGTTATCCAGGGAAGGGGATGCCTTGATCGTGTTCCAGAATGGTATCAGAGAGAAACTGCAGTGGGGCTTCCAGTTGCATCTACTGTCAGCAAACAGGGTCATGGCTCCCTGTATCTAGTCGGTCCCTTGGCCTTAGGAGCAATGGTTAACTGTGCATGGGTGATACTAAGACAGAACGTTATGGACCTACATCAAACCCAGTGGATGTAGGAAAGAGTGGGATGGCAGACAGAGCAGACTGTCTGGAAGCACAGACTGTTGTTGCTCGTTTTTTGTTAAACCCTGTTGCTACCCACTATGAAGCATTAGCTTAATTAACTCAGGGACAAATTCTTCTGTCTTGGCAAAGTCCATCAACATCCAAGGAGTATTTGGTCCATGTTATAAATATGAAAATGAAATGAAGATTTATTTGGGTACAGTCTAATCACAGAAAAGCCAGCCTGTCTCAGTGATATATGTACTTACACTTTCAAGAGCAGACAAATTGCTACTCTACCTTTCCATTGCTTATCTGATATGAGGCTAAATTGACTTGGAACCCTCTTTGTTTTACCTTTGCTTCTCAAAGGTGAATGACATCCTGTAATTAAAAGCAAAAACACGCACTTTTGCCCACACATTCCCTCCCCCCTCCCACCCCATTAAAAAAAAAAAAAAAAAGGACAAAACCCCACCTTGTCAGGCTTTTATTACTACCTGGTATTATCTTCTATTGATATTCCTGGTCTGACATTTTTAGATAATGCGGTCTCATCATGGGATTCGTGGATTCCAGTTCCTCTGCTGTGGTATATGCTTTCATGGTTAGAATTTTCTGAACTTACAGCATTAAGATCATTGTAATGATAGAAACAGAGCACACCGTTTTCCTTATTTATGTGGCATGATTTCACTCTTTGCTCTTAATGTTATTTATTATGGTTAGTCCGGTCTTATCCTCTGCCTCCAAAAGTAGGTGATGACTAATGCTTCCAAGGAAGGAAGGATAACTGAACCGCGGGCAGCCACAGCTGATTCCAGTCTGGTTTTTGTCTTTGATATTATTCATCACTTTATCCCTTCCATTTTAAGTTACCATTCTTGAAAAAAATGGTCTTATGCTAGCATCCACCATTTCATAAAAGGTTGCTGAAAAATTGAAGAGTTCAGAGTAAATATACATGAATGAATCAAGAGAAGTCTGCTCTTCACAGTGAGTTTAATTGATACTTAATTTAAATGTTTTGATTTGATTTAGCCAATGACCTGGCTGTGTTCTGAAAGGATCTGTGCAAGGAAGAGAGGCAGGTCTGTAATGCAGATGGTAGGAGCATAAAAAAAATCCAGTGGTGGAAGTGGAGCCAGACATAAAGGAGAAACTATAATTATGGTGCTTAATTGCTTGCCCAAACAATTTACCTAATGCTGCAGCAGATTCCCCAATAATTGCATTCCTTCAGTTGAGGCTACATGTACTTTCTAACAAATATTCTTTAGCTCAAGAAAAGCTTCGTGGAGGAATAGTTGGGTAGAGTTCAGTGCCCTGCATAGTGCAGAAGGCTTAGACAAGATGGTCACGAGGACTTTCAAAGCGGTGACATAAGACAGATTTAGGAGATTTTTATCTGGGGTGGGGCAGCGAATTTGGGAAAGGGGTATTGCCAGGGTGGTCAGTGAGTAAGGAGTCATGAGAAAAGCTTGTAGCAGCTAGATAAGGAACAGAGCTGTTGAGTTACTGCTGACCAAGGAGGATGGCTGTGTGAGAGTGGCAGGCAGAAATGCAGAAGGCTTCAGCCAAGAGAGAGGGAGATGTGGCACTGATGGGGAAAGCAAGAGGTTGCTGTCTCTGTGGGAGGTTCCCAGGGGCATGGGCTCTGGTGACAAAGGTCATTCCTGCCTGGCTGTGTCAAATGTTGGAGGGCTAGATTTAGTCACGTTTATTAGGAAGAGGCTCATGGAAGGGGAACCAAGCCTGACAAATGATTTGCGTGGAGCAGAAATGTGGGGGCAACTGTAGATTTAACCTGCAGTTTAACTTTTCAGTGAGAGCTCTGTAGTCCATCCATTGACTTGAGCAACAGATGGATCAGGCCCTTAATATATTTTATTTGGCATGCAAGGAGCAGCAACAGCTGGCTTGTCCAGTAAAAGGCTGATGAGATTCACTATTCGATGGGGGGGGGGGGATTGTTTTTGGACAACCACAGTGGGTTTGATGGTTTTTTTTTTTTTACTCCATCTGCTATTACACATGAAGGAGGAGTTTGCTGTATTTACCCTCAGAAATGTGTAATGCAGCTATTGTAACAGCTCCATCCCTGATGGCCAAGGTGAGCGGATCCACCTTACTGTATTACCCCCTACCAGTGTGCATGTTCCAGGATCTTTTTTCTGGTCCTGCTTCTTGGGTTCACCCCACCCATCAATCTTGATGCTCCCTTAATTGTGTTTTTCCTGTTTCATGTTCCTCTCAAGTCTGCAATATCCAATACAGCTTGTTCTTTTTAATCTTTGAGTTTCTCGGTGACTCTAGCCTTCTTGCTGCTGGTGACCTCTGCAATCCCCCACATCCCACATCTATCTAGGAACTTCTGAAAACAATACTGTTTCTGTCGAACTGGCAGAAAAAATTTTTTTTTTTTGAAGGAAACACCTCTGAGTCAAAAGTGGAATATGTTTGCTGCCTAGCCAGAAAAGCACTGTCTTTACTTATTGGAGGTTCTCATCCAAGTGCAGGAACCGCAGCAACACAGACAGTGGCATGTGCAAGAGTAAGTTTAGAGTAAGAGGATTGCTTATAAGCCCGGGTTTCCCTCTACTGTTACTTGTCCACATCACAAAATGTTTATCTCTTTTGCTCCAAAGAAGCTTCTGATTGAAAATCAGAATATTTTCAGTCAGAACCAGGCAATATTGCAGGGAATGGTGAGGGAGGGATGATGGCTTTGTCTGAATTCTCCATGGTGGAGCACCCTGACTAAGTCTGCAGAGAGAGGTGGGGAGCTGTGCCTATCTGCAAGCCACTTTCCCTTAGATTTTGCTTTGCTTTGGGCCTTTTAGTAGATGAAAAAATGGGGGGAAAAATAACAACAAATACAGCTGTTAAAAAGAGATTCATTCATTTTCCTTTTTTATGATCTCGCAAAGTAGTTAGGCTAAATTTAATTGAGGCTAGGGAGCTGGGGCCGGAACAGATGAGGAAAAGGGAACTTGCTGAAAACATTGTCAAGGCACAGATAGCAAAAGTGAGTGGCAGCAAATGCATAACAAAAAAATGAGAGGGGGAGAAAGAGGAAGAGAAAAGGCTAATGGGGAAGCAATTAGAAAATACCACTGCTGCCATGACAAATGTGTTTAGAGGGTAGCCGAGATGGAGCTGCATGCCAGCTTACAGACAGCAATTGAGTTACAGCAGTGTGGTCTTCATGCTCCCAAACTGTCCATAAGAGCACTATGCTTTTTAAGCTAATTCATGAAAATTCACACTGTCTTTGGGCATCCCCAGCGCTGTGCAACCAGGGTACTGAAGCAGGTAGTCTTGGTTTGTGCATCACTCAACCCATCCCTGCCATGAACCTGGCAGACCTGAGAGCTCATTGGGACCAAGGAGTGTGGCCTGGGAGGTGGTTGAGGAACAACTAGGGTGCTGCTGGGACAGGAATGGTGAGATTTTTTGTTGGTGGGTTTTTTTTTGTTTTTTTTTTTTGCTTTGAATCAGTATGGAGGTAATGTCCAGGGTCTGAGGGTGCTTCACACAGTGGGACACTCTTTCATATGAGATGTCAAGCCAGGAGCTTGAAACCTGTAGGAATGAAACTCCGGAATGCTTTTAGCAATGGGTAAAGTGTAGTTGTCTTTGGAGGTAATAACTCTGCAGAGTGCAGAGTTACCCTGTTTAGCTCTTAAGGCTGAGTGCCCTCATTGCTTTCTGCTCTTAAAACCTAGACAGTTGCCTGAGTTTTATTGCTGCGTTTTAAATTTTTGAAGGATGTGGGAAGAGGAGGCAGCAGTGTAGGTGAATCATACTGCTCAAGTGGCAGTTGTTTTCTTGGTCCATCAGGGCTGGTGTTGGTAACAGGAAGTACCAGGCGGTGCGAGCGCGGTTCGCGTGCCCTCCGCCCCCACCCGTCGTGGTTGGTTTCCTCTCTGGCCCTATAGGGAGGACCTGCCTTTTACTTCTTGCTTTCAGAATGATACTCCACACTGTTAATGTAAGGTTGGAATGGAGGCATATGCGGGAGAGAAAGTCATGTCCTTGCAGCTGAGCCTTGGATGCTTGTCCATCTCCTGCCACACTCCTGTCTGCCTCATTTCTAGCCAGTCCGTTTCATGCTGGCTCCAGTGCCTTCCTTTCACTGGTATCAGATGTGTAGCACAACAGGCTTGTCCTCCAGGGGTAGGGATCGCGAAACCACTGCATGTACACTGAGCAGTCAGACTGCACGATGAGAGTAAGCCACAAGTGTTGGGGCTGATATTTGGCACTCACCAGTTTGTCTCCCACATAAGGAGCGATGGAGGTAGAAAATGACCACAAATTGTCTGTCTCCTAGTGTTGAGTCACACATTGGGACTTAAGTAGAAGTGACTCCTCAGGTAGGAAACCTGTTACCTGGAGAAAACTTACTGGGCTGGAATAACCACACATATATACACACACATTGGTTTTATCAGTCACTGTTGTTAGCTTGAGGAACTGTCCCCACACTACCATGTGGAGACCTTGCTCCTGTCCCCCAGACTGACTCACCATTGCTAACAGCAAATTGCTAGGACAAGGTTATCCATGTATGACCCCACAGGACTACTTTCTCTAGTACATATACAAGAGTCTTTGTTTGCTTCTTTGAAAAAGAACTCCGCTGAATTTGCTCCACCATGAAGCTTGTAGGATGCAGGTGCTTTGCCAGTCAGGATGACTTGGCAAAAAAGCTCTGCTCCTGAGACCAACAGCTTAGTCTTGCTGTTTCTAGTGATGTGTGAACCCAAATTAAGAGAAAGGAGGAAATGAAGTGTGATTTCTGCTTTGTTTTCTCTAGGTAGACTTAAATATGCTATCAGATATGCCTTCTTCCTCCCTAAATGTTCCATATAATCCTGGGGGCTAGTTGAAGAGCTGAGTTTGTTTGCTTCTCTGAGAACCATGTGTGCATAGAAGACTTGGCTGTGAGGCACCAAGAATATGCCGAGGTAGGCTAGGAGTAGAACTGTGGTCACATTCCAGCTGTGAGGGTGACAGAGCAGTGGAAGAGGCTGCCCAGGGAGGTTGTGGAGTCGCCTTCCCTGGAGACATTCAAAACCTGCCTGGATGCGTTCCTGTGCCCCCTGCTCAGGTGTGCCTGCTCACGCAGGGGGGTTGGACAAGATGACCTCCAGAGGTGTCTTCCAACCCCTACCATTCTGTGATTCCTGTGTGGTATTAGTGAGCTGTATGTGGCTGCACTTCTCAGCTTTGGAAATACTTCCTCACGAGCCATTCAAATAGATGGCTGCATGCATGACCACAGAGCTGTGTGAAAATAGTGAGAGCGCTGTAGCACTGTGGACTTTGGTAATGTTTTCACTCTAAGGGAGTTTACACCTGCCAGGGACCACCTTTTTTCTGTCCCCTTTCCTCTTCCTACCCTCAGCTCAGAAGACTGTTCACACCAGCTAATACAGCCCTTCACTGCCACGCTCAACAGAGCTACAGCTCTCTTTCACATCTCAGCCCCAGCAGATTCCACTGGCTGCTGCAGTTAGGGACCACCTCTCTCCAAATCAGCAGTGCCTCTGCTTTGCCCCGTTGCTCCCAGATGGAAGTATTTTTCTGCAATGGCAGTCTGCTAATGTCTCCCATGGCCTGGTGCCATCTCTTGCACTGATCCTTCTCCATGATTAAAACAAATATTTCCTGATTGGGTTGTAGCTGCCTGCTGGTTTCAGTGGCCTAGAGGAGTCCTGACACCAAAGCAAAGTGTGGGAAGAAGTGACTGGGTGCTCAAAAATAGTATTGGCTTTTGTCTGTGTGGGGTCTTCATTTCCTCATCGCATCTCAGATCCACCTCTGTAGGACCATCTGATGGTACTGTAGGACCATCGCTGCTACCCAGCAAGTGTGGTTTGTGTGGGGTGAAAAGCCCTTGCTCATTGCAATGAACAGGTTTTTTATGGGCAATGTTTCAGCAGCGTCTAAGTCCAGTTCTCAAAAGTGATGTAGGCTTTTAAGAGGCCAAAGCCAAGGTTTTCATAAATAAATAATGATTTGGGCTGCCTCTGTTTTCTGTTACACAAGTTGAGATGTCTAAAAGGGGCCTGGTTGTCAGCGGTTGTGGGATTCTGGCATTTTTTCAAAATTGACATGCTTTTAAAACATTTTAAGCTGTGCATTCAGAAGTGGAGGCATCAAGAATGATTAGCTGATTTTGAATCCCTTTTTCTTAAAAGTTTGAATGAAAGTCACTGGGATGTGGGGTCCTAAATGACATGTGAAAAGTGCTAAGGGTGTATTTTGGAAGTGTGTCTGCCTATCTGTGACTGCACTCGTCCCCAGAGCACCTGCAGTGTTGTACATTAACATACTCACGAAAGCCTAACAGGGAAAGGCAAATATATCACTACTGTGCTGAATGGATGGTGGGATTGCCAGGCTTCTCCAGGATATCAGCCTACCTCTGCTTTGGTTTGAAGAGGAAGAGTGTGATGCTTTTTGCAGGCACCACCAATGAGCTGATCAGTAATTCTGACGTACTGGGGGAATAGAGACATGTTTGCATCATAATTCCTATACATTAGGACCAATATGTTTAAAGATAAGCATGCACAAGTTAAATATGTTAAAGGGTTTTGTGCGTTTCATTTTATAAACCAGAAAAGCAGTAGGTTAGCAACTGTTATTTCTGCAGCCTAAATTCCTAACATATCTGTGATTGTCTTTGCCTTTCCTCTCAGATCTGAACCATGTCCCACCCATCCTGGCTGCCACCCAAGAGTACCAACGAGCCTGTTGGTCACGTTACTGCAAGGATGGAGACAACACACACCTTTGGGACTCCCAGCATCTCGGTGTCCACCCAGCAGACACCAAAGAAGTTTGCACCTGTTGTTGCCCCCAAGCCAAAGTACAACCCCTACAAGCAACCAGGAGGTGATGGTAAGTGTTCAATTTTTTTAGGAAGGAACCTCAACTGTCTAATTCAGAGGAATTGACTGCTAACACAGGCTGCTTTTTGACTTGCTCTTTGATGAGTTTGTGGGAGCCTCCCTGTTTTAGATCATTCAGATCAAGAAGAATGTGAAGGTATCTCTTACCCTTGCTGTGGCTAGCTACTCTCCTGAGAGGTGCAGGGCTGGGGGAGGGCATGGGGACAGATCTTTCATGTTTTTCACTGGAAGCAGGTGTCCTATGTCCAAGACCGGTACTTCTCAAGGGGTTTTGCTTGTTTGGTCTCTGCTGGTATGCATTGATCCAAGGGGCTGGGGCTTGAACAACCTTTTCAGTATTGGTTCTTTCATCCCACCACAATGGGAATGCTTTACAAACATGGGACTGAGCTGTGGGAGTATGGGTATAATTGAGGTGGTAGGGCCTAGGTTTGGTAGAATCGGTCTAGGAGTGCTTCCTCTCTAGCCTTCTGGTTTGATTCAGTTTTACTTTTATTCTTTTCCCTCTACTATGGAACACTCTTGAATATGAAATAATTTAATGATATAATTCTGAGGATATTTACATGACCATTGCAATAGCCTCTGGAGCTGTTATGTCAGTAAAACAAATGCCTGCCAATCACCGTGTGTCGGCGTTCCTCTGCCTCCTGCTGTAAAAGTCCTCCTGTCTTCACGTAGTCAAGGAGAGAGCATGGGAATTGGGTTCCTGGCTTGTGGACACATGGAGGGAGGGAATTCCTGGCAGCGGGAGCACATGGCTGGGAGCACCTCTAGGGTCTGGCAACTGGAATCCTGCCAGTTGGAGCACCTGAGATGCCCCTAGCTGACCGTGGGGAGTGTGTGGTGGAGCCTTACTGCAGCAGGAACAAGGTGGAATCCAAGGATTTTAAGAGAGAGTGGTATCTGTCTTGGCAGAGTAGTGACTTTTCTATTTCCAGTGTTTTACTATGGTTAGAAAACTCTTCCCCCTCCTCCTGTCCATTCTCCCCCCCCCAAATAACACTCACCTGTATTCAAGAAAATTGCCAAACCAGCTTTTGATTCTTGGTTTTGGATGCTCTACTTTGTTCCATCACCACTTTTCCCTCTTTTGTGTTGAGTGCAATAAGATAAATGTCATCCGTATCTTTTTTTTTTCCTTTTTCTACTCTATCTTTTCAAAGCGTATGCATTTTCAGGAAGACTACAGAATAACGGAAAGGAGAAAGAAAAACAAAGTAGCATATTAAATCTCACACTTGAGCGATTTTCTAAAGTTAAGGACGTTTTGTAGGAAAGTTGGAAAAGTCTGGTGAGTGTTTTGTTTTTTTCCCTCTGCCGCTCTAACTTCGGAGAATTCAGAACGAAAAAAGAAAATGTGTTGGAGGGGAAAAGCGAAGTCATATGCACCTGTTCTGTTGCTTTCACTAACAAAACATTAGCGAGTAAGATGAAGGGAAAGACATTTGGAATTAAAAAAGTAAAAAAAAAAATCCATTTCTGAAGTACAACGAAAATGTCACCTTCCAGTCAAGTGGAAAATCTTATTTTTCTAATTCTCTTAAAATTTAAAATAATAATGGAAAATTACACTTTTTTTTCCCTAGGAAAACTGTTGTTGATCAGCCACAATTATTTTTTTTTCATTAAAAATGTCAGTATGCCTTAATTATGAGTGCTTTAGTGATTGTAGATCCGTTTATATGTGACTCAGGAGCATTATCACCTTCTAAAAAAAATTATTTGTTTCTTGGCCTTTGGGGAAGGAGGCTTTCCCTTAGAGCAGAGCAGACACTGCAGGCTGAGAAGGGGAGACGAGGCATGCAAACATTCCTCATGCAACACGGACTACCCAGTCCCACAAGCGGCTGATCATCGCCAGGTCTGTTACAAACCAGGAGACATTGGGAGCTCACAATAAGCCTTTTTCACTGCTAATCCTTTGCCTTGTCTGATCCTCGGCTTTTGGAGATCCCATCGTCTTCTGCCAGGCCTGGAAGAGCTAAGGGTTGGCCAAGAGCGGGTCAGTAAACTGGCTTAGTGATGTGACAGTGTGCCTGCAGCTTAAGCTAATCCACTTTCAGAAGGTGACACGCTGCTGGTTGGTGTTAGCAGCCAGTGCAAAGCCATTAGCCCAGTCATATATAACACGGAGAACACGAGGCTTCTGGGATCTGCCAGGCGAGGGAGGACAGTGAGAAAATACTTAGCCCAACATGCTTCATTCACTTTCTATGGTTCCCTTCTCTCCTACAGACTCCCTAATTGTTTCTTCAATGACCTCTGTTGTTTTTGCAGCAATGATTCAGCCTGGCAGACAGCTTCATGCCCCACTGGTTCCCTGTGTAAAGGGATGCCACAAGCTGCTTTGCCTAGATTTGTTCTTCGTTTGTCACAGGTCTTTCCCATCTGGATAGCTATGTGTTGGTAGGTGGAGGAGCTGCAGCATCCCCTTGTACCCCAGCGTGTTTTCATCTCTCCTGTGCCTCCGGAGGTACTTTGCTGGAGGCACATGGGCTTTCCACCCAGCGCAAGGGTAGCACACAGCGCAGCATCCTTCTGCTGGAGATGAGTGCCGGCAGTGTCGCTGCTCCGGGGCAGGGCTCTGCCAGGGCTGCCATGGGGCAGAAAGCAGCGGTGCGCATCACAGCCTGGCACAGCCTTGCCTGCCCCAGCCCTGTCACTAGACTTGGCTCCCCGCTACCAGTGACTGCAGGGACGGTATCAGGAATCTCTCTGGGAGACGAGCAAATTCTGTTCCTGGACATTTCTTCAGCTCATTGCTTTTAACATTCGGGCAAATGCATCCTTTGGCCTTGCGTTTTCTTTATTACTATTTTGTGGGTGTGTCACTCGCATGTAGCGGGTCTGTCTGGCTGATAGCATTTGTGGGTTTACTTCTTGAACACGTTGAAAGTACAGGAGAAAGACAGGCTGTGGAACAGGCATCGTGTGCATGGTGGAGGGAATGGCTCAGCTGTACCCCACCTCCCACCAAGGCTTTTTCTTGGTCTCACCTTGACTTTGATTCCCTGCCCCCCCGACACCTGCACAAAAATCAGTCAGATTAAAAGCTACTCAATGGAACTTTAAAACAAGTTAGAAGTGGTTAAATGACTGAAAAAAAAAAAAGTGAAATTGCAACAGCCAGCCGTTTATAAACCAGCAGCATTTTAATGTGACTGGAAGCACTCAAGGCGTGCATGGTTTAGACCAGCTAAGTGAGCAATTTTCCCAGCATTGCCAGCTCCCCTCCTCGCTATGTGCCACGCTGACTTGCTGCAACTTGTTTCAAACTACATTTGTCAGCTCATCAAAGGAGTGACTGTCTTGTCGCAGGGATTCATTTGGGGCCCCCGGGTATGACTGCAGTAGTAGTAATAATGATAATAATCGTCATCATCAATAAGACCACGGCTCTGATTAATGTCCTGCACAGGTCTCTGCCATGCAGCTGGCTGAAGAGGCAAGAACAGCTGTGTTTTTATAGGTCCTACAAACACCGGACCAGACTTCCACATGCTCTGGGCTGGGCTGGGCTTCTGGAGGATTTAGTGCTAGAGTTCTGCGCTGTGACAGTTCCTGGGGGATTAACCTTGCCTGACCCTCGGAGGCATGAGCACCACGGTCCCTGGGATGTACAGGTGCCCAATATCTTACACAGCTCTGTATTTATCCCACATAGGGAGGAGAGATATTTGAGCTTGGGGAAGATGATTTTCTACAAGATAAAGAAGTGTGCATGGGACGAAGTGTAGCTCCTAATGAGCTAGGCTGGAAATCAATATTAGGTGTCCAGACGTTTGAGCAGTGGTTCTAAAGGAGCGGCACTGGGGCCAAAGGTGTTCCATAGATGGAGCTCGATGCATTTGCAGCTGGAAAACATCTGCTGCATGTTGGGAGAAGACGGGTTCTGAGATGGATGAAATATCATCCAGCCATGGGTCCTGACAGGCCACCTCTGATATTTGGCTCCTTTCTCTGTGCTCACATGTTTGGTGCTATCTGCCTCTTCCTTCTGTTCCTCAGCAGAGTCCATCCAACAGCACGCATAGCTGGTCTCATCCTCTCTACTCACTAAGCAAAAAAAATCTGTTAAGCAAAATAATGCCTTCTTCCAAGTAAACAGTACAGTATTAATTTTGTTTCCTTTAAAAACATTGGATGCCCCATCATTGGAAATGTTCAAGGTCAGGTTGGATGAGGCTTTTAGCATCCTGATCTAGTGAAAGATGTCTCTACCCGTGGCAGGGGAGTTGGACTAGATGATCTTTGAAGGTCTTTTCCAACCCAAACCATTCTGTGATTCTATGGTTGCCCTCCCTTCTTTCCCTGCTGCTTATTTCTCTCCTGCTTTCCAGCTTTTACATTGGAATTGGTATTTCAGCATCATCAACAGAACTGGGGCCTTGGGGAAATGCTGCCACACAGCTGTTCCCATCTATGCTGGGCTCAGGAAGATGGGGAGGATTTATAGCTTGCAGATGAAGCAAATTCCATTTTCTCCTCCTTTCACGAGTACCAGAAAATGGCCTCACCCTCCAGGGCAGATGAAGGTGGTGTCTGGCGTGGAGTGAGGTTGGTGATGGTTGATCTAACGGCTTTGTGCACGCTGCCATCGGCCAGGTGGCGCAGCGCCGGTACAAGCTTGCATGCTGTGTGGCATGGGGAGGAGAGCTAGTGGCTGCTCCCAAATGAGTGCCGCTCTGGTGGGGCAGTCGGGGTGTGCTGGGATGGTGCCAGGGGTTGTGAGGCCAAAATCAGGGGCTTCAAAACCAAGTAAAAATCTGTTGTCAGCCTGAGGAGCTCAGAAAAGCCTGAGTTGGGGCTTTTTTGGGCCATCGGATGCCTTGAACGCAGTGAGTAGCAGGCTTCGTGGTGTGATTTGCCTTTTAGTTTGGATCCTTTTGGTTTTAAGCTTGTTTTCATAACCGCAAAAGCTCGTTTCCCCTTGCTTTCCCCGCTCCCCTCCAAATCAAACCTTGCAGACATGAGCAGTGCAAGTCCAGGAGAAACAACACTGCTGATGAAGCCTGGCCAGGTTGCAGAGTTGGGCTTCCCAGTCCAGCATTCACAAGCACTGCCACAGCTCCTGCGGGTGGAATACACCTCCTCTGACATCATGTGTGGTCACTCTAAGGGCGATTTGATGGTGGCAAGGCAAGGGATGAGTCCATCCCCACCTACTGGTAAGTGCCAGATCATTGCTTGGCACCCAGGAGGTCTCCTGCTCCCAAGAAA
Organism: Phalacrocorax aristotelis; assembly: GCF_949628215.1. Lineage (NCBI taxonomy): Eukaryota > Metazoa > Chordata > Aves > Suliformes > Phalacrocoracidae > Phalacrocorax > Phalacrocorax aristotelis. The sequence continues at coordinate 17,400,375 of NC_134282.1, read as the reverse complement.
CCAAGTTCCTCATATTCTTGAAATGTCTTTAATTCATATGAATCTGACCATGTGTGTTTCTCAAGCTGCCTGAGACAGACTGAGACACTGCAGTGCCAACCCTGGCCAGAAAGGGATCTTCAGGCCATCCTGGGAGAGATGCTGTCACTTGGTTTAAAGGATGGCACAGTGCTTGGATGTGCTTCTCTGTTACCCTCTGAGGACATGCTTTGCAAAATTAGCCGCTTTAGTTTATGCTGCTGGGTCCTTCTAAATTCAGTATTTATTATTGCTGATGTCTTCCTTGTAATTGCCACCCTTGGTGAATATAATACCTGCAGAAACAGTTAATATGGATTTAATAATGGAAAGTAAATGAAGGGATGAGAATCAAAGCAAGTTTTTCCCTTCCCCTTCCATTCCTTTGGGTGACTTTCAGATATGATAAACAGCAAGACTCACATGAAGATCTCTGAGGTTTTCATTACTTCTTTTTCTTTTTTTAAAAAAACATCTCCTTCCATGTACCTTGGTTGGAGGACAGGGCAGCGACTCCTGAGACAAGACACAACAGCAGTGCCAGCTCCAGGGCAAAGTTATGTGGTTGACACCCTTGTGTGTGCTCGAACCCGGCTGATCCAGGTTTCCCAGGGCTTGGCCTTCCCTGCCCTCCTCCTCTTCACACGTGTGGAGGCTCTTGAGCGCTGGCTAATTATATTCTGCTGTGACTGTAGGGGACTGGGAGTGTGAACTACTATCAGGCTGTGTTTTGATTTGGTGTTTGGTGTTTTTTGGTGGTGGTTTTTTTGTTTTGTTTTTTTCTTTTTAATAGGCAGATGTACCTAGTAGGTTTTGTTTACAGCAGCTGCTATATCAGTAGCTCTGTCTAAGTTTGAAGCTTGGGTATGGATTTATTGGACTAGACACTCTGTGTTTTAGCTGTGCGGTTTTCTGCTCTGCAAGCTTTGACAATTCATAGAAACTAACCAGGTCCAGAGTCTCTTCATTACTTGGATGAGAGCCCTGAAAGAATAAGTTCAGGCTGACTTGGGAGATTCTGCGGGGTTTGTGGGTGTTTTTTCTGGTTGTCTGTGCTGGGTCTGCACCATAGCAAGAGGAATTCTCACTAGTGGGAGGGCTGTGTTGGTGGAGAGGTAGCATACCTGCTCCTTGGTGCTCCTCGTCTGAAGGAGGCTGGGGCACAGGAGCAGTGAGCCGTGTCTCAGCTGCGCTCCAGTGGTGGTTTGTGTGTGCACCATCCAACACTAACATGAGATAATGCGATTTAGTCTTTCATCACGGTGAAAGCAGAGGCTCACCCTCTTGCACATGTTGTGAGTTATTCACGTGGACTATTGCCACTGCCCAGATGAGGCATGGGAATATGTTGTTACTAGGTCATTTTGATGCTGAATTGAGTCCTGTGAGTACCAGAGTTTTTCCAGTGGGATCTACTGGTCTTTGCCTCCTGCCTTGCTTCTCAGCTCTGCCACCAGCTGAAAAAATCATTGGTGCTCTGGGGGGAGGCAGTGTCTCAGAGATGGACCAAAAAAATAGGCTGGGAAGTGCTCTAACCTTTTTCTGGGCTCATCATGCACTTGGGCTTGAGCTCATGGATATGAATGTTGTGGGAATAAAGAGGTAACCTTACTGTTGCAGATCATCTTTACTGTTGCAAATCATTCTGACTGTGCCTGAGCACAGCCCCCACGTTGGTGCTTGTGTTTTAGAGAAAGCTTTTTTTAAAGTGCATATTATAAACTTTTAAAGACCTTCTTAATCCTTGGTCTCGTTCTTCCAAGTGTTTCTTGTGCTGAACGAAATGGAGCAGATGAAGCAATACTTTATTCATTAGTGTCAGAACTGCATCATCCACAGGCTCTTACAAAATACAGCCAGTGAAAATGAACTTGAAGCTGCAGGCCTCTTTGTGGTGGCTTTGCTATCTTCTACACAAGAGCATTTAAAGCACAAACAAAGCCCCCGAACCCAGCAGAACAAGCGGGAAGGCAGGGGTCCCTCATTAAGGGGTAGTTGTGAACCAGTTAGGAGCAGCGTTTCGGAAGTCTCCATTGATTTCTCTCTAATGACATCCTCTTCCCTGTTGATTAAGAACCAAGTGAAACCAGTTGGAGATGAGTGGTGGTTCTCATTTGTATAATAGTGGATTTAAACTGCCCCAAGCAAGCTGAGTTGTGTTGAAGAGGTGTGAGACCGAGCTGGTGCCTTTGTGCCTACACAGCATCCCTCTACTCAATAACTTATGAGTTACGGAGACTTGGAGTTTTGCTTAGCTGTCCACAGCATGATGACCAGTGTCAGGGCTTGTGATTCTCACCAGAGTAAATAAAACTGGCTCAGGGTAGGTCCTGTTTTGATTGCAGTCATCCCAAAAGTTGTTACTGCTGGGGCTGGATAATAGTGTCTGCATCTGGTTTTTTTGTTAGAGACAAATACGTAGGTCTGTGCTCTTGGCTTTGCTCTTGGGATGAAGTTTTTCTTTTTTGAAATACAACCTCAGATAATGGCACTGGGAAAAATGCAACATAAAACAGGTGCATAAAACCTATTATTGAACCAGTATACTTATCCATAGTTCACAAAATGTCAAGTCAAGCCACCAGGTTTTATTAAGAATTCTGACTGTGTTTTGTTAGAATTACAAATATTAAACTTTCACAGGCTCTGGAACACACTGCCTTTTATTTGGGAACTACCTGAAGTAGTGCCTAGCCTTGTTTTTAATTCTGGTGAGTGAGCTTGTATTTCTCTCTGTTATTTGGTATCATAAAGCAAACATTACGCTCCTCAGCAGGTAGATTTTTAATTTTTTCTTCAATGCCCATTTTTTTCTCATTTCCTTTTCCTCTTGTCTGTCTGTTCTTCCAAGATACTATATTTAATTTTTCCACTTCATTATTTCAAACACTGAATAGTGATTCATCTTTGCAGTGGCCTGTTCTGTGAACCACAATAGTTCGGGTAGAATAAAGAAAAAGGGCAAAAAAGGGAAGGGAAAAAGAAAAAAAAAAAGACGGTTCTGACATACACTGGAATGGAAAGAAGCCATCTTTTTATAACTCAAATTGCAAACATCTGTCATCGACTATATCAAACCTACTTTAAAAAAGATAATGTTTGCCCTCGTTATAGTTTTAAAGGGCTGTGGTGCCCAATCAAAGCGAGAGAGCAATGTTAATACAGAAATAGCTTGAATTCAAGCAGGCAACACTTGTCCCTTTTATTTTAATCTGAAATTTTAACATCCTCCAGATGCTAGTCTGTTAAATAATAACAATAGTTATATGACAGTTAACAGTGGAGTAGTATTTTTTTATTTTTTTGCCCTTGTTCACACAGTGCAGCTCTTCTATGCCCGGAAAACAAACTGTTATAATAAAGGATTATATGTATATTTTTTTCTTTTCTCTGCCTAAAGCTTTTTCACTCTGCCAGACGGCATACTGCTAAGTCAGAGCAACCAATAAATGTCTCTTGGATTATATTACAGGTTGGTCTAATAAAAGGTTAGAAGAATGAATGAGCAACTCTTGAAGCCACAGAAGCTGTACTTGTGGCCAAAGAGCAGGCATTTCTGGCAGTGAACACTGCACAATTACAATTTGGACTAAATATACAAGGCCTGAAATGTTCATTGCTTAACCAAAGCACATGGAGCAGAGGGTCCATGAGTAGGACTGAGAGTCCCCCAGCTCTGACTGCCCCAGTGCGGGTGGTTATGCAGAAGGGGATGAGGAGGGATCCGGTCTAGTTCCTAATAAGTAGACATCACTATGTAAAAATTCCCCTTCTGTCTTCTTCTTTAATTAGCATGTATGCTGGAAAGTCGTAGCCACGGAAGAATGTGCAAGCATGCTCTAGGAGCTCCTTTGGGGATTTACCCAAACTATTTGAGGAGCTGTGAAGTGCAAAAGACTCACAGGTCTTTTCCACCTCTTAATTCCTGTGATAACAATGTGACTAAGGAAAGGTTTTGGTTTAGTCTAGACATGACCAAACCATAGTGCAAAACCTGGTGAGAAGGGCTTGTCAGTGTGATTTCTATCAACATGAGAGCTGGCATTTGTTTTGCCGAGAAGTGAAGGTGAGGAATAATTATACGAGGAGGAACCTGTACCTTTGGGCCACCTCTGTTACAACATCAGTTTAGAAAGATTTAACAACTGGCTTTTCCGGATATTCTGCAGTGGCATTGGGCTTAGTACAGTCTGGGCATCTGTGGTGTGAGGGTCTGCCCGGGGGTCCTGCTGCGGGAGCTGCCCCTGAGCAAGCCGGTGGGAGAAGGGCCCTCAAGAGCAGGAAACCGGTACTAAAACAGTGCTAGTAAACACAGTCTTTTCAAAAGTAAGTTTAATGTAAGAAATTATAAACGTTTGAAATTTATGTTATAAAAAGTGAATGTGATGAGGACTAAATTGCTAAGTGGAGACTGATGGTCTCTGAGGTCGGTGACTGCATCCTGAGCCATACCAGCTGGCAGCGGACCTGTTCTTTGGTAGCAACATCAGTAAAATGAACTTTCCTTAAATTTTGTCCCACATACCCCTCAGCACAAGCTCACGATCTGAGCTCCACATTTCTCATCTCGACTCGCTTCCCTGCCAAGCCCTATCACCTAGGGCTCTTATGCAAAAGACACAGTGCCTGGCTGTGGCCATTTCAGCACATGCTGGGAGCATGTTGGGCATCCCGGTGGCTTTCTTGGGACCACTGTGCACCTACAGTTGGGTGCTTTTCTCATTCAGAGCAATTCAGCTCTGCTCTTTGCAGGGCCAGGTCGTCTCTTGGCCCCTGAAGTATCAGCTTTACAATGTGCCACTGAACTGTTCAAGGGAATGTGCTAACCTGATGCAGGTCATGTATTTACAAAATTTTTTGCAGGAGAGAGAAAAGGGGTCATCATAGTTCCTGGGCCACTTTTCGGGAAGGGTAAGGAAGGGAGGGTTTCTCAGTGAGGATCCATTAACACCGCTCTGGCTGACAGGCAGTGAACACAGGAGGTAAAAGTCCATTCTTCTTCTTTCCCAGTCCTGCGATTTAAAATGTTTGAACGCGCACTTCAGAAGCTGGAGAAGTAAAAGCCCCCAGTTGTGCCAGGAGACTCTGCAAAGGCCACAGCGAGCAAAGGGGCTGCGGAGTGTTAATACAGTCCATCATTTTGTAACAAGCCCAATGTTCTTGTATGAGCCGTGTCAGGCTGTTGTCTGCGCGCTGTCTTTGCTGATCACAGTAATCGGGTCATAAGAGAGGGAGAAGTAATAGCGCGTCTCTTAGCAACCAGCCCCAGGAGAAAGAGAAAATTACTCAAACAGACTATCCAGCCAGGGAAGTAGAAAGATGAAATTTTCTGAAAGTCTGTTGGAAAGTGCTCAGGGACATAATTCTTTTATGTGTGAGATCCTTACAGGCTGGATCCAATGATATCAGACACTTTTTTTTTCTTGTTGTCTTCCTGGTAAACTTTTATTTTTAATTGGCCTCAGAAAAACGAGGGCGGGGGGGAACCCTCTGAAACAGAGACATTTTAAAAAATAAGTGTCAGATTTTTCTATTATATTTAACAATGCCAGGGAGAAGGGAGGGAGGTGAGGTCAGCGTTTCTCAGGCAGCAGATGAGGGGAGCCTCTTATCTCTACGCAAGTTCTTTGAATGCTTCCCATGTCAGTACTAGCCAAAGCACGTTGCTGTATCTGCCGACGCCGTGGTGGCATGTACAAAACAAACTCGTTGGGTCTTCATTGCATTGCACGGGGTGTCACGTCCCATGAGTGTCACGGACCATGTGCCATGCTGATTGATAGCTTGGCAGAGAGCTAGACCTGGTGTGCCCTCCCAACAGCTGTGCTGGGACAGCCCAGCAGAGAGGTCAACGGGGCAGGTACTGGCGGAATTCATGCCAGCAGGCTTTCCTTCTTTACCCTGGTTTTCTGTCCTCTTCCAAATTACTGGTTTGTGTAAAACATGTAGGGGAACATCCTTGAGGCCTTCTCAAAAGCCTTTTGGCCAACGTTGGCCCCAGGGCTTAGAGGGGAGGGCAGTGTAGTGGTGACAGTCTGGAAGTCACAATAGAAAAATAAGGCATTTGCACTTTTTGTGCAGGATGGGGACAAGCTCTTGTGTTCATATCTTGTGCTTTTAAAATATTTTTTTTTTAAATTCCAGAAATTGTATTTCTATCGTCAACTAGTATATATTCTTCCTGATGGGGTATGCTGGCTGCTTAGGGGAAGGGGACAATGCCTGGGATAGTCTGTTCACCCTTACTAACAGAGATCATAAATCTGTGTGTGTTTAATGGAAAGGTGCATGCTCTAAGATGGTCAAACCTCCCCCAGATTTTAGATTTGTGGTTGCGTCCTTAAAACTATTGTGGGGACAAAATGTTTCTGAAAGCCTGGCTTAGTCCGTGGCTCTGAGGAGCCATAGGGAAACTGTTGCATATGTGGAAGGGACAGAAACTTCTGGGTGACTGATCCAGCTACTAATCTGTGCCCTTCCTCTGCTTTTGTCCACTCTCTGAATCCAGGGCATGTCTAGGTTGTGCAGAGGAATAAGCTCATCTCTGCCTGCAATAGCTTAACTTCCAGTAACAGGTTTACTTGCAGATTCGTGTGCTTTAATGGAGGCTGCAATTATTCCCTCAAGTCAGAATCCTGGATGGCTGGATAAAATGTTCAGGCTGACATCTGGGCTGCCGTGGTTGATCTGTTGTTGGTGCCTGGGTTCACTCAAGTCTCTGTGTGCATGGGCTTGGGTTCAACCTATGGATGGTATTGTGGACATGCTCCAGGAGAGAATTGCTACAGTTTTTGGAGACAAGGCTGACTTCAGCATCTTATCCTAGAAATAATCAGTAGAAGAGAGTGCAGGGAAAAAAAACAACCTTGCAGCTGTACAGAATTAATAGCTTCAAAGCAACATCTACCACTGTCAGGGGAAAGTGCGATAAGGAACAATATTAATTGTATCTGCTTCCAAGCAAGGCATAGAGGCTGCTGCTTTGCTGTCTTGTCATAAAGAAGAAAGACTTTCTTCCTTAAAAGTTTAGTAATTGAAGAGTTTCCTTGCTATTTTTATGAGTGCCAGTAAGCAACGTTTCCTGGAAATTTTCCCCAAACTCTATAAATACTGCCCCAGGTCTTACAACGGTGACGCAGTTTGGGAAGTCAGCACCATGCGCTTCCTCAATGCAGCCAGGCAGGCCCCCTGGCAGAGTGCACGACTTCTGCAAAACCATTAATTGGTTGTTAAACAGCAGTACAATTAGGCTCCTTCTTGAAAACTGAATTCCTGTTGCTCAAGCTTACCTTCCTGTCATGTTAAAGATGAAGGCACAGGGTGTCAGAGGAGGCTGAAGCATAGCTTGGGTCTGGAAAGTTGTCATTGACGTTTCGAGGTGCCACCTTTCTTCTCAGTAACATGCTCATCGAATGACCCCAACTGACAGATGAGGTGTTCCTAATTGCCACCCTTCACTGTCCTGGGGCCAAGATTATCTCACAGATCTTGCTTTTGTAATTGGGTCCTTTCCTCCTTCCTGTTACACTTTTGACATCACTTTTTGTACTGACTGGGCACAAATAGAGCCATTTTTAATTCTTTGTGTGGTGCCCAAGGAGAAATAGGACCTGGCTGACTGAATTAATTCTGCAAGCATAGAAAGAAAATTGCACTGGGAGCTCAGGTCTGGCACAGCTGTCTTACATAAAAATGAATTTATAAAGACAAAAGGCAACACATGAAAGAAGTGTGAGCTGGGTAAAATCACAGCTGGCCTGCATCTTGTCTGATATCAGCATGGACATGATACCACACAGTCATAATGGGTAATGTATGAAGTGTTGCAGTATATTCCTCATCTTCTGCTTGGTCCATTCAGTGCCTTAGATTTGGATCAAATTCATAATTCCATTTTCCTTGTTAACCCGTCCCCACCAACGGTGGTCCTGTGGGGTTTGAGCCTGTATCCCTTCTCTACAGCAGAAAAGGCAGTTGGGTTTGTGACATGAGAATACTTGACCGACTTGTCTTGGTATATAAGTTGCTCAGCCTGTGTGTGTAAAAACGGGACGTATGCCCTCAAGAGGGAGAAGTGCCCTTGCGGCAGCAGGATGGGGTTGGGCTGATGGATCTCCAGTTGCCAGATCCCTAGGTTTCATTCAGTTGTTCAATTCCCTCGTTAGGGACAAGTGTCTTTTAGAGAGCTGCAGGAATGATTGGTTTGGTTGAGCCTGAAACTCTTGATATTTTAAAACATTTCTCCATGCCACTAAATTGCTCTTCTTGGTCAGACAGAAAATACTTTAAATTTAGCAGTTAATCCAAGACAAGGGATGTCATGCATGATTATAGCTGAGCTCTTTCCCTACAATCACAGTTGGACCTTTTAAACAAATAATTGCTGAATCACCATGTTTCCATTCTGACTATATGGTGCTTTCCTGAGATATTACTGAGACAAGCTAACAGAGGATCCATTTGCCTTGTTACGCCTTCTCACGTGGGAAGACTATTAATCTTCCTGTTTCTGGTGCACATTTAGCACTGCCTGTTTGTATGTGTCCAAAAGTGCTCTTGCTACTGATCCCTTTTGCCCCAGTGAGAATGTGTTGTGTAACTGCAGTAGGGAAACAAATAAAAGAGAAACAAGGTAGTAGGGTAACTATTTTGAGAGATGAGCTTTCACTTGGCATGTTGATTTTCCCCAAGAGATACGGCATGTCAAATACCTCATGTAAGTTGACCATCCAGCATGGCATGGGGCTCTGGAGCAGGAATATTCCATTTTAAGAATCTGTTGTGTAAGACACGGGCTAGTGTTTGATGGACACTGCCAACTATTTAAACGTTGAAGTGCTATGAATTCCACCTGTGAAACTGGAGGCAGAGGTAACACAAGTTGGAAAATCTGGGCTGAAATGTCAGGGCCTAAAGGTCACATTTTATTGGTGGAAAGTGCAGTTGTCACCACAAACGTGAGGCTGCAAGAAGGGAATTGTGAGGCTCCCTGTCTATTTGATCTCCTAGTACCTGACCAAATATGCTTAGTTTACACAAAGCTCAGAGATTGTTTTTTTCTAACTAGCCTGTCCAGCAAATGCAGTTCTGATCTTAGGACTCAAACTCCCTTTTTTTTTTTTTTTTTCCCTCATGACCTAAGAGCGGTGATGAAGGTTCTGGGCATTCGGTCAGTGACTGGCATGGAGCTGAAATTGGAGCTTTCTCTTGTAGCAGTTCTGGCTCTGTCATGCCCAGAGTAATGAAAGCTCTTTATGAGAGGAGTCGGAAAATTCATGAGGCATCAGAAGGAGCAGGAAGATGCATCTTATTTCTATAAGCATTTAATTGCGAAATCTTTTGGCTACTTAAAAAAATGATTAGTCAAGTCTACAGGAAGGCAGTGAATGTCTATTTGTGGGGACTCGGGAAGGTTTGATTGCCTCAGATTTCTTACCTTCTTGTTTTTCCTTCTTCTCTGTTGCAAATGGTAAAATGATTAAAATGAGGGGGTGTTTTGAAAAGATTTCTAAAGAGAGCTTGGAGGGTTCTGTCCTTGTTTGTTAATTATTTCATATGGAATAGCCACCATTTGCAAGTGGCCAAGAAACAACAGAGCATTTGTTTGCTGCTCCCAACGTTTTAGCATGCCATTTGAGAATGAAATCTTCATTTTGTCTGGTTGTCCTTCATTCAGCGGTACCACAGGTCATGTTTCCCTCTGACGCTTGCACAGCCCAGTTGCTGCTAGGTTAGGTCAGTAGTGACCCCTCTGAGTGGATTTACATAAATGCAGCTGTCTGGACCTTGCCAGATACACTTGCTATTTATGCACAAGGAAGACCTGAAGGCAGATCCTTCTTGTCAGGGCTGGCCCGGTTGAACTGAGAAAAGTCATGTCCTGCAAGTAAAAAGCACTTCCAGCTTTCGCCAGTAGCTCCAGTTCTTATTGGGAATAATCTGCACCAGGACACAGATGTGTTTATTGTGAAAGTGCCAATTTTATATCATCACATCTACATGCTTTTTTATATTTATTGGAAAATAAGACCATGGGAGTTTTCTGTCTGATTAAATGTATGTCCTGTTAGGGTTTGGAAGCTGTGTCCCAGGAGGCTTATTCATGTAAGGTACTTCAGCTGTGGGCTTATCTTAATGGGGAGGGAGTTGGTTTCACAGTTAGCTGGCATGTGGAGACTAGAGACTGGTGAAATCTCAGTTGAAGCTGAGTATTTGTAGCTCTCATGTGAGTTAGCAAGCGGAGTAAAACTGTAAGCAGTGCATTGTTTTCAGGTTACTCACATAACTCTGGTGAAAATCACCGATGACAATTTTGCTGCCTCCTAATCATATGTGAGCTACTAGAGTTAAGAAGGCATCTTTAGCCCTTTGGAGGGACTTCCTGAGCTTCTCAGATCTTATGACCACTAGCATGGTAGTTACGATGCAAACAGGCTGGTGGATTTGTATCGGTCAGCTGGCATATGTCTTCTCTGGGGGTTTGGGACATTGCTTTGAACACAGTGGTGAAACTTGATCCATTTCTCATCAGCTTGACATGTTCTTCATCGGCGTAGGTACCTGATAAGTGAAGCAGTGCTTCTCAGACTTCATTGACACGTTGTGTGTCATCTCATAAATCTCCCCGTGAAGCTTTAAGTAAGCACCCTTGGATGGAATCAAGAGATCATCTTTGTGGCATTTCTTGTCATCTAAACAATAATTCATTAAAAATTTAATGACTCTTTTGCTCTGGAGAGGAAAAAAGAGAGCTGGCGCCTGCCTTTAAAGTTTCTGTCTTGCATTGTTTGGTGATTTTTGTTTTGTTTTGGAGTTTTTTGTTTTATTTTGGAGGAAATCAGGTTGATATACTGAAAGAAAACCATCTTATTACAAAAAGCTTGAGTGCTTCTGAGAACATTTAAAACAAGGATGACTAGAAATGACCTTTCCATCCTGGAGCGAACTTTGAGTGTATTCTCCCTTTGGCATTTCTAATGATAGACTTTCCATCTGGTCTTTGTTTAAAAGCTAAGACGCAACTTGGTTTTTTTCACATTAAAACTGTTCATACTCTAAAATTAATCCTCTTGATCATTTCACTTCAGGGAGAGGAGTGCAGAAACACTGGGAATATTTGCTTATTTTTAGCAACTCCATTCAGTCCTCCTGGCAGCACATTTCTTTTGTCCCAAAACAAGTAGTTGCTGATTTGGGGGAACCCTGGATTTCTGTCTGCTTGGATTTGGAGGGATTGCAACCCTTAGAGGAGGTTTTAAAAGAAACTGAAGACACGTCACTGGCCCTGGTGGGGTGCACGATCTGGATCTGCAGGAGGGATTTGTGGTTACGTTAGCTACCCCTGGTAATACTGTCATTTCTAATGCTGCAAATTCCCTGGTCCCAGTTTCCCATACTGATTCCCCAAAGCTGAATGTGCAAGAGTGAAATCCTAGCAAATGAATGCTTCAGGGAAGAATTGGGGATCTCCTGAGAGGCATCACTGCAACCGTTCAGCGTCATTTCAGCAGAATCTTTGGGGCAAGTATGTAAACTGATCCTTTTGCTTAGCAAAGCATTTCAACAAACGCCTAATTTGATACATGCTTTCTGAAGGTCTGTGGGACGTAATGTTTAAGCATGCACTTGACCATAAGCGTGTACCTGAGTCCATACTGCATGTAAGCACGTGCATGCACGAGGGGAATATTTCTCTGGAACACTTGTAGGAACATCAGACACCAGATTTTTTTGAAATTTTTTTTCCTCCCTGTAACACTGGTCACTGCTGAATGTGTGTTCTTTCTTTTTTCCTTCTTCATCCTTTTATCCAATGAAGTTCTAAAAAAAATAAATGTAAGTGGGAGATTACTGGTGAGCCATCCATTCCTCAGACGTTCTGGTGGGAACAGCAGAAAGTAAGTCTGTTAGCAAAGTCTTGTTTCTATCAGAACTGCGTATGGAGCATGCGCAGAAAACATGTTTACTGGACACTGAGAAGGCCCTGCAGAAGAGGTGTTGTTTGGGGCTCTTGGCAGGTAGATGCTCTGCTCAGGGTATTGGTGTTTTTGCTGCAGGTTCTTCTGATGACCAACTCTATTAAAACAATGGGAGGGAGAAAGGATGTTGCAAATAATGGGAGAGAACAATTCTGGCACACGTAGCTTCCTCTTCATAAAGCTGCTTTTCCCTTGAGGCAATATATCTTGCGTCTTATGGGAAGGAAATCTTACAGTATAAAAGGAAGTGTGAACTGCTTACCAATGAATTTAGAAGCCTAGAAGTTGGATTCCTTTTATAAAGAGATAATATGGGTCCTGTTCTAGTATATTAGGGAAGCTTTTTTAAGATGCATCTCCAAAAATAGGAGAACTATGGGAATCACTTCTTTAAAATAATATTTGTGTGCAGCTTATGTTAATATTCCTGGGACCTTAGGGGATGTACGCTCAGCAAAATGAAGGTGTTCAGAGAACAAAAGCAGCAGAGAGACAGTATCTTTAGCCTGAGCTGCTCAGCAGGGCAGAACATGGGCGGATGGCTTTATGTTCTTGGGGTTGCCTGTGACGTGGGTTAGAGTGGTTCAAGGGCTGTCCTCACTTCCCTCTCCTGCGATGGCTCCGGAGGGGCTGTTCTGCCTCCAAGAATAGCTGGCACATTGCAGTACTCTAATTATTCTCATTTTCCTGCCGCATCTCCTGCACTGGGAACGGCGTGCCTTCTGCAGGCTGTACTGCCCAAAGGCTGCCTGCCTGCCAGGTTTGCTCCATGGCAGCCCCACTGCTGCAGATTTATAGCTCCCTATTGTGTAACAGGATAAAAAGCAGGGTCTGTCCAAAAGTTTTGCAACCTTTTTGGTCCTCCCCAGCGCTATTCTCTCGTCCCATTCCCCTCGATTAAAATAAAGGCATGGAGAGAGAGAGGGGGAAAGAAAACGGAGTTGATTTCTGATGAGTAGCACAAGTGGTGAAGTCCAGATAACTTCAATGGGCATATCCAAGTAAGGATATTTTATGCAGACCCTATCAAGCTGAAAAACAACGAACGAAAAAAGGGGGGAAAAAGTGGCTAGAATCCTTCTGAAGAATTTCTGCATTTTCTGCAGAGTACATAATTGAAGGGGAGCTTTTTGATAAAGGCTAAATTGTGTATGGGCATGAAAAATTCAGCAGGGAATTTAAGCCATTTCCAAACCACATGAAACATTAAACATTTTGCTCAAGAACAGCTTGAAGATGGCGTGCATCATCCCAAGCTTTAAGCGGTCCTCTGATTTTTCTCTTGCAAATGTTAAATACATAGTAAAGAAGAGCCAAAGTAGGTTTTATCTACTTTCTCATGATGAGTGTGGAGCCATTGCCTTGCAAGATCTGACCTGACACACACCTTTGTTTACCCATCTTGGCTAGATAATTTTAGCTGCAACATTTTGAAGAACCAGGGGAGCAGATATCAGTGCAGCAGTCTCAGCATGCTGTTCTGTGCTTGTGATCAGCTCCAGCCTTGGGTTCTTTTCTGAGTGGCTCTCAAATTAGCCTTTTAAATCCAGTGGAATTAAAGATTTTAATCAAGCAAGATGTTAATCACCATGACATGATGTGATATGTATGGCCTGATAAGGATATAGAGTAAATCTCTCAGTCTCTTGGAAACAGAGATTCCTGTTCCTTAAGTTATCTTCAATATGGTACTGGATTTTAAAGCCACGTTATGCCTGTATTTTTAAATTAAAAATTTTCTTCGTGTAGAAGGATAAATATTGGCTAATTTCAGATCATTCTCAGGCGTGTCCTTGTTTGCTTCTTATTTTCTTGACAGCCCAGGTACTCAAACATGTCATGTTTTCTCTTTAAATCAGGTGGTTGTTCACTTGGGTGTCTTTCATCAATGAAATCTGACTGTGATTGTTTAAACCCTCTAGGAATGAGCTTTGCTTTTGCATGAAGCAGTCACCTTGGATGACTGCATGCAGCAAGTCATGCATTGCAAAATTACAGTGTGAGTTTTCAAAACCTGCGGTTGTTCGGTTTCTTTTAGGAAAGCTGGTTAGTACTGTCCAAAGAAGGATGGTTCTCTTCTTCTCTAGGTGGACGCTAGGGCTGAGGCTCTCAAGTTTGTCTTCCTGTGCCAAAGATGGTCCTCTAAGAAAACTCTTCACCCTTGAATATCTCCATGTGCACTCTTGCCAGGGCAGGCAGCACACTTTCTCATCATTATGCTGTAAAAACACCATGGTGGCAAGGAACAACACAACCTTCCCCTTATTTCCCTCAGGACTGGAAAAAGGCAGGAGAGTAGTGATAATTCTCAGCTCCATGGCACCACTTTGGTTGTGGGGGAGATCTAGACCAGGGGCTGGATAGTGTTGACTAACTTTAAGCAGTGTACTTGGCCCAGAAGGTGCTTCTCTCTGTGTTGTGATTCATGAAGAAAGTACAGACATTAGCTCCAAAATTCTCAGAGCTCAAGGAAACTGGGCTAATAAGCAAGTTTGAACGATGTAGGCTCCATGATTCATCATACAGCCTCAGCATATCAGACATCTCTGTGCATTAAAACAATTTCCAAGCAAAACACCTGCTTGGGCTCTCTCTGGTTTATTATGCTTGCTGGTAGTGTCGAATCGGAAGTTGTTCTCCTTCTCACAGCATCTTCTGCCTGATGGAGGAAAAGGCCTGTTCATCCAATCTCACTGATGGAGGGGTTTTTGTTAGAAGGTGAGATGGACCATCCACTCTTCCCCTGTGCTTCTAAGCACTCTTTCCTTCCCATTCACTGCTCCAGGAATGTGCTTCTGGTAGCATGGGGAGGTGTGCATATGTTACAGCGAAAAACCATTGTATGTCACTGCAGGCATCAGTAGATCTCAAAGTATGATAGAGGTTTTTGTGCCTGTAAAAGATTTATCCTCTTCTCTTGTGCCCTGAGCACACACTCAAACAATATATCCATTTTAATTGTTTCCTGAGAGGTTATTAATATTGGAGTGGGGATTTAGAATGAAGATCAATCATTAATCTGAAAAGAATGGATTTACACTTTCCTGCAGCAAGGCTGGAAAAGAAGTTAGGATGAAAGAAAATCAAGAGAGATTCCCCACCTAACCTAATTTAATTTTTATGCCTAAAATTGTCCAAGTAGCAGCTCTGAGGGAAAACAAAACCTTAGAATGAAGGCTTCAGAAGTGTAGTGTAGAAACTGTAGTGATATGTTACTACAATTTGGTGTAATTTTTTTCCACAACATTTTATTTCAAGAATAAAATCTCTGGCTTTTCAAACAAAACCACAATCTTTGCCAAAGATTTTAATTTTCTTCGGTATTTTTCCTTTTAATAATATTCACAAATATTTCTGTAATTGATTTTCTACTGGTTAAACAGAAATGTTTGAATTCAATCTCAAAATGATCTCACCCAGGTTTCTCTACACCAGATAATTGACCCAGCTTTTGGTGTGGTATGTCGTACTGCAAGGGCACCCTCTCAGTTACCCTGGGCTGGTGCCAGACTCTTAATACTTTTTCTCTGGAAAGGAGGCACCATTTGCTGAGTGGAATTACAGCAGAACTTCTGGTTTGATTGACTGCTTTCTCAGAATGGTCAGAAGCTTGAAATGTGTAGTTGGGTAACTACAATATCATGGTCATTCCTGTTGGGAATGCAAGATGAGAGCCACATGTCCCCCAAAACATGCACAGGTACCACGCTGCCACCATTACCCCTATTTCTATTCTGAGAATAGGCAGTCTGCCTGGGTCAGTTTAGGGATTGAATTTTATTATAATCAGTGTCATGAATGGGAATATCATTCTCATCCCTGGGAAGTCTTTTCTGTGCCTCTGTCATTCACCTCTTCCACTGCCACGTTAGGAGGCTCCAGATGAGAAGTGCTCTCTCTGCTCTTGTATTCCCACCCACGGTGCTCTGGGCTTTGACCAGCAAGGAGAATGGTGGGGCGGTTCTAGGTAGGGGATTTTGTGGACCATGGGAAATATAAATGTAGTTACTTATCTAAAAAGTCAGTTTAGCATGTTGTTCCCTAACTGGTTGCTTCGTTGACTTATGCAAAAAGTGTAAAATTTAAAGCATTTCTGCTCAAAGGGTGGTGATTACACACTTACATGCAGAGTTTAGTAACTTTGGGGTGTAGGGCAGTGATCCTTGGTATGGAAAGCTAGTGCATCAGTGTTTTAGGGTAAACTTAATCTCAAAGATAAAGTCTACATGATTTTTTTCTTCTACTCAGCCTTCCCTGTTGTCCAAAAGTACAGTAGAGAGGATGTAGAGCACCTCCAGGTAAAATCTACCCAGAGAAAGATACTAACCCCCCCCCCCCTTTTTTTTTTTTTTTTTTTTTAACCTTTTGATTATAATCCCGTTTCTCTTCCCTGGTCTGGCCAGACCATGTCTGACATTTTTAGTAGGTACAAGCAAAGGGAATCAAACTCCCTCCACAAAACCCACCACCATATAAATATACATTTATATAAATTTACATGTGGAGGTACAGAGCATGAGTTATTTGCTCTGAAAGAAGAAGTTAGAGGTGAATTCTATTTATCCAACACTTGATTTTATCTCAAATTATCTTCAGGGATTAAGGATGTGATTTATTATTTAGCAAGCAATTCATTTTATAGCATGAAGACAATCTAGCTACTTTTTCCGCTCCCCAGTAGCACTGACTAATTGCAATAGAAGGAAAAAGGCTGTAGCTGTTTGTATTGGTGAAAACAGTGAACTGAGACACATCTGATAAAGACACGTTTTGCTTTGATCTTTCCAAGTTTGGGTGTTCGTAAGAGTTACATAGGGAGGGGTGAGGAAGAAGATGGGAGGAACTAAATGAGTTATTTTGAAAATCAGTTTATGTTTGTTTGTTTTTATCAGCTCATCTGTGAGCATTTTTGCTCCAGTCTCTCAAGCCTGCAGCAGCAGACTTTGTAAAGAGGATGCCTTGCAGGAGGGTTGACCCGGGGAAATGGTCTAGTTAAGGCAGTGGTTTTTGTTGTCCCTCTCCTTTGTGTGCTGGGCAAGCAGAACGGATCCAGCGCTTCCCAGGGTTCTGCAGCACGGGCCGCTGCTGGCTCTGAGGTTCAAGCCAAGGCTGCAGCATGTCGGGTTTCCTCTGACCGCTTAGATTGTAATTCACCCCCGAAGAGGGAAAACAACACAAAAGCAATTATAGGCAAAGATAAGTCCGAGATTGCTTAAAAACTGTTGGCTGCAGCTTCCAAAACTTGAGGAAGTCCCTTGGCGGTAAAGAGCTCTGGGAGATGTTTTTTACAATCTGTGCAGTGTTTTGTATTTCATCGCTAGGCACAGAGTGCGTTTCGTTGGTGATAAGAAAGGATGTATCTGGAGGACATGGTCCCCATCTTCCCTGGCTGCCTCCTCACGGGAGAAAGCTGACCGAAAAAACAGATTCGTTTTGATTGTGCCACACAAAAATAGCCAGGGAGGATGTGGTCTTAATCCAGTGGTGAAGCTCATTTTTTTTCAACTCCTTCACAACAACCCTCTTTAGTAAATTAATGCATATGTCAACTCTTGTCAAGCGCTCTTAGCGATGAACAAATGAGTTGAACACCATAATCTAATAAACAAATAGATAACTCATTTTGGTTTTGTTCTGAGTGAGGCAGCGTTTCCCTCATTGAGTTGTTTCATGGACCTTTTGCTCTGCAGAGGACAGGGATGGTGTGTGGGAATGCAGCCTGTGTTTCTCCTCTGAGGACAGGGTTTGCTCTTCTGACTTAGATGCCCTGATTTCCAGCATATTTCCAGCTGTTTGTGTTGAAATCTTTCCTTCCTAGCGGGCTGTTTTTTCTTTTTTTTTTTTTTTTAAATCGTTCAGAACTACTTTTGTTCCATTATTGGACCTGAGGAGCTGCAACTGAAAGAGGGATATCATTGTACTAATTGTTGCCCAGACCAAGTAAGACAGACTCTCTTCTTATGTCTACAAATAAGTACTGGAGGGAAGGCAAAGGAAGGCTTTGCATGACCATGGAGTGAGGCACAGTGGGGCCAGGTGGCATCCCCAAAGTCCTAAAAGTAGTCTGTGACAAGGAACGGTGCTTAGATCTGCTCTCTTAATCTTATGGCTCTTCCTTCTCCTCCTATTTTAGCACAGATTTTAATTAAAGTTTACAGTGCCATGGGCTGTTTCTTGCATTGGCTTGGCTTTAGTCCTTCACTAAGCTTAGTAAAGGACTGATTTATTTTCTGTAGACCTGGGTTCTGATACTAGCAGACCTCTCCTCTCAGCAGATAGCAGTGTTATGGAGATAACTGTTATGTGTAACGTGATCTGAGCAGGAGCAGAACTGGCTCATTCACATCATGTTTACAGAACAGGTTGTTGAGGTGAGCAAAATATTTCATCTCTGCTACAGAGGAGCTGGAGTGAGACATGACCTGGAATTGATTGCCCCACAGTCATATGGAAAAATAAAATGAAGAATCAAAATGCAGCCTTGTATAGATGCCTTTGGACTAAGTGGCGCGTACTGTAAGCATATGATGTGTAGGATGTTCGGCTGATGTGCATGGAGGAAAACAACCCAGTGTGTGGTTATACCTGCCTCCCTGTAACCTGCGACCATTGGGGCTGCAGGAGCATCAGTTGCATTTTGCAGGGAAGGATGGCACAGCTAGGTTTCTACAGACACAAGCTGAATAAAAACGCAGTCTCATTAAAAAAAAAAAAAAAAGTGTTGTTTTCACAATGAGGGGCATCCACTGTGGTGAAGCAGATGAGTTTTTGCATAATTTGGGGAACTGAGCCCTTGTTTCCTACCCTCATGCTAATTACTGCCTTTGGGGTGTTTTGAGAGGGAGGTCAGCAAGTTCTGACGTGAACTAGGGGTGGGTGGGATTTTCCCTACTGGTGACCAAAGCTAGAGTAAAAGATCCGTGTACAGGACACTAAAGATAGCATCTGCTTGTGCTAAATCAAGTTGCTCACTAAAAGCTCTATCATCTGAAGTGAGCCTAGCATGGTGTGCCAATGCCGCTCCTTTTTAGTGGTCACAAGCTCATAGGCAATGCATGGGGTCCGGCTCCAGTCCCACTGAAGCACCTGGCAATGCCTAAATGGTGGTAAATCCCACCATTTGAGAGGTGGAATAAAATGGCTTTTGAGCTGCTGCCTCAGCTCAGACCCAAATGTCAAAGCAGCCAGTGTTGGATCTCCCTGTTAACGCTCTCCCACGCGGCTCCTCTGTCCCCATCAGAATCTCATCTGCTATTCCTGAAAGCTTTAGTAACTTATTCTGGCTCTAGTAACACTGGAAGAAATCCAGAGCGATTTCAGTGGAGCTATTTTGGATTTGTGTTTGCAGTAGGAATTGTACCTAGAGGTTTTAAGTTAATCGCGCGGTCATTTTTTCCTCTGTATATTTAACCACCGAAGTTAATTAACATTTGAAAGTTTCACAGGCTGCTTCTTTCATTATCTCAGCTAGCTGTGGTAAAAGGTGGTGTGGCAGGAGGGTGATAGTCCAGCTGAAGTTGTGCAGATAGGAAAAATGCTGGGAATGGTTTCCAGTGAATCCCAGGGGTTTGAGTATTTGGACAAGGGGATGAAGGTGGAGGTGAGGATGCATAAGCTGCCACGGTATGCGTTGCCTGTTGACTTTCCATGTAGTAAATAAAATTACCAGATGATTGTTGGTGTGTGTATGTGGGGTTTTTTTTGTGTGTGTTTTTTTTTTTTTCTTTGAAGAGAATATTTTAAGCAGGACTGCGATTGATAGTCCTGAACTGTAGGGGACTAATGTTCCTGTGCTCCAGCTGGGAGAAACTAATTCAACATCTTGTGTTGTAAACACTCACTCATTTTAACTGATTACACCTCCAATGTTCCTCAAATCACTAAAATTACTAATTGCTATTCCTTACACATCAGAGAGTGAATCCTGAATAATTAACCCCAAATAAAATTAGATGAATTGGCCCTTTTAATTAGAATCCCTGCTGCTGTTTGTTCTGAGCTTCCTTTTCTTACTGTTAAGAGACTTTTAGAATGATTAAAACTGTTTAAGACTTAAACAGCCAGTGACCTTTTAATACAATATAAATCCATAAAAGCAATATTTCAGCTAGCAGGTGGTGAAGTAAATTTTCAGTGCAACTACCTGACAGACTCAGTATTCCTTTTTCAAATGCTGAGGATGAAATTAGCTAGTGTAGGGTTTTTTTTTTCTCCCACTTGCTTATTAATACAGTAGCTGATTAGCAATAGTAGTTCAAATGGTAGGATTAGTGATTGGTAAGAGAGTGGTAATTTAAACAGTGCTTTGGGTTGGTGGAGCTCCTTTATTTTAGGAATCACAGGTCAATATATTTAGGTAAATTGTGGAGCTGGTGTGTAATCATGTGATGGTTTCCCCTGTGCAGATGTGGTGTCAGTGACCCCTCATGACATGGTTTTGACAAAGGATGTGCTGACACGAAACATGATTTTAATTGTGTGCTTTCCTTGTCCAGTGATATGAGTTACATACAGATGTTACAAAAGAATGTTCATTTTGGGAAACTTAGTAAGATACGTGCTCACACCTAAGAGTCACCAGGTCATATCTAGCTGAAGTTTTCTATAAAAGTCCTGTGGCGTCACTCCTGCAGTATGAAGTTTCCCAGGTTGCTTAGTAATACTGCAATATTCTGCAGGTTTTTGCAGTGTTATTGTGGAATACGGGTTCATGGTAGCCTCAATAAAAAGTATTTTAGCCCAGTGCTAAACGAATTAGAGTTTATATATAAATCTTAATTGTTTCTGTGTAGATCACCCTCAAATTGCAAACTTTGGCTTTCTGCAGTAGAAGTGAAATACTTGACAGGGCAAAGGGAAATGCTTGTATCTAGTCAGTGCTATCCCAAATAGAGTCCGTTTGGATCACAATCGAAACACATCAGTGGTTGTTTCCTCCATCACTGTCCTTGTTCTGGTCTCTGAGTCAGGGAGAGTGTGTTTTTCAGGTGATTCAAACCGATTCTTTAGTAGCTTCAAGTCAGATTACCAAGATGATGATAAAAAAGGGTTATTTTTGTTTGGAAGGAGAAAAATTAAAAACATCTGGGCATATAGTCTTCAGATGTCAGTCAAAGATCTGGGAAGACCAGTATAAACCCTGTTTTGTTGGTTGATAGATTTCATTAAGTTATTGTTTCAGGGAAAAATACGATGTTTTGTTTTTTTGTGTTTCCGAGGGTTTTCCCCCAGGCTCTTCTTACTGAACATGTGAGATCTTCATGTCTAAGAGTTTCAAAGCTGCAAATCTTCATGTCTAAACAACTGTGTCAGTCAAGGGGGGAGGCAATTACTATGCTGCAACTCATTTGTTGTCTGGCAGATATATCTCCCTGAAAACAAAGGCTTGAGATGTACGAGCCTGATCCTGCAAAAAAGTGAAGTGCACTAAAAAATTTAAAGGTTAGACTGTAAGTGAGAAAGGTGCTTGGTGCATGAGACGGGATGTTTTTCTCAGCTTGTACTTGTACCCAGAAGGCATCAGGCAGCCAATGGTAAAAATATTAAGAGTTTTTATTCAGCCTGACAGGCTCATGCTGATGTAGACATCTGTTAAGGCTTTGAACAATTTTTTATTTGTACATTTGAAAAGTGTAATAATGAAACATCTAAATCTCCTTGGAAAGTGTAAGAGGGGGAATTCTGGGGAGGAGAGGGGTAAAACCTTGCAGTTGCATCTGCATGGCACAGGTTTGACTGGAGCCAGAAGTTGGGCTGGGGCTTGGGAGGCATCACTTCTGTTTATGGCTCTGCTATAGATTCCCAACATACGAGTGATGGACTGACTTAATTACTGTCTAATTACTTGTATGTAAAATATGGGGGAGAGCATTACTGGGGCTGACACTGTCATCTCTTGTGGTTGTGCTGGGTGATGCTCCAGTGCAGGAGTGGGCACGGGCACCGAGAGAAGAGCTCAGAGCTGCGGTTTCACGGCACGTTGCGCCGTTGTATCTGAAATAACTGAGCTGGCGCATGTGTCGCACTGCACAGCCACTTTGTAGGTTGACTCACGGTCTTCACAGCTGTAAGAAGAAGAAATGAATAGCTGGTGCAGCAAAGAGTGTTTATTTTCTCCTTAAACGTATGGTAATGGGTAGAGGTTTCTCATTGCGAGAGCTGAAGGCAAGCTGCGCTGTGCTGCGAGGAGGGGCAGGATGCAGCTCCCTGCCTGCAAACGTGCCTGCCCCAGGCTGCCTCCGTGGGGGGACTTGCCATCAGAAGGTGATTTCACCTGCCTTGAAGTATAGATTGCCTCCTGGAGGTGCCTTCAGGTCTCTCCGTTGATTGAGCTTGGTGCAGTGACTCTCATAAGTACCTCCAAGTGTTCAGGCTAACGCCAGGTGAATGTCAACCAAAACACCAGTCTCTCTGCTGAGCAGCAATCAATACTAATAAGCCTTTTTCCCGTTGTATCGCTTATTCATGGAGGGGCAATGGGGTTAATCAGGCAGGAGAGTGTGAGCACTCAGGGTGTGATGTGTCCTCTGCCAGCCCATGATTAACTCTCTTAACCCCAGAGCCGCATTTCCCCTGCGGCCGCCAGTGCATCTATGTGGGCCAGGGGACGGTCCCTTCCCCAGATGGCTCCCCATGTAGCTGGCTGGTGTTGGAGGTGGTCAGCAGTGTGTGGCAGTGATATGCTCTGCCTGTATGTGGACTTTCCTGCCTCCTCCCGTGGCTTGTCCAGCTCTGAGCAAGTGAAATCTGTCTGGCTTGCAAAGCTTGTGGGCTGAGGGGACGTCCCCGAGGTGCCTTGGAGGAGTCTGTAGGTAGATGCTGCTTAGGTGGACTGTAAGCTTGCTTTCAGTGTTTTTTCATCCTTTAATCCCTCAAATGTAGACCCTGTTCTTCCACGTGTCATCTAAAACCATACGCTGCTCAGGACACAGATTTTACGGTTTTTGCACGCTTCCCTCTCTGCCAGCGGGAGACTTCCAGCAATGCCAATAATAACAATAGTAATACAGTAACAGCTTTCCCTCCTGCATCCGAGGGAATACTCTCCTGCGAGTGCAGTGGGAACGGCATTGGATCCTATGGCTGTGTGTGGGAAAGGGGAAAGTCCAGTGGCAGAATAAATAACGAAAGCTGTGAAGGAGAAAAGTCCATCTGTTTGCAGAGGACCAGGAAAAGGCCAAACATCTACAAGGTCCCCCCAGTTCATCAGGCATCTGCTCTCTGTTTCCCAGTCTAAAAACATTTCCATTTGTGGGGAGAGCAGAGCCAGCAGCTTATCTGACACAGAGGACACAGTCAGCAGAGCTGGGCTGGGATGCAGTAAAGCCAGCTGTCTCCTACTGCAAAGAAAAGTGTTTTTTTCCAAAGTCTAGAAAAGGGCTCTTCTCTCTTTCTGTCCTTCGCTCCTTTTCTGAAAAATCTTGCCAATTTTTTTTTTTTGTTTGTTTGTTTTTTCCCCTTTAGGGAGGAACGGATCTTCCAAGGGGCAAAATGGTGTTTGTTTTCTGTTTGTTCTAGCAATTGTTTTCCCCTTCTGTTATAGCAATTGTTATTTTTCCCTTCTATTTATGCACAAACCCTGGCCCTTTTCCTGTCTCATCCCCTTCAACATGTTCTCTACCTTGATTTTGCTTAGGTGTTTTGAAGGATTGTAATAAAGCAAGAGTGTCTGACTAATGTGCTGTTCAGGGAGATGAGTCTTTGGCATTGGAGCCTGGTCTAACCGGAGAAACATCATCTGAAGTGTATTCTTTGTGAAGTTCGTGTCCGCTGGAGTTGAATTTGTTTGCAAAATCATGTTGGTTGGTTGGAGGGTCATTTTCAGAGCAAAGGAGAAAAGTCTACTTAGCATTCAAACATCCTAGCATTTGTTTTAGAACTAAACACCAAGATATTAATTTCAAAATATTTCTTTTCACTCTGTATTGTATTTCACATTATTTGAAATAAAAGATTTGATTAATTATAGGGCAAAGAGGAGGATACTGCAGATGTTATTGGATCTAATTTTTTTTTAAAAAATCTATCTTGAGCTCTGTAATATCATGAGCCAGTAGGTTTCAAGGGATTTTATGTATTGGAGCAACATGGTTGTCTTAAATTAGTTTTCAGTGTGTTGTTTTTGAACTGTCTTCATGCATCTGTATTTAGGATTCCACTTTCTTAGGGATTCGAGGGGGAAGTTGAGTCTTATCCATGCTTACTTTGGGGAAAATGTGAAGAAATTACTTTCCTGGGAAATAAGATCCCTAAAAGTCCTAGGGGGAGTTTGTGTCTTTTGGAGAGTGATTTGAAAGCTTTTCAGGGCTGCAGACCTGTCTGCTTCCTATAGCAAATAGCATGAAGGTGCCGTGCTGGTGGTGCTGTCCAGCTGGTGCCCGTGCCTGGGGTGGGCTGAGCCTTGGGCTTTGAACCTGGGCGCGGGTGGTCCAGAGGTCTGTGGGTCACTGGGGTTTGGCTCAGCACCTCTCTGAGCAGTTTGGAGCCTGCTCCTTGGTATTTGCAAATGGTGCTGAGGGCCTGTAGCTGGGAGGTGGTGTGGCACTGCATGGAGATGTGGAAGGTCAAGTAGAGAGCCCATGTTTTTCCCAGAAGGATTAAAACCCTCCAAAAGCAACAGTTCCGATAGAGGTGAAATATCACCCTTTCATTCATCTTGAACTTCCATCCCGGATGCTGCACACAGGAGAGCCAACAGCAAACAGCTTTACTTGCAGCATCAAGCTTTATGGGAAGAAATAAAAATATACCAAAGTGGTCCAAATTACAGACAGCTGCCTCCCCAGGAGCCAAATCTAGTGCTAATGGCCTTAGGAGGTGCTTTCAGAGTCTGGGGTCCTGCTGCCTGCAGCCTGTGCTGCTCTGTCCTTGTTTTCTCCCTTGTGTTCCCACCTCCCATGAAGTTTTCAACGAGAGATCTCCCATCTCTGTGCTGGATGTGAAGCTGGATGGCTTCACAGCCAGTATGATGCTTTGGCTTCACATCAGCATTTTTGGAAGTTTAAGATGAGCAAATTAGAGTGCAGATATTTTGTACATCAGCCCCATGTAAAAAGCCTCCTCAGAGTTAAGAGGTGGATGCTTCTGAGCTTGCAACTGGCCCATCACGTGGTGGTTGTCACTGAGAAGAACCTGGAACTTCTCAGCAGTTCTTTACATGAAGCTATGACGTCCCTATAGGAAGAGGGAGATGCAAAGGGCGTGGCTGCCTGCCAGCAGCAGGGATGCAGCAGGTGAGCTGGTCTAGATTTTGGGCTCCAGCTCCAGCCCTTCATGCAACAGGGAATCCCTGCTTTTAGAAACCATCTGATGCTGTCTTTGCAGTGTTCAGGAAGAGCTGGCATAATTTAGCACACAAGGGGAGTGAATTGGATGGAATCCATTGCAAGGCTGGATGCAGGACATTCATTATTGCAAGTTTTGTAGTTGCCTGCATTGGGCTTGAGATGCAAGCTTCGATCTGCAGAGCTGGTTGTTGGTGTCTTCAGGCTTTGTGGCAAGTTGCCTTCTGTTGCATGTCTGAGCACCTCTAAGCAATCTGCCAACATTACTGACCTGTTGTATCCATCTCCTGAAGTAGTGAGAGGCGCAGCTGAGAATTTAATGGTTAAACAATGTGTTATTTCCTGTGCCACAAAACCAATGGCAGAGCTGTGAGTATTGCAGGGTTCATCCATGTCATCATGTTGGGGAAAGCTGGCGGGTCTAATTTGTCCCATTCTCTCTCCTAGGGGACTTCCTTCCTCCACCCCCGCCTCCTGTGGATGACCTTGGGAATGTCACATCATCACAAGGTGCCTTTCCCCCGCCACCCCCTCTGGATGACGTTACTTTCAATGTGCAGGTAAGAAGACAGGAATTATCATTCATGCATAACTGATCCAAAAAATTGTGGAAATGAATGGATGACAGTAAAACGAGGTGGCAAAGTGCTGTGGTTAGAAATCATGTGTCAGGAACAACCAAGTCAGCTTTAGCAAGCTGTGTTTCCCAAGTAGGGAATATTTCCATTCAAAACTTGCTGGTCTATTAAAGGATTTTTCCCATCCGGCTTGAATTAGAAGACTAATTGCCTTATGCCCTTGTGATGGCAGATGGGAGTGAAACCTTCCCAGAATGAATTGTTTTCTGGAAGGGCCATCTCCCTCTGTGGACTGTGGAGAGACTTTAGGGCAGTAATCTGATCCTAAAAGTGCTTTGTTTAGGTGCCTAAAATTAAGTGAAGCAAACAAGCCCTGGCCCAGGCTCCAGTGATGTCACTGAGACCCTTTTTTACCCCCTTTTTGCTGGCTTGGATCCCCTAGATTTGCCATCTGGATGGAAGTGCAACTTCTAAAACTTCTAAGATGCATCAGATGATGATGGCATGTTCGGTGTGGATAGGGACATCCCTTGGACATCTTTGAACGGTATGAACATCCTTGTGCAGACGTTGCTGGCTTGCCTGGAGTGCCAGGTACTGTTGGTTTAGCTCAGGCACATTCAGGAGAGATATATTCAGACTGCAGGGACAATCTGTCAAGGTGATCAAGGAATGAGGAGCTGATCTTGCCAGTGGAGACTGGAAGAGTTTGGCTTATTATCTGAGCAAAAGGAAGGCTGAGGAAGGAGTATGGTTGCAAATTTGAAATACATTTGGGGAATAAGCACCAGAGAAGAACAACTGTTTCATCTGTGGGTGAGTGTTGGTTCAGGAACAGGAGAGGCTGAGGTTGCCAGAAGTACCTTGATGCTGGTGTTTAGAAAGTTTCTGAACACCAAGGCTGCCTGAGGTCTGCAAGAGCCTTCTGGGAAGAGTAGTGAGAGCAGAACAAGCATGATCTAGGTTTGAGGCTGATGAGAGTTGTGTAACCACCTATCCACAGCTATGGGGCTGCCTTTGACGACTCTGGAAGGCTGTGGCAGTCCTGGGTCCCTCAATGGATTTGAACCTGAGAATAGGCTAGCGGGCAGATATTAAACAGGATTGAAGAGACCTGACTCAGGTCTTAACCCTGCCACAAACTCTAGAGTCAATTAACCTACTTTGTGCCTCTGTAAAAACAAGCACTTCCTTTCCTCGTGGGCTTCCCATGATCTCTTGCCTGTGGAGAGATGTTCAGATGCTATCACAAAGTCTCAGCATGTTCCTGCAATGGTTCAGTGTTACAAGCAGCCTTTGAGAGGGAAGGGGTTAATAAGGGTTGCATTCTTCCTTGACAGGAAAGGCTGCAGCCGTCAGGGACATTAGCCAAATGTGGAGCATGGCTTTTCCCAGCCTTGGGGGAATGAAGTAATTCCCCAACAAGTGCTGTTCTGTCTCTTATCTCTCCGAGAAGAGTGGACCCCATGGGAGCAGGGGAGCTTCCAGACCACCCTGGGAAGTGGTGAAGCAGCAGGCTCCTGTCGAGGGCAGAGTGCTGCCTGCATAGCTGCTGGCATAGGAGCCTGGGCAGCAGGAAGGGGTCACAGCACCTCATGTGTTTCTCTGGGGTCAGGCTTCCCCCTTGCCATGTTGCCCAAGGAGGGGACCTCGCCATGCTTATTAGAAGGGGCTCATGTCTTCAGCTCCTCATGCCTCCTTCCTGTGATGGGTCCAAAGATGTGCCTGAGCCACTTGAGGCTGTTACTTGGACATGCCCCTTGGTAGAACCACCTGATGGGATGGCTCATCCCTGCTGAGCTCATGAAATTGCTATTTTTCAATCCCTTTATCTCTGGCTTTGGGAAGCTGGGGCTGGAGCCATACTCACAGCATTGGGTTTTGGCAGGAGCTTGGTTAGAGTGAGATTCCTTTGTGTGGCATCCTGTTTGGAGGAAAGTGAGCCTGCCGGTCATACCCCAGCACTCCTGCCTGTCACCACCCCCAGCTGTACTCTATGCAGCAAACATGGGTCCCTGCCCTTAATCTGTGCTCTTGTTACCCTTTTCACCTTTCTTTCTCCTTCCATCCTCTGAAGGAGATCAGGAGCAGATAAAAGCCAGGGTGAAGTCAGGAGCCGGTGGGGTCTCATGTTGCAAGATCAGCTCCTTACCTTGCGGGAGCAGCAAAAGTGGTGCTGAAGCAAGATGTTAGGCCTGAGAGATGAGGGAAAAGGGCAGATGGCAATGGAGAAAGCAGCTTGATGCCTGCACATCAATGCCTGTCCCCTCCCCCAGAGTGTGCGTTGAATACAGACATTTTCATGACTCCAGGTGGAGGTTCCCATGCTGAAAGAGCAGAACGAATGGTGGCTGTGTTCCTTCTGCTTTGAATCCTTTCTCAGCCCTCAGGACATGGTTGCCTGCAGGCAGGGATCTCATGAGCAGGTGTTGGATTGGGCTCCAACAAACTAAAGCCAAGCCTGATTCTGCTCTCTGATGCCAGGCTACTTCATTTCCATGCCTCAGTTTCCCCATTGCTAAATGTAAGTGCTGGAGCAGATGACCCCATTCTTCAGTGCGGACCAGATCTGAGGCTGCTGCCTGGGGCAATTTGGCCCCCATGGACCCGATGCCAGCCTTCCAGATTTACTCCAGAGTTTGAAATTTATCTGCTCCAGCAAATCAGCCTCTTTACAATGGAAATTTCTCTCTGGATGGCAGAGTGCTGATGACAGCTTATGAAATGTGTGTGTTGTGGCTCTAGTTAAAGCTTTTTATACTAGGTGTTAAGTTGATGAGAGCAGCAGAATATATATGTTTAGTTTTTTTATAATTTTGTGCATTACTGTTAGCAGATGGCTAAAAACTGCACAGAGTATTACAGTTTAAGTTGTAGCTTAAGAGCAGCGGTTAAAATAATAATGCCTGGTTTTCACAGGCCTGTTTATCTCTGGATCTCTGTTTGGACAGTGGAACTGGCCACTTAGGATCAGATCCAAAAAGGTACTTTAGTATCTGACCTCCCTTGAGGTTCTTATGCTCTGATGGAAATCAGGAGGACTGGGTCATGAAATACCTTTACTGTAGATGTGGCATTTTCTTGTAATTTCTATTTTCCCCTCTAGATCCATCATGTTTGGATTGACAGTAGAGCTGGGGAGGAAAGGAGAAGGAAATTTCAACTCTTTTCTTATTAACTGTAATGCTTTAAAAAGAAAAAAAAAAAAAGGAAATATTTATTTTTAAAAAGAGTGCACTGGGATTGGGGGAGAGTTGTGTTGGGAAGTTCCCCTACAGCTGAAGTTAGCCAGCGAAGGCGAGGGCTTGTTCCCAGAATGGTAGAGAGGGCGCGGCGATGGCGTGTTTGACAAATAAGGACATGAGCAAAGAGCCTTTTGCCACGTTGGCTTGGGCTCAGTTTAAAAGAGGAAAAAAAAAAAATCCTGGATGGGAAGAAAAATGAAGTCACTGTTTGTTAAAGGGAAATAGATAGATCTGGGAGGGAGGGAGGCAGGTTTGGGTTGGTTGGTTGGTTTTTTTTGGTTTTGGTTTTTGTTTTTGTTTTTTTTCTTCCTTCTAGTTTCAAAACAGGCATTCTGCCCAGACCAGGGAAAGCAAAAGTGAAAAACTCTTATAAGCAACCTCTCCAGTGTACTGTTTTTTCACAGAGAATGACAGTGTCTCATGGTGCTGGCAACTTCTTCCTTCCTCACCGGACAGGGTTGCTGAGTGATGAGGACTGTGCACAGCAGTGTGAAAAGCTGGTCCCTACCCCATGTCCTATCCCTGGGAAGTCTGGCTCTGGAGCCGTGTGTGCTACGGGTGCCCCCTCATAAGCAGTAGTGTGAGGGCTTCAGATCTCCACTGGCTTTGAAACCACCAGTTCTCCTTTAATGAGAGGTTCAGAACCCAGCATTTTGTGTCAGGACAGGACCTGGGTGGCTCAGAGCAGATGCGATCCTCAGCTGTGGACCTGCCAAGGGCCACCTTGGAAAAATATGCATTTACGAATTGCTGCTAATTACCCACAGATGCTGTGCCTGCAGTGTGGCCCTGATTTTCATTTAGGACCCTATAGATATTACCACAACATGGAAAGGAGAGGATCATATTCAGCTGGGAGATCACCTCTTTCCCAACAACCCCTAGCTGTTATCAGCGTGGTTTTTATTGACCAGCCACAAAACACTTTACAAAAGAAATACCAGTCTCTCCTTGATAAGGAAGCTGAAGCCAGGAAAGTGCCTTGCCTAGGTCACCAGGCTGGCCAGCAGCAGGCTAAAAATAGGAACCACATCATCTGCATCCCAGACCACTTCTGTCTACTACATTGCACTGCCTCATTACTGCAAAAACTGTGAATTAATGAGTAAATACCACCAGTGGCTGAGACCAGAATCATAGAATCATTAAGGTTGGAAAAGACCTCTAGGATCATGAAGTCCAACCGTCAACCCAATACTACCGTGTCTCCTAAACCATGCCCTGAAGTGCCACGTCTACATGTCTTTTAAACACCTCCAGGGATGGTGACTCCCCCACCTCTCTGGGCAGCCTGTTCCAATGCCTGACCACTCTTTCAGTAAAGAAATTTTTCCTAATATCCAGTCTAAACCTCCCCTGATGCATCTTGAAGCTGTTTCCTCTCATTCTATCACTAGTGACCTGGGAGAAGAGATCAACACCCATCTCACTACAATGTCCTTTCAGGCAGTTGTAGAGAGCTGTAAGGTCTCCCCTCAGCCTCTTCTTCTCCAGGCTAAATGACCCCAGTTCCCTCAACCTCTCCTTGTAAGACTTGCTCTCTAGATCCTTCACCAGCTTCATTGCCCTTCTTTGGACACGCTCCAGCACCTCAGTGTCCTTCTTATAGTGACAGGCCCGAAACTGAACACAGTACTCGAGGTGCGGCCTCACCAGTGCCGAGTACAGGGGCACCATCACCGCCCTGTTCCTGCCAGCCACACTATTCCTGATGCAACCAGGATGCTGTTGGCCTTCTTGGTCTCCTGGGCATGCTGCTGGCTCATGTTCAGCCAGCTGTCAACCAGCACCCCCAGGTCCTTCTTCACCTGGCAGCTTTCTAGCCACTCTTCCCCAAGCCTGTAGCGTTGCATGGGGTGGTTGTGACCGAAGCGCAGCACCCAGCACTTGGCCTTGATAAACCTCATACAACTGGCCTCGGCTCATCGATCCAGCCTGTCCAGACCCCTCTGCAGAGCCTTCCTACCCTCGAGCAGATTGACACTCCCGCCCAACTTGGTGTCACCTGCAAACTTACTGAGGGTGCACTCGATCCCCTCATCCAGATCATTGATAAAGATATCAAGCAAGACTGGCCCCAAGACTGAGCGCTGGGGAACACCGCTTGTGACTGGCCGCCAACTGGCCAACTCTCTGGACTCACCCATCCAGCCAGATTTTTACCCAGTGAAGAGCACACCCATCCAAGCCACGAGCCGCCAGCTTCTCTAGGAGGATACTGTGGGAGACAGTATCAAAGGCTTTGCTAAAGTCCAAGTAGACAACATCCACAGCCTTTCCCTCACCCACTGAGCGGGTCACCTGCTCATAGAAGGAGGTCAGGTTGGTCAGGCAGGACCTGCCTTTCATGAAGCCATGCTGGCAGGGCCTGATCCCCTGGTTGTCCTGCACATGCCTGGTGAGCGCACTCAAGATGAACCGCTCCATAATATTCCCCAGTTCCGAGGTCAGGCTGACGGGCCTGTAGTTCCCCAGATCCTCCTTCTAGTCCTTCTTGCAGATGAGTGTCACATCGGCAAGCCCCTAGTCATCTGGGACCTCCCCTATTAATGAGGACTGCTGGTAAATGATGGAGAGTGGCGTGGGATATACCAAAAAGGATGTGCAGAAGTGATTTAGAATAGGGTTTAGAGTGAGGAAACAATCAGACTTTGAACAGTTGCATGAAGGGTAGATTTAGATTAGGTATTAGGAAGATATTCTTTACTGCGAGGGTGGTGAGACACTGGAACAGGTTGCCCAGAGTTGTTGTGGATGCCCCAGCCCTGGAAGTGTTCAGGGCCAGGTTGGATGGGGCTTTGAGTAATCTGATTAGTGGAAGGTGTGCCTGCGCATGGCATTGGGGTTGGAAGTAGATCTTTAAGGTCCCTTCCAACCCAAACTATTCTATGGTTCTATGACAAAATATCTTAATACATCAGTTCTTATTATAACCACCTATGCATGGAGGGGCTGGAGGGGCTGCAGTGCTGCACTGTACGTGGGCAGGAGGTATGCTCATATTTAGACCTACTGGGCTCACGGAGCAGGTTGTATCATTCTGTTTCAATATGCAGGAAATCAGCCGATGGGCCAAATTCCTATTGCCAAAGAATTTTGGGAAGAGAAATGCCAAAACGTGGTCTGAAGGCATATGTGCCTTCCTCTACATGGCTGTTCAGAGACCTGTCTCGCTCCTCCCAGGCACGAGCGCCTGAGAGAAGGTGGGAACGTGTTGATAGATGTGAGTGGCAAGAGCCTCATCCTTGTTACAGAGGAGGCTGCCAGGCATTTTGCTGTCTGATTCCCTCCTCGCGAGTGGTAGCAGTGGTGCCTTTTCGTGGGCTGTGACTCACTGGCTAAGGAAAGAGCCAGAACGGAGGGTTTTTTTCTTTTTTTTTCTTTCTTTCTTTTGTTTTTTTATTTTGGGTGCACATGTTGACAAATAGTTGAGGAGGGAAGAGCGTGATTTTTGCCTACAGGGGGTGCTGCTTTAAATAGCACATCTGCTCTGTGGTGTGGCAGCTGGGCTCTGCCTGGTTGCTGGGCTTGCTTTAAATTGCCTGTCTTTCAATATTTGGAGAAGCCAAAAAGGCCAAAGAGAGCAGAACGTGTGTTCAGCCTCCCTCTAGTGCTAGATTTTGTTAATCATCAAAATTATTGGCCTGGGTGTAAGTGCTCACTGGCGAGGAACATGGGTAACACGGCGCAGCTCTTGCTGCCAGTGGGGCTGCCTGGCTCTGGGCAAGGAGGGTTAGCTCCCCGTGACTCTGTAAATGAAGCCATAGCCTGTGTGTATTGCTTCCCATTCCAGATCCAGCTTTTGCAGATTTCTGGGACTCCTAACCTGACGTATTAAAATCCATGTGATAAGCAACTGCCTTTTATCTAAATTGAAGCCGTGTCCAACAGTATAAATAAATTACCTGGTAATGTTAACCCTCTTACTCAAACGTTGGCTTTGCAGGAATGCTTTTGATCTGTCTCCCTTCTTCTGCCTTCCTCATGTGTTTGAGAAACAGGAATGTACTGTGTTCTGAATCAGACTTGAACAAATAACATGTATGCTCTCTGCATGTTTAAATGCTCACTGGCTCTCTACAGGTCAATACGTTTTTGCTCTATGATAGGGGTTTCTAGGCACTAAGGTGAGAAAAAACTGTATGTTGATTAATATCTGGATGCATGATAGATAAAATGCATGTTTTTCTCATAGGCGTGTATATATGTACATATGTACAATCTATATATGTATGAGAAATGCATAAGTGGAGGTATAGAGCAGACCACCACGTTATTGGGGAACAAGCACGCACATTTTATCCCTGCTGCTTTTTTATCCCTTTCTGTGGGTTGCATGACCAGTAGATCCAAGATCACAAGAGAAAAAAGAGTACTGAGCATTTCTTTCAGGCAGCTCTTGATGCAGCCCATTATACGCATGTTTGTTTTATAATGCCAAACCACATTCTATTTTAAATCTTTAATGAACCTCTGTTCCCATCTATGTAACTTTCCAATCCTTACTCTCTTCAGAATAGACAAAGATGCTTATTATAAACCACAAATTTTACTGAAAGGGTAAACTGGAAAAGTTTTAATTGTACAGCGTAAGCCTGCCATTCATCTCTCTGCCTGGCTATTAATATCTTGGCAATGTTATAATGCAATACAGCCTTTAATAGCTAAACCTCTCGGCAAGGACTACAAAGGAAGCAAGGATCCAAACAGTTAACCGTGCTCATTATTTTCATCATGCTTATTACTGTTATTTAATGTATTTGTTATATTATTGTTTAATATAGTAACACAGCACGCAGGATGTGCCAGGACCTGCACTGGTGCACGCTCGTGCCTTCTTTGGGAGGAGGGTTGTGACTGAGGCTGGGAGATGCTTTCGGAGATGGAACACAGCAGCTTTTGATAATCTGCCATACAGTGGGTGATGAGGTGAGGGAGCAGAAGAAAAAAAAAAACCTAATACAGATATGTAAATAAGGATATGGGATCTAAGAAGATCTGACAGGAAGCAGAAAGGTCAGAGACGTTGCTGACTGTGATGTTCAGAGATCATCAAACTAGAACCATCCCAGGCTAAGACACAGGACAGCGTTATGCACATGTGCCAGCTCGGGTCCAGCCAGTGTAGCTATGGTCCCCCGGTGCTGTGCCCAAGGTTATAAGCCTTGGTGGGCACCTCCTGGCTCTTGTGGGACACTGTCACACTGCTGGCGCTGGAGTCAGGTTCAGTGCTGGCACCTGCAGAGAGGTTAATCTGTAACCTGGATTATCCACCTGTGGATAATAGAGACATGAATGTGGAAAGTAATAAGGGAGGCATGGAAAGCATGCAGAAAAGGCAGGCAATTTTATCCTGTCAGAGCTACTACTGGTCCGTGACAGGCAAAAAGGAAGCAGAAACATCATTGTATCCAAGGTAGAATTATTTAAGCAGAGGGACAATAAAAAGCTAATGAAGATGTGGGAATTCTCCCATCAAAGTGGACAAGCTGAGTGATGGAAGAAAGTGAGATAACATGATCAGAATTGAAGAAATTTCCATTCGTCTCATTTCTGAGCACTATTCAAATCTTCTGTTGGATTAGCAGGTCCTAGGAAAGATTTCTTGCAAGATTGATTGCTCCTGTGTCAAATCCTGGGTAACCATTGTTGCATTAAGGAACCGTAATGCAGTGGAGAGACTAAGACAAACAGACTGTCAGTAGCAAGAAGGAATTCTAAAAATTGCAGCAGGTAAATTATTACACCTTATCTATAAAGCTGGCTGGAATTGGAAGATGTGGTTTACAAAGTCAGTGTCTTTCCATGCAGCTTGGGCATGGTGGTAGGCTGGAATGTGACAACGGGACTCGATGATCTTAAGGGTCTCTTCCAACC
The DNA here is from genome assembly GCF_949628215.1 of Phalacrocorax aristotelis. NCBI lineage: Eukaryota > Metazoa > Chordata > Aves > Suliformes > Phalacrocoracidae > Phalacrocorax > Phalacrocorax aristotelis. The sequence continues at coordinate 17,365,396 of NC_134282.1, read as the reverse complement.
TTAACGATTCTATGATTCTATGAAAGCAGATGGACTCAGGTTCCCACCTTGGTTTTGGTGCTTTAAGTGTTATGATGCTGTGAGGTAAATAAATGAGCTTTGGTCAAACAAGATGAAAGAAACTACAGCCGTACTGATTGGAGAATCCAGTTTTCTGTCTAAATTCAGTTTTATAGCCCTGGAGTAGTTCAAAGAGTACGGCAAACTTCATCCCATTTTTGGTGCAAATTCGCCTGGCGGTAATGAGATGTGGATATGGAGAAGTTGTGAGAGCAACTAATTTTCAAGAATGGAAGTGGCCCAAATGCAGGTTCCTGTTTCTGTTTTTTAGTTTCCATCACTAGTGAAAAACAGCTTTGGTTGCCATGATGGGTGGTTTTCCTGTCAGAAAATGTTGCCTCTGTGAAGAGCCTGTGGCACAGTGACTGAACAAGCTGAAAGGTGGTAGAAATACCACCAGAAATGTTGTGGTAGCCAGAGCTGGAGGAATTTGTTCCATGACAGAAGGGCAGGCATGATTTTAAGTGTCTGCCTCCATTAAATTCCATCCTCGCAGGGCCATTCCCCACAATTGTATTTTTCAGTTTTGATTTGCTGATGAAAATGCAGGACATTGATTAGCTTTAATGCACAAAGAACAGGTAAGGAAGAGCATCTGAAAAACAACATATAATGTTTTTAGGGTTTTGGTTTTAGTGGTGTGAGGTAAAATAGAAATGTTGGGGAAAGCTGCAGCAACTCCCAAGTGCTGCTGAAGCCAGCAAGTGACAGCTCTACCAGAGTTGCTGTACGAACTCCTCTCATTCAACAGTCCTGAGTGACAGCTCCTTCCCTCTCCATCTCCTGATTTCCATGTCTCTCCTTTGCCATGGAAACAGGCTCATGTCTTGTCACGTTCCGGGTCTAGCCTTCCTCTTCAGCTCTGTTACTCCACTCCTGAGTCGCTCTCCCCTTCCTCCCCGTCTCTGGCTCTGCAAATTCCCCTGGTTCTGCCCTGCAGTATAGCTCTGTGTGTTCTCAAAGGATGCCACCACCAAGGTCTGTGCAGACGTTTGGGCATCAGTGTTTCCTACAGGTGGTGGTAGGGCTGCCCTCTGGGAGTGGCATTTGGTTGGTGCTAAGGTTGGGTGAGTCTCTTAAAGACATTTAAGTAGGGAATATACTTTCTGTACAGAAGTAAATCCTGTTTGACTTCTGTGGCTGTGCTGGCCCCAAGCAAAAATACAGTTAAAATATATTTTCCTGAGGTCTAATGTGTACTGGGGGCACCATATTTTCTGATGCATGAATTATTATTGAAAACCAACAACTTTCATTTATCTGCATACAGACAGTACAGAATAAACCTTGGAGCTTACCCAGGAGGGATCTGCACACTGGGGATTCTCTCTGCAGGGTTTTGCAGCAGTCTCTGGGCAGGGCAAGTTGTTCGTTGTTCAGCTTTCTGTGTAATTCGGTCCTTTTTCTTCAGCTGAGGTTCTCACTTAGGAAATGTGTAGAAGATAAGGTGTCCAAACAAGGAGGTGGTTGTTAAAAAAGAAAGAAAATCCATGGTCATCCAGCCAAATCAAATACCAGACACACATCTGGCAGCCTTGAAGGGAAGGTAAAAGTGGGCCTAATGGTTTGGAAAATTAGATTGCAAACTTCTTGAAGGCAAGGACCTTCCTCTGTGAATCAGAACTGTGGGGTCTGTCCAGCTGAGGCTTGCCCGCCCCGTGGACTGCAGCCATCACCGCCCCAGAAACGTGTGGACTGAGGCAGAATCCAGATTTTCTTCTTCTCAGCTTTGAGAGACATATAGTAGATTTTTAACATGACTCATTTCTGCAGAAACCAAAGCCAAGCCATTGACTTTCATGTAGTTTTTATACATCCATTTTGCTGACATTTTTCCAGGCTCACTGGGAGATTCTTGAATCCTTGCAAACGTTTTGGCGCGCACCCCTTCCTATTACAGCAAAACAAGCAAACAAATTCAGAAGTATGTTATATGTTTAACTTCTGGACTTGGAGCTCATTCAGGCTGTGAAAATTGACTGGCCAATTTTAATTTTACTTTTTTTTTTTCGGTAGTGATTTCCTAATAGCTTCACAGTCCATGTTCAGGAATGCTTTCTCAAATTCAGAGAAGCTTGACTGTGTGCTTAAACTTCATTAGAGTTGATAGAACTTAAGCACATGTGTAAAATTAAGCGTATGCTTATGTTTTATACAGCCTTTCTGCAGGTGACACAAGCAGCTGCATATGGGTTTCCAACATGTGATTAAATTCCAAAAGGAGTTTTTAAAAACAGTTTTAGTCAACCTTAATTTTTTGAAATTGGTAGCTTTAACAAAACCTATCTTTTTTGATTAAAATTGCCTGAGACGTGTCCCTTTTAAAAAGCTCTTCATTTAACTGTCACAATATACAGTCTTGTGTGGGATAGAGTTTGTTCATGTAATTTTAATTTCCAGTTAAAGTGGTACAAACACAAAGTGATTTCAATAGATCTTTATGAACACAGCGGTGCTGTTGCTTTCTCACCTCTGTCAATGTGGGGACCAGGCAGAGCCATTAAATTGTCAGCTGTGCCCTTCTGCATATCACAGATCATAAAGTTTCCACCCAGTCACCCAGGGAGACCAAAGGCATCCAGCCTCGATCCACAGACATGAAGAGATGGAGAAATCTTGGAAGTTTGTTCTAGCATTTAGTTACCTGCAGTATTACACATAAGTGAATATCCCTCTTATTTTTAAATAGAATTTCCCTGGCTTCAGCTTCCCAGCTGCTGTGTGGTTTTTTTATTTTGCTAGATTGGACAGTCTTGTGGTGTCTGGCATTTTCATTCTGTGAAGTTGTTTAGATATTGCTGTTGAGCTACTCAGTCTACTTCATAAGCAAAACCAAGTGAACTCTCTACGTATCTTGTTGTCAGCTGTTTCTGCTTTTCTGGGGTGTATCTCTCAAGTTTTTAAAACACTGTCTTCCAAACTGGACATAGTATTTCAGTGCCAGACTCACCAGAAGTGTTGAAAGGAGTAAAGTCGCTGTCAGCTCTGTGCTTTCCCTGCTCCGGGATGGTGTTGACACCGGGCAGGATCTGGTGGTTGGGTGGGGGGGGGGGAAGAGTCAGGGAGCTGGGTGTGACAGTTTACCCGGTGCTGGGTGTGTGTAATTCATGGCTTGTCGGACATGTCCTGTGCCACTGGAGGCATCCTCCTCTTCCCTCTTCTCTTAAGCCAGAAAAGGAAAGAGGAAGATCATGACTTGGCCAGGATGTGGAGGTAAAGGGGGTCTTTGCTCTAGGACATTGCCATGAGTTCTTTTATAAATGTAATGTTCATGTTGTACAAGTCAGTGGGAAGGTCTTCCTTTATTGCAGTGGACACTTAATGAGCTACTTGTTTTTTACATTGATTAAACTTTGCAACTGTATTGGGGTATTTGGTTACTCTTCAGTTTTGGTTTCCCTTGGGCGCAGGTCGTGAAATAGCTGATATCTCCTCTTAGCTCTCAGTTTTCCTGCAAGCAGCAATACTCTGTGGGGAACATCAGCTCTGCTTGATGGCTAATTAAACATTAATTTGTGACGATATTGGAGCAGATTTTAAGTTGGCAGGGGAGTGGGCAAAGAAAGGGGAAACTTTTAACAGCCACCATAATTATCAATAACGAGTCCTAATGTAATTGCATTAATTAAAAGGAAAAGGATATATTCCCTGCTGCTGTAAAGTTAGTTCAGTCAGTGAAAGTCATGCTGGGTCAAAAGGATTTCATGGCCAGCTATTCTTGCCCCATGAACAGAAAGGTAGTGCTGTCCTGCAGAAGGCATAAAGAAAAAAATTACATATTCCACTTTATATTGTATATTCTATGGATGAACAGGAACGTTTCACTAATTCAATTTCATTCCCAAGGACGAGTGATTGTAACTCCACCCGGAGAATATTAAATTGCCTTAATGGAAAAATAAACTGGTTTTATTCTTCCCCTTCTCTCTCCATCTTCCCCATTCAGTTTTCAGATAACTTTATGTGCTGCCTCAGTTTATAAATACACTTTTCATCTTGCTGCTGATTTTGCATCTGGTAACACTTAACACAGACAAGACTCCCAAAGCTTTTGATCAGGCATGTTAAATAAACTATCAGGACCATCGGGTCTGCTGCTCTGGCAGATGTTGGCTCGTGGGACTCTCTCTTCATCCCTTGACTGTTCCTTATCAAATCCACTCTATTGCTTTCATGTGCTTGAGGATCACCATGTACTAGCTGGCCCATAGTATGAAGATCCTCTGGTTGACTGAATGACACTTGCTATTTTGCTGTTTTCCAGTAGCACAGCAGTTTTGAAAACCCCATTTAGCCAACCTTGAAATCTCCAGAACTTCCTTCCAAGAGCAAATTGCAGCAGTCAGAAACCTGAAAAAGCCGGGTGCAGGTTTAACTGCCTGAAGTAGAGGTGTCAGTCTGAGATGTGGGGAGCAGGGGGCTGGCTAACACTGTCCTAGGGCAGAGCAGATGGGGGCTGAGGGGACCAGACAGCACAGGACCTCTGTGTGGGCATCTCCAGCTTTGGGGCACCTACAAGTGCACACCTAGCCTGCAAGGCAGATCTTTTTGAGTGCTTTGATCTAGTTGCTGTATCCTCTTTATTCCTGTCACATAAATGCCTTCTGTTGTCCTCAAGTGTGGCAACGAGACAGGGAGTGTTGCACATCTCTTCATGGGCTATTGTCCATGTCCCATCACAGCCACCGGCATCATTGGCTGCTGGCCTTGGACCCAGTGCTTCAGCAGAGCATGCCCCAGGCCATTGAGCCTGTCGGCTAAACCTCTATGATGCAGCTTCATCCCTTTTTGTTTCTTCTCACTCATCCAATAATCAGGGCCAAATCCTCTTCTGTGGTTTTGACAAGTCTGGACAAACCATGGGTATTTGTGGCAAAAGCTTCTCTCCAGTGTTAGGGGCAGGAACTGTTTGGAAGGGAGCATAGTCCTGGGCTCTGCCCTGGCATTACTGCTGCCCGTGCGCACTGGTGGCATCCTGCCCCTGAGTGGGGCCAAGGTGCTGGTTTCAGGGCTGGGGCCCCTCTCAGGATGTGTAGATGGCAATGGCCTATTAAACAGTGATGGAAGAAGGGCCACTGGCCCATGAGCCAGCGCTCGGCATGCCGGCGGCTTGGATGCAGCCCTCTGATCATGTGAAATCAGGACCATCCTGCAGTGAAGTTGCAGCTGGAGCTGGGATGGCTTGGATGGTTGTTTGTTGTTTCCTGGCACGTTTTGTCAGGGCTGGGACAGGAAATACAGAGAACGAAATGTCCCTTAAGGAGCTGGGTTGGCCCAGTGGATTAGTGTCTTCATCTGGTGGCCAGAAGGAGCTTGGTTGTGTCTCTGAATTGCAGCACCTCGCTCCCACTGCTCTACCTGCTTTCCCTTCCTGGGGCTGGTATCCAGTTGACAATAAGCTCCTTGGGAGAGGGATGTTTCCTAACTGTTGTATGTGAGCAGTGTCAGTCACACTGACCTCTGGGGAAATATGAATCTTTATTGTCATACAGATTCATAACTGCAACAAAGTCTTTGCTGTCTTTCATATATGTGTCCCAGGAGGCTGTGTGCAAACGGCTGTTGTGGTTTCTGTTGTCTTGGCTACAAGGAGGGAAGAAGTGGGTTTCCAGGTGTTGGTCCAAGCCCTGGCACGAAGGTGATTGTCAGTTACTATCCTGCAGAGACTGACATGTACTCACCAGCAGAAGTGACTCTTGGCTGGTGTCAGCTGGTGGATATAAAGCACAAGTGGAGGCTTCATATGAATGTCTATAGAGAGCCAAATCAGATCAGCAATGGTCAGTAGTGAGTGTCCAGAGAAAAATGTTAAAAAGGAAGCACAGAGGATTTTTAAACTTATTTTAATAGTCTCTTCAGTGACTTTTCTTCCACATGTTTCTCCAGCTGCTTTTGAAGTCCACCTAAACTCATAGTAACCACAGCATTTTGCAGCAGAAGTAGCTCTGCAGCTTAGCAGTATGTTGTGTGATGAAACACCTACCTCCTTTTATTTGTTTTGAGACTGATGCCTTCTAGTTTCATGCTTTCTTCCTCTGGTGTCTGCTTTCTGTGTTTTGGGTTGGGTTTTGGTGGTATTTTTTTCAATTTTTATTATTTGTCCTTTTTATAAGCCTCCTACACCACAGTGAGTTTATAAATCGGTTGTTAAGATTTTGCAAAATTTCCCCTAGCAATGCTTAGCAAATAACTTTTCTTCATCTGCTTGGTCATTTGCCCCAGCTGTAAGCCTGCGCAGTTCTTTGCAACACCTTGCTGCTTCAGAGATAAGATCGGTTAATCCCCAGGATACAGAGCGCTATTTACATTTTACATGGGTGGAGAAACTGAATGTGGGACTGTGGCTACCCTGGACCCATGCTCTAGGTCTGGGACTGAGCTGAGCTTGGTCTTAAGGAGCACAGCTCCCTTTACCCTGCTGTGTATTCTGCAGTTTCCTGCGGCACAGCTGCTGGTGTGAACTTTGCCAAGAGAAGATATTTGACACATTCTTTGGCCCTTTGGGGCCAGTAAGGTAGGCTGGTGTTTAGTGGATGATCGCTCCCCACCCCATTTAACGCCCATTCCAGGTAGGCCCACCTGCTTCTTCATGAGGAGATCTTCAAAAGTGGACGGAGTTGTAGAAATGTTGCTCAGTTAAATGACAGCAGCATCCAAGAGACACCGAATGGCACCTTTGAAGAGCCCCCTTCAAACTTTTGAAGTGTTTTCCTTTGGTCCAGCTAATATCCAGCAGCACAAAGCAGGTAAAACTATTCCATGCCTGAAAAAAAACCAGGCACGGGAAAAAATAAATCAAAACCTAACTTCCCTTTGGCTTTTATCCTTGATGTCATCAAAAGACTAAAAAGGATATTTCAGGCCTGGCTTCAGCCTGATGGAACAGCAGGGAAGTTCTTTTCTATTAGATCCTTGATACAATCACGTCTGGTGAAATCACTGCGGTCACATCTGCTGAAATCTTCCATCATTTCAGATTTGTTTCAAAAGACTCAATCTTTCTGTTTTTAAAGGGCACGGCTACTTTTGCAGCCCCTCCTGGTCCCTGGAACGGTGATTAGGCATCAATCGAGCATCTTAGACCCCCCGACCCCAAATGCTGCAGTCAGCTCATGACTCCACATGTGTGCTTGGTGGGGCCGCCTCTCGTGACTGTTTCAATTTACATTGGGGAATTTGAAACAAAGTATTTTCACTTGTCTTCAGACTTGGGAGAATAGACACAGCAGCTCATCTTCAAGGTGCCTCATTTTCTTGATATATGCCCTTGAGTGTGCATCTCTTTGCCACTGAAGTGTCTTTTTATACTTTGGGTGGCTTTTGTGATCCTGGAAAGAAAACTGGGAAGTTCTACAGTGAGAGAGGTGGGGTAGCAAGGGTGCGTGTCTCAAAAGGATCTTGCCTCTTGCAGTGGTGGTGTTGGAGAAAGAGCAAAGAAAGGGGGGGGGGGGGGGGGGGGCAATTAAACATAAACCCCAGACTGAATCACTTTTTTCCTTATTCCTGGTTAAAATTTTTCAAAGTCTCTTCTTGTATGTATAGCAGTTGCCATCAAAGTCAAACATCTTTCCCTCCTCTCCCCTGTCTGCCCCCAGCTGAAATAGGAAATAAGAGCCCCATCCTTCTTTCTCTGTCTTCACTTCTGTCTAAGCCCAGTGCCCAAGGCCATGGAGTAGAGTAGAAAGAGACGCTAACTCCGTGTTTGGATAGCTGTTTCATTTGCTTTTCCTACCACCTTGGTTTCTACCCAAGGGTTTCGACAGCCTGCAGAGTGTGGCAGGTGGCTGCTGTGGGTGCAGCCTGGTGGAGGGAGGCAGCAGTTGCTGAATTTATTGGCTCTGCTGCCTCATCTGTGCCTCAGCTGCATTTCATGGAGGAAAAGGCAGTAAAGTCTTTCAGGGCAAAAGTCTTTTTTTACTATCTACCCTGATTTGCCTAAATTCCCCTCTTCCTCGCCCTCCTTGTTGCTTTAGTTCTTCCTTTCCATGACTGCCTTTGCTGCCAAGGGCTTTTCTGTTCCCTGCTTTTCACCATTCTTGGATGTGTAAATGCAAACAGAATTGATCTGTTGCAGCCCAAAGAGAGCTCCCCCGGCACCTCAGGCTCCCAGGAAAATCAATGTACCAGGAGCAGAGGGCACATGGGGCCCCCAGCCCGTTTGTTTTGAGTCATTAGCTACGACCTTTCTTAATATCCATGGTGTTCTTCTACTTGTGAGTTATGAGGTTATCAGTGACTTATGGTAGCATGGCATGCAGAGCGAGCTGATGCTACAAGAAAGATTGTGTGTCTAGCTGTAGCTCTGCTGTCTTGGACGTGTCTGTACATACATAACGGCATTGCATTTCCCAATAATGACAGCTTGTGTTCCTGGGCAGAGCTCAGAGGATGAGCGGGCAGCAATGCGCATGAAACACACTCACCTCAACCTACATTAGAGAAGACTTGAGCAAGGCTAAGGTGGATGGGGAGAAGGTGGATCTTGATGCTGGAAAATTGCACTGTGGTGAGCAAAGTCCTGATGCTCTGAAAGTGTTGAGGAGCTTGGTTGTTGGCTTGTTTTGGAGGAAAACATACCTTGGGACTCTGGAGTCACTTCTAACCTGGTGTCCCTGTAAGTCAGCATGCTGCTACTGCAAAGCTATCCTTCGTCTTTCCCTGACACAGCAACATGACCGGGCATCAACGTGATTTCTTGTAGAGGCTCAGAACCCAACCTGGCAGCCCAGACCACATTGCGTCTGTTGTCCAAGGGGCTAATTACTGTCCCAAGCTGCAGCACTGCATGGCAGCAAAAAGGGCATGGAGAGAGGGGAAAAGAGAAAAAAAGAGAGGCATCTGGGTCTGGGTAGGGAAAGGAATTCAGAGCAGGAGCTATAAAGGACATCTGGGAGCCAGACTCTTCTTTTTGAGCCCGTTGCAAGGAGCTGTCTTGGACAAACAAGAAGCATTCTTCTTTCTCTGCTGTAACCTGCAAAATGTGATAAGAGCAGGTGGTCTAGGTTGTAGGAAAAGGGAAATCATTGTGCTTCTAGCTCGGTGAATAGTCTTACGGCCTTTTTGGCACAGTGAGGCAAACTTTGAGGCCCTGCGTTGCCCTTTGCACTGCATGTTCTGTGATGTGTCCCTTGGGGTGGTGTGGGGGGACCTGTGGCACGTTCTGGTGTAGGGTGGTAGGACAAAATTAAAGCCGGTTTTCATCAGAACAGAGTGGGTTGCCGGGGCTCAGGAATGAATTACCATCACAGCTGCCCAGAGTGGCGCCCCAGGAATTCAGGGGTGGACCAACAAGCCAAGCAGTGAAGCTCTCTGCTGTTTTTCTCTCTTTGCCTTGCAGCAGGGACTGATCCAGGGGGATAGGAGTGTAGGCGTTGCAGAAGTTCACGTGAGTGGATAGTCTCTGGCATGAGTAATTTGTTGGACTGGGTTGGCTTATGTTTGCTTTTTGTCGAACTCACGATGGCCAGGCCAAAGATAGCATCCTTTTTAAACCCGTTTTTCCATATTTTGCTGGCTGAAAGGGAGGGCGCGCAAGCGACATGTCTGCAACAATGCCATAAATCCAGACAGAAATAGAATTAACAGTTCTTTCTGGTTCCAGTGTTTGTATCTGCGAGGTCGTGAGCTTAACCAGTCTGGGTTCCTCGGTGCAGAGCCGTGTCTGTGCAAACCCGTTGTGCCTTGGGACCTGGCTCTTGGGTTTTGTTCCAGAGCAATATCATAAAACTTTTATAGCAACGTCATGATGAAGACCATGGGAAGAGAAATAACTTAACACTCTCTTGCTAAAGTTAGCATTGCAAATCCTTCTCCTCTTTCCACATGCAGCAAATCCTTTGGTTGAATCTGGAGTGCTGTGGGGAGAAAAATGCAAGATTGGTGGAGATGGGGAAGAGAGAGCAAGCAGAAACTTGTCTTTGTGAGAGTTACCATTTCTTAAATGTACTTAAAGTCCAGCCTTGTCCCAGTAGGCCCTTATACGCATCGGTAGCATTATTAGTCATCACTGTCATACTGCATTGTGCTCCAGCATTTGTAGAATTGGGCTCTTAATCTATGTTGATTATGTTTTAATTAAATAAATAAATCTTTTACAGAGCCCAGAATCATTAGAGATATTTCCATGCTATTCTATTTTATTTTTCTAGGTTTCCTAAGGACACTTAACTTTTACAACCTTACAACTTGTTCTGCAGCATTTGCTAGTCAGCTGTTGCGTAATTGTTCTGGGGAATGAGAACCTGGGAATAACATGGCCCAGAAATGCTAAGAAGCAGAATTGTAATCGGCTGATCTTCTCATCTGCCCCCATCCCTCCTCTCCAGGGTCAGGGTACCAAGCAGACTGTGCATGGGCTCCAGCTTCATTCCTGGGTCTGCCATCGACTTGATCTATCACCTCAAGCATCGAGGCCTTTCTCATCTCCCCCTCTTCCCAGGCTGGCTTTTGGCTGCTTAGCTTAAAAACTCCCTGGAGTCGAGCAATCACAGTTTCTGTGTCTGAGAAGCCTGTGGCTGCCGTGTAGTTACAGGCCAACAACTGGACAATAGAGAAAAACCAAACAAGAGCCATGAAGAGCACTAATAGCAGAAAGGAAATTGGACTTCTGCAGATCTAAAAATCCAGGTGCCTACAGCTAGCCAGAAGTAATGGTCTGGGGTAATTCCTGTGAAAAGTATTTCTTTTTCTGAACAATAGTTTGGATGGAAAAACTTTGGTTCTATAATTAAAATAGGCAAGAAGAATTGAGTTTGTACATAGTTTCTAACCTGACTCTCAGCCTTTTAAATGATGTGTTCTTGCATAAAGCACACTAGAGCTTCCATTTTCTTGTTAGTCAAGCCAAATTTATTGTAATCCAATAAGATTTAATAATCATTAGGAACTAATGAATGCCTTAGCACGTATAAGCTTGGCAGATCAGAGCCTGCCTGCTTTGCATAGTCTGTCTCTCTCTTTGACCAACTTGCCGTTTATGTGTAGAATTGATGACTGGGGAGTTCTGTAAAACAGGTAATGATCGAGTGCTCCTGAAATGAAATTTAAATAAAAACTATCTGGAGCAGACAGTGAGCCAAAGGGAAAGGCAAATTTTTGGCTTGGAAAATTGAAGTAACTCGGTGAGAGTGAAGGCAGACAGGGCTGGATTGTCTGTGGGGAGGTGCTGGTATGGTCTGAACAGGCTTTACAGCTGAAATTAGGTGAGTTGTTAGGTAATTCTTTAGTATTTTTACTACCCAGCAGTTAAGCTGCAAGTGAGCTCTTTTGCACTGTGCTGTGTAGTCACACGTATGCGGAGAGACTCTGTCTGGAGAATTTGCAGATAAGTCAGACACGGAAGGACAGAAGAAAAATATTGACTATGACTCAGGTTGAGAAAAGACTTTCAATGTGTAATATTTCACTTGACTCAAGAACTTCAGTTTCTGCGCATGCCCTAAATGTGGCTGGCTAAGTTGGGTAAGCTCCTGGCACCTACCTCACACCTGATGGGGATCCTTAGCTGGTTTTCTTGAACTTCGCATTCCTGCCAGAGCCCAATTTCCAAAGCACTGAAAACATTGAGGAGGGAGATGTTTCCTAGCTTGTACCCACCTTTGTGCACTGCCGGGAGGTACTGCTGTTGGGTTGGGCTGTACAGCACAGCTCTTTCCCAGAGGTTTTGGACTAGGTTGACTTTTCAAAAACAAAGGGTGTGAATAACTCCTCTTTTAAAATGCTTATTCTAGCGGGGATTGCAGTGCAGCCCTTGAACAATAGCTTGGGGATCACATACTGTCCTGTGGTGCTGAGACCTGGGTTTTACTTTTGGAGGTGGGGGGTGGTGGTGGTGGAAATTCATGTCTCTTCCCTTCAAGTGAGTGTCCCTGCCAGCCTGGGTACATGTGGGGCTGGGCTGTTTTGAAAGCAGAGAGAAAGCAAGATGTATTGAATCAGAAAGGGTCCCGGCTGTGGGTTGGTATTTGCTCTGGGCATGGGCTTTCCTGCATAATAGCCCTTTTCACAAGGACCTTATTTATGTTATTCTGTGACCGCTTAGTGCATATCATGCCCTTTACCTTGAACCTGCTAGAAACTGAACAACTGAACTTTTTCACGCTTCCTTGAAGGAGCTCATTTTTTAGATGGAAATTGTGAAGAAGTGTTGAATCAGACAGGTACAGCTACCACAGATTGATTTAAAATAACAGGTGCAGGTGGCTGGTTGCTGGCCACTGTGGCTTGCAGCTCTGCTCTGATTGTGCTTCCTCTGGGATGGGGATGTGGCAGAAAAGATGCTCTCAGAACAGAGATGTCCAAGCCTATCCCAGCCTGGCTGCCCAGCCGGGCGTCCTGCTAAAATACACCTTCTCTGTCCGAGGGAGGCGGGGATTGTCCTGTCTCCTCACCTTGGTAAAAGATTGCATGCCGAGTTGCATAATCCTCCGAGTCAACTTTAGACAATGGGACCATTGTGGGAAATGCATGAAGAAAAGCCCCAAAGCAGCCTGAATCCTGGTGAGATGGAGGCTTGCTCCTGGTTCTGGGAGAGAGCTGTAGCATTTCAGCATGTTTGTCTCTGCAACCCGAGAGTTATTGCTGGGGCATGGTAGCAGCTCCATGAGGACTGTAAGAAGCCATGTGCCAGTCCAGGTGGTTTGAATAACTGGAACTGTTCTTTCTTCTTTAAGGTGAATCCTGGTGGCAAGACCCTTGAGGAGAGGCGGTCCAGTTTAGACGCAGAAATCGACTCTCTGACCAGTATCCTGGCTGACCTAGAGAGCAGCTCTCCTTACAAACCTCGGACTCAACAGGTTAGTGGCACATTGTGTAAACAGAGAGTGGGAAGGTGGCCAGCATCGACTGCTGGAGTCAATTTGCTAACTGCTTGGTATTTGGTGCAAGCAGGCATGCCAGCTCCTCCTGATAGCATCCAGATGTGGCTGTCAATGGGGAGAAAGGCACAGCCGCTCTGAAGGGGGCACCGGCTGAAAAGCTGCTGTACCTCTGAGCGAAGGGCCTCTGATCCCAATTGTTAGATTGCCACAGAGATTGTTTGGAAAATACTTGCAAAAAATGACATTTCATTTGCCTCGACTTTCTACCAACAATAGCTTGTGAATTAAAACCTGCTCAGTTCACAAGTACTTTTACACTTGTATTTTTTTGTCGTTGTTTTTCTGTTTTGTTAAACTTTGTCTGTCACACTGCCAGAAGGATCCAGATATCCATGTCTCAAGTTGTTTTCTTTTGTTCTTGTCATCTAATCAGTGGTGACGAAGTGGCTTGGATCATAGCTCAGCTGTCAGGGTGCCTGTAGCCCAGCAAGGCAGACTGGAATTCACACTTACTCTGCTGTGTCTAGACGAGGACTGCAGGGGTGACAGCAGCTCAGCTAATTTTTGTCACTCATCTAGGTAGTGCTTGAGTGGAGCTATTTAAGTTCTGGTAAGATGTTATCTGTTTATCAGAGGAAGCAGTGACACCCCAGTGGCACTTAAAAAAGGGCAATTCTTGAGATCTCTAAAATCATCCCAGTAGTGTTTGTGCCCAGTTGTGCAGCACCTTCACTTCCTAATCTCATGACTGGTCTCATTTCTTATACGTATATGGGTCTGTAGGCATGACTGCAGCTGTATGTATATGTTGTGTTAGCCTTACCAATGTCAGCCCTTAAATAAACCCCAAAAAGTCAGAAGAACTGAAAGGAAAATGGACAGATGCAGTGCCTACCCATTATCCATATAGGCCATCCCATTAGTTTGTGGCTTTCTTGGTTCTGTTAGTTGTTGTATTTAAGTAGTTAAGAACCCATACCTTTGGAGCAGAACTGAAGTAGCGATCAGAGTTCATTTTGATTTGCTCTTGTTTAAGCATGTGAACTTAGCAAAAGCAGAGTTAAATCAGATTTATGCATTTCTGGAAGCATCCATCTGCATGCAGAGGCTCTGGCATGGTGGCACGTGCAGTTTCTGTCCCTTCTGCAGGGACCTCCTGTTAAACTCTTCTTTCATTCTAGCAGCAGGTACACAGTTATTGCATAAATTTACAGACTTGTCCTTGAAAAATAGTCTGATTTAGGTCAGTCAGTCAAAAAGAGCAACAACATAAACCAAATGCAATTAGGTCCTTTTCCCAGTGGGTTTTTGATGTTGCAATAAGAGAGACAAGTTTTAACAGTGGTAGCGCTCAGGCACTGTGTCGAATAACCCATGTTCATTTTGTTTGCGTGGGCCAAACACATACGAATGCGCACTGTTACTGGGAAATGCTGTATAGTGTTGAAACATGGCGAGAGATAACTGGAAGAGATTTGTACTCACCGTTTTCCTTGGCAATGCCTGAGGTCAGCTCCAGAGACATGTAACTTCTGTAACCACTTCGCTGAGCATTTGCAGTTTTCTGATGGCACTGCAGACTGTCTCCTGATACGTATTCCTTTGGGATCTGGCATTCTTTGAGTAGATTGGTTTTTCACTTTTATTTTGTACCAATAGCCTTAAAAGATAAATAAATCACAGTGGTCAAAAGCAAAGTTCTGTAGGTCTATTTGAGTTTCTGGAGGATGGGAAGGCATAGACCAAGTTTTGGACTTCATCTGACTTCCTAAGTTCATCAGTCCCCAAGACGATGTGTGCTGCTTGGTGCACATGCTCGTTCCTGTGGCTTTTTGCCCACAGTTCAGGTGGAGACTCTTGTCCCCTGTACCCAGGAACAATGAGATGCTGCTGCTCCCTGGTCCATTACAATAACTGTGTGATCCAGCGAGCAGAAGAAGCTGAATTTAATCTCTGGGACCAAAACCCAACTTTCTTTGTTAAGTTTATCAGACTTTTCAGGATTTATTGGTTAACATAATGGTGTCCCATGAAAAGCACAGCTACAGCAACTTCTAACTATAGCTGTTAGAAAAAGAAAATGCCAGAGTTGAATGTATCATTTGCTGTAATTAAAGAGTACTCAAACAAGTCCTTGAAAGGTGGAACTAGAATGTAAAGCTTTGATATTTTCCTTTGTTTGATCTGTACTAAGTATTAAAACTGGTGAGTCATTTGATGGTCTTATAGTAGGATAACAGATTAGGCTGCAAATTCTGAGGTACTTGCCCAGAACATCAGCACATTTATTGGATTACACCTTAGCTGACCTTCCCAAATTTATCAGGATAATGGCTGCAGGTAGGAAAATAGAGTTACGACTTGTTTTCAGAGAATAAGTTTCCAGTTGTGCTTATGCAGTTAAAGCATTGTAATAATTTTACAGGTATAACTTGTCCTTGCGTATACTCCTATTCTGGAACAGGAGAAATTTTGTTGTTAGGTTTCTTTTTTATTTTATCTTCAAAGTAGTTTTAAAGCAACATAAACTAAACTGTAATAGTCCTCTCTCACTGGGGTAGGAGTGATAGCGGGATAATGACAAGCAGTTTATTTAACATACCCTACCCATTGGCATAAATTCACACAGAGGGAGGCTCTTTTGATCGTTGGTATGAGTTCAGGATTGCAGTGAGACACACTGCCCCGGGAGGTGCCTTGAAGCAGTGGGATTTGTACCCTCCACAGTAGGTTTGGAAAGTCCATGATACTTGTCCAAATGGGTGGGTCAATGTCAGCCCCAGACAATTCCCCTTGGACAGCAGACGTGCTGTTGAGGACGTGGATGAGTCTCTTTACCATCCCTGCGTTGCTTACCTGGGCATCAGTCTGGTAACATTTTTTGTGTGCCAGGCAGGTGACAGGGACAATGCCATGAGCTAAGAATGGCCGCTATTAATAGAGGGCAGGGGGAGTTTTGACACCTGTGGTCAGCAGCATCCTCCCAATGGTCCTGCCTAATTCAAGGGAGCTCAGCTGGAAAGTGAAGGTAGAGGAGTTGCCCAGGTCCTGCTGGCTGCTTCCCATGCCTCAGGCAGAGGTGGTAGGGTGCTGTTGTCCTGCAGAGCTGTGTTGCCCTCTCCTCTGAAGTGATGAGTTTGAAAAGCATTTTCTCAACATAGATCCTTTACGGAGCAGAAAAGATCTTTCCTCCCCAGAGCAGCAGGCTTGGTGGGAGGAGGTCCTTCTGCGAGTCTGGTACTCCATTGTGAGTCAACCCTGATGTTGCCGAACATTAAAGTGAAAGATTCTCTCAGGTGTTGTTTCTGGTTAGTTCTTGTCTCTGGCTTGAGGCAGTTTTTGAGAGAGTGCCCAGCAGCAGAGATTTTCTAGGCATTGGTAGTTTACTTTGTATTGGCCGTCAGCAACATGCAGGTGAGAAGCAGTTTTCAATCACCATCACCTCAGCCCTGGGCTGAGCCCATGACTTGCAAGTGACAGTCTCTCTGACTGAGTCACAGAAGCGGTCAAAAGTTATTAAAATGTTAGGGTTTTTTTCTTTCAAAATTGCACATATCAAAAAAACCCACAAAATTGCAAGAGCGAATCATCGTCTTTAACTGCAACACATCAGTGTCTGAGGATGCTTTCTGTCATGTGAGGTGGTGTAGGAGAGACCATATTTCAGACTTCAGCTGGAGCTAGAGTTTTAGAAAGGACCAAACATCACCTGAGCTTGAGAGGTTTCTGAGTCTGGGAGGCAGCCTTCTGGGCTGGGAGATGGCCAGCTCCAGCCCTCTGGTGCAGTGAATTGAAATGGAGGAGGGGACCAACATGATCTCAAAATAACCATGACTGCAATGGCACGTTAATGTAGATAAGCTTGCCTTAGGTATTGTTTGAAGAACTGCAGATGCATTATGTAATTAAAAATTTTAAAATGTAATTAATTTTTCCTCCTGCTTGGTAAAGTTTAGAAGTGCTAGTGCGATGAGTAAAGTACAGAGCTCCTCTTGTGTAGCTGCAATGTATTTTTTGTTTACGTATCATGCCTTCTAAATTGCAGTAACCCATTGGAAAGTTCAGAGGCAGGGAACCCACTATGCCTTTCATTAGTAAAAGGAGGTTGTATAGACAAGGCATTTAGGTGCATAACTTCCATGGATGGGAGCAGGGGCTATTCGTAAATTGGATGAACCCTGACTAGGGGACTTGGAGAATGCTGTGGTCATCTGGCTCCTCTATTTTTACTTGTTCTGCTTAAATCCTTGCTTAAATTTCAGCCCATAAAATAGACGTTTTCATTTTTTTAAAAACCAAAACACTTTGTGACTCTGGAGAGAGAGCTTCCAGTAGAGGCTGTGAAAATGAAATACTAGAAATAACAGCATATGAAAGCTCAGATTTTTTTTGTCCCTGCTGTGAATTATGTATTGAATGCTGATTGCTTTGTCCAGAATTGGACACCTACCTTCTGAAACTCTTGATTTTTACCCCAAATTTCCAACAGATTGTCTGTTTGGCAAAACAGAACTTTGTGGGATGTGTTCCAGGTAGTAAGATGCACCTTGTCTAATGGTAATTAGCCTTTTTTGAAAGGCAGATACTGTGTGGCCAAAATTTATGGAGTGTTTAAATAGCAAAGAAACATGCTTTGATGGTCAAGATCAAATCTGCTTGTGTACAGTTCTCGGAGGCAGCTTGATCCAGAGGGGACTGAGGTGACACTCTGGAGACCTGTTTCATTCTCAGCTACCACTACTGTGCTAAATGACCTCGAACGTAGCATTTCTACTCTGCTCCCTCTCAAAAGTCTCTTCTGTCCTTGTAGCTTGGCAACCTCTTCAATGTGATTTGCTTCTTACTACCCATGTGCATGGCATCTAGCAAAATGAAACCTTGGTCTGGGTTGAAGGCCTTTAAGTGATGTGATTGTATAAATAATGAAAAAGAGAAAGAAATTATTTTCATCTAACAGATGGGGAAAATGAAGGCAGAGTTAGGCGGGGTGTCTAAGGAGTCATGCCTATGCCCCTGCCTCTGTATCATTGCACCCAGTAGTAGACATCTGCCATTATCCAACACTGTCAGCCTAAGAGAGTAATATTTTGAAGGAAAAAAAGCTCATTCTCAATGTGAGCTGCAGAACAATAAAGAAGTAAAGAAAATGAAATTTAAAAATGTGATACATTTTCATTAAGTACCAAACGTACTAGAAGATAATGTCTTCTAATGACTAGGATTTAAAAGGGATTTAAATGTTTGACAGCGTTGGTTGTTACTCCATCACTTCCTTTGACAACCACATGGGGATCATGAAAGCAGTGAAAAGGTATTGGACATATTTTCTTGCAGAGTGATGGGGCAGGATTGAAGAGTTTCAGCTGTAAGATGACAAACCATGAAACAAGACGAAATGTAGAGTGCTGAAGACTCCTAGGAGTGCTCTTCCATGTGCATTTCTAATTCTAGCGCCTCGCTTAGAGCTGCGCCAGGAATGCACGGCTAAGAGTTCGGGTGTTTTATCTTTGTTTACGCAGAGCTGTATTTCCAGCCATGAACAAAGCATCCTACTCAGCAAAGAGCAATGCATTTCCCCAGCATTGAAAAAAAGCCCTATGATTGCTCTTGGTTTGGGCTGTGTTGGTGTTCAAAACAGTTCGGGCAAATTTGCTAGTCCAGGCTCAGAGTCTGATTTCCTTGTTCCAGTTCCAAGCATAGCGTGTTAGGTTGGTACGCACCAAAAGCATATTGCAAGTGCAGTCCGTGGAGTATTTGCTAGCATCCCAGTTGTTGTCAGGAAAGTGTTCCTTTCTTTTAAGCAGATTAACATTAATTTGGTGGGTTCAGAATTAATTGCCCCCTCCTGCAGCATTGATGTGACACAGAGTTTGTGGTTTCTGAATTACAGGGCTCAGTGGGATTCAGCTGTTTCAGGTGTTCAGAATGGCGCCGAGTCTTTTTCAATGTGATTTAGGCTGAAATCAATGGCTGAGCTTCTGCTGTCTTTGGATATGATATCTGGGGTAAATAGAGGTGCTCGCACCTCCTTCTCCTGGTCTGAGCATATCCAGTCTCTGGGCATCCTGCGTAGCTGCACCAAAAAGGCTTCTGAGCCCAGCAGCATGGCGTGGTACCCAGGCAGTGCCTTCCCAGTGGCAAGGGGCTCTCTGTATTTGTTCACTTGAGGTCTGTGCATTTTGATTTTTGTGGGCTTTTTAATCTCTTTGGTTGTGGGACAGAAAGGCTTGTTGGGAGTAAGCCCATCCGCTGAAACTGAGAAGCATCCCCTGTTCATCCTGAAGTTTGATGACCTTTTAATAGGACCATCCAGCTACTCCAGAGCTACATGCGCTAGACAACGCTTTTCGTGAAGTCTGTGGGTGGCCGCCATTTCCTCACTGACTTGGATGGCTCACGTGGACACAGAGGGATGGCAGTGTCTCACAGAGGCGTGCCCAAGTTGGTGCTGAGCTGGTGAGTTCCAACGCTTGTAGCAGCACTGGAGGGCTCTTGCAGGCTCACTGCAGAGCTGCTGGCGAGGGCTGTTCTCAGTGGGCTTTCGCCATAGTCACGGACATCAGGAATTGCACAGGCTGTCTTAAAGATGGGGCACCTCTGAGAGCTGTGTTCCTGCTTCTGGCTGCAGCGCTCTGGCTTTGGGCTGTTTGGAAAATCCGAGTGGATTACTTAAAGCAGAAGAGGAAGCATCCTGTCTGGAGCAATTTCAGTGGGTTCCTCTCAGCACTCGAGAAGCAAAGTCCAGGAAACTCTCCTCCTGCGGCTCCCCTCCAGAGGCAGAATGACATTCCCACCCTGTGTGGGTGGTGTTTGAGGTGGTCCCAAGTTTGAAGCTTTCTAGGAGCATTGCTGCAGGCATACTGGGTGTGAGAAGGTCACGTCTGTCACGCTGTCCTCAGCATACCTGTGGGCAGAGGAGTGTGCACAGGGCAGAGATGTTCAGCCGTGTACGTGTGAGTTGAGAGGCGTAACCAACAGATGATTTCATGTATGTTTGGATTTGGCCTCCCTCTACAAGGAGGGGAAACCTTCCTGCACTCATCAGCTCCAGCCAGCATGTGCAGCAAACTGACACTGCTCTGATTAGCAGATGCTCGAATTGGTTGCATCTGCTGGTATGTATTAAACCTTAATCCTTTTGATAAGAGCACGTCCATGAACATTTTTAAAGAAAGTTTTCTGAGATCTCAGATTATCAGCTCGTCACAGATGAACAGGATAAGAGTGACCTTTGCAGGGTGTTATTTCTTCTTCTTGTACTATCATCAGAGTGAAAATACAGCAGCACTGCTCCTGCTGTTTCTTTCTTCTGCTATATAATCAAGTTCACAGAACTCTCAGTAAGATTTACTTTTCCCCCTTCCCCTTTCCCTTTTTTGCATCCATTTGGGTTTTCTGCCTACGTGCTTGGCTACAGCTTTAGATGACGATTAGTGTTGCATGTATTGGACTTTAAAATCTGTGCATGCATCTTGAATTTGTGTATGGATAAATATAAACATTTACTTTGGGAACAGTGATAAAAAGCAAATAGTACTTCATAATTTGGTCTTTTTCTCCTTCTGCATTTGTGATTATTTTGTTGTGAGTGGTTGAGAGTTGGACTCTTACTCTCTAAAGCTGTTCAAGGCCTTCTACCTATTGTTATATTTTGTTTTCTATCTCTTTCCCCACAATGGGACCAAGCTTCTGTATACCATCACCTTAGGAAGCTTGTCATCATTTCCCCATCCTTGCTTTTTGGCACTCACAGTGGTTTGGCACTCCCCTCAAAGGGACCTGGCGTGCTTCACAAGTTGTCTGTGTGTCCAGCCAGCAAAGAGCAGCCGCCTCTGGGGCAGAGAGCTGTGTTTCATTGGGAGTCAGTCTCTGCTTGCATCCTTGCACGGGTGGATGCATCTGAGTGCTTCAGTGGCATTAGATTTACCACCATGACAGCAGCCCTGTGAAATACGGAAGTATGCTTGCCATTTCCTGGGCAGGCAAGGGCGGAACCAAGGCACTGGGAGACTACATGACTTGGTTTGTGCATGGGCCACCAGAGGAACGGAAGCCAGACCGTGGGCACCCCGTCACCCCATCATGATTTTATCTTCCTCTTGTAGCACATGCAAGTGGACAGGCAGAGATTACATGGGAACGTTCCCTGTCTGAGGCTTTGGAGGCTTCTGAGGTTTGGGGAAATGCATCCACCTCTGTCCTGTAGTGTGTGAACCAGGCAGGGGCAATAAAAAAATCTTATGTTTCTTCTTATGTGACAGGGTGTTGTTTGATAGTCAGCTGCAGATCTACAGGCAATAGACTTCTTGATGCACTGTCTTGTAAACACCCCTGAAAGATTCAAACCCTCAGATCTAGAAAGTTGCAATGCCCTGGACCTGTATCATCACTCTCTGATTTCATCAGCCTTTAGAAGTGGGAAGTCGTTTTTCCCACCTGCATACAACTCGAAGTGTATGAAGTTGAATTTTTTCCTGTGGCACAAGTTGGCGATGTCCCCGTGCATGTGGCAGCCACTCTCTTGCACACTGCTCACCAGGGGAACAGCTGGCACATTTTGAAATGAAAACGTAGTTGACTAATTCTCCCCACCCAGCACCCATCGGTGTCCAGCAGTTGGCTCCTCCCCACATACCATTTGAATCCGGTGGCTGCTTTTAAGTGGGTCGAAGAGAGGGGTATACGTATCCAAAACTCAGTGGCTGGGAAGGAGGGACCCAGACCCATGTCTTTCAGGGAGCTGCATCGTGGCGCTGGCTGTCCTCACTGTGGCCCATGGGCTGGCCCATCCACACAGGTGCACAGTGAGCTCTGAGCCTGGCAGCATGTCTTTCAGGCAACCTGAACTTTTGCTCTTCCAAACTGTGCTTTAACCAGGCTCTATGACCTGAAACATGGATTGTTTGGCTGACATACACAGATAAATGCCAAGGCTAATACTAGGGGGAGAAGAGAAGCTGGAGGGGCAGTCAGGAGAGGTAACGGAGGAGAACGGGAAGGGTCAGAGTCTGCTCAAGATGCAAGACACAAGTCCATAGGAAATTAGGCTTCCTTTGCACTGCTGTTTATGGTTTCTGTTCCTTTTGTGTTGACTATTTCTCTTCTGCATATGCTAGGAACCAGCTGTGTTTCCCTCCCCGTTAGGGAAAGGAAATAGTTCAGAGCCAAAGGAACAACACAGCAACTCAGAAACACCTGCATGGCAATGCATCACTTGGGACTGTGCTCCTACCATGACCTGTGCTGGACATCTTCCCCAGGCCGCACCCACCAAAGTGGGAATGATGACTTTGTGATATGTGCATTACACTCTCAGCAGAGAGCATTGCCTTGATATGGCTTTGAATTGCCTCACATCTATCCAGACACCATCGAGGGGCAGGCATAGATCCTGCTGGTGTGACTTACTGTTGAGTTGCACTCTTTAAAAGAGGAGGACAACTAACTTCTGCAGCTGCAATTTCTAAATACATTTGAAAGGTGAAGGCTCAAACATGCTAGCAAGCCCTAGCGTTTACAGTATGGCCTTCACAAGTGTGTCTTAGTTACTTACTGTTTGTGTGAGTGCTTGTGGCTTTTTATGCACTTATCCTTGTAATACCCTGAGGAAGGAGAGGTTTGGTTCTCTCTTCTGCAAATGGGCAGTTGAGGCACAGAGAGACAGTGCAACTCATTGTAGAACAGGGCTTTGGACACACATTGGTGACATTCTGGGGTAGTGTTGTCATTCGCTGGTTCGATCCTGTCTTTCATGGTTTGATTTTACAAGGTTCTGCCCTACCAGGGAGAGAGGACCCCTCCCTAGAGCCCTTGCTGGACAGCAAAGGCAAAGCAGATCTGTTCCCAGCCTCATTTTGGGTAGGGCTGCCTGGAAGAATCTAGAGCCCTACAGAAAAGTGAGAGCTGGCCATGCAGTTTCTACATTAGACCCTGCTACCAGTGCATAAATAAACATGATACGTTTATAGACTGAACGTATCTCAGGATTGTTGCAAGATGTTCCTAGTTCAAAATCGTTGCCATTAAAGTAAGAGACAGATGCATCTGTGGATGGTTTAAGGGACTGTGTCTATATTTTCTCTTATTGATTGCCTTTTGCCTTCCTGTCTGGAACCTTTTGAGAGATGACTGCGGTGCTGAGATGCATTGTCTCTTTCTGTATATTAAAGCTGCCTAGGCTAAAAATGAAAAACCCAACCCACACCCAGCCTGTATCTGAAAGCTATGAATTGATAGATCCTTGCTATAGCTCTTCAAATAACTGTAAATTACTCCAGGCTGTACAGTTTCATTGTAAGGAAGTTCCTTCCTTGACTCAGGCTTCTTTGCATCACAGTAAAATGCAATTAGGTGACGTACATATTGTGGCTTGGAAGCACTTACAATTTTCTCAGCCTTATGTTGTCAACTTTTGCTCAATAGCAGGCTTGTGGACCATGTCACTGTGCCTGTGTTAGCATATATTATCACCATATGGTGTTTCAGTAGTGAATAGGAAACTTCGAGTATGTAAAAGAGGATGAAATGGAAAAAAAAATTACAGCAAGATAAACCTAACATGCTGCTTCACAGCTGAAAGTGAGCCCTCTAACTAACTGCTGTTTCTAGGGGAAATCAATGATGCATTGGTCCAATGAGTATTACTGTCTTCTCCCACAGATTTAAAAACAAAGAACAACAACAACAACAAAGAATGGACCTGACCAGAAAAAACGAGATTTTGATGCAGTTGTTACAAATATTTCTGCCAATGTTTGCAGCCTCAGTCTGATTCCTCCCTTCCCAAGCGAAATATTCAAGTCTTACAATGAATTATTTGCTCAGAAAGTAGTTTCGTGTGCCTAAGTACAGCAAGGGCAGGTTGCACAGTTTTATGGCATTATGCAGGTAAAGACAGATAGTATTGCTGTGATCATCTAATCTTGTTGTTAGTATAACCCAGGTCAGAGACCTTGCTGCCTTGTCATAAGTAGCACTGTTGTTTATCTTTGGGCTGATGAGAGACTGGGTATGTTACCTGCTCTGGAGTGCTTATAAGAAGTCGATGAGAGCCCGTTGCTGTCTCAAGAAGCTCAGAGCCATGAAGAATTGCCATCACCAGCAATACCAGCAATCACTCCAGTAGTCCTGGGGGCTTAGGCAATTTTGATTCCCTCTTCCAAAACCATTAACTCATGATCCAAGGACAATTCAAGAAAGATGGGACGCACAGTTCTACTTCTATCCAGCAGAAAGCCAGGATGCACAGGCAGTTTCAAGGTGTGATTATCAAGAGGGGAAGAGAAGGTGTCGGGGCTGATTACTGTGCTGGTTTGCAGAAAGACTAACTGTGCATTACATGAGATATCTGTGCAGTTAAGACCGTTTTGCAGTCTTAAAAAGTGATGGATAAGCCACTGTTGTTCAGCTGGGATTTTTTGAGCACTGTATAGTTCAGCAGGGAGATAGTACAAATATTGTATTGAACTCTATTTAATCTTTTTCTGGAAACGTTTTGACTGGAGTCCGCAACAGTAGCTAATGTCCAAAGTGCAAGACAGGGGATCTGGCTGTGGAACAGGGTGACCATGAAGGTCACGGTGTTTTATGAGGCCCCAGTGACAGAGAGCTGCTACTGTGCTCAAGACAGCACTCTCCACTTTGCATGAAAAGCCAGGGAGTTACCACGCAGAGGATGTAATAATTAAGTGCTTCTTGAGGGTAAATGTAGGTCACTGTTAGGTTTTGGAGGTATCTGGAAGAGCCGGCACCCCAAAGCAGGGCTGTATAACACTAGAAAACATCAGGCTTTTTAGCTTTTTGGCAAGACTTGCCTTTGACAAAACTGGGCTTTGACACTTGAGTAATGTGGTCATTTCTAACTAATGGCAATAAAACTTTGGAGAACACCTGCTGTTTCTATATTGAACATATGTGTGCGTGCTCATGTAAAATCACAAATGCATGCAGGTCTACAGAATGCAATTTATATTTGGCATCTTTCCTACAAACTGTATTTTAGAACACCTTTAAGTCTTCCTGCAAATAAAATAATTTCAGAATTGAGCTCATTAACGAAGGGAGGGAGATGAGGTAAGGTACAAAGGCAAAGGAGGGAAAAGGGTGTTTTTGTTTTGTTTTGCGGGCTTTTTAAAGGCAAAACAACCATTTGACAAATTCAGTCTCTTGCTGAGTGTACCCAGTGATTTCTTGGGAAGATATGTGGACAGCCTCAGGAGACTCTCTGCACGTTAGGAACTGCATGAAGCCAAAACCAAAATGATGGGCTGATCACTTAGAAAGTATAGATGGAGGCAACATCTGAGGATCTCTGGCTCTTTCACTTATGAGCCAGTGCTGGATTATCCCCTATAATCAGTGCTTTCCCCAGCCCAGTTTCAAATAAATTAAATGTAAATATCTCATTGCTTTCTTTGGTGATTATTCCAGTGTGAAACGTATACAGCTGCTAAGAACTATTTGACTTCAGCATTTCCTTGCTTATTTTAATCTCCTTGTTCTGAGTGACACTTCATATATGTGTCCACGCACGTGTGCTTCTACCACATGGATGCATTCACTTTCCATACCACATCTACACATACAGAGTACAAGGAGGTTGAAATTCCCCAGTACAGAGCTGTAATAAAAGAACTGACAGACTGGGTCTGTAATATGCCTTACCTGACAATTAAGCAAACTTATCACCATGTCAGCCTGCCAGATGGATCATCAACTCATGATGTAACGTGTATTGCTTCTGAATGTATTGGAGTGCAGTTTCTTATTTTATGTTTGTTGAGCTCAGAAAGGGAGGGGGAAGAGACAGGTTTTTTTGAACTAAACCCACTCATTTCAAGTGTGTTTAATGATAACATGTGACAGATAAAATCCTAGGCCCTGGTCCATGTTTATTTTAATTTCATGCAATGGGGTAAGATGGAAGAGATAAAATTATAGGCTAAAAATGTCTCTTGAAAACAGCAGCTTGAGCCTTGAAGGGGCTTTCCTTGCTGCACTCTCCAGGACTCTCAGATGCGTCCATCTGAGCTTTGCCAGGTAGGAATTTGGGGCTTTGGCCCTGAGAAAGGTCAGGTTGGACTCTTTGGCATCACCTTTTCTAATTGTTTCCTCCAAGGTTACTAAAGATAGTAAGGCTATACTGCAAGAGAGGGGAGGAAAAAAAATACTCAATCTGAAGCATCTCTCACTCACCTGGACTTTCTGTTAACGTAGTACAACCTTGAACCTGAGAAGTGTTGTAGATGTGTTCTTGAGATGTCCAGACCTCTAACCTGCTGTTGTGTAACCTTGGCTGACCCATCTTTTGTCTCTGGGCAGTGCTTCGCCTTCTGTTGAATAGGGATAAACCCATTTCTTTGCCCACCTGCTTAGTGTAAGGTGTTTGGGTGAGTGTTCAGTACCTGGTGCAGTGAGGATATATAGGTAATGTGCTATTTGTGAGCTATAGTATTTGCATCTGGACCTCTGGGGCTTTCTTCTCTCCACTCTTCTGTGACCGCAGCGTGGGTGGATTGGGATAAATTGTCTCTCTCCAAGGCTTATGTTGAGCACAACCTTGCAAATTTGTGCAGCTGTTTCACTTTTCTGTGTGGCTAAGCTGGCACAGCCAACACCAAAGTAGGTATCTATTTGTCTTTGAAATACTTACCAAGGTGCTGTTCTCTATTTTTAAGCTGTTCTCTGCTTGAACAGCTTAAGAACTCCCTGTACCTCCAAACCAGGTCCCTCAGTCTGCTAATACACCTCTGAGGAGCTGTAAGCTCACAACTCAAGAAAATGTGAAGGAGATCCTCTTGTTCCACAAAGACGGTTGAACTGGCTTCCCAGGTGGGACGTTGTGCCCAACATCTGGGACTTTTTCCTGCAGACGAGTGCAGTACAGTATAAGGGAGGCAGCAAAGCTTTGTGCTCAGGTCTGCCACCTCCCATGGAGATGCATTGTGTGAGGACATACCAGTGCACAGTGCATCCAGCACTAGCTCCATCACATGCTTTGGCTGGACCTTCATTAACTGCACTTCTCACACGCAGAAGAGACTGCACTTTCATTCTGCTGGAAGACTGTCCCTTGGGGAATTTTCAGTATCTTATTTACCTGCCAAGTTTTCTTGAGCATCTTAAATGCTGGCTGTCATGAAGACCCAGCTTCAGCTCTGGCTTGGCTCATTTGATTAAAGCATTGGTATCCTGCTTCCTGGACTCAGATAAATGTTTTTTTAATGTTGCAGGACCTTGTAGTCTGCAACTGAGCTTGGAGGGCAGTCACGTCTTGAGTGCGCTCAGTCAAGTACATTTTGTCCCAACTCCAATTATTATAGTGCTAGTCTACTGCTTCTTTTAAAAAAAACAAACAAACAAACAAAAAAAAAACCAACAGAAGTAGTACAAGTCTGATCGCTAGAAAAAGAACCTGTCTGGATCAGAAATTGGTATTTAAGCCTTGGCTTTTCAGTATCTTTCTGTCAAGAGTCAGTGTATATAACCCTGAAGTTAAGAACCTAAGATTGTCCCACCTGCATCAGTTGTACGGTCACTCCTCCAGCTCAGCATCACAGAATAGTAGGGGTTGGAAGGCACCTCTGGAGATCATCTTATCCAACCCCGCTGCTTGAGCAGGCACACCCAGAGCAGGGGGCACAGGAACACGTCCAGGTAGGTTTTGAATGTCTCCAGGAAAGGAGACTCCACAACCTCCCTGGGAAGCCTGTGCCACTGCTCTGGCACCCTCACAGGAAAGGAGTTTTTTCTCATGTATAGGTGGAACTTCTTGTGTTCCAACTTGTGCTCATTGCCCCTTGTCCTGTGTTTGGGCACCACTGAAAAGAGTCCACTCTCATCATTTTGGCACTTGCCCTTCAGATATTTATAAGTATTGGTGAGATCCCCACTCAGTCTTCTCCAGGCTGAACACACTCAGGTCTCTCAACCTTTCCTCATAATGGAGATGCTCCAGTCCCCTGATCATCTTGGTAGCTCTCAGCTGGACTTGCTCAAGCAGTTCCCTGTCCTTCTTAAACTGGGGGGCCCAAAACTGGACACAGTACTCCAAATGTGGCCTCACTAGGGCAGAGTAGAGGGAGAGGATAACCTCTCTTAACCTGCTGGCCACACTCCTTTTAATGCAGCCCAGGATAACGTTGGCCCCAAGGGCACGGTGCTGGCTCGTGATCAGCTTGCTGTCCACCAGCACTCCCAGGTCCTTCTCAACAGAGACACTTTCCAGTAGCTCAGCCCCCAGCCTGTACTGGTGCATGGGGTTGTTCCTGCCCAGGTGCAGGACCTTGCGCTTGCTCTTGTTGAATTTCATGAGGTTCCCCCTTGGCCCAGGTCTCCACCCTGTCCAGGTCTTGCTGGATGGCAGCACAGCCTTCTGGCATATCAGCCACTTGTCCCAGCTTGGTATCATCATCAAACTTGCTGAGGTTACACTCTACCCCATCATCCAGGTCACTGATGAATATGTTGAACAGGACTGGACCCAGCACAGAGCCCTGGGGAACACAAAGTGTCCTTCCCAGTAAAGCAAAGGAAGGAGGCAAGAGTAGTTCAAATTCATAGCAATACTGCCCAAAAATATTTCCCTTTTATCTAAGAATTTACTGTTCACAGAGATTGGCTTGATAAAAATGGTGTCTTCCATAATAGTCAGGGACTTTTCCTCTATCAGATCATCCAGTGGCTTTATGAGCTCCTGTAAATCTCTGGAATTTAAAGTGTCCCATGGCAAAAAGAGTCCCATTGAGGTGGGGCAGACCCATCATCTTCTTTGTGTTGTCCATTTCCCTCCCAGTAGGGTGGTTTCATGTTGCTTCTTTCTAGCACTGGAAGAGACAGAGCAGTCATTCCTCCTGTTTGTACCACCCAAAGTTTTAGCTGTCTCTTTTAAAGGCTGAAGTTTCCTGGTACACTTAGCTGTTTCAGAGGAATGTGGAAATTTTAAGTGCAGTATCATTTGTTGCTCATGAGGTATTGTGGTCTAACTGCAAACTGGTGAGTTTGAATGCCAAAAAAATGGAAGTGGCTCCTGGGCCTGTGTTATTCCCTTTGTTATTTGCTCTTGACTTACTCAGAAACAATGGATTAACTGTGGATTTTGTTTGTTAGAGGTGAAGCCTGTGATTCGGCTGTGGGACTTTCTTTTTAGAACAACTTCTCTAGTGCCCTCTTTTAACCAAAAAAAAAAAAAATCAGTCATTGCAG
Source organism: Phalacrocorax aristotelis (assembly GCF_949628215.1). Taxonomy (NCBI): domain Eukaryota; kingdom Metazoa; phylum Chordata; class Aves; order Suliformes; family Phalacrocoracidae; genus Phalacrocorax; species Phalacrocorax aristotelis. The sequence goes on along the minus strand of NC_134282.1, from coordinate 17,336,315 downwards.
GATCAAACAACTTGACTAGATTTTGACCTTTTTGCCAAGGTTTTTTCACAATACTTTCTGAAGACAGTATCCATGGGCACTTTGATGCTCGCAAATACAAAGTGACAGGAGAGATACCAGATAACTGATTTCGTAGAGGTCTGATGCAGCCAATGTACTTTGGAACCAAATGGGATCTGCTGTTTTCCCTTTTCTCCAGATCTCTGACACATCCCCTGTATTTTCAGTAAGATTTTGATCCGTTCTAGCGTAAAGTTTCCCATCTGTAAAACAGAGATGGTAAAAATCACATATCCCACCTCCTGTCTGAGTTCAGGAAGGATTTTCAGATCTTCAGCTGAAAATTCTTCTGCAAGCACAAAATATTATGGTTTTGCCAGCTTATGTTAAAAACTGTCGCTTACAGTGAAAAATAGGTATATCAAATACTTTTATTTTCTGTAAGGGATTTCAGCATCAGACTGTTCCAAATATGTTAGCTAATGTTTCACACTCTAATTTGTATGTGGTTAATTTAATTTCAAGTTCTATGGAGAGAAGAAAATGTTGAGTGTACTTTAATGATTTGTACGATGATTTGATCAGTTTGTTAGTAGTCTGGCGGATCTTAAGTTTCAGAAACATCTAAGAGTTCAATATGTTAGAGATTAATAAGATACATATATGAACATGTGTGCTTTTATTTTTAAAGCTAGATTAAAACTTGAGCCCTTCTGGGCTGAAGTAGCTAGCACTTCTCCAGCTCTTTTTCTGTCTTCCAAAACTCCTCTGCGCAACCAGTATGAATCTAATGTGCTCTGCATTATTTTGCTGCTTTAACATGGGGACCTGTAGAGACAGTGAAAGCTCTGTATAGAAAGTATTGTAAAGTGAGGGAGGGAGCCCAACAAAGCTAATTATACAGACACTCCCACCCTATTACCCTTTAGAGAAATTGAGCCTAACATTCTGCTCTTAAGCTCGTTAAACTATTCTTTTTGGGTGCAAGGATCTTATTGAGGGAATGAAATAGCTACACTGTGTAATCAGAATGGGAATTGGAGCAGATCATTGTATTTACTCATTTGATTAGCCATAAAATAGCTACTGAAGTCCCCATTTTAAATCCACTTAGTAATTGTGCAGCAGGGCAAACTGGGTGTTTTAATTAGAAAAGAGATTGCGGTATTTTTTAATAAGTAATAAACATATAAACACACATGCATTGTGATCCTGTTTATGTAAATAACCTCTTCGCTGTGGGTGTTCTTGCCTCCTAATTGTTCAGGGTCTGTCTGCTTCCAGCTGCAAAGAAAAGGGGAATGAAAGGTTCTGCACGTCTACTTTGGGACTTAAAATCTAGCCGAAGAGACTTAGATTAGCCATTAGGGTAAAACTGCTATAGGAGAGATAGGTAACCCCAGAAAAAGATGGCATGGAGAAACGGTAGGTCCTCGATTACTGGAGGGGCTTTAGGTCAGGTTGTGGAAACATCTGTCGGGAACAGTTTAGGCAGGGTCAGCCCTACCTTAAGGGAGAGGACCGGGCTGATGAACAACCGGGCTGATGAGGTCCCTTTCAACTGGTAAGATTTGCTTAAGAAAGTTGAGGCCATGCTGCATCATCAGGGAGTTGCCTTTGACTAGTTCCCATTCCCTGGGGGAGCTGAAGTCTCAGGTGCGCTCAGCCGGGGGCAGCGCGTGGCCTCCCCCGGCACGCCTGAGACCTGCAAGTCCCCAGCTGCCTTGCAGTCATTGACCGCCTTTGTGCACAGTGAACAGCTGAGGATGCCCTGCTATCTCTCTAAGAGTAATTCAGTGCCCTGCCACTGGTCTGTCCATAAAGGCTTGGAAATGAGCCATTACCAAAGGTTTCATATTCTGGCTTCCGTTGCCATCCAAGGGACTTGCAAAGCAGAGCAGATGTTCCAAAGACAGCAAGCTCTGTAGCCACGGGTTTCTCTGTTCAAGATGGTCACTGTCTTAATGTTTCCTAAGTATTTAATATGCCTTTAGGAAAAAGCTAAACAGCTGCAAAAGTATTTCAGGTTTTTATTTACTTATTTGGTTTTGAGAGAACCTGAAAGAGTGAAATAAGCTTGGTTACAAAGAACAGACTTGTTTTTTAAAGACATGAGACTATATGAGGAGTCATGACAGTTGGCAAGCAAGTGTTGTGCTTCTCTACCTTTGTGGGTCACTGAAAAAGTCATGTTAATACTGAAAATAACAAAACCATTCTTGTGATGTTGCCTGTGGATAACAAGGGCTTTGGGCATCAGGAAGGGGCATAGTATCGCTTTAGCATTGCAGTTGTAAGGGTTGAAATAAGTATTTGGCCTAGTGACTGTTTTTTCATGGACAAATTCTCCGGTATTTCTTTTTTGGTCATTGATTTCACTGGTGCCCAGGGTTAGGACCCACTTGCAAATGGCCAGAAATCCTACTGTGTTGAAAAGTCCTCTCCAGAGAGACTCAGAGCAATCCCTCACAGATGCTGTGGGGACCTAAAAGAAGCCACCTCAGGGAAAGAAATGCCAGCATTGGCTGTTCTGCATCTGCCTAAATAGACATTGGTACCTGGCATTGTTACAGCATGAAATTGAATAAGCAGGACATTGGGCAGGCAAAAAACCCCAAAAGAGCCATTATTAGGCCCAGCATACCTAATATATTTTCATGGTCAAGAGAACAAGCACTTAACTATAAAGAATTTAGAAGTATACTGTAAATTTTAACCATCACCTAATTCTCTTTTTAATGTGGCTGGGACACCTGTAGCTGGATGGGGCTGTTCTGCATTGCCCTGCATTGCTATGACCACCTCAGGGCCCACCTGGCTGGCAGGAGGAGCCTGAGCCAAGGGAGAAAAGGAAGGCTGCATGGTTCAGTTTTAGCTTGATTGTGGCAGCAAAGATATTTAAGGGCTTTCTCTGAAGTGCTGCACACCTGTAGCTCCCCTTGAAATTAATGGAACACTCAACATCGAGGCCAGTTCTTCTTTTCTTTCCATCCGTCAGTCTTTGCTCAGATCTGTTCTGTGCCACAAGGATGGAGAGTGCCCCAGCCCAGTCTCACAAGGGCAGTATATGCAGAATAACTGGCCGAGTGACCATCCTGGAGGAGCATTTCTCATGTTACATCCCGTGCTTTGATACGTGCCTTTCCCAAGTGAGCAGCTGCTTTGCACCCAGGGAAGCAGGGTTTGTGTTTAGAGCATGTCTGCGAATTACGATTGTTGGACTGGATCAAGCTGTCGCTGTGTCACTTAAATGTTACAATCTCTCAAGCTGTCATGATGACTTTTAAATTGAAGCAAAGGTGATGGTTTCCTTTTCACATCAACAGTCGCACCATTTCCAGAGCTGCGCATTCTGGCACTCTGCCGTCTGCCTTTTAGTTTAAGGGTTTTTATCCCTCCAACCTCCTTTCCTGAGGTGATTTGCGGCTCACCTGCCTGGCTGCCATGAGGGCATGGATAGATCAGAACACACAACTCTGTGCTTTCAGCCAGTCAGGTGTTTCCAGCCAAGACCATAACTTTTCTTAGTAATCTAGTGTCATTTGCATAGGATTCTCTCCCTCCCAGGGAAAAGTGTACTCCTGTAATCTGATCTAAAAGGGCTCCCAAAGGAACTATTTAACTATTTCTCTAGAAGTATGTAATAAATTTCCCGGGAGGACTGGTGCTCTTCTGCATGGTGGAGGAGTGAGAAAGTATTTAGTGAGATTTCCCAAGAGATGAGCCTGAATGTGTCTGTTCTATAGACAAACCTGCAATTATTGCAGGGACATGCAACAGTGCACAGGAGCAGCTTTGGCTTCGCCGGTGTTCTGCCACTTCAGAAAGAGCTTTCTCTTCTGGAAGAGCTGACCTCGCTAATGCTTTTTATGGGTCCAAACACTTGGGTACCGCTGCTCAGCGAACAAGTGCTGCGTTGGCTTGCTGAGACGGTCTCCCACAGATGGAATGACCTGCCCTCCCGCAATCCCACCACCAACACACACAGAGCTTTGATCTCTGAAACGAAGGCAAGGGCACAGCCATTTCTGTACGTGTCCAGCTGTAAGTGTTGGGTAGTCTCTGTGGATATTTTCCAAAGGCTGCATGAGCTGCGTTTTGGCTTTTATAAAGCAACAAGACTGATGCATGTGTTTATGTGACAGTTACGAGAATTCATTGCACTCCTGGTGAATCCATCAGAAGTTACTGGTCTCATGCTAATCCCTTAAGATCCTGACTGGGCTGGAGCAATACCCACCAGGAGCCTGATGAGCCTGAGGTTACGGTACGCTCTTCTGCTCCTGATCAGGTTGTAGCGTTTGGTGTTTTCAGATAAAGGATTGATAGATGAGGAGGTGGTGACTTGCAATAAGGGCAGGTGAAATGCCTGAGCTGCTCTGGCAGCTGGGCACTTAGATACTGGTGTTTGAGCTGTTAGTTGCTGATATTTTCAAGTCTTGAAAGCTATGGGAAATTTGGTCTTTGGCATCTGAGTAGGAAAATGTGTCATTTAGCATCCACAGGGAGCTTTGTACTCAATTGGGCAAAGAGCTAGAGGAGCTAAAGAGTATGATATACTGTCTGTTTTAAGGCAGGTATATCACTGCCTTTTAGCCCATTGAGGCTAGCACTTTGCAAGGGATGTCCTTTCCCAGGCTAATCTGGGAGGTGAGAAAGCTGCTGGTTTTACAGGGCTGTCTGAGCACAGGGGAGTCCAGAGCACCATTTCAGCCCTCCCTGCAAAGGACCAAGTCACCTACGCTTCTGGGTTAGTGATGCTGCAGTTGAGTTTCTCCCTGGCCTTTGGGCTGCCCACTCTTGGGTCACCTCCAGTTTTGGATGAGCTGGAGTTGATGTGGAAATTCTCCCCTCCTGGCAGGGACGGGCAGTGACTAAACTCTCTGTTGCAGTCAGCTCTTGGCCCAAGCACTCCATTGGTAAAATTAATGCTGCATGGGGGTGAGCAACTACTTCTCTGAAGCCCTTTGCAGGCTCTTTGGAGTCTGCCCTTGTGGTGTGTCTGTCTGTGTGTCCCTCTGCTATTCAGGGTTGGTGGAATGACTAAGTAGAGCTGACGGCATTAGTTGTTGGTCTGTATTAATTATTTCCATGGGTTCTATTTACTTGCGCGTTCCCTATGGGAATGCTGTGCATACAGATCACAGCAGCACTTAATTTTATTGCAGTAAACGGCTGAGGTTGGGGAAGGGGAGGGGGAAGAGGAGAGAAAGGGTCGTGTATGCGTCAGCCCTGTCAGGCTTTTCCTTCTGTTTCATTTGTGCTGAGGTTTTTATTATCATTAAGCCGATTGTATCTGTGGCACAAAGGGCTGAGTTACCTCGGTAACCACACTAGCTGGGATGGTAATCCATTTATAGCATCACTGCTCAGGTCTGATTAAATTAGCATGCTGATGACGTAAATGCTTGGCTGGGTGATGCTGACGAGGCTGCTCCTAATAGGAACTCTCGCCCTTACATTTATTCTCATTTATTTCATGAGACCCCTGCAGGAAATGTACAGAAATAAGGCTACAGATGATTGACTCTTGTTTTCAGAACAACTTGTGCTGCTAGCAACAGACAGCGCTCTATCTGAATGCAGACGGCAGCCTGCACATTTCGCCTTGTTTCCTCCCGCTGCAGAATTCCCCACGCAGCCCTGCCGAAGCAGAGCCCCGGTCTCGAGCCCTGCTTGCCATCTGCCACAGCAGCAGCGGGAGCAGCTCCTCTGTCTGATGGTTTATTTCCAGACACCGCTACAAAAGAAATAAAAAGGGTAATAATAAAAGAAAAGGAACACCCTGGTTCTTTGCTCCCTCTTGTGAGTTTCCTGCAAACACAGACATCCTTTTACTCATTCGAAACAAGCCAGTTATTTATGTCTGAATTTTCATCATTGAACAATAACATTCAGTGCTAGCCTTTAATACCATGTGGATCAAATGCTTTCAGCATCTTCTGTCCAGCCTCCTTGAGGGAAAACACTGACAACTGCATGATCCCATAGCTGTGCCTGTTGTTTGATGAAGTGGTGAGAACAAGAGGACTGAGAGTTGCTGAAACTCCTGGCTTCCCTTCCCAGCCCTGCCTCTGATTTACTGGATAAGCAGTCTTTGGGGCAAGCGACTTCCTAGCGGGCTGTTTTGGGCTCCCAGGACTTCAGTTTTTCATCTGTGAAAAGAGAATTAAAAAGGATGCTTTACTTTTTTTTCCTTCTTGCAAGAGGCATGGGAGTGATTAAGTGCTTTTAAGTTCCAAAAGTATTTGGAGATCCTCAGGTGGAAACTCTGAGGTTCTGAACAATTTACCATTTTAATTGTCAGATTTGATTTATCCAGTAAGCACAGAAGGATTTAAAAGGAATTTTTGAACAAAAGCAGTTTTGGGATGGAGGACTAAAAATGCAATAAATTTTAAGTAGCAATAAAGAGTTTGGCATTTGCCCTGGAGTGTGAGCAGATGTGGCTGCACAGAAACCACTGGAGCTACACCTGCTTTGAGTCGGATTTGGACGGGGAAATCTGTTATTTGTGAAACAAAGAGCATGGGTTTGAGACACAAATGTGAACAGGCCGGTGGTTTTTCAGGGCCTTCAAGCGCTCATGTAAAGCTTACAGGACTTTTCCTTGGGAACACTGGGGAAAAGGCATGGGGTTTGGGTGCATGGGGGCCCTCTCTCCATGCCTCTCCCAGCCCTGGTCACTCTCTTTGGGAAGCATCCAGTGCTTGGGGGACCCTGCCCAAAATTTCAAGACATTGCTCTGTAAAGATGAGGGGCACTGAATTTGTCAGCGGCAATGCTTCACCGCCTGGCAGCCAGCTGAGCCGGAGCATCCTGATGCTGCTCCGTTTGCTCGGCATTCTGTGCACAGCAATGGGGAGCAGCTGGGATGGGGATACTCCTGCCCACTCCTTGGTCTGTGTGGGACACACGTGTGCTCCGGCCGCAGCCCCACCAGCACCATGCTGAGACATCGGCTCTGCTCACCGGGCTCCTGCCAGAGCAGGTGCACTTTATTAATGAAGGTATTTTGAAGGGTTTGATTCTACCTCTGACTCAGTTCAAAGCATCCCTCTGTCAAGGACAGAGCATGGCTCAGGATGCCTTACCCTGGGGCTTTCCTTTAAATTTAAACTTTAATGGCTAATACCATTAATTTACAATTTCCAGCATAAAAAATGTAAAAGTCACCAGTGGCACTGTGTTCGGGAGGGGCTGTGGTACTCCTTGGCTGGACTCTGCTTCCTCCAGAGGTGATGGGCACAATCAGCATTTTGCTGCTTTATTTACTAGATAATTTTCAGCTCCTGGTAGAGTGAGCTGCCTCCGAGGTACAGAGACTCATGGTGACCCACTTAGCACAGGAGGTGATGGAAGTTCTTAGCAGAGATATCCATCACTCAGCAAGAGGGACTCTGGACTGTACCAGGGCTTGGGAAATCACCCCTTTCCTCCTCAGGTCCGCAGCATCTCTGCTTAATAAGCAAATAATCAGCCCTCTCTTAATTACCACCCTTTGTTTCCTTAACCTATGTGCTGGGGCTGATGAGAGCGTGTGGCGAGGAGGTGGCACTCTCTGTTCCAGCAGCATTCACAAGCTGACTGGCAATATTTCGGTGTCAAGACCATGCCTGTTCGTTTCAGGGGCATCATAAGAACCTAGCTGAGGTCTGAGCCCCTCCTTTTCAGCCTTTTTTTTTTTTTTTTCAAAGATTTGTCCAAAATAAGATAAATATTTTGGTCTGAAGGCTGTGCCACTGACTTGGTTTGCTGAAGGGAGAGGTTACTCTGGCTGTAATGAGCTCAAGTCAGGCAATGACCACAGTGCAGGAGGGAAAGTCCCACTGAAATTCCCCTCCCTTCCCCACGGGTTTCTGTGATTTTTGGCATGAGTGCGTTGCCTTAGAGTGCCTGGAAATTTTCATTATAGGTGAGCAAAATTTCAACTCATTTGTCTACCAAATTAGAGCAAGGCAGGGGATGAACAGTAATAAAATTCCTCTTTGTTGAAACAGACCCATTCTTAATCATTTGGAGAAAGAGAAAAGCCTCTTGTGTTTGCATGTGTTTTGATTTTGATGCTGCTCAAGCCTAGTCCCTCTCCTCTCTGAAGTCCTTGGGATATTTGTGTTTTATTCCAGTGAGAGGGGAATCCGTTGGCAGAATTTGGTTTAACACCATGGGAATTTGTTTTCCTTGGGGGGGGGAAGCAAGAGTTGTTTTTTTAACCATTTTTATTGTTCTAAAGGAAAGTTTGCTGCTTATTATCTCACAAGCTTTTATCTGGTGCTGAGTCATGGAAGTGAGAGAATGTGTAGGCGTCTTAGCATAAGAGAGAGTAATTCTGTCATTTACATTTACAGACAGTTATGCTTTCCAGAAAACTTTTTTTTTGTGGGTTGCAAAAGTGATTAATCTGCTGCTGAAACTGTCAAAGGAGGTTTTCTGTTTAAGAATTTTTTGAAAGAGAGAAAAATCTGTTTCTACTTATAGGAAATAATAAGGTAGAAATTGAAAAGAAAAAAAAATCATACTGAAAGAACAGACAAGAAAATGTTCCCTTTCCTAATGATATTTTTGCTTTTTCTTTTTATGTGTGTCTCCTTCTGTCTATCAGTCTGTATATCTGTCTTGTCTGTTTCATGGAAAAGTTGTGTGGACTTTGATAGATACAAAACTAAATATAGTAGAATTATGGCTGAGTTCAGCATTATCGATTCCAGCTGTTAAAAATATCATGGGATCAGTTTAAAATAATTTGTATTTTCTCTTAAAAAAACCCAAACTTATTTCAGCTTTTTCTTATTTTTCCGTCAGGCTGTTCAGCTTTTATCATGTTTTAAGCTTTTTTTGCAATCGTGAAAACTACTTTCTTTTAAATGAAGTCCAAAATCCTCAGCTAAATATTTCTCTGCAGTAGTAGTAGGATAAACTATTTCTTTTCTTTTCCTTCTTCCTTTTTTCCTTTTCCTTTTTTCTTTTTTGTTTTTCCTTTTTTCCTTTTCTATCTTTTCCTTTTTAAAAAAATGTTGGTAGGCTTTTCTTTTATTATTAAAAAAGAATTAATTACAGCTGAGGCAAAACCTTTCCTCCTTAGGATATATTCTCAGTGGTGAAAACTGTAGTGCTGTTGGAAGGTTAAAGAGAGTTCACTGTTTTAAACCAAATTTGTATAGACCATCGAAAGCAATGGCATGATCTCCTGTGATTTTTGTTTGTTGTATCTATTCCTAAGGACAAACTGGACATGAAATATTTAGCCTGGAAATTTAAGGTTTTTTCTAACAAATGAAGCAGTGAAGTTTTCAGATGATCTTCTGGCAGAGTAGTGGTGGGAACACAAAAACTTGAGCTACTTTCAGCATAGTTTATCCCTTTATGAAGAGTATGATATGCTGCATCTGCACAGCAAAAACTTTATTTTTGGGGTTGCCGTGTAGCTGATATGGTGTGGTTAATTAGAGGCAAGGTAGCTAAAGCAGGATGCTGTGCTGCCAGCTGTGGTTGTCACAAGTAGCCTTGGACAGAGAGAATGAGTACCCATCACCTCACTTCCCACCCAGGAGAGCATGCAGGGCAGAGGGGGTGTCCCCTCCATGTCCCACCTAGCTGAAGCCCTGAGCCCAACCCCAGATAACACATCGTCTCGCTTGCTTTGGTTAGAAGGGTTGTTTCTGGTGTCCCCCTTTTCCCTGCTCTGGTTAAAGTATCTGACCTCCTGATCCCCCATTTCTTACAGCTGCCCTTTCCCCGTCCCCAACCATAGTAACTTCAGCTATGGTCCTTTGGCCTTTAGCAGAAAGTGATTTGTGCCATGTGTGAAGAATATTGATTTTTACATCACATGGCTGATGAGGCTTTGGAAATCACATATTTTCCCGGTAGTGTGGCTTATCTCTAGCTTTTAGGAAAAGGTGAGCTTTGGGCCCCGTGAGATTTCCTGTTCGGGGTGAACAGGCTCTGCATTTAGATCTTTTCACTGGAAAGCCACGTGCTGCAGCTGGACTTCTAAATTAAAGGTGGGGGGGAATTAACCTGGCTTAACCTAAGTTTCGACAGTTCCGTTGAGAGACCAGTGACTCATTTAGAGAATTCAGCGAGTCCACAAGGGCTAGAATGATACATCTGAAAGCTTATAGAATGTCATTGCTTTGTGTTTTAACAATTGGGTCCTCCAGTGAATTCTTGTGGGTTGTTATGGAAAAGAGATTTATTGATGACTTGTGATGCCAGGATGCTTGCTCCATGCATATTTTTTTTTTTTCTTAAAATACAAATACGTCGTGAACTGCAAAAAACAAACAAATAAACAAAAATAAAGATGCACTGCAAGCTAAAAATGAAATCCGATTTAATCTCACCATAAATTCAGACCCAGACCTGAAATCTCCCCACTCCCCTCAAGTTCAGGTTTGGAGCTTAATTTGACCTGTGACAAACAAGAACGAAAGCCACGAAACTCCGGATTGGATCCAAAATTCCTTGCAGTTTTTGGGCATCCACTGCTGAGTTTTGGAGAGCATTGAGCCCTTGTTAGAACGTTGTTGAAGCCAAGCTACTCAGAAGGACTAAATTAATACTCCCTGGTCCCAAAGTTTTTAGCATTTAGCACTCCTGCCCCAGGGCTAGAAAGTCACTGTTTCAAATTCTGAAGTTAAAAATGTCAAAATTGGTTAGGCTCTAAATCCCAATAGCCATCACTATGCATTTATACATCCACCACAAGGAAAGAAGTGAGGAGAGAGGGAGGATATATCTGTCTGTTTTTAATTAGCACACTTGTTTTTAATTCCTAATGCAAAAGTGTTTGAGGATGGGTGCGCAGGTCAGGGTGCACAGCTGGCCTGAGAGCAGGACTGTTCAATGCTGCTGCAGTTACGTGCCACGCTGGGTGCTTGGATGTGCTGAGATTTGGTCCAATGCAGGCTACATTTAGCCTTGATTATAAATTTCACTTGCTTTCCTTCAGGTTGCAGCAGTATGAATTGCCAAGATCTCCTAATGTGTTCAGTTTTAAGCAAAGCTAGACGATTATTACCTGCAGGAGGTTAGATCTGTAGGATTCATTACAGTTTGCGTAGAAACCTCTGCTGTGTTCCCAGTACGGAGGAAAACCCTCCAAATTCAGAGGCAGTAGTAGGCCAAATCCTGATCTGCAACATCCAGCGTATTTGGAGTAAATCTGCAGGAGTCAACAGTTGTGCTTAAGCTGGCACCAGTGCCACTGAGATCAGAATCTGGCTTGATATAAAGCACTTTTTAAAAAATGTAACTAAGGGAGCAAGAGGTATTGAAGAATATTCTGGTTCTCAGCTGTGACTGTGATAACCTTAACCCAGTCAGCAACCATTGGGCAAATGTCTTGGGATGTTATTTTGGTCAAAGAACAGTGTAAGTGGGGAAAATTATAAATCATAACTTAATTGGGCTCATTAGGTTGTTGATGAAGTTTAGCAACATTTTTTTTTCCTAAAACTGATGAGCTGAGAGGAGAGTGGCTTAGGAGAAAGCCTGGTATTAAATTAGTATGTGGGACTAAGCTCAATCAAAAAAAGTTGATGTTTTTGGACTAAGTATATAACATATTCAGCAATATCAGTTGTTAGAAACACAGCTTTTGCATTCCAGTTAAGAATGAAGAGGCAAATTTTTTTCTTTAGTTTTTTTTTGCATGTGTGTTTTTTATATTAAAACTTACAATGGCTACTTGGGGTTTTGTTACCTCAAGGCATATTTAGGAAAACTGGATTAACTTATAATGCCATTTGCAACAGAACCAAGCCTGGTGAGGCAGTGGATTTGACATTGCTTTACACAGGCTTTTTAGAGTGATACTGTTATGATTCTAAATTTTTATCAATGTGTATTTTGAAAAACACTTTATTAGCCATACGTTTAATGTAATTATATGTTCTCTGTGAAGAGAGGAAAACAGTGAGGAAGAAGGATTATTCTGAGGTTTTACCTTAATTTAAAAATACTCTAACTTTCTGTATTGTTTTATAGTTGAGTATTTCTGTGGTACAGATGGCATTTTTTTCTTGTGCTATAAATTAATGCTCTCTTTTTTACTTTCCTGACTTGTTACAGTACTGCCCTGGTGTTTTGACTAGATATGTAGCAGTGGGTAAATTCTGTATATCTTGATGTATGTATTTAGGTACCTATAGAATAATTTAAAAAGCTCTGGCAGGTGAAAGAAAACCTCTCCAATCAGATAGATTTCTCAACAACGTACTTGGAATCCATGATACTGTGGAAAGACCAAGGTATTTCGGGCAGCGGTGATAACCCAGGCAGACGAATAAATGTGGGAACGTTCCAGTCCACTTCCCAGAAGGAGCCATCTGGGAAAACAGTTAAATTTGACCTGTTGTTAGAGCTCATCGGCCTTTTGGAAAGGTGTGCATTGGACCTAATAGGAAAATAACCTCTCTGTCACATCTGCCTGTCTTTTATGGGTTTTTTGGTTGAGCTGGTTTTGTTTTTTCTTTCTGTTTTTTTTTTCTTTTTTTTGGTGAGGCTCTATAGTTTTTCTCTGCTGTTAACCACTCAAGTTACTAACTTGAATCATTTTGTAGCCCACTAAAAATATTGGCGGATGATGGTGGGTTCTGGACCTCAAGTGAACCATAAGAAAGCAGATGTTGTATGAACACAGAATTGTTCGCTGACGCTTTTGCTCTTCTGTACTACTATTCACGCAGACTTTAGAAGGTGGGGAAAAGAAGAATAAAACCACATAGTTTTCACAGGAAATGGAGACAGTACTAACATTCAAAAATGTTTATGCCCTCTGGTAGGATAATTTTTTAAATCTGGTTTAATAGAATTTCGGAATTTGAAAACAAATAGTTTATAAATGCAAACAATGCAGCAAATACATGGAATCGTAAACAAATAACAAGTAACACAAAGTAAACCAAGTAGTGTCTGAGTGCATATGTATTTCATATTATTTTATGTGTTCATATGCACACTCCTTTAATGTTTTCTGGATTTAATAAAGGAGGAAAGCTTGCATCCTCTATAAACACTCTAAAACTCCTTTGCAATTTAGTAGGAAATGAGAAGCTTTTATAGAGTTTTTGGACTGGTCTTTAAATCTGTTGTTCAACACACAATAGGAAATGATAACTTTTCCATATAAGTTGTAGAAGACTTCTCCAGAAGACTTCACGAATACATGTATGTACATGAATACATCCTGTCACTCACAGGTACACATCCCTTCCTCTCACTCACACATATTCCATTATACCTTTTTAATCCAATTTTTATAATCAAGATACACATCTGTGGATAGCAGCATAATCTGTATAGCCCTCCCACCTGCCCATATTTATCATGCACATAAGCTTCTTTTCCATTACAAATAGCAAGTTATAAAAGGAAGAAAATAACGTTTTTAAGTCTGTGGACAGTGTAATTATGATACTTTAAGCTTCACTAGCTTAGTAATAGCAAAAGTCATAAAAATACTTTGCTTACCCAAAGTTTTTATTTATAGCAGGGTAGGGGCTTCCCCATTGTCAGGCAGAGCAACATTTTGCCTAAATTAAGCAAGGAGACTTGTTCAGCCTGTTAGAAGGGTCTAGTTTGCTGAATGGAAATGCTTTGGACATTCCTGCATTGCTAAGCCTTAAAGAACTTGCTCCTTAAGGAGCTCAGTTTCACTGCTTCATGAATATAGTGACTTGTCTTCACACGGTACCACCCTACCCTTTTTGTGGTCTTCTGTTCCAGGATTGTATTCAGTAGTTCTGCGTTTTGATGTAACCAAAGGGTCGTGGTGCACAGCTCCTTGCGTAACTTACTGCTGAGTTGATGTGCCACCAATTCAGCCAGTGCAGGGCGCTGCCATTGCATGTTCCTGAGGTCCAGATTGGCGCAAATTTGTCATTTTAGTGATGAGAGTGGGAAATTATAGAAATACCCCGATATTAATTCGGAAAACATTGAACTCCTCATGACTGGCACCTTCTGTAGCTTTTTGACAAAGATATTTCTCGTGCTGATATCTGATGTTCTTGTAGATGAAGTTGCTACTGCATTTGAACTGGTCAAGTGGAATTGCTTAAATAGGAAAGTTTTAATCGTAACTAGCCCTTTCAATGAATTAAGCTGAAATTATGGCCCTTGACTGTCCACCAGAACTAGAAGTATTTAGGTCACTTGTTTGCACAAGTTTTAAAACTGGTCTTTGACATAGTCCTTCTCATAAATACCAGATGATCACTCATCAGAAAGGGAAAAACAAATGAAAAAAGCTCATAGTAGTCATCATAGTGATAGTACTGGGGTAAACAAATAAAAAAGTATATATGAAACTGAGAAGGAAAAGCAAAATTCTTCTCCAAACACTGTTGTGTTTTGGAGACCAAACTTTTCAGATGTGTTCAGGCTCTTTGGAATTAATGGAGTGTTTGAAAGTGGAAACCCAGCTTGCCTAAAACATTTGACACCCTTACTGAAAGCTGAACCAAGGTGTGTGTCTATAACTGTGTACGTCAGTTGTGAGAGGCTGTTTGCAATAACAAAATACTGGAGGTCAACTAGTCAGCCCCTTTTCTTTTGGTGCACCCTCTTCTCCCCAGTGTTTCAAGCTGGACTGTCACAAGGAGTACAAGAGGTTGTGAACAGAAACATTAACAGCTATGTGGACTCCTTTTCCACCCGTGGTAGCAGCTGAAAAACAGATCAAAGCTCAGAAGCAGTTGTGTTCTTGTAACACTTTATGGCATCTGTAAGGTATTCTCTTCATTTGAGAAACAGAGATGAACACTTTATTAGATTTCTCCTCTTCTTCTTTTGGTATAATGCCTAGGAGCAATCCATTCGAATACCTTGATAGCTTCTGGTGATCGAGCCAATAAGCTGAATACCATAGAAACACATCTGGGAACTATGAGTGTGCTACTGATCCATGCACAGTCCATGCCTCCGTGACACTCACTTGTCAGCTGTAGAAATGAGAGAATGATGAAACTGTAAAGAGGAGCTTCATCCAATTATAAATGTGTTTTGGCTGAGGGTTTTAATGTTTTGGACCAGACTTCAAAATTTTGGACCAGATTCTAAGGGCATTTTGACACCAGGAGAAATCTGTGTTAGCAACTCAGCTGTGTGCACCATATAGCAGCAGTGCAAAGGCGACTGGCGTGTCCTCAGTGTGCTTGGCCTACTATCTGGACATTATAAAGAAGGCCAGAAAATCCGGTATATTGAAAATGCATCAGGTACGCTGAGTGGGGGCAGTGCATCTGCCCGGGCTCTCTGGACATTCAGCAACCCAGCTGGAGCTCTACCAAGACTCCAGGCATCTGCAAGTCCCAAATGAAAGGCCAGATTTCTCTTTTTCACCCAGATGTTATTTCAGACAGAAAAAAGAGGATATGTTCAAGGGAACCTGGCCATACATTATCACTAGCAAAGCAGCTTGTTCAAATAGAGAATTTGAAGTCAGCAGGAGTTAGATGTGTCTGCATGTCAGGAAACCCCGTAAAATGCCTGCTCACATTTTCAGGTACCTAAAGGCCCAGGTTTCAAAGCAGAGTATTTGATTTTTTCCCTGGGGTTATCCTTCCCAAATTGAGGAGAAGCTAGGATCTGCTACCCCAGACAGGAGGGAGGCTCAGCCCAGCTGCTGCTCCTGGCAAGGTAGCAGCTCCAGTTCCAGTGGGAGCCGCTGTTCAGCATGGAGGTGGGAAAGGGCGGCCCACCTACATCACCTCCCTTCGTACACTGGAAATGCCTTTGCAGCCCAGCCTCTCAGTCTTGCATTGGCTGCATGGCGTGGCAGGGTTCTGGCTGATTGTCTGAGCTGCTGGCACTCAGAAATCCCCTTGGTACACAGCACTAGCTCAGCTTGAGTGGCAGTGCACTTAATGCAGGGAAAAGGTATCTGTGCTTCTTACAGTCACGTCAAAATTACCTTCTTATTGTGGAATTTGTCTCCACTAACTTGTGCTGTCTAAATATTCAGTGACTTGTCTTGGCTGTTTTTATGCTTCTTTTACAGTCAGTGAAGTAGATTCCCCCAGTGGGTGATTCATCTTCCCTGTTTTAGGCTTCAATATTAGAATGAGATAAATGACCCCGTGGAGACGCCTTTTGCAGAGAGAACTTTAGGCACCCCCAGCTAGCCAAGGTGAATGCCAATCCATGGTGTGGGGAGAAACCAAGTTAATTTTCTACCCTTTGCTGCCTTTCCCACCCAGGCCTCCAACCACCAGCGCTACTGAGCGATACTTAAAAGATTTCAGCTAGCACATGCTTGAGCTGGTCCCATGTTTCAGTCCAGCTTGTGCTGGTGGACTATGCAGAAGAGCGGCTGAGTTAGGAAGAGAGATGCTGTGCCGGCACTGTGAACTGGCAGCCCCCTGGGAACGCTGCATCCTGGGTTCAGCCCACCGGTAGTTGCCAGGTTTCTGCCTTTCGAGGAAGAAGGGTTGTTTCATTCCTATCGTGGAGTAAACAGTGACTGAAATGCTCAGGAAAGGCAGCCCCAGCTAGAGCTATGGAGCTATGGTTCTCAACCTGTGCTCTGCAAACCCTGGGAGTCCGTGGATCACTCCTGAGGTAACTACGAAGAATTCAGTGAAAGGTAACTTAAAGAACCATGTTTATTGTCAGTAGGTTAACTCTCCGTAAAGGAGCTTGTCTCTCCTGAAAAACATTTGGGGGCTGCCGAGCATAAAGGTTGAAAACCACTGAGCTGAAGTGATGTATCTTTATATGTGATAATTTGACAGCTAAAGGGCTAAAGCTATTCAACTGTACCTTTATGAAAAACGCCTGGAGAATTGACTAGAATGTGATAAACTTTGTGTTGGCATTTTTGATCCAGTCTGTGAAACTGAATAACTGAAGGGATTCTATAGAAAATACTCTACAAATCCACAAAATAAAAGGAGAATGAAGTCCTTTTCATAAGGGTTCCAGCTGATCATACATAATCGTGCTCCTGCTGTAGACTATAGATATTCTATAGTCTTTTCAAGATTTAACCATGACAAATCCTACAGAATTATAGGCTATTTTCTGTAGAACAACAGGTTTCATCTCTAGTAGCTATGTGATGACTTTTCAGTTGTAGGTATACGTTGACTTTAAGATCTATGTAAATAACTTCTGCAGAATGAAGAGTCAGACAAATACTCTGGATTTTGGGTTTCCCAACCAGGGTAGCTTTGAATGCAGATACCCAGCTTTGACAGTCAGACCTCTAGGATAGCATGGGTTTATCAGAACACCACAGACTTCTTGTATGATGGTTGGTGCAAGAAACTCCTCCAAATGTTTATCAACTTTCACTGCATTTAAGAAGATAGGACAGGAGTTACCAAGCAAAATTATTCCCCTCATAATTACACATGGTAACTTTTTTTCAGAAGTCTTTTGGGGGTTTTTTCCTCCCACATTGATTGAGTTTTACTTGATTTTGTCAGTATTAGTTCACCTTTATTTGAACTGCTGGATAATTCATTTGTAGAAGAGGCAGTACATTTAGGTACTTCCATCTGTGTTTAAACAAGGCTCTTGTGCTTTCCCCATTAACAAAAAAAAAAGATTTTGTATTATAATGCTTGTGGTAGATGAGGTTCTGAATTTAACTTCTTCCTACTCTAGTTTCTCTTAACAACTCTGTGTTATCAGCACCTGGGGTTTCTAGTTTACTCTCTCTTTGCAAATATGAATTTGCAAGACGGGGTTGATGGTAAGTAGCATGGTTCTAATTTGCACTTGTGAAGTGTGTCAGACAGTTTCATCTAGTGGATGGTGAGCAGAGGAAAGCCTGTCTTCCTCTGAAAACAGCCCTTAGAGGATGTCAGAGAGCGTGTTTGGCTGCGATAGTCACTTGCAAATGCAATATGGTTTTGAAATGAGCTGTCCAGGAGCTGCTGAAGAAAGGGATGCCTGCACTCCTGTGAACCCACTCTTTGTCTTTGCCTTTCTCCTTTTTCTTTCTCCTATTTCTACTTGTTTTCATGTTTCTGGGCTGTCCCTTCAATGTGCTTTTGGATGAGTCTACTTGGTTGCACTGGTAGAAGTTCTGTAGACTCATTTGGGTGAAGCATTTGTGAGAGTCATCTGTTTTGCTGGGACTGTACCCAGTGATATAGGTAGCTCTATCCAGCTTTCTGTTCGTTATTCCCTCTTCATCTACTTGGCATCTTTATAGCCTCATCCATCCCTCCTACCCTCCTAGTGTCTTCCAGACATCTGTTGAAATCACTCTTCCCCATGGTATCTGAGTACCCTTTTTTCATCCTTCTGCACATGCTTGTCCTCAGAGCAGGAATCTTGTCCATAGTTCATGTGCATTTATAAAGTATTTTCTTAATCCATTGGTAATCTAGAGGTTTAAGCCTGGGGTGATATTTGAGTGCATGGCTTGACATACCGAAGGCTGGACTGTGGCCACCCGTCTCTCTCTCAGGCAAAGGGCAGAGGATTTATGGTGATACCTCACCTGTGCCTTCGCTCAGGAGCTACAGCCGATGTTCCTCTTTGTGTTCCTGCAAATCATCAGTGCTCAAGAAGTGTTACACTCCCCCTCACCTGTCCCATTTCTCTATTACACCACGTTAACTAGCCTTACACCCTTTTCTCCCAGCCTAAAGCCCAGCTTTCATCACACATTTGCCCAGCACCCTCAGAGGAATTCAGAATGAGTCATGCAGTGCGCCTCTGGGGACTCCTACTGATGCAAACTTCCTCCTCCTCAAGGCAGCCTGTGGTTTGAGTGCCACAATGCAGCCAGTACTTGTTAGCTCAAGCCTTTGCTGTGAGGTTGATGTCAGAGCTGGGTTTCTGGCCCAGGGACCCCCATCCTGCTGCCTTCCTTCACTGGGCTCCAGTACAGGAGGGGAGACATCTTCTTTGCAGTGTCAAAAATGGGAGCCGCTCAGAGCCTTTCAGAGTGCCAGTCAATAGGCAGTGAAGGCTTTTTTGGAGGAAGGGATTATTATTCATTCTTAAGGTGTATTCTGGTCCAGACAGGAGACTGGCATCAACACATTAAGTGAAGTGTTACGTGGATGTTTATATGTGAGATTAAAGTCCCCCAGTTCTTGGGATGAAATAGACTTCCATCACAAGAGATTTACTCGTGGTCTGTCATCATCTGCTTCCACAGTCTGCATTCAGAAACATAAGATGTGATGAATAGGGCTCATTTATGTTGTTTTGGTTTGGGCTTTCCCCCTCCCCGCGATAGGCCATTATCTTTAAAACATTATCTACCTTCTCCCTCTTCACATGGGAAAGAAAAATGCTTTTCTGGTGGTAATTACACAGTGCCGCATTGTGGACCTTTCATCCCATTACAGTAAGTGGACAAACTACTGTCATTTATAAGAATGAAATAGGTGAGGAAATGGGAAAGTTTCTAGCACTCCCAGGCATAAATGCCAAGCTGACATGGGAAAATAATTCTGACAGAAAGCAAATTTTCTTGCTACCAATGAGTGCTCGTGCAGTTGTGCTCTGACACAGGGATGGAGGAATGCCTGCTCCTTGTCAGGTATGTCAGAAACAGAGGAATCAAGCAGTATTAATGGAGGGGTCCAGACCCTTAACCTGTCTCTGCCCTTGCAGCTCAACTGAGACATGCTTCAGCTCTTCCTTGCTCTCAGTTTCAAAATCTCTTCAGTCTGTCTATGTACTGCCTTGTCATGGATCCGTTGACAAGGTCAGGGTTTGAATACATTGAGATGTTTTTCTCCAGCAGAAGTTTGCTGTCTTGTTATTGCCCACCTCTGCATACATACCTTTTACATCCCTCAGGACAGATTGATGCTCTTATTTGCTTGGGTTTTTTGCTAATTTATAGTGATTCCTTATGGTACGTTTACTCTCATGGGAGGTTTTCCCTGAAGGTGTGATTGCAGGAGTAAGGTCGTTACCAATGCATCAGCAAAAATGTATTTGCATGTCACCAGGGAAGAGCTACCAGTTGGGTAGTAGAGCTTCCTTATTCCTTTGGTTGCTTTGTGGGTTGTGGGCTAGAAGTTGAGTGGCTTGCTCTTATCTCCCTTTTCTTCATATCTGGTGGCTGCCAAATGTCACCGGGGGTGTCTGCCTTTCTCCCACCTTTTATGGAAAGTGAGTTTGGTACCCTTGTAGGCCCAGAGAAATGGGTCTTTGAAGTTCCTCTCCAGCCACTGGCCTGGGTTGGTCTGGCAGCAATTTATTGCCGCCACCTGCTGACCAGGCAGAGGATTTCTCTGGCCCGGGTAGAGCTTGTGTGTGGGATGTCCCCATGAGCACCCACCACTCTCTACCCTATCCAGCGGCCCCAGCAAGAGTGTGACGGGGTAGTAGGTAGAGGTCAGGGTGTCTGCATAAAGCAGGAACACGTAGGGACAAATACAAGATTGGTCATATAGGGAAAGGTGGCATGTGCCTTAGCGTGAACACAGCCATTGTTGAGGGCTGAGCTGGTCTGACTTTGGGCTGCTGAGAACTTGCAAGTTATCAAGCAAATCATAAGTGAGATCAAGACCCGTGCAGGAAGTTTGGATGAGATATAACTTCATATAACAATCGTGTTAAGTGCAACAGCAAAGAAATGCTGTCGAACCGCATGTCTTCACTTTAACAAATCTCTGTGTAGGAAGGCTTGAAATTCAGGTACTCTTTCAGAATAAAGGAAAACAGGGAGGCAAGAAATTTTACCTAATCCTAAACTCCAGAAATTCAAGTTTGCTTTTCTTTGATTTAGGGAAAAGACTTAAGGGTGATCTTCAGTGTTATTCAGAAACTGTTTCACATTGTTAGCTCTATAACAAATATGTCCTTTTACACCGGTGTTTTTGGACATGGGATTTAAATAAGAGGTAAGCCAGACAAACAAGTATATTAGAAGTACGTATCATGCCTGTTAGGACAGCGTCGCTGCACTAAACCTTCATTTGGTGGCCAAACTCAGGAAGCGGCAGCACTTGCTGTGAACCTCTTCGCTGGCTGCCCAAGCACTGCTGTGCCCAGGGCACCGGTGCAGGGTTACACAGCTCCGTGGTGGGAGCTGAATTCTGAAGCTCTCGGGAATCCTGGCCCGCTTTCTGCCCTTTAATGAGCCTTGTGTAACATTTGCCTTCTCTGGGGTCACTCCAGGCTTTCAACCAGCGGTGCTTATGAGCAGAGCCAGAGACAGGGACACCTCCATATTTTGGTTTGATCTAAGTTAATTCGTGCGCTTGGAAGCTGCTTGTAGGCCATCCCATTCTGCTGCCTCCTGCACTGTTAAAGGAGCTCCCGTATCGGGGGCAGTGCCCCACAAGTGCTCTAGGGACCCAAGGAATTTCGTGTCTCCGTAGAAACTGTAACCTCATTTTCTCTCTTTTTCCAAGCACTGTCATTTTCACAGGAATGCTTACGTTTTCCCCTAATTATTCTCTAGCGAGTCTCCCTTTTTCTTGCATTTATTGCTTTTATTTTGTTTGTTTGTTCCGAGACGGAGGAGAAAACTCCAGGGAGAGACGAAATGGCATGTGTGGCAGTTCTGCTGGGCTGCCATGGTGCTGTCCCGGTTCTGTCAGAGCAGGGAAAGGTTGGGTTGCTATTACCATTTTATACCGTGTGGTCTCAGGTACATTCCTGTTTTCCTAAGCAGTTTGAGTTGCTGCACAGATGTTACTGTAAAACCCCCATTTCCACTTAACCCCTTGCTGTTCAACCTGATGCCCGAGCCGTTCCTCCTGCTGACGCTGTGGCTCTCTCTCCTTGCTCCCTAGGGATCTGGGACCTCAGGCAGCTCTGCTGCCACCACCCCATCCGTGTCCACCCCCGTCACCAGCCACAAGCGGATGATCATCCCCAACCAGCCTCCCCTCACCGCCACCAAGAAGTCCACCACTAAGGGCCCGGGGCAGCCGGCGCCCATCCCGGTAACTCCCGTTGGCACCCTGAAGCCGCAGCCAGTGCCAGCCTCCTACGCCACGGCCTCCACCCCAAGCCGCCCGGCATTCAACGTCCAGGTGAGGACGGCGCAGCCCAGCCCGCACTACCAGCCACCCGGCCCACAGCCCGCGCACTATGGCAGCCTCGGGCCCGGCCAGCCCTACACTCCCCCGCCAGCCCGCCCGCCCGGTGCCCCGCAGTACGGCCCTCCGCAGCCCCGCGGGCCCGACTACGGCTACGCCCCACCGCCTGGCCGGCCCTCGGAGCCTGCTTACGGCTATGCACCTCCACAGGGCCGCTACCAGGACCCCTACTATGGGGGGTATGGAGGCAGGAACGGCTCCGAAGCGCCCTATGTGCCACAGAGCACCTGGAAGGTTGAGCCAGCGTATCCTGCCAGTAACACCGTGGGCCAGGCTCCTCCCGGGCTCTACCAGCCGCCTGGCACAAAGAAGACCTACATCACCGACCCGGTGCTGGCCCCGCAGCCACCTGTGATGCAGCAAAAGGTAGGGGATGCAGATGCTCGCCAGCCTCCCTGGGGGAGCGGAGAGCCACATGGCTGAACATGCCCTCGGACCCTTCCCGAAAGGTGGTGTGGGGGTTTAAATGGTGCCTGCGGGGGCCTGGGGCAAGTCTCCCTCTGTTCGGCTTCTTAAAAGCTGGAAGTAGGGAACTCTCGTCTAGCTTGAAAAAGGCTTTTGTGGGGGCTGAAAAATGCTGTCAGCCTCGAAGGGTGAGACAGTGTCATGTGTAGAGGCACAGTGTCACCCTGCAGGAGGGAGGCTTCGTCCCTCTGACATTATGTTACCCGAGGAGCTCGCTGGCCGGACCTCCGTACAGTGTTGCTGTGCTCGGGTCTTTCCTTCCGGGCTCTCCCAAGATCAAACGAGAAGTTGGTTATGAGCATCTGCTCCATGTGCTTGTGGACACCTCTTGTTCACTGGACAAATCCTTCCTCTTCTCAGGTAGATAGGAGATACACAAGGGGCTGGTTTTGATTGTGGTTCAGAGCGATTTGCAGAGATTGACCTCTGGTGTGAAACCTTATCACTGAAACCACATGGAAATGAGTTCCCACAGAGCTCGGCTCAGAATTTCCTCTCAGGTGATGGTATGACGGGAGTCCTCCATCCACTTGAACCAGTGCCCAGACCTCATAGAGCAAAGCTGATTTGGGATAGAATGTTAAACTGGTCTGCCTAGTTTCTCTGCCCAAACTCTGACCCTGGCTGGCTTTTGTTGCTTCTGCTGGTGGCTGTCTCTAATGTGGTTCTGGGCAGGTACAGGAGCTTTAGTTTTGTGGGGTCCTTATAGTGTATGACAGGCTTAGGCTCCACCGAAGGATAAGGATGGCCAAGCCCAGGCAGGGGGGTGATGAACCCATCGCTGCCCGGGCTCACCCTGGCTTGTCTCAGCACGCCCCTGCTCTTCAGTTTGTGGGTGCTCACAGGGAAAGTGGAAGAAGGTTCTGACACATAACAGAAAGCTTGTCCTTTTGGCATTTCTTTCACTAGAAGCACACAGATTGTTTTCCCTGAATTCCAGATTTCCTGACAGTGCGAACTTTTGAAGGCAAAGATGTTTCTCCAGGCAGTTTAGAGAGGGTGATAAATTACAAAAGTCCTTGAAATATTATCTACTTGCAACTAAGAGACTGCTTTTTATATTTTCTTCCCCTTCCGTACCAAGAAGCTAGGAGTGGGGACAGAAGTAAACTCTTAGCTCTGCAGATACTTAGTATGGAGCTCAGATTGGAAATTAGTGAAAGACACAAAATTTGCACGCAGCCTTAACTCGTGTAAACTGCTGTGGTTCCAGTGGAGTCGCTGAGGAAGTGCTGAGGTACAGCAGATCCATATTTAGACTTTTATAGATACAAGTAGGCTTAAATATATAAAAAATTTTAAAACTTTAGTTCAGTTAGCATCTCTATGGAAACGCAAATCATCTT
This sequence comes from Phalacrocorax aristotelis, assembly GCF_949628215.1. Taxonomy (NCBI): domain Eukaryota; kingdom Metazoa; phylum Chordata; class Aves; order Suliformes; family Phalacrocoracidae; genus Phalacrocorax; species Phalacrocorax aristotelis. Next base: position 17,312,470 of record NC_134282.1, on the reverse strand, counting down.
GAACCACAAACAGCACAAGCCTGTTAGTCTCATTTGCATTACAAAGCTGGAGGGACAATTTAATTTAGCTCAAGTCTGGGGTTTCATATATGCGTATATATTTTGTGTGTGTATGTGTGTGTGCCCTTGCACGTGGCATTTGCAAATACACATGCAGAAATACTTCGTATATATCTCTATAAAAATAATTTAAGTTCCTCTGCAAAATAGACTATTGTCTGCTTGGTGATAAATCCCTCCAGAACCTTCATTCCCTTTTAACCAGCTAAATATCTGTGTTATTACCTATTTCACTTTTGAACTTACAACTCTTATCGGACATATTGGCAGAAGACTCTGCTTGATTGCTGCTTTGTAACATACATAGTTTAATTGGTGAAGAATTGAAGGTGATCTTACAGTGTAACAGGAAATGCTCAGTAATAAAACACTGTATGCTTTGCCAGTGAAGCAGTATTGTCCAGTTTTACCGTATGCTGTTCTCTTCCTTTGCAGACTAACTCATTCATAAAATCAACTTCTGGAATGATTTTATTTAAAGAGGAAAAAAGGAAGGCTATATTAGAGCTACGTATCTGATAGGGAGAATTGTCACTGTAATTTGACTTGTTGGCTACAATGTGAATTTTAATGTATTTTCCTACACACAACTGGCTTCTGCATTTTTTTGCCTTTTCAAGGCTGGTTTGAGACCTTTCAGTTAAGGAAATTGATTTGAGAAGCCAGGGTAAAAAGTAGGCGTTAATACGTATCACATAAAATGCAAGACGACCTTTAGGAATTCTCCTTCTTGAAAGGGAATGATCTTAAAATATGAAACAATTTCTAAATGTATTTGAAAAAATGCATTCTTAATTTTGAACTCACTTTGTGTGAAGAATATTAAGGATGTTGTAAAAAATCCATCTCAGATTAGAAGTTCATGGTCCTTAATTCTAATACATACCATGATCCATCACTGTGAGAGGAAAAATTTTTCATTAAATTTGTTTAGGGTTTTTAAAGGGGGCGGTGGGGAGAAGGAATGTTTATATTTTGCATTCTGGCTAGGCAGAGGTTCACGGTACTGTGGCTCTGTGTTTTTTGCTGCGTACTAATCATGTTGAAGTCGCTGCTGATCCAGAATAAAGCTGGATCAGTATGGGAACAGCAAATAATCTGTACTGGTTATTAAAGCCCGCTGAGAACAATGAGTTTTACTCACACACAACGCCGCGTTGCATTCTGTCCATGGGCCACTTATGGAAGTGGGAGTCATGCACGTGAAACCTCTGCGCATTTTAGTCTTTTGTAGCACCCTGTCTAGCATTAATGCTCAAGTCCTAGTTAGGAAATGAACTGGTGGAGTGCATGCCCTCATTTAAACCTTCATGTGCTTCAAGGGCATTTCTAGCCAGAAACCTCGGGTGCTTTCTCCTCTGGGTGGTAGATGGAGGGGTTTTCTTCAGGAGCAGCAGTGGAGTTGTCATGAGACCATCACAGAAACATGTGATGCAACTGGCTGCTTTTGTGTCTTTTGCCAGCGGTGCTGTGCCTGCTCAGACCAAGTCAGAGTTTGAAGCCTCTTTCTTAACTTCTCCCCTCCCAAAGGCCAGAGAGCACAAGACCAGGGTGACTCATTAGATACTCTGATTTCTGGCACCAAGATGTCCACTATAGAAAGCAAAAATGGCAGCGCTGGTTTCTGACATGGTGAATTCCTGCAAGTTTGCTCTGTGGCCAAAACAAAGTTGATGAAACTCCTACTACTGACCATCAGTTGTTTCTGTGCTGAACTGGTTAAGACACCAAATACGCTTGTGGAGCTCTAATGTCTCCAGCTAGATCTAGGTCCTTTCACTGGTTTTGGTCATGTTTGTGTTTTTGAGACTCTATTGCGTGTCTCCCAGGTGGTTTTCTGGACCTTTCAGGGATCTCATGTGGCTCCTGGTCTATTTGAGTGGTGGTCACTGTAGACACCTGGGAGGTCTGTCCTTCCTTGGTCTTGGATTCCTTGTATTCTCCTTCCTCTTTCTGAATCTACTCATAGATCTGGGGAGCCACATTCCCTCCCAAAGGAACCTACACATTTTTAGCATCCAGACTGGGTGCTGCTGAAAACACTTGAGGCAGCTTGTGGTTTTGGTCATGAATGGTGGAAATCTTAATAAAACATTGATCTCTTGCAAGTGATTTTCCAATTTGGGGAGGACAAAGTGTCTTATAGCTCTGATTTAGTATAGCATCCAAATCCATGCTGCTTTGCTGCAGATTTCCTGGAAGCATTAAGGGAGCAGTGTCCCTTTGGTAGCTGTGTCTGTTCTCACTAACATGACACAAGTGTACGAGTTCCCTAATGCACGTAGCCCACACTAGCCATGAGTCCCTTTGTCCCATATACAGGAATCAGTGCATACGGAGCATGGCCTCCTCTTCAGACAGCCCTTCAGTGTTGTGCACTGTTCTAGGAGCACACCGTGGGAATTAAGTGGGGGCACAACTGGAGATCAGGAGGTTAAATTAATGAGGCGTCTTATGCTTTTGGCATGGTTTAGGTAGTGGTGGCTGCCCGTGATTAGCAGACCTCAACCGTCGCATCATTTCCTCACTGCTGGAGGTGGTGTTTCTTTGCTGCCCGATGGAACCAGCATCGACACAGTCTCATGAAACTTGCAGTGCCCAAAAGGGGACTGTGACGGCTTGCTGTTTTCTCATTTTACACAGCTTTTGTCAGTTTTTCCACTGATTTAATACCTGTGATGGAGACATTCGCTTGGAAGTTTCATCTTTGCCTCAGAAACATCTGCTCACCAGTGTTCTTTGCTAGGACTGATGCACTTCTCTTGTACTGGTTTAATAATTTTTACAGTCTGCCATTACTCACATAAAGTAGATACCTCCGGCACTTGCGTTTGAACTGAGACTAATGCTCTTGCTGTTTGCTGTTAATCTACTGACTAGGAATTTTTTGTTCTTTGCAAATGAATAAATGCAATCTGCCAGATTCCCTCCTGCTGTCACAGGGATATATTCTTCCTTAGCATTGTTTTTTACTTGTGGAGAAAGGCAGGCAGCTTGCTGTACACTACCTGCCTCCCCCGAGTGTCTTCGCCCCCAAAATCTCATATCTGCACCCAAGTGTCCTCTTCCGAAAAGTCAAATATCGAAAATTTCCACTGGGTGGAATTCAGAGATGGCGTAAAATGATGGTTGAAGTTGGTTTTCTGTCAGTGTGAGACAGTGGCTTCCCATAGTTTAAAAATGCTAAAATAAAGCAACACCAAGTAAAATGAAAAAAGCTTATTTAAAATATTCTACTTGGGCATTTAATGAATTAGAAAAGACAGAAAGCTAAAGTAAAATGAAATTAAAGGTGAAATTCCAAAATTCAGAGTTGAATTTGCTATTTCAATGGGACTTTTCAAAATTTCCAGATGAATATGCAGTTCCTTTCTACCCTGAGAATAGCAACAAATGTCAAAATGTTGACATTCTTCACAAAACAGTAATTCTCAGTTCTAACCAACACTAGCTGTATATCAGCTTCTGACTCTGTCATTGCTTCTGGGTGGATTAAATTAAATGCTGTTGCTTCTGTTAAAATGAGGAGGAGGGGAAGAAGGCAGTGGTGTTTAACAATAAGATGAGAAGCTCAGAGTTAAGACTTGGTGGTACTCTGTGGCATTGACAATGATGTTTTTCTCTTCAAGGTATTATAGATCTCTGCATCAAAATCTTTTTGGATTTCTTCAGGATTTTCAGGTGAAAAGAAGCTGGCAGGAGGTGCAAAGAGGTGTTTTAAGAATGGTGTGCTTATCCTGACTGCAGGAATCCAACAGTCTGGTTTACGCCCTAAACTTTTGAAAGAGCGCAATTCTTGGCTTGAAACACATTTAACATTTTCATTTCAGAACTTTACTGTTTGTTCCTTGTATTGTATTTATATTATTTAAGCACTCCATATACTACCAGGAACCAGCTGAAGACAGAGCAGTTAATCAGATTTGTCTCTTAGGAATCATATATTTGAGTTGATTTCCTGAAATAGAAAAACAACAAGTTGCCAAACAATTACCTTAAAGTTAAGATAAGAGGGACCCTGCAGTTACAGGAGTAAGTCAGGTCAGCATATACTGAGAAACCAACTTAAATTTACAGCTTCAGGATGCAGCTTTTGCAGCTTTAGCCTTTAGTCAGCCACAATGTGTTAGTAATATAAGAGGAATAATTGAGAAAGAGGCTTTTGGCATAATACCTGGATGTTCTTTCTTGCTCCTTCTTAAAATAAGCTGAGGACAATGCCTCTATACACGATAAGGCATGGGGCAACCTTGAAGTTAATTAAGGGCTCTGTTTCTGTGCTGTTTAACTCTTGATAACCAAGTGTCTGCCTTGACAGGTACTGCCAGATGATGTTAGAGTCTAACAGATAGAGATTTTGTATCTGAGGCCATAAAATGTAGTGAGTGTATATTTACCTGTAGGTACAAAGAAACATCTGATGGGGAGGCTGTCTGGTTTTCGAGCAATGGTGCTTTCCTGAACCCTGGGGCTGGCGGAGCTGGGGTCTCTAATGGACAGCCTGGTCTGTAGCACAATGAAGCAAGGAGGATGGTTGGCCTTGCTACTGGTTTATGGCTTTCAGTTCAAAAAGTAGCACCCATAAAAGTGAGTGCCACTTAATTAATTTGCAGGCATACTCCAGCTGTAGTATATGGTGGTGCCACTGATTACTGGAGGAGCTGTTTCCTTCCGTTTTAAAATACACTCAAGTCCAACCACATGATAATTCTTCCAAAGCCAAGGCACCAGAGCATATGGTGAAGCTGTTCTTCTACCAAATAACCTCTGTGTCATTGTCAAGTTTATTGCAATGAAGCTAGGACGTGAATGGTAGGGAAACTTGCCCCAGCTGGGGATAATGAGGAGACATGGAGCAACTTGGTGGCATTGGATGGCTCTTCTGTTTGAGGTGAGAAGGGCTCTGGCTGCCCTGTTGGTGTGAAACTGTTCGGGCTTATGACCCAATGGTAATGCCGGTGATAAGACAAGGAACTACTCGCATCATAGTAATGCTTTGGGTGATGTGATATTTTGGTCATGTCATATGGAGCAGATCATCCTACATTTGAGTGATTTTCCCACTGACCTCTGTGAAGCATATTTGTGGTCTTAATCCAGTTCTTAATGGCACATGTACACGTATTATAGTAACGGTTGGTTAGTGAAGCACCACTTTGTGTAGGGAGCTGTGCACAATTTAAAAGATGATTCATTTCTCCATTGATAGGCATCGTTGTCCAGAACTAGACTCTTGAGCCTAGTATTTCTATGAGTAGGCAAGTTAGGAAATAGTCATGGTGCATAGTGAGCAGTGCAAGCCATGTAGGATCCCACCTAAAATAGATAAAATAGATATAAAGAGTAGAAAGTAGTCTATAATGGCTGCTGATATAATTTTTTTTCTCCAAGAGTAGTGGTAAAAAGTAGTTGGTAATACATGGTTAAATTTACTGATCATAAATATTCTGGTACTAAACTTAGACCCCCACATCCTGGGCTCCCTGTTAAGATTTACCTCTGAATAACTATATAGAAACACAATATAGTAAATTAGATAGCAGCCTTTGATAAAAAAAAAAGTTTAAAAAAAAAAAGGAGGTTTCCTATCACAAGCTGAAAGAATTCCTGCAAGGCAAAGAGAATCTGCAATTATACTGACAGTTTTGTTCTTAAATGAAAATAATAGTGAATTATAAAGCTGTAAAATTGTTTTCACAACAGTATTTTGTTTTTATAACTCATACTATTTCACTTAGTAGCTGCCTGGCTCCAGAGCAAGTTACATAACATGATATTATGAATATGGTGCCTCAACTTTTTGTCTAGGGAATTAATTTAAGGGCTCTAAACTTTCCAATCACATTTTATTCTTTGTTCCAGATGCAGTGTATTCTGTCTGCTTGAAAAAAAATTGGATGAACCATGTCTTGTAGCAAGTAGTATTCATATCCCTCTTTATCCACACTAATAGGGCAGTGACTTAGTTTTACATGGATCCTCAAAATAGTCCAGATTGAAATGTGCTGTCTAAAGTCAGCTACATAAAACAAATTAGAAGAGCAGAGCTGCTGTGTGTTAGCTGATCAATCGAGCATTAGCGAGGATTTTCCATGGTGTGGTTTAGCACCAGCACAGACAGATGAATTATTATTACTGTCAGTATCACTCACCCCCCCCCCCCCCATTAAATCTTTTTCTAAACAAATAAACAATATTTCCTCAAATGAATTGGCAGTAACTTAAACTGACATATTAGGATTACTTTAGTCATCAGTGAAATGGAACCACACCTGAGCTATAATAGAGCAGATTAGCTATAATAATTTTCATCCTGTTATTGCCTAGTTAGACTCTATTTTACCAGCACCTAAAGGATATTTTTTTCAGGGTTTTCCTCAGCTTTGTGGCAGCTGGTCACTCATTAAATGAATCACCTTCTTTTCTGTTGTTGCTGTGAGAAAGCTTGAAGTGAACACTTATGGCTTTTTCAGGGAAAAGAAATGCATAAGTGGCCAAGGAAGCTTCTGCTATGTATAAGCCACTGATAGATTCCTTCTAGGCTGTCTCCAGGAAGCCTGGTGGGTTTTATTTTTCAGACTAAGTCAGATGACCAAAGAAATCTACATGAAGACATGCCCTGCAATATTTGTGCTCTTTTAAACCTCAATTTCATGAGTATCTTGCAGACTTGAAGTCCCAGGTGACCATCATGTTCCCCTGGTCTGATGATCAGCATCAGAGAGGTGTCCTGCACCTCCTTCTCCAGCTTGTGTTAGACGAAGGCTCTTCTGTTTCCTTTGCTGCATCAAAGTCCTTTCTCCCTCCTGTTAAGGAATACTTATTTGTGACCTCTCTTCCCCCAGGCTGCACCCCAAGAACATGCTTTAGAAACACATCAACTCTTTCATGGCCTCATTTGAGCGCTTCAGTTAAAACTGTCTCCTGAACCCATTTCTTTAACTGCATTTTCCGTAATCTAGATTTTTCATGACTTCTATATGTTCCCACATCATTTTCCCTGAGGGTGCTCGTCCCCCAAGACTTGAGCTTAAAACTGGGGCTTCTGCTGCTGTTGAATTTCCAGATCACTGAGCAGGTGGTGGATGAGTCTTTCTAGTAGATTTCAAGTACAAAGAATCAGCGCAGTTGTACTGCAGGCAGGCAGGGCCCTGTAGATAACAGGGGGTTTTGGAAATGCATGTGCTTGTGTTTGTTTCTTTGTGAGATTGCTCACCAATAAATGTGTCCAAATATAGTTTTCAAATCTGAATTCAGCTTCCCACGCACCTTTCTTTACCCTTTCACCATCAGGTCACCTTCTGGTGAATAAATACAGCACAGCAATTAAAACCATATGTGTAATTAAAAGAAATTCAGCATAAATTTAAACAACACGAAGATAAGAAAGGTAAAAGGATAAAGACAACTGGAAGCTCAGTTCTGTGTGACCTGCTTTTGAATAAACAACATCATATTCCACAGTCAATTATCCAAAAAGTACAATGTGTTCTGTTGCCAAAAAAAGGTTGTCAGATAGAAGTGGTTAGTCAAAAGGACACATGCACTGGAGTGAACATTAGTCTATTGTACTCAGTATAATATTATACAAACAGGGCTGGTTTGTTGCTGGCTTTTTTTTTTTTTATTTTTGACCACAGACGAGATTATGCAGCTTTTTAATACTATTTCATAAACATCTAATTGCAGGCTTCAGCAAGAGATGCAGGCATTGCTAGGGAAATCAAATAAGGTATGCTCTGTGCAGCCCAATAATAAGGCTTCCAATACAAAAGTGGAAAAACAAGTCATTAGTTACAACCATCGAACGGAAGAGGTCTAATGGGAGCCACAGGATAAACATTCCATTTTATTATGTCTTCGTTATATGTTTTGCAAGACTTCGTGGTTATAAATTAAAATTGCTTTTTGCAGCAGTGGCTGTAAAAAGTTCAAAATCTGTGAATGTACCTATTATTTTTATTTATATCACAGCAGGCTGCTAGAAAAATTAAGGTTTTTTTCCTCCTGTTGGTTAGTTAAAAGATGGAAAATGCATACAAATGCATATCTGCAGGCAGCACTCAAAAATGCCCCCCTCCCTTTTTCCTTTTTTAAGCCACGGTGTCATCGATTTAAAGAAGGAGAGAAAGGGGGTGGAAACCTAAACATCTCAAACAAAATTGACTTGTTCACCATTACACAGGTTGGTAGGGTCTGGTGTTTGTTTAGAAATTTAAATTAGTGCTAGCAAAAGCATCTAGGCAGTGAACTTTGACAGATGAGGTGGGGTTTATACTTAAGACCGTGTTGCTGACAAAGCAGAAGACTTTCCAGGGCTCTTCTCCAGTTAAACTGGCGGTCTTGAAGACCTTGATTACCAGCAGAAAAAACAGTGTCAGGACAGGATTGTCCCATGCTGTCTCCTGCATTCTGAGCAGGCAGGAGACGTGCTGCTGTGTGAGGGAATGCGTTCAACCCCTGACTCTCCACCACAGACTCTTTTCAGAATCTTCCAGCAAACAATTAATTTGTTTTTTAATTCAGATTTTGGAAGTCACTGCTCCAAGGTAACAGCCAGAGCAAGAGATTGGTGGAGTGGAATTTTGTGGTGGTTGGAAACATCTGTTTCTCCTTTTAAAAAGGATGCAAAGGACATGCAGTTATAAACCCTCATCAACCCTCTGCTTCCATTTAGGAGTTAATCAGTAACTGTGGGACCATAGACAGCTGCTTCTTTTGAGGACAGGCTATCCTGTACCTGTACAGTAGATCGGTGGCTTTCACCTTGCAAATCCCAAGTGTCAGCATACCACTTCTGAGCTCTATTTCCCCCTGATCTATGAAAGCCATTGTCGGAAGCTTAAATTTATTATGTCGGGGCCTGCATGTCCAAGGGAGAAATAAAAAATGGTATGCAAATTAAGAGAGGCAGAAAACCACTGCCCTAGGGACTTTCCTACTCTTTCACTCTAGCATTCCCCATGGGCCGCTGGGGAGGCAAGCTGAGGTGGCCTCAGCTGGGAGTTGCTGCTGTAGGGGGAAACAAGGTTCATGAACATCCTTCTCCAGGGACTGGACATAATGAGGCTCCAGGCAGGGACCTCAGCACATGACTAGGATGCATCAGATCAAAGCAAAAAATGATACGTGCTTCTGAGTAGTCTACACAGTGCTGCTGCTGCTGCTTCCTGGTTATTACCATTATAATTTTGCTAGTGTTGTTTAATAATGGTTCTAAATACTAGATAATGCCAAGAAATCAATACCATGGGACCTAATCGTTTTTCTGTCATCAATAAATTAAAAAAGGTGTGTTTAGTGCTGAGGGACCTGTTTTAGAGTAGAAGCCTGATTTTTTCTACACAACTTCCTGCAAATTTTGCCTCCCACTGTGCTGACAGTTTCTGAGAAATTATTTTATTTCCCATTTTAGATGTTGGACAGTGACTCAGTATACCCTGGAAATACTATCATTCTAGCAATTTTCTCATGTGGCAGCTCAGCTTAATGTCAGAGAAATGGGTAGTTATGAGTCCAGACACTATAACATTGGACTTAGGTTCTAAAAATAAATGTTTGGTTAACTTTAGTTGTCAACAACTTTTCTACTGCCACACATGCTAAAAAATGGAATAAGTGGCCTCACGCAATTCCAGGCACTCTCTGTGGCCAACGGTAGTATCTATAGACCATTAAATATGCTAATAATACAGATGAATGCTCTGGCCACTCTTGCCATGTAGTGTGTGCGCTCTGCTGTGTAGAAGTTTGGGAGCAGAAGAGTTAAGTGTTTACTAAGAAGAGCAAGTGAGCAAGTGTGGATCTAGATAGGCCTTGCTATCATGCCTGATTTCTCAGATGTCTCCTTTCTGGCTCTAGGCTTAACCTCTTTCCCTCTTAGTTTCCTCTGTAAAACAGATATAATGTTTGCCTCCTGTATCACAGTGGGGGTTTTGAGAGTTGATTGTCTGCAAAGTAGTTTTAAAGTCTATAAATGCAAAGTATTATTCCTATTTTCTATGTGAAAGGCAATTGAAATCATGTGCAGAGCCTCTCACAGCAGGCACAGTGGTTATTTGCAATGAAGGATATTTCTGCACCTTTGTATGGAAATGAAGAAAATACCTCTCTCTTAAATCTGGGTATTAAAAGCAGTTAACTTTTAGCATTTAGGTAGTGTTTTATATTTTCAGAGCTCTCTTATGAATCTTAACTAAATTCTTCACAAAGCCTCTGAAAGGCGTGCGGTAATATCCTGCTTTTCGGTCGTTTCCCCATACTCACAGAGGGAGAAAGTAACTCAGCTGGGCTCACAGGGCTAACAGCCACATGGCTTTCTCCTCCATCGGTCTGTGTCTTGATGCAGTGACAGAGAGATAGCTAGGTACCTGTGCTGAGGAGATAAAAAGGTTGCCTCAGAGGTGGAAAATGAATTAATTAACCAAGTCATATGGTTTTCAGGATGAGTTAGCTTTAGGACAGTGAGGTATATACATGCTAGCCTTGAGGAACGATGCAGCGTTCTGACCTTGTCTTGGTCTAAGGTCTTTGGTGGGATTTAGGATGAATGTGGCCCACGCTCTCTCATCTGCTGCGTGTGTGCTTAGAGAGGAAATAGACAGTGCCTCGCCATGGCATAAGTCCCTGTTTTGTTTCGTTGCCAAGCATGGGGAAAGGCTGGTGAGACCAGGCATGACTACTGGCATCCTGGGCTTTTCTGTTACTGAAGCATCTGCATGCTTTATGGTGAACCAGATGCAAAGTATGTGGGAAATGAGGAAGAGGATAAATGGTGTTGCCCAGTGTTCAGGGTTGTTCAACCAGTTTCTTTTGGTGTTCAGTTTTGGGTAGCTTATCTGACGTTTGGTGGCCATGTTATGCCCCATTTGGTTTTAGAAGGCTGTAAAAGAACCTCATTTATGAAAGAAGCTGTTTTGCAGCTGGAATCAGACTATCTCTGTACAGTAATTCCAGCTGTTGGGAGTTTATGAGATGAGAAGCCAGGAATGGAAACACACAAACATCTAAGAAAAGCCGCAGCAGATAATGACGCCACATATATGAAGCCTATATACAGAATATGTATGGAATAATATTTTAGCAGTGAGTTTGATCTATCCTGTGAATTCACTTGAGTTGTAATGTACAGGTTACCATTTTGTGATATGTATATTGGACCAGAGTGATGTCAGTGTAGCTGTATTAACTCTGGGGCATCTATGTTGATTTAATAACAGCTGGGAGTATAGATCAGAGCCAAACATAGTGTTTGTCATGTGGGGTTTTCTAGGAGACTAAGTAAAACACAGAGTAGCTTCTATTCTGTTACTCCCTGCCTGCCTGCCTAAAACAATTATATATTGAACCTAATTCTGGTGTTAGAGTGACTTTACAGTTAGCTCTAGGGGAATCGACACCTCATACTTGCTGGTATGTAAAAGAGCTTGGACTGGTGTATACTAGCCTTAAGATTTTGCGATACTTTGCGAGATATTGATTCTGAGCAAATGGAAATTTTCCTTCCCGTATAACAAGGTATCCATATGTGAGTTCTTGTAAAGAAGCATGAAGAGGAATGCAGTAACAGAACAGCTCAGGTAAATGACGCTCCACAATGGATACCCATCCATTTCTGGGGAGGTTTGCTGTAGCTTTCAGAGTGGGATGTGGCTGGTTGGGGTTATTTGTGCACAGACACCACCAGTGATGTGGGACTGGTCAGAAAGGACTGTTGGCAGTGTAGGTAGAGAGCAAAGATACGTGTCAGGATGGGTTGGTTGTGAACATACATCCTCACAGGTACAAAGCAGAAATAATACTGAAAAATTGGACTGTTTTTATAGATAAATTTTCTCCTAAGCTTTCTTTCCAAGCCCCCTACTCTTGGTTTTTCCCAGAAAGATTCCTCTGTATCTCACATCCTATTATTCTTGGAGGGAGTTTTTTCCTGCTTCTGTTACGCTCTGCACAGGAGGCAGCTGTTCACTCCTCCTCAGCAATGTATATATACAAGGTCTGTGTGTGAGGTTCAATATACAAGGTCCAGAGCATTGTGATGACAGTGAGCAAGGCAGCTACACTGAGCTTTTGCTGATGAGAGTTTATTGCTGATGGTTTCATATCAGCTCATATCTGCCTCAGCTGTTCTGCAGATGCCTTTCTTCTCCAGCACTGATTTTTCACTTGAATTGCAGGAGGCTGTGATTCCTCAGCAAAGGTGTGCAGCTTTCCTCAGACATGTTTGATCGCCACTGGATAGATTTAGATTGGCATGAGCCTGAGAGATTTGAGTGCTGGGAAAACCATGAGAACTCATAAATCAGGGGACTACAAGAATGTATATAAAATCCTACCTGACAAAAGGAAGCAACCTGGAAATTCCCTGACGTACATTGAGCCTGGGTTTTTCTGTGGGATGTTAACACCCACATGCACGCACAAGTATGTAGGCAAATATCAGCTGGGTAATTGCACTTCTGGAGCTCTACCCACGTTCTCAGTGTTGGCTCTTCACCTGTGATCACCCACGATTTCTGCTTCTTTGTGCCTCCTATTCAAGAAATTCAAAGTACTAATGCTGAGGACTGCAACTTATGGCCTTCGGCTGAACATGGGCAATGAGTTGTTTTCAGCCAAAACGTGATTTAGTTTAAGTGGCCTAATGTCAGCCTTTAGCACGCTCTGACCCAAGAATTTGCCAGCTTGATTTGATGGCTTGGACCCTGTATTACCTTCTGTTCCACAGCTGTTATTACCAGCTGTTCCACACTGATGCCCCACATAGGCCTGCTTCCCCCAGGCATGTGCGATTCAAGTGGTTCATTCTTCTTTCATAGGGACTTTGGTGGGATCTCTGAATCTATGCACAAGAGAAGAAGCCTGGGGACTTCTGTGTGCAAGCAGTGAAGGACCGTAAGAATGCCTCTGAATAGCCGGTGTTCGTCATGCAGATGGGGAAACCAAACCTTGCTTGGGTTAATTAACATGCCCAAGTCCAAAGAGGGAGTTGGTACTAAAGTGGGGAAGTGAACCCAGAGGTTTTGACATGCAGTGGTCTGTGCTTCCTCTTAAAAGGAGAAGTTGTGATGGCACCTGTCAGGTCTGAGGGTTGTTGTGTGAGGCCATCAAAACCGCCAAATCCAAGTTTCAGTGAATCTTTCAGTTTTCCTTTGTTCCTGCTGCTCTGGGTTGTCAGAGAAGCTGCGAGGGAAAGAGGCATGTCTGGGTGTCCTCCTGGGATCTGCTGGGCACCACAGGTGAGCCTAGGCCAGAAGCTGGAGTTGGGATGTTCTTCAGGTGATGCTACAGAATGACATTGCCTTACTGACTGGGTTGTGCAGGCACGGGGCAGCGAGCAAACATGGGTGGGTTTGTCTGTGTGTGTGTTTGCACATCAGTTTGCAGTGCAGCTGGCTTGTCTGCTTGTTTCAGAAGAGCACAGGGGAAAGGGGACAGCCAGCGGTCACCAGCCGCCTTTAGTAAAACGTTATCTCAATCAATCATTTGGTTGTGTTGTTTATTAGGAGACAGCGCTGTCCACACAGCATGTAAATTTATCCCTACCTTGTCTTAGTTCAAAGGCTAGGGCAGCCTGAAGATGGAGCAAGCCCAAAATTCCTCCTGTGGACAGCACTGAAAGAGCAAACCTCAAGAAGGGCTTTGAGTGTAGCTCAAGGCATAGTCAGCCCTTCTTGTTTGGTCTCTTCCTGTTCCCACTCTCTTGCCACTACAACGCACATCAGTACTAGCTGATTCATGAATGTACATATTCCCTTCTTCTCTCTCTACATCGCTCTCTCTTGCATCTTCCAACATATAAGAAGGAATTTGTGCAACTGACTGGCTTCTGTTGAAAGCATCAGGCACCTTGCAGGGTTGACCTTCAGCATTTTCCTCCGCTGCTGTTGATGTTTTAACATGAACATGTTTTAACGTAGAGGCGACAGCCCGAGACCAGGGCCAGGCCTCCATCGTCTTTGATGCTCTGTTGACCCAGCAGTGTTTGTCCTGGTTATTTCTTGCAGCAGTGAGTTCCAGCAGTTCATTGCTATTTCCTTTCCTGTTTCCTCAACACCTTGATCTGTGATATCAGCAGTCCTTCCTTTTTTGACATTTTTTCCCCAAGCCAAGAGTCTGTTAGACTCATCAGTTTCTGCAGTCCCCTCTGTTGTGCAAGGCTGTTGCATATAGCCATTGCCCTCTTTATCTGGGTCATTTGCAAGTCTGATGGTGCCATGTATACAGATCAGCATCTTGGGAGACCTGCTTCTTTTCCCATCAGTGTGTGAGCTGTTTTGGTCCCAGTCTTTGCTTTGGAGAGTTTCTCATTGTCATTCAGTGTCTAGGGAGCTGCTGGCCTTCTTGAGCACCTTTGTTTGCTTGTGCTGGGACACTGGCTCTTGCGCAGCTGGGGCCGTGTGCATTTGCCGTATTGTTTGCTCTTGTCACGCCATGTGTCCTCTAATTACACTGTCCTGGATGGGTGCCAGCAGGAGGAGGACAAGACGTACAGCACAACATGAGATGGCACAGAGGGGTTTTAGTCATGTGTGAGGGAAGACTTCATCCTGCCCTTTCAGCAAATGTTTCATATTCACAGGAATGTCCAAAGTGCGCTCCTTATTCTCAGCGAGCTAGGGCCTGGCTCTGAACAGTTGCAAATAGGCACTCGCAGCCTTGCCCATGAGGCTCTGCATGATGTGAACACGTGGCTGTCTTCACATAGGCCTTCCTTCTGTACGTGTGGTGTCCTTGATGGTGAATCACCTTTGAGCCATGAAGCATTTACTGATCCCACCAAAAGCTCTCTGACCGACTGAGACAAATCCACCTTTGAAAACTGAACTAATGCAATGCAATGACTCAGAAACATCAAGGGATTTTTGTTTGTTTGTTTGTTTTGAACCACAAATGGTTCTGTTTGAGGTTTACCTAGGGTCAAGCTGCAAACTATAGAGCCAAATTTTGACTGTGCTGATGTTTGGGGCTTAGCTCATTATGAAGAGGCCAGTCCTTAACTGGGATACATAATCAGATTTGAATTTCACCTCAGAGCCAAGAACTAATCTGTAACTTCTACAGTTCTGTATTTTCTGTAAAGTACGTATTTATAGTCAATGTAATGCTGCCACGTGACTGGTAAACAAGCAAGTCCCCGGAGTAAACACCATAAAATAGAAAAGCTTTGCACAGGATTTACTTCATCAAAGTTTCCCTGAATATTTTCAACTATTATCTTTTGTCCTATATTATCATCGTCTTTGTTTTGTTTTTCTTAATTGATTCTGTACAGATTTCTTTTAATGTGAACTATACACCATGTTTTACTGATATTATGTGTCAAGGAAAAAATGTGAATCTGATTTGGAGGGAAATCCTGTTCAGGCATGAAGATAAAGCAAGGTTGTGTAGTAGATGCAAATAAAATTTGTTTTCATCCTTTGCCTTAGTATGAGTATAGTATTCTGGGGGGATAGGTGGTGCTCGTTTCTAGCATGAAACCAGTTGTTGATCCTCCTAAACTGAGTGAAAATAGCTGAAAAGTAGCTGAAAATCCCAGGGAAAAGTAAAGAAGGATTTCTGGGGCATGTTCCATCTCAGGCTGGGAATGTAACTTTTGCTTTTTGTATCTTCACATGTGATCTTGCCAAAATTTCTAGCATGCTCATAGCTCTCTGTCTTCATAGCTGCTTTGCTTTTTTTGACTTGTGATCATCTCAGCTTCATTAATAACAGCTAAACCCTTTCATCACTCTGTCTCTCTGTTTATTTAGAGATTGACCTTTTGAGTGTTTGCACTAACAGTTTCTCTTTGTGAAATGTTCAACTGCCGAAAATAAGTTCCAAGAAAGGGAATGTTATTTTTCTCTTGCATACTTGCAGCATTCAGAAGACGTGCCTTTGCACCTGCTTTTCAAAAGGAGCGTGCCCAGCTGCTCTTGCCTGTTCTGGGGTGCCCAGAGCTTAGGAGATGGTGCCCTGTAATGAATGTTAACAATTGTGATTTGGCCTAGAGGGTAGCATTACGGCGTATTACAGCAGTGATCACAAGGGGGTCAAGTACTTTGTTTTGCATCCCCTTTGAAAAATCTGCTCTTAGGGATGCATTACCAAACACAGTTTCTCCAGAGCTAGCTACATGCATGAACAGTGTTTTGTACCATTTGTGGGGCTGGCTAGGAGAGAGATCCTGCAGAACAAGAGCAACATTGTCTCCTTATTACCTTAGAGCAGCTAAAATGCAAACAAAAGGCAGAGAGATCTTGCATATAGAAAAACCTGTATATTTCTATTTCTGTGTGATCCTTGGCTACAGTCAGAAATAAAACGTAGATATGTCAGCAGGTCAGTGAGGTCTTGATTTGACAGTCATTCTAGAGGTGAATATTTGCCCTCTGAACCACTGATACAATTTCCTTTATGAAGAAGAGAAGGTAGAAAGTTTCAGCAGGAAAAAGCAGAAACTGATGAAGGTAGAGGAGCAAGCACTGAAAAAGCACAGGAGCCCTGTTCCCCCCAGGAGCAAACCAAAACTGGGGAATGAAAGACTCAGATAAAGGAGGACACTAAGGATTCATGTCTACCACAGACAAAAGTAGCTCTGAAATGGTTGTTGCATAGGACAGCACCTCAGGTACCCCACTGCTTGGAATTAGGCTAGAATGGCTCTGAAGGGTTTTGACAGAGCTTTAGGATGTGACTCCTCTGCTAAGTGGGAGAGAAACAAGAAACCACAGGGAAATGACTCAAACCCCTTTGTCAAAAGCTTTGAGAAACCTTCCTGTCTTTGTCTTTTCCAAACTTGTCAACTTGAGCCATTGCTATTCCTAAATCTGTTACACTACAGAACACACCACATGTGCAAGCTGCTGAGTTGCTCTTTAATGAAGCATAGTTTCCTATTGCCCGTGAGACAGCTTTTACAGACATGAGGTTTGCACTTCGATTTGGTTACGAGAGCCCAGCTCTGAGCTCGAGAGGCTGCAACGTCTTCAAGCAAGGAACAGTCCGTCTGTTATTTCTGCACCTCATTTAGCAACCCTGTTGAATTTTCGAAGACTGATAAGGTGAAAGCCATGGTCAGATTCCACCTCTTCAGCCCTGACAAGAGCAATGAGAAGTTAGTCTTTGTGGTATGTGGTGTCACCATTCAGCTGCACTGTCACCTGCACTGTTGTAACCACACGGTGCAGGAAAGAGCAATGCATTAAAAAGAGAAAACACGCTGCTTCTGTCACAGTCATTTCAGGCTCAAAGCCTGGTCTGGCCATGTCCTCTGGTGCGTAACAACTTTCACTGGCTGTGGGTTCTGGCACCCGTCTTGTGCTCAGGTTTCTCAACATTCAATCTGTTGATTAAGAGCCACGTTTGATTTAAGTCCTGTAGGATTTGCAGCTGGCCAGGTTGCTCATGCTGAAATATGTGAGTGCTGTCCCTTGCACGGCCCTGTGATCCATCTGTGAGAGCCAGTAACCTGGGTGTCGCTTGCCCAGTCCCTGAGCCTGGACGTGGCTGGGCTCTTCCTCAGCCAGTAACTCATACTGGTGCTGATGCGTATTTCCCAGTATCTCTGTGTTAGCCTGTAAGGTGGTTGTTCATTTTATTCCTTCCCTTCAATTCATTATCTCTGACACTGTCCAAAGCATGCTGCCTGTCTTTGGACTTGGTTAGAGCAGGCTTGGCTTTGCTCACTGCATTTATATGGACTTTTTCTTCTTGGGTATCTGGCAGAAGTTTGCACCCCCAGAATCCATGATTTATTCCCCTGTCTACAGCTCCAGTCGCTTCTTCGCTGTGGTCTGCACCCTTCTCTTTTTTGACACCGCCTCTGTTCAGATGTCTGGGTGGACCTTGTCATGACTGCCACCAGTTGGCCCTGGATGTTTATCTTCAGCCTCAGTCATCTACCACCTGCTTTTGTCTATGGTGAGAATCCTTCACTCCCTCCATGTTGCTGCTGTTCTGCACTGACAGTTGTGCTGATAGGGTTTGGTGCAAAGGTGATCAAATTAAGCAGGCAGATTCACACCCAATGGATTTCTTTGGGTTTTGGGTCACGTATGGGGACAGACTGAAGCATTTAGTACCCAACATGGCACTAGTGTGCTGAATGCAAAATTGTAACAATGTGGTGACCACCCAAACTCTGCTCCACCACAGGACAGCAGCTCCATAATGCAGCATCTAAGCTGGGCAGCCTCTGCCCTGCTTGCTTTTTGGTGGCATTACAAAAAGGGTGCTTTGGAGATGGGCAGTCCTGGTAAACCAGCTCCATGCATCTGTGACCTTCGTTAGGGATGGGATGCCATGTTTTGCAGAAACGGGGAACATGGAACAAATGGGGCGATGCTGACCAACAGTTATAGGGAAGGTGGGGGGCACCCAGTGACTGTTTAGAAAGAGGGAGGAAGGAGGAGGGTGGGAACTCCCCGATAACAGTGGAATATAACTAGTAGGTCCTTGCAGCGGTCTCCCCTTTCTGGCTACACTTCCCTTCTTGATTTCCAGCATGGAGAGCAGCACGGGAAGCCAAAAGTCTTTCCTGCTGGTGGAGAGGAGCAATTTGGATGCCTCCCTACCAAAAATATATGTTCTTGAGGGTACAGCCAGATGCCTTGGCGTCACCCAAGATGCCTCAGTTCATTGAATCATGGAAATGTAAAGGCTGGGAGGAATGGAGACTATCTCATCCCATTACTGTAAGCAAAGCAGGATTAAGTATATCCCAGGGATCAGCTCCCAGACACTCCTCCTGGCAAAGGCCAGTTCTGGTTGGGAATCCTGCTGTTGCTACCAAATATCTGCTGGGCTCCTGACCTGAGTTTCTGCTGGTGTGGTGCCATGAGGACGCCTAGCCTCTCCTGGCATACATTTATCAAGCCAGCCCTGTAAATGTTGCCTCCACGGCAAGTCTCGACAGGGATGCAGGCCTGCCGCGGGGGCAGAGGGTTGTGGTGCTTTTAAGAGTAGATTTGTGATGATTTGAGACCTGGGATGCCTTGTCTTCTCTGTTCTTAAAAAGAAGGAAATCTGCGGTTCTGTTGCCAGTGGTTTTTTCCTATGATATAAAATCAAGGCCTTGAACCCTATTTTTGCAAACACAAGTTAGAAGCTGATCTTCCTCATTAGAAATAACTGTGCAGTGAGAGAGTGATACTGCAGCTGTAACACATTGCAATCTCTATTCTCGTTTTTCATTCCTTTGAGGCCAATTTTTTCTCTCTGGCACCCAGCATTATATGTATACATCTATATTTGGCTACTAAAGAAGCAGCCTGAGGTATGATTTTCCATAGCACAATGCATTTTACTTCAGTAGGGGATGCAGCAGTTCAGAAGAAGCTGACCTCTGATTCAGTGTTTACAGATGTGTTTTGAAGCTTGACTTCAGGCACGTGAGTTTGAAATTGTTTGACCTAAAGTCCTTTTCCCCTTTCAGTTTATTGCCAGCTCTTATCTGGTCATTGCTGTAGCAGGTCACCACATTATCCCTTAGCAGCAGCCATCAGGAAGTGTCAATTCCCAGCAAATGAATTCAGCAACTTGCCAATATATATATATATTTTTTTTACGATGGCTATTTAAAGATGACAAAAATCATAAATCTTCCAGGCTTGTCATTGAGAGTTTATATCGAGTTTGTTGATGAAACAACTTCACAGCTCAGCTGAAGAGGAACTGCAGGGTTTGAAGAAGCAAAAAGCTTTTGATAGTGTGCAGTAGTCCAAGAAATTGAGATAAAAACCAGCTTGCTGGCGTGTTGTCCATATTCCTTCTTCCTAGTCAGAGCAAGAGCTTCTTTTCACACCTGAGCATTTTTCAGAAACTATAGAGGCCAACCACCAGATACAGCAAGGAGTTGTTTTTAACCCTGGAGGTTAGAGAAGGGGAATTAAAGCCTGGAGGGTGGCAGTGGGGAGGGGGGGAGTGTGACCTCCCTAAGCACAGCAGCGTTTCTTTCCCTCTTCACATACTGCAGTGGAAAGTTCCATTGCAATATTGTTGTTTTACAATTGCAAATTTTATTTGCTGAGGAAAGTTTGAATCCTGTGGACATTTTGATAACAGCCAATAAAATCTCCATAAATCTGTTTGGTGAATTCCCTAGTTCCCATTTGCATTCTCATCCTCCTTGCAGGGCAGTGGCTGTCATTGACACTTACTTATTTTGCAGTCAACGAACTGACTAGCAGAGTTTATGGAGTAATTGCAACATTATGCAACAAGTGGGAAGGTTTATGGCTCTGGGTAGAAGGAAGATATAATTGTAACAACTAATATAACTGCTTTAGCAACCACCATAACACCAGGTTGGTCCATAAAACTCCAAATTGGATTGAAAATAAAGTGTCTAAAAAGTATGTTTCAGGAATAAACCTCTGTTTAACAGACAGGAATGGATTTTAGCTGGGTTTAGCTGTTGGCGTTATTTTAGGTATAATTTCCTTTTTCTTGAAGAGCAGAGATTTGCTGATCTTCCAAGCTTCAGCTGACTGCTGTTTCTGAAAACTGTGGCACAGTGGTTCTGCAGTAGTGTATTTATGAAAGTAAAGTTATATATAATAGTAATATCTTTTGTTATAACAATAGTTATCTTGTGTATCTTGTATATTCATTCAGTGGAAAAGTCACTCCTGTGTTTCAAAAAAAAAAAAAAAAGCCCCGTTCTCCAGAGATAAAATCAGACCATGAGATAAATCCAGTGCTAGATTGTGCTAGCCTCTGAAGAGGAATTTTGGTTTGAAAACCTGGCCCTTGGCTAAACTCCACTGACTCTGGCTCAGCCAAAATTTCACCTATGATATAGTAAGCACCAATTTTTTTCCCCTTGAGTGAAATTTAGTCACACCGAAGGCCCTTTAGGCGTCCTTGTATTTTTCAATCTTTTACTTTCTCATACTCGACCAGAACCCCTATAAAACACAGATACCCTAAATCAAAAAACTAGCAGCACAGAATTAAGTCTTATGTCTTGGTATAGAGTGTGGAGCCATTCTTTCCTTTTTGCCTTGCTGTCTCAGAGAATCACAGCTCCAGTGGCTGGATGCTGTGGCCTTCTGAGATGAGGTTAGAAACACAGGCCCAAGGTGAAGCTTCCTGCATCTGTATTAGGCAGAAAGACAAGTGACTTGATCTACTAAATGCTGTCCTGGTAGCACTGCCAGCTCACTTCATTGAGCTGCCTAGATTCATGATTTAGATGCTTTATAGGTAGGTGTGTGTTGATATAGCTATACTCTTTGTATATGTGTATATTGTATGTGTTACACTTACCTATGCTATATACTTAGGGTTATATTCTTGAAAAATCTTGGTCTTGTTCTCCCAGCAACTCTTTTCTGCTGGTACCCAAAGCAGAGCATGGAGAGGGTATGTGAAAAGGACTGAGACTGAAGGAGTTGGAAATGGGATGTCGCAAGCATGTCCAAGTGAAAGAAGTTAAAGTAATGTAAGTTTAATGCAAAGGATTTCACAAGGTTGACGACTTGTGCATCAGGCCTAAAGCCCTTACTAGGTTTTGAAAGTATTTTTTGTATTGCCAGTTCCTCAGTTGGATTTATTTTAAACTACCAAGCAAAACTACAAAGCCTTTTCTGTGTAATTGCTAGAGGGTCTCAGAAAACTCATTTCCACACAGAGTGCACTGAACTATGACTCTTGGCCTAAGAGAGCAGCAGTAGGTCACAGTCCTGTATGTGGAACAACACAGAGTAGCACAGCACAGACTACTCGCCTGTGCTGGCTATCAGCCATGCTAACAATAATGTGTTCTGCAAATATCTCTCTTGTCATGCATATTTTAAAATGCTATTTTAATAACTGAAGGCTTGATGCTAAACTTCCAAACTTTTAATGTTTACACAACATACAAATTAGACCAATTTTGACAAGCCGTGAACCTTTGTCAGGTGCACTTACGAGCTTGTTCTGTAACAGCGTTGGAGTTTCAGGAATTGTAATAAATAAATTCATGAAATTAAAAGCCCTGTGGTGAACTCCAGCCAGGGCAGTGGATCAACTGGAGGCTGTCTGCCTGCTGCAGAACACCACTCCATCTTCTCTGATGAATCACTGAGTCGTGCATGGCATTAATAAACATGAGCCAGAGAGCAAAAAGGGTGTTACCTAGATGTAATGAACTCCTGAACTGACTTGGAGAACGTGTCATGCTGACAAGGTGTCATCAACTATGAAGCAAGGCAGGCCCCCTCACCTCTGAAGCCCAGTGATAGGTATTACAAAGCCACTGTTATCTGAACTATTTTCTGTGGAGCCAGCTGTGCATGGTTGCCCCATTAACATTTCATGTGCAAAGAGAAGAGGCTGTGAATGCTTAAAAGTCTCCCAGTAGCTAAACTGCAAAGCTTTTATATTTTCTTTAATTGAAGACTTAGCACACAGGCATGTATGCGCACATAATCTTCAGCCTGGAGATTTCAAGCTGTTAGGTAAATGAAATATTTCAATGAGAACTTTTTGGGTTTTGTCACTAGATACTGTTAGGCCTTAGTAAATTAGGAATAAATACTTGCAAAGAGAGTTTCATTTTTCTTTAGCACTATTTTCTGATGGCAGCTGGGCATATGACACAGTCACAAAGTGAAACTGCTTTATAAAGAAGTGCAAGTACAAGCTCTTCTGAGGCTTGCAGGCAAAACCCTGCAGCTTCCTAGCAGTAGTCAGCAGTATTTCAAACAGTAAGAAGATAATGGTCACTCTAAAAGGTGAGAAATGGATTTGGATGGTGGGATTTCAAAGCCAAGCAGCGTTACAACAGTTGTGACCACATCTGGTTGCAGCAGAGTCATGCCAAAGGAAGGCCTGAATCATAGCCAAACTTGAAGCCTTTATGCATCCCTCTGGTTGTAAAAAAGATGATTTTAAAACGGGTGATAACTAATCTGCACCTGCCCACTGCAGGAACTGCTAAAAAGGTATAGGGCAGATGTGAACCAGCCATCTTGTGGGCAGGAGACTGATTCTTTCAGTATATGGGCATTTACAGAACACTGGTATTTTGGTTCACTTCTATTTTTCCCCTCTTATAATTCGGTGATTATGGTTGTCTCAGGTATTCTTCTGCCCACCTGGAAAACAGTGGGCTGCTCTGATTGTCAAAGGGTGTTCAGTAGTTTTTAAAAAGCCCAGTTCCTTCGAGAGGTCTGGCAGTGAGTTGTATCAGTGTCTTCAGCAAATGTTGGCTTAGGTTTTTGAATGGAATTTAAGGTACTGTGAGCTGTTAATGAACTTATTTTTCAGTCTGTCCCGCCCTCTTGTGAACCCAGATGTTCTGCTTAAACCCTGAGAAGGGCAAAGTGAACCTGACCAGTGTCTGGAGGTGAGAGAGCTGCAAAAAAAGTAACGTGAACTGCAAAAATGGAGAGAAGTCTGCTGCGTCTTTGGTCTTTCTCATGCATTCCTTCAACATGGACAAGTCTTTAAATGCATGTATTTTCTAAAATGCCCCATTTCCCTTTCCCCCTCTGAGGGGAGCCCCCCTCTGGCTCTTGCTAGCCACCACTATCCAGTCAGCCCCTGAGTTGAGCTCCAGCTGTTTAGATCCTTCCTGCTTCATGAATTAATAACAGGGACAAACTCTGAAGGAAGAGAGACGAGGGGATGCAGCCGGAGGAGCCCTGTGGTTCGCACACCGCCACCGCCACGGCCGCTTCAGCATTGGACAGAGCTCTGCGGCGCAGTGGGGCCGGCACAAGACAGCAAACGCCCCAAGCTGCCTTAGGCAGCAGCAGGACTTCCAGAGGCGTGCAGCGTTGGGCCAGCCTTGCTGAGGCCTGAGAGGGTTTTGCCACAGGTACTGGCAGCACCAGCGAAAGGCCATAAGAAGAAATCACAGTAGCTTCCTTGGGTAAAAGCTTCCACCAAATTTGGGTGGGGACTGCAGGAATGTGGTCCTTTGATGGTAATTCAGATAACCTAGTGGAAACTTAAATACTCACTTATAAACCAGTATAAAAATAATACTCCCCATCTGTTTAACTAGTCTTGGTCTGTCTTGTAACAGTTCACTGACCATCTGTTACCGTGGTGTATAGACAGACATTGTGAATCCACTTGACTATGCATTTCAGACTTCAGGTTATTTTTGGTTGCTAGTACATATGGACCATGTTCTGTTACTCTCCATGTGTTTGTTCACAAGGACTTCTCAGCACAAATTTCCCTGGGAGGGGTGTTTCAGAATGGGGGAAGAAAAGAAAAGCAATTAATTTTCTACTTCAGCAATCATAAATAGTTTCTAATATGGATCCCATCTAACTCTCTTTTCCCCCCAGCAAGATGTGTGGATGGATGCAGGAGCCAGGGGAAGGTGGCAACCCAGATGTGAGCTACCTGATTAATGAAGTCACTGTCAGGCATGCATGGTAAAACTCAGACAAAATGAATCATTTCAGAGTTTTCTTATCGGTGTTTCTCCTGCCCCCCCTCTTTCACAAGCTTAAAGGTTGGGCGGGGTGTTCAGGCACTTACCCACTACCTCAGTGCTTGTTAGTCTGCATATGCAACAGGTGCTGTAAATTAGAATTGCACTTAGCCAGTTGGATGCATGTACAGGACCTGCTTGTGAGAAAAGCTCTTGGTTTTACCAGTGATGCTCTTGGTTTTATTAGTGATGCTCTTAGTAGCCCAAATCAGAGTAATGGCTTCACCAGGCAAAGATCAGGGGAAAGTGGCTACTTTCCAAGCAGCATCATGAAAAGGAGCTGTTATTTATTTGGGCTTCTTCATGCTGCAGATCACCATTTGTCTCTGGATCTGTGATGTGTTGCTGTTTTATTGACCCTTACAGAGTTCAGTCTTGGTGAAATGCATTGGAAGCAAATTTTTCCTAAGATCATAATGTTGTTGCTTGCAGACAGCTTCCAGGCAGGGGCTTCGTAGTCCAGCAGAACTGGAAGGATGTTGTGTGCCAGAGCTGGCTTTTCTTCCTGCCTCTGTTTTACAACAGGGTAACTTCATTCATGTCTATAGTGCTCCTGCCTTTGGGTGGCATGAGGTGGAAGTGAAAATTCCACAGTGTAACCAGGTATGAACTAGGCAGCCGTGCAGCTGCTAGGCAATTAAGATAAATGTTGACATAATCTCCATTCCTTTGATGGAAGCATTTTAGAAAGGCTGTGCAGGTGGCACAGGAACATTCCAGGGGTTAGTCTGTACTTGTTCCTATTGCTCATAAAATGTTTTGTGCTTTCTTTCTAAGTTAGCTTATTTAGACAAGCAACAGCATCCATTCAGGCATCACCTAGTGCTCTGAAAGAATCAAGTTCAGCTCTAGATCAGCTATAAGCCATCATGGCTCCTTTTGTCAGGAAACCCTTCTAGTACACACAAATGCTATGGGGAAAAGTACAGCAACATAACTATCTAGACGGAGCACTGCCTCAGCAAACTGCTGTTTCCAGACTGGGGAATTGTTTCAGGATCCTACCAAGGCCCACAGTATTATTGACTGTTGAGCAAAAGGGATGGGCTCCTATGCAGTGTGGAGAAGCAACCAAATCCCTCTCATCGGGAACTGATAGCAGTTCTGTGTGTATAACTAACAGACATGTAGACCAAACAGGATCACGGTTCTGCATTAATTATCAGCTAATTTCCCACCTTGTTTTTAGACAAGGCCTACTTTATAAAAATCAGGTGAAAGGATTTCTTGCATGTATTACTTACCAAAGCTTTGTTAACAGCTCACCACCTTTAATTCCTCTCCGTTCCTATTTGTATTCAGTAATCTATCTGAGTTAGCAGTGGTGTGACCCATTCTCTGCTGAAGCCAGACTGCCAGCTTATAGAAATTACTGAAACGAGGCGCCAAAGTAATGTAAGGACAAATGCCTCCCCATACAGATTAGTATGAACACTGGAGGCAGCATTTGAGCGTAATATTGACTAATTATTTAACCATGAGTGGCAGCTTTGAACATTGTGTTCTTTTTGCTTCGCTTCCCGCATTTACTGTGAATCTAATTACGAAGGGAACAAGTATTTCTTCTCAGATCGCTGAAAACACAGCGGCTAGCTTTGGGAAAGTGCATGGGATGCAAAGTGGGGGCAGCCATGAACTGTGCATCAGCTAGTTCCTGTGCTAGAGTTTGTACTAGCATGCTAGCACTAGTACTCACTGAGCAGAGAGAGCAGGTGTTGGTGGGGATCTCGTCTGAAAATCCAAAAGCTGCTGATAAAAGAAAAATACATCTTGGACTAAAAATGCGTAGTTAGAAATGAGCTGCTCAGATTATTAGCAACATGATTCTTTTTCCCTCCCTTTCCAGAGGGCTTGGCTTTTTAATGATGATTCTTTCTGTAATGTTAACAAGAAGTGTCCTCAGTTGGATGCTTTTCAGTAGGGGTCATGTGTACCAGGAGATATGACCCCTAAGAGAGGAATGTAAGCCTCTGGCATTCACCTTGTGTGTAAAATGTCCCTGTTGTGGACAGAAACTTTCCAGGATTTAAAGAAATATATATGTACAGTAAACAGCTGGATCCCCTGAGTGATAGGAGACAACTTTCAGTTGCTTGGAGAAGGCAGATGGTAATCTTACTCTTTCCCTTTCCACTATCTTTTGGCCTCCTAACCCATGAGATGAGAAATAATAGACTTCAGCTCCTAAAAGGGGAACCAATAAATATGGCAGTAAGAGAGGGAATTAATTTTTAGGTGCTGCACTGAAGCGTGTAACACCCTGAGCAATTAGACACATATCTAATAACAAATTTGAGTCTGATCCTGTTTATTCTGCAGACACTAGAGAGAAGGACTGTCTGTTCAAGCGGGTTTGTGCAGTCAAGTCAGACTCATGACACAGCCCTTGATGGAGACTTGTGTCCCAGAGTTACCCTGGACTAACCCCTCTTTGTGCTAAGGAGTACAGACTATCCTGTTGAGGTGGCCTTGTGCCTTGCCTCAGTCCTTTGGAGTAAGTCTGTCTTCACTGTTGGATTTGTCCAGTCCAGAGAACATGTTTTTAGTTCAGCCCAGAGGTGAGCTGTGGGACCCAAACTCATGCATCCTCGCTGTCCATGTGCATATTGCTGGGGTCTTCAGGGGCACCTGTCTGCTTCAGCTGCTTGTGCCAGCTCAGGCTCTCTATAGTTTGTTGGGTTTCTCTTCCATAAGCAAAAAGTCTCCTGGAAGATTTTGCTTGGCCCTGGGGCTCATTCAGAGTTGTGGGAGGCAGCTGGAAGATAGTGAATGCATCAGTGGTGGAACAAAGCTTGCTGGATTGCTGACCATACTCCAGCCTCCCCCCAGCAAGCCTGGCTGCCACACCTATGTTTTTATGGCAGATTAGCACAGTAGTTGTGGCAGGCTGAGGACACCATTGGGTAAAAGACCACATTGCTGCTGCCTTGAGGTGCATTCTTGGAGGCTGGAGTCATATGCAGTATAAATATGTCCTCTTACTCTTTCATCTGGAGTCAGATGATGCCAGGCTATTATATTAAATGCTGTGTTGCAGTATGTACCCTATGGATGACTTTGTGAATGATACTTTTTTCCACAATAAATTAATTTGGAATCCCCTAGCTCTAGATCAGGGTGTTAAAACCAGCTGTAGCCCTTGCTTCCTTTCCATTGAGCTTTATTGAGTTAGCTATGGTTGCTACTTGCTGATTTTCCTCTGTGAGAAATCTACTGGCTGTCTTTTCTGGAAGTGCCCAATGGATGATTTTAACTACAGAGGTTATTGAGACACACCAAGACCAAGAAGTCAAGGTTGGCCTTGAGCTTTTGTCTCTATACCACTGGAAAATTTATTTCTGAAGTAAAATGATTGCCAAAAACCCATTAGATAGCTTGATGTCCTCTGTTCCTGGTTATTTCCAAAGTCTGCTACAGGGCTCTGATCCCAAAACACACTATTAATAAAGTTGCAATTGCTTTGTTTGTTTTAATTTAAGGTACCATTTCTGCAAACACATAGTTGTACTGCTTTCTCTTTGCCCTTGATGCTGAATTGGTTGTGCATATTAATTAAGGTCCATTAGCAGAGCAAGTGCAGAGCAGTGCAAAATGTGACTGAGCCCATGTGCTGTGCTGCAGTCTGCAGTGTTCTGTGCTACACCACTTTTTGATGGGATTTGAAAAATTATGAGTGAAAACATACTCTTCCTTTATTAGCCACTATTATTAGAACCATGTGGCTTGAACTGAGGAATAAAGTGTGCCTGGCATGTATCAACCTAGCATGTCTCTGCAGATGAATATAATTTTTGAAATGTAGATTAAAGGGGAAATGAAGGTGGGCTGGTGTTGTTCACACAATTGCTGTAGGAGGTGCTGGCATTATTTCTCATTTTTAAGGTCATGCCACCGGGTCAGTGGAGCATGACGCAGTGGTGCAGGGCAAGTTTTCTGTCAGAATGCTGATGTACCTTCATACACTTGCATTCAACTTTTTGTATTCCCTCATAAAATGAGAATCATCCCTGTTTGTGTAGAAGTTAACACGTGATGCTACATAACACAAATCCATGGAGGGTATTTGCATATTGGTGTGCTGCTGCTGTGCTGCTGAGCGAAGTTCAAGATGAGACCTTGACCATCTTTGCCTGGCTTGTCATGAGATAAGAAAGCATGCTGTCACACTGCATAAGTCTCTGAGAAGAGACATAAATCCTCCTTTCTCAGAGCAATCTAATTACAAATCACCTGGAGTCAAGAAGAAATTAGTCTTTTGACATACTATTTAGTATTTTATTGTTTTATGCTTCTTGTATTTTTTACAACTTCATCATCAGGTGATGGTCTCTCTTGAAGACAGGACCCTGCAGCAGGTAGAATCCACAGATCTGGACTGCCCTGGGAATTGCATGAGTTTCCCCTTGTCTAGAGCGTGTTGTGAGTACACACACTGTGGACATCTGAGATTTGTGCTGTGCTATTACTAGGAAAATGAAATGCTGCTGCCTCAGTCTCCAGAATTAGCATGTCTAATAGGTTCTCAAACACATACTTTATTTTCCTCCTCCCTGGGATAAGGGGGTTATAAAGCAATCTCTCAAAATCATTTCCAAATCTGTTCTCTCTTGTTATTTCTTAGAATTATGTGAGCTTGTTAGGTGTCTCCTCTCTGCTGCTTTTAGAGTTTAATTAAGTCCCTATTGGTACTGAAGGACATTTCACCAGGCCTGCAGTCTCGGTGCGTGAGTACAGATCTGGGGAACCAGCCACTGATCTGCTCATGCTATCTCCTCATGCGGCCAGGGGCTCCAGCAGTAGGCAGCATATGGGGGCAAACAAGATCCCACTTCCAATTGCCATCTCTCACCTGGCTGCCATCATGGGAGAACCTCATTGACCCGACAGCAGCCACCACCAGCCTAGCATCAACTAGTAGCTAAAAATAATGCAGGGAGGGAAAAAGCACCTAACATCTAAATATCTAATGCCTCAGTAGGGAGTATTGCGTTTCCTAATCATTCATTCAAATTGTTTAAACATTGATTCCAGCATTAGCTGGAAAACCTTTTATTTCCACCTTGGTCATGGGTCTCTCCTTACCCCAGCTCTTTCTTGAGAAGGCAGAAGCTTGCTTTTCCTTCCCTCCTGGTTCTCTAGCAGCCCTTCCCTTGCTTGTGTGCCCTTTCTCATAAGCCCTGCTGCCCACTGGAGCGGTGGGAACACCACGTGGTGCTGAGCCATGTTTGCAGAGCTGTGCTGGCTCCTGCAACAACCTCCCAAAGAGCAGCACGTTTAGGGCAAGAGGAGGTGGCCAGAGGGCACAGCATGGCATTCAGGGCATTGTATCTTGGTGGCTGCAAGCCGGCACAGCTCCCACGAAGTCAACCCGTTGAGTTGCACCACCTGGGCTTGCCACCCACCCGTAATTGTAGCACAGGTTGAATGAAAGAACATGCAGACGTGGAGAAAACGGCGACAGTGTTTTTCTCCCCAACCCATCAGCTGGCTGCCTTTGAAAATCAAAGGCTAGAGAAATTTCTTTTCTCAGGAACTCATGCCAAGCAATCGTGCTCCATTGTTGCCAGCAGATTTGTTTTTGCACACTTCAGACAGGAAGAACGGCACTCTCGGGGCGAAGAAGCTGGCACAGCGCGAGCGAGGTGGGAAGAGGGGAAAGAGCCAGCAAGTGGCAGCGAAATCTGCGGCGGCTTTACAACGTTCCCTAGCAACCTGCGCCCCGGAGAGCCGCGTGCAATGTCTCCTCTTTATCAGCGCAGCTGCATGTGATGTACTAGCCTCGCCATGGTCTGGCTCGCGCTATTTTGGGTTTAAAAACCGAAGCGTGTGATTGCAGTGCTGTCATGGGCATAAGGACTTTGGATTGCTCTCTTGCACAGATGGGAGCAATTCACAAGGAGGGTTGGGAAAGTGACTTTCTGTTCTTGCTTGAATGTTGTCTGGTACCAGCTAGTAAATACCATCTTGTGGCTTAAAGACTTTGCAATGAGTAGATTAGATAGCTCCCCTACCATTTGTTTTCCCCATAAGGTGGTGTTGCAGGGAGGGCTTGTGTGGATGTCTCTGGAATAACAATCCATCTTTCCCTCCATCCACTGCAGACACACGTGGGTCTCTGCACAACAAACACGTGGAACGTTTTTCTGTCTGGGGCACTTATGCTGATCTTCTGAATGCTGCCTTGCCTTCTGTTTCCCTGCTCCTGGCACGACTCACTGCATCCTGTCTAGCTTCTGGGAGGTTTTAATGGGGATTCAGTATTTAGTGCTGGATGGGCATTCCTGTGGACCAGGACAAATGAAGCCCTCTATTTGTCTGACATAAAAATTTACAACCCATACAGTGGGTGCTCTGAATGTGAGCTGCCTCATGCACTTGAAGTCTAAGCTGGAGATGGTAAAAGAAGGGCAGACACTGTGCCTGTTTAGGACCTGGCTTCTTTGTCATACCATTTCTGAACAAAGTTTCTTTGATTTAGCATCTGGAACAAAATCAGAAAGTCATTTAATACTGCACATGGGTTTCCTTTCCTGTAAGCAGCTTCAGCCCTGAAGATGATCCATAGGGCCTTCAGCTGGCTTTGCTCAACTCCGTTGCAGAATATGTCACAACTGCTATCACAATCACAGAAGCATACACAGTAAGGCTGGAACAGACTTGAAGATCTGTCTGCTGCTCAGAGACAGGATCAACTCTGCCTAAGCCATTCTTCACAAATATTTGTTTGTTCCTATTCTGAAAAGTCTCAGTGATGGAAATCACAGACTCTCCCCAGGCAATCACTTCCAACACTTGCTGGCCTCACTGTTTCTCCTCCTCCATGTTGCAGACCCTCTAGTGTGTGAGTGATTTTCATATGTGTGTCCTATACAGGGAGGGGTCCTGATCCCCCTATTTAATAGTGTAAAACTAGTGCAGAGGGGCAAGAAGGGAGCACAGAGAGCAGAATACATAGTTTTGAGGGAAAGAAGAGGGAAGGAGCCCGCAAGTGTTTGATGTTCACAACTTTTTTCTAGGTATGGTTTTGAAAGTTGCTTGGCTCTTAGGAACAAGTGTAGGTGAGAAGGGAGGTGGAGGAGGCGTGCTTGCTCTGAGATACTCTCCAAGAGGGAGGTAGCTCCCTCTAAAAGGAGCAAAGGAGCAAGGAGAGAGGAGGCCCTGACAAACAGGTTAGTCTGAGCTGAGAGGTGATAGCAGGAATCTATGAAAGGCAGACTGAGAGGGGCCCCATAGCGGGGGACAAGGACTTCAACTAAGTAAGCCCTAGAGTGTCACCTGCAAGGAAGCAGGTTTCAATCACCCCTATCCCCAGAGGGTGGGGTCTTTGTCTGCAGTGTTTGCTCTTGGTCTGGTAGCCTGGAAGCCAGTTTTCTCCCTGTGTCAGATGTTCCTGTGAAAGACAAATGCAGCTGAGGGCTCAGGGGGCTGCAGTTAGTCTGGGCCAGGCTTGGACAGCCTTGTTGACTCAAATAGTGCCTCTCGACCAGCCGATGTACACCTGAGCACATTGCTCACTTTGGCACGCTGAGCTAGATCCTCCGCTGCTGTGTAAATCAGCGAGTTCCCTGGAGCGACTCTGATTTGCACCATCTGAATGTCTAGCCCATGCTTTTCAAATAAATTCTGCAAGCAGAATTATATATATCTCTTTGTTTTTCCCCTTCAGCCTTTGCTCAGTCAACCTGTGAGCTCCTTAATCATTAAAAAACAGAAGGGGGGCTGCTGCTGTTGTTGTGGTTGGACAGGGCACAAAAACGTTTCATAAAGTGATCTTTTTAATACATCAAAGTGGTCGAGGTGCACCATTATGTCCAGCCATAGACCTCAGCTGCCTCAGCTTTAATTGTACACGCCACCGCCTCTTTTGGTTTGCTTCATTCTCCACGAAGTACCGCTTGACCAATTAGTGAGATAAGTTTGTCTCTAGCCCAGGAGGTGTGTGGACAGCCGCCTTAGCTGCGTCTCTGTACATGGAGGAATGTTTTGACAGCTAAACATAGATCTTGTTGAGCTGTCAGTTCTCCTAACTCTCCCAAGTGTCTCTTATTTATTGAGCCATCCCAGACTCAAACAAAAGACGGCACAGAAATACAGAGCGTGGCCTTCTGAGCAGGGTGAGTTTCTTCAAGCATTTGATGCCTTGAACAGCCCAGATCATTGGGTCTGTATGTCAGTGCAGTGGCTGAGCCCCCAGGCTGGCAGCAGCCTTAGAGGCTGCAACTGGGGAAATTCAGATTCCCTTCCTTAATGCACAGACTCATTTGGCTGCCAAGATCCTGGGGCTTTTTAAGAGGCTGATGGCAAAGAGGAGAATGAGGGAAAGCAGTAGAATGTCTCTGAACTCAGGGAGCCCTGCATCCCCTTCTGGCTCCAGCACCAACCAGGGAATTTCTTCTCCTTGCTCTTTATTCCTAACCTGATCTGACTTGGAGACAGTAGGTACTTCCGCAGTACACGGCACAGTCCCCACAGCACAAGCACCTATGCACTTATCATCTGGAGCATTGTGACCACTAAGTAGTTCTCCATTTGGCTGGAAAGCGTACCTGTGATGGATGTGGGATCATGCATTAGATGCAGCAGGGGAAGCAGAGGGGCGAGTATTTGACATTTGAACTCCATCTAACCCTTCCATGTGGGAATCCAGTGAGACTGAGGGTGTAGTGCTCTGCTCTGCGTTCCCACCCTCCCTGATGCCCCAGCAAAAACACATACACACATACGCACACGTCTGGAAACATCTGGCCAATCCCATAGCCTGAAACTGATGTGTTTTGGTTAGCATTGGGTAGTTTTTGTACAAGGGAGCTGATTCAGTAAAATGAACTGATGCTGATACCTCTCATTTGCCCTTGCTTTCCTGCTTGCTCCCTGCTCTGAGGATACTGTTAGTCCATCCTTCCATTTCATCCAGCTCTTTTGCACATTAGTCTTCCTTAAGCCACTCTCCTTCATGCAGTGGGTGCACACAGCCCTCTCTCCATGGGCTCTTGCCAGCTCTGGAAGCTGCTAGCCAGGTTGCACTTTCTTCTCCTTTCTCTCTGCCTCATCCCATCCTCTCCTCTGATGCTGGGGTCTGTCTCAGATCCCCTGCTGCACACTGCTTTCTGACTGGTCTTCCCTTCTTCCTCTTCCTGCCAGCTCTTCTCTCTTGCCTTTGTATTTCTGCCTTTTTTAATTGTTATATTTATGTTGATAAAGGCTAATTTCCTCTTTCGCCTGTCTCCTTCCCCTTGTTGCCAGAGCCCTCATTCCAGCTCTGAATGTGCTCCTCTCCCCTCCTGTGGGTCTTCTCTTCCAAGGGCCATCTCCTGCCCTCTCCACAAGCAGGATGAGTAGTATCTGCAGCAGCCACAAGTAGCACAGCCAACTTGGATTTTCACTCCTGTTCCAGTAGGTTGCAAGGAGGAGGTTGAGACCCTTTGAATATTGAATAGCCATGGTGAAACTTCCTCCAGCATTTTTCAATAGCCCCAGACCCCTGCTTCTTTGCCTCCCTGCCACAATTTGGCCACCAGATGGGACGTGCTGGGTCCTCAGCCTGTGGTTCTCAGGGAAAATCATTCCCCATCTCTTACTGCCCTTTTCTCAGCTCCCAGCTCCCTCTGATTGTGGGAAATTCCTGAGCAGGGACAGTGTTTCAAGGGAGACTTGGAGCTTTTATCTGAGTAATACTTAACTGCCCCAGACTGTCTTTCAGGAGAATTATGACTTTGTTGGGTAATTTCTACTGCTGTGGGCCAAATGAGATATCATTTTCATAAGTACATTGGGTGAAATAAATGATAATCTAGACGACGGGCATTTGCCCTGGCCTTTTTCCCCAAAGTGCAGTATAGAATTTGGCACTGCTTTGTCCGGAAAATATTATTTCTGATTATCCTGAGGTAATTGATAGTGAAACATGTGCAAGTCTCTTCTAAAGCAGCAGTGCTTAGGCTATCAAGATGATGTTCACTGAGGGCTGCAGCCCTCCACTCTCCTAATTCTCTTCTCTTCTCTTCTCTGCTCCTGATGGCACTGTTTAATTTCACCACCTTTTTCCTTACTGCCAAGGTGTCCTACCCTCTGCCTGGCAGCACTCAGGTTCACAGTAGCACCTGCAAGTACAGCTAATGCCTTGTGGACGCAGGCTGCAGTGCGAGTTTGCTGCCACTTTCCCAGACTCTAATGTGGTCAAGTAGTACTAGGTCTGCAAGCAAACTGCCCTCTTTTGGTGGACACCTCTATTTCACGAAAGGTGAGAGGGACTTTTTGTTTTAATCACCAGTCATTATGATTAACTCCAGTCTAGTAA
Organism: Phalacrocorax aristotelis; assembly: GCF_949628215.1. Classification (NCBI taxonomy): domain Eukaryota; kingdom Metazoa; phylum Chordata; class Aves; order Suliformes; family Phalacrocoracidae; genus Phalacrocorax; species Phalacrocorax aristotelis. Next base: position 17,277,689 of record NC_134282.1, on the reverse strand, counting down.
TTTTGTGAAGAGGCCATTGTCCTAGCTTGGGCTGGAGATAACAGAGAGGTCAGGGCTTGCTGGTAGAAGTGGTACGTGTGAGCTGCCGTGAGCCTCAACACTGACAGTCCGGGTGATTGCTCCTCATGAATTAAATAACGCATCTTTGCAAATGGTACTTGACATGATGTTAGATGGCTGAGCTGGGATTCAGGTGACCTAGAGATACCTGCAGAGGGCTCTTCATGAGGAGGCTTAATTGTTCTGAATGCAGTAAAGCTTCAGTCTCTTAAAGGTGTATAAACCAATTCAGCAACAAAACCATCCACATAGATGTTATAAAATTAGAGGGTCTCTGAGGCAGAAATTAGAGGACGAATTATCTTTACTGCTTACATATAGTCTTGAGCTGTGTCAGTACCCTTTTAATACTCTTCTCTACAGTCTTTCACCACAAGTCCTTGAGATGCAAGCAAATGAGCTGTCCCTCCGACTTTGAAGAATAGCAATCTTCTCATGGTTATTTGCAAATTCTCTTTTCTCTTGCATCACTGGGAGAGTTGTCATTTTGAATATTTTTTTGTCGTGCTTGGAGCATGGCTCAGCTGAGGGGCAAGCACAGTAGATGGCCTGGGCAGAATCCAGATGTCTGGTATGTATGTTAAGTTTCTGCCTCCTTTCCCCTGACTCAAGTCACCTGAGAGACTGAAAGTCAAGTGAAGGATCGTACTCAGCACTTACACCCTCTGACGTGTTCGGAGCTCCCCATCGCTTTCCAAAGGAACTTGTACTCATTTTGTTAAAAGTGTTGGGAGCCTCCAGTAAGCACTTCAAGAAACATGGCCTGTGCAGGGCTAAAAGAAAAACAGCAAAGCTCTTAGAGCAAAAGCAGCCACGCATGAGGGAAAGAGAACAAGTGATTCTGGGATCAGAAGATAAGTAAAATGGAGAAATTTTCCTGTCCTGAGATAAGGAAGAAATTTGAGTCCAGCATAAATATAGTTTGCTTTTGCCACACTATTGTTTTCGCTAATATTATTACTTTTATTTATACAACAAGACCACCGAGGGGCATGTTGGGAGACCTTTGTTTGTTTTGAAGATGTTATAATCTCAAAAGACAAAACGTAGGCACATATGAGTGGAAGGAGGGAGAGCTTTGACTACCAAAGATAATTAATAATAGTCATAATTTGTACTTATTCAGCATCTTTCATTCAAGGATCTCAAAGCATTTTGTAATGAAGAGTTCATTGAGACTCTCAAACTCTCTTGAGACAGCCAAGCATTATGAACACCATTTTTAACAGCAGGGTACAGACTGGTTAAGAACATTGCTGAGGATAAAACTCCGGAATCCTGCCCTCCAGGATGCTGAACCAAGCACCCACTCCAGTCTGAGAAGCTGTTTTTACTGTAATTTATATGTGTAGTCTTTTAGTGTTAAGCAAAATGTGTAGTCTTCATTTAAGTCACTGGTGTCCTGGGAAGTGTAATGGCCCATGTCACAGTTGACTAAAAGTGAGACTACAGATAGTGGGTTAAACACATTTGGTTAACCATTTGTTTGCTGTTATAGTTTTCATATGAAAAAAGCTTAGATTGAAACCTGTCTTGGTGATGGAAAGTGATGTGATTTTAACTTTCTTTGTGTATTAAAACAGAAACCCAATTTGCATATTTTAAGTATCTTTTCTAGCATATTCAGGCATCTGGCAAGAAAGCTATATTTAAACTGTTAATACAGTATGAATGCAAGTTTCACATGCAAAATTAGTACCATAAAAAATGTGAGATTTATTTTTCTTTTGAAACAAGTGATGCCCCAGCACTTCTGTTTTTGTTACCTGATAAGGCACTGCAGCTGGGACAACCTATTTTTTCAATAGGCGACGAACCTGAACCGCAGGGCAGGTGGTGCTCATTGCACAAACACCCAGTCCAACCCCCAGCACCACATGGTGAATGGCGGTGAGCTCCCTCGTCGCTGTGGTCTGCCAGAGAAGGCACTGCACCAGAGGTGTGCGTAAGCCTGTCACACAGTGTCATTTTTCAACATCTGAGAAGATGGTTGAGCTCTGCCTTTGTGAACTGTTTTGGAAAAGAGAAACTTAAAAAGAATAAAGCTCAGTCATTTCTTTGTGTTTTAGGGCTGCTTCTGGAAGGGTAGGTTTTGGAAGGACAATACTTTTTTCGGTAGTTTTATTGTGGCAATGAATTGTCTGGGCTACTTGTGTACTGTGTGAGCAAACACATCTCTTTTCATCAGTATGAATTTTGAGCATTCCCATTTTTACTAGGTGTGCCCCTGTGCTTGTCCTATAAGATGGGAATGTGGCTTCCTTGGTAGGAAGACCATGAGCCCCACTTCAGAGTGCTACTTGCTGTTACCAGAGTCCCCCACAGCTCTATGTGTTTCAGTAGTGCTACCTTGGATTTACACAAGGGAGCTCTGTACAGGTCTTGAGGCTCATCATCACCCCAGGGAAGAAGCCCTAGATGGCACTATGTGCCCCAAGATGTATAGCCAACGTGACAAGAAGCTAATTCAAACCCATCTACAGCACTTCCCTGCGCAGCTTGGGACTGTCTGCTCTGCTCCTATGGATGCTTATGGCTCCTCTCTGAAACTGAGAATTTGACCTGCTGATAGTAGTAAATATAATGCTCAATTAATTAATGCTTTGAAGGCATCCCTGGAAGCCTACAGTTTTATGACATAAAGAGGAGGGGAATCAATAAGCAGCCTATAGGCTCTTTACTGCTGGTGATGATACATGGGAATGAGAGAGTGCTTGACCCTGAGCCCAGAGAGATGTGGCAAGGCAAGCAGCTTAGAGCAGAATAAAGCCTTCAATCTTGAAACAAATAGACGAGTATTCATAGGACCTCCTGATGTAATTTTATGAAGCAGACCAAGCTCTTCCAGCCAAAAACATAGGGCTAAAATGATGCAATCTTTTTATCCATATATTGGTATAATGGTGATGCCTCATTTTCCCTCTCAGCAGTACCATCCAGCTTGTGCCTTGAGTTCCTGTTTTTTTTAAATGTGCCTAAAATGTCTGTTACCAAAGTAAGTGGGGTTAATAGGAAAATACAAAACAAAACAGCCTGCTCCCCTTTTCATATGATAAGCCTTGACAAGTAAAGTGTATTTGTGTAATGATAGGGCCAAGAGGCCTCAGGCAAGATCAAGCACTGCTGCACTTGTTTCCATGTATACATTTAAGCACCAATGTGGCTTTAAAATATAGTATTTTATAGGTGTTGTTCTTTGAAATATAGTTTAAATCAACTGTTTCCTGAGATAACATGTAAAAAATTTATTACTTGGAGATCTGTTTGGTTTGCTTTTTCTAATGAGAAATGGCCAATGTTGCTCCATAAAAATCTAGCTCACCTCCTGTTAACTCTGAATATATAAACAAACCTCGGTGTCCAGCAGAAATGGCAACTCTCCATAATAGAAGTGGAAGCTGTCATTTAACACAGTCATGCTCAATGCAGAAGCAAGCAGCATAGTGGTGTGTTTACAGATTATCCAACTTTTATAACACCTAGTAAAAATAACCAGCCCTTCCAGATTCAGAACATTAGCGAGAATGTGAGGAATAGCAAGAAAAGCTACTTAGTCTGTTTGTGTATAATAGAATACAAACAATCCAAGGACAAAACAGTGATGCTCATTTATTGCTGTGCTTGATGATTAATAAAACACTCTGTCTCTCTGTAGTCACTTATATCGCAGAAGCTTTGAGAACTTTGCCAGCACTGATTAATTAAGAGAGAAATATTGTTAAACCCATTTTACAGAGCAGTTAGGGTGCACGTACGGTGATCCTATTGAATTCAGTAGCAGTATGCAGAGACCAAGATTTTGTTTTCATGACTATAAGCTAAAACCTGGGTTCCATAGAGTTGAAACGGGCATCTCTATGAGCAGCCTGATTTTCAGAACTCCTGGGAACTTCTCAGCTATTTAATGATTTTGCATTCTGGCTCTATTCTCTTCCTTTTAAAACTATCAGACAAGAGACCTCCTCTTCCACCTGCTTAAATCCCAGTTTCACAGTGTAAGAAAAAAAGATATTTGGGTGAAATTGCAGGCTGTGAAGTTAAACCAGAGAAAAATATTTTTATTATTATTGCTCAAATTCTGTGTAAATTACTGTCACAAGGGATCATTGGAACTAAGAGCTTAGCAGGATTAGAACAGGACCAGGAATGTGCATAGATAGCTAAAGTGAGGATACAGTTACAATAATGAAGTTTAAAAATAAAGAAAAAATCCTCTAGAGCTTTGAAGTAGTTTTGAAAGTGTCCTATTTCAAAGCAAGCTGGTGTTTTACAAATGAGGGCTCTGCTGACAGAGCTGCCTGCTCTGGATTGCTGGTTTGCTGTGGAAAGCAGTGGCAGGGCAGGTAGGCAGTGTGCAAACCGGGGGCTTATCCCACTCCGGCATGTCCCGGAGGAGACCTCGCCCCTGCCTGCCCAAAGACTTGTGATTTCGGGCTGCTCACATGGTGGGAGGTCACTGGCTGTCAGTGGGTACCTCCTCATGCAGGGCAGCTTCTTCAAGTGATCTCGATGAGTTATTCTCTGACCAGGAATAGACCAGGAACGTGCATGTTGCAGGGAATCTAGGCAGAATTGTCTTTTCAGGAACCTGTATGTACTCTAGCAGCTGTAACTTCTCACTGAGAAAATAAATTAAATATTTTAAAATATTTTTTCCAGTGCATATCCTCTGGAAGAGAGATCCGTTGGCCAATTATAAACTGAATTACAGCTGCAGGCAATCTTGGTATTTCTTTGGGAGCTCGACTCATGAGAGATGTGGCACCATGATGGATTTTTTGGTCTGAAAGTTTGCGATTGTTTTGGACACTCAATAACTTAAATGAAAAAGTATGGTCTTTGTCAGACCATTGAATAAAAAATGTGCTGCGATGCTATTTAACTGTTTATTTAACTGATGATCAGTTTTGGTAAGTGAAGTGAGAGGGAAGTGCTAACTTTATGCAGATGAGCAAGAAGAAAAAAATGAAAGGGAAAGTATCAGTGAAAGATGTTTCTGGCTGTCTTTCAATTCCAAATTAGGCTAATTCTACCTTCTGAAAAGAAGATAATTTCCACGTTTCTGTAATTGGGAACACATAATTGAAGTTATTTTCTCTCAGAGAGAAACAGCTTCTTCTACAACACTTGCAAATGGACAAGAAAAATGACCATATACAGTGCACTCTGAATGATGGTGCATTCATCACAGTGTCATCTTCAGATGTCTTTGCAGATTTTGAATTGTGGTTTTTACCCATTTGGGTAAAAATTTATATGTGGATGAGGAAGGTTCATGTTTGTGACTGCACCTCACTAACTGCAGAGCTCCCTTTTCTGGACAGCCATTACATCAGAGACAGCTGATTACCAGTGAGGTCTGGGGTAGAAAACATGTGCCAGAGAAGCACTGAAACACGTATCAACTTCGCATACCAAAATAATTATTCAGTGATTCCACGCGACTGCTTCTTTTGACCTGGCTTTTTAGGAACTGAACTCTAATGAGGAAGATGAGCCAGATGTTGTTGCAGCGCTTTGAGAGTGGCACAAACAATTAAATCACTTCCTTTCGTTTGTAGCATGAAGATATTTTCTGCTGTGGTGTTTAACCCTGGGAATGCTGGCATTTTTGTAGACATCCCATTAACTAAGCATGCAGGACAGTGTTTCTTAGTGAATGCATTTGCATCTGCACATGTAACTGCAATCGTTGTGCTCTTCCATGAGGTTGCTTGGTATTTGATGGCAGTAGCAAGGGTGGGACTCGGGTGCTCCTGCTCCCAAAGCATGCTGGCTTTTTGTCAACTAAGGCTCTTTTCCATTTTCATGGGTCAGTTTATCATCCCTGACTTTGCTGGGATTAGTGAGGCAGAGGGATGCTTGGAGGATTTTGGAGGCCATGTTGCAATTTGGCCCCAGCTTTGACCTGTCTGTAGCTCAGAAATATATATTTATGTGCATCGAGGCATAGTGGGGAAAATGCATGAAGATAACTGTGGTAGATTAGACAGAAATTGGATTTCTAGGCAGCCTTGATCATTTTACAGATCAGGAGAAAATAGAGGAAGTTTAGTAACAACAACACAGCTCTGTTTTGTAAGGAAAGCCAGATTTATATTTTTTCCCTGACCTAACAAAGGAGGAGGAAGGAAACTGTTTTGCTGGAACAAGCATTTTAGATTGGGCTAAGGTTACACTTTTCTGTCTATGTGTGTGTGCGTGCGTGTCCCAGCAAACTCAACAGCATGTTCATATGCATGAAATGCATTTTCCAGGAGGCACATAGTCAGCATGTGCCATGCAAGGAGGAAAAAGATATGCCTAGCACTGCTTAAATGTTGGTCAAAAAGGCATAGCATTTTAGTCAAAATAAGTTAAAGCATCTCATAACAATGTGGTTGGTGTTTGTTATTTTTGCTGACATTGGGTACTGGATAAGAAATCTGCCTGGTTTGGAAAAGTGCAATGTAGATAAAATACGAGAGCAGCCTATTTATTGTGTGTACAAGGCAACGTGGTCTCCAAAACCAGAGAAAGTCAGACAGAACTGAAAATCGGCAGATTTTGGTCTTTCCTTTTAAGTGGCACAGCTTACTGAAGTGGGCACGAGCAGGGCCCCCAACTGGGCGGTGTGGGAAGCTGGCATGGAAGAGAGGGAGAGGCTTCACACATTGCCTGCCCAGGGTGTCCTGCCGAAGCCTGGCTGGTGGTGGCCTGCAGATGAGGTGCCTTTGGGTCAGGGAGTGGCCAGCGTAGGTCTGCAGTGCTGAGGCTGGCCCCGGTGGGCTGTGTGCGAGGCTGAAGATGTGGGACTCGCAGCAGCCTAGCTGCAGGTTTTGTCTTTGCCTGAGAGCCCGCATGTGATGATGGGCAAATCACTTCAGCTCCATGCATCTTGCTTCCTTTTTCTCTGAACAGACAGCCGCTCGTGCCTTCTGTTTTGGTCCATTTCTATTATAAGGCCCAAGGGTAAAAGCAGTGTTTCAGATTATGTGTGGACAGAGCCTAGCAGAAAGGCTGGAGCATGGTGCTTCCACGTGTCCGTGCTGCAGTGGTGATTGCTAATGGGAGAAATACAGGGATGGGGCCATCATCAGCTTTGTGCTGTAGTCTTCTCCATGTAAAGTCTAGGGAAAGAGTCTCATTTGATGGGGTGGCGATGGTCATTCCTTCTGCATGGAAACTGAAATAGGTACAATAGATGGAATAATATTTTAAGAGGCCCAGTTGCCAGATTGATTTCTCAAGCTAATAAATCCTTGGCTGCACTTGCTGTGTTAAAATATACGTTCGGGCAAGATTCATGATCAGGTCTTAGGAACGAGAGAGCAAAGGAAGAAAATAGGTTGTTCCAAGATTAAATGTTTTACATTTGGCACCTTTAATTGGCTTATTAATAAACCTTTTTTTAGGGTTATGCTATTTATTATTTCTAATGAAATAGTTGTCGACTGGTCTTCTAAAAACAGCCACAAAGCACTGGCAAGGGCATCTGAGTGTGCTGGGTCAAGTACCTGGCTCTGAAACTCCTAGTCGTACGAGTAGCCTTATCCCCTCCAAGATTACATATCCCACAGAGACAGCACTTACAGGACTTGGAAAGCAAATACAAGGCCTGTGCACCATACAGGTCTGTCTCCCCATATTAAAAAAATAAAGTTGTGGTAACCCAAACTCATCAGCGTGGTTGCATTTGTACAGTAGGGTGTACTGAGGTGTGTCTGGACGTTCAGGATTTCCAGATGCTGAACACCTTCCTCAGAACAACTTCTAGGCATCCAGAAGTCCTGGACAAATGTACAAAATCCTTCAATATTGCTCAGAACAAAATCCCTGAGCAGGAAAATAAAACATCTGAACATGTGGCAAATAGACCTCACGCAGCCCTCCAGGGAAATTCATCCAGCCTGGGGCTTATTCCAGGTGTCCTTTCTTCCAGGGGACCATGCCACCCACCTCCCTTGTGCACTGCTGCTACTCTGTTAGAGAGCAGTTGGCGGGCAGGCAGCGGGTGCAACTGCCCTATTGCATGTGCGCGGCAAATCCAGCACTTCCAGGGAGTGCGGTCGTGCTCATGGGTGCAGCACCTGTGAGATAGATCAGGTCAAGAAGTGAGGGGGGTGATGGTGTACAGCTTAGCATGGGCCCTAGGAAAATAAATATGAAAAGGTCAGGAACATGCAAGTGTTTGGTTTCTGGGAGTGGATGATTGAAGTATTACTGCTAAGCGCCGTTTTGAGACCTTCTCTACATTGATTGATGTCTCATTTGAAATCTCCTTCTTGCCTGAAAGAAAAAAGTGTGAAAGCATTTGGTTAATTCTCTTGCAGTGCTTTAAAGCTGCTGTTCCTTGTTGAACATGACTGGCTCAATAAAGATTCATCATGTCAGTGTAATCTCTCTAAGCCAGAAAGAGGTGGCCAGTGGATTGTGTCTTCAGTGATTTTACATTTTCTTCCCATATGAGTAGGTATGGAGCATGGAAAAATGCTTCCTTGTAGACTGAGGCTCATAAGTTTCATATCTAAGGTCCAATCTTTGATGAAGGCAGCAATTAATCAATGAAATCACTTGCTTTACCGAAATGCTGCATTTCATAAGTTAGTTTTCACATGCAAGTCTTTCAAGAAAGCAGTGCATACAAGGAAAGCTGGTGTCAGCATTTTTTAATCCTGCAGTGACCAAATTTCTCATTATGGACACCAAACTTAGCTTCTTCTAAGAAACTTCTAGGCATGAGACTATTTCTGTGCTTCTCAAGAAATGCCCGTATTTCTATGGTTTTCCAGGGAGAAGACTCATTGAGAGAGACTGCAAATACTGCATGCCAGCTGTTAGCGTATGAAGGCCAAGAGGTCTTGGTTTCTAAGCACATATTAAAACATTTGTATCCCTAGTACTAAAAATCTGTGGACCAGCTCCTACTCTCACTAATGTTAACAGCAGGATTTGTGTCAAAACAAACAAAAAGAGAACATAACTAGCAGCTCGGGATTATCTATCTTTGTCAATATACTCCACCACTGTAGGAATGATTGTTCTAGCATCTTTTATATTGCGTTGTTAAGTGATGGGAGCTTTTGCCAAATCCAAACTGAAATGCTTCCAAAGCCTTTTTCAGTGTTGGAAAATGTTTGTATCAAGTTATCCTTGGAATAATTTTCTCCTTTTATTTATTATTATGTGCTACCCAGTAGACAGCTAATTATGAGGCACAGAATACTTCTCATTCTAGGAGGATATACAGCACTTCACTGGATGTTTTTAGGAGTCCGTTTTCATTACACTAAATGAGATGTTTACTAGCGTGAATTTTTGTTTTTAAAAAAAGCAAAAATATGACAAAGAATGAAGTTCAACACTGAACAGCCAATGTGCCCTCTTACTGTGGGCGAATGCTTTTATACCACATCACAGACTGTTTGTCTTCTCTTTTTCAGAGTGGGTATCCAAGTTCCGGACCTGCATCAAGCACTCCTGCCTTCAGGCCTGAGGATGAGCTGGAACATCTGACCAAGAAAATGCTGTATGACATGGAAAATCCACCCTCTGATGACTACTTTGGTGAGCATTGCCACGTCATAAGTGTTCGTAGCCCCTTTCTGTATTTACCAGGTTCAGTAACGGGGAGGCCTGGCAGCTGCACTGTTAATGTAGTGACATTCTTATTGATGGATTTGCTTTCCATGCTTGGGCTGGATGTGCAATCATCCGTAGGAGTTCCTCTGTAATTTCAGCATAAATCTCATGCTCACTTGCTGTATGTTTATAGTCTTTCTGGTTATAAAGTTGAATTTCTCAGTCTCTGGTTCATTTTCACACCATCTGACCCCAGCTTCTAGGCTATAAGACTGAATTCAGGTGCAGTGCACTGTCTTGCCCACCTGCCCCATCCCTTCTCATTGCAGCTGCAAAAAACCTGGCAACATAAATGTGTTCTGCTCCCAAGGCATGGATTTTCATTTTCTGTATGCTGGCATAGATTAAAAGAAAGTCCATTTTGAGTCAATCAGGTTGGTTTTACATGGGAACCTGTTAGCCCAGAACTGGGTCCAACAAGTACGAGGAAAACAAATCTGAACTGATTTGCTCATAACCATGTCATTTCCTTGCCTGGAAAAAGATAAGCAGCTAATTTCCTTCTTAAGTGGTATAGAACAGAATTTTCTGAGACATCTATAGGCGTAAAATATATGTCTTGCCTTTATATAAAACACAGGTGATATGGCCTCTGAACACTGAATTAAAGTCAAGAGCCTTGGGCACATTTGGTGCATCTTGTCTGTATGCTTAGTTTCTTACAGGCTTGGGTGATAGTGTTGTTAGGAAACAAACTGCTGTAGTTTGTACAGTTAAAGACTAGGGTAGGCCATTCATTCTGTGTTCTTTATCTTCCTTCATTTCATCTTTTCTTAAAAACTTCATTTAGATTGCCCCCTAGGTCTATTTGCTATAGATTTTATTTGGACCAAAACATTTCTGGCTTAAAGAAACTTTCGTGGTTTGGTTTAATCAGAAAGCAGGTGGGACCAAGGTTTCACTAATAAACAAGGATCTTGCAGTGACAAGTATCTGATTACCTGAGAAGGTCAAGATGTTCTCATCAAACAAACATTGCCTGTGAAGATAGGGTTGATATAAGACCCCATTCTCTATCAGTACCTTCTACCTTCTATGGTCTCCACCCTCATCTCTTCTGACATTGATAGTCATCAGAGTTGATGACTAGCACAGATATGAGGTGTGAGCAAGAATGACTAACTGAAGAGAGGATAACCCCAGAGCATTTTCTATGCTGCTGCGTTTGACTTCATCTCTGCCCCCATCCATTTGTGTTCGCTCTCTGATATTTTAAAAGCGAAGCAACAATCAAACAAACATAACGTGTTTAGCCATTAGCACAGGCAGGCAAGAGGGAGAAACCTTTTTCCTGTTCCCTTCAGGCAAATGGCTGAAGCCCTGAAGCATGAGATTTTATTACAGTCATTTTCTTAATGCAGAGCTGTGAGTGGCAGGAAATGGCTGATGGACCAAAGACCACGCAGTTCTCCTCATAGCCCAGGAAGGTAGGCAGGTGAACAAAGAACCTGGAGCTTCACAGGATCCAAGGTCAGAAAGGCCTTGCCATTATACTGCCTAATGTCCTACTCTTAGTTTCTCTCAGAAACATGATTGAATCATGACTTAAAAAAAAAATTTCATCTTATCTTAAAGACTTCAAGCAATGGTGAGTCAACCACCTACCCTGATAAGCTGTTCTAGTGATTAATTTTCCTCACAGCTCAGAAATTGCTTCCTGAAGTGCTTTAGTTTTGTTTAGTGCTTGTATTTATGAAGCTGAAATGCTTGGGTTTTGCAGGCTAATACTGTACCACTGAGATGGCTCTTCTCTGAGAGTGTGGCGCATCAAAGTTTTTTCATCCAAAAAGGACACATAGCTCAAAGAGTTGGAATGCAAAGTGTCTCAATGTTAGGTCATCAATTTGGCTATCAGATGGGAGGTCAGACTGATGCCATGCCAATAGCTCTTAATTCAGCAGGAGACAAGAAGATGGAAATGAGGTTCCAGAGCATTCAGAAGTTTTGCCGGTGTTGTTTATATAAGCAGTAGCATGACCAAAGATGGAATAATAATGCATGATAGAAGCTGGAAAATGAAAACCAAACTCCAACCCTAGTCCTACCTTGGGCAGGTGATGTTTAATTACAAGGTGCACCTAATTCGTCTTCTAGTTGTACTGAGTCTATGCCACTGAAAATCATCTCTGAAGAGGTATCCAGCCTTGGATTCTTCATGTGCAGAAGAACCATGTGTTGGGCTGAATTCCTCCTCAGCTCTCTGAGCATGCTGTGTCCCATGAAGCCACTTGGGAGACACAGCCACAACTAATTATATACCTACCAAGAAAACCATAAACCAAAACCAGCAGTCCTGGAGCAAAACTGCTTTTTATGGTTGGATGAAATCAAGGAGGTAGGCTTCCCTCGTCCTCCTAGGTTTGTTCCAGCCTGAGCTACTCCCAGAGGAAGATGGTCTCTGGAGTGAGAGCGGGTGAGGCTTTTTGATGCGGCAGTGCAGTCAGGGAGTTTTGTCCTAATTCTGGCTATGTCAGAGCTAAATACCCATCTACTTGAGCTGTCAGCCAGTGCCTTTCAGTAACTTCATGCTCACGTGGAAAGAGCAAATTAAGTGTGGGAGGGAAAAAAGAGTCTTTCAACTTTGGTTAACTGTCTCAACCAATATCTCTGCCTTTGTTCTTATTTGTTGAGCATGGTAGCGTGGATTGTACAAGATTCATATGGCACATTGATCAAATAATCAGAAAAAGGATAAATGGGCAGAGACATTGACTCTGATTTGCATTAAATATCTTCTGCCTGAGGTCTAAATGCCATGGTAATTGTAGCACACCAGATAGCTGTCAGCTAATCACTTTTATTAGTTTGAATTTAGAAAACTGGATTTCAGCATATTAAAAGTTGGTTAAGAGCAGATAGGTTTTGAATTGAGGAATCTAGTTAACCTTGCTAGAAAGCTGCAAGGCGTTATATTAAGTCATGAAAATAATTTGTTGGAATAATTACATTTGAACTGTCAGGCTGAAGAAAGGTCATTTCATTTGGCCCATGAGTACTCTGGGATCTTTTCTGTAACCATCTTCTTTCTGCAGTTTCATTTACCATACCTCTGGTTTTCGATCAAGCCATCTTGATTCAGGAGTGGGCACAGTGCAGGTTCCTGGAGGGGGAAGAGGAGTAGGAGCCACTACAGTTGTCTCTTTGCCCTGGAAATGCTGTCTGGTACTGCTGGCAGACCAGGTGAACTGAGTTCAGGAGCAGGACAGTTCCATCAGGTCTGTGCTCACTACACCTCTCTGCAGCTTCCCTAGGTGGAAATTCCAGAAGGTGGTTTCAGAGTTGGGGGAACTGTTGAGCCAGTGATCACTTATGCAAGCACACACTGCTGGCAGCACAGCATGGTTCACACTGCATTCCTGGGGAGCCCAGGTTCAAGGTGAGAGCCAGAAGCAGCATGCTGGAGACATACTTCGGTGCAGCAAGATCGGTTTGCAGCTATTTGTTGCCTAGACTTAGCACAGCAGCACTGGGAAGTCCTCTAGCTGCCATTGGCAATGCAGTGCTTAAGCATGGAAATATCATCACTAAGCACAATAATTAAAAAAAAACACCACACTTTGAATTTTTATGAGTTAAACATGCATGCTGGGTATTCTGCCTAATTTAGTTTTGTTGAAAGGCCACGCTACCATACTAAGTCTAAGCACCTCGATATTTGGTGTATGTCCCCCCCTACCCTCCTGTAGGTTATGGAGTGACTTATGGAGTGCCTTATCCTGGGAAGTCCTTGCCAGATCAGCAAATTGAAGTGTCTTAAGTCTAAGTTACTCCTCCTTCTTTGCTGCTGATTCAGTTGCTGATCTGTGGTAGTTGGCTGTCTTTAATCAAATCCCTTTGTATTAGAAAGGATTCCCAAATGTGTTATGCACTGTGCAGTGAGGATGGTTTCTCTCTGTCACAGCCCTCCCCATTGTTCAATGTGCTATTGCAGATAGGTATGTCTGATCTGTTGAAAAAAAAAGAATACTTTGTGGAGTGGAAACTGGGTAAAGTTGGGGGTGTAGAAATGGATATTTACGGGAGATTAGGATGAAACTATCAAAATTGTTTGTTGGCCACCACAGAGAATTAAAGCCTTTGATTTTGCATTAAAAAAAAACCCAGAATGCACACACACAAAGATTGCAACTGTTCTAGACCACTGTTTCAAGTCTTATAGAAAGAAATTGCTTCTGGCAGCTTATTGGTCTCTATCACCATGCAGACAGTGCTGATTAAGACTGGAAAAGTGCCATCGGGGCCCCTCATCTCCTGTTGCCTTCTGGACTATGTCCCAGCTGAGTCACTCCCCAGAGCAGAGGAGTTTCCCTCAATGGTGGGAAGAAACTTTTGCTGGTATTTTACCGTAAGTGCTCAGAGCTACCAAAGGAACTACCAGTTTATGTATTTGATAACGTAGCAGTCTCCTTTTGTAGTTCCAGTGTGCTATAAGAATGCACAGGGGGGAAAGATGGTCCTGTTGAAAATACTCATTTGTGCAATAAAGGGACCTTGATTTGTCTCAGGGCTGATAATTTGGGATATGTAGTTTTCTTATGTATATTTGCTGTACGCTCTGACTTTGACAATACGAGAGGTGTTGTGGAGTTAGGCTGAGGAACAAGGCCAACAAGCAGGATGCTTGACTTCCTTTTCTGCTTCTCATCCTGGCCTCTTGTGAGACTTGGCAGGTCATTTTACTTTTCCAAACTCCCTTTTTTCCCTCTTTCACCCTATTTGCAGGGTACCTAATCTGCATAGTCCTTCAGACAGGAGCTAATTAACAACAGCAGTTGTATGAGTGCCCCCCATGGAGAAGCCTTCATTTCCAATGGTTCTTTGAGAAGCTGTGTCACAGTTAAGACTAAAGAACCATAAGTGGCACCAGTATTGAATCTATCAAGGCTCTGTCTACCTTTCCACTCACTGGCTTTGCGTCTCCATTAGGCTTTCATTCATAAGCTAAAATTCCTTCACTAGGACCAGAGACCTGGTGTCCGAATCGTGTCAAAGGTGTTCCCTAATTTTACTTCTTGAGAGGTGGGACATGGGTTAGCAAGTAGCAGTCCGAGTAAGATATGGGAGAGAGTGTGGTAAAGTCCTAGAAGCTTCAGATGAGGAGTCACACTAGGTTGTCCAGGTACGTCTTCCTTCAGTTCATGGTGTCTTTGTTTCCTTCGAAGTGGCACTTTGCACGGAACAGTTCCAATGTCTCTAAATTGAACATGTTCTGCATTGCATTTCAGTTTTTGTTAGGCATTTCCATAGCCTCTGAGAGGCTCAGGTAGCCTCTTAGATTCAACTGAATTGCCACCAGAAAAAGAAAATGAAAGTTATCATATCTTGCCTGTATTCCTATGTCTCTTCTGAAAAGGTTATCATTAAAAGTTGCAGCTTATTATTACAAGAGCATAATTACATCATAATTTTGCATGTAATGTGATGTGTCATCATGCCTTTTGTTTAAAGGCGGGGTTTCTGGTGCAAGATAGAATACGTCCTCATCTGAACAACATCTGGGTCAGAAAATAGTAGGTTAAATTTTCAACGACTGATGAGCCGACAGTCATTTTCTGTTATGTAACCACTCACAAAAGCAGGAAGAACAGACATATAATGGGGACCCTTTTCACCATTTTAGTTCAAGTTATTATTTTTTATGTTCAAGCCATATTCCATCATTTGTGTACAGGCTACGAAGGCTGGGAACAGCCTGCGCTCAGGGAGGTCATAGTGCGATACCATCAACACCCAGCTGCCCTCTTGTGGCCTGCCGCAAGGGGAGTCACCTCCCTCTGATCCCCAGGGGCTTTAATTACCCTGGTAAATGGCTTTCAGAGCCTGTTTCTTCAGTCTCACTTCTGTCAATGCTTGCCACCTCTGTCTAGCTTGCTTTCAGGGAGTCCTGTGACTGCCAGCATTCTTGCACCTAAAGTGCTGATAGAGTTTGGAGACCAAATTTATAAGGACAGTTTCAGTGCAACCTATAGGGTGAATTTTGGCCCACAGTTCCAAAGTGGGAAGAGAAAAAGAGGAGGCCCATGAGTGGTTGGAGAGGAAGATATACTATGTCTACAGGTATTTTTCTCCAGCCATGAAAAAGGCAAGAGAAAACAGGGACACAGAAGCTGAGCTTGTTTAAGTTGCTTTTCAGCATTTGAAAGACTGTGTAAATGGGTGCAAAAGTTTGATTCTTCCTGCTATTGAAGTGATTCACATTCTACTCTGCAGTAGCGGTGGGAAAAATGTTTTGTGAAGCTAAGCACCTAGACCTTTTTATGCCAGGGATCTTAGTCTTATAAAGTCTTGAGTGCACATCTCTTAATGAAGATCAAGCAGATGTAGCAGTGGGGAATGAGGGAATGTCACACTCCTATAAGCCCTGAGCACCTGGTACCCACATGTGCCGGGAGGCAGGACACTTACATTCCCTTTTCCTGCCTCTTATCCACGCAAGAGTGGATGAGACTTTGCATCATGAGTGTTTCTGAAACACAGTCTCTTCAGAGATCAGCGCTGCTTCACAGAAGTGATCTAACTCTTGTTACTGTAGGTGATAAAAAGCCAGCTGGAACAGGTAGGAAGCAGCATGACTTCCTTCGTGTTTTTAAGTCCCTTGTTTAGCTTGAATTGCTGGCAGTCAAGCTAGACGTAGTTTTACTTTTAAACAGAACTGATTTGTTTCAGAGTCATTTAATGGAGAATAAGTGTGGAGTGCCAAGCTAGCATTTTAGCAAAGGGATTTCCATGATCACCTGTGTGCTGTGAAAGAAAGGTGAGTTTCAGGCCATGAGTGGAATTAGGTTTGTCCCAACAATCAGTAAGTGAAAGCTGACAATTTCCTGCTGTCTTCTAAGAGGAGTGAAATGTGATAATGAAATATCAGGGATGTGTCTTTCTAAAGTACAGAAGTATCCTACGGGATTCTTCAGAATGTTTAAAAATTAGCATATCCATGGAAGAAAAATTCATCCACGAGGGTGGTAGACATTTCTTACGTTGTGATAGGGCCCGTACAGCTATGAACTGTACAAAGGGATAGCAAAGCTCAGTCTTCTTCTGAAAAGACTCTTGACAGTGACGAGGCTACTATCCAAACCCCCCAAAATTAATAGTCCTGCAGGAAAACAAAGTAAATCTTTCTACTTTTATATGAGAAGCAGTTTGAAGAGAATCCGGCTTGTTCGTGATAAACTTACATGGCTAAAGTAAACTCTCTGTGGACGGAAATGACTGAAGAATTGATAATGAGCCATCAAGTCTTCTGCAGGTCATTAGTCCGTAGCTAACTCAGGTCATTAAGAAGCGAAAGTGTGACCTACCTTATGGCTGTTTCCTGCCCCACATGAAATGAGTTGGCTGGTCTCAGGGGGGTTCTCTGTGGGTACGTCATCACCTCACTAAAAACCATAAATTGTGGCTCCCGGAGGACCCCTGGTTGGGAATCTCCTCGAGGGGGCCAGGAGCTGGAAGCAGACTGTTAGTCTAGGTGCACGTGGGATGGAGAAGGTTTGTTCTCCTTCTCCTCCTGTTAGATCTGTTTCATGGAGATGAGTGAAACCAGGAGTTTCCATCCAGGATTTCATAAGCACTAAATTCTCACACACAGGTATTTTAAGAGGGAGTGTATGTGTGTATTTCTATGAATGAGTGAGAATATTTTTCTGGATTGTAGTTTTATAGAAATAATTTTCACTTCAGATAGAGCTATGGAGTGTTTTAAGCCTCAGGACATTCTTTTCTGGTCATAACTTATGGCTAAGTTGTGGGGAGAGATACAGGCAGTTTTGGAGCTGGAGTTAGAAACCACACCAGTAGTCATGGACAAATCTTTGTCCCAGTAACATGAAAACAGTTTAATATCTCTTTTTTTTTTTTTTTTGAGTTAGTTATGCACATGACCTGGCATAAATTAACCTTTCTTTTGCTTTTTTGAAGCTGAAAACAGCTCACCTCTTGTTTGAAGCTGGTTGCACAAAATTTGCAGTTGCTTCCATGTTATTTTATGGCTTATTTATACTGCTGTAACATCTAAGGCCTGCTAGGAAGACTGTGGTCATGCTGCACTATGTGCAAATTAAACATGAAGTAGGAAACAGTATGCATCCTTCAGACCTCCCAAACTGAAAATATGGAAAGGACCAGGAAATTATTATTGTTCTTAATTTACAAGCGAGGGGCTGACGGTCAGAGTTTAGATGACTCACCCAGAGTCATGCAGAGAACCAGTAGCAAAGTGGGAATTGAGCCTAGAATTCCTTCAAGTCCCGTGACTTACCCGCAGCCATGACCACATTCTATTTTATGTGAAAACCAACAAAATGGACCCGTGAGCCTTGTCTGATGAGGAATCACAAACAGTCTGAAGGTCTTCCCAGCATTTAGGTCACAGGCCCTGTTTCACATGGCTGTGAAAGTAAGAAAAGGGGGGGAAAGTGCTCTAGGAGCACACTTCATAATTTTAAACTCTGTTAATACTATGTATTCACTAATGCTATCACACTTCAGCATTTAGATAGTTCAAGGCTATTAGGAAAACTGATAATTCACCATAGTAACCTGTTACTTTCCAGTCTAGCAATCACCGTTCCACAGGGGTGGGCGCGGGGCACTGCACGGCATTGGTTTTTTCTTCTTCTGGTGGCGTTTGTCTCATGCTGTCTTTTTTGATACGGTGGTTTGTCTCTTGCCAGTAACTTTTGAGGGTATTTTGAGTGTCATTTGAAGTTTAGTTGGGGGGAAAGGCCAGATTTTATCTGAGAGGGAAATGTGGTAAAAAAAGAATTAAATGGGGCTATCTCATTTGCTGAGTGTTCTCCAGCCTGTTCTCTTCTGATGGAAATGCATCAAAACTGTTTGGTTTTTTTCTTTTCTTTTCTTTATTTTTTTTAAGGAATCGCTTTGACTCAGATTGTGTGAGATGAATCATAACCCACTTTCTCATCTGAGATGTGCAAAAAAAAAAAATTCCAGCTCTGCTGTCAGTGTCAGCATAATCAATACAGAGTGTTTCTTGGTGGTGCAAAGAGGTACAGGAGGATTAAAAGAATGAAAAGAATCAAAAGTAGCCAAACTTCCCTGCTGCTTTTAGTGAGTTGCACTGTTTTCATGTCTGCAAATGCACCTTGCTGTTCAGCATGTCATCTTGGACACGAACACAGTTTTCACGTCTCTGACTACAGCCCAAGGTCACAAGTGGTGCTCAGAAGTCAGGAGACTGTCATCCCAAACTGGCAGGCAGATCACGAGAAGCCAGCCCTGGGCAGACATTTGGAAGGCTACCAGCAGCCAAGAGTAAACCTGTTTTGACTTGAGAAACTTGCTGTTAAGATGTCACCTGCCTGGACTGTGCCAGCGCAGATTTTGTCAGCTGATTAGAAGAGTGTGGCAAAGCACCGTGCCTGTCCTGTGGCCCTGCCTGAGCCAACCCCATTGAGGGAAATGGAAAACTTCAATAGCAATAGGATCACTGTGGGTACAAACCGGAGACGGGAGACCACATCTGATACCTCGTCACCAGCTTTCATTTATGAACTTGCTCATTTGCATTTATTTTTCTTTTTTTCCTTGTGTGTCTGGCAAGGCATACACAGAGATGTAGAAATAGTTGCCTCTGGTAGAGTGAGCTAAAAGTGAGAACTTAACCCCTGAAAAACTATGGTCACAGCACCAGGGTCAAAAGAGGACAGCATAGGTAGGTGTACGTGTTTTAACAATTGATGAAATTAATCTCCACATTGAATACAGTGGTTCAGTACAACTGCGAGGCAGTAACAGACACCTTTGTAGAGAGTTTAGAGGTGTGGGTGCAACCGTTTTCCAAAGTGTAAGAGGACACTGTCCGCAGCTAAAGACAGGCACCTAGACTTGGGATGTGAATGGTTTTCTCTCATAAGACCTTTCCAAATTACTGTCCCAGCCATGCTAAACTATTTGTTTAAAGCTGTGAATCAGTTTTCAGCTGTGTTCAGTTAGCAGCAGTGTGCAGCTTTAATACACAATTTCCTCAACAAATTCTGGTTGCAGGCAATATCTTGAGAGGTTAATAACTTACTGTCTAGTAAGCGTGTGTTCTGATTCTGTCTGTGCTGTCAGGGGCAGACCGGGCGGATGGTGTGCAGCATTTTATGTGAGGGCAGGTTGGAAGTAGGGGAAGTTTTTGTGGGGGTTTTGGTTGGTTTTGTTGTCATTTAAAATTATACTCTGAAAAAAACCCAGCTTTTAAAATGCCACTATTTCCTCATTATCTGCTTGCCCTGAAAGGCAAGTGAATACAGCTGCTGTCTTCCAAAAAAAACCTGCAGAAAGTCCAAAGTCTTTTACCTTTGCTTTTGTCTTGTGTTGATGAATGGCTGGGACGTGACAATGCTGACTTTCCGTCTCTTTTTAACGCAGCGATTGTTTGTGATGGCATGAGCTAAGGAATTGTGTCTAGCTGAGCTTTCCTGGAGGGAGACGTTTGGAAGGAATGCCAATGTGGGTCATTTATGCTCTGCAGAAGACTGTCATGTGCAGTCACCTCTTCTGGACAGGGAAGTCCTAGCAATCATCACTGCCAACATGGAGCTAATTCTGGTCATGTGCTCTCATTGTCATCTCCATGAGCTGGGCAGCTGCTTCTCATTTCTGTCCTGCGGCTGAAATTATTGAGAATCCTAAAATGCATATATATACACATGTGTGTGTGTCTGTGTGCATATGAATATTGTGCAGGATGCTGCATGGACCCTGGTGATCCTTTCTTTCCCATTCTCCATTTCAGCATCTCACATCAACTGATGCAGCTTTCAATGCCTGCATGGTCTTGTGAAGTGTGCCTATCTCCAGTATTGGCAAATCCAGTGTGTTTAGAGGGGAGAGGAAGGTGTGGAGGGAGGACAAGACTGGGGAGGGTATGGCTGCAATAAGAGTGGATGTTTCGAGTGGGACATTTTTAAATATTCCATCATTCCATCTGTATATGTCTAAAAACATTGGCTTCTTCTAAAGATAAAATGGCAAAGCACAAGGCTTCAGTGTGCCATGCACGTGTAATTCCGTTAGGCCACTACTGATGGCCACAACCTACAATCATAACCTCATATTCTGTGTATACTCAATTTCCAAGCAAGGCAAAGAGAAGAGGAAGGGAGTGAAAAAGGGAGGTTGCTTATGGTCAGAATTATTTCCACTTTTTTTTTTCACAGGCATAATTCAAAAGGTGAAGAAAGTGGAGCATGTGCACTGCAGATGTGCACAGCTGGTGTATTGCCATCTCTATGGCATCCCTCCTTCAGAAGGGCGGCTGAGAAGAGCCAGATGGGCTGTGTCAGTTATATGGCCAGCTCCTAGTGAAAGCTTGTCATTTAAACTCTTTCAGTCTCTTTCTGCACTGCTGTCTCAATACCAAGTGAGGAATGGAAACTGCTCTGTTTGCTCACGCAGGGGAGAGACACGTACTTTCAGGTCTAGAGGGCTTAGGCAAAAAACTGTGCAGATAACACAAGTTTCAGGAGCCTCAGCAGGCGGGTCAGAGATGTTCATCTGAGAAGAGGCCACCCCCAAGCTTAGGGCAGAGGGACATTGCTCTTCTGGGGTTGCAAATCTGTGCCCTGAGCTAGCCCTGGTCATGCCATGTTCATGAGTAAAAGGCTTTGTTCGTAAGGCCCATTGATCTAAGTGTGGCTTGGTCTTTTAAACAAAAACAGTATTTCATAGAAAGCCAATTAGTCTTGGGATCTTGGTGGTTTTGCTGTTATTTCTTTGCTCTGATTATAGCATGGCATTGGGTAAGGAGCCTTAACTAAGCTGTTTCAGGTCTGCAAGCCTTGACTTCCTTGTGTTTTGTACAATTGCAAGGTGTTCACACACAGTCTCACTGCCTATTGCCTTTTGCTGAATAACTCACTTTCATTTAGAAGGGAAGAGAAGAAGGCTGAACTGTGGCCTTGGGTCTCTTGCAAATGACCAAAGTCCTGAGACTATGAATAACAGCTGTTAGGCAGCAAGTAGGAATGGTGTGCATCCAGCAAATGCCTGATTACAAGAGCCCTAGGAAAACTGCAGCTGTTCGGAAGAACAAGTAACATTTTACAGGATGATGTTTTGGAGCATCTAATTGTCTAATCGTGACGCATAGTGGGTCACATCTCAATAGGTGTGTGTTGACTAGAAGATGCTCAAACTGATATCAGCTTGGCTGACTAAATATAGCCTAAGCTCTCAGGAGATCAGTGTGTGCAGTGGCTTCATGCTTGTGCTCTGGGGACAGGAGAGAACAAAACAATATGCAACGGAAATAACACTGTAAAATGAGGTAGTCATATTGTTTCCCCTGGGCAAGTGTTTTACTAATTTTGTGTCCCTCTTAGCTAGGAATATCCCGTGGTGACTCTTAGTACCTCAGACAGGGCTCATCTGCAGGAAAAGAAGTTTATAAATCTTTAGTCTGTAGTTTCCAGAATGCTAGGCTATTTCTTGTTGTGAAGAGGTGGCTTTGACTTTCTTGTGAAGCAGGACTGGAATTTAGACTTTTTCCAGGTGTTCTAATGTTTGGACATGGATCTGAAGCTTAACTCAAATGCTTCTGGAGTCATCTGGTCTAGAACATGGGCCGGAGACTTCCCAGGAGCTGCATAATGCATGTGATTTCACAGGTCCTCATCTGTACAGAGGCTGCAAAGGGGGAGCTTAGAGCAGTGCAAAACAGTGAAAGATATTTCAAAAATGTTTGAAGTCTCACGCATTTGCATTGGGTCTCACATTGCTGCAATTCTCTGTTTGGATGCTCACTTTTGCAAGTTGTATTCTTTCACTGGGACAGAAATCTCCCACACGGTTTCCTATGCTGGGGTGTGAATAATAGCTTCCCCAATCTACCCATCGCATCTGACTTTGTCAACATAACAGAGTTGCATCGTTTTGGGTGCAAATGGAAACCAACTGACTTAAACCAGCACTGGCTTTCTGGGATTGTTCATGTAAATTCAAAAGTACCTGAAGGTGACTAAGTTTACATCAGTTAAAATCAGGCCTGGGATAAACTGAAATGAGAGTCTCTACACATACCTCAGATCTAAATTTGGAGGTCTAGTGGATTTCAAATGATTCTGTTATCACATGTAAACAAGTCCATCAGTTTTCCCTACTGTCATACCAAAGTGCTTAATGAGGATTAAATATACTTACTGTCTTCGCAGTGAACTCCCATGTATGTAGGAAACCAGTAAAGAGCACCCTGAAAGTTCAGAGCACAACGATATGCCAACTTTCTTCATACGGAGGTTGCCGTCACTGGTTTGGGAGTTTCAGGAGGCTTTCAACACCGAGTTTTTGGCAAACGCTTATAATTCCCGCTGATGATAGCTTTTTCTAATGCCCGCTCAAGGGCATTGGACTGGCAGGACTCATCATGACCTCTGGATATCGGATCGGTCCTTTCCAGTTGGTTCAGCCCTGTCACAAGGAGCGAAAGCTTTTGGGGTTTCAGTTTCCATTGTCGCAAAATTCTCAGGTCAAGAATTGTGTGAATAATTCAGGAGACAGGGATTGGCGCACTTCGTGCGGAAGCCAATTTAGAAAGAACCTTCCACCTTAGAAATATGATGAGTAATACTTTGGGCATGCCTTTGTAGATGCTGATCAACATCAGAGCCTCCTCACGGATGACTTCAGGTTAAATGTAGGACAATCTGTATCATGACAATATGGATCAGACCCACATTTCCCATGTCTCCTACTGTTAGTCAACAGTCTCTAGAGTCTAAGCCACCACCTCAAACAGCAGTCAGACAGAGCAGGGCCACTAAAGAGCTTGGCTTTACGGTGTGAGGTTTTTTTAACTTAATATTTTTAAGCCTTGCTAATTATGTATCAGAAGCTGTAGGATGTGTGAGTGTGACACATGCAATTGTGCAGATGGGTTTTTCACATACTTTCTTTAAATAAAATAATAATTTTTATAACTATATGTCTCATGTTTTACACTAATTCACTTCTAATGGAGGCCAAGCAAGAAAACTTTCGTCTCCTTTTCTGTCAAGCTCTGAGAATGTGACAATCTGGTGAGAATAATTATCTATGGATACTTGATATCATACTTCTCCATCATGGACTCCAGATATGTATCATGTGCTACAGGGAGGTCATTTTGAAAATAGTTTAGAGAGTTATCAGTATTACTTTCCGTCTTCCTCAGCCAGAAAAAGCAGGTCTCATGACACAAAGGATGAGCAGAATTGTAATTACTGCATAATTACATGAGTATAATTAATATGGTGTCACCAACATCAAATGTTATTTTAAAAGGACTTTTGCTCTTAATACCAATGTCACATTTTAAGGTTATGACATGTCTGGTCATCCTGAGTAGAAACAAATGTTGCACGTCCCCTCCAGAATGGGAGTGCCTTTCCATCCCAGGTTGTAAAGCTCCTGTTACTTGTCCAAGAGAGTAAACAAATATTGGACCTTGCACCTGGTTGGAAAAGTCCCAGATTTTGGGGCGAAGAAGGAAGCCTCTGTCCAGTAGGTTGCTTTAACAAGAAAAAACAGAGTTAGTTGATTCCAGCTGCTGAGAAATTTGGAGTGATGGAATTCAGTGCAAGGGACAGTGGATGGTCGGCATACAGGTGAGGCGGTTTCCAGCGCCTGATGGCTGTGATTTATGGCAGGGCTGCTGTCGACACGCGGACAGCGCATGTTTCAAAACAGCAAGGAAGCTTTGGGCTTATGCCAGATTGTGAAAAGCAGTGTTTTCAAAAGATGTTAGACAAATGAGGTGCTGGTTGAAATTCGGAGGGACATCTTCTAATGCAGTCAGACACCTTTGAAAACCCCAGGCCTCAGAGCTGTTGGTGATATAAGAACTGCTCTTTGTTCGGGACTCTAATCTTTGTGGGATCCAGCCTTTCTTTTTTTTTTTTTTTTTTTTTTTCACTTTTGGCAGGGGGAAGACAGATTCCCTCCCTGTTTCTTGGTTTTTGTCTGACATTTTTCCCCAGGCAGGTATGCAGGAGGCATGCCAGGTTGGTAGGCCAGAGCCATTGGCATGGGAAACATCTCTGACTCAAAACTTAGCCGTTAACTCAGGCGTTTTCACCTCTGCTGAACAGAGCCTTTGGTAAAAATCATTTCATGCCACCATCCTCCCAGTGAAGCAGCAAGGCAGGGACAAGCTGCCGAATACCAGCTGGAGCACAGCCAGGCTATGGAAGAGTGAATTGAGTCATTCATGCCCAGCAGCGGATGTGATTTTTGGCTGGGCTTGAGTCTGGTGAACATACTGATGGCGCCTGTCCTGGGCTTATGAAATGGGTTGGCTGTGCTGGGGGGACAGAAGTGGTTTGAAGTGCCCTTGTGCAACATGGAAGCAGTTGGGGGTGAAAGTCTTCGGGAAAGGGAATGTTGTTTGCTCTGTCTTTGTTCAGCACCTAACAGTGCAGGGCCTTGACCCTCTGCTTGTACTCCTTGGGACTGCTTTCATGCTGCAAGTGGCAAACCTAGCTGTAGTCCTTTGGGAACACAAAAAAAGACAACTAATTTTTTGACGTAGACATAAAAGTTGCTGTCTATATTAGTGTGAGTCTTAGCTGGTCCCTTCTGACTGCACCCTCGGTTCAGCTCTTAAGAAAGCAAGTGCTAAGGAGAATTTGATCTACATTTAAGGCATGTTTGCACTGAGCAGCAGCATGAGCCTGTGGGCAGCCTGTCACTGGTCCTCCCCACCTGGAGGAGTGGGTGGGAGAAGACACACGAACCGTTGCGTAACGAACACTAAGCATCTGAAGAGGAGACCAGCTTGTCTGGCCTCCAGATCTGCTCTGTTTTGCAGCCGCCACTTACATACAGGGTTGGGTGCAGCAGCCCCTGAAACTACCCTCCACTGCTCTACCAGCAAGTCTAATCTCCTGAGTCACTGGGCAAGCAAGTTGGGACAGCAAGCTTGGAGGGACACCTGTGAGGGGGCACAGACGCGCCGGGGTGAGCTGCCCCCACATAGCCACTGGCTGAGGCTTCCACTACTGGCCCTCCCAGTAATTGCAAGGGATTTTTTTGTGGATTTCCAAAAGAGGATCCTGAAATCTGGTGCAGCATTACAAAGCAAGCCCAGTGGACAGGGGATCACCCAGGAAATCCCCACCTGCCCATTGCCCATTGAGGGTGGGAGGAAAAATAATTTCTGCCTCCTATCCTGCCTTCCTTTCCCTGCAGAAGATTCAGACAAGCATGGCTGCTCAACTTCCACTGTCCAGGGTTTATCATGCAACGTGGCTTTGGAAGTGTAAGTGCAAAGGGACCTGGCTCAGTGGTTGTTGCTGTTGTGAACACCAGAACTGCCAAAATTTGCCTGATCCACAGCGCTGCCAGCAACAGTTTCCCTCAGTAAGGCCCTTCCCAGGAGGGACAAAACCTCACAGTATCAGCTTTGGGATAAGTTCCCCAGAGAGGGTTTCCCTGCTTGCCATGCTAGGACTTGACTGGTGCCCTTGCCTTCAGCCCCTCCCCAGGGTTTTAGTGAGGAGCTGCTGAGGCTGATCCCTGGGTGCCGTGTAATGGTAAGGTCTCACTAAAAAAATAAGATTTTGACGTTAGTGATGTGTTCCAAGGAGAAGAGTTGTCTTTTTTTAAAAAATCTCATTTTCCTATTAAAGTAAACTAAGAGCTTTTTCAGCTTCTGAAAGTGTGGGAAAGCCCCACTTTCTCACAGCCTTTAAATTCTGCCCCATTTTTATTTTGGAAAAAAAGGAGTTTTTTATGTCTCTTGCTTTTTTAACTTCCTATATGTGATCAGTTTCCCCTGAAGGAGAGGAGTGAGAGCACGGGAAGGTGGGGGACTTTTGTGAAAGCAGGAATTTTTTAAAATTATTTTTTTTTAACAAATGAAATTATTACATTCCTGATTTAGTTAAGCATTTGTCAGCTGGGGTTTTTGGTGCAAATCAGTGCTTTGAAAGTCTCGCTCCCAAACACAGGCATCTTTTTAATAAAAAAAAAAATTCATGAAATGTTACTTCTTTCATCCAACTCTATACTTGCAACCTAAAACTACTTTTCTTTATCGTATCCATGCCTAGCATTAAGCCCAGGCTGGGAGCAGTAGTGGAGAGAAGCAGGTAGCAAGGGGTGCCCAGGAAGCAACATGGGACGTGGCACCCTGTTTGAGGTGTTGGAGAGCTGGGGGGGAGGCAGGGGCTGGAGGAGGAATTGCTGTTGCTTCCAGAGACAGCGACCCATGCCCCGGCTGAGAGCGCCTGGCAGAGCTACGCGAATAACTCGCTCCTCTGTTTCCCAAGCTGGGGCTCTTCAGTGGATATACAACTGTAGTCTCTGTCATCTGGCAACTTTCATCAGCATTAAAGGAAACATTTATAAAGGAAATACAGTACGTTTTACTCTCATCCTTGCATTTTCTTGATTGATCAGCAAAGGGAGGAATGTTTCCTCTCTTGCACTCTTTTTTTCACCCTGTTTCTTTTGTCTCCAGATGTTACTGAGGCTCTATTTCAACCGTTTTGCACATGGTAAAACATGTGCCAAAAAGCTGACACAATGTAACAAATGAAAAAAAAAACACAACAACAAAAAAAAAAACAGAGCATGCTGCAAAAAAAGTTTCTGGGACCTTAAATATTGTAGAGCATCACTGACCCCCACTGGGCTGGGACACTCACTGCAGATCACCCAAGCTGGGGACTGGTACCTCATCGACGTGTTGGGCATACGGTCAGATCAACATTTGCCTACATTGCGAGGCGCCTTACCTGAGGCAGAGCGGGGACAACTTTGCTTTAGGTCCCGTACAGCTCGTGTAGACCAAACCAAGCCCCTGTGTATTCTATGTCCGTCATGAGTAGAGTAAAAAGGCATTGGCTTTGATTACTGCAAGGGACATTTTGGTTGGATGGAAAGAAAGACTTGCTAGTGATAAGGTTAGGTACTCACTGAAATTTTTTGCCCAAGTTGTTGGTGAAATCTCCGTTGCTGGAGGTTCTTAGGAACAGGTTAAACAAGTATGTGTCAAGAATGTTGTAGAGAGAGTTGATCCTGCCTTCGAGGCAGTAAGATAGTTTCTATGACCTCTCAAGATCCTGTTCAACTTGAATTTTTATAGCTTTGTGGAAAAATCAGGAGTGGTCCTATCTGAACCTTTATTTTGTGGCAGTGATGCATTATGGTTGCAATAATCTAGGAAGGTATATCTACCACATTGGTAAGAACTCATCATAATCTGCTTTATATCAGGAACGAGCTGAATTGTCTTTTGTGTTCCAGGGAGTTGAGGAGACGATGATGTAGATGTGTAAAGGACAGGGACCATCACCACGTGGCTGTTGAAGGAAACACAGGCCTTTCTTCCTCTCTCAATAAATAGAGGACAGTAGCAGAGGTGCAAAACTCTTCATCCTCAGTTGCTACACAGTTCAGCCAGGCTGCCAGAGAGCAACAGTGTGGCCTGCATAGGGAGCACGTTCCTCCAGCCAGAGAGGGGATTCCAGCAGGGCTGGTGCTGGGAGCTCCGTCTGCAATGGAGGGGTTTTTGTGCTGCAAGCCTGTCTCACCGTCAAGTGTTTTCAGAGATGGTCTTGTGGTTAAAGAGACTAGACTGGGATAGAGAAGATGTGTTATTAGTTCTTGGCTCCATCACAAACTCCTGTGTGACTCTCAGCAAGTTATTTAACCTGTGTGGGTCTCAAGTTCCCCACCTGCATGTTGGGTGTCCTAACAGTCCTCTGCTTTCCCAGGGTGTTGGAAAGAGTCAGCATGACTGCCAGTGACTGGCTGGGATAGTAACCTTGTGGTGAGCAGCATGGAGAGGCATTTGAAAAGGTGGAGTAAAGCATTAGCAGCGTGAGCCTGCGCCGTTGCAGTGCATTTGCTGTGTGGAGTGGAATGAGACCTCCAGGGCATACTGGGAATGTGTCAGGTTTGCAGCCAAGCAAAGTGAGAATATGAAGTTGTATCATGGTTGGAAGAAAGGGACACAGACAACAGGAGAGTGCAGCTACTGCTGGACAAGCACAGTACAAATGACAAGTAGGTCACTGCAGGGACCTGTACATCTGGAGTACAAGTGCAACGCAGTTAAAGCAGAATAACCAGGACATGGTAATTAAATCGTGGCCTTGGATTTAATTTATGAAGTGTTACAGGCACACGTTGCAGCATGAAGCTCTGTTTTCTGTGAAAGATTGTGTTTTCTGACGTCTGCTGAAGAAGAGGGAATTAAGATTGATCTGTCTCGTGTCCAAAGGCTGTGTAAGATAACTGATGCATACAGCCTGCTACTGTCAAACGGAGACATTTCAAGCTTGGATCCTGGCACAATAAGCCATTGCCAAGAGCTTCCCACACAGTGAGAAGTCTGAGTTCAAATGCAAAAAAAAAGGTAGGTAAGGAAGGCAAGGATAACATGAGAAAAATACCATCGTTTCCTACAAAATGTACAAACTACCTTTGGGTTTCCCTTCATACTATTATTGCAGTGCCCTGAGTGCCAAAGTGTTGGCATAACTCTGGGACAAATACGGTCAACACATCTTGCCGTGAAAGTCACAGTCTGACACATACCTCCCATGCTCTATGGGAAGGCAGTAAACCCTGTCTCATGGATCAGAGATTACTATTTTATTCCCTTTGGATAAATGAAGGAACCCAGGACCTGTTGGGTGCTTATGAGTTGCGGGATCTCTATCACTGTGACTGAACTCAATTAAGGTGTACTGGCAGTTAAGGTCTGGGGTTACACTGTTGTCCTAATGGATGAACACTGCTCCTGTATCCCTTTAAAATGGAATAATTGTGCCTGTCTGACATAGGTGCCCTGAGGAATCCCACGTGCCTGGGAAATGCTTGAAAACCCTTGGATAAAAGTAACTAGGAAAGCGGAGGGAGAGAGGGGAAAATCTTCTTACATCGTTGACTTATGGTCAACGTTGTCCTCGAAATGCTGTTTTGTCATCAATATTTCTTCATTAGGAATAACGATTTTTCCACATTTACTGCCAGCTGATTCAAAGCCGTCCAAAAGTAGAATGTGTCATGAATCTCTGAAATGCATTCGCTGGCAAACTCTAAACAGAGATGATTAGAAAAATAACACAACGGAAATACTGGGTGTCTTGAGGCTGCCAGGGGAACTTTTAGTGAGATATTTTGTTCAATGTATTTACATATTTTAAAAATGTCCTTAGTACACTTTTGTAAAGGCAGTATGCTGTATTTCTTTCGTTCTTTCTTGCATAGTGTATCACCGCTGCAGTGAGAACCAGGGAATACACTTAGCTGATCAAGGGAAATTGTGTAACTGAGAGGCACTGAGGACGTGACCTTGTGGTATATGCCCAGAGTACTGTTAGGTGGGAAACACTTTTTTCCATCAAGCAGAAATTTTTGAGATATCACTGGGTTTTTCCCCCACATTTCAGCAAATGCAGAACCTTCCTACACCGATGCTTTTATCAGAAAATTATCCCCTATCTCCTCTCTACATAGAATGCATGCTTTGAATTAATGTATTTAAGCCTTTTGTAGGGAGAAGGTTTGCGCATTTTCTCTCTGCTTTCTTTACTCCTACTGTCTCTAGTTATTGCCTGAATTGTCTGTGTTAGGCACTGTACATCACATAGCAAGAGGCAGTCGGTGCCCCTGACGGCTTAGTGTCTAAGTAGGTATGACAGACAAATAATGCTGTAGCCTAAAAGAGGCTAATGCAATCCTTGGATGTACAAACAGGGCATCTCAAGGTAGCTGGACAGAGTTACATTACCTCTGTATTTGGCTCCAGTGTGATTGCTATCAGAATATTATGCCATAAGCATTAGTTTGGCATGTACCTATTCCATCATCCATTTTCAGTGGTAGATGTTTGTCTGGCTCACATTCTTAATCTGACGTGTAAAAGTGACTCATGTCCCAGATAAGGTTTGACACCCTGTATCTAATTCCTCATCTCCAGATCACGTCCAGACTTTGGCCAAATCTTAAGAATCTTGCTGAGTAACAGCTCATATTACGACCTTTCCTATTCATCGTCACAGATCAAACCTGCATCCACGCTCCAGTGACCTTGAACCTCTGCAACATCCTTCTCTAAAAATGCAATTTCTCCCTGTTCATTCTCAACTAGAATGCAGCTGCAGCGATCACTCTCTAGCTTGTAACTTAGGCCAGATCATTCCTGCCTCTTAATCTCTCCTCTGGTTTCATTTCTGCACCATATCAAACAGAAGCTTCTTGTCTTTACTTGCATGGCCTGTAATGACCTATTCCCACCCTCCTCTAGTATTCTCCAGTGACATATCAACTCATCCTTCCCATATGCAGGTGTCTATGTTCAATCTTCAAACACTTACGTTCTCTTTTGTGCTGCCTCTGTCCTTTCCTCAGAAGCATCCCATTAAACTTCCTTCAAACTCCCTCTGGATCCTCTTTCAAATTCTTCCTTAACCTTTTCCTTTGCAGGGCTGTCTACAGACTGCTTGTCAATAGAAAAACATTTAGAGTGCTGAGACCACAATTTTCCTCGCTGACCAGTTTTGTCTGATTGCTTCTTTGTATTTCCTATCTATACCCGGTTGTTATTCCTTGTATTAGATTGCAAACTCCTGCAGTCAGGCCCTTCTTTGTATTCTGTGTTTGCCCAATACCCAGCACAATGGGGCTGTTCCACAGTCTGAGCAGCCAGGTATAAGTTGTGGTATAAGCAAAAAACATGTAATAATATAATAAAATTACAAGAAGTTAGAACACGTGCAATATGAGCTCCTCTCTTCCCCCTCTTCCTTCAGATTCACAATATTTCAAATTTTTTATACAACAGAAGACAGTAAATGAAGAGGTTTCAGAAGGAAGTATAGTAGCTGATGTTTTCTTTTAGCTGCTGAAGTGTTTCCCTGTGATCCACTCAGTAATTATGGCATTTCCAGCAGTTTCAGCAGGGAAGCCTCTGTGGGTGTCCCCCCAAGGTAAGACCAACATGTGGCAGCGAGGCTCAGCTGAAGGAAGGTCACGGCCAAGATTATGCACCTCTTTCATGCAAATATAGAGGACTTCAGTCTCCCAGGCTTGCTGCCAACATATCACCTTCTAGTTTTGCTGAAATGATCTTGAAAAGGACGTAAAAAGGGCTGAAGGGGCAAAAGAATGTTGAAATGACATAGTTTCATCTTTGTGCAGTTTAGTACTAATTTTGTCCTTTGTCTTTAAGCTGCCTTTTAAGTGCTGTTTGTCTCTGTGGGAAGCAAATGGGTCACGTTGTTCTATGTTTCTACTGTAATACGCTGCCTGCTATTTTTCTCTTAGATTATTTGTGTAATCTTTTTTGTGCAATCTGTTTGTTCTTGAGTCTTGCAAGCTTTGCCTTTGCTACTTCTTTCCCAATAAGCAGTGCGACTTGTTCTGTATTCACTCATGGGTATTCTGCACACAACGGACTGGGTTATTTCAACCAGTGTGAAAATATTAAAATGGGGAACATGTGTGGGCACTTAATTGTGGTGAGTCTGACCACAAATACCTTTGCTGTTGGTAATTGGCACACAGGAAAAGCAGACCTTTGTTTTGTTTTTATCAGGCATAATGATAGATACATTGTTTTTAGTGGGGTTTTTCTGGTTTTCTAAGGAAATGAGGCTTGTGCAATCATACTGCCTGGGTGCATGTGCCCGTCTGTTTGTCAGTTCCTCCCACACCAATAACCCTTGAAACTAAGAGCCAATTTCAACCAAATTTGAGTGAGGCACAGGAGACAGGGGAAGAGACCTGGTTTTACACGAACCGTGATCTCCCAGATTGCACCCAAGTCTGCAGAAGGTGCAGCCTCTAATGGCTACATCACTGCAAGCCAGATCAGTCATGTATTTGCTCACGTGCCTTTACGTGGATCCAGCCCCAAAATTGAATATTTTGGCTTCCTTGCTTATACCCTTCAGGCATGTGAGTCATTTAGGGGTGGTGCTAGGCACAGAGCTTGTGTTTTGATTCTCACTGGAGTGGCCATGTCTCATGGAAAACATGGTTTGCTCCAGGCTACAGTGTTAGAATTTGCATATAAACTTACTAAAAAGGAAGCTTTCTTTAAGCTTTCCTATGTGAGAGTTTACAGAAGCATTTCTGACTGCGTACATAATAGCAGAAGCTGGACTTCTCATAAATGGGTTAAGTCTGTCACTGCCTGAATGGGAATCTTCTGGAAAAAAAAGAGAAAGAGGAAGGAAAACCTAAGGAAATACCGACTTGAAGAGGAGAAGTTGGCCAAGACTTCCATTGTGCTGCTCTTTGGTTCGTACCTGGCCACCAGCAGTGTAGTTGGGGAATGCCCCGAGCCGTGCAGGAATGTAGCCTCAGGGCACCTTCGGGAGGCAGAGAAGATGTCTTTATGCTCTTTGCTCAAAGAGAGGATGGAGGTACAAAGGCAGCAAGTGGTTTGCCAGAGATTACAAGAGCATATATTTGAGTTAGGAAACAGGCCTAGGTCTCCTGACACAGAAGCACAGCCAGAAGTATGGTCTACATATAGACAGCTTCTCTAGCAAATGGAGAGATGCCGTGGTCA
Organism: Phalacrocorax aristotelis; assembly: GCF_949628215.1. Classification (NCBI taxonomy): domain Eukaryota; kingdom Metazoa; phylum Chordata; class Aves; order Suliformes; family Phalacrocoracidae; genus Phalacrocorax; species Phalacrocorax aristotelis. Next base: position 17,244,496 of record NC_134282.1, on the reverse strand, counting down.
AACAGGAAGATAGATGTTGAAGTATACAAGAGCTGGCTAAATTATGAATGTGAGAAGAGGAGGAGGGGGAGAAAAGATTCCCACATGTTCTACTCAGATGTTAACAAAGAAAGCTGAGAAGTGTTTGCATAGACGCTACATTATTCTGTGTCCAAATGCCTCATAAAAATAATACCGGATGATCACAGAATGGCACACCAGGGAAAATAAATTCTTCAGCGGAATATTCCCTCTGGAAAAACACTGTGTAAAGTAATACACTAATGGCTTTCAATTTCATGTTTTATATATAGAGATATTAACTGCTCCCCAGACATCTCTTCATATTACAGCCCAGCTACATGAGCAGTTTGGAGAAGGCCCCGGAGCACGCTTGGTCTTGTCTGCACACAGGACCAAGCAGTGCTCTCCTGTTGTACGTGCAGCTCCTGTGGTGTATACAGTAGGTTTCTTCAGCCTCCTTCCCAGAGCAGTACTGCTCCTGTGGTTGCCTCCACTGGGACACTTCTTTTTTCTTCTTCCTAGTCCTCATGGTTTTTTCCATTCTTCCCCCATGCTCTGTAGCCTCACCACCATGCTGGGAACCCTGCATTCCTTCTCTGCTCGTAAAAAAGCAGTCCTCACAAGAAGCGTTACAGTGGAGTGATTAAAGCACAACACTGTCAATCAAAATGCTAATAACAAATGCTAAAGAAAGTTAAGTATAAAACCAACATTATTAATTCCTTTTTAGGGGGTTTCCAGGCTCGTCTGGATTTATCTGGTGACTTCTCTCTCCACATCGCTCAGACTGAGAGCTGTTTGATTCAGGAACTGGCAGTCCTGTATAATGCCAACTACGGTTATGCCATTGTAGCAAATTGGAATGATCTGGGTTCTTTTCCAAGCTTGCCTAATATATCTCAAATGTGTATATATATCATCCTCCCTCATCCTGAGGGATCCAAAAGTAGCTTACATGCTTTGTCCCTGGATGCAGCCTATTGGAGTCTGAGACAGGCAGGGAAGAAGTCGTGAGTGCAGGGACATAGATGTTGCACTGCACAAGGACAGAAGCCCTGCTGTTGGAATGACGAGGCATGTCCAAGTCCTTTTAGTTTTCAGTATTTGTTTGAAAAGAGAGATATCAGACCTGCATGGGCTATCTCTGTTTTCTAGAACTCGAATGGCAGAGGAAAATTGTAAAGGTGTGCCTTCCACCCACCCTCTTCCATCATCTCTGCACCATAGTCTTCCCTAGGAAACTCTCTTTCCCATGATCCAAGAAACCCTCTTTCTCTGAAATCCTGTCTTCACTTTAAATCTCTCTGCCACATAACATTTTCAACAGCAGTCTGAACAAGGCAGCAAGCCTTTTGTACATCCGCGTGTCTGTGTGCGTGTGTGCGCGCGCGCGCAGATTTTTTTGTGTGTTATGTATTTGTATGTGGCATTGGGGACCTTTTTCAGCAACAGATAGAGCTCTTAGGGCTTGTCTTTACTTAGAGTCCTTACTAGCAGCTTCTGATACACATTTCTTGAAAGACAGTAAGAGTAAAATATCACAGAATGGTAGGAGTTGGAAGGGACCTCTGGAGATCATCTTGTCCAACCCCCCTGCTTGAGCAGGCACACCCAGAGCATGGGGCACAGGACCGTGTCCAGACGGGTTTTGAATGTCTCCAGGGAAGGAGGCTCCACAACCTCCCTGGGCAGCCTGTTCCCCTGCTCTGTCACCCTCACAGGAAAGAAGTTTTTTCTCATGTTAAGGTGGAACTTCCTGGGCTCCAACTTGTGCCCATTGCCCCTTGTCCTGTGTTTGGGCACCACTGAAAAGAGCCTAGTCCCATCATCCTGACACCATCAATTTCTTAACCCATATTAATCTTCAAAGAGAAAAAAAAGTAATTCTTCCTTGTAAGAGATCATACTGCACTCTTTGTAATCACTCCGTCTTTAGTTACTACTTTTTATTTAAAATATCGACTAGCTCAGCATCAGCACATTAGCAAAAGCACAAGGATTGATACCGCTATACTGGCAAAAGCAAAAAAAGTGAAATCCTTTTGCCAGTATAATTGGCTCCATTGAGGGAATTGGTTTAAGCTGTACAAGCAAAAACTACTCTTTAAACGGTAACAATTGTGCTGCCACCAGGCAGCTTTATGAGGCATCCTACCACAAAATCCTTTCATGTGGAGGCAAGGCTTTAGGCACAGGTTTATCGCATATAACTGAGGAGCTGAGGATGACTGTATAGCTGGGTGAGATGATAGCTGAATGGTTTGCATCTGGGGCTCAGACTCCTTATCACTGGCTAGCAGCAGTAGTAGAACTGATATCAGTGCAGTCTTAGGAGCCACTTTCAAGCCTCTCTAGATGTTTTCATATGGGCCAGCACTGGAGTGCCTTCCAGTGGTGCTGGATATTTGCCAGCAATGGCACAAACTGTTCCTCTGTTGACTGAGCTGTCCTGTCCCTTTTGCCTACTATGCAGCACAGGTGTGTGGGGACAGCTTCTCTGCAGTTGAGACCAGGGGCTTGCTTTGACTTGTGTTCTTTCCCTTTTGTGACAGGCCGCTGTGCCCGCTGTGGGGAGAATGTTGTCGGGGAAGGCACCGGCTGCACAGCCATGGACCAGGTCTTCCATGTGGAGTGCTTCACCTGCATGATGTGCAACAGCAAGCTGAGGGGACAGCCTTTCTACGCAGTGGAGAAGAAAGCCTACTGTGAACCCTGCTATATTGTAGGTACCCATTCTTGTTTGCAGCCTGATTTTAATGCACAGACATTGGAAACATGGATTTCTTTCATTGTTATACAGTTGCCTTACAGTTAAAACCTGACAATCCAGTGGCAGTACTGTAGGCACCAGTTTTTCCATGGTCTTCAGAAGAACTGCCAAAGCAGGGGAAAGAGCTGCTTTTTGTGATTATTTCAGCTCTATAAGGAGCAGGCTATGCACTGATTTTTTTTTTTAAATGGCAGTGTTGCTCTCAGAAGCTTTCTGTGTTGAGAAACCTGCTACCAAAATGTTTACAGACTGTGGTGCCTGTGAAGATTAAGGAGGTGGGATGTAAGATAGTACTAAAACTTCTAAAATCAAGGCCTTTGCATTGCTTGTTGGAAGTCCTTCTACTGAACTAAAGGTCTTTGGATTAGATATCTTTTGAAGCTTACCTTACCCTAAAATTTCATTTCATGCCTCCAACGAGCTCTTCAAGCAAACAATTAACAGTTGCTCTGAGGAGCTGTACCTTTTAAGAGGCTCCCTCCTGTAGGAGCTAGTTAGAATCAGTTGCGAGTTAAAGAAACATCACATAATGTGCCTGAGGCCTTACCTTGGTGTGACCTTAGTATACAGCATATAGGGATAATCCTTGTAATTTAAAATAAGAAAAGTACCAAAACATTCTTAAAGCGTTGATAGGTCTTTGTCCAAACCTCCAGTTCAGAGTTGTTCTTATAAACACTGGACCTGAGATCTTTCCAGAATTGGATTTGTGCTTCTGAAGGTAAAAATTGATGCTTTTCTAACATTTCTGGCATTCCAATAATAATTAAAGCAGTAATATGTATTTCTGACAATGCCACCAATATTCTATTATTCCTTCTTTTTCTCTACAGCCTTTGCAGTGGGATTATTGCTGAAATATTGCATATAAAAAGGGAGGATTCTACCTTATTTACAATGGCAGAGATATATGGGCTTTGTTAATTGTCTTTTAAAAACTAGATGATCTTTTGGTGGAATATGTACCTTTTAAACCATTTCCATTTTTGTTTGCACTAAAATGATTGCACCATAAAAAATTTAAGGTTAATTTTGTGGCATGTTTGACCATGTGCAAAGCACTGCAGACTTTAGGGAGGTGCCTTCGTAATATGATTGGAGCAACTTTGTGTAACTGGAATTAAACATTTCATTGACTTCAGGCTGGAATTGACTTCATCTGCTTGCAAATTGATACTTTCTTTTCCTCTTTTTTTAAATCAAGCACGCATTCTTCACCACTCATCTGCTTTAGTTTGGGAAAACATCTGCATTAGCCACTGTAGTAATGGTTTAAGATTATTTAATCCCATTACTTATACACTTCATTAGCCTGAGTGAATTGTTGGCAAGGGTTCAGTAAACTTGCTACACTAAGAGATAAAAGGATAAAAAAGGAAAGGGAGAAGGATTCTGTTCTTCATTTTCTTTCAAATTTATCTTATATCTATTTAAGGGATAAAGGAACAATAATTGCCTGGTTGCATCTGCGTTTGTGTGTTCTGTGATATGGCTTTGCAGTTCTGAGTACAGAGGAAAAAGTAAACGTTAATAGCTTTCTCTTATACAACCAGAAGGGGCCTTTAAATGTTTATCCATGCAGTCCACAAAAACCTGGTTATGGACTTAACCCAAAACACATCTGGATCCATCTGCTGCTGCACATGCAGGGGAAAGGATGGCGATGCTGTTAGGGTTACATATGTGTAGCTGGACAGCTGATACTGTGAAAGGGAAATGGAAAGCAGGAATCTAGCAATCTGATGCAGCAAAGAAAAAAAAAAAACCCAAACACCTAAGCACACATTAAATTCTTAAATGTGGAAGAAACAAGTGTTGGGAGCCTAAGTCTCAATACCCACCAGAAAGGTCAGGATGCCGCTGTGCTGAAAGCCAGATCTACGAGGGATCTAGGCACCTTCCATGGTATTGGCTTTATGCCTGAGGAGTTTGTGTTGTAGAGTGTATGGCTCGGTGAAATGAGGTCTGTATTGGCTTCAGTAGGATGATGAGTGCCTAAGTACACTGAGGGCCTGAGCTAGGCTTGCAAGTTGTTCTTGCAAATGGATTGGGGCCCTTAAATTGCTGAGGCACAATCTGAGTGCTTTTGCCTTGAGATGTGTGATGCGGTCATACTGAAGTCAATGAGAGCTAACGACCTGCTTAAAATCTAGCCTGTGCTTAAGGGTTTTGCTGAATTTTGGCCTCTGATTTTTTTTGAGCTTCCCCAAGTCCCATTACAAGAAAATAACTTGGACCCCTAGTTATGTAGAAAATCAATGGGACTGAAGAACCCAGACTCAGATTCCTGTGGACCTGACTTCCCATGGAAGGTGGAGCCTGTGTGAGTAGCCCAAGATTGCACAGCTAATCCACGGCTGTGGCCAGCTGAGAAAACAGGACTCTCAGCTGGAATAAATCTGAGTAATTCAATGAAGTCTGTTTACTCGTCTACCTAATTCACACTGATTTCTAGCACACATCTCCATTTCCTGAAGTCCAAAACCTGCCATTATGCAAACCATTAGGCCAAGCTGTTTCATTTATATAAAGAAAATGAACTATAGTATTTGCCTGATCCTGATATATAAATTCATTAATTCTTTCATTTTTTAACTAATTCCCTTGTGTGACTTGTAGCTTTATGCGCACAAAAATTATGTGCAAAAATGAGAATATATGTTTTTCAACAGTTAGAATTGGCTAATCTTCTCAGTTTATTATATGACTCTTCTGAGTTGTGGTGGACTGAAGCCATAATTAAGATTACTGCAAAGAGCTGTATTTAATTACTGGTTAGTCAATACCAAGGCTGAATAGCCTGCAGAAGAGTTGGTTTTTTGTTTTTGTTTCTGGTTTTATTTATCAGTGACCCAGTTAAGCTGAAATTCCCCAAAAGTCTGAATTAACATCTAAGGAGATCAATCACCTGTTTAAAAATAAAATATTTTTCCTGATGGGAATTTGAGTACCACAGTTAATTTCTTTCACACAAAAATCCCCCCACGCAGAGCCAGTCACTATCATTTCCTGTTACATCTTATGAATGCAGTGAGTTCTGTTGCTAATGTGTTTGCTGGTTTTGCTCTGCATCCAAGGATTCTTTCATTATTGATGTTATTTCTAAAAGAGTACCAGTCTTCTCCATTAAGACACTTCTGCTGAAATAAAAGCAACTGTAAAAAATAAAGTGTTAATAGGAGACAGATGTCTCCTAGTCATTACGACAGTCAAGTAACATCTGAAATATCATGGTAGGGTTTCCAGTGTAACCAGCATACTGCTGTACATGTGATGAATACTGATAACATACTTCAGACACAGCATACTTTTTCCCTTCCCTTACAGGTAAATTACTGACAAAAAAATATTTGGTTGGCTTCCTCTAAGTAGCTGAAGAGATTTTAGTGCTGGACTCAGTGCAGAGAAAAGGTTAAGAGTAATATCAGTGGAACCGTTGTTATAAAAGATTGAAGAGCAAGATGTTAGTGCCAGCTGTCTGCTTTCCAGATACTGTATTATCATAGGGCCTGAACACAAGGTTAACCAGACACACCGGCCTGGCAAGAGTGATGCCGCTGTTTTGTGAATGGGATGTTCTTTGATGTCCTGATGACTTTCTCCAGAATGTGGAAATATTCCCCCATTCTTTATCCCCTTTCCTGGCAGTCTGGTGGTTGGCAGTTGGAGATAAACTGTTTGAGCCTGAGAGGTGCTGAGCACCTGCAGTTAGCACAGAAAGCAGCGAGATCTTTCAGATGCTCCTGGCATCTGAGGGTTTCTTCTGTCATGTCCAAGTCAATGTGACAAACCACTGGGCCCTGAGGAAAGGGCCATGGTGTGGTGGGGAAGGGGGTGAGAAAGCAGGAATAACTAACCCAGCAAAGCAGAAATAGCTAGGGTCAGATGAAAGGGAGTTCAGAGAAGTGGTAGGCTAGAAATGATGAGCAATTGAAGGAGAGGAACAAAACTGTCTCATGTCTGTCTGTCTAGCTAGAGTGGGGGAAGATGGTAGGTATGCTCTGCAGTGCCCCGTGGAGACCAGGGATCGAGGTTTCCTGTTTCTGCTGTGTGCTGTGAGATACTGGGGACATGACCTTAAACCCTACCCCAAAGATCACTTACAAGGATTTTGCAGGGTGAGGATCATCTTTCCATAGTACTAAAGCTGTGGAAGTGCTTGGAGGGGAAGAATTGTGTGTGGAAGTTATGGCCTGATCACTGCTCTTCCCCAGCTTTAAACTCAGAATCATACTGCTCCACTTTTCTTTCATCAATTATTTGTTTTGTGAGGAAAAAAGCCCCATATCTTAGGGGTTTCTCTTTCTTAATAGCTTCTAACTTCCTGGCCTATCAGGGACTGTAGTGTAGTAGGAGAAGATAGTTCAGACCAGAATACAAGAGAAATGCTGATGTTTTAGGTAACGGTATGACTATAGCCACTGGTGCCGCGGAGTATCCTGGGAAAGCTTAAATTTGCTAACCATTCTGAAACGTCGGTGTTAGCTCAATTTGTGCTCATTGAAATATCTGGTAAAACTGCTGTCAGCTTCAGTGTGACTGGTATTGTAAACCTCACCCTGTGTCCACTAGTGAGCGTGGTTGTTTGAAAGCTGTGCAAGAGCAGCTACCTCCAGCACACACAGTTTAAAGTGTAAGGTTGATCCCTGCAGTAAAATTACATCTAATTTTAAAAATAATTCTGCAATTTGTAAGCAGAGATTACAGCACTAATTTAGCAACCATGTAACAATTTAAATTGGACCAGAAAAGAGAAACTATAATTTAAATATATTTTTTTTAGGATACAAGTTTTCTTCTTTTTAAAGTAAAAAGCCCTTTATTCTTGTTTTTGTCAAGCAACGTATTGAATTTGAGAGTAATTTATGGAAAGTGCTGCCAGCATGGTATTGCGAGTGCTCCACAATTTGAATTTAAACTGCTCAATGGGATCATTAAGACTATTATGCCTGCTTTCCAAAGAGTTTGAATTCAAAATGACAACTGGAACAAAAATATAAAACAAACTAAAGAGAAGTCACGCACTCTTTACGTGGTGGAATTTTTCTGCCCTCGAAATATTTGAGATCAATGCTGCTCTTCAGTCCTCTCCTAGAAAAAGCTGGTGTTGCTAGATTTAGTTCTGTGCTCCTGTATGAGTCATCAGCAGCAGCGAGCTGAACCTGTGACCCATGGATCTAAAAGCATTAAGTCTTTGCTGCTGTAGCAGAGACATACAGCTTGGCTGCACCAGGCGGCAGCGGGCTCCTGTCCTGGATATTTCTTACCCACAACAGAAGAGGTCCATGGGCATAGCAGACAAAACAGGTCCAGGGTTTTGGTTTGCTTATGGGCATGGTTTAATCCTATTGATTATTAGCTTTGATAATTTTGCTAGTCTAGGCCCAATTGGTAACTTCTTGGCGGGGGGGGATCATGGCAAGGGAAGACTGTCATTCCTGGTAAACTGAAAATAATTTGTAAAACTGAAAAATTAATAAATCCCTTAAGAGTGTAACAGCCCTTTATATTAATACCACACAGCAACAGTTGATATAAAAGGTACAGATGGAAGCCAGGGGAGGAGAAGTAGCCATAAGCTCAGCGCTACAACTTTGAGTCGTAAGTGGTCTTGTGTAATCAGGGCATAAAACAGAGGAGGATGGGGTGCTATTGCCTAAGCTGCACCTAGAGCTTCCAGGAGTCCAAGTCTAGGAGGAACAAAAATGTCCATGTGTGAGAGAATATGTCAATGAAGCAGCTTCTGTCAAAACTGGGGTGGATGCTGGACTTAGCTGACTGTCTTGAAGCCTGCATCATGTTTTTTCAGTAGCATACCGGCTGTTATAGGGTATGGGTCATGCCTTTACTGTCACTAGACAGGAGGATAAGGTTCCTTTGCTGGGGGGGCAGGGGCCAATAACCTTCTTTCTAAACTGGAATTATGATGAAAGGAGAGACAATACCATGAGATGATGAGGTATGCTATATAGGAACTCTTCTGTGGAGACTCAGATGCTTATGTCAAAGAGGACAGGGCCAATTCATCTCACTGTCCAACAAGGACAGGACAAGAAGTGAATAAACGAAGGCTGTAACAGGAAAAATTCCTAGTGCTCTTAGAAGACATGAGAGCATCAGCCCTGCCAAGAACTGCACTGGGCTCACCTTGGTGGAGGATTCTCTGAGTGAGACCACACACTTGTCTGCTGAGGGTGGCATAAAGGATTAAATTATTCTTTTGTCAGTGCAGCAGGATGTACTCGGCTAACTGGTCCAAATATCTTGATGGGATTGAAGGTGTAGCGTACCCTATTTTCAACCTACAGTTGCTGTTTGCCTTCACGTGTTGACTGTTGCAAATGCAGCTGACCGATGTTGAAGTAGATAGTGAGAGGATCAGGCCACACCTTGGTGTGTTATAATTATTTTTCCAGAAAGCTGAGCGGAGTGTTGCTTTAGAGGAAGACCAGCTATGGATTGTGGAGGTAAAGCCACTTGATGCTACCAATGATAGCAGTGTTACACACAGAATCACAGGTTGTAAGGGACCTCAGGGATCATCTAGTCCAACCTTTCTAGGAAGAGCGCAGTCTAGACAAGGTGGCCCAGCACCCTGTCCAGATGACTCTTGAAGGTGTCCAACGTGGCCGAGTCAACCACTTCCCTGGGGAGATTATTCCAATGGTTGACTCTCCTCACTGTGAAAAATTTTCCTCTTGTGTCCAATCGGAATCTCCCCAAGAGCAACTTGTGTCCGTTCCCCCTTGTCCTCTCCATGTGACTCCTTGTAAAAAGGGAGTCTCCGTCTCCTTTGTAGCTACCCCTTAAGTACTGGTACATGGTGATGAGATCCCCTCTAAGCCTCCTTTTCTCAAGGCTGAACAAACCCAGTTCTCCCAGCCTATCCTCGAAGGGCAGCTTCCCAGTCCTTTGATCATCCTGGTTGCCCTTCTCTGCACCCCTTCCAGCCTGTCCACATCCTTTTTGTATAGCGGGGACCAGAACTGCACACAGCACTCCAGGTGTGGCCTGACAAGCGCTGAGTAGAGTGGGATGATGACTTCTTTATCTCTGCTGGTGATGCCCTTTTTGGTGTAACCCAGCATCCTGTTGGCCGCCTTGGCCGCAGCAGCACACTGTTCGCTCATGTTGAGCTTTCTGTCCACCAGGACCCCCAGGTCCCTTTCAACAGAGCTGCTGTCCAGCCAGGTGGATCCGAGTCTGTGCTGCACTCCTGGATTATGTTTTCCCAGGTGCAAGACAGTACACTTGTCCTTGTTGAACTTACAAGGTTATCAGGGGGATATTTTTTGAAAAGTCACCATAGTGCTCAACAGCATCTTAATACATCTGTGTTGGAAGATTGGACATGAAGTGCTGATTAACCAGTTCAGTGATGTCTTGGTAACTCAAAGTTTTGCTAGGGGTGGATGGATCATTTCCCACTCCTCACCATGGTCCATCTTCAAGAATGTGTCCTTACTAGGTAAGACTCTTCCTCCACACCTGAGCTTGCTTGAAACTCTTGTGATGGCTTGCTAGAATCCAGATCTTTCCTCCCGTATGTGTTGGCAGCCATAACAACTGGAACTGTCTTCTTGTCTCTGCCTTATGCTTTTATAGTTAGAGGAATTTTTCGTATTTGCTTATATGAACTAAGCATAGATTTCACATATACAATCTAGAAAAAACTATACCATGGGAAACTTTGTGGAGGGAGTTCTTAGTGCAACTGAAATAAGATGAAATTGTGAAGGACCAGCTGCTGCCATTCAGTGAATTTCTCACCTCACAGGGTGAATTCCACTAACCAGCTGTATATTTTTAGGAAGACAATAGTCTCCCTTTCTGCAGGACCAGTGGGATTTTATGGCTCCTGGCTATACATCTGCTTATGGATCATACTACAGTCAAGGGGAATGTGAAGTCATTTAGCAATGACTTCAAGCTGTGTGTTGAGATTTCTCGTCAGAAGGTAGCCCAGCTCTTGTCTGCCTTTGAAAGCTAGCAGAAACAGCTTATAAAGAAAGAATGAAGTCTTATGCACCAGCACCTTTGTAGTAGCGGGAAAATCTTCTTCATCTGCAGTCAAGTGTAGATGTGTATTAGATGGCAAGCCATGTCTAGTGTTTGTAGCATTCATCTCTGCTTTTCTTTCAATTGTACTTCACCACCTTCTCAGCAAAATATTCACTGCTTTCACCCTTTGCAACCTGAGTAGTGTCTAGAGGTCCCACTGCCATAAACTGTCATTGTGGTGTGTCAGTGAATGACAGGCGATAGTCTCTGCCTCAAAAAAACCCTCCTGGTAAAGAACAGCAAGTGCAGGGGGAAGGCAGTGGTACTGCCTCCATATTGCAGGTAAAGAACTGACCCCAAGAAGATTAAATGCAGTTTGTTTAGGTCATGGATCTCCCTTGCTAGAAGCCTTCAGGGATAGGTGGGGCAAACATCTGTAAAAACAGTTAAGATCTAGTCAAGCGTTCTCTAGGCAGGAGTCTTTTCTAGCCCTGCTTCTTCCAGTTCTGAGCTTGAGTGACCTGTCCAGGACCACTAATGTGGTCTGCAATGTACAGCTCAGGTTTTCCATATCCCAGTGTTGTGGTTAGTTGCAGTTCAGCCTGCAAAGATCTTCAAGTGAAGGAGCTACCTGTCTTTTCTTCTCCTCCTCAAACCACTGCTGTTCAGGGACTGGGCATGAATATGAATGAACAAGCAGCTGACAGCTGAGTGAGGGCTCCTGGAAAACCCAGGAGAGTAGGAGGTACCACAACAGTGTTCCTTTCCATGAAGTCCTGCCGCTTGCTTGTAGCCCCGCATAGTTATTTGTCAAATCAAACAGCTGAAGACAATTATTTTGGAAAGGCTGTGATTTATTTGAAACAGGGCCCATAATTTAGGTGTGCATTTCCACCAGATCCATGTATTATTGAGTTCGCTCTGTCCTTCTTAATGCAGTGATGTCAAAGAGCTGCACAGTGTCCAGAGATTAAAAAAAAATCAGAACTCATTGAAGTAAATACAGGGTTAATATTTTTAGCAACCCCTTTTGATTATTTTGCACCGTTGATGCTATGTTAGCAGATCCGCTGGTAAAGCAGCAGCCAGGCTGTGATACCTGCCAGTAACAGCTGAATCTGTCCTGGAAGGGGGGTGTTTGGATTTAGTAGGTATGATTTCCCCTTAACAGCCTTGCAGAAAACAGAAAGTCTTGTCTCTCTCGCTCTCTGATTCCAGATGCCCTCTTAACTTTGGCCCAGACAGTGATTTGCAAGCCTGAGTGCCAGGGAGGTGAGCAGGCTTTTGCAGCGTGCCACTTCAGCCGTCTCCTTGGTGAAGCCACACTCCAAGGAATTCGCTCTGGCAAAAGCTCAGTCTGTGAGTTAATCCTCCCTCTAGCGTCCTGCCTCTGTTTCTTCACTCTAGGACATCAGCTTGCCTGCGTGCAATGTTTGTTTGCAGTAGTGGAAACTGTTCAACTTGCCATAGCGCGTGCATACACACAAAAACCCCAGTGGGCTTCGTAGATTTCTGGTTAGAAAAAAACAAAATCATGCCAGTTTAGGGAAAGCGAAACAAGCATGAATAATGACGGGAGAAAAAGTTTATTGATTCTAAGAGTATGGTGAGTGTTTGATGCTCATGGAGGGTCAAAGCAAATTGCAGGTATGTTGGGTTTTTCTCAGCTGCATTGATTATACAGCTGTGGGCCAAGTACAATATTGACAGTAGAGGTAAATCATCCACTGGGTATTTTGGGCAGAAGAAAGACCAGATTATAGCTCAACTCCGGTGCTGTAGCGTTTGATGGGGACAAAAAAATTATTGTGCACTGGTAGGTAGCAGCTTTCACAGGAACAGAGAGCATGTTGGTTAATTTGGCCAGCGAGACCTGCAGGCCTGGTGTCTGCACCCAGCCCTGTGAGGACCATCTGTATGAGTTGAGGCAGCGATGGCACCATGCACATCAGCGAGTGTGGAGCTGGTGGGGCATCTAGATGGTTTAAAATGAGTGATGAGATCCACACAGCGTTATCCCTGCTTTTCCCTGGCTGCTGTTTCCTGACAAACATTTCATGTAGAAGCACCACATGGGTTTCTCACAGCAACCTGATACTGTAACCCTCCAAGCAGACTTACTGCCCAGCTCTCTGAGGCAATACAGTAAATACAGGGAATTGGAAACTGGTGGCAATCTTTATGCTACATGCCCATGTTTCCAAAGGCTTTTGCTGTTGTCAAAAATGGAGCTTCATGGGAGAAGAAAACCAAACAGAGAACCCTTGAAACATCTTTGGTTTCAGGTATAAAGCAGGGATTTGATAGGCTTCTTCAGGCACCATGGGAATGTGCTCCTGCGGACACTGGGGATTGGAAAAGATCTTTGTATTGTTTTGATTTTTATTGTCTTGTTGAAGTTAATCTGCTAACATGTGATAGTTTAATGCTGCAGCTCATTGTACTTAGATCCTTGCTGTTTGACTCTTTAACACGAAGTGGCCTTCTGTTATTTTCAGATTCTCATGTTACCTAATGCTCTTTATGTAGATACTTTTTTGAACTACTCTGAAAATCTAAACAAATAATGGTTATGGTGCCAAAACCTAATAATTGCTACTGACCAAACCCGGATATTTCCCCTTGCTTCTGAAGGGGAATATAGCAAGGGGGGGTGGGGAAGTGCTGAAATGTAAATTAAGTTTCAGATGTTATCAGGGATTGAGATTTTAAGTATGAATATTCCATTAGCTCCTGACAATGTAGATTTTTGTTTAAGGGCATGTTTGAACCAATGTACCATCTTGGCGTTCCACCAACAGAGGTATCTATGTAAATGCAATCTGTGTTAAAGCCAGACAACACTTTTAAAAATTTATTTAATATTTCCTACAGCAAGCCATCTGTGACTGGTCATATTTTAGGAAGCAAATGAACATCATAGCAACATTCTCCACTCTATTTGAGTAACTTTTAGACTTTTTAAATTAAATGTGGTGCCAAATATTTATATTCTGTTGTGAAAAGAAAAGTATTTGTTTAACATCCTAGTCTCCCTGGCAATTTGCAGTCGGTTGCTCCTATTAGGAGCTATGCTTTTCTTGTGGGTGGTGTAGGGCAATAAGAAGCGTATGGACATCCCTGAAGCTGCCTTCTGGGCTTGTTCCTCAGTAGTGAGTAGGGGCAGCTGTAGCACATGGTGGGGCTTTGCAGAGAGCCTGAGAGGTTGAGCCCTGGGTCCTTGCGTGGAGAATGCAGCGTGGGACAGGGGCAGGCTGGGGGTCAGGTTGTTCCCGCTGCTGGCATTGGTGGGTCCCAGGGGTGGTGGAGTAGCCGCTATGGCACAGGTGACCACCGCAGCACTCTTGCCAATATGCAAAAGGCTCAAGAGTTCCTGGAAAAGCCAAACCACTTTGCAAGATGTCTTCCAGTGCATCTGCCACAGACACTGCAGCCATCACCAAGACAACCAAGTTGCCAGAATTTAGCAGCAGCAAAGCAGAAGGAAAAAGTAGTGATGGCCTAAGTCATGGCTGGCAAATGCTACTGAGCCTGAAGTGCCCTAATGGGGCTGAGCTCTGCTCTGAGTAATATATGCCCTGTTTTTGGTAATCATTTTCACAAGCCTTGTATTTTATCCTGTCCCATAGATTTATATCTTGCTTAAACTTAATCACATGTAGTGAAATGCATTTCTCCAAGAGCCCAGAAATTGGTGTGATCCTTGTAGTACACAAAGGTACTAATAAACAACGAAAATATCTGAAACAGCCCTGAAACAGTTAATTCCATTTTGGAAAGGCTGAAATGTTCCGAAGAGTCCCTGGTGGCGCAGCACCGATTCTTGCTCAGTACTCATTTGGAATGGTACATATAACTTGCCTGTACTTACCACCTTGGGACTACTGCAACCAGCAGAAGTCCAGGTGAATCACTAGCACATAACCTGTCTACATGTGTCGGTCACTTATAGTATCAATGCCAGACACAGAATGTACATATTCCTACTTATATACTGGAAAAAGGCCCTTGCAACATAGGGAAGAGAAAGCAGTCCTGATGTGCTCTGTTACCTCTGACAGTTTTACTTTCACTGAGGCATGGCAAGAAGATTAAAGTTTTATAGTAATATCACCTCCATCCAGGAAAAAAGAGGGGGGGGAAAAAACCCATAAAACCACTCCTTTCTGCTACTTATATTTCAAGCTCTTTTATAGAGCTTCTGCATCTGTTAATAAAATCCTTAATTCATTTTGAACATTTTATTGTCACTTTGGATAAAAGTTTAATCAGATAGAATTATTGCCCTTCTAATATTCCCTTAACCTTTGCATTTTAGACTTAGACCATATCAGTTAAATTTTAAAATCACTTTTTTATAGACTTGAATGCCACCATCTCTGTTTTAGAGGGTAGTTTTGCAGAGGAATGCTGTATTCTGTCTTGAGGTCATGTGAAAACTTAAAACCCTCTAATGTGAGCACTGCTCACTTTCCGCTGAAGTGTCTTGCATGCCCTATTAATTACTTTAATGGTGACGTGCTGGTTTAAGGGAGTTCTTTATTAATACCACTAAATCTTGTTTTATTGTTGTTTAAACACTTTTTCTTTCCTTTATGTAGATGTATTTAATCCTTTCTGTCTTTAAAATAAATGAGTGCATAACTCCACGAGGCATCTGACACTTCCATTTTGCATTCTCAGGAGGGGGCAGGGGAGCGTTTTGCTCCCTTGCCTGCAACATCTGCATCCCAGCAGAGAAGTGCACATCTGTACTTGTGTCTGTAATCATGTGTTAGATTGCTGTGGTAGAAGCGAATTTTAAAATCTGATATTTGTCTTTCCAGAAATAATATGCAGTGAGCTTGCTTTTACTCTTCCAGGATGTTGAGATTTCAGAGGTCAGTTTGGCTTTCTTGAAAAATGCAGCATTCCCAGGTCTCAGGAGGACTTGCTTATGTTTGAGCCCTTTCCTAGCAAGGACACATAAATTTGCTCTCCTCAGTCTGAACTCTTTAAGTAGCAGTATTCTAGTAGCTCATTTTAACTTTAAAGATATACAGCATTCAGTATACCAGTTTATTTATTGAGTAGCTCTTTTACTGAACGAGCTAGCTGGTAAAGTATTGACATTCATGCCTGCAGTTGGATTTCAGTTTATCATATCTCTACTTTTTAGGGTGATACCTTTTGTAAAATATGTACTTTGATCCACATTAGCTGCAGAATTTCTTGGTCCAGGGAGGGGAAACAAGGTATGAGAAAGAAATTTTCTTTGAGACCTGGAGAAACATTTTCAAACACATAAATGACAGAGGAAGTTGCTGCTTTTTGGTCTGCTAACCCACTCTTGACAATGAGACTTAAACTCTTGCTACTAAGTAATCTTATTCTTTAGTCACCTTTGAAAGTGTTGCCTCAGCAATAGCTGTTGATGGTGGTTTTGCCTGGGACTTTCCCACATTTAAGATCTATAAATAACCTTTACTGGTATTAAAGAAAATCACAATGGATTATTGAAAAACTATCTTTGAAGAAGTTTCACCAACAGCAACTAGTCTTTTGTTTGGTGAGGGGACAGTGGATTTGGGCTGGGAATTGTCTTTTGTTTTGTATGGGTAAAGTATGAAAACTTGTGTTTCGCTGTGGGGTCTGTCTCTTGACCTCTCCTCTCCCAGATGACTTCTGGCTCCTAAAAGCTTCTGTGCCCAACTGGGTAGTAAAGTTCCCGTGCACCTTTCCATAGCCAATATGTACCTGTACATCTACAGACTTGCACAGGAGGAATCTGGAAGCCTGAATTCAGTTTGAAATGACTTGGCATTTGCCTGGGGAAGGTATGCCTTCCTCTAGCGGACTCTCCCTCAGGTCTGTCCAAATAACTCTGTAGTTATCAGTAGCACACTTTGTGTGGGCAGAGCCTTTTGCTCACAATTGGTATTTTAAGTTTGGGAGCAGGCAGTATGCTCATGCACTCATATGGTACTAAATGGCACCTTTTGCATTTTCAGTTTTTGCTAAATTGCACCCTTTGCATTTTAGAATAGGTACCTAATTAAATGGTAAGGCTTAGTGCTGTTTGGTGGGCCACAGGTATAGAGTCACTCTAGATTAGACAAGGGACCTGATTCTGTAAATCCAATTAGTCTAGGGTATGGGCCTGCTCCCACTGATCCCTATTTGAATGTTTTCTTTGATGTTACTGGGAACTGAATTAGACTTCTGATACCCGAGACAATGTGGTTAATGGAAGTGTAAGAGGCATAGACCTCCATCTTATAAAGTGACCCTCTTGATTGTGTGAGGAGTCTAGACGGGCCACATTAACAGCAAGTTCAATTTCTAGTTTTTAAAGTTGAAGATAAGTAAGGAGATTTCCCATGAATTTTAGTGGAAATTCCCTAGAATTAACTGAAGAGGTGAAAAGATGCTTCCCCCCACCCCTTTATCTTGTTTACTTCCCTTTTCCCTTGTGAATACCTTGTTTATTTTTTAAATAAATAATCGTATTTTAAAGCAGTGTAAATAAATTGCAAAGCGTGCTCCAATGGGGTGGATAAATATATTCCATCTGCTGGGGAGTGATTATTAAATAATTCACCAGTGGCAAACCCAGGAGTGGTTATCCATTTTCCCCTCATTCATGGGTAATTTTTTCTACATCCCATAGGAGCTCATTATGTTTTCTTTGTACATAATGTTTAATAATTTTTTAAATCTGGCACTAACGCCTCCATTTACAGATTTTTCAATTTTTGCAAAATATTTGTGCATGTATATGTTGGCAGAGGAAGATATTTGTTTCTTTTTTTGTGTGTGTGTTGAGAGAAGGTGAGCATTGATGTATGAAGTGAGACAGGGAGTTGGGAAGCAAATTTCCTCATGTGCACGGGAGTTTGCTCCTGCGCAGATGGTGGATGGGTCACATCCCTGCTCTCACCCTTGTATGGGAATCAATGTGACTTCAGGGCTGTGGCAGCAGTCAAGGTTTAAATCATACTTCAACATTTATTAAAAAAAAAGAAACAAGCAAGGAGAGGGGGTAGGGCATGCATCTGAAGGGCTCTGTCTTTTACTCAATGTTAGGAAGAGATTGGTTACGTTCTAAGGGACCAAGGCTGAACCCAATGAGCCTGGTTTTTAGGTAAGCAGCAATTACTGAATAGAAGCTAGAGCCACATTCCGTCAGTGGAAAAATTGCTGCAGATATGTAGATTGGTGGGCTTTGAGTCCAACCTTAAGGGAAGAGCTCAGCTCCTTCTGGTAGGTAGCAGACCCAAAGGCCTCCTGTGTGGGCTTTGAGCAGGCAAGGAGGGCAGCGGGGAGAAGAACTGGATGGGGCTGGCACATAGCAGGAGGCTGTACAGTCAGCAGCTGGCACCTCCAGTGCTGGATCCCACTTCAGGTTCACGTTCCTGTAACTGTGTCTGCATCACTCACTGGGCAGGAGGTGAGGGACCACCATCCCATCCTGCAGCTGCCTGATGCCAGTGCCCAAGGTTCTGTGGTCAGAGCTGGGCTCTAACCCAGGCTGGAGGCAGATGTTTGCAGTTAGAGGACAATCACTATCTTGGTGCTAAAAATGTGTAATTAGCCACAGGAAATTCTTTCCTCAGCTGATGAAGACAGGAAGGTAAAAGTGTCTCTTAATGCTTTCACTGTTCTTCTAGGGAGTTGAGCAAATCTGGCTGCCCTCACAGTGGGGATCAGCAGTCCTATTCCCAAGCAGGTAATGCTCTCTGCTCTTCTCTTGCACATGTCCAAAGGTCCGTGCTGTCAGCCAGAGAGGAACAAAACCCTCTCACTGAGAGGCAGAGAGCTGTTTTCTTTCTTTCTCCCTCTTTTTCACACTCCCTGTAGGCATGTGCAGACTCCAGGTTTCAGAGGCAGCTGTGCTCTGTACTAAGCAGCAGCAAACAGCTTTTCCCTGGGACGAAGAGCGTACCCCAACAATTTGGGTTTGGCTATAATTTCCACATGATTCTTGACCTGGGAACTCCTCCTTTTGTTACTCTGTTAATCCCTTCTCCTAACTGGGGAAGCGCACTTTTTTTTGGGGGGGCGGGGGGAAGGGGTAAGTATGGATGTGAATTAGCAGAACCTTGAACATTTTGCTTGTTTGTGAAGAAAAGCTCTTTTTTCCTTCACAAGATGCTTCCCAAGCTCATATTCTGCATAGCTCCATCCTAGTCAAAACTGTGGTCAGAATAACAATTCCCATGACTGGTTTCTGTGAAAAACATGAGTTTTGCTGCTCTCAGTCTAGGATTGAAGTGCTGCAACTACTGCGGCTGATGCTGACTCTGGGCTCCCTTCCCTATCTCATTTTCTTCTCCAAATGGTTAGTAATTTCACTCCTGGCAATGATGCTCCAGGATTGAAGAGCACAAGGAAGCTAACATCCAGGTGAAAAAATTGTGGTGAGTGATCAAATTGAATGCAAAGTCCTAGAGCAAATTAACAGTGTGTTCAGCACTGTATGCGCTACAGACGTACAAAAGAGGAGATTACACCTTGCAGAGCAAGGGCTGGGATGATAAGCTGAGGTGTGCCGGCCAGCATGCCAGCTGCAGGAAATGTTGTGTGAACTCAGGGTTTGCTGGGCTGCTCTGACTTAAACCTCAGGAAACTGGAAAAGAAAACAGCTGAGGACTGGAAGGGTGTTTGAAGGATATGGCTGGAGCTGGGGAGTACAAAATTACTGCAATGCTGGCTCTTCTGTGCCTGAGGCTCCATCCTTACATTAGCAGTTCTCCAGCCATACAGCACAGGCGACACCTGCGTTCTGCTTGCAGACCTGGACTGCAGGCACTTCCGTTGGGCATGCCATTTAATTCTGTGTTCACTGAAGCCCTTGATATTAAGCAGGACTGAGCATTGTCGCTTGAAAGCAGCAGAGACAGCAAGCTCAGTTCTCTAGAAACCTGAGTTCAGGATGTAGATGTAGATAGAGATATTTCCATGATGTCCTTTTTCTGTCTTACCTGCATGTGCTGCCTCTCCCCCTGGACCTTGCTGTCTTCAGGTCTCTGGCTCCTTTTTGTGTGAATTTTCTGTCTATTATGGTGATCCAATTGCTGCTCTTGCCCTCTCTGTCAAGCACATCCAGAGCAAGAAGAGATGTGGTTGGGTCAAATGACAAGTTATGTCCAAGGGCAGAGCTGGGAATATGGCAAGGCTTCCCCATGCCCTGTACCATGCATACTTACCATAACCTAAGCACTACTTCGTGCTGCTTTTTCTGTAGTGGCAATGCTGGCAGCACCTCTGCCTAAATGCACAGCAAAGGCCCTGCACAGAAGGCTCCCACCACAGGACACACGCTCTCGGTACTGACACAAAGCCTGCCCTCTGGGCTGTAATGCGGTGTAACATGTATTACAATGTGCCATTAATAAAACTGTAGCTGCCAAATGTTTCTGTTTTTACATAAAGCTATTCCACTGAGGTTGTTATCCGATTTTTCTCTGGTACAGAGAAGAGCGGTTGAATCAGACAAGAGACCTTGTGGGTTGAATACATTATGTCCAAAAATCAATCATAAGGTAAGGTAGGAATAGAATTGAGTTTATTTACAGTCCGTTGACTTTTATAGTTAGCACCATTTATTAGAGAAGATGAAGAAGAAAATTAAGCAGAGGGCAGGGAAATGTTTCTTTGTGATATTTTTGTGCCTGGCAATGAAAAGAGATGTGTGTACTAGCTGACAATTTATCTTCTGCCCTGAAGAGAAATGACTTGTTCTCAAATGGGCATGAAATGAAATAGTGCAGAACATGATAGGAACTTTTCTGAGTAAATGGGTCAATTTCCTGTCATTCTCTCGATAATTGTATGTAGAGCACACTA
Organism: Phalacrocorax aristotelis; assembly: GCF_949628215.1. NCBI lineage: Eukaryota > Metazoa > Chordata > Aves > Suliformes > Phalacrocoracidae > Phalacrocorax > Phalacrocorax aristotelis. The sequence continues at coordinate 17,223,894 of NC_134282.1, read as the reverse complement.
CGCTCCAAACACTGGCAAATGTGATCCCCCCCAGTTCTGTTATTTTACTCCTCTTGTAAATGGGTAGAAAACATATTCCAGTGCTGGCACTATTATAATCAGCTTTTGCTGGTGGCTAATAGCAGTCCATTTTTGGTGAATGCTTATTACCTCCAAGCGGTCCAAGACACTACATAATAACCCAGTACTGTGTAGATTGGTACCACTAAGAACAAGATGTAGTTATAGGGACTCTATTGCAAATGCCCCATCACAGCAGGAAATTCATGTGTCCCTTTATCGTCTCTTTCCTAATTGCAAAATAAGGCCTGATGCTCTTGCTAGAGAAGAATCCTTGTTTGCCTTCTGAAACTTTCTGATATAGTTAGGGGCTTTTCTGCCTCTCTGTCCCTTAGCTTACATCAGACCTAGCTGTTACTGAGAGGACATAGGTTCAAGTCAGGCTCACTGAGGACTGAGTTGGTAATTTTACTTTTACTGTTGTTAATTAAAAATAACAAGTGCTGTAGCAGGTCTTCAACGGGTGACGATTAGGGCTTCTGTGGCAGGTTGGGTAAATCTCACTGGTACACGTTAATACAGTGACAGAGCTTCATGAGTGCCTTTGAACTTCAATCTGAGGAAGCCTTTAGGAAAAAGGGAGAATGTTACCAAGGTTGGTTCCAAGGACCTAGATTCTGGCTGTGGGAATATCTGGATAAATCCCAAACACTTGATTTCAATAACTCTGCTCCCTCTTAACTCTACACTAAACAAGACCTCATCATGCATAGCATTATTCTCCTACTTGGAGGTATAGGAAGGCTAAAAACTGCAGATACCTGAGCTGTGAGGCAACACAGCCCTGTGAGAGCTAAACCCCATCGCTACTTCTTCGGTGACTTAGGGACATGTACTTAGAGTTGCACAAGGAGTGGATTTCAGCTGAAGATGGTTGGGCGTTGCTGTTGTCACCCCACTTTTCTCGCAAAAAGGAAAATCTTAATCACATGTTTTGAAAGATGGAATCTAAAAGCTTTGAAACAGATTTTTCTTCTATTCTCCCCAATAGTGAAAAGCTGCTTCTCAAAAGTGTGTTGGGATGAGACATTTCCCATGGAAATTTCCATTTGAGAGAAGAAGTCAGAGGCATTTCTGAAGTGATAAACAAGATATTTTTTTTTACCAGCCCTAGCTACAGTACTTCTGAGAATACCCCTCCAGGGTCAGTGTCACCCTTGTTCTGTGTATGCTGGACAGGTTTCACTCCAGTACAGGTTGGACTGGGTCACAGCTTAAAAAAGGCTGTTTAAAGTTTATAAACCCCAATATTTTTTTATTTTTGGGGGGGTTTGTTTTTTGGTTTGGGTTTGGGTTTTTTTTGTACACTAGGATAGAAAAATGGCAGCTTCTAGTAGATGTCTGTAAGATCAGACAGGTCTATATATAACTCTTGATGCAAATGAACTGGAAATAAGGATAACCCACAGGACAGATCTTCAATAACTTCTGCCATGAGGAAAGGGGAGGAATTGATGTAGCAAACCCAGTCCATGAATCAGCAGTTGCTAAAGTCTGCTTATGACTGCTCAATGGAGTTAGCCCTGCTTGGTCTATGTGTAAGGCTCCAGATTCTGTGCAAGTCATGAGGAACTAGAAGTAAATGATCTCTGACCTGTGTCAGCAGGAAGCATGGAGAAATGTATGCTGTTAATTCCACCTGTCTTTGGAAATGTGCAGCCCTGAAGGACTGATTCAGAAGCCAGTTATGCTCAGTATGTCTGGAGTAACTCAGCTGCAAGGGATAGGATCAGCCCACTGTAAAAGCCACTGGGGGAATCGGGTCAGAATTTGGCCGTGCTGCTGCTTTGGCCAGAGAATAAGATCTAGTGACTCTTACTTGGAGCAAAATATGAAAAGATCAAGGGCAGAATTAGTCATTTTTCCCGTGTTACATAACGATATTTTAGCAAACATTCTTCTCCCCGAACATTTAAATGCATTGCTTGAATAATCACCGAAGACAATATGGTAATAATATGTTCCTTATGTGTTGGAGGCAAAGCATTTATTCTGGTTTTACTTTTGCAAAATGTATTAAACAACTTAGTTTTTGTTGATGTTTACACACAGGGAATTGGGCGGGGGGGTGTTTTGGTTTTTATTGCTACTTCTTTAAGGGAGAACATTTTTTGTCTGAATTGGAGACAACTGGATTTCTATTAAAAAGGTCTGATGCCTGTGGTGGGATTCATCCCAGAAAACTTCATCTAGCTACAAGCCACGTGCTTGGTCTGACATGCATTTCGCTTGAGAGTGGTGATGGAGACATGCTGGTACCTCTCAGGGAAGAATATTTTAACCAGCTCTACCTACAACATTCTTGCAGTCACCCCAGTCTCTGTGTCACCTTTGCTCGGTGTATTTAAGGCAAGCCACATCTGAGTACCTAGAAAGTAGGTTTTCTTCCACCTGTAGCTCCCAAGTGGCCTGGTTGTTTAGTCATGCTCTAATTCACCCTTGTTCAGGGCTGGCTTCACCAGAAAAGGCAGTTCTGACCATTTTCTTTGACAGAGCCAGGAGAACAAAGCGGAGGTGTGGTATGCCCAGTCTGTTTTATGAGATGTATGTAGGTAGGAAATGGGCCCTGGAAAAGGAGTGACCCGGGCTCTGAAACATCCTCAACTGGAGGGCAAAATCAACCCAAAACAGCTGTTTCTTTGAGATTTAGGGGAGACATGAGCAGAGAGGCTGCTCAGGGGAGAGGTCTCATTGCAGCTCCAGCTGTGGCCAGCATGCAAAAAATACCCTGGGATGTGCAGGGCCAGAGAGAAGCAAGGAGGGGATGGGAGTGCTTGTTGGGAAGATGTAGGTCAGGACTGCACCTGTCCTCCCACCACAGGCTCCCAGCCTGCTCCAGCTGCCCGCTTGTAAAAGCACAGGGCTAATACTGCTGACTGCAAAAAGGGAGTGGAAAAGGGTCTTTCTCCGTGGGAGATGCGCAGTAGGCACCGCAACGGGCATGGCGATGCTCGGGGGGTGCACCTGTGTGGGCTACAATGCTACCTGTGGGGAAAAGGTGGGTTGAGGAGGAATGGCGTGATTTCTTGGGCTGGCTGAGCAGGAGGGGTTCTTATTGCCAGAAATTGGCTTTATCAGGCTTGAAACTTGGATTAACAAAATGTCTGTATTAGCTGCAGACAGAGATGCGCCCTGGAATCTTGGAAACTGTTTCACTGCTAGCTTTGGGAGGAAATTTTGGCTTTCTAAGTTACAACATGACTGATATGTTCTATTTGTTTTTTGAGAAACTTTTCTTTGTACTCCATGACTCAAATCCATTTGAATTTTTTTCCCTTTGAACCATGTGTTTGTAAGCTCTGGATAGCCTAGCGTTGCATTTGATATTCTGGCATTGGGCAGTGGAGGATGCAGGAGTGTTTTTCCACTGCTACCACAGCGGTCTTCAGCTCAGTGTTGCAAAGCACAACTTTTAGCATAATCCACCACACTCAGTTAGGCTCTGACGCTTCCCAGGAGGAGCAGGAATGGGGATTTTGATCCACAAAGGGCAGCTTTGCTGAATAGAAGCACTACAAAGAGAGGCACAAGCCTTGCCTCTTATTTTGCCATCTCTTTCTGGCCTGAAAAGTACCACCTCCTTCCCTGCCTGAGGTTTTGCTGCTTTTCTGAGCTTAAGCAGGGTCTGTCCTTTAATTATATAATCAGGGTAGGAGGGTCTTCACTCACCCTCAGGCCCTTTATACCATCCTACTGTTCAGAGCACTGACCTAAGACGTAAGATATTTAGAGCTGATTTCGAAGTTGAGAGTTGGAAGGCAGCCCCCAATCTACCCCCTTACACTGCAGGATGCAGATGGTTGGTAGAGGCATCTCTTGCTTTCTCCTAGGCAAGAATTTCTGCTTTGCACAGGTAAATATTTGCCGGGCCAGAGGCAGGCAGAGGAATTGATGCTATCTATCACTGTAAGGTCAAGCTCTTTGCTGGAGAGGGAGGACACTGGCCCTCTAGGCACGCTCTAAGAACACGCTGCAGATCCAGCTCTGTAAACAAGATGTTCAGGAGAATGTCCCATTTGTGACTTGCCACCAGACCCAAGTCTCCAGCCAGCATTGAACAATCAGTGCAAAAATGGTTGTGTGAATGCCTGGTGATGAAAAATGGAGGCACCTCCAGGACTTCATTGAAAGCCTGCGTGTTTTCCTTTCCTGCCATCTGCACCAGTTCCCCAAGGGCTCTGAGAGCTGAGTCTGCAAGCTTGTTTGCTCCTTTACGTGCTGTTTAGGCAATTGGCAGGCCTGGCAAGGCTCTCTGAGACATCCTCCCCGCCAGAGGAACATCGTTACCACCAGGGTGCTGCCATGGTGCTGGTGGAAACACAGCCAGTACAACTCCTGATGCCTGGAAAAGGATTGGACTCCACCTTGCTTTCTGGGAGCTGGGTTGCCTGCAGGTCTAAAAGGGGTAAAATTTTTTCTTTGGTTGCTGCTGTCAGCTGACCTGGCTTTGATGCACTCATGTAAGTGGGCAGTGTTTTCACATCTGTGCTGTTTGCTTTAACATGTCAAACAGCTGATATTTTTACAAGGTTTCCCTAGCTCCTCCCTCCCCTTCTCTTCGTCTCTATAAAATAATACTGCTATAATCCAGTTTGACTCAGCAGGATCCTTTTCACGCTGGCTAATCCCCATATATAGGCATCAGTTCAGGGAGGTGCACTAGAACGCTGCAATATTTTCCCTAACATTTTGTTTAACCAGGATGACATTATTCAGACAAATTAATTCCTCCAAGATGTAAACTTGTTCTGACTGAGTGCTGCAGCAGCCTCCCTGAGAGCAACAAACCATGATCTGACATCTTAACAGCTCTCCACACGGTCAGGGGGAGTCTTACATAAAAGATCTTCAGCTGTGAATATCTGCAAGGTGCAGCTGCCCCTTTCTGTAGATAGATTTCTTTTTCCAGCAGGTTTTGGTGAAAATTTTTTTTTTTTTTTGTAATAAGTAAGTGATATCTAAAGGACAAGCTATTTTGGAAAATATCCTGGCATATGAAAACAGAGGGTAGAGACTACCCTACAATGTGAAAACCTTGCCAAAGATCTGAAAAATGGGGGTCTACTTATATCACTCTTCTTCCCTTATGCATTGAGTTCATCTTGCATGTCTGAGCTAGCATGTTCCAACACAGGATTTACAAAGCTCAGGTGCACGTGCAGCTGACATGTCAGCTGTATGTGCCAAATGGCGGCACCTATAGGAGTGGGTTAGGAAAATGTAACGAGCCCTTCACAAGTCTGCCAAACAAAGGAATTCCTGGTGTGCTTCATGGGGAGGATGTGCCAGCATGGGAAAGCGGTCTTATGGTGCTGCTTTTACCCTGTATGGGGAATATATGGGGAGGTAAGCTACCTTATCCCCTCTGTGACACTCTATTTGGGGTGGCATGGCCAGGCTGCTAGAGCTGCATTAACCCTGAGGTTTTCTGTCCACATTCCCCCGTGATGCTTTCCTGGTGCTTGGATTACCTCTTGTACTCTGTAATGTCTAGGCTTTGGGAGCCAACTGGGAAAAGGCTTTTTCTTCCTCTTGCCCGGAGCATCATTATGTCCATTCAGGTGCCTACCAGTCTTTCCCCTTAGCTCCTAGATCCATAATCCAGCAGGTCTGTGTGCTGGCCTCAAGCATGCCAAAGCTGCTGAGAGTGCCCTAAAGCAGGAGGAAGAAAATAAGAAATCTGGTTAACTTCAAGTAGCTGGGGCTAAGTTATTTGAACACTGCCCTGGGTCCATATCTCTCGGCCCTTGCTCCTGCTCTGAATTCTTCTGCTGCCTTATGTCTACCTTTTGCTCAGCTTGAGTTGCTTCCCTGCACCTAGGTTTCATCTCCCTGAGAAATGGGTTGATGTTAATCATTTGTTCATTGAGACTTGCATCGAGTGACTTCAGAGGCCTGAATGGATAGCCATGGTCCTGGGGTGCTGGGAGCTTCTCCTAGCTGGATTTCTCTTCTACACCTTGCCATATCCGAAGCTAGCAGGAGCAGCTTGGGGAAAACATGTTCTCTTCTCTGCAGCAGTGTATTATTGACAGAGGACATTGCTAGAGGCTCCTGGTACTCCACTTAAATACTTTAATGTAATATTATCACCATTAATACAAAGTGAGTTAAGGTTACAGCAAATAAGTGTAACATCCAAGAGATACTGAATAATTAAAAAGGTTTATAAAGTTGCAGCTTACATAAATGGAGTTACAGATGCATAAAACTACCTTAGTTTCAGAGGTTCCCCTCGCTCTGTATCAGCTGTGGCAGATGCTTCCCAGTTTCTTTCACAGGGATCTTTCACATCTCTTTCTCCTGTTTCTGTTTGTGAAAGGTCTGGCATTGAGAATGCACTTTTTTATACTGCAGTTTTGTCTTTTGGGGATGGTCGTTCTCCAAGCTCTCTCTATGCTTCCAGCCCTTGGATCATCTCTGGCTGGTGATTTTGAGTCCTTGTTGCAGAAGTAGGCTTGACCAGTAGCTTTGAAAATGTCACTGAGACATGCCTAAATGCAACTATCACCTACACAATAGTAGCTGGAGTCAACTTGTTGCTTTCCAGAATGATTAGGTTTTGTTGTTGTTTTTCCCGTGTAGTAAGGTAAAATACTTCTTCCTCCTGTTGAAGCAATTCTTAAATCTTCATGCAAAACGTTTTGTACACTGAAGTTTTTATTTCAGGTAGACATGTGGAGTAACTACTGCACATTATACAAACACTGACATGCCATTGAATCACACAACTTGTTAATGGTTTCTGCTTAAAACTCTGTGATGGAAACCAGGCAGCCTAGGGCAAAACATCTGTCCCCAAACCATGTCTTTGGGGCCAATGTGACTGTCCCTACAAGAGAAACCATGTGAAAGAGCACAGCTGAAATAGATGTCTGGTGTGGTGTATTGCAGAGCTGTTATGTCTGATAGTATTGGTGCTTATTTGTAACCTGTTATTAGCAACAAAGAAAAAAAATAGCTGCTGATAAAATTAGTGGATTAGTAAGATGTCAGAGCAGTGGAATGGAGGGGCATGGGCTGATTAACATCCTGGACTTATTTGAGCAAAATTGGTTTAATACACCCAACTGTGAGGCCATCTATCTGTCCAGGAACAAAACCATCATCTTCTGGCACACCAGCTCTGTCTACAGCTGGAGGCTCATCCTGCAAAGGGCCTTCCTTAGGAAGGAGCAGAGCTTTCTGTACAGCCAGCTTAGGAAGACTGCCAGTGTTGCGGCAAAAAGGGCTGATACCAACGCTTGCAAAAAGACTAAGTTGAAGAGTGGGGTTTTTTTTTTCAAGTTCAGTGCTGGTGAGGGTGGAATCCCCTATCCAGGCCTCTGTCCATCCCTTAGAAGGACAATGAAAGACTGAAGTAGGTAGAGAAAAGAGCCAAAGGGGGGAGAAAAAAAACACTTTAAAGTGAGTTCAGACAGTTCAGATTTGCAGAGGTGGTGTGATGTAATGTATAAGGCGACGTACTGGCTAATACAGGAGCTTTTATAGTGGTGAAAAGCAGAACAATGGTGGAAGCAGTAGCCAAACACACTCGCAGTAGAAATGAGAAAGACTTTTAACAGTATGACTGGTTACTACTGGAACAAAAGGCTGGTAAGTGATAAGTCTTCATCTCTTGATGTCTTCAGACAGGATCTGGACACTGTCATGGGAAGTCCTGATTTAGTCAAACCTGTAAAGCACAAAATATAAGTGGATCAGTTGCCAGGGATTCTGCACAGAAACAATGCTGTGATAGCGCCAAGGACCTCACAAACTGTGGATTTGGGGTAGAAGGGGTGGTGCCTTTTTTTGTTTTCTTTTTGTCACGTTCCCAAAAAAGAGCAGAGAGCCCAGGCGTATTGGGAAGATGGGAAGCATGCAAATCACATGCTGGCGGGGTCCCTGCATCCTGTACAGGGCACTAGCTAACACGTTCCTCCTGTTAGACGACTGCCATGGCAGGTCCAGATGTCAGTAACTCCAGCTGATACTACTGAAGAATGATGATTTATGGCCACTGGAAATTCGTCTGCCATTGTTCAAGGAGCAAAAGAAAAGCACTTGGAGGTGGTGCTTGGGGTGGTCAGCCATTTAGGTCAGAAGAGGTAAAAGTTGGTGTTTTCAAAAATTGGCCTTCTTTCTAGCCATCTTGTGGTTTGTCTTCTCTGTGAGACACTATGGGCTGCTTTGTTTGGTTTTGTTTTTCCAAGATGCTGAACATACCCCAACTCAAGCTGCAGGCGTAGAGCATCTTTAAGAAAAAGTGGTTTGAATTAACCACCCTAAAATATAGAACACCCCATCCCTGAGTACACTTGGCAGTGTGTGACTGTGAGCGATTGGTAGTTAAAAGGAGGGTTGTACCAAAGTGAATTAATTCGCACATCAGGCCCTGGAATGATCAGCTTTACACCCAGCTGTAGTCCTAGGAATGCCAGGCAAAGGGGTGAGTTTAAAGTGCATGGAAGTAAGGGAATTAAATTGGAAAGACGGGAGTTTTGGTATCCAGGCAGTATTTTCTCACCAGCAGATCTCAAAGTGCTTTCCAAAGCCTGGTAAGAACAAGTTTATATGGGGTCAGATGAACCCTGGAGTGAGTGCCTGGTTTTCAGTCACACATTCCAGATCTCAGCTCAAATATTTTCATGTTGGGTTTCTTTCAGAAAAGTACAGAAAGACCCTGGAGCCAGAAATACTGTATAAAACATGCAGGATAATTAGCAACCTCCTGGAAACATGTGCAACTTTAATAAAATTTAAACTCCAGTTCCTTCCCACAGGTGGAGTCCAGCAGTACTGTAGGCAATATGCACAGTTAAGCTATTTTTATGCCTCTTCATCTGAAAATGTGAGTGTTAAAACATACGTAGGTAAAGCAAATGGAAAGCTTAAACTTGCCTGCGTGCCATGCTCATTTGAACTTGCTGCATTACCTCTGCAAAAAGCCTGGATCGCTGCTGAACAGTGCACTCAAGCGAAGATTTTGTGAAGAGAAATGTCTTCACCTACAAACCTGGCTTCTTAAAAAGCCCTGTGACTTTGCAGCTCCAGAAGATATTGACTTACCCTGCCAGCCACAAAGGGGAATAAATGACTCTGGGAGGGCTCAAGTAATTATACAAAGTGCCTGGATCAACTTTTCCATGGGGATCCTGTAGCTACTGGTCTGATGGCTTAATAACGTGCTCCTGAAATGGCTGCCTTCCATTGCTGTTTCTCTCTGGGGCCAGATTTCCAGCAAAACTCCTTAGTTGCCCTTGCAGAACTCGCAAGAGGATGCTCACTGGACTTGCACTGCATGTGAAGGACCCAACATTAACTTTTCCATAAGAAAACTTACAGGTAGAGCAGAGTTGGGCTGTGCTGCCCCAGCAGCACACCCGGGAAAAGAGGATGACTCAGAAAGTCCTAGATCAATTCCTTGCTCCCCACCCTTCATTGCCACTCCCTGTCCCTCTCATCTCTTTGGAAGCTGGTGTGGCAGCGTGTGAGGGGAGGGACCACTTTGCACGGTAGGTAGCATGGTGCCAGCAACAAAATGTGTTTCTTTCATTAGGAGTCCACCAGCACTTATCCATATTGCCTGCATTAGCTGGATCAATCAGGTATATGAGCCACGTGTTATTACCAGACTGTCTTGTCCCTTTGCACCTGGATCTGGTCCATAGTTAGAGCCTGATGAAGAATGGCCCTTCCTTCTGTTGTTCCTAGTATGTCCATTAGATCAGCAGCTGTGGTAAGATGTGGGCCATACCAGTTTTACTTTGCATGAGTTGCTTGGCAAAAGGCAAGGGTCAGATTACTTTGGGTGTTCAAATGTTCTTGCTGGGGAAATGGCAATTTCTGGTCTTCAGAAAGGAAAGTTGGAAGTGACTTGTATTAGGATGGAGATTAGCAATTCAGCAGTCACATTAATGAGAAACAACCATTGGTGCAGGTGATCTCAGCCCTGTTAAAATACTGTGTGAAGCACCAGAGCATGGTCTTTTCCACTGTTATGGAAAGAAAATCCATGTAACAGAATGGAACAGTTACAGAACAGAATGGTCCTGGAATAATGTTATTATTTCTCCTATCTTCCATAAACACTATGATTTCAGCCCGAGCCTCCATACACTGACAGGATGCTATCAACTGGAGAATGGATGTGTTATATAATATCTATTATGCATTCATTGTGTTTATATAAATGCATATTTCTTATGTAACTCTGTCACTAGAAAAACAGTGAGGTTGGACAAGTTGGTTTCTCCTTCCGTTGCTGCACTGCTTTTCTTGTTGATTCTTGAGCGCTGTCATAAGACTGTGGAGTTTGTGTTACTGCTGTGTGTGCCCAAGTGAACCTCTTCTTTTCAAAAGCTCCATTCACGTTTGGGTTTTCCTGGGTTTTTTTCTCAACTGTTGTTTCTTTTTTAAAATGTAATATTTGGCTGAAAGCCTTTGGTGTTTCTTTCACAAACTCAGGAGTAATGTGGTTAGTATATATTAGGGACTGACAGCTATTTAACTAGCACAGTGTTCAGTGGCTGTGCTTTTCAACTTTAAATAACATCCAGGGCAGCCTCCTCAAGTGATGTAAAAGACCTGGTAAAGAAATGCCAACTGTCAGCTTGATTTTCGGTCTGCTCTGCTCTGACATAAACCTTCCCGACAGCTCAGACCAGTGTCCTTCATATTCCAAATTAATCTAAAATTTCTGTGGTGATGAAAAGGAAAGAAATTACTTTAGAGTGAAGGTTTCCTGCTCTGAACATCCTTGACTAACCCTGCTGACACCAGAGAATTACCACCTACTCAGACGTGGCCATCTGCTCTTGATGACAACTCTGAGCCCAAGACATTTTTATCTCCATTCCAATGGTTTTGCCATCTCAAGAACCGTGCATCCAAGTCTCCATGTTGTCTGTTCAAAATAAGAAAACTTATTTTTTGACAAGGAGCCTTATTTTTTCTAGTTTGAGAGCAAAAGAACGGTGCCAAGAGGTTAAATCAACTAGGTAGGCAATTGTGTTGCAAGGAATCTTCTACCGAACAGTTCTACCACAGTGTCTTGAACGGAAGAGTAGCTCAAACCTTCTGCTTTACTTTTCACACATCCTTCCAGGAAGGATCTGATCTATAGTGCAGATATCAGTTGGTAAGGTTAGAAGGAATAATAATGTATCATCCTTTTTCTCCCATCTGTACATCAAGCTGAGTTCTAGCAGAAGCACCCTCAGAGGTGGGCTGGAGGTGCAGAGGGGCTGATGTAAATTATCTTCTCCATCTCTGTTCTTTGGATGAGATCATCTCATAGTGGAGGAATGAAGGTGATAGATGGGATCTCAGTCCTCCAGCTAGAAAGCAGATGGATTTTTACTTTCTCACAACTCACTTGACCTCTTTGGGAAGTTCTTTTATCTGTACCGTGCCTTGTCTGGGTGGTTCTTACATAGGTGTCTCCATTTTCCCTTTTGGTATCCCTTCCTTCTTTGCCACTTATCTCAGCAGGTGGCTCAAACTTGCTTTTCCAGACTAGGACCTGAAGCAAAGATCCAGGTCATCTGTATGAAAAGAATAGGGATGTCATTGCATCTAAAAATAATCCCAGTACCTGCTAGGTGATATATTTGGCCCTGGACTTACTCAGCGGCCTGCATTTATTTCCAATTAGAGTCTGACTCTAGGTAGACCAATGGGTGTTGCTTCAGGGGATAATTCAGTTCAAGCCTCTGAAGAAATGCTGCCCCCCCAAAAAAAACATTCCTGGTCTTGTTACAGAGGGGAAAGAGTGCAGAAACACAGTTTTTGCCTTAGATTGACTCACTAAATTCTGCTTTCTGTTATTCTTGACAGTGACCAGTGCTGGCTGCCTGTGGTCCCTGCCCAGTGCTCTTCCAAAGTCTTAATGCATTTCACTCAGGAGAGTTTCTTCAGGAAATAAGAAACCACCTTTTCCTCTCCCTTTGGAAGGACCTCAGAGAACCCACAAGGTTTTCAGCCCGTATATTCCAGGCACAGATAAGTCTCCTGTTGCCCTAAGGGCTCCAACACGTTCTCCTCACATCAGGGACTTAAATGCATTTGGCAGCTCTTTAAGAAACATATCAGGGATTTGGGAGAATCATATTCTTGCTGTCAGTTTAGGTAGCAGCAACATTCAAGTGCTGTGAAAGTTTTGGGGGGGTTTTCCAAGCTTTTTATGGGATTACATTATCTGTTAAAAGCAGCTATTTTTGTGCCGAACAGTTGCCATGACCTGTATTTCACAATTTGCACATATACACTGAAAAATTATCTTGTGCTCAAAAGGTGTTTTAGTGAAAGGTCCGTGAAGTTTCGTGCAAAATCTCATCACCTTTTTTCTTGTTTTTTGTTTGGATTCGTTTGGGGAGTTATTACTTGGTAGTTCTAGGTGCCGACTTTGGTGTTCATAATAGAGACGTGACTTCTGTCAGAGCATCACAGGCCTCCCAGTACCTTACTAAGCCCACTCCACAGATAATGTGAAGCATGGAGGTGGAAAATAATGACATTAAACTCTTGGAAAGAGTCACTGGTGTGAACTCTATGCATCCTTACTTATCAATGCTCTGTCCCTGTCACTAGAAAACATGACTTTCTCTTGTGACTTGTGTGAGAGATACACGAGAAGGTTTGCATTCTCTTTGCTTGAGCAATTCAGGTGGTAAGGAGGAGATGTTAAACTGATATTCAGCTGAAATATTTAACCTTTGGTAGCTATTAGAAGCGACTTAGATCTGTGACTTGAAATGATCAGGGGAGAATGGGTTGAGTACCTTTCCTTGTGGCTTAGAGAGATGAGGGTTTTTTATTCTTGAGAAGTGAAAGGGAAGGATTCTGCCTTTTTTTTTTTTTTTTTGTACAAACTTTAGAAATACCCAGACTCTCAGGTAGTAGCCCTGTCTTCTCCCTTGGTTTCTCCAGGAAATCTCTCTTGGAGAGCACAGGAGGCATAAATTGCCAGCTTTAAACAGGCTGTAGTTAAAAGGCTGGTGGTGTTCAATCTGTAACCAAAGAAAGCTCATCTTTGCGGGATGCTAGTTTATTGACAGAGTTTCCAACTAAAGTTTCATTTCCATGTTAATCAACAAGACTCCATTTTCATGACGGTTTTTATGTCACAAATTCTTGCACTACTCAGACAGTCCTTCAGGAGAAGCATGGCAGGCGAGAACTCATTTCTAATGTAAAAATACCAAGAAAGAGGAGAGTGAGAGGAACTATAAATAACCACCGAAATGTCACAGAGTCAGTCATTTTTTCCTCCGCAAGTCAGCTTTAGCAGTTAAGGTCAAGATAACATTTCCATGTCAATGGTCAGTTACATCAAAATTCTAAAACAGGAAGATTGAATGGAATTTTGGATTTTTTTTCTTGTATTCTGCCCAGATTTGACCAATTTATAGTCTCCTTGGTCTGCCAGCTATGAGTTCCAGTGTTATTTTGGTTAAGTTCTTTGCCAGAGTGGCAAGCTTGGATTGGAGCATCAGGTTTATTAAAGGCTATGAAATTAAACTCTCTACCAAAAGCAAAGAAAAAAAGCCCACTTCTTGCCGATCATCACTTCTTTATACTCCCTTTGATGCGGTTCACTTTGACTTGAATTTTAGTCTAACAATTTGCTACAGAATTTTGTTTTGTTTTCACAAAGTACTAATCAGTTTAAACTGCAAGCGGTTTGAAATGCCTCTCTAACAGCTTCCTCGGCGATGCTAATTAAGCTTGAAATCTCTGTGTTGTCCACAATTGTATCTAAACAAGTAGCAGAGTGTATCTGCTCACTGTTTGCCACATCTCCCAGCTGCATATAATTCTGCTGCCTGTGCAGAAAGTAATCACAACAGGACAGATCCTTCAGTCCTTATTTAGGCAAAACTCCCAGGGCAGCATACAAGGTCAGGCACATCATGCGTTGAAAGAATAGATAGATTTGATGGTGAGAACATGTAAGACAAGCAGTATGACATCTCTAGCACAAAGACTGGAAGAGCTTGAGCATAGGGAACAGCTTTGCTTTATCCCCAGAGCACTTTGTACTGTGGAGCTCTGAGTTATGATTATGGTTTGTAGGTGCTCTCACCTGATGTGTGGGTGTTAATAATAGGTAAAAGTGCAGGCTATCAAAACCTGCGATGTATTCTCCCTGTCCCTTAGGAACAACGCTAATAGAGTATTATAGTTTTTAAAACTATCGAGGCTCACGACTGTGGAAAAAAGAGTCTTAACAAATCCTTGAACGCCTCTTTCTGCAGTCAGCAAAGCGGGTGGATGATTTATCTCTAGGTAGCGACCCCAGTGGTATGAAGCAATACTAATCTTCCGAGGCATGGCTGCTGTTGTGCGACAGGGTCCAGGGGTTTTGGAGGTAGCACTGTGCTGGTTTCCCTGAGTGTAGAAACCTTGAACGAACTGTTTACCTCTGGTATTCTGGGAGAGATTTTGAGGCATTTCCTTCAAATTGGAAATCTTTGAATATCAGCTTCTTGCGCCAGGTGTTGTATTATGCAGTGGTTTGGAACAAGGATCAAAGGTCTTGTCATGAGCTCAGGATGTCCTTGGATTGAAGAAATCTGAGATGGAAACTGTCTTATCAGATCATCCCTCCCTGATGAGGCAGGCTTGCCTCCTGTGCTCTGCTGGTGCTGCTGTGCTTTATGGATGCTCATCTCTCCACTGCTCAAAAAGCCTGCCCCAGCTTAGTGGTTGGATGTTTTCTGGACCAGATGCAGTTCTGGTGTAGTGTGACCAACATCACATAGTTATACTGGGGTTCATACCTGGTATGCGGTGTGGTTGGCAGTGCTAACGGCAAGCATGAGCTGTGTGCACCAACTTACACCATGTGCTGTTTCAATTTTGTGGGGAATGTCCAGGGCCTCTTTTTTTGGTATCAGTAGACAAGATGTGAGAAGGTTTGGAAATACACCTCCACCAGAAGGAAAATTACTGAATGAACAGCAGCTGATCACCAAGATATCTAGTAATGTCCTTTTACTAGTAGTTGCTAAGAATGCTTTCAATTGCTTGGCTTACTGTAATATTATGTGGGACTATAATTATTTTTGTTGAAAAACCTTCATACGCATAGACTTTTTTTATTCTTCATGCTTTTTTAAAGTCACCTGTCAGTTAGGAGCATTTCCCCAGTATTAATGTTTTTTTCTTTTGCAAATTGCTGTAGTGACATTGGAGTACTGCAAGTAACAGCTCAGATGCTGTTCCCCACTACTGCACCTCACAAAGTCAAGCCTTGTTGACTTTTGAGGTGTGCGTAGTTGTTATACATTAAAAAAAACGGGAGTTGTTGCTGTTAAAAACACCTTGTTTCCCTAAAGCAACCACTTGGGCACAAAAACTACTTTACGAGTATCAAACATAACAGCATGCAGCTTCTTATTGGACTGTGCAAGTTCTATAGCTATTTTATTTACAGGCAAACTGAGGGACAGAGCATGGGAGTGCTTTGCCTTTGACAGTTAATTGGTTGAAAAGCCAGAAGTAAAATTCAGGCATTTTACCCTCCAGCCCACCAGTTCAGAGAACGAATCCCTCATTTGTTATATTCATTAAGAGCTGCTGTTTTAAGTGACAAAGATCTCAGTGTTGTCAGAGCAAGGAATGTACAGAAGATGAGTGGCTTTGAGTGCCAGAAAGTAGTTAAGTCATTTCCAACATCAGGCTTCTTGTGGATTTTTAGCTGGAAGGAGTCAGTGTGATTGTGGTTGGACATTGAGTCTAATGCAGAGCGAATCATTTAACCCTGACATCCCTTCATCACTCTGAACTTGGTGGTACTAGAGATGGACGTCAGTCTTGTCTAAATTGGCACTGAGCAAGAGAGAAGTCATCCTGTCCCTGCTTGTGCTGTTCCAAACATTAATTACCTTCACCATTAAAAATATATACCTTTCTCAGGATATTGTGTCCACCTCATACGCCTTCCAGATCCAGCAGCCTTCTCTAGTTTCCTCTCCAGCCTTTGGTATGCCCAAACGATGGAAAAGCCATTCCTTAACCTTCACTTGATAAGACAGCTGTCTTAAGAAGGAGCAAATGGAGCTCCTTCCTCCTCTCGCTGTAGAGCATATTTTGACATCTGCATATCATTTGTGAAGCATTTCTCAAGCCCTGTTCCATTTTCTTCATGGCCTTTATGTTAATTGCACATTTCTGGACTCGACTGCATGTCATTGGGATCTTTGCTGCTAACATAAGCCATAGAATATACCTAGTCTTTCTCTAATAGTGACAGGGCAAGGGAGAGGGACTCCTTCACCCTGTATGCTTAGAGGAGACTGCCAGATTAACCTCCAGCTGCTCTGAGTCCAAAAATACAAAGCCGAGTTAGGTTTTCCTGACAAGAAAAGCAGATTCCAGCAGAGGGGAAGCATGCCAGCCGTGGTATTGCTACTGTGCTGGGAAAGCCACTAAAAACTTAGCCTCGTGGAAGAACTGTGTGAAAGACACTGAATACAGCAACCTCCAGGGCCCGAGTCTACCCTATGCAGTTGGTAGCTGTACGCCCAGCTCAGACCATCGTGCTGGTAATGTTGCAAGGTTGCCAATGTATCTTATTCCAGTATCTTCCCTCCCCTCTCCCAGCAAAACAGCTATACCTGCTAAAGAGCACCCTCGCTGCTTACCACCATATCTGAATTAGGGGGGGTTGCCAGGATGTTTTGGGCTGTCAGGTCTTATTTCTTGCCCCAGCACACTGACACAGCTACGGCAATGTGACCTGAACATCGGAGAACTGGCCAAGGTGCTTCCCCAGGTCTCCCCCTTGCTGGACCTACCCCCCTGACAGCAGCACTGAAGGGAAGGAGAGTGTCACCCACTGCTAATAATGTGTCCAGCTAGTCAAGCTAAGTGAGAAAGATTAACTCACACAAGTTCAAATTCTCTCCTCAAATATGAAGGAAGGAATTTCATGCTGGCCTTTAGTGAATTAAATGTTCTGTTTACCAAGATTGACCCATCTGTGGAGAGAGCATTGGGGGTGGCTGGGTATTTGGAGGGGCAGGGGGGAATTGGGTCTTGGATTTTCCTTTTCTTAGAAATAATGCCAAAAAAAGGTTTTGAAAGTGTTGAAATTACATCTTGACACTTAACCCCTCTACCAATGTCTGCTTTATAATTTATAATTTATAATTTATAATTTATAATCCAGCTGTATATTTGCAGACCCAAAACCTAAATGAAACCATTTGAAATTATTTGAAGTGCAGTGTTTCAATTGACCTGATCTAATTTGGGGTTTATAAATTCACCAGTCTTCTTGAGATTAAAGTGTTCTGTCTTCATTTAAGTATGGAAACATTTTCAAGCCTCAAAAATTATCCCACAATGGGGAAAATGTCTCCTGCTCTGCTCTCCTCACAGTCTGAGGAAATGAAGGATGGAGTCACAAGATTTAAAGCAATTCACTTACCACACTTTACTAAGTTACAGTTCAACTACAGTAGTTGACCATGTGCCTGTTTTTAGCACAACAGTCACTTTTGATTCCCACAGCTAATACCATCTCCTTTGCACAGTCACTCCAAAAAATGTATTTCTTCTGCAGTGCTCACAGAAAGTGGGTTCATGCATGAGTTGCCAATGTAATTTATTCCAGCAACTTCCCTTCCCTCTCCCAGTAAAATAAGCTATACCATGCCTATGTCCCCATGCATGAGCTCTCCTCAGTCTGCCGTTCAGAGTGCAAGAGAGATTGTTTATTAGAGCTCCGGATGAATTGTTAATACATAAGAAGCAATGGCTAAGTTCTGTGTGGCTTTTCTTCTGTATTCATTACTAGGTCATTGTGGGAGGGTCCTTGTGCTATATTGCGACTTATTGCTGTCACCCCAGATTTGGTTATGAAGGATTATAATCTACAGCATTAGGAAAGCAGGATGAGCTGCAGCCCACAGGCTGTCACTGCAGCTCTGCTCCCCAAAGCTGTTTGTCAGCTTTTCATCTGAGATGTGAAGTGTGAAGTTTTCAGGAGGGGATTCAAATACTTTCCATTTCTAGTCTTCAGTGGCTCTTGCACCCCAGAAGTCTTTCCAAGTAGTTTGGATTTCCACTTTGTATCCCATGTTTAAACCTAACATCTGCAGAGCAAGTCCCTCTGGCTTTCTGCGGTTTCTGAAGGGCCAAGTATTGCTATAGGGAGGGCCTCAAACAACTCCCCCACCATTTGCTGTTAGACGCTTGCTCCCAAGCACCTTGTTCGCACTTTGCTGCTCAATTTGCTGTACCTGTTTAAGTCTCTTAGTTTTTACTTGCAAGCCGATGCTTGATGTCTTCATCATTTCAGTTGTTCTTTGCTTGTGTCTTAGTGTATCTTTCCTTGGGGTTATTTTTTTTACTGATATACTAGGGTGCATTATTCTTCCCAGGTGAGATTTTTTTTCTTTGCCAGGGATAAGCAGTTCTGCCCACAAGAGACATGGACCCACACTCAGCCTTTAACATTGGGCCAACCTTCTGTTTAGAAATAGGTGGTTCCTTCCCCATCCTTTTCAAACCCAAAAAATTTGTTGGATTTGGAGACACTTGTGTCTCCAAAAAAGAAGGGCACTCCTTGCCTCTTAAGCAAAAACACGAGAAAAGGATGGTAAACTTTTCCCTCTGCCCATGCTGGATTTGTGGTCCATATTATTATAACATGAATTTGACCGCAGCCCCTAGGTCCAGTGTTTCCCAGCTGGTTCTTACCTTTCTTCTCTGACTTGCTTTGGCCCTCTGTGTAGCTCGTCAGATGCACTCATCTCTGGCTGTTGATTACAAGGAGGGCTGGCAATGGCAGCTTGGGAAAAAAAGAAGGAAAACAGGGCTGTTAAGGTTTTTTTCTTCTTGTTGTTTGGCTTTCTGAAGGCCTGAAAGCTCCAGGAGGTACTAGGAGAGTTAGCTAAACTGTGAAAGAGAGCAAAATCAAGAAACTAAATTTATAATCCTACAGGGATGCTATTCCCATAATGTGCAGAAATACCTTTGTGCAGGTTGTTAGCTGCTGGGGCAGCATTTAGGCATGTGGGATAACCTGATTAAAGAATCAAAGAAAACCCTGTTAGCTCCACAGGCCAAATCCTGCCTTTCAGCAACCTGATGTCAAATGGGTGTGAATCAAGGAAGCTTTCCCTTTGGCATCTTCTGGTAACACCTTGAAGAGAAGGGTCTGAGCCAGGGCTCTAGCAAGGAAAGAGGCTTAAGCAAATATACTCCCAGACAGGGAGTGAGCTGGAGCCTGCAACTAATGACTTTGTTTTTCCTCACTGGTACAGACTTGGAAGGATGAAAATAATATATTTCTCAGGTCTGATTTTCAGGTTGTATAGAAGGTTTAATCAGGAACTGGTTAACTTAAAATGCTTGTCTTAGCTGCAAGAATGTCAAACAGTGTGACTGAGCTGAGATTTGGGAGTAGATGTGTGTTTTCTGTAGGCATAATCCAGAAGCGTGATTACCTGCTGTCCTGGTCACTCCAAAACTCCCACCAAAGTCAGCGTTAAGATGAGGTGTCAGACAAGATGATTGTAATGATCCCCTGCAGTCTTGAATTCTGCGTGCCTGAAAAGTGTGAGTAGGAGTTGTATCAGATCCATAGCGAGCATTTCGAGGCCACGCTGTTTGGTGTTAAATCCGTTTGCAGAGTGGATTGCAGCTGCAGGTTTCTGCTCTGTTCACAGTACCAGGTAGGCTGTGCTCATTGGTGCTGTCTGGAGCGCTGTTACATAGGTTGTGGCAGCAGACATGGGGAACTGCTCAGGAGATCAGCCCCCAACATGTAGGTAAGCCATGAAACTCCTGACCATGTTGTGAGCGCTCAGAATTCAAAAAGCAATCAGGAAAGTCCATGGGAGAAACATCCACTTGAGGCAAAGTATGGAGAAGAGGAGCTCTGGCTTAGGAAGTCCCTAAGCCAGAAATCACTGGAGGCTGGGAGAATATCCTAAGGAATTGCTGTGTGTTGCTTGCCCTATTCTCATACCTAGGCCTCCATTGTTGGCAACTTTGGAAATGAGGCAAGCAGCGACTTGGTGAGGCAAACACTCCGTACCTGTGCATATACAGAAGTTGTCACAGAAAATGCCTTACAAGTGGCACAATCTTCCATTGGTATCTACAGGTATGCTGTGTTCCTTCCTTGGCAATACAGAGAACAGCATGGATATTGACTGAGATGATGTGATCTGCTTATGCAAAGCAAAATGGTAAATTTGCCAGGTTATTTCTCCAAGGAGAAAATTACTGACTTTGCTTTTTCTGGCATACCAGCTACTGTTATAATGATGATGATGGTGACAGCAACCAGACAGAAAGGCCAGCTATAATTCTTTCCTGCCCATTATTACAAGGCATAAAGCAAAATCCAGTCTGAAACCAACGGTAGTCTGGCCGTGCTCTCTTTACAAATGTGTGAGGCAGTTCTCATATGGGTTGAAAATCAGGATTTTTCATATCGATCTTTCAAAAAACAGTCTTTTGATCTTCTGATATGAACCTGTGTATTTCTATGTTTCTGTCTTACCAGTGATTTGCAGCCCAGAGATAATGTCCGATAGCAAATATGTGGGTGTAGAAGTAACCTCTCTGAGCTCCTGCATGATTCATCTCCTGACAATACATTTTGGCTGTACATGTAAGGGCTGGATCTTGCCCCTGAGAATATTGGCTCAAAGAAGCAATAACAATGCGGTCAGTCAAAGCACTACTTTCCCTGGGAATTTTGTTGCATGAGGAAGCAGAAGAATTTTAGCCTTCCTGTGTTTGTCAACATGATCTGCGTTCCAGCAGCTTTTTATATTTCTGTCCCATTAGATTTTTTCGCTTCGTTTTTTCCCCCTCCTTATTTCTGTCTATCTTAATCATAATCAATATTGTAATCATAGACCTCCTACCTCATCCAAGATTCAAACGCTGGTTGATAACATTATTCAGTAACTCCAGATGCATCAAGCAAGAGTAATAGGTGAAATTTGCTTTCCTAAAGACCAGTGAAGTGACCCAAATCATTGCCACAGATTTATTGTTTGCATCTATGTGGGTTGCACCCACCGTTCATGGCATGTGTCTTTAAGGTTCTTGATTTGAAAGGGTAAGTTGCACGGTTGGTGTGGCTCCCAACAACCATCTGAAGCAAAATTATCTTGGTGTTTCTATAATTAACTGCCAGGGTGAGTGAGGGTTGAAATGAGATGGATCATTCCATGGACCCCACTTGAAAAGTGGGAGGTTTTTTGGCTCCAGTGCTTCAGGAGCAGGCCAGTATGTAAAACCTGTGCCGCAAAAATCATGGTCTTAGAGTTGGCATTTCACAGCCATTATCTCAAACACTGTGGGCCAGAGATAAATGAACAGTTTAAGTCATCCTGAACTCCTGTCCTTGCAATGCTTTCATTGCAGAGACTGCTTTGTTCTCTCCCCAGTCTCAACAGTAGTCTCTGTGGTGGGAGAGGAAGATCAAGATCTTACAAGGCAGACAAAGATCCTTTATGGGAGCAGTATTGGCAGAGCAGTTAGGGGGTCTCTGTGTTACCCCAGGAGTTTCAGGTTCAGCTTTGCACTGCGCATTGTGAATGTTGTGTCTCAGCTGCAAAAGGTCGTTCAGACTGGGCAGTCCGGAGGCAAAACCCAGGAGTGCAGGCTGCATAACTCCTTTTTGTGCTCTTGGCTACAGAAGCTGCAATGTCTCAGATACACGCACCTAATGGGCCATCTCTGTTTATCAGAGCTGCTGAGAGAAGCCTCTGGTTTGCTTTCTCACACTGTACTAAAGACTTGACCCAGTCCCTGTACTATTATCACACTTTGTACTGTGCTTATCTAGAAAAAATGAAAAGAAAGTACCTAAAGTTTCTAAGTAGACCAGCAGCAGTCCCCAACCCAGCTGACCTTTGTAAATATCCTGCCAAGTTGGTGCTTACATCTGCTGTGTATGTTTTGTTTGCAGAACACGCTGGAGCAATGCAGTGTCTGTGCAAAGCCCATCATGGAAAGGATCCTCCGAGCCACTGGGAAGGCCTACCATCCCCACTGCTTCACCTGCGTGATGTGCCATCGCAGCCTGGATGGGATCCCCTTCACCGTGGATGCTGGTGGGAACATCCACTGCATTGAGGATTTCCATAAGTACGGCCCAAGCTGCTCTCAGTAGTTTTCCTTATTGTCTTTCTATTTTGTCCCTAAAAATCACCCTTTTTTTTTTATTCTGAGTATCCAAAAAGATCTGAAGCCTTTGCCACTTCCTCCCAGGGCTCTTAAATAGTAGGCAGAGCTTTGCTCCAAGCAGGCACACCATGGCATACAAGATAAATTGGTTAGGGGTCAGTGCTGCTTGATCTCAGTTTTGCTTAGATCTCAATTTATGGGTAACCTCTGTCTTCCTCCATTTTAAATGCTCTGCATTTCCCCTCCCTTCGCCTGCACTCAACATGCGCACGTTCCTCCTCACTGCCTGTACCTGCGTTTCCACATCAGCGTCTCCCCCCTTCATCCACCGAGCAATTAAGAGAGGTCCTGTACCGTTGCACTCTGCAGGTGTTTGCTTACTGGCTATAGGGATCTAGGTAGCCACAGGATGCTCACAGCTCCTCTTGTTTCTAGTTGCTAATTAGCTTTTTAAAGCTGCTAAAAATACAGCCCTGGTAATAATTTATAGTGAAACTCTATTTAAAGTAAGTTGAAAGGTATAGTTGCAAGTAGCTTCTGTCACTGCCACGCTACCACCCCCATCATCACAACTAATCTAGGGAAGATGGATATAATCAGAGCACAAATGTTTCCCCTGTATGGAGAAGACAGACACATTACACCCCTCAATTAAAAGGGAAATCAATACTGACAAATGTGAGTTTACATCTCAACCATTTATCGTTTAATTTCTAAGGGGGTAGACTTAATTAGAGCCTCGTGACATCAGTGTGTGGGCCTGAAAGCTCAAAGAAGCAGGTTGACTTGACAGAAAGGGAAGCTGCCATGATCAACTAGTGCGTTAAAATACAATGTGAGGATGTTCCCTGTAGCTCAGATAGGCTGGGTTAATTGGCAGCTGCTGTGTTGCCTTGCTTTTCTGTGCCAGCAGTGGCGTGTAAGGTAAAATATGGTCCTGAGCACAGGCCCAACAGAAGTCTTACACACCACTCAGGCTTCTGAAGGGTTTTCCTCACACCCGTTTACGATTTGGAGACTGCCCCTTCCCCAGGCCCCACAAGCGAAGGGCTCAGAAGCCATTGGGAGGAAGACCTGATGTCCCATGTTGAAGTGTTTTGGCAGTGACTGGATGTGGACCTTATAGCTCTGAGAGTGCAAAGTGGCAGGCTGTCAGTTCTAGGAAAGGACACAAAATCGTTGAGTGAAAGATTGCGGGGAAGATAGCAGGAATAGGACAAGACCTAATCATAGAATATCTGGAGTTCAAAGGGACGAGGAAGGACCATCAAGTCCAACTCCCTGCTCCTTGCAGGAGCATAACTGTTATGTGACACTCGGAATGTCTTTGGCCAGCCACATGTTTAGCCGCACTTCAGCCAGCCCAGTTTTAACTGATCAGGGATGGCATATCCTCCTGGTCTGGAGGTCGAGTGCTCTACATCTTACACATCCTCTTGATAACAAAACTGTACCTGATGTTCACACTGTCACTTAGCTACCACCTGAGCTTGGGACCCAAAGTAGCACATCCACATCCCCTGAAATCTTCAGGAGTCATCTCTGGGTCCTGGGAGATAATATTTCCCTCATAATGAATTGCCCACAGTGGCCTGGACAGAGAAATGTTGAAGTATTTTTAAGCACCACATTTGAGCTAAATGGCACAAGGAAGCGCCTGCATGAAGCAGTATATAATTAACTGCGATTACAGCTCTGGTCGTATCATGATCCATTTAAGTTATTTTTCAGAGCACTTGCTATAGCCACTGTTTAATTCATTTTTTGTTAGATCGCAGCTACACAGACATCTTTCATCTGCTGCCAGTGAAATTAATATTTTTCTTTATTCCTAGTACAGATAGATTTTTTTTTTCCTTTTCTAAGCTAGTTAATTCTGAGGTGGTTCATGTGACAGGCTGGGTGGCAGAGTCAATCTTTCCTAGGCATTTCAGAAGAGAAAGGTCTTTGATCTCCTCCTGTTCTGATGTTTGCCATAAGCATTGCCCTTTGTCACCTCATAGCCTGTGACCCAGGCTCTCATTACATGGTAGCAGATTCTGCAGGTACATGTCTCTTTTTTTGTGAGCAGGATTTGCAGCCAGGGAATTGGTACCCGTAGGTTTTGAATCAAGACAGCAAATAATGATTTACCACAGGCTAGATGTTCTCAAGCATCTCCACCTGCCTGGGAGCAGAGATATGGCCACTTCTCATGGGCAACTAGGGGGAGCAAAACCAGAACTAATAGAGAACGTGTGTGAATTAGCTGGAGCTGCATACAGTGGGCAATGTAAGGGGAAAAATAAAAGTCTGTGCTCCTCTTGATCCCTGAGCTGACTAAGCCAGCTGATTCAAGCCAGTCCCTTCACATGGTGTTTGTCACCATACAACTCTGACTCAAGCTGACTGTGGAAGGCAGAGTGTTGGTGTCTCTGCACCCAGACCTCTTCCCTTTTAAGCCTGGGCAACCCACTAATGGATAACTTAGAGTTGGTTTTAGCTAGAAAATGCAGCTAGTCAAAATTGCCCCGATGCTTCTTGTTTGAGAGTGAGCACAGTCAGGAGTGTGCTCCTGTGTGCATATGTATGATGGCTCAGAAGTTTAAAATGGATGGAATAAACCTCAACAAATCAGTGTAGTATAAGGCAAATCATCTTACCATCTCTATTAAGACTTCTTAGCTATTTGTTCCAAGCTCCAATTTTTAATATTTTGATTTTTTTTTTCAAGAGATGCTCTTGAAGCAGATCCTGGTTATCTTTCTAACCTTAGAAATTGCATGGACTTCTTTGGAGTTAGGATGGGGGTTGAGCCTGATGTCACAGCAGTACAGAGGTGTCACAACTGTGGGTCATTCAACAGGCACTTTAATTGTTAATTAGGGCAAGCAGAATATGCTTTGCTGCCTGTCAGATATTCCTGAGTCTAATAGTCTGCAAAATGCTCTTTAATATCCTGCAAGCCTGAAATTGCATTGTAAGACTGAAGTTCTCCTTTCTGTCTTCTTTCCAAGGATGCAGCTGTGCAAAGCTGCAAACTGTGACACATGTGTACATACATGTGTGTGTTTGTACAAATGTATACATTTCTGGTTTTCTGGTGCAGTTAACAAAAACTTTCAGACTGAGTTTGAGAATGACTAGGGCTATCTCTTCTTTCTTCAGGAAATTTGCACCAAGATGTTCTGTGTGTAAGGAGCCCATCATGCCAGCCCCAGGACAAGAGGAAACTGTACGCATTGTCGCCTTGGATCGTGACTTCCACGTCCAGTGCTACCGGTGTGAGGTAAGTATTCTAATCACGTGAAGGACAGAAAGCAAAGGATGACTTAATTTCATCACTGCCTCATGTTATACACGACAGGCATACCCTATTGTAACACTGGCTCTACAATCAAATTACTTCATTGACTTCATTCAGCATGCAAGGAATTTTTCCTCATTTATATCAGCACAAATGAGAAGAAAATCAGGTCCCTTGTTTGTAACAGGTTCATTAGGAGAGCAAGAGAATGTGACTCAGGTAATTAGAGCTTAATATTTGAGAACATCATAAATTATAGCTTGGACACAAACGTTGCTCATGTTTATGTTCTTAAAATGAAAGCTAATGCATGTTAGAATTTGAGCAAGATTGTACAGGAAACTCAACATATGGCTCTGGGTTGAAGAATTTTAATGGACACATAAACATGATCATTCTTGTTTTGTGCAATGCTTTTTGTGCTACTTTCCTGTTCAGTTTCATTACGCACTTCATATAATTTTGATGGTTAGAATCTGAAGACAGAGAAGAAAAATCACCTTAAAGCAATTAACATGTGGGAACAGCTGTGTTAGGGAACCTTCAAGAATTCTTCAATGCAAGTGTTACTTGTTGGATAATACATCAGCCAGATGGCAGGGTAAGAAAATGAGACAAAATGTATTTCTTATCACAGCTGCAGGTTTCAATAACTTTAACTGGAAAGAAGGGTGGACTAAGGCTTAAAGGTCTAGGCTGAGATGTGAGGCATCTGGTTCACTTCTCAACCTGACTTGGGCTTCCAGGGTACATATCAGCCCATTACTTAGGCCCAGTTTTTTAAAGACACTGGGGCATTCCTACACTAAATTTTGTAGTTCCAATTCATCACACATCATGTCCCCATGCTGGCTGCCCCATGCTGGCTGCCGAGATACTTAGGCTTCATGCACATGAATGTCAGAAATAGATGCAGTGGTGAGCCGAGGACACAGACACCCACTTGGCCTTGATCTCCACGTGCCTCAACTCTCTAAAAAGGAACAACAATGATATTCCTCTTTCCACCACTTGCATGCCAGATGTATTTACAAAAACAGATTTATGATGAAGAGGCATGGCCCCTAAGCAAGCCATAATCTCCTCACCACAGCTCCATCAGCAGTCCTTGGTCAAGTGATTGCCTGATCACATAGTGAGGGAAAATTCCCAGCTTTCCTAGCAGCTATACTTAGCCCTATGTTTTTAGAGGCTGAGGTCTCTGGAGCAGGTTTCGGGCCTTCTAGTGAGTTTTCTATATGTCTGCCTCAGTGACATCCTCCTTTCAGCCACCACGTTTTGGGCCAATTGCAATACAAACACAGGTGACGGTTCTGGTAAGTGGAGGCAGGCAGGGAATTTGCTTAGCTGTCACTCCTGGAATGGATACTATAGCTTTGTGGCATTCACTCTTCCAAAGGAGATTACCTGCAGTCAGATATTGGTACCAAACTTCCTTTCCAGTGATGCTTCTTTTTTATCCTTTTTTGCATTAATAAATAGGTGCTTAAGTTTGATGTTTTTCCCAATGCTAAAGACCTTTCCTTCTTCAGAAATGTGATGGGAATAATCTCCTTTTATTTTCAATTGGATTAAATTCAGCAGAGAGCTTGGGAACCCATCTTCTCTGCAGAATTGTCTCTTATCAGGAAATGGCTTAATCATGAAAGACATCACGTACCTCAGTTTCATGCTTTACGCTGACTCCGGCTGGATCCTGTTACAAGGTGGAGAGTGAGGAGAGAATTTCTTTGACTGATAGATTCTTCAGTTAATCTTGTTCTTCTTTCTTATTTACTTTGCTCTTTCTGTCTGCCCATTTCCTAGGACTGTGGCGGCCTCCTCTCTGAAGGGGACAATCAGGGCTGTTACCCTCTGGATGGGCACATCCTTTGCAAGACTTGCAACTCTGCTCGGATCCAGGCTCTGACTGCCAAGGCCAGCACTGATCTCTGAGTATCAACTGTGACCCTCCCCAGGACACCCATTGGGGGATATTGCACAAGCTTTGCATGATTTCTTTCCAGCCTAGGGTCTGAATCTCTGTTTAAAAAAAAAAAAAAAAAAAAAAAAGTAAAACTGGAAGGCCTTGGAACAAGAGGGCAGTTTGAGAGGCCATGTTCAGGCTGACCATGACAGGCACCTGAATTAGACATGACTTTTCTGGAGGGTGGCGAGTAAGTCAGACCACCTGCTGTCTCTGCAGCGGATGGAGATAAGTGGTCACAGCACCTAAGTTTATCTGCCTGTAGAAGGAGGTCTGAACATGGTCCTAACTATATTTTTGTGTTTGATTCCTGTTTCTTAAGAAGTACATGAAGGTAGAAGGTGAAAGATGGCTGAGCTAGTTCTTTCTTCCCAGCTTTGAGAACCTGACCAGCTCTCATTGAAGTCATAGGGAGCTCCCCTTTGACTTTAATAGTATCTGGATCACCAGCAGAAAGTAGCTCCACGGCCCTAGAAGTTGTTAGGGCAGACTCAGCACTCCTCTCATCACAGCACAAACAGTGCAACTTCAGCTGTACTGCATATAAGAGTGTAAGCGTGACCTTGTATCCTTGGGACACAGATTTGTTATCTATTTCTTTTTTTCCTAGGCCCTTACTTGTCTCCATTCCCTTCCAGTTCAATAGGGTTTTTTCTTTTTCTTATGAAATTATATTTTGCTATTGCATAAAATTATTCAGTAGTGATGCTTCCAATTCACAATGTATGAGCAATCACAGAAAGATGTGAGCTTGCACACACTATACACACACACTACACACAGACACACACAATGTGCTTTTGATTTACCAGAGGTATAAGCCAATCATGTCTGTTGAAAAGGTCTTTTAAGGATGTGAGGCTGGAAACACATTTTTAAAATCCCAGTGGTTTAAAAAAAAAAAAAAAGTGACTACATAGAACTGCAGTGCAAAGCGATGCTCAAAAAAATTCTTGTGCCAACCTCTCACACACCCCAATCTAGTGGGACCACTGGCAGTGTTGGTTTCTGGGTAGACATTTAAGCAATAGAGTCTTGTTCCATCTCCTGTGTATTGCAATGGGAGGATTTTCCTTCAACTGTAACAGGGATTGAATCAAGCCTTGGGATATATATTTCTCTGGTGTTAATGATCTGGAGTGCTCATTAAAAAAACTAAGGGTCTTATTTCAATAACGGCAAAAAGCATCCTCCTAAATACATGTTGTACTTCAGTTTTTATCTTAAGAAAGCTAAAGGAGGTATTAAACCCTTGTCTATGCCATTCCAAAAAATTAAGCTTTTTTTGTGGGTTTTTTCCCCCCTCTTTCACTTTCATCCCAGCCACTTATAACTTCTCTTTGGTGAAATGTCATTGCAGAAAAGTGCTGGGCCAACAGCAGCATTTTCATCTTCTGTCCAGAATTAATATGTATGCCAAGGTAAATAAAAGCTGGCCACAGATGATAATTTTTTTCTTATGTTGGTGGGATTTTTTTAGTTAGGTTAATTTAAAAAAATAATTAGAAATCCACAGCATTCTGAGCAGCTATAATATTCTTGTTCATGAAACCCATAATAACTAAGGTGCAAATTACATAGGGAGTAATTTTCATATCACTGAATTGACATTAATACCTTATTTGCAGATGTAATCAAAGAAAATACCTTTCTTTGCACTTAACAAATTAAGAAGCAGAACTGAAACAGTTGCAGGCTGATTGACCATATAAGTGACAAACCAGCATTTTTCAAGAGTAAGTTATAAGAATTTTTTTCATGCACCCACTGAAAAACAATAAGAATATGGCGCTTTCATCTTTAATCTTTATAAGAGAAGCCTAATATAATTATATGCACTAATGCGAAAAAGAAAAGTTAGATGAGCAAACGAAAATTTGACATACTCACTGCAGCTCCTGCAAACGGTACATTTCTTTTCAGTTTAGCACTAACCTTTATGGAAGAGCACTGTGAAATTTAATAGCTTTAGCTGTATACAGTAAATTCAAATACAGAAATACCAGTGTGAAACCTCTGTTGCTTACACGGTTTGTATGTTGGCAAACTCTACCAGTGTCAGGGAAGATTCCCAAAATTCACAGCTCGGAATGAATCCTTCATTGTAGAAGGGTGGAATCGTTAAGCAAAAGAAATCGTTCTCCACCATAGTGGCTGTGCTGAAGCAGTTTGCCGTTTTATACTAGATTTCTACCCTGGCCTTCAAGAATTTTACTGCCTCAGACGTAAACAGGTTTTTTTTATTATTATTTTTTTGTGCACCGTGACTCCTGCCAGGTTCCATCTGAGCTCCTGCTCCCTGAACTGTGGCATGTAAGGTACCTCTGAGCTCGCTTCTTTACAGGCAGTCTGCACCATCACCAGTCAAAAACCCTTGCAGCTATTCAGAAAATCCAGTTTGAACTAACCCTACAAAAACATGAAAGGTCAGAGCTGGGATTGCTAACACTATCATATCCCTGTGGAAGATTTTACCATTCTGCAAGCACAGGTGAATATGTGATGCACTTGGGTGCAGAATAAGCCATTCAACAGGCAGCAAATGTAGCTCTGATCTTCCTTTTCTTCTTATTATTAAATCAAGTGGCTGCTAAGACTCTCATGAGTAACACTGGGGTAATTGATGGAAAAAAGCTATTGTGTCTTGCTGCAGAATGTGGCCTAGACTAAGGAGGACTGAAGTCCAGTGCCTTTGGGCTTTTTATAGCTCTGCCATAGGCCGGACGTGGAGCAAGTCATATGGCTTCTCGTCTTCTGCACTCTGCATGAGAGGGCTTCATTCCAACTTCCCAGGGACGTTATGGGAATTAAACTAATCAGAGATTGGCCCAAACTACTGTTTTTTGGAGTTCTGTCTTCTCTTTCCAGAAAAGTTCGCTGGTATGTAGGTTTGGAATTCCAGCCCGTTTCAAAGCTCGGGGCCAGCCAGGAGATCAAGATCTGAATCCCCTGTGTTATTAGGGTGCTGTGGTGAGTTCGGCTGGCATGCAGGAAGGTGAGCGCCAAACTTTTCAAGCATTAAATACTCCATGGATGGAAGATGTTTGACAAAGATTGAGCAGTGTTCATATTTGAGGTACAGCAGCTAATTTCTAGACACATCTTTCTGACACATCTGGGCAAAGGTACTATCGTGCTTTTATTTTCACCCCTGAAACACCAAAGCCAACTGCCTGTTGGAATGAGTGAGCATCCAAAACACTCTTCTTTATTTTCTGTAATGTGTGTGGTTTTGGCATTGAAAATTGCTATAAATATATTTGGAAGATACTGCATAAATATATATACATCACAGAGGCTCTCATCACCTGCATGTGTATGGAAGTCTCCCCTCTGATGCTTCAGGATTTAATTAGGAAATGCTGGTGGACTTATCTCAATTGCACTGCAATTAAGAACCACTGGGATTTTGCTTCTCCACAATATTTATCACATATTCATAATATATCCTGGTTTATATCTTCCAAAGAAGGAGTCTTTTTGCCAAAGACACCTTGCTTTTCTGAAGGTGCACTACTTAGCCATGATAAAAATTCACATCACCCGTCGGGCTGTGGTAATGTCCCAACTGTTTCTTTCAGAAAGAATTGGAAGATCTCACAGATATTTCTGTTGAGATCTACAGAGCTTTTGCTTATGCTGCTTTGGCTTTGTCTAGCATTTATTGGGAAGTAGGGCCTGATCCCATGATTTGTGTGGCCAGATGGGGCCCAGGAGGGTCCAGGATCAGGTTCCAATTCAGCAAAAGATTTAAGCCTATGGGGTTTGTTTAAGCACAGGCTTAAAGCCATTGCATGGTGTGACATAAGCCATGGGTCATTAATCAGTCATTAATACCCAACTGATTCTGTATCACCCTGTCATACAGATTTGATCCGGCTAGGATGTGGGCACAGTCAAGTTTCTGTCAAATTACACAGAACACATTAAATGGCTCATGCATTGCCCTTATGCCAACTGCAGGAGGGCACCCAGCAGCTGATCCAACATAACATTTGGACAACAGGAGGATGAGTTATTACATGGACATCGCTTTGTGTTAGGTGGCTGTGGCATGTTCCATATGTCACAAGTAGCCCTACAGTCAGGTTTACTTCATCTTTGAACCATGGCTTTAAAACTGTCTACTTAAACTTTCTCCAGAAGATTGGGTTGCCTTGGTTACAGCCTAGTCCTTAAGCATATCCCCAAGGCTAACACTAGTGTTTTGTGAATGTGATGGTTTTATTGTCACTTACTTTAATCATTCCCTGAAAGGTGCTTTTAAAAACAGAAAGCAACACCATCGCCTTAGCCTATCAGATAATGCACCTTTAATTTTGTTTTTGGTTTTTTATTATTATTATTATTTTAATTCTTAGATTTTTATCATGGCTGCGAAACACTTGGGTAATGACTTAATCATAGAGGTGTGGGAGTACCAAAGTGTTTACATAGTGAACTCTACATAATACCGTTCATCCTGACAGCAGGAGCAAGGCTTTCATGAGACACAGGCCTTAAGTTGACTTTCCACCTATCAGCAGTATGTGCCTACAAAGAATGAGAAAAAAGTGTCTTTTAGAGAAATGGGGTGGTTGAAGAGAGTATGCAACAAGTCATGCTGAAATCTCCTTGGACCTGGTCAGCCAAGCCTAGCTTAGGTTTGATAAATGCTGGTTCCCTTTGGTTTTGAGAAAGTCCAGCAGACAAGGGATAACAGGACCCAAGAGAAGGTCCTTGAGGGCAATCCCGTGACTTTGCCCTCCTTTGGCATCAGAGATAAACGTTAGACACCTGGTACTTCAGCTGAATGGCTCAGAAAGGATTTGAGTTTATAACTGTTTTCTATTGATGTCTGGTTCCCGCAGTTGGTTCATCATGTTGATTTACTATTTGTTCACTGAGTTGGGATGACTACACCGTATGTAGGCTTCAGTACTGTAAGTCAGGGCTAGCAGAGAGAGGTATATTTCACTGTGGTGAAATTCCCACGAGAAAACACTAGTGATGGTAATTAAGGGTTTGTTGCCAAAGGATATCAGGAACTATCTAGAGGTTAGTAAAGTGTAAACTGAGAGAGAGCTGTGAGAACACTATTTCCAGTAGAGCTGGTCACAACGTTTACACTAAATTATGCAATGTCAGAAGGGCCATTTTTTTTAATCACAGATTCTCTCTTTTTGCAATGTTATCCACAGCAGTTTCTTTTCTTGCTCTTATAATTAAAAACATATTGAATTTTTATCTAAATAAATTTCAGAATCGTTAACAAATACGTTCATTTCTCAAAACCCATGTCGTCTTTTTCAGTTTTTGTAGTTCTTGGGTTTCTTCTGCTGGTAAATTAAAGTTTCTGTGACAATTTTGAAAACTTCTTTGGATAAAAATTCTATTTAAAAACAAGCACATGTGTTCTTGGGAAATGGTTCAATATTGGACCTGGTGAAATAAAAAAAGCTTTGAAACTTTTCACAAGATACTTTTTCCCTATTTTTAACTAGTTTTGCTAACTTTGAAGTCACTGTTTCCTTTGTTAGAACAATCCAAATAATGTGACTCTTCTTAAAATAACAGTGTTACATCTGTTGGGTTCATTTTCCTTTCCCGTCTTAAAGCCAGGGTCTTTTTCTGTGGCAATTGCAATTTTCTTCTTTGGGTATTTTTTTCCCCCCTGAAATTACTGAAGAATGTAAGCGCATTATGGCAACTGCCGTGATGATCAAGAGCTAATGATTGAACTTCATCTCCACCTATCCTTCTGGGCTTTGGAATGGCATTTCTCCTCAAACATTTCTAGAAATACTACCTGACTTCCTCAGCATTTCAGGTTTGAATTTGCAGCAGTCGATTGCCTGACTGGCATATGAAGCATGAGTGAGTAAACTTTAAACTTAAATTTAAATTCAAGTTTAAAGTGTACTTTTAGATAGATAGTGTAGTAAAATACTTTATTCTTTAAAAAAAAATTAAATTTAATTTAAAATTAAATAAAAGTTATAACATTCACCCAGCATCTAAAAATCTAAGGTAGAAAACATAACCTCAGTAGGTTTCCTGGGGGGAACAGCTCTCATTTCAGCCTGGAAATTCTGTGCCGTGATCTGAAAAAAACCAAGCTCAAACACTTGCAGACTGCTCTGGCATATGCACTCGCATGCACACATAAGGTGGTTGTGGGGCTACAACTCAGTAGAAATACAGGCTGCAATATTGAGCACTGCTACTTAAACCCCACTGGGCTTTATTCCTGGCTACGTGTTCCCAGACTCTTTGGCTGCGTGTTACGGGTGGAAGCAATGGGGTTGATCACTGGTATCAAGAGCACCCAGTTCAAACTTTGTTTTTTTAATGTTGCTGTTTGTCCAAATTTCTCATCATACCTCAACCTTTCAGAAATTGGGGAAGGAGACAGAAGCCCCGGGTGGTAGCATTACCTTCACATTTCCCAGACTGGAGTCCCTCGTTGGGAACATGACACTTGGGGTGTCTCTACTTTTTTGCCTCAGCCTCCCTTTGTCCGCAAGCAGCTCTCTTACCCGCTTTTTCCATTTGCTCAACGTGCACTCATCTTTGCAGCGAAGATGTTAAGTTACTTACTTCACAGATGTATTGTGAGTCTTAGCTAGTAGTTGGAAAAACTTTTCCAGTTCTTTAATCAAGTAGTTTTGTGCATTCATAGTATCAGTGGCCTGCCACATGGATATCAAAGAAAATTATTATAATTATTGCTTTTAAAATGATTATGAAATTGTGCCTTACTTTTTCAGTCATATTTAACCATGTAATTTAGAACCACACAATTGCAGGGATTTATCATGAAGAAATTTGTTTGAAGGATAGTTTGTTTGTTTTAAAATATTTTTTATCCAAAAATGAATTTATTAGTTTTTTCTCTTATTTTTTCTTCCAGTTTTATTCCTTTAATATGTTTGTGTAAAAGGGCAGCCAGAATTTGCATTCGTGAGAGACAGAAGATTTTATTTGGTCTTGTATGTAGAGCTTTCATTTTCTTTCATGTTCCTTCAGGAAAATTCCTCTTTGCCCGATTACTCATACTTAGATGTCTTTAAATGCAGGCTGACCAGTAAGGGTTTTTTGTCGTTGTTTAATTTAGTGTGTGGTTTGCTTTGTGGGTTTTTTTTTTGGTTTTGGTTGTTGTTTTTTTTAATTAACCAGATATGGGGTACTGGGGAGGCATTGCACATTAATGCAGAATGTTAATGCGAATTTTCATAGAAAAGACAATATTAGAGGCTTTTCCTGTCTCCAGTGCAGTTTCGTTACTGTTTTGCGTACAACACTAATATCAAGCCAGTCTGTAAAGGCAAAATACTCAGAGTGACCTACTTCCATTCACCAGCAAGAACCCTTTGTCAGCTGACTCCTGCTTGTTTGTTCATTTCTAAATGTCGGATTACAGAACAAGCATCTCCTAAAGATGAAAGAAAAACAGTGTTTTCATGTGCAGGAAATTTGGGGTTGCAGTAACAGAACATTTTCTTTGTGAATTTGGATGTCGTGGTGTTTCAAGCTCCTGCCTGGAGCCTCTATCAATTTGGCCTCTCATCCAGTTCATCTCACTGGTGCTCCTAAAAGGCTGCAGCCCTGCAAAAGCTCATGCAGCATTTTTGGTTGCCTTCCCTTGCTCCCATGTGGTACATATTTGCACAGTTTAACTGAGCTTTTCTTTCTGCTGAAGGTCAGATGCAAGTGATACGAAACACTAAACTTTATAAACAAGCAAAGCCATTTCAACCACAGCATTTTGGACTAGAATGGATTTTTAGGTGGCGCACTGTCTGCTGGCCTTTGGAGAGGGGATCCTGAGACTACATTGGACTGGAACAGGATGCAAAGCCACAAGCCCTGGTTTTTTTAATAAACTACTTACTGTAATCCAGCTACACAGTTTCAGCCTCACACTTCAGAAAAAGCTTCCAGCAGCAATGCACGTACAGGCACTTTCTCTCTTGCAGAAAGTGAAACTTTCCCAACCAAAGTAAATTTAACCTATTGCATAAGATGCTGGAAGTTTTTTTTTTCCTCGGGATTCTCGCTGTAACCTCTATGTGCAGAGGATGAATAGCTTTTCTTTTTCCCTTTTTTTTTTTTTTTTTTTTTTTTGCAAGACTAGATGTTGCATATTGATGAGCTAGCATTTCAAAGGTCCATGGGGCTTTGGAACGTATTAGGAATCTCTGAAGTTTAATATTCACCATGTTTTAAATATTCAGAAGGAAAAATCTGCATAAAATGGCTTTTGATAAATATGTTCTAGGGATTCTTCCTTTCCATCTTACGCAAGCGTTGTGGGGATTGTGGCTGTGCCAGTTTTGTTCCAAAGTATCTTTTGTTTTAGTGTTTCAGGACCATTTTGATTCTGTTTGTATGCCCAGTGCTTGTCCTGAAACCTTCTGTGGTTTCTGCTGGAACTGCACAGCAGGCAGGTGGAGACCAAGAAGGTGCAGCTGAGCATCGTAACTCTGGAGTGTCTGTTTGATTGCTACCCTCCTCATGACATCTGGGCATTTCCAGCCTCTTTCTGTGCCTGCTTTTTGTGATGCCCTTTGGGATTAGCCCAGTGTTCAGGCCTGGCTGAGATCTTTCTGCAGAGGTGCTCCTCACAAGTGGGGATTTGAGAATGGGGGGGGCAAGACTGTGGGTGCAGGAGAAAAGCAAAGTGCTACCCAGTGCATCTCAGATCTCACAGGGCAGTTTCCCCTTCCTTGGATGTCCCTCTTTGGTAAGAGTCTCAGCAGTAGGAGATGTACTTTTAGGAGACATTATCTCTTGGGGATGCCCTATTTCCCATGCTGTTGAAAATCCAATTGAAGCTTTAGATGAGGAGGCTCAGTTACAGGCTTGCAAACACGCAGCTATTTTACTGTATTATTAACTCTCTCGTTTGCCTTACCCTTAACGTCCCATGGCACACACCGTGGTGTGCAGGACGGCGGCTCTGGTTCTGCTCACACGCAGCCCTGACTTTGTCATGCTGGTCCCTGTTGAATCAGCGCCTGGTACTTGTTCTCAGGATTACCCTGGCTTGGGCCAAGAGCACCTCACCCTCCTATGCAAAAGGTGGTGCTTTCAGGTTTTG
Organism: Phalacrocorax aristotelis; assembly: GCF_949628215.1. Lineage (NCBI taxonomy): Eukaryota > Metazoa > Chordata > Aves > Suliformes > Phalacrocoracidae > Phalacrocorax > Phalacrocorax aristotelis. Next base: position 17,187,354 of record NC_134282.1, on the reverse strand, counting down.
GCTTACCAGTAATGCAGCCCTTTCAAACTCACTTTTCCCCTCTCACGTATTCCTGACAGAAGTAGCATTTTAAATATTTCATAGCATTATTCTTTCTTCTTCCTTTTTGCCAGATGCCTTTAAAACATTGTCAGATTACAATCTGGGTGGGGGTTTTCAGGATCAATTTCCTTTCCTTCTTGATTGCATGGTATGAGTTTTGCAATAAGGGTTTTTTTTTCCTTTTTTTCTTTTTTTTTTTTTTCTTTTTTTTCAGTCTTGCAGAACAGATGCCTTCAGTTTATGCAGAGAAAGATTGACTATGATTAGAGCTAATCCAGGATGGCAGGATTGGACCCCCACAGTGAAAGCTAGAAAAGTGATTGCAAAAGTATTCTGTTTCTCCTTTATTAATTACACAGGAAGTTTCCACCGAAGGCTCATGTGGCACAACTGGCCTATGTAATAAGTAGCAGGGCCTGTAATTACAGTCTGTCTTATGATGCTGTGCTCTGACTTTCTAGGCACTGCAGTTCTATTTACATCTGCGTCTTTGTCACCTTTTAAATATTTGATCGGTCACTAAAGGAAGAAGAGCACAAGCCGTAAGCCTTGTGGAGGTGCAGTGAGTCTAAATGAGGGAGTCCTCCTCCTTCTCAGGTATCCACCTGAGTTGGGACACAGAACAGAGCATGGGGAACAGGGGAGATTTTACCAGCCATGCAGCGGAGTGGGCTGCACACCGAGTATCTTTCAAGATCTTGGAGTCTTTGTAGGACTGGAAATTTGAACCTTTTACAGGTCTTAACTAGTGTACTCTCATGTTAATATATCAGCATTTCTTTGCTCAGAGCAGTGTCTACAGGATTTGACCCTCCTTTTCTGTAAGATTCAGGGGTTTATGGTTGCAGAGACCATTCCACATATGGCGTGAGGAGGGGAGTGGCTTTTGGCATCATGCAGAGAAGCTGGGCTTCAAATCCTAGTATCAACATAAAACAAGAGTAACTTGAGCGGAAGGGGGAAGGCAGTGATTTACATGTGGTTCAGTACCAGGTTCACCAGCTCTGACCAGCATTGAGTGCAGCCTCAGTCAGATCAGCTCATGGGGGTGTCAATCCAGACACCTGGCAATGAGTAAATGGGCTTCTTGTGAAAGTGTTTGGTGCTGGTCACTCTAGCAGTAACCTCTTGTCTCTTTGGAAATGTGCACTAAAGTTAGCGTAGAACTACAGAATGGTGCCACCCAGTCTTTTTTTTTTAAGGCATACTCCCAGTGCTATGTTTGATCAAGAGAAATGAAAGCCATTGTGCAAATACTAAACTTTATGCAAAAAAAATATTAGCAATCCACTACAGATACTTCTAATGTCCATTAAACTGGTATGCAAATTGTCCCTTTTCTGCAGCTTGCACTGTTATTTAATTATTTTTGGTCTGATGTCTGTTTAAAAAAAACCAAAAAAAAACCACCTCAATTATTTCTTAAATTTTTTTCTAACTCTACTTCTAAGAAAGTTGATGCTTTAAAAGAAAAAAAAAAAACTTACTTTCAAACATGGGTTTTTCAGGCTTCAAAATTAATAATTTCTACACCTGACCCAGTTCCTGCAGCTGCCAAAAATGAAAAGAGAAAGCTATTTAAATTTCTCATAGAACCATTTATCTCTTAAAATATGCCAAGGCAATTTGAGGTGGGGGTGGAGACTCAGCTATTTATCTCAGCAGCTTGATTTTTCTCTTTATGTTTCTAACTGTCAGGGGGAAAAAAAAACGGTAGGAAGCTATTCTTGGGCTATTATTGATGTATTGTGTTGCCATTATGCAGGATGTCTGCTTTGCTATATACGGAAGGACATTAATAATAGCCATCTCCCCTACCCCCACCCTCGGTTCCTCTTTGGAAAGATATGGTTTAAACTGGAGCATCTGCTGTGTTCAATTTGCTGCTCCCTCCTCCCCTTCCCCCAATTCATTCCCAAACTAGTTTTGAGAACAGGGCTAAGGGAATAAGAAGACAGGTTATATTTGCCATTTTTCTGCCTACTGTGTGGTTGCTCCAGGCAAGTCATTTCCATGCCATGTACCTGTCTACCCTCTTCCTTCCCGTGTATTGCCCTTCCTTTCATTTTAAGTTCATCAGTGTAAAAAAACCCTTTCTCACTGTCTTTTTCTCACAGGGGCTGGCTGGCAGAACGGGCTCAGCAACAGACCTCTGATTTGTTATTACCCAGCATTTCATATCCAGAAACGTTGGTTTCTTCATTACTTCCCATAAGTAGGAAAATGTATTCCTGTTCCCATCCCTCCTACCCCAGGTTTAAAACATTGTTATGAAACTTTAAAGGGTCCATCCGCTTGTTTAAAGACTCGGATGCTTGGTTTATTTTTGGAAGCAGAGTGTATGGTGAACAGGAATAGTTTGATGTTTAAAAAATAGCCCTGCTTCAGCATTCCCCTGAAGTGCGGGAAGTCCTGTCTCCGCAGGTCTGTGCCAGCAGCGTGACAGCCCAGAGAGCAAAGCTGACTTGAATAGGAAAACGAACTGGTCTGATCCATTTTATCTGTGAGGAGAGAGGTGAAAAAAATAAATGTGGCAGAAAATAAAGGCCATAATTGCTCTGATATTTTTTTAAATGGCTGTTCCTACATCTCAGGCTAATTTTGTTCCATAAAAGCTTTGCTTATTCCACATTTCTGATAGTCGGGATCATGTGCTTTTTCATGGTGTCATTATTTTTACTCGTCGTTTGTTGTGTCCTAGTCTTGCTCTGGTCCCTATATGGTATGGAGCCATTTTGGTTTGGGCACTGAAGACAAAGTTAGGAGCTCAGTCTAGGACAGCTCACCTAGAGTTTAGGACCAGAAAATGCAAGCAGAATATTTTCCAGTTCTGATATAGGGAGGTTTTCTAAATATTGTAGATGGGAGGAATGCCTTCATCTGGGAAAGTGCTCAGATTTCAAAATGAAAGGGAGATGGTCATTATTGTGTCCCTTGGTGGTGGCCAGGGACAAAAATGCCACCCTCTGAAGTGTTCCCTAAACTAGAGCCAGAGCCCAACATTTGTTCCAGCTCCAGCTTGCCACACTGCTGCAGTGTGAGAGCAAGGATGCCTGCTAACAGAGCAAGGTCCACCTCACCCTTTCCAGTCAGAGCTGCTCCCCATGGTGAGTCTGTGTCCAGCCTAGGGCTTGATCCTGCCTTCTTAGTGCAAGTATTTTGCCAGAAACAGGTGTTTTCTCTCTGCCATTAGCCATGGGATTCTGTGCAATGATTAGGATTTGTAGGGAGGGAGGAGAAGATCCTGTTCCAATTAGGCTGCTTTTGTGCTAATGTTTCATTCAGGGCTGTATGAGATAAGAGCAGTTTGCACTGGAATGCACAGCCGGAGGTTGTGGTTTGCGTTTCAACTATGTTGAGATGGTACCCATTGAAAATACAGAACTGGGGCACTTTTTTACATCTGCCAGTGCTTTACTGACAGCTCTGTTCAGTTTGGCAAATAGACATTTTCAGCCTTGTCCCCTCAGCCTGATCTAGTTCTTTGCTTTATCCACCTAAAGAGTAGATTTCTAATGTGCCTAATACCCAAGTATCTGAGCACCTGACAAGTATCTAAGCAGAACAACCAGCAAGGTGAAGAGTAGGCTATTAAATGAGCTGCCTTTACAAAAAGTGTATTCCACTTTCTTCACTATGTGCCTTTTTGGAGACCTGTGATGCTCCTTTACGGGCAGCAGAGAAATAGCCCTAGTACCAAGCAGGGATGGGAACTATAAGGATAATGTAGAACAGAATCAAGAGGTTAATCCTGAGCATCTGTTCTCCATTGGGATAAGCAAAGCAATGGCTTTATCCCATCAGCACTTCTTGTCGTGCTTAACGCACCTCATTGTCTGGTAGGCAACTGTTCAGTGGCAGAGGTACTTGGGTATATCTCCTCAAATGTCTCTGTCTTATCAGAACTCCAGAGTCATTCATATCTGGAGATTTTATTTGCTTAATATTTTCTCTTATAAGTTCTCCATTATTCATTTTTTTTATAATGTTAGGAGAGAAAATTTGAAGGTGAGCCAAAGGCTGGGTGTTAGATTGGTGCTACTGTATTAAAAAGGCTGATGTGCTTTCATTTTCAATCCCCAAAATCATGTTTTAGGAAACTTTTCCCTGCTGTGGTCAGAGAGGAAATACAAGTTTTATTGGAAATGCAGAAAAGGGCAGGTTTGATGTTTTGATGCTCAGTACTGCACCAGTGTGACCTCCTCGGCTCTCCCTCTGGAGAGTGAGGACTTAGTATTGGTAGAGGTATGGGCAGAGCAAACTTATGCTTGGACTTTCTGTTGATCTTGCTAGACAGTGTCTGCTTTGGTGAGACTTCAGCTTCCTTAAGGGTCCTGTAATTTCCCATGCCACAGCTTGTGTTTTGGACCATCAGAGAGACTGGAGGGCAGCCTCCAGTGCCTTCTCTCCAGTTAGTCAAATGACAGACTAGGAGTACTAATCCTGCAGTTGTGGTAACAGCACTTTCCAGCTCAGAACAAACAGCAGAGGTTTCTTGTGTTTCAGAGCCTCATCTCACAGTGGCTTTACCTGTGTGGGCTGATGCAAAGGGGTCTGAACCACACACGGGTCATTCCAGAAGGATTCCTCTTGGCTAAATGCCCCATGGCAAACCCCCTGGGGGCTGGGAGGTTGGCTTAGTCTTCCAAACTGCAAGGAGGGTGTCCCCAGGAATGTATTTGTCCTATGTAGCTGCTATGCTTTGGCCTATCCCTGCCAGCTGTCTGCTCTATGGTTCACTGGTGATGATGTTTATTGGACATGCAGTAATTCATAGTGGATGACTCGGCCAGGTTTGAAGTGGTATTTCAGCTTTACGATAGCTCTTGGTTTAGCCCTTTGGATAGAGAAGGTTTTGCATTGTTGCCTTTGTTGCAGTTGGGAGGGGAGTGTGACTGACCACACTCCTCCTTGTCCTGTGCCAGCAGACAGAGGCTCTCAGTGGTATGGCAAGTATCTTCCTTTTAAATGTGAATCAGTAGCCTAGGTATCTGGGCAAGAAGGGGGCACAAGGAGGCATTCCCTGTCTGAGGAATGCCTTCTGCTGCACGCTCCATGCCCTCAGATCCTAAGGGAGGTAACGTTACTTGAGCTTTTAGGACTGGTCTCCTATCTGTCAGAGCTTGGGGTTACCAAGTTTTACCCCTTGCTGAGCACAAGCACTACCCAAGTCTGTGAGGGGCCTAATCCTGCTGCCATTGGAGTTCTCCCGAATCCTGTGAGTTGCTGAGCACATCTCCTCTGAGCTGCTGAGTAGCCTCCCTTCTCACTGAACCCATCAGGCCACTTGTCTCCTTCATTGACTACTTTCACAGGGCTTTGAGGGCACTCAGGAAATGCAATCAGCACCTTACAGGATTGGTCTGCTAGGTAATATATGAAGTTTTTTCTCTGGTAACTTGTGTGCATGAATTGAAAACCATTTATTCCAGTTTGTTCTGAGGACAGATGCAGCATATACACGTTTTCTATATTTATAAATATATTTAGATATATATATTTTGTTCTCAGCTAGTTACTTCTTCTAAACTGCAATTTTCAGAGTAACCGGCATATATTTTTTATTCAACATGTAAAATGACTTTTTACAGTAAGAGAATGAAAGCTGTTTTAAGCATGTGTTTTCTGTATTTTTATTACGCATTATCCAATTATATTGAGATGTATTTTCCTCTTTGCTCTGCTCTTTCAGTCGTTATCCTTTTTATCAGTTATGCTTTTCTAATGTTTTGTAAGGGAAAATAAATATGCAAAATCACCAGATGCCTTTTTTCTTTGCAGGAGAAGTATCACAAATGCTTTTTTGTTACATTTTACCAATCCAATAAACTCCTTATAAATTTCATTTTTGTTTGCCAGCGTGTGAAATTATTTTTTCAAGTCGAATGGTATTTACTTTCTCCTAACCTCCACCTGCAATTATGCTTCATATCCTCAATATCTCTCTTTTGGGTTCAAACTTTTACTGTGTGGCTCCTCAACATACTTAATTCAAGAGCCTCTTTCACTGTTGGGTGAAGCAAGGATGCTAGAAATATGTCATAAGAGAGACCTGAACTATGAAATATTTCATATTTCAGTACAAGCCCCCTGCGTGTACTGACCATCTCCCCATGAATTTTTTGCTGTTAATGTGCACCTGTGCAGGGGAGAGCGCTCCATTCCTAAACCATGAGGTAATCTGCAGAGGTGGGTTATGTGCGGAGGTTGCCCGCAAATATTCTCAAATTTGAGTTGTGATGGAGTGACAGTAGAGCCAAGCATCTTGCTTTGCGGCTGAATGGAGGAACATTATTCAAACTACTATGGTGAGAGTAGAAAGAAGTGTGGTTTGCAAAGCCTTTGTCTTCTAGGAAGTCGCTTCTAGGCCGTTGTTGCTGTAAATAATCTGGATTGTTCCCGGTCCAGTCCAATCTGCTTCAAAAATATCACAGATCACCACACAGCCTGACCTTCACCTCCGCAGTCAGAGAACATGGCACAGCACCAAACCCTCACAAAACACTTTCCCTGACTGAAATGCTTCAAGTGACGGGGAATCCAGTGTATTCTGGTAAGCATTTCCAGTGAACGTTTCTTACCTGCTAAATATCTGCACCCGGCTTAAAGCCTCTGTTTGTCTACCCTCTCTATCCTCGGACCTCTTTATAAAAGTCCTTTGCTCTCAGAAGTCTCCCGTGCAGAGCTGCCCATGCTGTCTTCAAGGCAGGATTCATCTTGATCACCTTTAGCAGCCAGGAAGACAGCGTTGTTGTCCAAGGCGGCCCTCTAGTCCTCTGTAGTCAGTGGAGAAGGTCTGTCTTTTCTTTAGGTGAGTGTCTGAGACGGGTTTGGTTTGTGTCTTTAAGGGTTAAATGAGATTAATACTTTCCTCCATTCATATCAGCAAAAGTAGTTTTCTTAATGGTTCTTCACAGAATTGTAGAAAGGTTCCAAGGCACACAGTACAGCTAAACCCATTCCCAATTTGTCACTCCCAACAAAATTTTATCTAGCATGAAGACATCTACAGATAGAGATCTCACAACATCCCTTGTTTGTCCGTTCCATGGTAGTGTTGTCTTCACCCTTAGACAGTCTTTCTTACTGTCCAGGCTAAAGATTCTTGGCTGCAAATTAAATCTCGTACTTCGTTTCCCACCTCCAGTGAACATGAAGGACTTCTTTAGTAGGTTATGTATTGTCAGGGGATGCTTTGTTAGTCATGGAAGGAGGCGCAAGCAGCAGCTTCACTGCCAGCTCCTCCTCCCCTTCCCCAGGGGACTTCAGGAAGGGCCTGTGTTCTCCCTCAGGAAAGGACGAACTCTGCAGCTTGTTCCTACAGGACACGGGAGTCTGACAGGCTTTGTCTTGGCAGTAAAGGGAGTGTGATGGTGTAAGCTTTCAAGTCTACTCAAACTGCTATATAGTTTTCCAAACTCGATATTATTACTTCCTTTATAGCACAAGGTACTTTTTCCTAAACTTGTTATGATGGAAAAGTTTCAGGCATATGTTGTCCGCACACAAATCAAAATGCATTAGCAGGCCAGGGGCCAGAGGCGAGGGCCAAGGGTGGGGGAGCTATTAATTCAGTAGTTTGGCACTGCTTTCTTTCAATCAAAGGCAACAAGAATCCTTTGAAGACAATGAAAGCTCTGGGAGTAAAGTGTATTTAAAACCCAGGTGGGAAGGCTAGCTGTAATGGGGGGTTTGGGCGGGATGGAGGTGGTATAGACTACTTGGCAGCCCCACAGGTTGCTTTGTTGGTGATGTTCCTGGCCAAATGAAGAAGCAGTTGTACAGCTGCGTTCTCCTGGCATGAAGGCTGTCTCCAACTGTGGCTACTGTAGATTTAACCACCTGGCTTTAAACAACTGTGCATCTTGTATGTTTATCTTGAAGACATCTAGGCTAACTTGCTGTATGACTTCCTCTGTTTCACAAATGGAATTTTATTACTGAGCAAGGATTACTTTCTAGCCAATTTAGACAAGATTTTGGGGGCATTGGAAGCTTCCTCGCGGATTTTCAAAGCTGAGAAGAAACTTGGAAAGCTAGGGAATCTGCCCACAGTGCCAGTCTTAGCAGGCAGGGATTGATGTTCTGGATGGGGTTCATTTCTGCCATCTCTAATAGTTTGAGAGAGAAGAGTCCAATGCAAGTGAGCTGTAGGGCTCCCTCTGTGATAGATGGACACCTCCAAAGGGCCATTCTTCCAACATCTCTTAGACACCTTCATGGCAGGGTGAACTGTTTTCTGGAAATACCTCTCTCACTCTATTAACTGTCAAGGGGCTTTGAAAGATCAGCATAGATCAAACCTCTTCCTTTCAGACAACTGAAATTGGAGAAGATAAATGGACACAGTGAGTGGGCTCTTTCACCACTGTCTATTCCCCACAAAACAGCAAGTGGCTGCATAACACAGCACTACCTCCGCGGCAAAAAACAAGCAGAGAAAGGGGAGAAGAGTTTGGGTTGGGCTGTCAGGAGAATTGCTGCTGCTGTCAGTGTCATCTGTCACAACCTGCCAGGGTCGTGCAAGAGAAAGTACCACTCCTCTGGTGACACAGAGGAGCTCCCTTCCCCAAGGAGCTTTCAGGAGGAAGGCTGGGACCTCTCTGCCTCTGGTCTGCTGGATCAGATACCAGCAGTCCCAGTAACAGTCAAAGTGAGAGAAGCCTACACCTCTTTTGCTGCTGAGAGTTTCTGGGACAATGTTTTATTGCTACTGAGTCCACTTAAAACACACAAGGTCAGTCCTGAAGCGGAGCAGAGACGTAGCAATTGCTTTCAAAGTGCTCACTGCAGTCCCAGTGCAGTGTCACCAGAAGATGCACATGACACTGTTTTCCACAAGGTAAGGAAACATGAATAAGCCCAAATCATTGAATAGCAGAACGGGCTGGTTTTTTATCTTGCAATATTGTTGATGTTGGACTTAATCTGCTGTCTTAAAGTAGAAATATAAAGACGCTGCTAAATCATCACTATTTCAGCAACTAATTAAGGCGTAATGCTCATGGTGCAGCAGTATATGAGGCAATAAACGGCTTTGGCGGCTGATTAAATGCTGGCACCGAGGCATTTAATTACAGCAAAAGCCAATTACCATGCGCATATTCCGACACCACGGACATTACTCCTGTAATATGACAGAACAAGGAAAGGCAATAAACCATGCTATAGAGATGTATACTACAGGACTCTCTAGGTCTGCCAAAATCAGCACCCTTCCTTTCTGCTGGCTCTGAGATGGGGGCTCAGTCTCCATAGGGAAGGCTCAAAACAAGGTCATGGAGTGAAACTTCTTCATAATTTATAGGACTAATTTGAGATCTAGAAACAGTCAAATATTGCAGATCCTCCCTGTACAAGGTGCATTTGACCATTTGTAGAAAGTAATACTCCCACACTCAGCCAACAGGTGCATTGAAAGTCTCACTTAGTATATTTAGCATCAATGGGCAAGTCAGTGGCACTGATGGAAGAGGTTATGCGTAGCCTTTTTTTTCTTTTAGTTATTGCATTGCAGAAAGCATAATCGGTTGCAAAACACCACATGCCACTCTTCAGCTAATTGATTTAAAAGCTGGAGTCTGATTTTCACAAGCTTTCAGCTCTTGCACCACCCGTTTGACTTAACCAGCTCAGCATCTCTTCAAATTAAGCCCTAGCTCTCTTTAACCAGAAGTGAATTCTTCTTTTGAAGGAGTTTCCTAGAGAAATTATCTCTTAGAAAATCCTTGGCACGAAACCTTAGCCAGCCTTGGCATGCAAACCTGCCTCACGCTGGCATTAACAAGCCTCTTATTTAAATGTTGATGAGCTCTTTGCTGCCAGTTAGCAATGGGAAATGCAGTCTGTGTGTTAAACGAGAGCTGGGAATGACTTCCAAATACCAAAATGTTTGTTAAACTCGCGGCCCACCTCTTCCCTCCTTGGGGGTGGGAAGCTTCCCAGAAAATTGGCCCCATTTTGCACAGAAACTGCCAGGCAGGATCAGACCAAGGATCCCTCTCATTCTGTGGCCCACGTGGGACTGGCGCCAGAAGCACGCTTCCCAGGATGACTCGCCATACCACTAGTGTGCCCCGGCCCCTGTTAATTAGTAATGGTCTCACTCTTTGCAGGCAGGCTCCCCCCCCCAATAGTGTGCATTTGGGTTTACTTGTTTGCTTTTAACCTGTACCATTATGTGGTGGTTCTGGTGGCTGTTGCCTGTGTTGAGAGCTGATGAATCGCACCCCCAAACCTTTCTGGAGTCACTTGGTTCTCCACAGTGCTTTACAGAAATGCATTCCACAAGCTGATTGTGATATTATATATATTGATATATCTCTTTAGCTAGACAGACACCCTCTAAAACTCAGCCTGAGGCTGTGGGACCAGCTGCCATTTGTTTGCCATCCCATGGAGATCAAATGGTTTTTTGCCTCTAAACCAGGCATACCACATATATGGTGGGGGCTCCTCAGTCCTTCTGGACTCTCCCCTTCTGCAGTGAGTCTGAGGTGAGTCAAAGGACGAGTTTCAAATAACAAATGCCAGGAGAGGGAGTCTCCCTGTATCCTCGTGTTACCTTTGCTGCCTTCTGAAATCAACATGTTCCCTAGCCAAGGAACGTGTAAATTCTTTCGGCTATCACTCACTTTTGGATGAATCCCAACTGTGCATATATGCAACAGTCGGTTTCCTCGGTGTTTGAATGAACTAGAAAGGCTTTGTCTGCTATAGATGGGAGCATTCAGTCCCATTTATGGTACATTATATCAGTCTGAAATAGCATCTGTGAGGTCCTTAAACTGAACCACCATCAGATTTACAGCCACCGCAGAAGAGTTAGCAGGCTGGCTCCAGAGAGCTAGGAGCAGTAACCATATTCTCTTGAAATATTTGCTTTCTCTGCAAAGCTGACCTGAGGAAGAATGTGTTGTTCATTTGAAGATCTCTGTTTGTTCATTTATTCAGAGAACATCTTCATTGACAGCTGCTGTAAAGAGATGAGCTTCAGAGCTGAGAGCCAAAGACATGCTTCTTGTCATTGCAGAGCTGGTGACAGCTGCTCAGACAGGGAGCTTCTCATGGTACGTCCACACATCTGCAAGGTAGAATGTGGGGGATTTGAGTTGTCCAACAACATGGGGTGAGCAGGAAAGTTCAGCTAAGCACAATCTTCCACTCAAACCTCTGCCCAGAGGGTGACCGGGACCTTGTCTGCAACTCAGCAGACGGAACAGCAAATGCATGCACTGACATGTTCTCAGTTTTTAATAACTCTGCTGCCTTGAAGAGCACTTGAAATACCTCGGCAAGGGTGCAACAGCAGGGCCAAAATAGGATGCAGCAAAAATCTCCCCCAGGAGCCTACTCTTGGGTCACTTCCAGTCTGTTGGTCCCCTGTGTTGTAATGCAGGTCAAACTCAGGAGAGTTATCCCACCTACCATCCTCACTGGAAACAGCCAGGGGAATGGCTGTTTGTTGTCAGTTGTCCTGGGGAAGTGCAGGAAGCCAAGTGAGATTGGGGAAGTTTTGCTTGATGGTGTGCAGACATGGCCAGTGACAGCCCATGTCTCAGACGCTCCCAGTCTAAGTAAGCAGGACACATGAGGAGCGGGCAGAACTGCCAACTCAAGCTGCCAGAGCCCTGTGTTTATGTGAAATTCTTGGCTTTCATTTAAAATAATAATAATCATAATAAAAAAAATCTGACCCGCTCAGTTGGAAATATGATCCCTAAAGAGTCAGAAACCACAAGGCCATTCAAAAAGGCCCATAATTCATATGTATATGCTTATAGCTCTTGATTTTTAAGCCAAAATCATGGTGTTTGGAGGCCCAACTCAAGACTTATGAATTCCTAGAGGCTGACAGTACCAAGTGGGGAAAGGGCAAAATTAGTACATGGGAAGAAACAGAGTTGCCAAAGGTATGACAGCAGGTCAGTGGGAGAGCCAGGCCTCCTGCCTCCTCACCCTGTGTACTAGCCACATTGCCTGGCCTCCTTCCCCAAAGGAAATTAAGAGTCCTTAAAGCAATCCTGGCTATTTTAGTCTTGTGTTTCCATCTTCCTTTTGATGCTCGTATTTTCAGCAACACGCAGATCTTGCAGCATCCTGCAGCTCTCCATAGGATATTATTCCATCTCTGGGGCTCATGGCCATGGTACTGTGTGCTGATGACAGCTGTGGGAGTTTGCAAGTAGCTTAACATTTACATGCCATGAATATGCATCTCTGAGCATGGCCCAGTTCTCCATGCAGCCAGCCTGTGCATGTTTGCCAGGGACAGCAACATCCTGCATGTGTCTAGATCCCAGGAGACACCAGTTCCTAGTGCCTTGGGTGACATTTTTGTATATGCTCGGCTGTTTATAACCACAAACACCTGGATAACCAGCTCTCTGTTCAGCGCCCTGGGAAAAATGGGCTTGCTTTTAATCACAGCAAAAATCACAGCCTTCCTGGTTGAGTAGCAATCGTCCCTGCCCGAGCCATTTCCAAGATCTGATTTTTACCTGTGAGGAGAGCACGGAAACCTCCCAGCACAAAGCACAGCACTGGCCAAGGGCAGAGCCTGCCAGCGGCTCCTCTCCCTGTCACACTAACTTCTGATTTCTGTTTACACCCGCACAATGTCAAACATCACAGTAGCAGCTCTGGCAGAAGGTGAGTCTGTTAGAATGGAGGTGTTGCTTCCTCTGCTGAGGCCTCTCTAATAACGCCAAGATGCTTTTCTAACTAATTAATTACAGGGCTTTGGCTGAGTCTCTTTAATGATTCCCATCTTCCTGCTGCTGCTGTGCAATCAGCACTACTTGCAGTGCTGTTCAGAGCAATGCTGATGCCATCAGAGCAGACGGATGAGCAATATGGGGGGGGATTTTTTTTAAGCCAGTTGTACTGTGAGCTGCTTGACTTACTGCTCTCTGATGTACTTTCCTGGAGAAGAGAATAAAGATGTGGTAGGCAGGTAGCTCTAGCAGGCCCTTAGCCCTGCCCAGGATTGCTGTCTCAAGGAAAAAGCTTATGCAGAGTATAAATAGCTCTTACTGTCTCATTAAAAAGCCATAAGGTCCTCAGGGTCCAGCTTGCTTGCATGTCCAGTTGACTTGGTGGATTGGAAAGAATTGAAGCTGCAGTCTGGAAACTTTGCTCCTGGACCTTGAATATCGAGACTGGCCCTAGATGGAAGGGTCTGATCAGAGTCAGTGCTCTGTCCCACCTATTATTTATGGTCTGATAGCACGTAGTTGTAGTCCATGACCTCCCATGCTTCTACAAACCAAAAAGACTTGTAGACTCAGTAGACGAAGACTACTGCACAAATCAACTAGGTTAGACTAAGTTATATTAGACCATAGCATGACTGTGTGTAGGGGTGACCTCCAGCTGTGAAACCACATTGTTGCTACTTACTGCCTGCTTCATTAATTGACTTTTCATATTGAGTAGGGACCAGCTGCCCCAGTCTCGCCCAGTGCCTTACTGCAATGGCAATGACAATTCCTCACCGCAGAAAAGTGGTAAGCAGAGTAAAAACTGAAAAGCAGCAAAAGAAGGCAACTGAGAGAGCAGCAAGTCAGCACAAAGGCAGCAGCCTCAGGAAACCAGCTTTTGAATGGCTGCAGGTCACTGCAAAGTGAGGTGTCAGGAAGAATTCGAAGGCAGACGCTGGTGTCCTGTAAGGCCCATTCCAGGAATAAGCACGAAGAAATATTATGACATTTTTCTGAGATAGATATATGAGATGGAGTAAGTACATTAAAAGAAATTTACTTTTGTTTTTCCATAAAGTTTGGGAGTTTTTTTCCTTTTGGTACTTCTAAATGTCTGTACAGGTACTCCCATTTCAATCCCTGTGGCATGAGCCAAATAGAGGAGATAAGACAAAGTTTTTTGAGCTCTATAATTAACAGCTGGTCCCCTGAGCAGCAGAAGCAATTGAGCCTGCTTTCCTACGGATCTGTGCCATATGTGGATTCTTTGCTAAGAAGTAGCAAATTCACTCTTCAGTCCTTTGCTTACAGAAACCCTTACAGAGGTATTTCTCTCTGACAAAACTTGCTGAATTCTAGTATCTTTAATACCTCTCCAGTTTACCCTCCAGTTTGAGGGAGTGAAATTTGTGAGAGAGTCCTGAAGTTATCAGAGGGTGGGAAAGATGGATGGTAAGGAAAAGCTGGCAAACAGATGATAATGCAGATAATGCCATTATGTATAATAAGAAACCTCGGGGGACATGGGGGTTGTATATCTGAAAGGAGATAAATTAAGGTTAGAGACCTGTTTTCCATTATTACTTCCTGGGCACCTATAACACCTAATAAATGACACACTGGTCTCCAGCCCACCAACTCGGCTGAACCTGCTGCACTTGGTACAGCCCTTGCAAAGACATTCCTGCATCCAAACATCTAAAGAATCACCCCATCGCTACAGCCTCTATCCCAAGGACATCTAGCACTAAGCAGAAGTTCAAACACAAAGTGCCGTGACCTCCCTCTCAGTGTAATTGAAAAATATTAGCAGTGCCTTTGTACTGGCTTGAAGCTTTTGTGCTGAATTTGCATCAGTAAGAAGGGGCCTTTTAAGGAGCAAATAAATAAATAAATGGAGGAAACCTTCTCTTTGAGCTAATTTTAGGCACATCCATGCTGACAGCTGCTCTTCCCTGATATATCTCAGCCACATCCTGGAGGGGCCAGGGAGACTAAGCTCTGTTCATGCCACTGCAGCTGAGGAAAGGCCTTTGTTTTGTTTTTGAGGGACTGACGGTAGCTGGCTCCCCAGAGCCTCCCTTCACCCTGGTTTCCATTTTAATACAGGTGAGAACAGGAGAAAGGAGTCATGGCACTTGTATGGGTGTTCAAGACATACACAAGCCAGCAAGGGGTTGCAATTGCCAGACACGGGCTGTCAGGCTGAAGTTTGAACTGGGTGGCCTCTTCCTATGTTGTTAGCTGGGGAAGAAATCCCCGAGCACTAAGATGTGAGCCCTGGAGGCATCCCAAACATCCAGCAAACAAGTCTGGCACATGGGGTCACCTTGGGGGAGAGAGGCCCTGATGGACTGCAGATGTGCGAGAGACAGCTCCAGGGAGGGGAGCGAGGCCGGACTTGCTCGCGTGAGCCTCATGTTCAGCTGTCAGTGACTTGACAGATCTGGCTATACTTCTGGGTGAGGCAGAGAGCTGTAGGGAAGGCTTCTTCATCCTCTAGGCATGAAGTAAGCCAAGAACTGCTCCACACATTGCTTTAGTCCCTGGGCTAACCCTTTCATCTCTGCTCACTTGCTCTCACAAGCATTGTATAGATACATAAAACTGAGATGAGCATGGTAGGAAAAGTCCCAGCCCATGTCTGCTTGGAAAGTGAGAGACAACGTGGCATAGATACTGCTTTTTGATCTTCACCTGTAGCTTTTTTCTCACCCCCGCTCAAATTAGAAACTCAGGACTTGTTTAGCTTGGATGATTGTTTCATTTCCTCGTCAAAGAGGTGATTACCCCTTTAGTTCTTATAATTACCTAATCAGCAAAAATCAAATCAATCAATGTTAATTTCAACCCTAATAAATATTCTCTGGTATTCTATACATTTATGTATATCTCAAAACTCATCCTAATTTAAAGGAAAATATCATTTCACAAGTCAGCCCAACTTGCTCAGCACCAGGTTCAGCAGTGTGCCACACAGCCTGTGAATGCACAGAGAGGGGACAGCATGTGACAGCAGGAAGCTGAACAAATATACCTGGAAACTGGGATGGGAAAGGCCAATGCCTAACAAGAAGTCGTCTGGTCCATACTGTGCCACAGGATGGGACCAGCTGGACCCGAACGGGTCCAGACAGATGTTTGCCTCTGTCCTGTTCTTGAAAGCATTTGATGACACAGATTCCATGGTCTCCCTAGGCAACCTTTTCAGTGCTTAACTGTGCTTATTAGTTGAGATGTCTAGAGACAGTGCTAAAGTTAAACCTTTTTTGATGCACATTAAGCTTACTGTTTCCTGCCCTGCCCACACTGGGCTAATAAACTGGACTTGACCTGGGTTACTGCTCCCTCTGGCAGGTGGATCTGGGGTTGAACCTGAGAAACTGAGCCTGGACAGGCTGTAGTTGTTTCACAAAAATTGGCTGATCGTTTCTGTGAGTTGGTAAGGTCAGGAGCCAGCTGATACAGGAGTGAAGCCTTCATTAGTCTCCTAAAACCACAAAAAGTCTCAGCTTTTGGGATAAGCTTCTCCACTAAGGACAAATCGGGGGGGGGGGACGGGACGGGGATGGGGGGACAGATGACACGACACCCAGCTGGTGCTTGCCCGGTTCAACCTGCTCCATAAATAGGGCTGGAACATTTCTCTGTCTTTATATGTCTTGGCCTTGATGCTTGATCATTGCCATGGTTTCAACTTCAGCATGGATCTGTGAAGAAAGGGAAGGGTAGAAAAAAGTAGCATGAACTTAGCAGTCACCTACCTGCTATTATTTACCCCGATAAGGGGGTAGATACTTCTTCTGGCATTGGTAATAGCAGCAATACTTAAACTGTAACTGTCCCAACTTAAGTCTTCTCAGCATTGTAGCAGATGCTGAGATGCCTCTGGCAATTTTTTCCCCATTTGCACAGCATCATCATCTGCGCCATCCCTGCTGACGGAAGGTTGCTCCGCTTGCAAACAGCTCTGCTGGGCAGCAAAATGGCAGGCACATTGGGCCAGGACTTCGATTTCACAGTGGATTTGTGCAGCATCTAGCACAGTGTGCTGTGACATGGGTTCATCTCCGTAGTGGGGCATCTGCTGTGGAAGATGTGAGCCAGACAAAGAGCATAAAGCTGACTTTGCCAGAAAATTGAGACTCCATGTATGCCTCCACCCAGCTCCTCTTGTAAGGGTACTCCTGGGGAGGAGCTGCTCCTCCCTTCCTGCAACCTGTGCCCTCCTCCCAGCTCTCCTACATTGCAGGACTGCGCCTGGACCTTCTCATCCTTCAGAGGAGCTGAAGTCTGCTTAGAAGTCAGGAGGGTTGCATGTTTGTTGTTAGCCTAGGCTTTATGTTTTAGAGGATGCTTTGGCCCCTGATAACTCTCTCTGTGGGGCTGGCCTTGAGGACAGATGCTTAGCAGTGAAGGAACACTGCCAGATTTTCAGATGCTGGCATTTACTGTGGTTTTTGAAGAAGTGCCTCTCCACAGAAACACACAGTTTTTTTCAGGACTTTCCTGTGCAACTCCTGGTACAGGTAAACCCAGCTTATCTCTTGGGCTGCAGGTGGTGAAAAAGCCTCCTAAAGCCGTGCCTGCAAGTACAGTGAGCAATCGCGGCCTGCCAGTACCCAGCCCCTGCGTAGCAGGTGGAGCTGACCAAGAGGCAGTTTTGTGCTGTTTCTTGTCTTTTAAGGAAATAATTCCTGAACAGGACAGAGGGCTCCACTCCAGGGAGATAAGCAGTCCCATTGAGCCAGACCTCTCATGTTTCTTCTCTTCCCAGTTCATGAGGCAGCATCCTGAGGGATGATACAGAGAGGCTGTGGAGCCCATGGGAGCAGGGTGAGGACCCCATAGTGCTGTCAGGGAGCCTGGCTCCCATCCATCTGCCCTCGAACAGGGGAGCAGATCCTCTGCCTGGCACACGCCCTGCCTACACTGCAATGCTGGGGACTAACCCTTTCTCTGAGCCCTGAGCACAGACCCTGCCTGACAACTTCTGCGATGCCATGAAGAGAGTGCAGGCCTTGGAGCAATGCTGGGCATGTCCTGCGGGGTATCTCAGGTCCTGTGGGCAGGCTATGAGACCTTGCATGTGGCAACCTATTCCCCTGAGCTCTCCCCAGGCCTCCTGCTTTGCTCCGTGGAGTCCCACCTACAGCCACTGCTCCTGACACCAACCACACACTCCTTGGTCAGAGGTGACTCACAAGGCTCATTTCCCACCACGCCTCATTGCGAGTGGGCTGTGCCAGCAGGCTCAGCCGTGAGTGTGCTGGCATTAAAGAGGAGACCCCTCCACCCTTGGTGTGCTACAACAGCAGGCTTGTACCCTGGAGAGGCCAGGCTGGGGTGGGAGAGGCAACATGGGAGCCTGCAGATATGGCATGAGTGGGTCAGGAGAGGGAATGGATTGGGATTGGGACCATGATGTAGCAGCATGGTTGTGTCTGAGAAGAGCAGCAGAGGCAGAATGGGATTAGGTAAATTGCTACAGCAGTGTGGGGCTTGGGCAGAGGAGCCCAAGGCTGGGATATCTATGAGGGCTCTGCTGGGACCAACTGGAATTGACACAGCTGTACGAGGGTAGGAAGGAGAGAAAGCCCAGGCCTGGGAAGATCTGAGGCTGAGAACTGGCTTGACCATATGCCAGAAGCTGTGCCTTGAGTGGAGAAAGGCTTGTGGTACATCGTCAGGGCGGTGCATGCAGGCCAGGACACGATGGAGCTACAGGTCTGGCTGGAAGGTTCCCAGCGCAGCTGTGAGCAAGGCCCAGAGCTGAACTAGCAGGAGATACTGCACCTCGGTAGGATGGGAAAGCTGTAACAGAGATGCCAGCCTGGGAGAGGAGGGATTGCAAGGGTTCCCATCGGATCAGGACCCCAAACCTTGTTCTTAGCACTGCCAACATGTGAGACCTAGACATGTGGCATCTAGAAACCAACATGGTCTTTTATCAGAAATGTGGCACAGGATGCCTTGGAGGGGAGGTTTGCAAGGGCCAAGGAGGGTCTCAGTGTGTGTAAATGCCCAAGGGGTCTCAGTAGAGATGCAGGGGAAGACCCCAGCATGGCTCCGGAGAGGACACCAGACTGTTCACTGGGCAAAGCTTTGCAGGCATGTGTGGAGTGTATGATTATGTTAGCCTGTAGCAGCGACAGGCACCTGCTAATAGGTTTGGTAGCTCAGCTGCTCTGCAAGCTGCATGTTCAACCCCTGCCAACAGCGCCTTCCCTAAGGTCTGACTTTCTTCCCTTTACTGTGCAAGTGACTGGATCTGAGGCAGCCAAGCACAGTGTGTCTAAGCAGCATCTTTTGCTCTGGGTGCAAAAAGAAAAAAGACATGCAGGACCTTCTTCCTCTTCTCTCCCCTCACTCCCCATTTTCCTGGCTAAGCCCCTCTTCCTCTTGGGACATTGGACTTTCATTCAGGAAAGCAGCCCCAGTTCCCTAGCAGTATTTGTCCTGGGCACAAGGGCATCAGAAGCAGAAGCTTGACTGTCAGTGGAGCTGGGAAGCACAGGCCTGCACGGTCCCTAGGGGGGAATTATTTGCTGATTGCATCTGTTTCCCAGAAGCATCACTCCAATTTATCCTGGGATTCACATTTTTATCCAGCAAATAAGCACCTCGGGAGCTTCATTTCCATCTCAGATGTTAAATTTGGAAGTGGTGCTTCCCCTTCTCCCACCCTCTCCCTGCCCCCTTCCCAACAGCTCCTGTATCTCCCCTCCAGCCCCCCACCCTCACCTCCAGCTCTCCCTCTTTGTCGCATTACATAGTAATCTGAGATGCATTGGCCGAGCTCCAGGGAACAGAATGTACTTGGCAGGGAGACGGGTCTTGATGTCTGCAAAATGTCGGGAAATGCAGCCAAGAGCTGCTAACTGGGTCATTAACCTCTAGAAGAAGAGCAAGTTGTGGAGCTGTGCTCTGTCTCCCTTCATCTCGCCAATAAAAACGTCCCAGCAATGAGCAAGGGAAGAAGAGGTTTACAGCTTTAAGTCCTAAGCAGTCAATGCAACTACCCCTCCCTGACTCCCCCCTTCTCCTTACCCTCTCCCCCAGCACAGTATTAAAGCTTATAAGTGGCCTTTTAAAAACCCAGTGGTCTCTGAGGAGCTGTCCCTTGGTGCTTGTAAAGAGGCTACTGGAGCAAACCAGTCACTTCCAGCAGCGTGCCGCTCCTGCCGTTCGTGGTTAGAGGGGCTCAAAGGAAGGGCCTTTTTTGCTGGCTTGCAGCCCCCTGCAACTCCTGTGCACATTGGAACCAGGTGCTTCTAGTGCCCCATGGACCTATGTACCCCCTTTCGCTACCCCCAGCATAGCTGTATATGATATTTCTGGCCACCCCATCTCCGTGAGTTGCCTTCCTGCGCTGGAGGTGCTGAGGCCAGGCAGGGCTGGCCGGTTCCCCTCCATGGGAGGGGGTGCAGAATGCAAACCAATGGGCCAAGGAGGGTCCCGAGCTCAAACAACACAGCCCATGTCACTTGGTGCAACTTGAAATGAAGCAAATGTTTGCCAGTGGTGGTGAGGGCTCTGCAGGCTGGAAGGGGGTGGATCCCCCAGAAATGGGGGTCCTGGCCAAAGGCAGTCAAGGGGCAGTGGGAGGGTGCTGCGGCTCCAAAAACCCCCATCTCCCACAATCCTTGGTGGCTGTTCAGTGAGCAGATCACAGGATGGAGGCTCGTGAGGTGGGTGGGAGAGGGGAAAAAAGGTGTCACATTGCCAGACTCCTTCCCAGAGGTGCTTTGTTTCCATCCCTCTCCTCTTCTGGAGGAGAGCCGTGCTTAGGAGCCATTTGGCTGGGCTGGCCGAGGACCCCACTGCTTACTTCTGTGTCTGGTGCCTTTATGTTGGGGCCTCCGTGACTTTTTCCACCCAAACACACATGTCCTTTGCTCTTAATTCATTCCCCATTTTAAAAGAAACCATCGCACTTCTGGGACAGGCAGAAACAGGGGAAAGTGCTGCCTTCAGAAGCTCGGTCTCCCCAGGTGAGCCAGGTTGGCCAGGGTGGAAGTGAGCCACGTCCCAGGAGCGCATTGGGTCCTGCAGCAGGCCAGGCCAAAGAAGAGTACCCGAGCTGGTGTTCAGGTCATTTGGTGCAATTCCCTCCTCCATCGCATCCGAGCCGTGCGACACCGAGTCCTGGTGGCAACGCCCCGGGAGGGGGAGCCGGGAGAAAGGCCGGGGTGATTCCAGCGGGATGCCAGGCTCCGGCAGCCCCTCGCTGGCCGACGGCAGCACGCTGCGGCTACCCGCACCGCAGACACCGCCGCCTTCCCCCCACCGCCTCTCGGGGCCGTCTCAGCACAGATGGGGCGGCTCAGCTGCCTGCGGCCCAGCCCGGCCGGGGCCCACACCCCCACCCCTGCAGGACGCCTCCCCGCCGGGGGCTCCCCCCGGCCGGGGCCGGCCGCCCCTTCCCCGCCGGCCCCCCGGCAATCCTTCTCGCCGAGTGCCCTCTGCTGACCGGCCGGGGCCGGCGCAGGCCGGGGGCTCGGCGGGGGCGGCGGGAGCGGGGCCGCCCACCGGCCCGGGCGCGGGAGCGTGGGAGCGACGGGCCGCGGGAGGGGAAAGCGGGATGGGGAGCCTCCACGGAGGGGGCGGGGAGCACGCGTGGGCGGAGGCGGGGGGAAGGGGCGGCAGCTTTCTGAGGGATTACAGCTCTCCTAAGGACGAGATGGAGTCACCCACAGGTCGGTCTGTCTTTGGGGAGGTATCAGTCACCGAGGAACCCCACCTCTAGGAAATCTCCTGGACGTGGTTCAGTTTGGTTTGTTTTAACTTAAAAGTTCTTGTAAGGGCAGGGAATATTAATTTTTTTCTTTAGCAAATGCACAGATTATCATCTTCTCGTTTACCCAGCAAGGATAACTTTGTCACCTGCAAAAAAAACTTTTAAATTAATGCAGCCGCCCCTTCTCCGACAGAGAGAGTTCCCCTAGCCCCTCAGTGTCAAAGGCAGTGGCAGTAAAGCCATGCTATAAATCAATCCACATTCATTCCCTCCTCCCCTTTTCCACCCCCTGCCTCAATTGCCAAAGCACGAACTACCCCTGTTCCTCCTGACTTCCCCAAATGCTTCCTTAGGTTTGCTGGGTGTCTTGAACACTGCAGAGCAAATGCCAAAAATCAGGAAGCCTCTGTTAGGCCCTGTCTCACCCGCGCACATCCCCGGGATGTCCAGCACCTCTGCTGGCATCTGCTGTAGGAACATGGGCCAGGCAAAGACGGCTGCTTCTAAGGTAGAGTGATGTCAGGTCTCTACCAATTGCCTGTGTGAGCCGTTTTAGAAGAAATATTATGTCTAAGGCAGGAGCTGAGTGAAGGCCCCTTTGAAATCACTGACCCAGATGAAGAAGCAGCTAGTGACATCCAAGTCCCCATGCCTATGGCAGCAGCCACAGCATCACTGTCCTCCTTTTAGCAGCATTTTGCTCAGAGGAAATGAAAGCATCGGAAAAGGAAACGGGGCTGAAAAGGCTTAGATCCCCAGCGAGCGGGCCTTTGTTTTCCCATTGTGCTAGCCCAGCTGAGCCTGTCTTGGAGCAGAGCCCTCCTGCAGCTGGGCCCAAAATCAGCAGCCAAAGAGAAACCCCGGCAACCGGCTGTAGCAAGAGGAGGAGGGATGTGCACAGGCTGGAGCGCTCATCCATGCTGGGGAAGAGAGATGAAGGGCTGGTAGCACCCACAGCCTGCCTCTGCAGCCCCAGCTGGGCAGAGCAGCTGCCCACCCTGGGGCAATGGGAGCACCTTGCCCGCTCTGAGGAAAAAAACACAGAGAAGGAGCCTGCAGAGATAGGTCAGAGGAAGTAGAGGTCTTGGAGAGCAGGACAACAGTTTGAGGTTGGTCCTGGGCCACAGCAGCACTGGCCAAGGATCCTAAGAGGGCCACAGCTGTGAGCTGATCTCCCAGGCCACAGCATGGCTGCGTGCCATGACCAACCAATCCATCACCAGCCAGCCCAGAAACACCATAGGCTGCGCTTGTACTTCTTGGCATGCAGTGAGATCCTGTTTCAGAACATCCCAAGGAGTGCTGGGACCAAAAGTGGCTTTTGAAAACCACCGCAGCACATTGGTGATGCATGTGCTGAGTTCCTCATGCGGAGCTGGTAGTAAATCTGACAACATCTCTGGCAAAACTCTTTCTCTAATGGTGTGCCCAAAACAACTGGGCATGAGCAAGTATCCTGCAGATCACAGCCCTGCCAGTAAACTCCTCTAGCTTAGTGTCAGCACAGGGAAAGTATTGCCTTCTCTTTCAGTAAGCAAAGGGTTAAACTCAGCTCTGCTTTCCCTCTTTGCCCTGTTGAGACAATGGTCTGTGAATCGGCCATGGTCCTATCTTCTGGCTGTGTGTACTTTCCAGCCTCAACTACTGCTCTCTGAAGAGGAGACATCAGTGTAGATGCTGGTCTTACCATGATTTGCCCTAAAATGACCAGGTACCTCTTAGGGAGGTCACTGATTGGTGGATGAGAAATCAGTGATGAGTCTGAGAGGAGCTGGGCAACACCTGGGAACACCAGGTTTGGAGATGGCAAGGATTCCTTATGGCTTTTCATGCCTTCCTGGGGAGAACAAGTCTGCAGGAACAGTTAAGCAGCTCTGCTTGAGCTGAAGATGGTGGTGACCTCAGCAGCCCCCAGAGACTCCTCAGGTGTCTAAGCTGCCCTAAGCCCAGCTGGCAAACCAGAGGTGACAGAAAACTATTATTCTCCTGTGGCTGAAGTTGGCGATGACGTGCCTTGCCACAACCTTGTTTGGTCTTTCTTGGCCTAGCTCTGAAGAACATGACATAACTTAAATAAAGCAGCTAGAGACAAAGATTTCCTTATGACTTCTTTGTTCCCAGTCTGAGGGTTTGTCTCCCCTGAATTTGTACCTTAAGGAGGCTGTGATGGAAGGACTCTGCCCACTAACCCTGCTACATAACACTACCACAGCTCCTAGTGACTTTAAGAGCAAAATGTCATGCAAATGACTGGCTGAGTAATGGTCCCTGGGGTTTTTCCTTTAAGTTTTTCAGTCTGATAAAATTTGGTGGCTTTTTAAAGCCCTTCTTCCTGGATTTGTGCTATTGCATGAATGTTTTTATTTATTTTTGGAGAAAGGGCTTTTAGGCTGCATAATTACTGAGGGAAAAAGCTTGATCCTTAAAGGCTCCTCAAAGTAAATAAATTAGAAGAACCAGCACTTGAATTTTTCTCTTTAAGATAATGATAGGAGAGCCTGATGACTCGGGGCCTCTGAACTCCTGGAGTCAAACAACATTGTTTCTACTTCCTGAAATGTCTTCTTCTTAAAGGACCTGCATGTGTTTTCTCCAGCTGATTAAGAATCTACAATGTTTTATTCATGCACAACCTGGGATTAGCAAGAGTGTTTTACATTTCAAACCAACCATTGCCAAGACTTACCCAGCTCGAGGAAGCTGCGCTTCCTCAGTGCAGCTTGAGGCTATTCCTAGAGAAGGTGTCACAGCTATTAATATTTGTTACCCTTATTCGTTAACCTCTGGAATGAACTGTTAATGCATGTCTCTGGTGCTGCCTTTGCTGGCTCATTTGCCTTTTTTTCTAATGCTCCCAAAACACTATGGCAAGTGATCATCTTTGTATGAGTCAGTGCTGAACCAGTTGTTGCAGTGAAGTGTCAGATTTTATCCAAAGAAGGAGATGTGTTTCAGCACTGGGTAAAGCATTTCCTGGATATACATGAATATCTAGACAGCAATATTCAGATATCCATGGCTGGCCAGGATGTCTAGTGGGTATCTCTGCCTGCCCGGGGACCACTTGGAGCTTCATGGTGACCACTTCCTTTTCCAAAGAGTTACCCCTCCTACAAGGAACATATTCCCCTTTTGTTGTTAATCCTGCAGGGACTAAAACACACAATTTCTGATCACTAAAGAGAGGGAGTGGTTCGTTGCATTTGTAAATAAGAAAGGCCTAACTGCTGAATCTTACTGAGGACAAAGCGTTTGCAACAGCAAGTAATTCAACCATCTGAAGGAAATACATGGAGAAAACCCTGTGTCTCCTGCTCCATGGTTACTGCACAGCAAAGAGGGTCATATATTAAAACTGTGAGACTGTTTAAGCACTCTGTAATTAACTGCTGTCTATTTAACCAGACAGCTAACGAAAGTTAATTCAGTGTCAGTTAGGAGACTTATTAAGTATCTGTATTTTTTTAACAATTTACTGGTCCATCATTAACTACCCCTAGATTATCTTGTCAAATTGATAATTAAATGCCTCAAAAATTCATTACAGACTCAATATATTAATAGGAATATAATTAAGTAATGTTTGCTTATGTGATCTGCAGTTTATTACCTGCATGCTGATTTATCTCCAAGGCATTTACTAAACCTGAGCTGTAGACTATTCAGAATCAATACAGGCCCAGGAGTCAATAAACGTCGTATTAGATCCAAACGAGCTATTTAATTGGGAGAACACATTGAAGTTGTCTTCTGGATCTCCAGTGAGTTTGATGAGGGGAGTGTGACCTTACAACCACCAACTGAGGAACTTGCATTTGCTGTTTTACGGCTGGGTAAGAATCCCCCTCCGAAACTCAGGTTTTTGGTCAAATATTATTGACTGTTTGGTTTGGGGTTTGTAGTCTGTTAGAACTGCCTAAATTGGTCTTACTGTGCTAGTCAGTTGGCGCAGTGATGAATCAGAGGCTCTATTTTGTGTAAAAAGCCAGAGTTAACTCCTCTTGTCCTGCGTAAGGAAGATAGCTTAACAATTTCCTTAAATTTGTAACCCTTGGACTTAGCATGTCACGTGGATTTTTCAGAGAACTTACAAGTTGCTTCATTAACTAGTTTGAAGAATAGGAGACTTCAAATTTTTTAATTATGTGGGGAAAATAAATGCTTGTTCTGCTCTGAATAACTGTAAAGACGGAACATCTGAGATATGCCGTACTGCTGAAAATCAGAGAGACCCTGTCACAGCTGTGTTTAAAGACATCAACTTGCTATTAAGGTAAATTATCACTGGTTTCCATCTGTTGGGATTAACCAGCCTGCAGATAGGCTGTTGATCAAGGTAAGTCTGTGAAGGGGCAATGACCACCCTTCCTCTGCAGCTGTGTGGGCCGAGGGATGTTATGGTGTTGGTGACTTGAAGGGAGGAGGTGGGCTAAGCATGTGGCCAGACCCTGGAATCAGCTGTGACTCTAGGTGCTACAGCTGCAAACAGCTGCAGAGCCTTTGTTCTTGCTGGGTTTGTAGGCTAGAGCTCCATGTATGGTTGTGTAGCTTTCTTGGTAATTTTAAAGACTAGGGATTTCTCATTAAGATGGATTTGAGTTTCTGTGTATACATGTATATGAAATGCATGGTTTGAAAATAAATAGTAGGCTGGCTGAATTATTCCAAATTGCAGCGTCACAAACCCCATGAAGTAGGCAGTTATATTTAAAAGAAATTTTAAAAGGTTAAAGTCAAAACAATATAATTGTAGCAGGACTTAGGGACTTGAACTTCCCTCTGCTATTCAGCGATAACTGTATTGTCATGAAGAAGATATTTCAGTGTTCTTTGGCCCAGATTAGGTTAAATTAATTTTTTTTGTGTGGCATATCAACATTTTTGTCATACTATTTTCCACTGTGGCATTATCACACGCTTGGGGTGGGGGTGATTATATTATTGCTTTGCTGTCCTACTTTGAGTGAAGGTACTTCTTCTGAGAGAAGGCAGGAGGGAAGAAGCTGATGATGTATCTGATGGTTTCCTTTCCCCGGTATCAAATTGATGTTAATCACAAACAACCTACAAAGGGGTGTGTGACTACAGATCCAAGATAGTCTTTGGCGTGGAAGTATTTTGCGAGCATGTCTGGGATTTAACTTTTTTTCCTCTACCTTTAGGCAAATTTAGCTTTGTTTTTCTCCTTAAATATATTTGGTCTATTTTGTTCTCAAAAGTGGTATTATACTGTTTGAATTATCTGAAAAGCTGGCAAGATCCAAGCCGAGCATTCCTGGGGGAGAGTTCCCAGCAAGCATGCTTGTGTGCGTGCAGTCTTTGGTGTCTGCCAGGCTCTTCCATAAAGTGATTATAGTGCTTCTAAAACAACAACAACAACAAAAGAGGCTGAATTGTGCTCTGAAACACACAATTCCAGGGAAGTCTGTTGGCCATAGGAGTAGAACTGAGGGTAAAACTTGAGTGGTATCTACAGGGTGTTTTAATGTGTGCTGCGTATGTGCATTGTCCTTCCCATCGTCTGGATGTGGAACCTTGCAGGTCCTGACCAGGAATGTAAAACTGTTGTAAAATTTACGCATGCTTGTCTATTAAGAGCCTTTGCATAGGGCATTTGGTTAGGAAGTACTTTTCTGCTACATCCTTCTCTGAGCTTTACTGGAATTAAAGCTGAACCAAACTTTTCTGAAAACTCTGAAATGCTTCAGTAACTTCTGTTTGTTTTCCTCATGACTCTGTACTTGGCTTCTGGCAAGGCCTGAAAGCAGCACTGAGTCACTCTGTAAAGACGTCTATTTTGACAGCATCCCCCTGGCCTAAGCAGGAAGTTCTCAAAGTCTGAAGACATCAAGAGTTCTGGATTTTGCATGGTTAAAGCCCAGATGTGCAAACCCTAAGGGCTTCGAGGTGTTTAAGCTTCTGGAGCTGCTTAGACCATGCAAAACTGGCAGTATGGAGAACCTCATCTATTACTGGAGTTAGCTGAAAAGGTGGCTATAGCAGAAATCCTTAATCATACCGTAAGTTTGAGAAAAAGTAAAATTCTTTGAAGTTTTACTAGTCTTTAACATGACTATTAAAAAAAAAAGGGGGGGGGGTGAGGGGAAAAAAAGCTCCATCTTACTCACCAGATCTGCAGCTTCTGTGTGTTCTGAGTCATAGCTGCTGGCCGCACTGACAATGGCAGGGTTTTTAAATTTGCTTTCTGTCCTCATTTGTACAGTAAGAGGGGGCACAGCAAAGATAGGGACAGAGATAAGAGTGCGCAAGCATCAACAAGACAATAAATTGGCCCATTGGTTTTCCTTGCTGGTATAATGCTCAGTAAGGAAGAACCCAGTTTTAGACTCAGACCCCAGTAAGAGTTTTGCAAGGTAGAAATTGGGAATGGGAAGTAGAGGAGGCCAGTAGCTCTTCAGTAAAAGAGAGAGCCATTTATGAACATTTGATGTGCAGACTAAAGGACAACTGTGGTGTTCTGTACAACGTCATGTACAGCATTACATAAGAGAGGCACTGAAGCAGATTCCTCCACAAACTTTAGATTTGGCAGGTGGGTGTTTCCCAGTGGTGCTGCTGTTTGTCACCTTGCAAGGGAAGTCACAGAGGAGGTCCCCCCCTTGTGAATTCAGCTACCTTCTTTCATCTTTTGAGAAGAAGGAGGAGGAAAAAGATAAGCAAAAGATGTGAAAGGGTAAGAGGTTTCCTGATATTTGCTAGCTATATGCCTGCCATTAAAAAGTCAGTGCTTGTTAACACTTCCTACGTGGTGGGATGTAGCATACCACACTCCTCACCCTGCGCACACAAGAGGAAATCACTGATAACTGTGATAGTTTGTTGTTGGGGCTACCTCCCTCGAGTTATCTAAACTGCTGTAAAATTTATCAAGGTGAAGAAAAGCCCCCTTTCATTTCAGCTGCATGCTAAATTCTGCTCTGCTTTCTGTAGTCAAACATTTATCTGTTGCTGCTCTGCACCAGTAAGCTGCCTCTGAGTTCTCATCCTGAAGCAGTTGTATTTTAGTACTGAGTACAGCACTTCATAACATGTGAATGGCCACATGCCCTACACTCCCACAGCCAAAAATCTCCAATAGAGTTTATTTTAAAGCAGTTCCTATCTTTTCATTTGTAGATGACTTTGGGTAGCATCTGGGAAAACTTGTTCTTTGTTAAATTCCCCTTTATTCCTCTTGGGATATGTATTTAAGGCAGGAGATGCTGAAGGATCTACTGAGGACTGTAAAAGCAGCTTGAAGTAAAGATGTAGGAGGAAAAGTACCCAAGCTGTTTTTCTGCTTTTGCAATTGAAAGCAAACTCATGATATAGCAAATTTTAAATGGCACAAGAAATTCTGCTGGCTACTTCAACATGGCACTATTAGGCCAGCAACGGGGGAGCAGCTGCTCAGCCATTGTATAATTGACATAGTTGATAACGACCTTGGACTCATAATACGGGTTCATGAGGATCAGGGGGGAAAAAAGCAAACCTAAAAAAGGTCACAAACAACTCATTGGAACGCAATGAAGGCTGAAGAAACCCTGTCTGTCCCAGGGCTCCGCGGGGGGTGAGATGTGGGCGCTTGGGCTGAGAGCTTTCTCTTGGTGATACTGAGCAGTTGACCAGAAGTGCTGACATTTTAGGAGGAAGCCAGAGAAGTTTAGATTAGAACACACTACTGTAAAAAAAATATATTTTTTTTTTTTCCTGGGAATGAATGAGCAGATTCATGCCAGTAACATCAAATGTATGGCAAGACACACATGGTCTGCTGCCTCCAGGTATAATCAGTGCTTAAAAAAAACCATGCTGGCAAGCGCTGCATGTGGATACCTCCTTTATGATACATGTTTGAGAACTTGGACTTTGATTGCCACCTAAACTGAGCACTGTGGTTGTCTTTCCCCACTCAGTGGGTTGTTTGCTTATGATCCTGCATCCATTTGTGAGGCTCTTCAGAATCCCAGGTAATCTTTATCCATTTCTCTTTCTAGCAAAAATATATTCCAGGAAGTTCCATAATTGCACATGTCTATATGGTGAGGTTTGGCACACAAAGCCTGATGTGAGGTTGGCTTCTTTTTCTTCCCTTTAACTTCAGATGTTTAAACTGTGTTCCTCCACAGATTCAAAAAACACACTCCACTGGGTCATGCCGGAGCTTTGAATCACAACTTTTGTCAAATGGGGAATAAAAATACATTGAGCTTTCTGCTGCAAGTTGCCTTTACAGAAAATCCCATGGTATTCCTGTGTGTAGAAAATTGGCCGTTCAGTTTGTATTGAACTTGTCGTGAGCTGCAAATAGCCGCAAACCTGTGGATGGATGTGGCAGTGCTTGGAGTCCACAGTGCTAGCATTTCGCTTGGGTTGTGCTCTATTTGGTCTGAGAATCCCCTGGCTGTTCAGGGGAGGGACTCCAATTTCCTTTAATAAATAATGTTTATGTGTGTTTGGGAAATGCCAATCATGTTTTGGCAGCTACTGAAACCTAATGCATAAGAAATATCAAGCTGGATGAGCATAGTTCTCTTCCAGAACAGTTAGTGTTGCATTCCTGGAGGGGATTATATGCCTTTTTTACTGTGGGGTAGGAGGTCTGAACCTATTCCTTTAAAAGCTGCCTTGAAATCCCATTAAATGGCTGCTTTCACAAGGCTGGTTCTTAATCAGGCCTCTGGTACCTTGTGGAAGATGGATCCTGTCAAGCTAAACTTGGGATTATTTGTGATGAAATTAAAAATAAGGTCAATAAAGATACTTGTGGTTTGAGACTCATGAAAAATATTTGTCTTGGTACTCATAACACTTAAACTAGAATGATTCAAAATCAATGTGGCAGAGTAAAAGGATTAAACAGTGGCTTGGAAGCATATCCCAAAATGACATTGTAAACAGGAAATCAGGACTGAGTGGGAGTATTTCTCGTGGGGTCTCCAAGATTGCTTTGATGCACCAAATAACCAACTGTTTTAAAAGTGGCCAAGCAGAAAAAAGTGAGTCAGTGGTTGGCATGACACATGGCACAAAGCCTGGTCCGGGACACAGCGCGACCTGTGCCACTCCATGAGCTGGGCAGATGCAAGGCCGTGCTCTCCGCAGTCACCCAGTGCCCAGATAGGAAAGGTCTGGCTACAGCCAGCTTCCTTCTGCTGCAGCCATTTGCACGTAGCTGCTGCTGGTGCAGTCCAAGAGCACATGCTCCTCTGGGGGAAGGAGGAGAAACAATGATAAAATATTTGAACTGCAGCTGTCCCTTATGAGAAGCATATTAATTAAACAGAAAACATTGTCAGGATGCCAGGGTTCCTGTCTGGCTTTCCAGTCTGTATTAGAAAAGTCAGTGGTACAAGGATGGGCCTTACCAATTTTGGGTTAGATTGCACTAGAGAAGAAGTTGAAATGCGGAAGAGAAGTTGCTCATGACATGTGAAGAATGAGGCTGTTGTAGGCAGGATGCCTTGAGGTCCCTGACCTCCTAGTCAATGGATAAAGGTCCCTTCTTTGTCTCTGGTGTGTGCCTGGATTCAGACGAAACAGGGCTCACTCCAACCAAACTTCCAGTTATTTTCCCTGCAGCCTTTCCCCTGTGTCTTTTGAACTGGGAAAGGAGACTGCTGCTCCTAGAGTGCTGCCTTCCCCTGCTGCTGAGCTTTCCTGTTTACTCTCTCTGCACAAAGTGGACCGGTGGAGCTGAGACTGAGACTTGGACAGAGGAGCAGAAGCTAAATGTGGCATCTGAAAGAATAAACAATCAGGATTAAATACTGCACAGGCTGTGAGGCTGAATTAATGCCAATCATTGCAAGAAAGAAATTATAGAGGTATGCATTTCCAGACCTGGATTTAAGTGTAGCTGGAATGAAAGTTCTACAGGGCAGCAGGACCTCCTGTTCTAGATAAAACATAACTGCTTCCAGAGCTTCCTGAAATACCCTTCCATCAACACAAATAGATGAATCCTGCAATCATCCTTGCTCTCTACCAATGCAGGGGACCGGTTTAGTGCTGGGATAGGTAGTATCACCATGTAAAGCCGGTTCCAACTCTGTCGCAGTGGAGTGACAGCTCATGTTTTCTCATTTGAGATTCGGAGCAAGACTGAATGGGGTTATTTTGGTGGGAGATAAGAGGCAATATGGCTATGCATGGCCACTTGTCATTCATAGAACCGTTGATGGGTGGTCTTGACAGTGATGTCCTGTGTACATCCTCTGCCCACTGATGGGGCCTTCTCCTGCCTCACCTCTGGGTGCTGGCTGGCTGCAGAGGAGCTGATGGAGGTTGCATGGGTGGCACCAACCCTTGCCTGCAGAAGATGGGGATATTTCAGTCACAGGGAGGCTAGCCTGGGTTTCTGGGCCCTGTGAAGCTGGGCCTTTTTTTTTCCTTTTTTTTCCTTTTTTTTTCTTTTTTTTTTTTTTTTCTTTTTAAGGGTTTAGTTCTGTTTAGTTTTGCTTTTAAAGGGTGAAGAGGGGAAAAAACAGCTTCCAGAAAAAAACAGCAGCTTAAGATCCAGGAGCCAGATCTTAGCATGAGAACCCGACCCAGTGTGGGGGAGGGCTGTGTCAGATCACTGCATGCCCGAGGAGCAAGAATTCACTGCCTGCCGAAAAGCCGCAGAGCTCAGACCCTTTTTGAAAGAGTAACATCTTTGATATAAAAAAACCCCAACCAACAACCCAAAACCATGCAGCCAATAAAAAGCCTCAGACATACAGGGTCCCATTCATGGTGGGAGGGATTTAGTGGAAGTATTTTCCTTCTTTAAGGTTTGGCACAGCCTTAAAGGAGTCTCTTTAAAAGCTTCCAGAGCCGATTATATTTTGGATTGTGTTTCAAATCACCCTTCCCCCACCATGTTTGGTGCATCCTCAAACAAGTTCCCAGAATAAATTAGACATAACGGTAGCGGGATTACATTTTTTTTAATTTTCTTGAGAAGGAGGAAGGAATAAATGACACCAAATTCTGTAATGGAAAGAAAAAAGGGGAAAAAAAGTGTGTATCGGAAACTGCTGCTGAGTGACTCATGCTGCCGGACAAACGGAACCTCACTCATCACTCCATCTTCATCCTCCTCCTCTGGTGAGAGAAAAAGTCTTGGAAAAATATCAGGCCCCCCCCGTCCCCACCCCCTCCCCCTGCTTCTTGTCCTGTGGCATCCGCACACAGGGAAACAGTCCAAGCCACAGCGATGGCTTCATGCGCTTCTTGGGGCAGGCGTTTTTTTTGTTTTAATAGCCAACTAGGAAAAGCCTCTGAGGTGACCTTGGAAAAATGTATGCACCAAAGGAAAAAGTTGTGGAAGGGGAGGGGGAGCAGTGTTGGAGCCCTTATGTGCTTTATGTTTGGAGGTTTTATTTTTCCTCATAATGTTTTTCCAAATTTCCACTGAAATAAATTTGCAAGTTATTATTATATTTTTTTTTTTTACGAGTGGGAAGAGAGGGGAGGATGCTCCATGTGAAAGGCAGAATGAGCTGGGCACAATTCCGACTTAAATAAATGCTGCGTCATAAAAGTATAAAGGGTAGTGCAGGGGGAAGGGTGGGATGCAAAAAATTGCTTTCTCCTCTGTTTGGGAGAGTAATTAGCATTTTTATGAAGCATATGAACTGTATACAAATCAAATATGGTTTTATTACCATAAAAATGGGGGGGAATTTTTTTCCTTTTTCCTTCTCAAAACATCTTCTGCAAATGTTTGGCACTGCCTGCCTGAAAGCCACTTAAAATGCAGCTTTTCAGACTGCCAGCTCCAGCCAGCCCTGCTGTGGGCACGAGGGCTATTAGCCAGCAGCAGCCCCTTCCCAGCAAATGCCTTTTCAGCTGTAGGGCAGTGGGGTGAATGAGTAGATACAATGGCTGTGCTCTGCCTTGCAAAAAATCTTGCCTAAGGAGATGTTGTGTTTTTCCAGGCTGTTGGTTCTTGGTTTTCATCAACAGGTTACTTCTGCCTCCACCCTGGCTTTTGAGATGACTTGAATTAGACTGTGCATGGTGTGAAAATGGTCATGAAGAGCTGTAACATTCTGTTCTTCCATGCTTTTTGTGATTGTGGCCAATCCCATGCAGCCTCTTTCAGCGGTCCCACTTTTCCTCCATATCTTCCCACTGTAACTCTTCCCTTCTTCCAGCACCATTCACTCTCTCCAGCCCAGGTTTACACATCACACCATCTGCAGAGCTGGAGGAGCTCCCAGGGTGCTGCATAGGAGTGGTGCCAAGAGCAGAGGGTGGCCTGTGACAGCAGTTTGGGATGGCCACAAGCCATCTGAGGATGCAGGACAACAGCACTGGGCTACTTTGCCTAAGCAACTCCCCATGGGGACACACAGAGATGATAAAAGGTGTTGCTGGTGGCAGCAGCTGCAAGTCCCCAACCTGAGTGAACCCTGTAGAGATCATCCCTCATGCTCCTTCCCTCACCCCCAGCCCTTCCCTGGGCTTCACAGTCTGTGGCACGATGCTTCAAAACTAGCTGCTCACCCCATCCCAATGCTGCTTTGCACATGGATGGGACGGCAGCCAGCCCTGCTCCTGCACCCAAATGCCTACGGGCAGACCGGAGAGAAGCACCCGGCTGCGTTTCCCAGCTGAGGCCTGTGAGCAATTGCTGGATGATAAATGACTTTCAGCTGGACTGCATTAGCCATGGGTGGTGCTGCCCGGAGAGATGGCTGCAGGGAGCAGCAGCTCTATTTAAGGCAGTCTCTGCCAGCTACCTCTGGGCTATCAGCAGTGTGGGCAGCTGTGCTAAGCTGGGGTCTTCTCCTGTGGGCTGAAGTTCCCTGGGAGAGCTGTGCCTGTGCTGGAAAAGCCTTCCTGACTGTAAGTGCAAGGGTTCACCCACCTTCCCTTCCCCCACCTCTTCTTTTTCCTTCATTCCACAGGAAAGCAATCATAGTATCAAGTGTTTCCTAATAACTTTTTAGGTTGATGACTAATTTTTCAGCCATGCTGAATGAAGGGTAATAGTCAGATATTAAGCCCTGCTAGGAAATAGGTGTCTAAGTGAGAAAAGCACCAGGGAAGCTGTGCAGGAGAGGAAGGCTTTTGAAATATCCCAGTTTCAGGAAAGCCTCTGCTTAGAACTTCTGTGCCCGGGAGGCTGAAACCAATCCACTGCCAGGTAGAAACCCATAAGAAAATGAGCTTTGGTGGAGTTAATGTTTGCGGCCTTGCCTTGCTGGCTATGGGAGGGAGACCTAAGCAGTTTTCTCTTAAAACCCTCATCCTACCCTGGGGAAGGATATTAGATTTCAATCTAGGCTTTTCAGCATGGGCCCCAAATGAACTGGAGGGCTTGTGAAAAACACGAGGAAGTCAGATGTGGGTTTGGATCCCAAAATTCCCATTCCTAACAAGAAGCCATCTGAGTGCTGCTTTGGAGGCTTTCAGCCCTGAATTGCTAGGCGCTCCCTGCGGTGTCCCTGTTAGCGGTGCATCGCAGGGTCCTGGTTGCTTTGTCAGGCATGACAAGCTCGCCGCTTTGGGCTTACGGTCCCCATTTGGGGACCATAGGCTCCAGGCAGACCTGTGCTGTGCCTTCCCTGATCTCCAGCTGCAGTCTTCCATGAAGATTTAGGATAGTGGCAGGGGAGTGAGCAAGAACAGGACAAAACCAGCTTTTTGTGTAAACCAGCTGATGTGCTGTATAAAATGCAGGTCTATGTTTTGAACCCAGAATTTTCTTTAATAACAAATGAGGGTCAATGAATGTAAAGCCTCATGCAGAGCCTTTTACTATGTTAGTCATAGCTTGAATCCTTTATGTTCCCTCTTGTAATGGCAAGTATTATCCAGCATGCCTTGTTACAGTGTGGTCTTTGGAGGGTGTGGAAGTTAGTAATGATGGTGCCTGAATGCTGTTCCAGAGATCGCTGCTACAATTCACAGCAGATAATAGGAGCCACAGCCAGACAGATAATAGAACTGACTGAGATCCATTTATTGCTAAGAGACTGTCTGAATATTTGTACATAGCCCGAGCCACTCCACCCTCCTTCATCACATTTCCCAGGAAAGGGGAGGGGGGGAACAAAACAAAACAGAAGCCTAGGGCAGAATGGGGAGGAAGGGAGAGATTTGAAGACTCCGATGCATTCATAGCTTCATTTTTTATGGCCCTTGTCATAACTGAGCCAGAATGGTGTAGATTGCTAATGTATTTACTGCCTGACTACACAAGTGAAGGTGCAGGACTACTACAGGGCGCAAGTGGTGGACTGGGATGGGAGCTCACCCCAGCCTGTCTGAAGCCTAAGCTAACATCTGACCACAAAGGCATATTCCCTTGCAGGTAAACGAGCAGCATGATGGAAGGTTTCAATGACAGGCTGCAGGCAAAGCCGAAGTCAGTGTTAATGGAAGTAGCCAGGCTAGGAAAGCTTGACCTAATTCAGAGCAACGTAGGTCATTACCACTTGAAATTTTCTTGGTCTTCACATGCTTGTTGAGCTGCTTAGGCCTTGCAGAATCTGTCTGGAGAGGTAATTTGTGTGCCAAAATGCGTATCTGTCATTCAAGTTACTTTGTTTTTTTAGTGTTGACTAACACACGGCTCACCTTTCCCTGTCTGGGAAGCATTGGCTGTTTTTAAGGAGCAGAAAAAGTTGGGGATTTTTTTTTCTTGTTTTCCAGAAAATTTTCTAATGTGGTGTTTGTGTGTGTGGAAAGTAAAATGCCTGTAGTTTCTATTCCTGATGGTTGCCCCTTGTCTTTCAAGAGGGCCCGTGGTTGTGCTAGACCTTCCTATGCTCGGTGCTGGCTCTGTCTGCTCAGTGTCAGCTGTTTCTAGGATGTTCTTGGTGAGGAGCAAAGAACGGGCAATGGCAAAGTTCAGCCCAGCAACAAAGGCAATACTGATGATGCCACATCTTCTTACTTCTTTTCTAAGGTGGTGGAGGGTAGGAAAGTTATGCTATAGTAGTCCTAGATCTGGGCAAGGACTGTGGCTTAGTAGGTTGAGGAGACCAGCTTTAGTGTAGTTAACTGATGGTCACTACTAACTCCTTGCAGCAAGCCTGGCTGTGCTAATGAAGGAACGGAGACCCTGATGGAAGTGGACTATGTGCTGCGAGGTAGCTCCCTGCCTGCCTGCTGAGTGATAACTGGCGGTCCTGTCTGACTGGTTTGGTTTCCTGGCCCCTCTCTCAGCACATTTGGATGCTGCCAGTAAGTAAATCCAGCCTTGCCCCCACCTTACCCTTTGCTTTGAAATGCTTTGTTCATGGTGTTGTGTGTATATCTGGGAGACCGTGATCTGAGGCACTCATGGCTCCCAGATGTCAGAGCAGCTCAGCTGGTGTGGAGTCCTTGCCAAGCCAGTCTTCTGTGACCATTTATTTTTATGCTCCACATTTTATTTTTTTTTTGCCTTCATGCCAGAGGTGCTAAGGCCTTTTCTTTACTGAACCAACAGTTCATCAGCAGAGCTTCTCTTTTCTGTAGTCTTTGGAGGTCTCTGATTTTCTGTTCAGTAGTGATCTAGGTTAGACTTGGGCTAAGGAGGAAAAAGTTAACTCGGTTTTGATGTGCACACATGCTCAGGTGCAAGACTCTTCACCCCCAGATCTGCATTATGTGCTGTCAGTTCGTGATAGCAAGCATGCAGGTGAAGGGTATAAGGGCTTTGATGGCAAAGCAGGGGTCCTGGGCTCTGTTCTTGGCTTTGAACTGGTATGTGACATTGGGCAACTTGTGTTGCCTTTCCCTGTCATCAGGATTGTGAGCTGCATTGGGGCAGGGGCCACCTCTGTATGCTTAAGAGTGACCAGTTAGATGCTGCCTGTGATGGACAGTGAGGGAGTAACAAGAGCTTTTACCTGCACCTCTGAATGGGGGATATGTGTATGGACAGTGGCAAATCAAGCAGCTGGATGTTCGCTCATCCCTGGATACTGCTGGTATGCAATGCTGGGGAGGTCTGATCTCCTATGTGCTACTCTAATGAGGGTGCCAGATGCAAGATCAGAAATCAGAAGCCTCATTGTAGACTTATTTTCCCCTCATCCCTTCTTTCACATTATCTTTGGAGACCAGAGATCTGTAATACGGGGTACTGCACAAATCCGTAACATAGCTCTGCAAAATCCCTGGTATCTTGAGTAGATTACGGAAGGCATGTTGCTTTCCAGCTGGTTGGAAGATGTCTTTGTCTTGGAGAGCCTTTCCTCTTGTGAGACTTCCCCTGGGAGGTTATGTGGAATAAGGCTTCTGCTAGCAGCAAATACTGGTCTTGAAGTACTTCCCAAAGCTTTTGTGGAAGGAGGAGGAATGGGATTTCTCTTTTATGCTGAAATTAAATGCCAACATTTTATGACCCCTTTGTTGGCCCTTTCAGCTGAAAGACCCCACCAATGCTCCAGGAAGACAGTGTTTGGTTTTTTTACATGGTGTAGGAAGGGCTGCTTCAGGGAAGCAGGGCAGATGTTGAGAAAACTGGATTCACTTTGATATTAAGAAATATGTTCATCACAAAAGACACAGGTAAATTCCAGGCTAGATTTGGACTTGTCTAAGATGTTCTGTGACCCTAACTGAAATCTATAGTTTAGGTAGTGGACATTCCCTGACTTCAAGATTAATTTATTACATTCCTTCACATACAGTTTGACACATTTATCAAGCCTTTCAGAGTTCTCACAACTCTTAAATTTAGGTCGAACAGGCATATATGTTAAGGGAAAAGGAATGTCTTGAATTGGGCTCAAAAACAATGACTATATAGTTTAAATATCACTTTGGGGAAAAGAATTTATGTCCCAGAGGAATTAATTCTAGCAACTCCAGCTTTGACGCTGTGCATGACAAAGTATTACTAAGATGTTTTTAAAAGGCTGTACTGAGGCTCTCTGGAGATTAGCCCTTTCCCTACAATCTTTCAGAATGATGGTGGCCAAAATTCTTCCATACGAAGAGTTGGTCAGTGGTCAGTCTTCACCACAATGACTGCATGAAATTACTGTGAGTTGTTCTCCCAAATCACTGAGGCATTTTGGAAATGTTACTGTTAGGCACTTAAATCTAGGCTCAGGAGGAGCTTTAAGGGAATTAAAAAGAGCAACCCTATTTTCTTTAACATTTAGGAGCTGGCAGAGATTGAGGTTGCCTAACCCTCAGACAGATGGCTGGAGCTCAGACTGTGCTTTCCCAGTGGCCAGGAAGACCTGAGTTTGCTCTGCAGTTGTGGCTATAAATAAGTTGTGGACCACAGGGCAATTCTTGTGCCTTGCTTCCTCCCTTGCAGAATGGGTGAACTGGTTCTTAGAAATGCAGCCGGTCCATCCCGCATGCCAGGGGCTGTCAGGATGCGTGTGTCCCACCTGCTCCTGTTGCAATAATTTTTTTTTATCAGATTCTGAGTGTCCCGGAGAAAAAAGGGAGAGGCAGGGTGCTGGGGTAAGTGAAGGGCATCTTCCCATATAGCTTTTCAGTTCAATCCTGAAGTAGCATGAAACAACCACAAATCTTGATGCAGAATAGTTTTCCTAACAAAATGAGTAATTTCTTCTTTTAACACTGATAGACGTGCTTAAATCCTTCTTCATGCACAAGATTTTCTTGAACCATACCTTGCCTCTGCTCACGCCATATCATCAACGTATGCTGCTACAAGAGCAAAATGAGAATGTGTTGGCATCACCATCACAAATACAAAACTAAGACAAAATCCTGGTTGAAATCCAAGACCTGAGCTTGAACTTGCATGCAGAGATGATCCAAAATTCTGTGTAAAATATGGCTGTCTGGAGAGTTGGACATGACCACCCAAGAACTCCCTTGGGTTTTATGCCCAAGTTCCTAACTACAAAGGTTTTCACTTGCATTGTCTACCAAATACATGTGTAGTTCAAAACTGAAGTATGTGAAAATCATCTTCTCTAATTTTGTTGGCCTGGAAGTAGGGATCTGTGTTCCTTTTGTTCTAGATCTGACAAATGCTTCAAACTTGAAGATTAAGCAGAAAGTAATAAGGCATGTGTGATGAATTCCAAACATCATCGTGCCTTGACGTCCACCATCAATATAATAGCTGCAAACTAGTACTTAGACTATGACAAATTGACACGAATTTGTACTTGCATATATCCACAATGATACGTAGAGTCAGTGCATGAAGAATCAAGGCCTATGGCTGCTCTTCTCTGGTGTTGCAGGTTTAATGGACAGCTGAGCAACACTTAAGAAGGTCTTTTATTTCTTCTGCCCATCCATTTAGATCAAACCCAAGGGAGCAGACTGAAAGCTGCTGCTGTCCAGTGAGCTGTGCAAGGGAAGCTGGAGAGTATGATGACTTACGAGTAGACAGCAAGAAAAAATAGCCTATGATCAAAGCCTGCCTGATTGGTTCCACCATGGAACCAATCATCGTGAGCGATGGAGCAGAGTCTGGATGGAGGCCTGTCACTAGTGGTGTTCCCCAGGGGTCTGTGCTGGGTCCAGTCCTGTTCAACATATTCATCAGTGACCTGGATGATGGGGTAGAGTGTAACCTCAGCAAGTTTGCTGATGATACCAAGCTGGGAGAAGTGGCTGATACGCCAGAAGGCTGGGCTTCCATCCAGTGAGACCTGGACAGGGTGGAGACCTGGGCCAAGGGGGAACCTCATGAAATTCAACAAAAGCAAGTGCAAGGTCCTGCACCTGGGGAGGAACAATCCCATGCACCAGTACAGGCTGGGGGCTGAATTACTGGAAAGTGTCTCTGTTGAGAAGGACCTGGGAGTGCTGGTGGACAGCAAGCTGACCATGAGCCAGCACTGTGCCCTTGGGGCCAAGAAGGCCAGCAATATCCTGAGATGCAATAAAATGAGCCAGCAGGTCAAGAGAGGTTATCCTCTCCCTCTACTCTGCCCTAGTGAGGCCACATTTGGAGTACTGTGTCCAGTTTTGGGCCCCCCAGTTTAAGAAGGACAGGGAACTGCTTGAGTAAGTCCAGCAGAGAGCTACCAAGATGATCAGGGGACTGGAGCATCTCCCTTATGAGGAAAGGCTGAAAGACCTGAGTTTGTTCAGCCTGGAGAAGAGAAGACTGAGGGGGGATCTCATCAATGCCTGTAGATAGCTAAATGGAGGGTGTCAGGACGATAGGTCTAGACTCTTTTCAACAGTGACTAATGACAGGGGCAATGGGCACAAGTTGGAACAGAGGAAGTTCTACCTAAATATGAGAAAAGACTTCTTTGCTGTGAGGGTGACAGAGCAGTGGAACAGGCTGCCCAGAGAGGCTGTGGAGTTTCCTTCCCTGGAGACAGTGAAGACCTGCCTGGATGCATTCCTGTGCCCCTTGCTCAGGTGTCCCTGCTCAAGCAGGGGGGTTGGACAATGTCTCCAGACAATGATCTGGAGATCATTCCAGAGGTCCCTTCCAACCCCTACCATTCTGTGGAACCCTTTTGTATACCAGTGAGTGCTGTGAGGTCATGTAACTTGTCTGTGCAACAGGATCTAGTGTGACCCACTGAGCTGCTTGTCCCCAGCCTCTGGTCTGGTTCAGTTTCCTCCTCATTATGGTCTCTGGTTTTCAGCTCTGACTGGTTTGGGCACTGATATGTTTTGCTGCTCAAATCCTGCTAAACATCTCTTTTATACTGGAAAAGGCAACCATAATTCCACTGAACCTACAGCACAGTGAAGCTGTAACACCTACCTCTAAAGGACAGATAACTTTTACTGTATCCTGACTTCAGCCTCTGCTTCTCATCTAGGCTAGGTGATTTGGTTTGCTGTAGTGGTGGAGGTTTCTCACAGAGGTCTTAAGATGAATCTTACTGACTACTGTGTGCAGCTATAAGTAATAAGAGGTGTTGCCTGTAACTGAACAGATTAAAAGGAAAGATCCCAGCCTTTTGCCTAAAATATAATCTACTGCCCAGTTCACCAGGCCAGGAAAAGATTTAATGACCCTGGGCAGGAGGTCCAGAAGTTACTTTGTCTTTCTGCTGCTGCTGTTAGGGAGAGGCAGGTTTAATAGACCATTGCTCTGATCTGTTTGGCACTTCTGACTTCCTATCTCTCCCCAGAAAGTGAACTTCGGGTTTGGTGCTCAGCTGAAAAACTACAGTGAAGATGGCTTATTACAAGTTTTGAGATTGATCAGCTACTAACTATAAAGAAAGCCCAGGCCAAGGAAAATCAGAAGGTTGCTAGCCAGGAAATATCCCTGGACAGGAAAGGAACTTTCCAGAGCATAGTTTCAGATGCTCAGCTTGTATTGATGGACCTGGTTCCATGTTTTGGAGAACTGTACGCTTCAAAATAAACTTAACTGTAAAGGAGAGAAATAATTTAGTCATGGTAGCTTAAAATCTCTTCTGAACCATGTGAAATGTCAGGAGAACAGGAAGCTTTCCTGGGGGTAATCCCATCCAAGAGTCTAGCTGCCTCTGAATTAACAAAGCCCCCAAGTACTCTGATACCACAGGATGCAGATGTTTTAGTTCTGGCAAGTAATGTGAAACTGCAGGCCAAGACTATGTTAAAATTTTCATTTTTTTAATACACATTTCTCTTCTTAAAAAAAGTTAAATGTTCACCCAGACTATAAGCCTTGTTTAGAAATGTGAATGAGTGTATGTTCTCCTGCTGGCTTGGTAATTTGGTAGATGTTAACACAATGTAAATACAGTACAAATACAGTTTGGCATGGTGTTTATAAGGACATATGGGAACTATCATTTTTATGCAACCTAGTAGTGGGTTTAGTGCTTCTGAAGGGCTTCTGCTTTGATTGTGTGTGAGCTAGACTGTAGTGGGAATGAATTACGAAGAGGAGCAAAATGTGCATGTCTTGTAAACATGGCAACATTGAAAAACCCAGATAGATGTGAAATGCTGTTCAAAGCCAATACAAAAAAAAGGCAAATCTAAGGTCAGATGGCAAAACCTTTGAAATAGAGGACTGACTTTCTCTTCCTTTGCATGGGAAGATTTACGAACATTTGCCCATCATGCCATAGGGAGAACAATCATTGATACCGCTTGTCAGCCTAGACCTGTTCTGGCCTGGAAGAGAGATGGGTTGCCAGTTACAGATCCTACAATAAGCTTGTGTGTTAACTGCTCGTGATTTGCTTGTGCAGCAGAAATGTTGGAAATCTGTTGCCAGTCAAGCAAAAAACCTAGGAATGCGAGTATGAAATACACTGCCTGAATCAATGAATCAAAGTTGCCACAATCTTAATTTACTGCATATGGGATGTTTAGACCAGCAGGGTCTTCCTGACCTTTGCTAATATAACATGTTGCAGAACATCTCTCTCTATCCCATGATAAAAGATGAGTGTATGTATGCAAGGCAGAATGCCAGCAAACGCTTCCCAGTGCTGCTGTGAGGGTGTTTGCCAGGAGAGAATGGCTAGATGACACTGAGGATGTACTAGGCCCCAAACTGCAGGGTGTGGGGTGGAAGACAAACAAAAGTATTTACATAATGGTCGCTGCAATCTGACTTGGAGGAGATTCCTTCCTGTCCCCAAATCTGGCAATTGATCTAACTTGGGGTGAGGAAAAACAAACCAACTAAGCATGTGGGAGGCTTCTCAGTGCTGGGAGAAACCCTGGCATTCCCTCCCCCCAACCCTGGCTCATTTGCACCAAAGGTTGATCTCTGCTCCTTCTTTCCAAGGGGAAATGTTTTGGGTGCCCAAGCTCATGGATCAGAAGGAGAAAAACAACTTCTTTCATGGCCCATACTGTAGTTGGAGCAAGTCAGAGAAAAGTCCATTATTCCATCTTTTGCCTGCAAGGGACAAGAGAGCATCATTAGGAAGGGTGACAACACAGGGTTTTCATTAGGCAAAAGGAAGGTTTCATGCAAAGCCAAGTTACTTTCATTGCTCCATAGCAATGGCACTCTACTTCTCGGGTGTGGGCTCAGTCCCCCCATTGAGACTTGTTTATTCCAGAGCTCAGTAGGTTTCTGGGAAGTGCTGTAATAGCTGGGAGGAGATCCCATGGAGAGGGTGGATTCTCTTGGACACATGCTGTTTAACAATGCCACTGTCTGCAGAGCAACAGAAAATAAACAATGCAAAATCCCTGCCGTAAACCATGCAGTGTGCACAAACACCAGAATATGAGTAGCCTCTCAGAAGGCGGCTAGTGCCAAGCAACTTTGCTGCTATTGTTTATTGTGAGAGAGGAGCTAGAACCAGCTCTTCAAAAAAGGCCAATATTGGCCATTCATAACGGGTTAATGGTTTCTGAAACTGAAGTTTAATGGTTCCTGGTGAAATGGGGAATATATCTGTAGAAAGCAAGTTTGGAAGTGGTAAAAACTGCAATGAATTTTATTTTATTCAGACATCACAGGCAGGGAGAGCTAAGGGCCCTGTTGAACAGCTGTTGCAACTGCATGCAATAAAAGCTGAGGGATTGTCTCTGGGGACTGATCATCTAAGCACCAGGCAAAGGAAGCAGGTGAAGCGATCAGATGGGTGGGAACAAAGTATAGCTGGAGTGGCTCTAAGGGAGTCACTGAGCAGTGTGAGTGGCTCTGCAGGGTAAATCAGATGGGGGTGAGAACATAAGATCGATCAGTGCTATCTGCATCTCCAGGGGTGTTTTAATTTGGATTAGCTCTGCTTTGGAGGACCAGTCCTTAGGATTAGATGTTGGTGGTTGGAGTGCATCTGGTGTGCTCTGGCATGTAACTCCCAGTCTAGCTTCATCT
This sequence comes from Phalacrocorax aristotelis, assembly GCF_949628215.1. Lineage (NCBI taxonomy): Eukaryota > Metazoa > Chordata > Aves > Suliformes > Phalacrocoracidae > Phalacrocorax > Phalacrocorax aristotelis. Next base: position 17,143,184 of record NC_134282.1, on the reverse strand, counting down.
GAAAGGAGTCCAGGTTGCATCCTCTAAGATCACCCTGTGATGTGAACCAAAGTGCAGTAAGTGGGGTCAGTTGGGAGATCTCCTTCTAAAGCACCCTGTTCATGTGAATTTGGATGCTTGTGTAGATACACTCTAGGCATGCTAACATGCATCTGAAGATGGAAGTAACTCCTGGAGCATGCTGGCTACATATCTGTAAAGCCCAAGATCATGTGGTTGGGCTAAGAGGGTGCCTTGATCCTGTCAACTGTCCCTTGTGTGTTTATTCTTTGCATGTAGGTCAGTTGAGAGAAGATTGTTTTACTCTTCCATCTACAAGTTTTGAGCAACCTGTGGGGAATCTGTGGTTTTGGAAAGCAGCTCCCTGAGCCTTTGACGTGGTCATTGAGACTTATGTGTGGACTCTGGGGGAGGATTCCAGCTCTGTAGTGGTGAGCCTGTGCATACTCAGTGTCTAGGTGGTGGTAACTCTCATTTACCGTACACTCATCCATCCAACCATTTGCAAGGTCACTTCATGTGGACAGGAGAGAAGCAACTGCTGTGTCTGAGTGAATTGGAGTCAAGGGCATTCCCCAGAGGAGCCAGGTCTCTCTAAAATAAGATAAACAACACCTATGTTAATTGCAGTGGAAAACTGAGAGCAGCTTATGCTGGGCTGCTGTGTGCTGTCCCTCAGTAGGCATTCAGCAGAGCAGGTGGGTGCCAGAAGGGGTCTGGTGTCAGAAAGAAAGATGATGTTCAGAAAGGAACAGTGTTTCCTGCGCTTGGGGGTAGTTTCCAGGTGTGTGTGGGGTTTTTGGAGATGTATTTTAGGAGCTGCTGGGGGGTCAGGGAGCAGTGAGGTTGAGCCCTGTTTTCTATTCACAAATACATTTTGTAATGAAGGTCAAGTCTATCAGCTCTCACTTTTTTTTTGTTTTGTGTTTTCATTCCGCCCCCCCCACCTCCTAATATGAAACCCCCCCAGGGTCATATCTGAAGGGGACATGGACGGTATGTGATAGGAGAGAGGCTGCAATTTGCAGCTGGTTCTCCAGCAGTTTTGGGTACTTGGAGCATTCCCAGCTGCAGCATCTCCTGCTCCAGCCCTGTGGGCTAGTGCAGCCAAGCACAGCACAGGGTAAGTGGTATGTCTGGGACAGAGCTGGATGGGGCCTTAGTGTTGTTGTACTTAGATGAGATGTGCCAGGCTGGACATTCAGCGCCTCCTTCCCTGGCTACTGACATGTTCAGCAAAGAATAGCCACTAAGGGGACACTGAGAGGTGAGTGAAGCAAGATGCTTTTCCCTGAACAGGAGCAATGTAGACCAGCCCTTCTGCATCAGAAGGTAGTAAGTACAGTGCAATGACTTCCAGCAGATATCCACCAGGGCTGGGTTCTAAACTTGGATATAAGAAGCTCTCAAAGATTAGTGCTATATCTTAGAGCTCTTCTGCTCTTCCCTAGCAGCAGGCACTCTAATGATTAAAGATCTGAGAGTGACGATATAAAAGCCTGCTGCTGCTACAGGTGATGGAGCTATTCCTTAGGTCAGACACTCACAACCTGGTGCAGGGTTACACTTCTGTCAGCAAGTCCCAGTGAGCATTATCCCAAGGCACATGAAGGCCTGGATGGAAATATCAATTGGATATTGCTGCCAGAGTTCGTGCCATTCTTCCCAAACCCTGTCTGTATTGGCTCCATTGCAAACCAAGTCCTGAAATAAAAAGAGCAAGAATCGTGAGGACCCTTTTGGACCTGAGCTGCAAGCATCGAAATTGATTCTGTTTGTCCTGCAAGTTCTCCAGCAATGAAGAAAGCAGATACCAGCCTGGAAATAGCTTGCCTTGACTCTTCAGTCTTGCTAGAGTACAGACTAATACTGTTTGCCTCACTGCTATTGTGCTCTGAGCTTTCTACCAAGGACAACATGTATTTCAAGAAAGCCATGATAAGCCAGAGCAATGTCCCTTTGAAATCATGCTAGACAAGCTTTTGAACTCTCAAGAACTAAAGAGGTCTGGATGGACAAGAGAATAAAAAATCCTTGAAGGATTATTTTGCCTTACAGAACAGACCAAATTCTAGTTATTTTAGGAATAGATATTTCCAATTTATTCTTTTAGGTACACCTTCACTGAGTTATTAAGCACGCCTGACAGTCTGCTGCACAGAATACCTTGCAGAATTAGGGAAATTTTATCTCTTCTCAAACACCAGGGAGGTGAGACATATGGAGACTAAAATCCACATCCTCAAAGGAATGTAGATTTGTAATTTGCACTGGAAACTGGTGGAGATAGCAGGAATTCCCTAGGGTTAGGGTTAAGCTGATTGACTTTTCTGGTATATAGGCATGTAATTGATTATCTTGCAGGCTTTGGGTCTGAGCACTTTGCTTAGCTCATGTCTGCAGGGGAGGATGGAAATGAGCTGGTGTCTCCTGAACCACAATCTTCCCTCGCCTGAGTCACTGCTGCTGCCCATGATGGTGTTTCTACCCTTCCTCTGAATGAGCTGACTTAAGCTTTGTTGGAGCCAGGTAGGAAAACACTCCAATTTTGGTAAAGTTATTACAGGCATCTTTCACATGGAAAACACAAGACCCTTCTCTTATTTTCCCTGTTATCACCTCCTTTTCAGCCACGTGGTTTGGAGACCCTGGGCTGGCCTCGCCTCTCCTTGCCTAACCTCTCACAAACAGCCACGAATTTTGAAAAAGGCCCTGGTTTGCTCTGCCAGCACTCCTTAATTTTGCCTTTCCTCCTCGCAAGCCACGCTGAAGCAGCGCTTTGCTATTCTCTGAGAAAGCGGGGGGGGGGGAATAAAAGTAGGTCATGGTGTCATGTAAGGCAGCTGACTGTTAACATGGAGCCAGGTGAGTGGAGCAAAGGAAGTGTTGGACTGGAGGAGCCGAAGGACCAGCTGTGCGGGCGAAGCAGGGATGAAGCATCGCGGAGGGAGCGCGGCAGGTGGCGGCCGCAGCGCCGGAGCCCGCCCTGCCCCGCTCCGCTCCGCTCCCGGGCGCCGCTGGGCGAGCGGAGCTGCGGCTGGCCACCGCGCCCTCTCCTGGCACACGTGAGTCCTGGTCCTGCCCCTCCTCTGGAAAAGCTTTCCTTGCTCTTGCAAGCAATGGGGGTGGGTTTTTTCATGGTTTTCTCCGCCCTCCGCGCAGCTGAATCCAAAGAGCCAATGCAGAAAGCATGAGACACGCATGGAAAAATCACTTTCAGCAGTCCAAAAATCCTTGGTTGTAGATAATTCTTATTTTTACCCCGTGAATTTTGTAGGTTTATGAGTCCCCTGGTTTATTTCATTTGTGTTTTATTTTCATAGAATTAACATATGAAAAAGGAGGGGGTTTTATGTCCTCCAGCTCTCTTGACTCTCACCCAGCATTACTCACTGGGCCTGGAATAGATCTGTTTGAAAGATGGATGTAAGCCTGGCCTTATCTCTGAGGCAGGATTTCAAGCCACCCTAGTGTTTAAGAAGAGATTCAGGTCTGGAGATGTGGCTTATCCCTATAAGCACCCCTAAATTTGGGATACTGTTTACAATTTGGTGTGGAGAGTGATCTCTCCTTGCCTAATTTAGACTTTTAACCTATTAAAAAAAAAAGGGTGGGAGGCAACCTTAAAGACAAAAGCCTTTTAAAGCAATGCCTGCTGAGAGAGTTCGGGGTGCTAATCTTCTTGCTGTATTCTTGTAGGCATAGTAATTGTTCTTTGTTTTCACCAGCCTGTTCATGGCATTGCTATTGTCACACAAGACAAATTTGCTTTGAATTTGTCCTGGGTCAACACATGCTGCAGGGCCCCCAGTCCTACAAAGCACATGCAGCAAGGATATAACCACTTGCCTCTTCACCAGGTCAAAACTCCCAACGTCAGAACTGGGGTGGGACCATGCTGGAAGGAAGTGACCCTGGTTTAAGGAAGGCTTAAACTCTTGAAGCCTAGAAATGAAGGTTCTCTTTGAGTGTGGACAGCTTGATTGTCTCTGTGGTCCTGTTCACAGGAACCCAAAGCTTCCTCTAGAAGGCTGATATTTAAATCCTGCTCATAGCTTCCATCCTCTGACTGTAAAAGCCTGTTCAGCAACTTGGAGCAAAACTTCCCTTGTGCCCAGGGGTTGGGGGATCTAGCTGTCAAGTTCAGAAAGCTGAAATCGTCTCCGTTTTTCACTTTCTAGGTAACAAACAGGGCTGATGGAGCAGAGCTGGGCAGCCTCTTGGCATTGTCAACATCTGCTGCTTGAGTTGCCCAGAAATTAATGCTGAAGTCCTGTGCCTGAAAGATTCTTGAAACCTCCATCTTTTCCTGTTCTTCAGCCAATTTACTTCTGCAAATGCCTGGAAATGCTGGTGAGTGGTGGAAGCAGTAGTCTCCAGTCTACCCAGGGTTTTTTTCCTGCTGTTGGCTCTGTGGAAGAGATTTTAAGGTTAGTTTTAAAATAGCTCTGCCTAGAAAGAGCAGGGTTCAGGATTGATGGCATTAGCTAATATGCACAGGCCAGAGATCTGCAGCCAGTTGTTCCTGCAAGCAGCCTTCATCTGGTGGCTGATTTGAACCATGGTGTGCAGAAATCTCTCCCGTCTGTAGTGAGTCTCAGCAGTGCCAAGGGCCGATAACCCCTTCCCTGTTAAAAATAAATATCCTGTTTACTGTTTGAACTGGCTGACTTAAAATTCCAGCTTTAGTCTGTGCTTTTAAAATATCTTAGTTCCAAGGATCTCTCAATACTGTGCAAGCATGAAAAAGCCTTGATGATGCCCCTAGAAGGCTGCTTAGTAAGTAGGATTACCCTTGCTGCAGCAAAGGGGGCAAAAGAAGTGAGGGGATGTGGCTGCCCACCTCTGTCCCTGTGCTGGCATTCCTGGCTTCTGCTGCCGTGCCTGATACATATGATAGCTTTGTGCCTCCCCTCACAGTGGAACTGCTTGCCCTTGAGTTACCAGCCTGATTTATTAAAGGGATCTGGATCAGCACATGGTGCTCATGTATGTAGGCTACTGTTGCTCCTCCTATCCGCTAGGTGTGAGTTTGGAGAATAGTTTGAAGCAGAAGCATAAAATGGACTTTGAAATGCATTAGTTCAGCTGGAGCTTCCAGAACCTGTGTGTGTATTTTGCAAGCAGAATATCCCAACTCTACTTGTGGAATTTAGAAGCACAGCATGGTTATGTGGCTGTTCCAGCCCTTGAGACTGGCAGATGGGAATGGTGGTGGTTGGGGTAGTGAGTGCAATAACAGGAGCCTCTTGGAACAGCAGCAGATGAAATTATATCAAAGCACAGGTGATGTTCATATTGTTTCCTTAAAGGTCTTTAGGTCTTATATCAGGCTGTCCCAAATTATTTCCAAGGTGATAAATCCAACCAGGATACTGAAAGGGGTTCACACAGAACCAAGAATTGTGTCTAACGTTTGTCTTCAACCTTCAATTATTAATCAAATATGTTTAAAAGACTGGATGATGCCACCCTTGTTTCTAATCTCTGTTCCTGGTGACCAGCGGTTATCCTGATATTCATGATATCAGCATTTCAGAGGGCTCTTGTGCCAAATCAGCTCTCTTTACTCGTTTCTTTCTTCCCTTATCCTTTAAATGTTAGGAATTGCAACAAAGCCTGCTGTCAACTGTTGGATTGGATTCTAAATACTGACCCACATCCAATTTTGCAATTGGTTCCATTTGTTACAATGGGTGGAACTAATTCTCTGTATCCAAGCACAATTAGATGAATCTAGATCATAATTCTGGCATTGCACCCCAAAAATATGAAGTTTGTTTCCCTTTATATTCTAGTTCTATTGAATAGCAATAGTCCAGTACTAGCCTTTCCTGTTCAAAATTTGTTTTGAAAGACATATTTTGAGCCACCTCAAAGGCCAATGAAGCCTACAAAGAAAGAGCGTGACAACCTGTGAGGGAACAGGAAGTCTTCACAAGTTTGGAGAACCAAATTGGTGGAGGGAGGTCTAAATACATGACTCAGGGAACTTACAAATGATCCTCTTTTATTTTTGCCCTGGCTTTTGCATTTTAACCCACACTAAATTGTTTTGGTTACCTTTCTTGACTCTACCTGTTGTGAAGTGCATGGTACTGATTTTGTGCATTTTTTTCCTCTAGACAGTGGCTTAAGCATTGCTTTGTCCTGCAGAAGCGGTGCAGGTCCTGTGTAGTACCTTGTCAGTGTTGAGGTGACACTGAGGCCACTACATCTATGCTGATGTGTAAAGAACAAAAGGCTGCTTAATATCTGCAATAAGTCTGGGTTTGGTGCTCTCCTTCCTGAGATGGCTTCTGTCAGCAGCACCAGCACAAAAGAGAAAACAATGCTGCTGCCTCTGTAGTATGGAAAAGAGCTTAACTCTCTTCCAGTAGCATTACTCTTTCAGCATGAAGCTGAAATTTTGAGTAGCCCAGAACTTTTAGGTTAGTTGCTGTTCTGCTAAAATAAAAACCTGAGCTCATGGGTGACCCTATGGTGAGACTGAATTACTTGTTTGCTTTTTGGGACTGGTTCATAAAATAGGCCCAGAGGAAACAGCCAGGAACACATGCTATTCATAATAACGCCTCCAGAGAATAGCTTGTTTCTTTTTCTCTTCCAATGGTTTTGTCAGCCTTCAGTGTGCTTAAAAAAAAAAAAAAAGACCTGGCACAGAGAGTACAGATAAGTTAACGAAAGGATGAAGAGAGACTTTTTTTTTCTCTTAAACAAAGGATGATGATGATGACTTCTAATGGAACCCTCTTTTAAATTGGGATTCTTCTTAACATCCCTTACTGTAGTTTTGAAGAGATTTGCCTTCTTGCTCCGGATCTTGAAGAACAGAAGATAATATCTGGAGCTGCTATTTAGCTGCAGGAGAATGAGCAAATCTTAGATTTATGAAGAACTAAGAGTGCTCATGCAGTGTCATGAGAGTCAACTATTATTATTTTACTCTACACAGTGCTGGGGAAACAACTGGAGTATTGTGTACAATTTGCTGGGTACATTTCAGGGAAGATATGGACAATGGAGAGATGCCAAAGGAGAACAGGGAGAACAACTGTAGATTTTGAAAGCATAACCTCAAAACAAGGAGGGGGAAAAAGCTGACTAAACTGGAATTAAAATAAAGCAAGTGCCGCAGAACTTTCAAAATATATAGAAAGACTCATGCAGAGAGTGGGGGGAAAAAACTGTTCTCCATAGCAATGGAGATAGGATGGGAAATAATGTGCTTAAATTGTAACAAGAAAGAGCCAGGCTGGACACTTTGTAGTGATAAAGATAGTGATGCAGCAGTCTGAAGTATCTGGGAATGTGATGGGGTTCCTAGTCACTAGAGGTTTTTAAGACCAGGTTAGCCAAATGTTAAAAATAACTTACCTCATGCTCAGTTACCAGAATTGACCAATATTTGCTTAGGACAATTTCTAGTGACTATCTAATGCATCCTTCAAACTTTTTGAGTCACGGGAAACTTATCCGTGCTATCTTTGCAAACCTTAAGCCTTAGAATAGAGAAAATGCTTTATTTTAAGATAAACTACCACCTCTATTAACATCAGCAAATTTTGGATTGTGTTTGCAGATACCACAGAAAGACAGTAAACCAGGCAAAGATGCTTGAGGAGTTAATGCCTGAGATGTGTGCTTTGAAATCATGTAAGTGGAAGCAGAGTTACTTAGTCAAAATGTAATTCTCATGGTGTGTACTCCACATTAACCCAAAGGGAAAGGTTAGCTGGTTTTCCCAACACTGATGCTTATTAGACCATGAAATATTTTTCCCCCCAGGAGATACTTAGAAGTGAATTGGATAAAGTGCTGGAAAATGTAGGGTCCTGTACACTTTGGAGTTCCATACAATTAGGCCATCCAAACTGGGTTCAGTTTCCTATTTTGTTACTGATATATTGTCTGCTTGTGTTGATTTTGAGACCTACTGTTGGGAAGAGCAAGAAGTGCTGAGATACTGTGACTGGAGGGTCTGAAGGGGAGTAGGGCCTAGTTCTACTCTTGCTTTCTAGTTTCAAGTCAGTGTTTCAGATACTCTGTTTGTGTAATTTAGCAACAGTGGTGCTAAAGCAGTACACTTGAGCTCATAAATACCTGCGTGTTGGAAGTTGGTAGTTAAAGTCTATAACAAAACTGTGGGCCAGCAATTAGGCTCAGGTGCTCTGGCAAAGTGCTTATATGTCAGCTGACTCCCTGCTGTTTTGCTTTTAGAAGGCAGCATGACATCTGTAACAGCTGTATAGGGGGTTATTTTCATCATGCAGCCATAGGAGAGGCAGCAGCATAATGAGAATGGTGCCATCTCTTGCATATTGGCCTGAAGTAGGTGTCAAGTTCCTCTTTGCTCAGAAGGGAGGAATGCCTGGTCTTTTGCATTACCTATAGAGATATTTCTTCAGGAACTTACCCAGACCCCTGCCCCAAGAGCACTTTTCCAAGTGACATGGTGGACATGCAGTCTGGTATGATCTGGCTCCATTTTTAATGTTTATCAGAGAATAGTTTAAAATTGGTTGGGGTTTTTTGTTCCTTATTATCACATAAAATACTACACCATGAAGTGCACTGTTCTGATTTATTGGCATGACTAACCAAGTAATGCCACTTTGCTGTTAGTGTGTCCCTTCCAGACTGCAACTAAGGAGCAGGACTGCAGGCTTGCCTTGACTTTTGAGCGCAAGCCCAAATGTATTGGAATTCTGAAGATGTTTAAACAAGGGTCTAGATCCATGTATCAAAAAAGATTGTTGTAACACTCCGAATACACCTGAATCAGTCACTCAGAACCAGAGGTCAGAATTTAGGCTGATGGTGGGATTTCTTTTGCATAGGGCTGGGGATAAAATGTAAATGGATCTGAGGTGACTCTAAAAAGCAGAAGAATGATCTAACCTGCCTTATTCTGGTGTTCCCAATTGGGATAGGCCAAACCATTGAACCCACCAGTGAGCCTTTACTGTTATTTCCTAGGTTTGCAGATCCAGTGCTTCTGGATATTTAATTTCTTTGCCTGGTTTTGGCTATCTTGTTTTTATTCTAGCTTCTCACAGCTTCATTAGACTCTGGTTTAGGTCTAATCAATCCTTACAGTCCTTCAACTTTTGGCTACCTGTCTTACAAATCTGTAATGCAGGGATATAAGAAGCTCCAGGAGGTTTTCTAGCTCAGCATGACACCGTACCAATATTAACATCTGAATGTGTGACCTTGTTAGCTCAGTATGCACAGGGTAGATAATTTTCTTCTAACTGTCCAATGCATTACTTATTATTAATGAGGTGTGTGCTGTATAAAACAGTACCATTAAACTTCTCCCAGCTGGAAGCCTTACTGTGATGTTAACTTACACACCATAGGATTTGGGGAGAATTCAACCAAGGCTTAGAATAAAATTCTGGAAACAAATGATCCTGTAGCTTGGTGCTAATGTTGTATGACACCCTGTAGCCATTGTATCAACAGCTCATGAGCAAAATTCTGAATCTGTGTAGCAAGTATAAGCATCTTCTCAGTGTCATGGCTTGTTTCTTCTGGGACTTGCTAGAAGCCAAGCTAAGCCTGCTATTTCCAAAACCATCAAGCAGAAATGAATGAATCAACAGAGTAAATAACCCACTGCTTATTTCCTGAAACAAAGAGCACCTGTAATGTAGAAAGGGTAGGTGCCTGGCAGGAGGCTGGTGGTGCTTTTAGACATATAGGAACATTGGGAGTGGGTAGAGAGCTAGGAACAAGTAGATACACAGAGCCAAGTGTAAGCATGGTTTGGGTTATGAGACCTTTTTGTCAGGTGTTGGTGCCTCTTCAATGCCTCTTTCAGTTCCTTGATAGTAAACCCATGTTTATATGGGATCTGACCTCAGGGGAGGTTAACACTTTTACTGAAGAAAGCCAAGTCACACTCCTTTCAATCTTGGCTGTTTGCTGTTGCTTGTAAGGCTGTTTCTGTTTGTGATGTGCTTTGGGTGTGATGCCTGCAAGGTTGGAATTGCCTTAAGCTTTGTTTGTTTGGTGAGAGAAGGGATGACTATTTGTCAGGTATGTTCTCTTCTGAACTTCTTCAGTTTTTGCCAACTTGGTCCCAGCCCTCAGGCTGAAGAGGCAGGTGTGAAGTGAGGTGAGCTAAAAAAAAAATGCCCAAACAAAAAACCCCAAACCTAAACCAACAACAAACCCAAAACACATGGAGTAGGCTTGTGAAAGGGGGAGTAGGATGCTTGTTGCCAAGCCTGGGTGGTGTAGAAGGCAATGAGGGTCTGGACCTCTGTTTCTGCAACCCAATGTATTGCTGAGGCCCTGCATGTGCATCTTGGCAGTGCTGTGGCAGGTAGCTGGAGGGCAAGGTCTCTCATGTAGGAGCCCACTGGCTATGCCTGGGGTGTGAGAAGCTGCTTTTCTCCTTGTCTTTAGGGTCTTAGTCTGCCTGGAGCAGAACAGATAATGTGAGAGCTGCATAACCAGATGCCACAAACCATCTCTTCCTCTCTGAGCAGACTACCAGACTGGTGCTTTCTTGTTAAATGGGCTTTAAGGTCACCCTTGAAATCCATTTCACACTTGATCTGCAGCCCTTGCATTTGCAATGTATTGCTCCTTTGCAGTACCTCAAGGAGCACCCATGGGCACAAGCATCTTCAATGTTGACATTGTGCAGCATTGGCGTAAATGAAGTGCTTTGCCTTCTTGGAGACTTTACTCTAGCAATTCCAGGGCTGAGTCTGTCTCAACTTTATGTGTTTGAGCAGATTTGAGAGGAGAGCTCTCCAAGTGCCAGTTTGTCTTTTGGGCAAGCGGAAGTTGCTTAAACAACTCGTGACTCAGTTTCTCTGGCTGTAGGACACAGATGAGAAATGTTGGCTTTCTAGATAATGAATGGGATTTTTCAGCTTGGACATGTTTGAAAAATGTACAGTGTTAAAAACAGTGGTACGAAGGTCGGTGGGCAAACTCGTATTCAGTCTTTGACCCTTCATAAGATAGCATAGCCATGCAGTCATCTTCAGTCTGATGGTATAGAAGAAGGCAATGAGGTTTCTGCTCATGTGTTGTTGAACAGCAAGAATGATGAGCACAGAATTGCTTCTTCCACAGAAGATTTTAATACACAATGTTGTAAATAGAAACTCTGGGAGATAAAGAAATGCAGATGTGGTGCTCATAAATCTTCCAGTGATGCCTTGGGAATCACTGTAGCATGACACAGACTTAGAAACATTTGGGAAGTAGGAGCTGAATTAGAGTGGGGAAGTGGCTTTTACTTTCTAGGAGGATATGGATTCTCTGCAGCAAGGTCTTTGCTCTATTCTTGTGTAATACTGCCTCTTTCCCTTTTAAGACTTCGTATTTGATGGCAGTCTTCAACAAAAGCTGAAGCAGAGGCAGCTCTCTGAACAGAAATTTTGGATGATTGCAGAGGAATGAGCAGAGTTAGTTTCAGTGAGTCCCTTCGTAACACTGTGGCATGTAGATAGGCTTAGTGGTGAATTCTCAAACAAATCAAGAAATACTTTGCAAGATGCCATACAGAGCTGTTCCCCAAGTAACCTATGCTAGGTCACTGCTACCCACTGATGCCAAACCATGAGTAGGGTTTAGTGGATGGGAGAGGGAGGTAATATGAAAGAGGAATATTTGCCCATTGGACCACTATTTGTCATGGAATGCTGCTGACGGGTGACTGCCAAGGTTACATGGGAAAGTATTTTATTTATCATTTGAGCAGATAAATATTGCTGTGTCTTCCCAAAATGGTGCTTCATTTTTGCACTTTTTTTCCCAAATAAAGTTTTCCTTGTTTCCTACCAGGCTCTGCACTGGCATGTGGAGGAACATGATGCTGGAGAGTAAGGAAATGCAGCTACCTCAGAAGAGTAGGCAAGTATATAGGGGTCGTGATCATGGTGCTCTGTACTTGTAAGAGGAAACTTGTGTGAATCCACATGTTATGGATGCCAGCATCACAAAGGGCTTATAAAAATCCTAGCAGTCAACTTGATGGCAAGGATTCATTCTGGTTGATCTGCTGGCAACATTGGCTGCTTCCAAAGTTATGCATGTTTTTCCTTGTAAATATTTTTAGTGTGCTGTTTTCCCAGGACCATTTTGCCTACCATCACCTTCCATCCTTCCTGTCTGCATAGTCCTTTTTTAGACCAAGAGAGGGGAGAGGATGTTGTTTGTAGCAATCAGTATTATAAACATGCCCTGTACACTTATTTTGGATGACTAACGTCTCTCCCTGTCACTCTGTAGAGTGACTACCTCCCCAGATGTCTTCCTGCTTTGTTCTCAGGGATAGGACAGTCTTGTCTTTCACCCAGCTACTCAGCACAGCCGAGGAGAGAGGAAACAGAAGTTGGAGCAAGGATTCACTATGAATCATGACTCCTTGCTTCCCCACCCTATCTCATCCTCGAGCTGCCTGGAGGCTGCTCAGGCTTAACACTGCTGGCAAAATTACACTTCTGCCACTCTTCTTTGCCCTGGCTTGTCCTCTCTGTTAGGGAAGCTGCCAGGAATCCTCTGCTACGTATGCAACTGCAGGGGTGATACAAGCACAGCTTTGTGTTCAACATGACCTTTAGATGCTGTTTTCCCATTGCTGATGATCAAAGCAACATCTGTCTCCTTGTTTACAAGGATGCAATTGTGAGATGATCAGAAAAGCTGGGTTTCTGTGGCTGCCACTTCTTATAGCTACTGAAATGCATTCCTGCACCAACAGGAAGAATCTCATAATATAGATAGACCTTCTAATCTGTTCTGCATTAGCAAATGATGGAGACAGTCCAAGCAGCAATAATGAAAGCTAGCCTGATAGAAGGCTGTCAAGATCCTTTTAGCTAGAGTTTGGTGATTTAAGTTGGGCTGAATGCTGTCCTGCTTTGCTCTTATCCACTGAGGTTTGACCTGTGTGGGGACTGCAAATCCCTGCATGCACCATTACTAGCTCTGCCTGGGCCAGTTGACAGGCATGCTTGGCAGCATTGCTTCCTTCAGTGTGATGCAGACCATAAAAGCTGGTACCTTCAGCACTAGTCCCAAGTGTTGTCCCTAGTACTGGGGTGAGAGCCACTAGCTTTGAACTTTAAGCACATGCATGTTCAGGGACTTGCTGAAATTTGTGCATGTACCTGAGTCATGCATCAGAAATATTTGTCTCAAGGAACCAGTTGTGATTGAGTCTCTCAGGGCACCTGAGGGTTTGGTGTATATCTCTGACTTGAGGCCACTCTCATGTCCCATTACCTACCTGTTCTGGGCACAATCCATGACTTGTGTAACTCTTTCTCAGAGTGACACCTCTTTCCCACTTGCTGTTCCCCATGGGGATCCTTGTCCTGCTGCTGATTGCCTTGTTTCTGTGGTGCTTTTTTCAGCTCCTTGTCTCTGTAGTCTCTCCCTTGCATAGAAGGATAAGGGTTACACTAGTGGGTTTCCTTGAGGATCAGAGACTGGATAAAGGGAAAAAATTTTCAGGTCTCTTTTCCCATGTGCCTGGACAGAGTTCAATTGTGGCATCTGGGGGATGTCTGGGTCCACTTTACATGCCTGTTTCTGTGGGCTTAGCTCTTTACATGTCTTCCCCTTTTTTTCAGCATTATGATCTGCACCTGTCCTACTGTTTCTGTCTTCATCTATTTCTTTCTGGTGTGTGAGAAAACAGCCTAGCTCTTCAAGAGCTCTACCCTACACCTAGCAGATAAAAAGGAGGCTGAGATGGCATTCTGGGCTGATGATGTCCCCAGGACTAGAGCAGTTGACCCGTGGCTGGCCATTTTTCACCTGAGGAAGCAGATAAGCATGCCTGAGTAACCCTATGATAACTACAGGACAAGCGATATGTAAAACAAAAAAGAAACGGAGCCTTTTCTTGCAGAGACAACTTGTCACTATAATGATGGGGAAGCAAACTGATGGGTTGTACAGATGTATTGCTATCTTTCAAAGTAAATGTATATATGCTCAGGGTGTTGATTGCGGAAAGCTCTGTTTTCTTGTCAGTGGAGTAACATATATGTCTGTGTGAAAGGGATCAGAGTCTCCTGATCTCTTAACTCTTTGACCTTACTTAAATTCTCTGAGTTCTCAGCAAACTAAGATTAATTTAATGGCTTTAGACATTCAATGGGAGCTCATGCTGCAGTGACCATACCGATTGCAAGTGACCAGAGCAGGAAGAACAGCAATTTTGAGCTCCTGAAGAAGCAGCATTTCATCACTGTGTTGGAGGCAGATCTTGTCCCATGGGTAAGGAACATGGTGGTATGAGGAAGGAGATGCTGTTGTTTTCAGCACTTCTGGAAGTTTGACTTGCAAATAGACATATTTGGAAAAAAACTAGCAAATTAGTCAGTTGACAGTAGATAGAGAAACAGAGTTGTTGGCCTCTTTAAAGGTGTTCATTTTCAGTGCAAAGGCTTGTACTGTTCAAAGTCGTCTCTGTGGCCTGCTTTGGTAAAGAAAAGGAAGTATTGGCTAAAAAGAAGGTGGGGTGTTTGGACAGGATGCTACACTGGAGGTCAGGAGATATCAGCTGGATTTCTGAGTAGGCTACCAATGAAATATATGACCACAGGCAAGTCATTAAACCTGTCTGACCTTGTCTTTATCTTGTTTACATGAATCTCAAGTTCTTTGGAATAGTCTGCCCTTGCTGAATGTTTGCAGAGTGTAGTGCAGCGAATCTGCTTTGTGGTCCAAACCTTTGGATGCTGCTGTTATATAAGCAGTAGGTCATGCTTACCTGTTTCAACTGTTATTAGTCTGCAGAAGTCCATAACCTCTGCTGAATCTTCCTTTGTGCTGGTTTCACCAGTTGCATGTTTGGAAAGACTGTGTACCTGGACATTGTCAGAGGAGCTGACAAGCTGCTTCCATTATCTTTTGAGTATTTGCGCACTTTCTTTTAATGTCTGTGGCCACTGCTGGCTGCCTTTTGCCACTGTCATAAGCAAAACAGTCTTTGCTCATCTAGGTAATGTGTTGTGTCCTTACAAAGTCATTGGCACAGATTTCCCTGGCACTGGGTTCTACCTCAGTGCCAGATCCCCTCTGTCACCTCAATGGGTTGCAGTGACACCCAGCAGCAATGCTCTCCATGATGCTGATTCTCTCCTGATGCTGATTCCTCTGGCGTAAAGACCTTAGAAGTCTTTACTGCTTGTCCCCAGCAGCTTGCAGTATTACGATCACTTACATCATATTCCTTTAAAACTGTTCCTCCAGTCTACCTTGTTCTGCCTGTCTGTCTTTATTTCTGTTTCCCCTGCCTATCTAGAGGGTAAACCCCTGGAGAAAGGTTAGCTGTGTTACTCCTGCTATACTCAGTCATAGCTTGCAGCTTGGTAGGGAATAGCCCCTAAACTTTCACTCACAGGACAGTTTGATTATATTAGGCAGGTCTAATTATAGGGCAGCTAAGACTTCAGGTGCAGCCTCTAAGCACAATAGTAATATACATAATAATTTGTGTAGCTGCATATGTTCTGAGACCTCATAATAACCAGAGGTGGAGCAGGTCATATTTTGGCTTTCCCTGAGTGCACATTTTGATAGATGCAATGGGGACGTCTGCAGTGTGCCTGCCTTATTAAAATTGCTTCTATTATGAAATTTCCCATTTGGAGAAGTGATTATGGGTGCAATCCCATGTAACACTAGATTGCACTCCCCCGATCCTACAGTAGATATCCTGTTAAAGGCCCAAGAGTGCTAAAACTTGTTTCTACACATTTTTGTTTTTCAGGCTCCTCACTAAAAAAGCAACATAAATGCCTTCTACTCTTATGTTTTACTCTGTGCAATACAAAGTCAGCATTAGGCCACTGGCTACTGTATCTTCCAGCACTGATTCTGGACTGGCATACAGTCTGGCAAAACCCAAACTTGCAGCAGCCCAGCACTGAATATGTAACAGCTTCTGGATCCCTGAAGTGCCCTAGGATAGATGATATCACTGGGAAAAATACAAGCTAGGGCAGAAATGAGGGCTAGTGTCAGGGAAATCACATCGGTCTGTAGATGGCCATAAAGGATCAAGAAGTTTTGCTGACAGAGCAAACAGAATTCACCTTGTGTGTGCTAAGGAAGTGCTGCATCAGACTAGGATGTTAAAGTTCAGTTTTGTCATTCCAGGTGAATTCAAGAGGGGACTTACCCCCTTTCTGTGTTCCTTAGCTAAGGCCATGATAGCTGTGTTGAGCTCATGCCTACCGGAGGAGTATTAAAATTGTTTTTCCTTCCTTGACCTTCTGATCTGTATTTTAGCTGCTTCCATTCTAGATGTGTCTGAAACACACATCCAAAGTGCTGGATGTCCAGGAACGTGTGCCCACATCTGGCTGGAATTTTGATACAGAACAACGTTTACTTGCACGGGACAAAGAACAACAGTGTCTCTGGTTACTGCTGAGAGTTAAACTTAGGTGTGTAGGCTTCAACCCAAGCTGGAAGTTGGCCAAGGGCACTAAGGTTAACAGTCCTGCATTTGGGTAGAGGTGGTATATTAATGACCAGAGGTACTTAGGTTTGTTTCCCTTAAACTGTTATCATCATGAGTTTTTTTCACGCTGCTCTTAAGTTTGCAAGAAGAGGCAAAGGGAGAGCACCATTTTATTAAGTAGAGGGTCCTGGGGGGTAGAAATGAGGCACTTTTCTCAAAACCTTGATATGTGGCACACTCCCATTCTCCTTCACCACGCTCATGCGGGCAATACAGATGTTCCTTCTTGGCATTTCCCCCTCCTTCATTGTCAGTTGATCTTACTAAGTCTTGTTTCAGCACTGTATCTGCATTTTTCCCCTCAGCTTCACTCAAACTTAATATTTAACTCTGCTCTGCTTCAGCCTGCAGGTCTGGCTGCAAAGAGGGGCCCCTTCAGCACTGGGAGAGCTCCAGCAGGGCGTTCATCGCGCTCTGTGCTGCTCGGTGCAAGGTCTGCGGGGATCAAAACTTAAGACGGCGTTGATGCAAAACATCTGATGTTATCTGGCAGATGGGAGACGTTTACTAATTAGTTTGCCTTAAACAGATTTTAAATAATTCTGTTCAGATTAGGGTTTACACTCTGCCTAGCTCTATACTGAGTTTGAGTCAGGTTGCAGCAGTGGATTTTGATTGGTGATAGCGATATTTTTTCTTGATGGGGCACAGCTCTGTGATCGGATGCATTCTCCCCAGCTGCGCTCTGAGAAAGCAGGGCCTATGTCTAATCCAAGCTTCATTATCATGAGCTGGTTTCCTTCTACTTTGCTCAAAGACTTTCTGAATAGGGATTGGGTTTTGCCTTAGATTTGCACTTTGCTGCACTGAGAGCAACGTGGATCTGTCCTTAAAAGGGGAAGATCTGCTTCCACCTAAAAGAATCCTTTAACAAAGTGATTTAACAAAAATGAGAATACAGGAGGATCTGCAGGATAGAGAAACCCTTATCCCAGAAGCCTAAAGGCAAGATCACAGAAAACATCAAGTGATGAACAAGAGCAGGCAACAAAAACTTCAGATACTGTGCATAGGTAGAGCTCACATTTTTGGCCCTTGCCGTATATTTGGAGCAAAACTCCCTTTCTGTCCATGTGAAACAGAATGCCACGAGGTTTTAAGTTCTTCATGTGACCAGATGGGGTTTGCCGCAACAATAGGGTTTCTGCTTGGTTTTGGGAAGGGCAGCAGTTTTGCTGGCATTACACAAGGCTATGTGTGATAAAATAAGGAACCTTCTTTCTCCAACTTCTGATTTATGAAACTGCTGGAAGTCAAAACTCCATTGCCATTTGTGTAATTTTTTTATTCTTCCAAACTGTACTGTATGTTCTTCACATATTAATTTGTGGATTACAGAATGTTCTAGGCAAAACATCAGTGGGACAGTAAAATGTTAATGCAAGAGTTCAGCTAACATAAAATAAAACCACAGTGGTGTTCTATCCTGCTTAATAATGACTCGAGTGAAACGGGGACAGTTGTGTGGTCTAGTGGCTAGTGAGGGGTGTGGTCCTCTGGATTCCTGGAGCTGCTTCCCAGCTCTTCTTTCCCATGCTGGGTGACCTTAAACAAGTTTACCCCTTGTAAATTGGAGCCTGATGTCTGGCTAGGAAGCTTATTAGGAAACTTAATTTTTGAGAGAGCATTTTGGGAACTTGAGATGACAGGTGCTAAATAAAGACACTTCTCTCTATTAAGTAGCTCTAAGAAAACACACTGAGATTCCAATTTTGTTACATTGGTACTTAGAGAACTCATCTTTTGGCTTTTTATGAATTGAGTGCTCTTGATCTGGAGTTGTCAAGAGATGACAAACGTGGATACTCCTGACCATTTTTCTGGAATGACTGTTTCAATTGTCAGCACTTTGGTTTATTGGCATCAGAAGAACAATGGTTTAATTTCCATGTCAGCAAACTATTCTGGATTTAAACAAAACTGTGTAGCAGTGGTCTTGAGCACAGCAAAAGGTACCCCAGAGCCAGGAAGCTAAGTTGATTGTAAATGGGAGTAAAGCAGGTTAGCCGAGTTACTTTTCAAGTTGAGTGTAAGGCATCAGTGGGGAAAAGCAAGCAGTAGGAAAAAGTGTGTTGCAACAAATGAAGACTGGACTTGCAGGTGGAAGGGGTTACCCTACAGAATACAACTGTTAGGGCACTTAGGCTAATTCTGCAGAGATATATCTGTTGAAAGGGGACAGCAAACATCTTTCTGCCTCAAGGAGTAATTGGAAAGTGAGGTTGTAAAGTGGTGAGATGCTGTAATAGTGGGGACAATACAGGAAGAAAGAAAGAAGCAGCTGTAGACTGGATTCCTGGCTGAAGGACCTTCATGCAAGTTTCATCCTAATTAATTGGTTCTTGATCTTAAATATTCTTTAAACAAAGAAAACTTTTTACACATCGGTCTATCTTCCCATCCCTATCCTCACCTTCAAAGGAGCTCAGGTCCAAATGCCTAATCAGAACTTCCCCTAGCAAGGTGACAGAGAGGGTCTGATTGCTTCTACACAGTGAAGTGTGAGCTAAAGTCTTTGAAAAGAAAGCCTGGCACGTTTAGTATTGTGTACCAGAGGTTTACCATTGGATTTTGCTGGAACTGGATCAAGTTGTTACTTTGAATTTACCCACAATCAATTAATTTCAAGCTTTGTCCTCATCTATGGCCAGAACAAATCAAGATTTTCTCCTCCTCTCACATATGCATAAGTAACATCATGTTGTTGGGTAAATGCTGCTTTCTTGTCCAGCCGGCAATTTGTCCTGGCTTGAAGCTTGGTAGCAATTTTCTGCACAGTGTGTACTGTACAGGACATCTGGAGAATATGCTTTGCATTTGCAAGCAGTTGTTATGTATTTTGGTGGTTCCCAGCATTAAGATTTAGACACTACATGCTTCTTAGGAAGCCTTTTCAAACTGGGGTTGCATTCAAGCAAGCCCAGTTTGGTCTGAGTTGTTAGTACAGGCTGACTGGACAGGTATTTAACATCTTGACTGTGAAAAGCTGGTGTGGATCAGAAAGCCGGAGTGCCACTGGGATACTGGGCAAAGGAGTGCTGTGATGTTAACCTAGTGCGTCTGTTAATGAGGTCCTCATGCCTAATATGACAGTACAGCTCTTCCAGAGGTGAAGGTCTCATTTTCACTCAGGTTTCTTTAAACTGCTCTAGAACCTGTCTCATAAATGGGGCCCCACTGTCTTGCCACACCAGTGAAAATTTAAATTATTTTTTAAAAAATAATTTTTGGAGTTCTGTCCCCTTGAAGATGACACCCAGATTCCAGGACCACCAGAAGAAGGGTGACATAATAATTCACCTAAGGTGAAATAATTCACCTAAGGTCTTGTGCTTAGAAGTGGCTATGACTTCCTGCTTGACAATCCAGTTTATCTTGTGGAGGAGCTGCTACAGGTCCAGCTATGTTCTGATCTTCATTCTATCCAAGTTGGAGAATTGGTAAGTAACAGGGTTAAGTTAGCACCTCCCCAATAAGAAAAAGTGATGAGATGTAGCTCTGTGACCAATTAATATGGCCTAATGTGGAATCAGCAAGACAGTCTGGTTTTCTTTTGAAAGCAGGCCATGATACTGGAGGAGAGGCATGGGTAGGTGTGTGAGCCTGGCTGGCTCTGTGGCGCCTGGGGCCTCACCTCCACGCTGTAGGGATCCAGCAGTGTGTTCAGCCAGAGCAACTGGGTAAGCCAATCCCTTGGTTTGGATCTTGATAACAGGGCTTTTGTGCATCTTTGACAGCACTAGCCATGACTCAGCGGGAGGAAATAGTCCTGGGGAAGTTCACTGAGTCCACTCTGCCTCAAGCTAGTCCTCCTTCCTCTTGTTCTGTCCTTCTTCACTGAGCTAAGAGATGAGCTCTTTCCTTCAGGGTTGTCAGAGGGTAGCAGAGGTGCACCTAATCAACACAACTCTTCATGATGCTGCCTTTTGTTCTACGGCAAGGAAATGACTTGGGTCCTGGAGCACCTTCACCAGGACAAAACAGTGCAGAGAGTCCCTCCTGCCCCCCCTCCGAATCTGGCCAAGGTTTTACAAAGCCCACAGGAGTTCTTCCATGCAGACACAGTCTGACTAGCTCACATTAATGCACCAGTTTATATCATCTCACAGAAATTCCCAGTAGCCTGGGACTCTGCCATAGACAGATGTGTTAACATTTTGCAAAGGTAGAGTTAACTTAACAGTGTAATAGAATTATTTAGACAGCTAGTGATAGGATTATGACTCTAGAGTGTCTGACTCTCAAATCTATGCTTTCCTATATCTATCCTCCCCAGTCATTATTTAGAATAATTTCTCCTTCCAAACAAAAAATAATTTGAGGAAAAGCAGATTCCCGACTCAGCTATGAAACGTCATCTCTATGATGATGATGATTATGGGATGCAGCAAATGCATACATAATTATTCTCACTGCTCACAGGGAGATAGGCCCATTTGCTGCCTCCTGAAATATATAACCAAAGACTCTTCCTCATGCTGTCTACCCTGTGCATTTCCATGAGCTTATTCTCTATGCCTCATTGTGAAATTGTTCTAATTTTTCGAAGCAGGGAGAAAAAAATTTTGTCGGAAATGACATTTATTTGTCTGTGAAGTCATTACAGCTGTTTAGCTGTTTCTCTCTTGAAGGCAATAAAAGAGGAATTCCTGACTTTTTTTTTTTTTTTTCAAAATGCAGGAAGGTGGGGAGCAGTCTGAGAGTAAGAATGCAGTGAATTTTGGAAGCAGTTCTGAAAGTGCTTTTATGTTATGCATGTAAGAATGCAGAACAAGGATAATAAAGTTAAGAATATTTTCTGACTTTCAGATGTGTAGCTTGGTCTGTGTCAATAGTTATAACTGGATCTTGGTGTAGGGTAATCTATTTGATGCAAAGTGTTGTGTTTGACAGCCTGAACTTGTCAGCCTTGAGCCACATCAGGGAAGGCCCGGTGGAATATATAATGCAAATGTTCAAATAATATAATGAAAATATCCTTCTGAACTCTTTTCCATTAAATATGAAAATTAAAACGACTTAAGAAAACACTTTTCTGTCCCTGTCTTTTAACAACAAACAAAAGCTCTGATGTGGAGTCTGAAATTGCTCATCAAGGGAAGAGACCAGGCTAGGATTTAGTAAATGGTGTTTTTTGAATAAAGCAATTAGTTCTAAAGGGAACATGTCATCTTCTGTACATTGCTAAGGTAGAACAGTCATTGTGCTTTCTGGCACTCCATCAAACTGCTCCTTGTGCATACTTATTGGAGAAAGTGCATTTACACATATTGTCGACGTCCGATGCCGGGAAGAGGTTTCTTAAATAAGAAGACCAGGCTATTATGTGCATTAGCTTTATTATTTTTTTAAAAGTGTCTTAGCCTTTGGGGACTGAAGGTACTTAATAATATGTTGCAATTACAGTGTGCCAATGTGTTGTCGTCATATCTCAGGTGCTTGACAATCAAACAAATGCAGATTAACCCTTAGGTGTCCATTGGATTTCTAGCTAGCTTTTTATGTCTAGAGCTTGCAATGCATCCACAGTGAAGTGAAGGCCAGCGTACATCTGTTGTCTTGATGTATTGCCAGACAATCCCAGGAGGAATGTCCTCCGCCACCCCCACATGAGCTTAGCCCACATAGGAGATGCAAGCACTATGCTTTTTGTTGGGATGGCATGTGACTTTCTGTACAAAGGTACAGGGTGCTCTGGAGATGGAGCATGATCAGACAGCTTGCACCTTGAAAATCATGTGTTTTGTGGGGTTCACTTGCAATTGATATGAAGGAAAGGAAGAATAGAGCATGTTCCCAGTCCCATATCACACAACTCTTGAACCTTCGATCAAGGTATTATATTCCTGCAAGTTTTCAAAGAAAGGGGTTGCTAGAGACAAAAGAAACACTCTCTGAGTAGCTCCAATGAGAGGAAAAGACTGAAACATTTGCTTGCTCCTGCTCCTTATTAGACATCAGAGAACCAACAAGGGAGAACTTGCACCAGGGAGTCACTCACAGAGCAACACGAGTTGTCTGTTTTCAGCAGGAAAATGGTTCCTGGCACTCCCAGAAAGACTGGCCAGTACCTGGTAGCCTGCTCAGCCAGTGGTAAGCTAAGAGCTAAGTCCCAAATTACAAAACTCATCAAGGGGAGGTTGAACAGTGAGTGATTCAATAGTGGTATAGATGGGATATGAACTAAAACCTCTCATGGACTGAGCTGTTCAGTCCCTAAATCAGGACAATATGAAATGACTTCTGCATTGTGGGGTTTTTGTTTGTTTTCCCCCTCCAGCATCCTTGGTATCAAAAAATCTCCAAGAATAGGTGTCAAGGAGCTGTCCGGTTGAACGTGGCAGGCACATCACCCTTAAGTCATAGAAAAGATCCAGTTGGAGTTGATCTCTGCTAGCTATCAAGCTATAATTTGTCAATCATCATTTGTGCTCTGTTTTTCGTAACTGGATCCACTCGTATGTCTGGGTGTGGAGGGAAGGAGGCAAAGGAAGAGACAGCTGCTGTCTCTAGGTACCAAACAGCAAGAGCTCGAAGCAGACAGCCTTTGTTTGCTGAATGTTATAAAAACTTTGTAGGTGGTGCCTAGTGTTTGTTGTTGTTATTTTTTTTCCCCTTGGACCTTGAGTACAACTCAGAGGGAAAGTGGTGTTGTCCAAGAAATTCAAAGAAGTTTTGAAGACCAGATAAAGAGGCCAAGCAAATGCTCAGGAGAACTAGGTGAAGTATGGCTCTTGCATGCTGCTGGTCAATAATGGAGCTATAGGGAGATGACTTCTACAGTGGCAGCAACCACTTTTTTCTTTGTTTGTTTAATTCTGAAAAAAAGTTGTCTCCTGCTGAGGAAGCTTGGCTGGCACCCAGACCTGTTATACTGTAATTTTTAGGGTGGTATTTCTCTGTGCTGTGTGAAATGGGATAATGTGACAGCACAGTAGACAAGCTGCAATACCTTGTTCAGGGCAGAAGCAGAATTGCTCTTGGAGTCAAACCTTGCATCTGCAGCCAAGACAACTGTTGAATGCTGGTGGGTCCAGAACTTTTTCTTTATGCAGGAGTATGTAATTCTCCCCTGTTGTACAGCCTATTCAGAGAGAGTCTTTACAGCATATGCATTACAGGTAGAGATGTTAGGATCACAGACAAGGTTAATGCTTTTCCATCAGAAGCAGTGTTTTCAGGAGCTCACGCGTTGCAGAGTTTAACTGCTTCAGCTGATACCCATGGTGCAAAAGGTCATTCTTTTCTCTGATGCTGGTCTTGTTTTTGTTTTCTTTCTTTGTGTTTTGGAAAGTTCCAGTTAAAGTGGTTCATCTGTTTTGAAGAACGAGGCTGGAAATTGTTTGTTAATAACAAAAATAAGCTTAATTGTTCTCTTAAAGTTCCATATTTCAGAGCAGGATCTTGCGCTTTAAAGGACAAAGTGTTCATGGGGTCCCCATGGCTTTAAGGAGGTGCCTTGCATGACATGTCTATGGAAAGCCATGTGTTGCCAAATTATACATCTCTTCTCTCTCATGAAATGGAAAAGAGGGAAAAAAAACAGTTTCAATGTGTTCAGTGTCTGCCAACAAATTCTCCTGATATTTCTTCTGCTGGGATGGGAATATGGGTGAGGCTGAGCAGGTTGGTCTTTGGTGGTGTTTCTCCCAGCTGAAGGGGATTATTGCAGGGCCAAGCTCTGGCAAATGGGGAGTGTCCATCAGATGGACGTGGCTAAGACTTGGCACATATTCTCAAGGACAGTGAGTTACATTTCAGAGCCTTGTTCCAAAGTGTGGAAAATCTGTATCTTAACATCTTACTTGGAAAAACTGAATATGGGCTACACAGTTTTCATCTTTCTAGTAGATGTGTTATCACAAAAAACAACTTTATATAATCATATTAGACACATCTTCCCTAAGTCTAAGGAAAGCCCCTCTGTAGGCTCCTGCTCTGACAGAAACAAGAGTTATGCTGCTGGTATTGGTATGAACAGGGAAGTCTCCAGGATCATCAGTTCCTCTTCCTTGTTTGGCTGCTCAGACCGAACCTGTAAAAACCACAGGAACATTTGAAGGTCTTAAAATCCTGTGAGGAGAAGACTGAGGAAAACTGATAAGAACACAGGTGAGACTGATGAATGGGGCAGGGAAGAGGAAGCATGGCTTAGTGCAGGAAATAATTATGGATCCCATCACTAGGAAAGTCTCCACGATGGAGTTTAGTATTAGACTTCTTAGCTTCTTTATTTACTGATAATGCATAAACTAAAGGAGGTCTCTGTACTGCAGACAACACTAGTAGAGCCCTGCTTTTCTCTGCTTATAGTCATAAGAAAACAGCCAATCTTGCATTCTCTCTGAGAGTTCATTGCGGCTTCAAATCTTTTCTTGGAGCAACAATTCTTTCCTGAGCTTCAGGAATCCACTTACCTTTGCCACATGCCTCTGGAATTCAGGACAGGGTCTTGCTCTTGGAAATGCTGGTATTTCTCAGGGTGATATTTCTGGGTGCCTTGTTGGAGCTCTGATAGCTGCAATTAAGATTGAGCACTGAGGTGTGACTGAGTGAAAGAGCTGATGAGGAGAGTTGACCACTAAACTCAGTATTGCATGCCCTTAGCATTTGTATCATTCTAGTCCTTGGCTTGCTCGGCACACAGAATGGGATGCTGCAAGAGCACAATACAACCATCCATGTATGAGTGCAAAAAGGAGTCAGTTGGCTCACAATGAACTCCAAGCAGTGGGAGGAAACCCTAAACCACCAATTTATATAACAAAGTGGAAAATGAAAAGCCAAGAACTGCATAAAAGCTAGGGGATTTTCCGCCTTCATGGGATGAAGCATGGATGCCTGGAAACACAGAACAAGTTTCATGGGAGCATTCAGCTCCAGCTGGGAACCAGATCCCACTTTCATGTCTACTCTGCATGCCTAAATTGATTTGCTCAGCTGCATGGCTCACTACCAACCAACTCAGCAGCTACCTACTCAAGTGGGTTTCCTTCCTTTGTAAAGTTTCTTGCTGACTGCTCAAACAATTTGGGGCACTTGGTCATCTTCTCCCAGCAATTCCTATTGCTGTATTTTGGTCTAGGATTGAGAGCTGAGCTCTTGCTGGGAGTTTTATCCTGGTCTTTTGAACATCCCTAGACAGGTGACCAATGCACTTTACATGCTTTGTGGGTAGGAAAAGAGGCCTTCCTCAGGGAAGCTGGGTGGTTGGTAGCCCTATGTAAACTGTCCTTGCTCCTCATGACAACATCCTAGCTCCCTAGACACAGAGCCCTCTGCCTACAGGTCTGTAGTGTCCATCCTGCCCATGGTGTGGACGGAGCTGGAGAGGACTTCTCTTTTCCTCACTGCCTGAAATCCCAAGCTCCTCTGTGATCTTTTTCTGTTGTTTGGGTTTTACTAAGAGGCTTCTTGGGAAACTGCACTTCTCCTTCTCTCTCTTCATTTGCATGATTGATTCCTGGGAATGTGTTTAGAGGGAGAGTCTGAAAAATGCCTTCTGCCTAGCAGTGAAATTGTTGCCCAGAAATGTAAAGCCAATGCCACAGGGGACTGCTGAGCCATAACACTTTATTCCTGGAACTGCATGAGGCAGCTTGCAGCACGTGGGAGTTATTGCTACCTCACTGATATGGGGCTTTAGGAAATTATGCAAACGCTTTCATGTCTGAGCAACCTGGAGCCCTGGATCTTCTGCCTGGTGGTCACTCATCTGTGAAACTACAGAAGTGTGGTATACAGCACACTCCTGGCTGCCCCTGTGCTTTCTGGTAACACAGGTGGGAGAGAGCGGGGAAAAAATGAACACCCCTATGCACCTGGTGGACAGTTCAGTCCCTTATGTGATGTGTGTGTGTGGGAGCAATTCCTTCCTGACCCTGGGGAAGACTGGCTCTTGTCCTAAAGAGCAGGATTTAGATCACTTTTATCTTTATTCACTGATGTACGAGGATTATTAATGGCTATAAAATGACCCAGCTGCAGTGTTTGACTTGGTGACCTTCAGTAACAGTGAATTTTGCAGGCTGGCTGTACAGTGGGGGTGAGGAAAGCTTTTCCTTATTCTTCAGGAATGTGAGAATGGTTCATAGAGATGTCAGACTGGAAAGGGGCCTTGAAAGAGAGTCTGCTTCATTTATCAGCGCTGATCTAAGTGGCTGAACTGTGTGATGCTTTCCGATGAGTAGGGCAGAGGAGAAAGGAAGAGATCTCACCCAATTCACATGGAGCAGAGCATTTATGCTGCAGCATGAGGGCTGTGTTTACATGCAATACTTCTACACCTGTGGTTCCATTTCATATTTAAAAGTGCTCAATTTATCTGTGCATTGGTGCTGGCCTGGGAGCTCTGGATAGTGAAACCCTCTGTACCACCCCATCAAAACTTTGCCAGACATCTTTATGTTGTCCTGGATCTGCACCCCAGTGGCTCAGGCCAGGGAGTGAAAAGTCCTTCCTCTCCCTGTTCAGCCTGCTCATCAAAAGGATGAGCTGAGCTGAGTGTTTCTGTGGCATAGGCTGTGGACAGAGGCCACCAAGTTGATTTGGTTGATCATGCATAAGTAAGAAGAGAAGAGCTCTTGTTCTCTACCAGCTCTGAGCAGATCCATGAGCTGAAAGAAAAACCTGCCCAAGTCATTTAGTCTCGTTGTACCTTCAGTTGCGTGAAGTATGTTGTAAGAGCTAAGAGGTGCACTTTGCAGCCAACCCAGGGAGACATGGCACACTCTGACTGGAAACCTCTCTCATCTCATGCTGACCTATTTTGAAAGAGTAAATTCTTCTTCTCTGACTTCATTTATGTGCTGGCTGTCAAGTTAAGAGCAGCATTTGACAGTGCCGATATTGCCGTTTGTATCAGCAGACAATCACAAACCTAGCAAGAATTTGTAACTTGACTAACAGCTCATGACATTATTTGTATTATTTATTTCTGGCAGAACAAATGCAGCAGCAACTTTCTTCCATGGCATCAGCTCCAAATGTCTGTGGCATCTGATCAGCCAAGGCTCTTTTTTAAAATTCCGCCATACTCCCCCACATCTTGCTAACTTTACAATCCCCCATGGCATCTGTGTGCAGTGAACTGAGCTATTGAGTCTAAGTGCAATTTGCAATAGGGCTTCTGTTAACGTGGAAATGTACCGGCTGCTCTCCTGCAATATGGATTCTCATTCTGCCTAGCATATGGTAGCATTAAATCTGGTCTGGAGTGCCTCTCGTTACCACACCATCAGTCCTTGCAGAGCAGAGAACCCTGAAAAACAAGTGTAAGAGAAATATATTTCAGGAATTGGCTTTCCTCTAGCAGAGCTCGTTGGGAGCTATCAAAGGCAGACCCTACCTCAAAAACTAGCTCTGACAGCCATCTAAGTGAGTACAGAAAACTGACCTGAACTCTGATGCAAAAGCCATGTACTTTCCAAGGCAGGTATTGCACAGGGAGAAGGGGACAAGGAGAATCAGACAAGAGTAAGTTCATTATTAACAAGTTAAAAAGCTAGAAGCAGTCTATTCTTCTGCTACCAGTATGGGAGAGATTTTTATTCAGGAAGATAGCCTCGAGTATGAAGCCGACAGTTGTGTAAAGACCTGACATAAATGTAGGCAAAACAAGAAATGTATCCATCCACAGAGAAAACAAACAGGCGAGCCTTTTAGCCATTAAGCATTTCATTCCATCTTTAGTTCAATGTACAGCACATAAAAGTAGCCTTGGAATTTCTTCAGTGTTAGCATATCTCCCATTGTCATGTAAGGTAGTTTAATTTTAATTTTGCTATTTGAGTGTTATGAATAATTCAGAGTGTTTTCTCACTGTCGGCTCTGATGGATGTCCTCAGCTCTTCTTCCCTGAGGTGCTCAGAGCTCTGGCCTTAGTGAAAAAGATACAAGCTGGATCTGAAAAGAATTGGGTTTGAGGCAAGAGATCTATTGCTGTGGCCCAGCAGGGACATGGGTGTCTGAGTCATGAGCTTGCAGTGCTGGCTTATTCATCACTCTCTTTGGTCCATCCCACCCTGAGGACCACAGGCATCTGTTCTACTCATGGACACTCATGTTATTTTACTTGCAAAACCACTGATTTGTGTTTGGTGCCCTGAGCCTTTGATGTGTGAAGAATTCCAGAGTTAAGGTTGTGAGCTAAGGTCAGAAGTAAAAGTTATTGAGTGCATTTGATCTTAACACCTGCTTTTTCTTAGACACTTGTCTGACAATTTCTTATGAGTGGAAGTTATTTCATTAGGCCTGTATCTGGCTGTTGAGAACAGCTGGAGACAGAGGTAGTGTCAGTAGCTCAGAGTGTGATTACAACAACCTCAAGTCCTGAGATGTAGAAGGGAAAGGTGGCAGCAGATCAAAGGCTACTTTTCCATCCTGGAAGATTTAACCCTGTGTGGTTAAAGCTATGAGTGACTGCAACATCCCTAAGTGCTTCCTGGCAGTATTATGTTTAAATAAGAATAATGTGTCTGTTGGATATAGCTGCTTCTTTCTTTATTACACTTCTCTATACTTTCTGGTAGAGCTAAGACATAGGAAATTGTTATTACCTAGCTTGGACTCTGGCTCTGTCATTTGTTCTCATATCTGCAATACCACTTCGTGAGTATTTTATATTCTGACCCATAATGCTGTGGCAGTCTTAGAAGGGGACAGTTATAGACAGCTTTGTGAGAAAAATAGAAACAAGCTGTTGGCTAATGAAGTTTTTCTCTCAGAGAATGGTTGTAGATAGGAGAAAGACCTGGACCAGAGAGCAGATGAGGTAGTCTTTGGACCTTCCTCAGTTCCAGATGGCCAGAATATTTCATGTGTGCTCACATGGAGAAAACTCTACATGGAGACAGAAAATAGGTACGCTCATCCCATTTGCAACCCAACCTCATCTCTCTCTGTCTTCTTTACCTCAATTGAAAATGTGAGGATTGGCCTAGGAGGGTCTCATTTTTGAGGTTTAGGCTACTGCAGTATTTGTTTATTGCAGCTAGTGAAAATGAGGGTAATATACATTGAGAGAACTGAGTAGACCAAGAGACATCTCATGTCCCCGGGAGGTCACTAATCCAAATTTAATCCAGTAAGATAAAAATGCAGTTCAAAAAAGTATTTTAGCATAGGTTTAATTTCTGAAAAATATATGGTTTTATGTGCTTATGTGAATATGAGTAGAAAAAGAGGTATTTCCAAGTAACATCCTAAGTCAGATTCTTAAACCTCTTTCTGAGAAAACCTGCATGTCAGTTTTTTCCTGACTGTGAGTGGTTAGTTTGTCCTCAGTAGCGGGAGGACAAGCAGCTCTTGCTTGTCATGTTTACCCTAAATGTGACAACAGACAGTTCCTGACTGTGTAACTCTCCTCTCCTCCTCCACAAGGCATACTGGCTTAGTTGCCTCAGTGATATCCAACTGGGCTCCATCCCAATTATTTGTTTTTCTGGTAATCATCCATATTTCCATGTAAGAAAAAAATAGCATTGGAATAACTGTGGTTTTGCAAAGTAAATAGCTGAGCAGAAATGCTCTGCATCTGGAAAGGGAAGAAGAGAAGATTCTTTTCTGAGGAGGTGTTTTCTTTGTTTTTAACCTATATTCTCAGGTTCCATCACCAGAGACTTAAGCTGTGCTGCACTCCTCTGCTCCTGTGCTTTGGTGCCCCATGACAAGGACAGACAAGGCCTGTGAGGTTCTGCACAAAGTTTTGTTGGCACCGATATCACTGTGCACTGGGGAAATACCTACAGCTCTCAGCCCTCAAATGCTTGTGGATTCAGTCTGGCAGAGTTCATTTCAGATTATTTGCATCCCTGCCCTAAATGCTATCCCTGCCTTGAAAAGTGAGAGGTCTGGTTTGCAGAGGTATAATGTCCTCGTGGTGTCTGTTGGTGACCTCCTCTGTCCTGTCACTGCTGGTCAGCTTGGTGTTCTTAGCACTCCTGATGACCAAAAGCGCTTGGGCTTTGTTTGTGTGGCTTTGACATGAGTGACTCCTGGTTATGTGGGAGCACTGTTTGTGGCCATCTCTCCAAAGCAGGTTGTCCAATAGGGATGCTGCATATGTGGCTTGTGACTTGAATTTTGGTTGACTCAAGTCAGAGCCACCTTCATGATAGATTATGTTTTCTGCTTCTACTTAGGCCTTGCTGATCTTTTGCTACCTGTTTCTCATTTGGTTTGTATCGTATCCCATTACTGCAGCTTCAACTCTCCTATTCCTAGTTCTGATTTCTGGGAAAGCTTTACAGAAAGAAAAATGCAGTATAAGCAATAGAAATAGATGAAAATTCTTGTAGCTTCTGCAAGCTGTAGTGAACTGTAAGAAGGTGGTGCAGATGAAGCAGTATTAAGGGCCAAGATTAACAGGTGTTGCACCTTGGGCATTTGGAGAATGCTGGTGAAATAAAAAGGGGAAAGTTGAAAGCATATTTTTAGAGACCCCAAGATCATAGATAATGGTGTTGATATGGTTTTGATTACAGAAAAGGGCTGTTTACTTGTAATGATCTAAAATAAAACACTTAGTAGTTGTGACCCAAAGGCCGTTGCGAATCAATGGCTGGTGCTATAGATACCAAATGTTTGATATTTTTAGTTCTTCTGTTCTAATACTGTGCAAAGTAATTTACAATAATTCCTTAGAAATATGCTTGAGGAGAAGGGGGCATGATTATTCATGCTTGATGGGATTTCCCTGTGTTATTCTGGGGACAGATATCAAAGTTTTTGGGAACTTAGCAGCAAGTGAAGCCATCAGTTCTCTGATGGGACTTCAAAAGAAGAATTGAAAGGCTGTAAAATGTGTATCATTGACCTTCACCTCTTAGTCAGCTGAGTTGCCCTTGGCCAAACTTAGGATAAACCAAACCAGTTCACCAGAGATGTTTACTACTTCATGGCATGTGAAACGCTCTAATCATGGGCAATTTTTGAATGGCCAAACCCAAGAACTTCTCACTTCTGCGTAACATGGTCTGTTTATAGAAAACCAAAGGGAAGGATGTCTCCATAGTAACCTGTAAAGCAGGCAAGTCTACATCTTCTACTCTGATACAGTCTTTGGTAAACAGATTGTACATCTGGTTCAAAAAAAAAAAAAAGAAAACAAAACCCCCCACACTTTTGGATTAAATGACTTCCATTACTACTGAAGAACTGCTGGGTTCAAGGTCTGTCCCTCTGCTTCCCCTTATTTGTTATATTTGAAATGTTCTAAGAAAGTCAATAAATATGAACAGATCCTGAAGGGTTCTTCTGCAGGTGAAGAGACAGGGATCTGTGAATAGCCTTCAGCACAAAAACAGATACTGCAAAGAGAAAACATTTACATTGCCTGTGGATAGGGCCAAAAGTCTTGGGCTTACCTTGAAGAGGAAAATGTGATCAAGGCTAGACAGGAGACAGGATTTTCTGAGGATAAGAGGAGTTAATCTTTAATGGATTTCTGAACAAGGTTATACAATTTTCCTTGCTGGACATTTAAAAAACAAACAAACAAAACAAACACACACCTTAACCCCCCAAAAACCCCCAAACTTCACTCCCAAAAAACCCAGATCAGGTATTGTTTAAGTGGAGATGATTGTGTCTTAAGACACTGGGGATGGTGTCAGTGACTTTTTGAGTTCCCATTCTGGGAAGAAAGCTGCTTGCTGGTTTCTCTGATGCCGTTTCTGGCAGACAGCGATGTGTGAACCTCTCTTCTTGGAAGGGCAGATACTATGTGAGAGAGGTGAGGTCTGGCACATGAAAATAAAAAAGGATGGTTGAAGGAGTGACTTCAATCATCACAGCTGCTTTGCCTGAGAGATCAAGTTTCATTTGGGGCAGAAGAGCAAACTAAGCCAGTGGTGCACTGCCTGGAGGATGACTGTATGAAGTGGGCATCTGAATGGGAGAGACTAGACTGTGAAGATGGGATGAAAGGTAGGGGCTGGCCAAAAGGGTGTCCCAGTCCATTCCTTGTACTTGTGTCCATGCTGTTTTGTGTCATTGTTTCAGTACACTATTACCAAACCCTCAAATTTCCTTTGAAGCTCTGGAGAGATGACTTGTAGGCACTCTAAAAACCAGCTGTTTTTCAGGCTTTAGAGGTCTAAGGAAGGTAGCCCCAGGGATCCAGAGGGAACAGATTTCTGGGACTCCCTGTTTCAGCTGGTCTGGTCTGATTGCCCATTGGTATTTCCTAAGCTGGCAGATAGAAATGGAAATTTCAAAATGTTAGAAAATAATTCCAGTTACTATTTTTTTTTAAACTTCAGAAAGTTTTATTCTGGTGAAGGCAGACAGATTATGCCAGGGACAAAGATTTGTGGATCATGATGTTATCTGAGCATGATTCCTGATTGTTGAGAGCATGTTGAGACCTGGGCAGCGTGCCTCTCTCCTTCCTTGTGCTTTTGCTTCATGGGGTTTTGTTCCCCTTCTACTGGTAATGTCTGCGTTAATTTCTGCTGCTCCCAATATCTCCTATTGCCAACTGTAATCCTGCATTAATCAATAATAATCAGAGGTTTCTAGCTGCTGCCATCTGTTTTCTTGAGGCAGGCTGTTTTTAAAACATCTCAATTTGTGGCAAAGTGCTTCCAGGGTGTGGCATGTGTGAAGTTGGATGGGGGCTACAGAGCCAGCGGGGCAAGGATGGGAAGAAGACGCACCCCGGGGAGGATTGATGCTCTCAGGGAGCACCTCCCTGCCGTTCTCGCCCCATCCCTGGGAGTCAGAGCGGGTTTCTCCCCTGGGTACCAGGGTGTCTCCGGGAGATGCTCCCGGGCCTGGCTGGGCGCTGTAGGCGGCCATCTGCTGCCACCTCCTGTCCGAGCAGGCGATGGCATGCAGGAGGGACCACGGGGGCACGGCGCTGCCTGGTGCCTGCATGAAGCCAAGATGAGCAGATGGGAAACCACCTCCAGCCTTCAGGTTGGAAGTTGTCATCTCCCTGAGGCTTTGGCAGTGGTGCCTATGTGTGCAAGGGCAGCGACCATGTCAGTTGTCTTGGGTGATATTGCTAGGTGATGACCTGTCTCGTTGCATTTTTCCTGTCTCCAACATTCAACAGTCTCATTTCCTTTTGCAGTTTGTTCTTTCTGGGTATCTTGGCCACTTAGATCCCCCAGCCAAAGAATGACCAGCGCCAACATCTTGAAGGCACCTGGCCAGCAGCAATTGCAAGAGGAGGCAAGGTGGCCTCTTCTCTCTGTCCCCTGCGGTAGGGCTGCAGTGGGGAGTAGGGGTCAGGACTCCTCTCCCTCCTTCCCCTTCCTGCAGTTCACAGCCGCTCCCAGCTCTGCTGCTGGCCTTCCCAGTTAGCTCTGGGCTGCTCAGCTGGGGTTTGAAAGCCTGAGGAGGGTGTGCCACGCTTGCTGTGCCAGAGCCCTTTGCTGGCAGACAGGCTCTGGCTGGGGCGGTTGTTCTGCTGCTGGCCAGCCCACAGTGACTTGCTAGTACTGGTGACTAGTTGTTGCTTTTTAATTTGGATCCCTGTGCCTCCTTTCTGTTTTTAGGGGAGGGCAAGGGCTACTCTTTGTCTCTGCTTGCTTTTACTTCTTTGGCTTGTTCTTTAATAGCTATTGCAGCTTCCCTGCTGCCTGCGGTGACTACAAATTTGAGCTGAATTAATCCCAGACAGAGGCTCAGTCCGAGGCAAACTTTCCTTCCAAAATGTTCAGTCTGAAAAGACATGAAAGCAAGATGGGCTTCCCACCTACCTTCCCCATGCCTGTCTCATCCCTGGCAAAGGTATGTTCTCTCCCTTCAAGCAGGACTGAGAGGCCCTTGGTGCTATGCTGGGCACTAACTAGACAGACATCGAAGGGCAAGTCTGTCTGCCAGACCTCAACAAGCAGACAAACAGAAAGCAGCATCATGGCTGGCACCGACAGGTTTGCTTGCCGCCCTGGAAGCAGCCCTTGGTTGCAGCAGAGGTGTCGCTGCTCCTTCCCCAGCTGGCTCAGGCTGCTGGCCCTGCTCAGACACTCAGGCTGCCCTCATGCAACCCTGTGCTGGCCATGTCTCATCCTGTTGAGTTATCCCTCTCTGCATCTCCTAGAAACATTAAGATTTCAGCTTTGGTTTCTCCCTGTTTCCTTTCCCAAGTACTCTTCTTTCACGATGTCCTGCCCTTCTGTGATGAGGTTTGTTTTCATGCTGCCTGGCTGAGGTCAGCATCTGCTCCCACAGACCCTGCCCAAGGGGACTTTCTGATACCGGATAACACAGTTGCAGGCCCCAGACCCTCTCTGATGGTTGGATGTTAGATCTCAAAGTAACCACTCCTCCTAAATCAAACATAAGGAAATCAACTGCCTTCCTTTTCATCTCTGGGTCTATCCCTGCAGGTATTCCCTATAAAGAAAGTGGTACAACTACCCTGTGGTGGGGACTACAGCAGGAGCCCATCTTCCCCAAGGAGCC
Organism: Phalacrocorax aristotelis; assembly: GCF_949628215.1. Taxonomy (NCBI): domain Eukaryota; kingdom Metazoa; phylum Chordata; class Aves; order Suliformes; family Phalacrocoracidae; genus Phalacrocorax; species Phalacrocorax aristotelis. Next base: position 17,108,257 of record NC_134282.1, on the reverse strand, counting down.
TCATGGCTGGTGTTCCTGGTAAGAGCTTTTCTCTGAATTTTGATGATGCTGCTTCTTTGACCTCAGACCAACGCTGAGGTCCCTCCAACCCCATGCCTGTGACAGGTAAAAATCCTCTGAGCTGTCTTTCTGTGGTGTTTTTTGTTTTCGTGTTTTGTGGTTTGTTTTTTTTTTCCTGTGGAGCTTCCTGTGCTGCCATATTTCTAAAGAGGCTGAAGAGCTATAGCAAAAAGCACAGAAAGCCCCTGCATCCCCAGACAAAGTGCTGTGCCATACAACGAGCTTTTTCTTTTTGGAATTCATAGATAATTGCTAGTCCCGTCAAAGGCCAGTCATTTTAGTAGTGTAAAAATCACTATGGTTTTATTTCAAGCTTGAGAAACCACTTTGTCAGACTGGGCAAATTTTACCAAGCCAGTATGTGGGCTGTGGGCACAGCTGGAGTTAAACAGAAAGAGCCCAGTTCCACAAATACTAGATTTTCTCTTACTTGGTTAGAAACAGGGAAACTAAGTAAACAAGAGAAGGAAGGGCTGGGGAAGTGGGGAGAAGGGAAGGGGAGAAAACTTCCTTCTTTCTGACAAAACTGTTTTCACCCCCTCCTTCCAAAGAGAGGTTTTCTGCCATATGGAGTTTCAAATGTTTGTTTGCTCTGCCTGCTTGGTTATTTACTGCTCTGAGAATCTGTGCTGCCTTTGCTGGCATGCTGAATCTTTCAGGGAGTATGACAGAGTGCAAGGCTGTTTACCTATTTCTACTAGCACTTATTTAGCAATAAAGTTGTTTTCTGATCCAGGTTTTGCCAGGAATTTTTGCGTGTAGAAACTGTAGCAGGAGCATGGTGGTGGGGGTTACCTTAAGGGAGAATTTTTTTCTCCTCTTCTAGGCAATAGAAACTTTCGTTATATGCTTTGCTATCACTGGTATATTTGACTCATGGAAGAGGGGAAATCATCAGCTCTGAGCTAGCCAGACTGGAAACTTGCATTCCTAGACAAGCCAACTACTGCTCTTCTCAATGTTCACTACTCTTAAGTTTCATGTTCCTTTTATTGCCTTTCTGTAGGGCTGCAATCATCTCCCATCAACCATGAGGTGAATGTATCTTTTCCTTCATCCTTTAAATTCAGTGTTGGGAAGGACCACCTTTGCTGCTGAAACCTGTTGCAGTATACCAGTAGACCAAACAGCATTCTCTGGACGAGCTTCAGGCTGGTACATTGACCCAATACTAACAAATCTGATATGGGCTGCAAGAGACCCCAAGTGCCCTTAGGGATCTGGGCTTGAAAGCTGCATAGTCCTGCTTCATAGTGTGGATCTAGCTACTTTTGGGAGTTCCAGCACCACTTTAATATGTCCTTATTTTTTAATCCTGGACCTTGTTCTTCCTTTAGAATGACTTGTCACCCACTGTTTTCTCTGTTTTTCCAGGATAGGGAGAATGAATGCCACTTCATTTTATAGAAAGCAGAAAGGATGCTGTTGGCCATTTTGCCCAACATTCTTAACAGTACTGCCCATGGGGCTCACTGCTTGCTCTCTGGATTGGGTCAACAATATGCCTCTGACCCAGGACATTTCCAAGCATAATCTGAGTGCTACTGGTGCTTACTGAGCAATATTATCCTGAAATTATTCTGCAAAAAAATTTATTTCTATATATTTCTGTTATATCATTTAAGGATGCTAAAACCCAGATCTTCCTTAACTGTCTTTCAAGGAGGCAATGACTGCTTGCTATGTGCTGGAAAGTGTCCTTTATATTTGATATTAACTAAATATCAAATGGGGGTGAAATTGCTCTTGGCTCTTGATATTCCTAAGTGTTCCCCTTTGAGGGCTGGATTGCTTCCCAGCAAGTGGCAGCAGCCACCAGCAAAGGTGAGTTTGACATTGCTGCAAACTCTCCCTGCAGCAACCCATGCAACTGTGCCAGCACTGACTCCCTTTGTTCAGATTATTTATTGAAGGTGAACTCCTTGAGCATACAGAGCACAGCATGTTTTCCTGAGTACTCACAAGGACCCCAGAGGTGTGCTAGGGGAAAAGATCTCAGGGTACAACCATGTCAGGCACTTCATAGGCTTCAGGCTACTGTCTCCAGCTACTCTTGGCTACTCAGTTCCAGGCAAGGGTCAGCTTCCCTTTTTCTGAAAGAGCCTTTTCGGTCCAGTAATGGGGGGAAGGATTATTGTTGTTTATGGTTTAGAAAGAAGGGAGGGAGAACTGGGACACTTGGCTCTCTTTGTCTCACTTTTACTATCTATACAGTGTGGGTAACAATATTTTACCTTCTTCAGAGGGACATTTGCAAGCTAATGGGCAGAAAGTGCTCAGAAACTTCCCACCTCGGCAGCTGGGACACATTGGCAATCAGCCCAATAGCTTTTAGATGTGCCTTACCTAAGCAACAGTGGGCAATAAATGGTATAAACACGTTGTCACTAATGTGCTGGCTGGTCCCTAGGTGCTGTGTGGTCTGTGTATCTGCAGGGCGTGCTGCTATTTTACTATGTGTTGGGAGCCTTCTCCTCCCTTTTGTTCTGGGTTGCAAAGAAGCCACTTGCAACTTTGCTGGCAGAACTGCCTTTTTAGCCGAGAGAGTGTTTCCTGTGTTCCAGTGTCACCATCAGCTCAAATGAAGTTTGGCCAACAGGCCTGCAGGCTCATGAAGGACAGCATCGTTCTGCAAGCACCAGACTGGGACAGTGCCTGCTACCTCCAGCCTGTTGCATGAATTACAAATGGTGACATTTTTTATGGCATTGCAATTATGCTCTCTGCTGGCTCTGGATGTTCAGAACTAAACCTCTGTCATGACAGAAAGACATTTCTCTGGATATTTGTGAAGGCTTTCAGCAGTCTTAACTCACTCTTGTTGCTAGTATATGAGAAACCTGCCATGCTATCTCTTCTTTGATATCTTCCCTGGATTTGTGCTGCTGCAAGGCTTCTCTGATCTATGCCACTAAATGACACAACCTAGAAGAGCAATGTAGAAGTGAACTTAGTAGAAAAGGTTCTCTGTGTTTTAAAACCAGAGTAATCTTTGGGAAAGGAATTACTTAGATCTTTGATGTTGCAAAAGGCCAGGCAACTGGAGCATACAGGAGAAATCCAATTGTTCAAATAGTGGGAACACTGAGAGAAAAACATGAGTGTCAATCTCAGGTTAATTGGAAAATATTCAAAGGACTTTGTTTTGCTTAATTTTGAGGTTAGAAGTTCCCTGGGGTTCTATGAAAAGAACACAACACTTGCAGCTCCTTTGAAATGAGCAGGAGTAAGCTGCAAAGCTTACAAAGTTGTTAGGGATTATATGACTTCCTCATGGATGGATGGATGGGGCAGCAGGAAAGTGAAGATGAGAACGTTGTGTAACTGCTCTCTCACTTCAAAAGAAGTCTGTGGCGTGGCATAAGTTGATAGGTATGAAGACACTGCTTCGAAGGCAGATTCATCCTCTGTTCGTCCCAACATCCAACATCAAAGACAAGGTCGCCTAGCTCCAAGCCGTCCCCGGCTGCGCACACGGCCTGTGGGAAGCACCAGACACACCAGGTGTGTTCTGACTCCACTGGTCTATTAGAAATATCAACAGCAGCATCAGTGGTAAACCTTATATTGCTCTGCAACAAAAGCCCAGTTCTTGGATTAACTGTATGCACTGATTAAGGCCTCCCCTTTATTTTGTATCTTTTGTTTTTCTTTTCTGCTTAAACATAAAGCGTTTCAGGGCAGGGAGTGTCTTAGCTTACGTTTATACAATATCCTGCAGAACGGGAACCTGCCCGTAGTACTGGGGCCTCTTGGCAGTGCTGATTGTAACCTGTGTGTATGGGAGGGTGGGGGGACTTGCGTGGCAAGTTTGGAGCCTGCAGAGCCAGTTCAGTTCAGGGAATCACAGGGGGGAGCCTTTGGGGCTCCATGCAGCGAAGGGGAAGTGATACAGCAACCAGGTTGTCTGTCCTTCTCCCTGTGCCTTATGCCAGGGTAATTCCAGCTAAGCACCTTTTTACATCTGCAGTAGGGTGGCACGAGGGGGTAGAGACTTTCCATCATACCAGCTAAGACAAGGTTTGAGAGCAGCACTTTAGACAAGGAACTATGAGTTGGACAAGCCTATTAAGGGAGGAAAGAGATTCACTTTCCTAACCTACTTCTGGAGAAAAGGAAACTCTCCAGGACTGTGAGGCTCTGCCCTACTGTATTGCCTCAGAAATATTTCAAGCCTTTGGAGAGCATGAAGATTGGTAACCATGTCCAGGGGTACACAGCATTTAACTGCTCAATGGGTTCAAGTGAAAGGTGGTGAGGGGATGGGAACAGGGCACATAATAGCCAGGAAGGAAGGCCAAAGTACCTGGGAAGTGAGCACAATACCAGTCTAAGAGCATGACCTCCAGCAGACCTCTAGGAAGAGGGAATCTGACTGCCATTCTAAGGACAGTTCTGCAAGCTTCTTATGAAAAGCAGAAGTGTTTCTCAACCTTTTTGGCCTGTGTGTCAGTTCTGCTGATTGAAAAATCACTTTTATTGATTGAAGAACTCTCTTCCTTCTAGCAATTTGAGTCACAGAATAAAGACAGTGGGTTTCAGACCTCTGTTTTTTCGTTTGCTTTTTTTTTTTTGGTCTTCCCCACTTTGAACCACCGTATCAAAGACTGAGACTGACTGTTGTGGTTTAATCAACTCCATAAGTCATGCTGCCAAAAATCTGCATAGTTACCCGTCCACCAAAAGCTGGGACCTGTGTTTTACCTCCAGAAAGGTAGCCAGTCTTGAGCTGCAGACATGCGGGGAAACAATCCACCACTTGTGTTGGACCTTCCCACCCAATCCCAAGTTAACAATGTAGGTTTTGTTTTCCTTCTGAATTTGGCTGGCTCAGGCTCCTAGCTCTCACTTTTTGCTCTGCATTTTACCTGTGGCTTTAAGCACACTGTAATAACAAATAGTTTTCCCTACTGCAGGAACCAGGTAATAACTGTAGGCTGTCATGAAGCTGTCCATTGACCTTCACTTTTTGTTCCTGTAGTGCTTGGAAGGCTCTGGGAACACTCATTATCAGAGTTGTGTAATGGTCACGGTGCACTCCAAGAGTCAACAATACGTTGTGAAAAGGCCAAAAGCCAACACCTGTGTGGACTGGCCCCTTCTACCCAACAGTAAAGAAACCACATGGAGAACTTTAACCTCATACTTCTGCTATCATCGTTGCTTTCTCCTGTGTCAACATCACTCAGCTCTTTCAGTTTAGGTTCAATACAGATTGAAGACTGCATAAAATATAGAAGAGAAAATTCTGGAGGGAGGGAAACCCATAACACATTATCTGTACTTATAGACTGGGCACCATATTTATCATACTGGGTACAATTTTATGTTAATATAGAAGACAATATAGGAAGATATTCTTCTTAACTGATTCCCTAATCGAAATATACTGTCATTTACAGAAAAGCAAAGCATATTTGGAAACTTTGCTTTGTATTTCAACCCTGCAACATGCAGGCTCTGAGCTTCCAGCTTTGTGAGACTTATTTCTTTTGGAAATCCTGAAGTAGATGGGCCACTTGGGAAGTCTAGGTGACCCAAAAAAACACAGAGGGAAGGTGTTCCTACCCTCTGATGGATACATAGCCCAGAGGGAATCAAAATCAATGCAAACTGCAGTTTTGGCCAGAGATTGGGGTGATGCCCTTTGACAAGATGTGTTAAAAACTTCCATTAAATAAATGTCCGTGACCACTTTTACAAAAGATGCAAAAGAGAGACATGAGCAAAAGCCAAGCATGTGTTCTATGCCTTGGAAATTAATTGCCTCCAATGAGCCCTCCTAGGAAGTTTAAGCTTTTTACCATGTAGAAGTTACTATGGCCTTGCCTTTGTGTTTGTACATCGGCGGCTAGCGACCGGTCCAGCTGTACCAGTGCAGCTGTGCTAAACTGCTATCTGCCTGAAACCTGGGTGAGTTCAACTAATGCTCGTCACTGCTCACGTTAACTGTGTGGTGTGTCTCAGGCCTCATGCCATATTTTGTTCCTTGCTAAATTGCAGGTTGAGGCCTCCTATTCCTTGGTTTACCTGGTTGTGCACAAAAGGATAAATGACTATGAAACTTAAAAAGGTGGGGGAGAGAATGTGAGTGGGTAAACTACCATTTCAGTTTTCCCGGTTCCTTTCTGTTGTATAAATTAAATTTGGATTGGTTTAGGTTTGGGTCTGGTGTTATCACAGTTGCCAAAACTGGCATGCAGGTTTGGATGATACTCTGGGCAAACTTCTGGAGGTTCAGGCATACATAAAAGTCTTAGAAACTCACATTTCTGTTTCCTGAGTCTTTTGTAGAACTCTTGAATAACCTTAGCTGGTGTATTCAACCTTTCTGAACTTGGAGAATAGCTCTAACCTCCTATGAGCTGGGTGGCGTGGGGTGAGATTCAGCTAATATTTGTAGAAGAGCAGGAGTTCTTCAGAAGCATGAGAGTCTTAGCTAATATTTGCAGAACACTTTGAGGTCTTGGGATAGATGCTGCTACCAAAGGGTGAAGTGGTATTCACATGTTCTGTCATGTCTGTGTTGTTTACAAATAGAATAGAATGATGTTTTTAAGGTCAGAGACCTTGAGAACAATAGTGGGTTTGAAGCACTCATTTATTTTTACCAAGTTCAGATGCTTGGCATACACTAGCATTTCATTTATATAAAAGATCTGATCAAACATTTTGGTTGTTTAAAGGGGTTGTTTTGCTTGTTTTTAGGCTGTTGAAATGTCAGATGGTAAAAACAAGTAAGAGTTCCAGATGGGGCAACTGGAAGAGAAGCATGATGAAGATGGTAATGGGAAAGCTTCAGATTCTCACTTGACTGGGACGTCCATGCCCTCACCTGTGACTTCCAAACCCACTCTCTGTGCAAGCCCTCGTGCAAAGCAGCGTCCTATGAAGTCCTTCATTACTGGGGTAAGCAAAGCCAGTAACAGTTTCTCGTCACTGTTCACTAGCCCATCCATGCTGGGAAGTGTTTGGGAGCTGGAATCTCATCTGGAATACTCAGCTTTTATACAGCGAAGAAAATCACCAGCACTCTGCTTTAATGACCCCGAATTTGAATTGGATTTGCGTGACTTACATTAACAGGGCAAAGAAATGTCCAGTAGTTTGATCTCATTCACTGGCATTCATGCTGTGATTTTCACCAGCAGGTGAATCTCTATCTCCCTAACTTTTAGTTAGGATACAGGCTAAATCTATATTTGAGTGATGGTGGAAGACATGGGATATAATAAATGCTGTAAAATCCCTGGTCATTGATGGAGAAGTAAAAGATGGTGAAAAAGGATCTGTCTAATCAGACAGCTCATTTAATAAAAAAAAGAAATAATTGTCTCAATTTCTCTAGTCTACAGCCAGCTTTCTTGAAGACAAAGGGAGGCATAATTTGTACTGGCAAAGCTAACCCTGACTTAAAATCAGAGTAAACAGTTGGCGCAAGTTGCAGCTTTTGTTTGTTTACACTTGAAGCTGTGCTAGTCACTGAGGGCTGGAGTTGCAGCAAATTCCTAACGTATGTTGCTGTCTAATTTGTTATATTGGTGGTGGTTTATTCCCTCATGCTTAGGAAGCAGAGCACAGTAGAGGAGACTGAAATTACCCTGCAGTGACCAACTGCAACGCCTTTTTTGATGATAGTAAATGTAGTATGGGAATGTACAAAGATGGTATTAGAGTGTGCTTGGTTGATCACTGGAATTTATTGTGTCAGTCATCTATTGCAAAGGCTCAATTCTAAGCTCTTTAAAATCCTACTACCTTCACTGAGACAGAAGTTGCTTGGCACCTTGCAAGACTGTGTCCTTATTTTCTGTACCAATCTAAGGCAGAGAGGCTTTCTGGAAGGAAAAAAAAGCAGCATTGAAAGCCACTAATCTGTGACATGATGTGAACGTGGTCTTTAGTTCTGTCTTGGAGACTGCTGTTCCAAAACACCACCTCAGGAGAGCCATACTCATCAGCAGAGATATTTCTAAGCTACCATCAGTGGCTGTTCATGACCTATTGTACCCAAAAGAGAAAGGGGGTGTGTGGAAATAATTATCCCTGAATTTGACCATTAAGAACATGTGATATATAGAGGAATGGCACTAAACCCGTGGGATCGTTACTGTCCAATTAATGGGTCTTTGTTGTGTGCCATAGCCTGCACTGTGCTGTGAGCAGCAACACTCTAATAGACAAGTTCCCTGTGCTTAGGTTTGGATCTTGCCAGTTCAGGCTCGCTACATACTCCCAAAAACTAATCTGGAGATTTCAGCCGCGTAAAACTCTTCTTATATGAGTCAAATAACATAAGTGTATGAAATCAAACATACCAACACACTCATAACTAAGCCTTAATTTTAGAGGCTACTATTCAGATGGTTAAAACCCCAAGTATAATGATTATGTGATAAAGTTATTATTTTCTGGCTTAGAATCCAACACTGGGAGGCAGATCGGAGGTGTTTTGGGGGCTAAAGGTGTAGACAGTAACTTGCAGAACTGAATCCTACTTGCTAGTAGAAGAAATATCTGGCTTTCTTAATTATGGTCCTTTCTATCTAATCCTTTTGCTCTGCATTTCTCTGGAAAGCAGCTTTATCTCCTCTGAGCAAAGATGATCAATGCAGTCAAATCAGAGCTGTACAGGAGGAATGTTAAGGAGGCTGAAATTGTCTAAAATGCTCCTGGTTCTGCATTTTCCTACTGACATGAAAAGCCACTCATGTTAAATCATGTGGGCTTTCTAGGCAGAGGAACATGTGAGGTCTGGGGGCTTCACACACCTCTTACACCTTCTCATATTTCAGGAGAGACTACCAGTAGCTCACACTTTTTCCCCTCCAGTTCTGTCTTTTCTGTCAGCTGTTGATAGTAATGCTTCATACAGAATCAGCCAGATTGTCTTTGGTTTTTTTTTCTTCTTTGTTTAACATTGCTCTAAATTTGATGTAGTTTCAGGAAAGCTGCTGAAATAATATGTGTGCAAGAAGGAATCCACTTAAACATGTTAGAAACTTCTATAAACCAACAGATGATTGTAGTAACCCATGAGGCTCCCTGTGCTTCCACTTTGGCTTCTACTGTAACAACTCAAGATCTTTGAGATCATTTAGGTAGTTTTCAATGTTTTGGTTTTAGTGACTGAGGTATTGCTTTCTCAGAGCTAGTAGGTCTTCCCTTGTGATGAATCCTATGACAGACTGTCAGCGAGGATATCATGGCTGCCTTGTTGCATCTGCATGAGGCATGTTGGGACACAGATTTATTTATATATTTATTTATTTAAAGCCAGATCGAAGATAGGTGATGGGCTAGCTGAGTAATTTTGACTTGATTATTATGGAGATGTAAAGGAAACTAATTTTAATGGCTTTCTATGAAGGTACCACCTATGCATTTGACATTGATCTGATGATCTGGAAAAGAAGCAGCAGTAGTTAGATTTTAGCTGTGGTCTTTTATTGTCAGGTTTATTTTACTATGCTTTTGCAACGTTCCCTTGTTTTAGCCAGGATTGTTTGACCAAGCCATAGAAGGTCCACGTCATCAAGAGTATAGAGAAAACTTCTCAAGCTTCTGGATTTTGACTGAGAGGTCATGAAGGTACATGTGGGATCTGGCTGTGGTGGTGGTGTAAGTGATGGGTTGTTGGAAAGAAGACATGGGAGGGTTGGGAGAGGTGCAGCACAGTGGTGCGTGTGAGGTGCGCGGACACAGGACAAATGCCCAGGCAGTTGGATTAAGCTGGCCTTGGTGCTAGCATTGCTTCACATGGAGCTGGAATTTGGCCTAGCTCATCTAGATGTAGGTGTATATTTAGAATGCAGACCTATTTCCAGTAATAATTCTTCTGAAGTGATTGCTAGAAGAGTCAATTATCTCACTCCTCTTAGGATGAAAACTATTAATTATATGAACTATAGCCACAGAGCAAAGATGATCAAAGCAGGTGGTGCAATGGGATACCGAGATGCACAGTGTGGTTTAACACTGATGAGGTCTGTTCACTGTTTGTGAAATTCTTTGAAGATGGGTGATATGTAATGTTTCTAATTGATCATATTAACAAGAGTGTTATCTGGAGGGTGTTTGATGAGGCTTCAGGATATCTGGTTCTGTTCCTTGGTATTTCATTGGCCAGCTGAGCAAGTTAATTCCTCTTTCTGTGCCTTAGTTATTCCTCTATTAAAATGCAGATAATCACCCATAAGACTGAGATAATTACGTTGTTCTTTTTGAAACATACTTGGAGACCTAGTGATCACAAATTCTGGATGCATTTTTGAAATTATTACTGCTTTCTTTGTTTAGACAAGGTAATAATAATAACAATAACAGATATGTCAATGTCAGTAAATCTGTGATTTGCTCAAAGCAGGCAAGGGGAGATGGGAACTTGAATCATTATTGATTTCACTTTAAAGGTCTCTGTTAGAAATTTCTTTAAAGGAAACAATAAAGGTTGATGCCAGAGCTCTTCTTTTTGCTGGAGCTTGATGCTTCTCTGCAGTGCCTATTTCTAGTTAAGAAAATCCTAGCAGTTGGCAAGTGACAACTCTTCAGTCTAATAGGTGGCACGTCACTCTTGTCTGGGAGTGTAAATGTTCTGTACTTAAGAATTGTTGCAGGTGGCACCCTAGATTTAGTGGAGACAAGAATAATGTCTATTGCCTTCATGACAATTCTGAGGTCTCACAAAGCCATTTGAAAAGTGCAGAAGTAGATACTGGCAGGATCAGGTTTAGGTGCTTTGGAAAGTCATTTTGTGCTGAACAGCTGTATACCAGCCCGAGACATCATCCATTAAGAGAAGGCCTTTCTTTCGAGTCTTAAATACTGCTTCCCCTCTTGATCTTTTTGAAAAACTTGTCATGGTTTCTATTTGACATCCTAAAGAGGAGCAGAAAAGAAGTCCGTACATGATCTTGGGTTAGTAAAGGTTAATGTGGCTGGAAGGCGGCCGTTTATACCTGTTAGAGAATGGATAGCTGCTGGAGGAGCCAGCATCACTGGTAGAGAACTGGCATTGATATACTCTCTCACTCTCATACTATTGTTATTCAACGTGCCTGAAAAGACTGTTGAAAGGAGGAGATAGCTTAGCGTAGAATTACTGCAAGGCATCCATTTCCATTACAATGTTGTGGTACTGAATGCTTCCCACTGTTCTCCAAGGTCGGATCTGATTTGCTGCTCTGGCCAAGTCCATAACCAAAAATCACTTCACGCAAGAAGAATTAATTAATCCTAGTAGAGCAGGTAAAGGCAGAAAAGAGTAGAGGAGTTTCAGTAAATGGCTTTCCCACCTGTAGAGAGTGGTCATGTTAAAACAATATCTTCCAACCCGGCAGACAGCCATTAGTACATGGCTGGACGGCTTTCTTCCCAGATGTCACTAAAATCCCTTCTTGTTGCTAAACCCCAGGTTGAAGGTGCCAGTTCTGCTTTTTATCTGATCGTGCCACGAGAAGCCAAAACTGATGCTGCATTTCCTAGTCCTGGGTGATGTTTGTATAAGCCCTGAGCCTCAGCCAGTCCCTTCTCCAAAGAATTTGTGATTGGAACAGACCAGACAAAGTGGGGATGAAGAAGCTCCTTTTCCAAAGCCAGTTTTAAGCTGGTGTGTACACAGAAGAACCTGCACACAAAAACGTTGCTATTATCTTGGTGTTGTGGACAGCATAGGGAATATACCCAGATCCCTGCAAGAACTGATTTGATAGTTTGGCAACAAGATACGCTATCAGAAGGCTTCCTCCACCTCCTTTGGGGATACAGTATCCTCAATACAGGCATCTCTTCAAATATCTGCTCCCCAGGATCTATACCATTGTACCGGCTAGGCTCTGAGATGTGGGGAGTTTCTGTCAGAAGACAGGAATCCAGATCTGTAGAGTCCCCCAAACACAAAGACTAGCTTTCTGCTCTCTCACTTGGCATTTTAGCCCTGCCATTGGCTTCTGCCTCCTGCTTTCACTTCTTGCCCTTCTTGTGGGGAGACGTTAACTTTTTTAAGGATGCAATCAGTTAGGTGGCAACTCTGCACTGTCATAGCAGCATTTGGTCTGGCAAGTGGTGGCCCTGGGGCTATCATCCTTACCCTGTAGCCTCTAGCATCCTGGTAACTATAGTGAAATTATCTTGTAATGGCTGGGTGCATACTGCCAAGGCAGTGTAATTACACAGCATGTACTGCAGGTTCCTTAGCCTAATGATAGGCTAAGTGCCAACTGGCAATAACAGTAAGTGTGGGTAGGGAATGGTACTGTGATCCTCTGATGCTGTCAGGCCCATCCACATTCTTTCTGGACCACTGGAGGTAATACCTCCTTTTAGCAAGGATACTCAAGTTAGCACTAGTCTGTCCTGGCAATCATGCATATTTATTTTCTAAATGGCCCATCTAGTAAAGAAGGGTGGCATAGGCCAGATGCAATGTGACCTGCTCTTCCTTATCTGAAGTGTAGCTGAGTCACTGAAGATGTCAGTCTGGCTTGTGTGACAATTTTCCCTTCTCTGGGAGAGCCTGCTGCATCCTCCAGGTCCTGCACTTTGCTGCATGTTTTGAAGGTGTGTCAAAGTGGCTTTCAAGCCAGTTCAGCTGAAGTGGTGATTTGTGTAAGCTTTGAAAATGTTTGGTGGGCACTCCTTATAAAGAGTAGTTGTGATTTGTTAAATGTTGATCTCTTTATTTCTACCTGTAGACAGGAGTTTTTAAAGCTGCCTTTCTAGTGGCTACCAAATACAGGTAGTGCCATGCGGCTTTCACAACCATGCGGCTTTCACAATTCCAGTGATAAATGAGTTTCTTTTGAGCCTTCAACATTTTCCCTCCTTCCCCAGACACCAAAACTGGAAGTATTCATTTCTTTTTGAGAGCATAAAGCCTGTGATCAGCAAGCTGAATGACTGAGAAAAGGGCTTCACTAAAAGGTAGCACCCAAATAATCTGCTCACAATAAAATCAAGCTAGTTTGACACTGCAACTTCTAAGTTGCTTTGGAAGATAACTTCCAGAACTACAGCTAATTATTTATAATTCTCTGTGAGCTTTCATCTGAAAGGGTCCCAAGTGCTTCCTGGATCTTGCATAGAGCATAGCATCCAGGTGCTGTAGTCTCAGTTTTGAAAATTGTCACTATTTGGGAGCAATAGCCTTAAGAAAAGTCCACTGAAATAATTTAAAAGCTGAACATACTTTACATTTGAAAACATTAAGGCTGTTAGTTAAGGCTCCTAAGTCACAGGGACACTATCATGGCTGTTTATACCAAGCCCATTTAGTTGTTGGCTTGGAGCTCTTTACAGTACAAACCAGCTTAGTTAATGAGTGCAGTTCTGTGTTATTAGTTACCCCAAATCAGCTGGAAAAGCTGCTGGCTTTTATTTCTGCAATGGGACTAAATATGCTCAATCTCCACATGATGGGAATGAAGAATCATTCTGTCAATTCTCTTCCTGCCAGCTGATGCCAGGGTCAGAGAAGTAGGTCACACCTTTCTGGTTTTGAGATGGAGCAATACTCATTTTAGACCAATTTGCTCTGAGCACGGAGCTCATCTGCTGGGTTGAACCAGGGCATTGTTGCTTTCTCTAGTGCATTGTTCTGCTCTCCCTCTAATTAGCTCCAAATGTTTCTTATGCCTGGAACACAGTGGTAGTGATGAATAATGGGCTCTCTTCTCTTAACCCTTCGACCCCTACTTCAGCTGTGCACTCCCACCTAGATGCTTTCACTTTCCTACATCCACAAGCGCTGTGTCAGTCTGACAGCTGCTTGCATCAGACTTGCTGTCCCATAACCTCCTCTCTCCTGTTCTGCAAATTGAGTAGGAGAGTGTAGGAGCATGGTCTTGTCTCCAGTGTTTACTTTTAAGGTCACAGTGTTAGCTTGGCCTGTGTGTGTGAGTGTGTATAAAGGTGCACCCCATAAGCCATTAGCCCTGGAAAGGGGGAGAGCCACTGTCACTCCAGGCCTTCTGCTTTGGGGATGACCTGCCCAGAAAAGTAGTGCGATTTGTTGATTTGTAGAACTGCTCTAGTTATATGCCAGAAGAAGAAAGGCATTGCTGGCTGATCCTAAGAGATGGGTTTTAATTGCTGATCACTTTGGCTAAACAGGACTCCCTCTCAGATGTGTGGGTTTTTTTATCAGGGGTAGGCTGCAGATATTAGAGAGATCACGTGTGCGCAGACACGTGAGAGTCCAAGCCTGAAGAAAGCAGGAGTGACACCTATGGGGGCATTACATAGGACCCCAGGGTTAGGGGGAGGAAGGAGAGGGGGAGGCTTGATGCAGATGACTCATGGGGGGAATGCTTGGAGGAGGCTGGACCAGGGCATATCCTGTCCTACAAAACAGTACAACATCCAAACATGTTCTTATCACCTTCCTTTTCACAGCAAATCCTCTTGCTTTAATTTAGTGGATATTTTTCCAATTCAGAAAACCGAGCCATCAGCCCAGTATGTTGAGTTCCCCTCACTGCTGTAGCCAGGCTTTTGGAGGCCTGGCAGGTATATTCACCTGGGCCAGCACTCCCACTTCAACACGAGGCCATCGTTCCCTGCCTGGTGCAGCGTGCCTTGTCTGTTGTGCCTGCACTGTTTCCCATTGACCTCTCTCGGCTCACTGACAGCACCTTTCAGCCTTGACAAAACACTCAGAAGTGTCTGCAAGTCCTTCCTTCGCAAAGGAGCGCGAGCACCAAGTGCTGTGTGCTTCTGCTGCTTTCTGCCTGCTCTCTACCTGCCTCACTCCTGCACCACCCCATGCTGCTTCTGCAGAGAAATAACCCCAAGTTATTGCAAAGGTCAGTGCGCTGTCATCACATGCTGTCTGTTTTATAACTGTCCAGTCTTGTAAAGCACTGACATTTGGTTAGGTTGGAAACAGTTTGAGCTGGAATAGCACTGCTCTGTGCCTTTGGTGGGAAAGGCTGAGCTTTTGTTTATGTTGGTGTTGTCTGCCCTCCAGCACACAAGGGCTGGGCTGACGCTGGGGGTGTTTCAGTGGTACGATGCTTTTGGATGCTTGAGTCACAGGTCTGTGTTTGTCTGTGCAATATGCAGTGCCTTAAGGAGCTGTATCCACTATAAATTCCTTCTCCTTCACTAAAGATCTGCCTGTGGCCCAGGACTGGGAAGGAAAAGGGTAGACATTGCAGGCATTACTTTCTGTGCTGCATGACCTCTGTATGACTAACGTCTCTCTGGAGGCTCAAACCATTGAAATTGGCCTGCACCTCTTCTCCATTGCTCTCACACATCAGTTCCAAGTCTCTTCCCAGCTGGTACCACAGCCCAGGAACCAGTACCCCAGCTAGGGTTCAGAATGACCCACCTGTTGGCTCTGGACAGTATAGTGTAGAGAACAGGTTTTTTTAGGCTCATGCACTTTTTCTTTGAAGAGGCAAGTGAAGGTGATGACTGGGCAACAGAAGCTGCCCCATTAGCCAAAGGCCATCTCTGCTCCTTTTGTGGTGAAGTCCTTGGAGCTGCTGTCACTGCTGCATCGACACAGCCTGTGAAGTGAGTTTGCAAAGGTGGGAGTCAGCCCCTACAGCTGAAAGAGAATTCTCTGCGACAAGAACGTTGATATTTGTAGACTGTAATTACAAGAACAGACCATGCTGCTAATCTAGTCTCACCTTCTGCCTCATTCAGACGAGACCTGAACCCGTAATGTCTGCATCAAGGCTAATAATTCATTGTTAAGCTACAGCACATGTTTTAGGCAGACAGCAAATCTTGTTTTAAGAGCTCCAAGGGTGGAGAGTAAAGCTCTCCCCTACGTGATTTGTTCAAGTGATTAACTACTGGCATTAATGCAAGTTTTAATTTTTAAATGCTCATATTATTTCCAGTTTGATTTTCATCCAGCTTTTACTTTGAGCTTCTGGATCTAGTTACAATTTGGTTTGTTAGGTTCTTGGCCTTTTAGTATCTCTCACAGTCCCCCGCTGAGAAATGTTAATATTTAGGTCAAATCACCTCCAAACCTTCCTTTGGTAAGTCAAATAGATCAGACTACTGAAGGCTCTCCATCTCCCTCTCTCGCTCTCTGCAACATCTGGAACTGAATGATGGGTTATGTTAGATCAATCATCTGTTCAGAACGCATCTGACCACCTATTTGATGATGCTTAAACACATGCCGTTAAAAGTGCTTCTTTTTACTTGTGGCTGTTTTCTAGACCAAAACCATCTGTGAATATTTTCCGCTGACTAACGCAGACAAACCAAAACCCGGAGCCGAGGGCAGGCGCTACCTGCCCGCTGCCCGGGGGCGAGCGCCGGCAGCCGGGGCGGGGGCTGCGCCTCCCGGGGGAGCGGCGCCGCCGCCCGGGACCGGCGCTCACCGGGAAGCCACGGCTCCTGCCTCGGTAAACACAACTGCACTGGTTGTTTGGGTTTTTTTTTTGTATTGTTTTTTTTTTTTTTCCTTTTTATTCACCAGTTCCTCGCAATCAACTCGCCTCGAGTTTTTTGACGCTTGTTTGCTATTGCCCTCTAGTGGCAAGAGGGTAGCCCGTGGCTTGGCTTCCCACGTTCTGTTCCCTGCGAATTTTCCGCCACTTTTTACCCTGGGGCAATCGTCTTGTTGATACGACGGATTTAAATAATATTATTTACCTGAATTTTAACGCTGAGCTTTATTATGTAGAGCTTTATGCTATGCAGGAAACAAAACTTCGCTCTCTGCAGCCGATAACTAGTCCTGCCGTGTCTGAGAGTAGAATAGACTTTCCTGCACACTGAAATGTTTTGACAACAGAAACTGCAGAAAATGTTGCCATTTCAGGCTTAAAATAATTCAGTCCTGCGGAATCTGAACTCTGAAGAGAACTTTGTGTATATTGCCAGCACCCGCCAGCCTCGTGCATGAAGTTACCTTCTGTTGATGTAGAAATACTGCCTTTTTACTATTTGTATTTCTATTTCTATCTAAAGCCTTTGTTTTTGTTATAAAGAGTGAACTGTTTAAAGTATACTCCCTTCCAATCAATCAATTCATTTTATCAGACAAGCCAAATAATTCATTGAATGATCTTGGCTAATCAGAATCTGTCCTCTTATAGAGATCCTAGAAGATGGATTATTAATGAGACCTAGATTTTCCCCCTCGTTGTAATGCAGGGAGATCTTAATAAGCAATGAATTGCTGTGTCTGCAATCACTTTTGAGAGTCTTAAATGGAAAATCATACTACGACTAATATGATTGCTCTCCCTACACTGCCATCCGGTGGATGCAAAACTCATTTCCTTGTAAACGGGAAGGGAAATTCTCCTATTGGTATCACAGCTTGCAGACTTGCACCAAGCTGACTCTCACTTGTAATACAATTTCCAGACCAGCGAGGAAAATGTTGGTTATTCTTTAATTTTAGTTGCTTCGTATTAGAGAAAGGAGCTTTCCAGTCTCTCATCTACAAAAAACGTCCTCTACCCTGAAATGGGAAGTAAACCTTTCTGGATCTTGAAAAAGGGCTCTGAAAACCTCCCAAACTCTCTGCTCTCAATATCTGGCATGGACAGCCAAAGCCACTGAGCACAGCTACTCTGGATGCTTTTGGAAAATGAAGGTTGATCTCCTATTTTTATTTTCAGATAATTAGTGTGTGGGCTAGAAACAACAGAGCCTTGGGTCAGATGCAGCACTGCATTTTCGGTTTGGGGTGGGGAGGCATGGGGCCAGGGGTTAACTGTCTGCTTTTCCCCCTAGGACTGATGATTGAAATAATGAGAAGGAACAAGTGGTGCTCACAGACCTGCTGGTCTGCAGATGGGACTTCACCACACTGAGCTGCTTCCCAGTGCAGCAAATCTCGCTGACCACCGTTGACTGTGCTGGACACTTCACCATCCCAGAGAAATCCAGAGAAGTGAGTACTGGGGGTGGATGGAGGCAATGTGAGAGACCAGGTCCCTTGGTTGAACACACATCTGTTAGGGCTTTGTCTTTGCCTCCATCTTTCTCTACTTCTGGACCCTACATGAATTAATCCAACAGCTGCAGCAACAGGATTTCCTGTGCCTCTCTGCAGGAGGGCTGTAGAAGTGGAACAGAATAGGCAGCCCCAGGGACCTGAGCTGAGAGGACCAACACTGGTACTTCAGCTACTGCAGATGGGCCAGGTAATCACCAGGAGGTGGCATCCATCCCCTGGAGACACCATGGCCCATGCTGGGTATGGTGCCAGTCCTATCTGGGGGCCTTGGGTGTTTCTTTAGAGGATGCTAGCTCTCCAAAGGGGCTCTGCAGTGGGGTATTTGGGGCCAGCAAGGTCCCACCCTGGAGGTGGGAAGACCCACCACCTCGCAGTACTGCCAGCATGTTTCTGTTCTGAGTCATTCCCTTGCCTGTTTATTTTTGGTATTTATTTATTTACCACCAAGGTGTCGGCCCAGAGGAGCCTGGCTGTGCCGAACTCCTCCAGTGGCCTGGTGGCCGCTGCCAGCTCTGTCAATGTCCGGCAGTGTTGGGAGTGTTCCCACCCTAAGTTGAAGGGGAAAGAAGTTGGGTTCCTGTGAAAGCAATGCCACCTATCAAAAGTGTGTTTGTCTCCAAGTACTGAGTGCAGTAGCACAGGGTAAACAACTTTCGCTACAGGGTAAACTACTACCACAGAGCCCCCAGCTCCCAGCTCTCTCCCTGAGCTGGCTGGGGGGTGGAAGGAGGTTAAGAGGCATATCCTTTGCTGTAATTATATCCTGTTGCTAGAGATATTGTGCTCTGCTTAAAGAAATCATCATAATACAGCCTCCCGGAGAAGGTAATTACTATGCATCTTATGAATGGCTGCATGCGAATGTCTGCTCAAACTGCTGTCAGCAGCAAGTTTCAACACATCTTACATACCAGGCATTTTACAGCCTTAGTTTTATTTGTTTTCATCACCCCTCGCCTTGTGCTTTATTCTTCATTAATGGATCTGGTTTTTTGTTTGTGTTGGTTTTCTTTTCTCTCTCTCTCTCTTTTTTTTTTTTTTTTTTTTAAGAGGCCAGAGTTCACGTCTTTGATGGAGCATTTGGGTGGTGGCCACAGCTTTTATTTGCTGCATTTCCATTGCTCTGTGGTGGCTTGAGGGGAACTGTCTGGAAGATGCCATTTCCGAGCAGTTGCCATATGGTAGCATCTGAGTGGGGCCCTAGCTTCCTAGTCTGAGCCCAGAAAAAGACCATACCGCTGTCAACAAAACTTGGTGTCACTCTACCTCTAGCATAACTGCACAGATTTTAGCCCATGAGACAACTTATTTTTCCTGTTCTACTTTCGCAGTTTCTCTCTCGTGTTGAAAAAGAGATGGCAACTATCCCATCTGCTCCCAAACAGGAACGTCAGACCTCTGAGCTTTCTGAAGCTCCTCCGAAGCAAATCTCTTTCCTGCCACTGGCACAAATGACCTCCCTGCCTTGGTTAACAGTCAGCCTAAGTGTCACTGCAGTGTGGCTAAAGTTTTGGAGAATCATAGCCTGGTAATGCTGCACATGGAGATTGCCATATAACTGGCTTCAGAGCCATATCCTTTGGCTTTGCAGGGACATTTCAGTTAAAGAGATGGGGGAATGCCAACAGAGCCCTGGTTTGTCACAGCAGGAGTGATCCAGCTACTCTTCCTTTCTCAAAGGTCAGTCATGTTTGCCTTTCCCCAGCAGTATGTGTGGCCATCTGGCCTCGTGTTGCGCATGTAGGGCCACAATGTGTGATCCTGACACCCTGCATGGCTGTAAGAACATCATGTCCATCTCCTGGCCAGCTCAAGGGAGGATTTGAAACTGCTGCTTGGATTGCTTCCTTGTGCAAATGGATGGGGCTTGCTCTTGCAATGCTGAAGCTGAATTGTTTTAGTCCCCTCAGTGATTTGTTGTGTTTGTGGCCAGGCTTCTGCGTGTGGTGAGCATCGGCTGTGTTGCATCCAGAGGTGGCTCCATCCCGGCGCTGTGCGGAGTGCTGCGTCCGTCTCTCTCTGTGATTCCTGGTGAAGCCTGAAAGGCAGCCTGGCTCCTGGAGGATGGAAGGTGCTGTAATAAATGTGAGCTCATAATGCTGTTGTTAAAAATAACTGGAGCTAAATTAGAAAGAAAAAAATAATCTTATTCAGCCCTACCCCAAGGGGGAAATGGACATGAGGAACTGGGCAATCCTTCTGTAAGTTCTCTTTCTTTAGACTATATTTAAACCACATCGAGAGCCAGATTCTCAGCTGGTGTCAATTGTTGTTGAATTCAGTGGAGTGAAGCTGGTTTACACAAGTTGAGGCTGCTAAATGCCAGCATCTGGATGAAGCTGAGACACAGCTGCAATTACTTTTGCAGAAACCTCCAGTCTGAGGCTGGTTCAAAAGCTCTGAGCCCTCCTGAGTGCTTGGGCCATCAGTGCTCTGATTCAGCAGCTTTTTCAGGATGTGGAGGGTTATGAAAGGACCTTTACTCGGGTCAAAATTGGCTCTAATCTCAGCTGGGTTCTGCAAGCCTTGTGTCCGTCATTCTGTTGTAATCACTGCTTTAGCTGGGCTCCTCTGAAAAACTCTGCAAAACCTTTTTACTTGCTGCTTCACCAGCATCATCTCCTGTCTAGACACTCTAATTATGAGAAGCAGGGAGCGTACAGTGTGATGTGTAGATAACCCTGGATAACTCCAAGGCAACCGTGTGCTGCTTCCATCCCTCCCCTGACTGCCCGCCGAACTAGTTTTGCCAATTTGTTGGCTGCTCCAGCATGAAGATTAGCGAAGGGGGGACTGTACGGTGCCACCTGGGTGATATTCATTTGAACTTCGCCTTCAGAAACAAGTGCTACAAGCCATAGAAACTGATACGCAAACCTTCTAAAATTGCAGTGGGATCTAGGTTTAGCCTTACCTACTTCTATTTTTCTGTATGCCCAAAAATTCTCTGGATTAAATAAACAAACAGCCTCTCCCCTGACTACTGTCAGCAGAATGCATTAAATCTGTAAGCTGCTTTGAATATTTTTTTGTGTACTCATTGTATCCACTCTAATTCTGTTCTTATCCGTGGACTTGTTTTTGATTTACGCCAACATAGACAATATCCAAACTCATCATCTATGTATTTCAGCTATGTCCTATATATAAGAGCTTTTAAAGCTAGTGGTTTAACAGGAGAGCGTCAAATAATCAATACGTATAAAATATTGGATTGCATTTCCTTAATTCACTTACTCTCCACAGTATGCCATCTCTAGGGTGTGTAATGACAGGAAAAAACCATTTTTTTTTCTATTGACCTTCTTTAATGTGTCATCTTCCCTGGTTCCTTTGCTGCAACTGGTACCAAAGAGAATTGTCTGTGATATTTAGCAAGGCCCCTGGGATTCAGACTGTTTCCCAAGTCTCTGCACTAGCCCTGGGGTGCCACATGGGTTTACAAGGGTCTCTGCAGGAGCTGGAGCATGTGAGAATAATCAGTTCTCTGCATTTTGTTTCCCAGTCAATGTGCTTTGAAGTGATTATAGGGAGGGATTTCCTTTTTTTTTTTTTTCTTTTCCTCCCATAGCAGCTTTTAAGAAGGACCATACTGATCCGGGGCGGAGTGTGTGTGTGGTGTGCCACCAAGCGCCCCACTTCTGCTCTGTGGGAGGCACCTTTTGTTGTACTCCTGGCAGTGACATGGGTAAGCTAACTCTCTGGGACATGCTTTTAGGTTGCAATTCTTTATAGTCTGGAGGGAAAAGCCTGTTTTTATGGGTCCTGGTAACTGAAACTTGCCATGAGCATGGATGACTTGAAAGAAGTTGGTACTAGAGCCAGTTAACGAGTGACCTGCATAAATCTCCCAGCTTTGGGCTCTTGCAGGAGCTGCTGAGTTCAAGCTGCATGGTGCTGCCTCTTTGGGAAAACTGCACAGGCTTAACTAGAGTCTCTTTCTTAACTGATGGAAAAGTCTATCTGAGTACTCTTCCCTCAATGTAAGGTTGGGTTTTCATCGGAATTCACTTAGGCCACGTTGAAGCATATTCTTGCAAAGAGCTGAATTTGGTGGCTGATGTACTGAAAGAGTGGACCTCAAATCCTGAGCCCCTGAAGCCAAACTCCAGGTGGGATTTCTGGGCCAATCTAAGTGGGGTTGTCCTCTGCCTGCATCCAGCCAAACCTGAGACTCCAGATGGAGCTGTGGTGCTACAACCCTTCCTGAAGCAGATGGTCCCCCAGCTCAGGAATCATCAAAGCCAAAGCCAAAACCAGGCCAGCTCACAGACTTGTGTGGAAATGGGAGACTTGCTTTCTCCTCCCTGGCCCTTTCTACTCTCAAACAGATGGTCTGCACCAGCTGAGGATCAGTTTTGGCTTGAGTTGTTGGACTTTTGCTCATATCCCAGAATTCAATGCTTGCACATGAACCCAAAGAAAAAGGAAGGTCCATGTGAGGAAAACAGAGTTCTTTCCCTTCTTTTTTCTCCATCACCGCATTGTCATGTTCCTGTGAGGGAGTGCACCGACATTGCATTGCAATGGCTTCCTGCACCTGATGCAGCCCTCAACCAGCTTGCAACCAGCTCTCCCACACAGCCAGCCAACAGGACCATGTAATCCCTTCTCCTTATGTTAACTGGAAAATCCTTGCACCATTTGAAGCACACCACCACTAAACCTGCAGTGATAGTGGGAAGCTGGTTGGAGTATAACCTATGTGACAGCTGTAGGAAGACTAGGTCCGTACATCCTTAGCTGCTTTGAAGGTAAGGGTGCCAGGCTGAGTATGCATTGAAGGTTCCATTATGGTTATTTTACTGGGGAATGTTTCCACAGAGTATACTATGGCAGCCTTTCAACCTATTTGTTGTTCCTTTGCTTAAGATATAATTAGTGCACTTTTTTGATGTAAACTAGCCATGAGATTGTTTACTTTGGCACAGGAATGCATGTACTTTCTGAGAAGCAAGGATTTTAGCTACCAGGGAGTTTAGTTTGTTGCATTTGCAAAACAGATGGTGGTGGGGAAAATGTCATGGGGGGAGGCTTTAAGACAGGGTTTTCTTAATGTTTGCTGCCTCTGGAGTTTCCTTTGTTCTTCACTGGCTGAAGCAGGGTGGGTTTCCATCACAGGGAGAAGACAACACATAAGACTGAGATGCATTTAGCACACAGGGAAAATAAGTATAATTTGGACTTGAGCTGTCACTTCGTGGGCACCTTTGCAGATGTGGGACCCCCCTTCCTAGGGCTGGTGGAGGTACAGAAGCACCATGGAGGCCTTGCACATTGACCTGCCTCTGCTGTCCTGACTCCTCTGGATCCCTGTGGGCCTCAGCAGATCTGCAAGGCATCTGTGATGGCATTGCTGTGCTGCTGCAGGGCAAAAGGAGGAAAATCTTCACAAGATGTGTGCCCCAGAGATGGCTGGGGTGTGGTGAGGCCACCACCATGCTACCAGAGTGTCCTCTTAGTGTTAACGAGTTTAAGCACAGCTCTCTATTGAGGCGAGAAAGGGCTGTTGTCCTCAAAGGACAGCTGGGGCACAGTGAGAAGACAGGACCTGGAGAATCCAGTGGAGACTGGAGCACATGAAGAGAAGACAGGATCCCTTCAAGGTCCCACAGAGGGTGTCTGAAGAATGAGGGTGGATCCCAGCTCTGCTCAGCCAAGTATTTGAGCCTTGTGTCAGGCAGATCATTTTGGAAAAGGCCAGAGTTCCTCTGTTCCAGAGGCCAAGTTAGTGCCAAGTTGGAAGGGTTGCCTGGAAGGCTCTGCTGTGTCCATTCATGGTGACTTGTGCATGCTGGATTGTAGGGCACTGGGAGAAGTGCCACTTTCCACTATGCTTCCGACCAGAAAGAGCATCTGTTCTCATGGGCTCTGCTGCTTCTGCTGCTCTGCTTCATACCTCTGGGATACTTGGATGAACTCCCCAGAAACCTTCACGTTCTCGTCTCTGGGCTCGTTCTGGGTGGCCAGTAACTGTCTTTGCAAGATCCTTGCAGGACAGATCTTGGAGCGATCAGCCCTGATCAAACTTGGCTCTTGCCTGGGGCAGGATCATGTTCCCCTGCATACCACTGTGGATATGCCAGGCAAAGAATTCATCATCGTGTCTGATGACCTTGCCTTCAGGGCGAAGTGCCAAGAATGCCCATGTTTTCTCGGGGTGGGGTGCTGTCCACCACTGATGCCCAGCAAAGTGTGATGACAGGGATGAACGCATGCTGGGATTGCTGGGGCATTTGCTGGCGGGCTTGGTGGGGGAGGATCCCAGATGCCACCACCTTGTTATTTTGGGCAATTGACTGAGCTGCTGAGCTAGATCTTTCATGGCTTCAGCCAATTTTCTGCCCCTACAGAAACATTTCACAGACATTAATGCTTAGCCCATCTAGGTATCATGTTTCTGTGAGACCTTTACACATCCTGCTGAGCCCATTGCAGATGCTCTTACCCTTCCTTAAATCTGAGAGCTGAACCACTGTTAAAGATACTTGAGTATTTTGTGAGCCTCCACTGGCAGAGCAATGGCTGTCTTGCAGGTCAAAAGGTTTTCTGTCTGCTTACTGACTTCTTTTTACCAAGGCTAGTTGGATATCAGCTGCCTGTACAGATGCTGCTGAGGCAAGTGGGGAGTTACTGGGGTTTATTAGCAACCATCAGCTATTTAACCCTTGTTCTTTTTAGATTTTTTGGAGCCTCATAAGTCTAATATCACTCCAGTTTCCGTATGGGGAATCTGAAGCGTAGTGGGTTGCAGCAGATTGTCCCAAGCAAGTCTAACTATAAAAGTGAGTAAACTCCAAATTTCTTGTTACTCAGGCTGGGTCTTGATCAAAATATCCCTCTTTTTTTGGTATTGGAGCCTGCTTGCAAGGGACAGAGTGTGTTTGTGTGAAGAGAGGGGACATCCTGTCCAAAGGCAAAGGGAATTGGGCAAAGGCAGTTGCCTGTAGCACACCTTCTTTCTTCTCCCACAGCACCCTAAGTGAACAGAGAGTTTGTTGGAGCAGAAGGAGGTTATTCTCATGGGTGGACCAGCTACAGAGGGTAAAGAATATGTCTGCCTCAATTAAGGTGGTGTTTGCCATATATGCTGTGGCATCACCATGCCCCAGTGCAGGGTGGGACATGCAAGCTGAAATGTAGCCTCCAGTGATCACCTTGGAGCATTGCTTTCTGGCCTAGGTTGGATTTTGCCCTGTTTTGTGTGCAGGTGTGATTGCCAACACCTGCACAAAGCAAAGTTATGCTAACAGACCTGAAGAGCAGCATCTGGTACCTGTTTGGCCATGGCAGGGTGCAGGGCTAGGTGAAAGTGTAAGCAGCACCACTGAAGGTGAAAATAAAGCTGGCAGTTTAGACCATGGGTTTTGTATTAGGCTCCAGCACTGTGTCTCTTCCCTCCTGCCTCACTCCGTCATGCAGCCCCATGTTTCTAGTAATTGTCCATCTAGATCAATTTGCAGATTAAGACCTGCAGCCTGTGGGAAGCATAGGGGTGTGTCACAATACGGCATGTACAGCCTGGCCCTGCTTGGTGGTCCTGCCTGGAGCTCTGAGCTCTTCTCAAACTCTATTTGCATTGCAGGTAAACTGAGAAGGAGGGGGAGCATGTGTAAAAGGAAGGAGGAACACGAGTGTGTCTGCATTTTCTTGCCTCTTTGCAGGCTTATTGATGAAAGACAGCATAGTTGCATGTTCTTTTGGTATTCCAGGTTCACAGGGTCCCTCTTGGAGCCTTTAGATGAGGATCAGTGCCCCATATTGGTGGATGCTACACAGACAACTAACAAGGAGACCACCCCAGTCAAGCTTCCAGATTAGATACTAGATAAAAGGCCAAAGTGGGATAGCTCAGACTTGTGGGTAGTGTAGAGCTGGAAGGGAGAAGTGACAATGCAACGGAAGGGTGCAGTGGAAAATCAGGAATTACACCTTGCAACTAGTCTAACCAGGACCCTAGTGAGAAGGTTTCCAGGCATTGTGGGAGAAGCTTTGCAAATTTTTATGGGGAATTGGATGTTTTTTTGTTGTTTTATTTTTCCATGCGTATGAATAAGCACAGAGGTGTTTGGCAAAGAGCTAAGTCACAAACTCTGGTGCATTACCCCTCACTTAATAATCAATTAGAGGGTGCTGCAGGACACGACCGCTTCAGTTCATGGGAAAAGACAGTTAGAAATGGAGGAAGAGGGAGTTTATAGGAAATGAGAGTATTTCAGGGATCCCTGGGAAGTCCTTGCCTTGGCTGACCATTTCAGACCCTCTGTACTCTCCAGCCTGCCCTCTTGGCTGCAGCACTTGTGGCGCTGGCATAAGATCTCCCCTGCACGTGGAGTTTGGAAACTCACCTTCTTCTGGTGGGACAGGGCACGGCATTCATTGGGAACAGTAGGTGTGAGGGGGAAAAAATGCACCAAAGATGTCTGCCATGCGTTTGTAGGAGAAGGACTTCTGCACAGATTTAAGTTGAAAGCCACTTCGCCACCTGGTTGTGCAAGAATGTCTGTGGTGGAGGGAATGCGTGCAATGGACAGGAAGGGGGGCATACCTGCATGGGTGCATAAGGAAGTACATGCAGCGGCTCTTGTAATTGTTTTAATAAAAGAATATTTCCCTGAATTTCTTCTCTGGCACCTGAGGGCTCTTCCCAGGATGCCCCTTCTAAAGCTGCTGTTTGATTTCCAGGGCAGATGCAGTGTACACACACACACACACACACACACACACACACACAGAGCCCCATCCCGTTCATGCAAAACCACAATCCCATCAGCACATGGCTCCTTTCCCCTTTGCTGACAGGAAAGGGGGGGTGTGGGGGTTGAAATAATGACAGATCTGATTATAATTAATATTTTTTTAATGTCTGAAGAGTGAAAGTCCTGCTCAAGTCCCCCAGCCAAGCACAAGCCAAAGTACTAAATCCCTGTAGGGGTGTGTTTTATTACTGACGCTCTGCGTGTTGAGGCTGGTCGCGGGATCTGATGCTGTTTGTGTGGAATTTTTGTGGCTATTTTCTATTGTGCCAATGAAAAGCAGGATCCCATCTGTATAATAAAAAGGAAACTTGAAGGTTTCCACGCCTACATGAAGGTGAATGTTTGCAGCATTAGTATTTTAATTGTGTTTTACCTTTGCGTGACTTCCCTGTATGAGCCAATTGCAAATGATGGAGTGTATGTTACAGGGGACAGAAGATGATGGGATCCCAAACACCCCTTCCCCAAAAATTTTTGACTGGTTCTTGGTTGGGTTGGTCTGTAGCTGTGTGGTTTTACAGTCTCATAATGTTTCACTGGGTGGAGTTTGCTGGATTTGATTTGTCCCTGACTGGTCCTGTTTCAGAAGCAGGTCTCTGCCGGGAGGGTGGGGACTGGGGGACACTGATTGCTTCTTGATCCTCCCTTCACCAGCTGGGTGATCTTAGGCAGGTCCTTTCAGCTCCTCAGGCCTCAGTTTTGTTTGCTTGCCTGGTGTCACACAGCTGTTGCACAACCTCATCCTTTCTGCCCTCTTGGCAATGATGTGGACAAAAGCAACCTATAAAGCTGCTGTTCAGTTTGTAAGCTTCGGTGCTTGACCTTGACTCCCCAGCTTGTACTTGCAATACCTGCAATCCCCAAGTGGTCTGTCATTGAGGGGTGAGATGCTTCAGGCTTTGAACTTTGCATCCCAAAAAATGCATTCAGTTCTCTTTGACAGAGGTCTCAGAGGCTTTCTCTGAAATTTTATTACTGTTTTCACTGGGGTTTTTTGACCTTCCAAATACTCCTTTTTTCTCACCCCCAGAACATCACGCCCAGCACCTAAAGGACAAAGCTGTCTCAGGCACACAGGCTCTGAGCAGCGTAGGAGCTGCCGGGAGAGAGGAAGGGCAGCAGGATGGCTGTGACAGAGCACACGTGGCTTTCTGCCCTTAATTAGCCCATGTGGCCGTCACATTTGAAATGAAAGCATAGCGGGTCTCCAAAGAGTTCCCTTGTAGGTCTTGCTGGGACCACAGTATAACTTAATTTCCTGAAATGTCAAGTGGCTCATATTGGCTGTCTGCTCTATTGGTGTTTTTCTTATGAACACATTGTACTCCCATTTCCTGCAAAAAATTCCTATCAGTGCTTGATGACTGCTTAATAAGAGAAATCAGTAAGGACAGGGAAAGTTCGCATCCTGCAGATGAATATAATGGCTATCAGCTTTCTTCTGGGTTGCCAGAGGCTTTTTTTGGTTGTGGTTTGATTTATTTGTATTTTTATCCATCCAGCTGAGAACACTGATCTGAAGCTGTATCCTGCAAGTGCTGAGCACATCGGTGAGCTGTAGGAGGCCCTCAGCACCCATCAACTTCACGTGAGAAGGAAAGGGTAGAATTTCCTGAATGATAAAGGTATATCAAATTGGGAATAGTAGCAATGTTGAGGCTAAAGCTGTCACTTTCATGTTTTTATTACCTGTCTTGTGATAGACTCTGTTTTCTTGATTTTGCAAGAGAAAAGGGCTTGTATAATCGTAGTGAGGGTGTGAACTCTTATGAAGGTGACTGAAAGGCTCCCAGGCAAGTCTGAAGGATCCCAGATGGATTTGTTGTTATTTTTTAAGTCTTAGTTTCTAGGCAAGCCTTGCTAACATTTCTTAGGTATGATTTCTGAGCCCCATTGGCTGTTTTATTCAAGATGAGACTTTTATAATTTTTGTGTGAGCTAACACTCTTTTAGACCTGGAGATGCTAAGTCTACAAGGAACCTGGTGGAAAATAAAAAAAAAACAAAAAACTTTTCTTCATTATAGCTTTCATATGACTAATTCTAATGTTCCTCTGTCTAGAGCTTTCCTGCTTCAAAGTGCTGTGCAAGCTATTAGCTAACTGTACAGCTTAGGTATATAAAACTCCCTGCATCTGGAGGGCATTTGAACTCCTAAGCCCTTAGTACTCCTGATCAGCACCATGTCTCTGAGGAGTCATTCCTGGGACTACAGCATGGTGCTGAGCAGGGAGCCACAGAGAGCCACCCAATGTGAAATATTTGTCAGAGGCACTGACTGACATTTAGACTGTCTGACCATGGGCCTGAAAGTCAAACGTCATCTTGTTGTGGCTGTTTGCTTTCCAAATGTCTCTGGCAACCTGGGTCCTCTCCTCTCTCAGCTTCGCTTCCTGGTTCTCATCTCAGTTCCTCACAGGAGACATTGGGCTCCTAGGGTCTGAGGGAGGAAAGAACTAGCAAGTGGTTGCAGTTGAAAGCCTTGCCTGATTAAATGTCAGGAACATATTGAAGTTAATGCAAATTTTATGCCACTCCCTATATTTTAGAACCCAAGGGCCAATAAGAGAGAAACTGGTCAAGCAAAATTAAAAAAAACCAACAACCCATAATAAGCATTTTAATACTAAAATGATAGTCAGCCTTGGTCTGCAGCTGAGGAGTGCACCAGCCTTTTAGGAAGGAACAAAGCATGCTTTCTTATCACACCACAGGCTTAAGCGTGTTCCTTGGTTCAGCTCCTTCCCATCTCAGTACATTACGTATGCTGCATGCAGGGTAATCATCTTGTTACACAGAAATGTCTTGGTACCCTAAATATTGGAGTGTATTAAGACACTGGAGTAAATAAACCTTAGTGTAGGCTACTGCCTGTTGCAGAGAGCAGATTCATGAATTTTTTGTTGCTGTGTCCTCGCGTCATCTCTTTCTCTGGATGTGTGTATGCTGCCTCGCTGTAGAAAACTAATGCCTAATCGCATTCTGCACAAGGACATTTGAGATGATTTTAAAAATGTCTTATTTGCTTGCTTTTAAGGAGAGTAATTATAAGCAGGAGCTCATAGCATGGCAAAGCTTTGAAAGGTGCTGTGAAAGAAAAATATAATAGCCTTGTGGTTTTGGGTACCAGAAACCTGCAATTGTCCCACTGTTTGCAGTTGTCCTCTGGCCTGGAGGGCTTTTTTGACCCAAGGGGGAGACCCTGTTATGGGGCAAAGGATGTGGTGACTGCTGGCTTCATACCTAGCCTGTGTGAAGGCAGTAGAGTGTAAATCCATGCACTTCCTCACTAATAAGGCCATTACTTTGCATTAATTTTACCACTCTTGCCACCCGACTTTCTGTTATGACTTTAAGAAGGGTTACCTGACCTGAGGAAAGTGAGAATTTTTCACTTTACAGATAAATGGCCTTTTTGGGTGTCTAACCCCATTGGCATCCTCTACCTCCAGACTAGTTGGAAGTTGCTTTTGGGTGCTGCGGGGGGAGTAGCCACCTGGGGTCACTCAAGAGCGTTGCAAAAGGCTCCCTTGTCTCCTCGCCCCAAGGGGCCAAGATATTTAGACAGCTGCCTCATTGTGAATGGGACTCTCTGGCAAAAGAATTAAGCAAAGATTAAAATCAGTTTTAGCTGTTAAATGTGTGCTTTGCACAGCATTTAGAAACTAAAAGGCTAATTATCTTTGAACTTATGCACGTGGTTTTAGATGTGATCCACACAAGTTGCTATTTTTTCTGTTGTCTACAAGGAACTGAAAATGAGGATAAAAATGAGATGCTGGTGTTGGTAAGGCTACAGCTTTTTATGTAGGCTGGAAACGGTGTCCATCTGCAGGGAAGTAGGGTCCTACTGAATGAGAATTGGTTAAAAAAAATTATTTTAACATTTGTCATCTAGACTCTCCTATTTAATGGGTGTTCAAGCTCTTTAAGGAAATGCAAGTGTGCACGAAGGTAGGAAAATGAGACTGCTCTGAAAGAAAGCCAAGCTCATACCTTGAGGGAAAACTTACTCTGAATGTTAATGCTTGCTGGGTTCAGAGAGTGAAATCTGGGAGGTGAAGAGTGCTGCAAGACCTACATAGGTCAGTGCAGAGCAGATCAGACTGAGATGTAGAAAGTTCCACAGAAAAGTAAGGAATAATTTGGTGCTAAGTTGCAATAGAATAGAGAGAGGGGCTGCACACCCCTGTGCAGCCTGGATGTTTTGGAAAGCTGCATCAGGCTCAGGATACCAACGTCAGTAAAACATAGACAATGGGAGGAGGTAATGCGGTTAATATGATGTTGGTGCCATTTTAAAACCCTTTAGGGAAGCAAGTAAGCATTGCCAAATGGTGATCAAAAATTCTAGATCTTCTCATCCAACATGAGCCAAAACATGACACAAGACAAGCTTTTTTCAAGCTTTTTTAACCTTTATATTACCTGTAAATTATATTTCAAGCTTCTTTCTTAACCATAAAGCATACAATTATTACAGAAATGACACCAGGAATTAAAAGTGAAATTATCATACAGCCACTGAAGGAGGGCTGCTTGGAAGCCCTGGTGTCCAACCCATTTCTTGCATGACCTTATGCACAGTTGAAGATATCCATCTGCTTCCCTTAACCAGCTCTCCCTTTGCCCAGAACCCCAGTTCATGCAGTTGCTGGAGATTGAGTTTTCCAGCCTTCTGCTTTTCTCTGGACTCTGTGGTTTGTCCACGTCTTTCTTGAAGGGTGGGTCAGGCTAGAGGCAACCCACCAGTTGAGACTTTACCAATGTTGAGCAGGGGGAAGGACGCCTCTGCAGGTGTAGTATCTTGCACAGATTTTTACTGAATTAAACCTTCTCCTTCCCCATTTTTCCAGATCATCAACATCATTTTGATTTCTGATCCTCTGCTGTATATAATATCAGCTCTTCCTAGCTTTGGTGCCTGCAGAAGTAATATATATATTCTCAATTATTTAATTTGGTTTTATTAGTGAAACTGTTGAACGGAACTAATTTCCAGGTACAAGGCTGTCAGGAAGAATACCCAAGATTATGAGACTTATGAAATGGTTATCAAATGTACCAGTTACATACTTCAGGCAGCAGGACTTTTTCCCTCGCTAGGAGAGGACTAATAGCTGTTTTTCTCTTTTTCTTTCTGTGTTTCATGGTTCTTTGTGTTACAAAGTGCCTAATGGAAAGTGATAGATAGTGACTAAAGAGCTATCTTGGGTCCAGACCTTCTGATCTCAGCTTAGAGTCACAGCCTGACCTTTCATGAATCTCTGCAGCTTGTCATACCTCTGTTTTGTCACATGTAAGGTAGGGATGAATAAAGTTACGTCTTTAAGCGGTGGTGAAGGTTTCTGCATTGAGGTCAGAACCAATGCTATGAAAAGGCCAGATCCAAGAAAAAGTGAACGAGAACTTTTTACTTTCATTTCAGGGGTGTTGGGCCAGGCCTGAATTATAGGACAATAAGACTTTATGACTTCTGAAGTGTAAGGTATGGATTACGTATTTGAGAAACCCATTAAGGGTAGTAACATGCCTTAACAAAAGAACTCAAGCAGCTTTCATTTGAAGATATCAAGGAAAAAACCAATTTCTCTAGTGATTTAACAATGCAAATAGGTTCTGAAGTGATGATGGGAAGATGAATGTGCTACTGTGAGTGGAGCTGAGTGGCAGCAAGGCATTGGTGCAGCAGGGTTCACAAAAGGCAGCCTTTGAATGACAAGCACCAGCTTGGGCAAGAGGATTTCACTGGGAGCCAGCCAGGAGAGGTTAGAGCTCTGCACAGTACACGTTCCTGATGACTCCACTGCTCTGTCCTTATTTCCATGGCTCTGCTGGTTACCTACCACCTCAGAGAGGTGCTGCAGGCACTTTCTAGTGGGCTTATGTCATTGGTCAGAGATCTCTGTGTATGTAAAATTTGGGAGAGATCTGTACCGTCCCTGCACAACTGATGTTTGTAGATGATGGGTGAGGCAGTGATGTCCCAGACAGCTACAGTGCCTTGGGCTATGATCTCATAAGTTAAGTAGGGTTGGGCCTGTTTGTTTTTGGATGGGGCCTTAGAAGGAAAAGTTGATTGCTACAGTCAATTTGACTTGGTAATTCAGAAGGTGGTGCTCTTCCCCTTAGGTAGCACAGGCTGACATGCCAGAATGCCTAGGCTTACCACAACTCCTAACCTTTTGGAAAAAATGTAAAACCAACATCCTCACCTCTCAAGAGTGAACATCACGGGACTCTTGCTATTACCCCCGAGTCCCAACCAAATTCCATCTCAAGGCAACCGCACCCTGCAGATGGAGATCCACCCTGCCCTTTCAGGAGGATGCAGTAAACTTTGCTTTCACTGCTAGGTCACGTTGTACCTCCAGCTGAACTGCCGCAGAGCTTAGTACGGACAGCAGCAGTATTACTCAGACAGGTGCCAAATGCCCTTTCAATTAACTTGTGCAAGTGTCCTCACTGGAAAGTGACTGTTTAAATGGGAGGTGTTTTCCCACCAGTAGGGATTTTGGAAACCTTGGTGGGACCTGGTTTGGGCAATAGCCTCCTTGTGCTGAACACTGTGTAGCAGCTGGAGCCTCCTCCTGCTTTGCCTTTGGCTCTTCCTACTGCAACGCATTGCCAGGGTCTCACAGCACAGGCATGCTTTGCTGCCCACTGCCATCTTAGAGGGACAAAAACATTTGCTTAGCTGTTTTGTACACTTCTTCATATGCCAGTGTGGCTACTTGGGCCAAATTTTGGAGTGATGTAAGTTATTTAGCAGTATGTAGGTGTAAAGTGCAGCAATTTTCTGTACTGAGTGGGTGGCAAGGTAGGGTTGCAGCAGCAAAAGCAGCCAAGAGGATGGCATTAGATAAAATACTCTCTGTGTGAAGGGCTGCTGGGAAGTGAGTGCTGGTTGCTCTGGCCATGTCTAAAGGCAGATTTGCTCTGTATTTGTTTATTTTCTAAGCTGTGAAAGAGCTTGTGTGCATTCTTCTCTTTTGGTTTAGCTTAAAACTTTCCTAATCCTGTTAGCAGAAATAAACCTCCTTGCACCCCAAGTAAGTGCCTGCACGGGAGTTTGCAGCAGCTGAATTAAATCTGTGTGAAATCATGCAGGGTGCCCTTGTGTGGGTAAAGACAACCTCATATTGACACCTTCCTTTCAGTGTTCTCGTCTTTCCCTAGCATGCTGCTCTTGCTTTCACCTCTTGGAAGAGGAACAGCAGCAGCCTCCTGGCAGGGAGGTCATGTCATGACTTATTATTCTCAGTTCCCACAGGAAAATAAGCAAAACCCTCTGCCCTCACCACCATCACAGTGATTGTGCAGCAAAAGGGCTGAGCGAACTGAAACTAGGCTCTCCATTTAGGGTCCTTCTAACCAAGAATGGCTGACTAAAAGGAAGGCTGTGTGCCAGCAGGACCAAGTCCCTGCCCTAGTGGCATGCAGAAGGGGGGACTGCTCCCAGCAGCAGCCCCAGCTGATCTGCGCTGTCCTGGCAGAGCACAGTGGGAGAGGCAGGCAGCTGGGCTTAGCTCTGGCTTTTGCATATTCTCTACCATGCGTGTCCTGTCTTGACAGTATTTATGCAAATTTTTAAGTAGGGGAAAAAGCTGTCACGTAAAACCAAAAATTCGTCTGAAGGCCAAATATGTAGGTTGGTTGGCTTCTCTGTTTTCTTCTTCTTTTTTTTTTCAATTAACAAATAAAGTAACCTATAAAATGATGATCTAGTTTAATATCCTCATTATATGTTCCAGGCAGTATCTGAGTCATGACATCTGCTCTGTGCTTTGTACCCCTGCGGGGGATGTAAAAGTTCAATTTTTGGAATATTTCTTGGTCCACTCTAGTCAGGTACATCAGGTGAGAGTGCCTAGGTACAGGGCTGCAGGTAGTATGAGTGAATTCTCTCCAGACAAAATTGCTTTCAGAACAAGACCCACAGGTCACTCTTTCAGGTAATTGATTCAGTGGTCCTGTCCTTGCAGTCCCTGTCATCGTTCTGAATGGAAACACACCCAAAGTCCAAAGAAGTTCCCAATGGATTGTCTTGTCCTTATTTTTATTTTTGGATTGTGGAGCTCCACTCAATTTAATTCCTAGCTAGTGCTGAGATCCATTACCTTTAATTGCCATCGAAAAATATTTATAAAGAGCTACAAAAAGAGTTGCTGGAGAAAGCCCCTTCTCCAGCTGGGACTGGCAAAGCTGCTGCACGTTCTCATGACCTGAGCAGCCAATTCACATCCAAGTGGACATTTCTCATGCAGGTAGGGGTCTTCTGGCTGGCCTGGGCCAGTTCAACTGGGTATTTTTTCAGACATAATTAGCAAGATGCTTGCTGGTTAATGCAAGCATCTGGTTGATGCAGATTCCCATTTGTTAAAAGCCAGAGTAAACCAGAATTGCCTCTTGGGATCAGCATACCACAACAGTCCAGAGATCATAATTACAAAGATTCTTCTTCCTGAGGACTCAAGGTCACAGCTGAGGTACAGCAATCTGATAATTTATTGCTGATCAGCTCACAGCCCCTGTTATAAGCCAAGGTCCAAATCTACCTTTCACGTAAGTAAGAGCATTTATATGGAGGGTTACCACTGTTCATCTAATGCAGAAGTGCCTTCCTCTGTGGGACAGTACTTGTGAGCCTTTTCCACCATTACAGGATCATGGAAAACAAGGCTGAATGAACATTATCTTCACTTTAGAGCACTTTGTGCTTCCACAATAGGAAGGGTCTGGAAAAAGGGGCTCTCCTTTGGGCTACAGACCCCCACCTGCTATATCTCCATCCCCCTCACACTGCTGTGAGCTCCAGGGACTTGGCAGGTCTCAGCAACTCTTCCACTAGAATTGCAGTTTTTTCCTTGGGCTGTGTCTAAATTTGCTTGGCATGGAGGGAAGGGATGATGTTACCACCACTCTAGGGAATGCAGTAGCATACAATAATTGCTTTTCAGATATGCTATTCAGATACACTTGAAAATCTCTATTCTTTCTTTCCTTTAAAATGCATAGCTCTAGTTAATGTATTTAGAGACTGTGGGTCTCTGGCTCTCTAATGGTTTGCCTGCTCAGAGGGATGTCAGCCTGCAGTAAATATACGCTGTTGGACATCTTAGCCCCCCAGCCCTTTTTTTTTTTTTTTTTGTCTGGTGTTGGGCTGAACCAGCTAGACCCCACCAAGAGAAGACCTGCAGAAGTGTTCTCTGCAGGCAGTGCAGCACTGTGCCTGGTTTGGCTTCCCTCTGCCCCTCGCTGTCCTTCCATGCTATCTCAGACCTTGTGATCTTGGCCGTACCCTGCCACCACCAGCCCTTTCTGCAGGGCATGCAACACAGCCCTTGAGCATCATGCTGTAAAAACATTGCCTTCCTGCGATGCAACACAACTCTCAAATTATTTTAGGCAGCTACTATTTCTTATGGCCACAAGGCCAAGTGCCATGGCTTATGGGCATGGCCAGTCTGCTCTAGAGCCAAGCTAGCCCTGGGTGGTGTTGGCACGAGATACGCTGTACTACCTGTCCTGGGAGGGTGGGAATCACTCCCTAGGATGGATGCCATTAGTGATATAGATGTAACCTTTAGCTACTAACTAATGAAATTACTTTTCCCAGTGCAGGGGTATAGCTGCATCCTATTATCATTAGAAATAGCAGGTTCTGCTGACTTAGATGAGGCTGTTATAACATTATCTGAGATCTTGCTTTTAAAATTTTCTTTCCTGAAAGTTGACAGCCAGAATTTCTTTTTTGTTTAAAGACTAAAAATCTTCCTTTCCCTGATTCTCCTCCTTCCTCCCCAGACCATACATGCACAAAATACTTTCCTAAAGCATTTATTAGCACCGAGGACATGAAATACTGTACAGAGTCCTTGGGGAAACCTACAATTAGTGGGATGAAAATACCTTCCGTAAATGATTGAGCTCCTGAAACAGTGTGAGTAATTAAAATGCTATACAGGACAGAGTTGAAAATCCTTACAGGATTATCGGCGAGACATTGTTTAAAAGTTGTCCTTGGGCTGGACTGTAGTAGCAACATTATGTTGTAATGCAGTAATGCAGGCATTGCTTGGAATTCCTGCTGGGAGTGGGAGGTGGCAGATAGCATGTGCAGTACCTGGTTAGTCTCATGTTTTCTTCCATTTTTAGCCTAACTGTTCCAGCTGAGAGGAGGTCTTCAGAGCATATTTATTTCATCCCAGGACAACTACAGATGGATTGATTGAGTGTAATGTTGTGGGGGATTTATTTTATTTTATTTTTTTTAATCCAGTCAGTAATGATGCTGGGTTGGGAGTACAGAGCCAGGGAAGGGACATCTTTGAAAGGTATTCTCAGCACATCTACTTGTGTGGTGGTCTTACCTAGCATATGTGTGCATCTAATCTTAGCCACAGATAGGCACCAAGGAAAAAGTTTAACACCTAGTTCCAATTTCCAAAGGTGTTTTGGTTCCTGAAGATCCATACAGAGCTTTCACGGGCCCTCAGCTTGTTGGGTACTCGAATTGCTGTGACTTTGATGGGACTGAATTGTCTAACTTTATCAAAAGCCTTTGAAATTCCCACTAGGGGTCCATCTGCCGTGCACCTAAACGCTTTACGAAATATGATCTGGGTCGATAGAGAGATTTTTTGTTTGTTTTTCTGCCTGTTAGGAAAGCCTTCCTGGAGGTGTACTTCTCAGCATGGCAAGTCCCGTGCAGCTCCATTGTGGAGCACGCACAGAAACAACTTGAGAAATGGCGGAGGCTGCAAGATATTTATAAATTATCATAATTATTTGGACAGGATTGAAAAGGACAGTGACATATTATGCAAGTGACCAGTGGTTAATTTACTTTTAGGAAGATGTTTAAAACTCCACATTGTTTTAGGCTCATGAGTGAAAATTTATTATGATAAATTTGTTGGAAAGTAAGGTCACAATTTGGTTTCCTGGGTGAAAAGTGAGGCCAGACATATACATAAATAAATTTACAAGCACAGTTAGCAGACGTCTGCATCCTATCTGATATGGGGTGGCATTACTGAGCTGATGGGTGTGGGTTAGAGGTGGATGTGAAAGGGGACGTGCTTTGCACACAGTAGGCCTGGAAA
This sequence comes from Phalacrocorax aristotelis, assembly GCF_949628215.1. Taxonomy (NCBI): domain Eukaryota; kingdom Metazoa; phylum Chordata; class Aves; order Suliformes; family Phalacrocoracidae; genus Phalacrocorax; species Phalacrocorax aristotelis. The sequence goes on along the minus strand of NC_134282.1, from coordinate 17,070,389 downwards.
GAATTTAAGAACTTTGTAGGGAAGACAGGAATGAGAGAAAGAGAAGAAGAAAGGAAATTTTCCTTAGCTGAGTGAAGGTGATGGAATTGGAGGGAGCCAATTTGAAGGCATGTGTGAGTGGGCCAGACCTGAGCCATGCACAGGGGCAGGTGGGAGCTGACTTGGGTATGAAATGGGTTAATCAAGGACACATGGTAAGAAGATAGGAAAGGGAGGGCAGCTGAAGGCTGGGAATCTTGTCCAGCATGACAAGAGAGCTGTGAGATGGCAGGCAGGCTTTTCTTTTTTCAGACGCAGTTGCTCTCTCTCTTATCTTTCTGCAGGGAAGCTTTCCAAAAGCATGAATAGTACCTTATTAGGTAAATGGTAAAGCCCTCCTTTTCATCCTGCTTTAATTCATGCTTCCTCTGCTTTGGTGGCTGCCTTGTACATAGTGCTGTTAAAAGTGCAATTATCATTCTTCCTGGTTGCACGGTATTAAGGGCGTATCCTCTCGCAGCATCTCCTGGAGGCTTATTACTCAAGAGAGAGGAGTTGTGCACTAGAAGCCAAATTAAACTGAGCAGAGAGGAGGCTGTTTCCACCGCAGGGATGGAACAGATAGTTCTGCTGAAGACCAAGTCAGGAGAATATGTAGCTGGAAGCCTGTGATGTAGGGAATATGTGCCATGGAGCCAGGAGACACAGCCCTGGGGCTCTTTGTGGCTTAGCCTGACTCCCTCTCTTTTGTCCACTGCTGTAGGGATGCAGGTTGGTAAGCATCCCCTGCCTGATAGTGGCATATTTGCCCGCACAGGCTTCAAGGCTAGGAGCTGTAACTGTGACAGATTCCTCTAATCTTCTGCAGGATCCTGAGTGTTTCTTCTTACAGAGCTATCTAGACCTAGCTTGAAGATCCCAAGTGATGGAGAATACAACATATCCCCAAAAGAACCACCTTGTCCTTTTCTCTTTTAAAAAGTATCTCTTTTCTCAGCATGAATTAGTCTAGTTTTTAGTTGTTTCTTACTATTTCATCACCACCATTTTCCCTCTGCTTGTTGGAAAAACTCCTTCTGCACCACTCACTGGTCAGCTTTGAGGGGTGACTGGAGTTGCCATCTTAATTTGCCAGGATTGCAGATGTCTCTGAAGCTCCTCAGCTTTCCGAGCACCAGGCAACAAACAGTTAAGGCAGCTGAGCCGCAGGCCTCAGAAAGTTTTGCTAGGGAGCCAGGTGAGCAAAGAACAGATAAAGGCAGCACCTGCCTATGGGTTTGGAACAGCCTGGGGCCATGGATAGAATGTAAATACACTCTGAAAATCTTATTGTCTGACTCTGTGCCAGCGTCTTCTGGGCTCTTGTCATGGAAAATATTTCGGCTGAGGTCATTCAGTCAGCAAAAAACTAGCTTTTAATACCCTCTGAGGTGCCAACTTACTTCTTTCTTTGTGTCGATAAATAAACAAAGCAGGGTAGCATTTCTTGTTGCCAGGATGATCTTTGTTTTTTTAGGAAGGGTTTAAAGGTTGTTGATATTTTTTTTCCCCTTCTCTTTCCTCCTCTTTAAATGTAAAGACTTCATGTTTCTGCTCCCTTTCTCTGTGTTTGCTCCTTCTGGCTCACAGTGCACACGCCCAGCCTTTAGAGTGAAAACTAATGTCTGCTTCTTGTAAATCTCTGCCGGCTGCCCCAGGCTATGTTTTTAATTCCTTTATTCGGCTTTGAGATGAGTAGGAGAAAGGTGCAGCTTTTTGAGATGATGGAAGTTGCCGTTTCCCTTCTTCAGTCAATTAGGTGCTTTGGTTGTTTTCGGCTAATTCTCAAAACTTTCCATTGATAATAGCTCTGAAGGGGTGAAAAAAAAGTGTTGAGGGGAGCTGAGGGATCTGGGAGGGAGAAGAAAGTGGGCTGGTAACTGGATTATCTACCAGTAGAATGACTGATTTGCTGCGTGTGCCTCTGGGAGAGAGAAACAGCCTGACTTCAGAGCTGCATTCAGAGCAGCTGAGCTTCTGGTCAGTCAAATTTATGGCTTTTGATTATATTTATGCATTTCTTAAGCATGATATGAGACATGGTGGTCCTGTCAATGTTCTTGGGGAAACTATTGCTTTATCTCCCAAATACTTGCAATAGGAAATGTGTTCAAAGTTTGCACAGAGCTTTCCTTAACCATGTGTCTTTCAGCCCTCTCCCTGCATTCTTCAGCTCAAGGCTCTGCCACCACTGCTTATTTGGGTAAGTCATGGGTGCGCAGGCACTACTGGGTGAGGAGGAACTGTTTGTCCAGGGGTGATCCCTACATATTGAAAGCCTTCACTTATCTCTAAAGCCTTCACTTATCTCTTTTTTTTGGCCAACAGTCTCTCCCTGGCTCCTCTGGGCCTTGCTTACTGGCGTGTTATACCCAAGCACCTCTTGGATGGTGACAACCTCATGTAGATGTTGTGGAATGCACCACGGAGTCCTGCAAAGTGAAACAATGGTGTTCCCTTTCTTCCACTGTGCTTCAGCAATGATGAGAGAGCAAAGGACAGGCTTTGCCTTCTGAAACATAAGCTCTCTCTGCTTTCAGGCAGGGAAGGAATGAGATCAGTCCTTCCACATCAGCACTTTTCTTTATCTGGTTGTTTTCTGCCCTAAGTCTGTCAGGGTCTGTGGCTTGCCTGGAAATGAGTCTGCAGACCTTGGGGCTGGGAATCATCTCACCTGATTTTAGTTATCTAAAACTTAGACATAAAGTCTAAGATTGTCATCTAGGTTCTCTCTTTAGTCGGTGAGGAGTGATAAACAGCCCATGCCATTCATCTTACCTATTCTAGACATCTGCCTTAGACTGGGATGATTCATGCTTTGGAAGCTCCTGCGCTCTCCACAAACTATTGGGGAGGTGTAGGTGAGCATTCAGATCTGCACCCCTAACTCTCACAGGGCTCTTAATCAAAGAAATCCAGCAGCTATCTTCTCTTTACCATTTAACATGGATGTTGCCTATGTGCAGGGTAGAATTACACTGTCCCTTGTTTTAAGAGGTGTGATCTGTGCCCATCTGTCTGTTGAGATGAATTTGTGCTGATTTTGATGGAAATGGTGTTCTGCCTACAATGGCCCTGAGGAACAGAGAAGGTTTTTAAAGTGAGAAGGTGATAAGTACTTTGTCAAAAGTTGTCGTTCTGCTATTAATATTTCAATCAGTCAGGTGGATTTTAAGGCCAAAATTTCAGAGCTGATGAAAGAATATGGAGGCCTGGTTTCCATCAAAATTAAAGATCACATCTTAACTGCTTTATATTTACCCTTGTGTTAATCTGTGATGCGATTGCTTATCCCTGTGTATATCTTTGAAGGAGAAAGACCGCAGGCATTCTCTACCCCACACAAGATACAGACCTCAAAATATAGAGGGAAGAATAGTTTGGAGCTGGGCTAATCTTCTTTGGTTTCTGCAGGGAGCACAATGGTGGCAAATTTTTGTGGCAGGGGTCCCTACTCTTGAACTGAAGACAGGAACTAGGCTGACAAGACAATAACAGTGTGTTGGCTCAACTGGCAAACACATATCCCTTTTGGACAGACTCAAAATGTTACACTGAGAAGCAGTTAATACACCGTTGTGTAAGGTTTCTAATGGACTAGAGCCAGAATGCTCCATTAACCACACACATATAAAATATTCATTGAGCTTTGGTTTTGTTGCCAAGCTGGAGAAAGGGGGAGAAGCTTTATGTATAGAGATAATACTGTCAGTATTGAGGGCTGAAGGGACGAGTTGGTGATGTGTTCTGAAATCTTTTATTCTTTTAAGAGGAGAAGGGTTTCTTATCTTTGGCAGGAGGCTAAGGGGTGCAAAGAGGATTAAATGCAAGCCTTACTGGGTTTTGCATTTCATGTTTAATTGTCCAAAGGGTGAAGGTAACTCCTGTCTCTGTGCCAAACTCCCTGATCTGCTCTATAGCATGTGGTGTCTGCAAATTAAACCCAGGGTCAGTCTTTAGAAAATAAAATAATTTTGAAAACCACAATTGCCAAAAGATTGGCTTCTAAATGGAAGAAAACTTTCCTAAACATAAGCAAGTGAGGACTATGGTGATAGGAAGTATAAGAACCAGAATTTCTCCGCGGAAAACACATGTTCACCTGTTTTTGTGCTGGTTTTAAATGTGCAGTAAAAGAAGCTTTCTGTTTTCTGGCTGCTGAATGTACAATGAACATTTAGAAGAGATTTGGATGGGAGAATTGGCTTGATTTGCTGTTGGTGATTGAGTTTAGAAGACAATAAGGCAAATCATAAAATTGTGTTTCAGTCTGAATGAGTAAACGTGTGCAAAAGATGCTGTTCATGTGACCCCTTTCTCTTGCTGGAGGGCTATTTTGTGTATCCACTTAAGCGCGACACATGGAGAAAGGACAACCATCCCACTGGGTAGGGAGAGGCAGGCTGTGATGCTGCATGGAATTGATAGCTGGGATTATGAGGCCAGAAAGGAGCATGTGGTAGTTTGCCTAAGGTCTGGAGGCTTTGTATCATGTGGTGTCAGGACAGCCTTTGAGAATATACTGGAAAGGAGCTAGTAACCTTCCTTGTTGTCAAGAAAATATAAGGGAGAGCTCCACGAGATGAAATGTAACATTTTGGTAGGAAAGGATGGTAAAGACAAGGATCTCCATTACAGCATTCAAGAAATGCTTGTCACAGACAAGCAGAGATGCAATGTGTGTTTAAGGAAGTGGTGTGGGAAGAAAGGATTATTCAGACTTCTTAGAAACAGGAGATACACTAAGAATGAATGGGAGGGATGGTGTCTTCTGAAATGGGGCAACCAGGCTAGCGGCACTGGGAATGAGAACAAATACTAGGGGAGTCCTTAAAATAATTTGAGATTAAAAGCTCTGTGCCCTCACTGAAAGGTAAGACAGCCACCACTGAAGGTCAGGTTGTGAATAAAGTAGAGCAGTCTAAGCAAATACAGAGTTAAGGCATGCACAGATAGGCAGCTGGACCAAGACTAAAAGTATCTGCGTTTTTCTATAAATATTAAATGTACCTAAAATGAGGATGGGTGAATTGTAATGTACTGGCCTCTCAGAAATCTTACGGAGTACAAAGCTGTACTATCAGGATACTTATTATGTAGAAATGACAAGAATAGATTTTGCCGTTGGAGGAGTGACTCACAGTCTGTTGGAAATCAGAGATAATTCAGTTATCTGTATCATAATTTACCACCCACTCTCTATGGATTGAAAGTTTCTATGCCAAATTAAAAAAAAAAAAACATTATAATAAGCTCACTCTGTTAAACAGCTGACCATGGCAGTGACAATATCCATGAAATACTAGAAAGATCCGGAGCAATGGAAAAATACTATACAAGAAAAAAGACTGGAGGACGTCTGTCCTAGTTAGGACATAAAGAGCAAATTTTAGTCAACATTTTAAAACAGACCAATAAAGGGGAAAGATGCTCTTGACTTAGACCATTTAAACTATAGCTATTGCACTGAAGAGTTGCTTGGCAGTAGCGACCATTACATGGTCAAATTCAATACTTTTGTAGGAATAACAACATCAAGAAAACCCCAAAGATCATGACAGGTAAATAAGCTAAGAGTGCAAGTAGCATCCCTGTAAGTTGGAGAAAACATACCTCACCAGTTACTGAAATAAACCTAACCCAAAAAAAGTTACTATGGTTAAACAGTGGAGTAAGGGGGACCATTAGAAATAAAAAGTAGTCCTTTAAAAAGTGGAAATCATGCCAAAACAAAGAAAACATGGAGGAATATAATTTCTTACAAGTCAAATGAAGAACTACAACAGCACAAACTAAAAGAGTTTGAGGAGTGAATCACAAAAGACATGAAAACTAGTAAAAAAAAGCTCTTCCAAATAAAACAGGAGCCGGCAGTCTGGCTGCAAATGGTGGGCTCAGCAAATGACGAAGGTGTGAAAGGAGCAATCGAGGTCAGTAATATCACTGTATAGCAGATAGTAGAAGGCAATGGCTGCATAGCAAATAGGAAACCACCCAAGGTTTGAGCGCAAGGAATGGCTTCTAATTGAATTGTTAATGGGACAGACTTTAAAACAGATCAATGAATCGAACAATAACAAATCACCAGGACAAATGATATTCACTCAAATGTTCTAAATTACCCTGCTATGAAACTTTTGGGTTCAGTCAGCCTTGATCCCAGAGGAGGTAAAAAATGTGACACCAATCTTAAAAAGTGTTCCAGCAGGGATAAAAAAACTATAGACTACTCAAGTCTGTCTTCTGTACCAGGAAAAATTGAAAGGAAATTATAACAGATTTAGTGGCAGCATACCTAAATACGATATATTGTGGATGTGATAACATTGTCTTTGTAAATTAAAGGCATGCATAGCAAACCCTGGAGTTTTTTAAGGAATGAATAAGCACCTGGAGAAGCATGTGATATTTAATATAGCGTACCTGGGGTTTTGAATGGATTTTGAAAAGGTCTCACCAGGGTATGAAGAAAAGGGTAGCTATAATTAGCCAATTTTCACAATAGAAAATATTCATGTTCCTTATAGTGATCCTTTTGGGGGGCAGTCCTTGTAGTGTTTCTGGGGCGGGGGGCTTGCGTTCTTCAACAGTCTTACCTGGAAAAAAAGAATTAATAGGGAGGGGAGGGAGTTGATTCATGCAAAAAAATCACTATGACATTGGTAACTAAAGCTTTTTGGTCCTTTGCAGGAGGATCTTGAGAGACTCAGCAGTACAGTGGCAGGCAAAAGTCAATGTCAATATACATAAACAATACAGGGGAAAATAATCTTGGCCATTCATGCCTCTAGGTAGCTATGTTTCCTATGGTTTTTGTATTCAGGAAAATTATTAATAAGGTCATTGTTTCTGATTTTCCCAAAACATCATACCAGTACTAGAAGTCCTATGAATGGCAAAGACATTTTTTGAGTTATTTGGAAAAATTGAGAACAAAACAAACAGCTTATGCCACTGCACTACATACAGGAGAGAGAGGGAGAGATGGTGATTTTCCTATAGTGTTCCTGCATCTTGGCTGCTGCATGCAGAAATTCTCACTCAATTTCAAAAAAAATGTATAGAAGTAGAAAAGATATAGAGAAGAGCGGTAAGAACAGCTGGAGGTGTGAAATGTCTCTTTTTTAATGGAGAAGTCTAAATAATGTAGTGGTCCTCGGCTCAGAAAACTGAACAAGCATTTGACAGAGGCTCATAAAATTGTGAGTCATATGGAAGGGGTGAATGGGAATGAATTATTCCCTCCTCCTTATAGCACAAGAACTAGGGGTGCTAAAGAAACTAAAAGGATAGTAGCATAGAATAAAAGGAGTACTTTGTTGTTGTTATATTGTGGAAGTGATGATGAATACTGGGAACGGCAAAATGAAATAAATTTAAGATAGGATCAGCCAAAATCCTGTAGGATCCAATCATCTAGAGGCTACTAAACAATGCCCTGTGTGGGCTTGGAGGTTGGCTTAAGGCCCTAAGCTATTGAAGGCCAGAAACTAGAAGTCTGTGACCATTCTGTTCATGGCCTGCATCTTGTCTCTATTAAGTATCTGCTTTGGGACAGTGTTGCTGGTAAACTGCTAGGCTAGATAAAGCTTGACTTTACCTACACCACCATTTTTTTATCCCTTTTCTGCTAAGGTTGAACCTGCTTAACTCCAAATTTTGTCTCCTGCTTTGTGACACGTCACAGTTCTCCCTGAAGTATTCCTTTTCCTTCCTCTAGGTTTGTGTGAGCTTTTGGCCCAAATGCAAGTACTCAGCTTTTCCTGCTTGATGTGCAAGTTTCTGCATCCTGAGCCTATGATTCGCTTTTCATGTGTGGAGATCAGCACTGTGTGTTTTCTTTTAAAAATGACAAAATTTCAGCCAGATTCACAAAATCTGTTGATTTATAAGCCCTGACTTAGCAATGCATGTAAACACAGGACTAACTTTAAGCATATGCTTAAGTTTTGTGGATCTCAAGCACATGTTTAAATGATTTGCCAGATAAAAATAGAAGCATGATTTAACAGTAGGCCTGACTTTCCATTGTGCTATTTTAGTTTTATGCTGATTTAACTCCAGCTAACTCAGCCAGGATACAGGACTTAGTTTGGAGAAGACAGCTTTGGTATGAAAACAAGCTATTCCAAACCCTAGAGCTGGAAGAAGTTCTCTAGAATTGAAAATTTACAAGAAAAGGTGTGATGGCAGAATTTTAGGCTGCTTCTTCTGGATTTATGGTGTGAGTTTGAGTTTCATGCAGGAATTGCACAACACCCAGATACAAGTCGGTGTCTGGCCATGCTGACAATGTTAAAAGCATCCAGATGTGAATGTTTTTGGCTATGGTAACTTCTGTGCTTTAAGTGTGCTAGCCCAATTTTCTTGGTAGAACATTTGGACTCTGGTGAGAATTTTTTTTTCAGCATCATTTAAAATGTTGAGAGTAGTGATTTGCCTATAGTAAAATCTATAAGTCTGCCCCTTGAAAGCTAATTACTGTCCATTTCATCTGGATATCCCTAAAATATCAGCAGATACTGGGATAGAGAAAGAAAAAGTACTGACCCTGTTTTGAACTGAATTGAAAATCAAAGAACTTAAGAGGTGTTTGAGAGAGAAATAGCAAAATGTTGTAGATATTATGCTAGAAAGATGAGATGCTGCACCCCAGGTTTGATAGCAGTTCAGAAGCATGTGAGTGAGACAGGAGACTGGTTTCTTTGATTTCTAATGTTGAATGCTCTTAAATCATAGAATCACTGGCCTGATTTTGCTTGTAGTACAGTTCACCCAGCAGTTTGAAAAGGAGACATCAAACAGACTCTTCATAGAATAATCTGTATTTGTACTGATTGCTTTCAGCTGCACTTGAAGAGCTGCCCTAGAATTTGAAAGGCTGATGACTTGAAATGGTTGAGAACTCTTAGTTTTGAGTCATCTTGCTCAATGTATTTCTTCGTTCTGAACTGATTATTTAGTAGGAGAAAGGAGAAGGCATGAGAGATCCTTTGAATTGTTTGAAGGAATGATTGGTCCTGCTCCATTAATACCCTTGGTCTACAGGTGTCCCATGTGAGACCTTCACTGAACACCAGGCAAAAGAATTCTAGTGGAAGTTTCAGTGCACTCTGGCAGGTAAGAGAAATGATGAATCAGAACAGCAGGTGAAACCCATAGGTACCTAAAGGATAATGGTCCTGTCTTAATTCTGAGTTGCTGAACCGCCTCATGTAAAACATCTTGTGTTTCATGACAGAAAGGCCAACTGAGACAGATTTCTTGTACACCTTGCAGTCATATGACAGTGATCAAAAGTTATGTCAAAAAAAGAGAAGAATTGACAGGGAACACAGGGTAATATTCGAAATGCTATGCAAGTGGCTGTTTTTTTGGAAATTTTTGCCTCTAACTCTAATGTAGTCTGCAAAGGTCACTGATGACTAACTCATGTATTCCTCTAAAATAAAAATAGATATGTGATGTTATAGAGGAATTGAAGGAGTTTCTATGCCTTTGAGTTGCTTGCATGGCTTATCCACTCACATATGTACCGAAGTTTTTCAGGACTGTAAAATCAGTTTTCTTTTTGGGCTGGGGAAATGAAAACTAATGCCAGATTGTGTAGGCAGCTCTGGGCTGATGTCAGTGAAACACCAAAACTCATCAATATCTGCAGATATTTTCTTGACAGCAGTAGAAAAGAACATGGCTAAAGCCCCAGGGTGCTGGGATAAAAAATTTTGCCAGCCTGTATGGGAAGGGAGGTAGATCCCAGGATGTTTTGGGTCCAGAGACAGGAAGAGCTACCTGCATGGAGATGTGTGGAAGCTTTATTTTTCCATTCTGACATAAGAATGCTGAAATAGCATATTTCACTTAATAAAGCCAGTCTAGTTTTGAAATAGGTGTCTAGTATCTTCTGCAAATATGATTGCAGCAGATGGTTGCATTGCTTCCCAGACCCCATCAGAAATATGAATTTTTCTTAAAACACTGAGGGAAATGTTACGAAGAAGCACTTCAGACTCTGCGTACCAGCGTGAAATGGGTGGAGAGACACAGCAGCTAAAAGCAAAGGTGTAGGTCTTGCCTTTAATGGGTACCTTGCCTGGATATACTACATAAACTTTAGAAATAGAATCATAGCATCATTACGGTTAGAAAAGACCTCTAAGATCAAGTCCATGAACCTACCACCACCATACCTCCTAAACCATGCCCTGAAGTGCCATGTTTACAAGTTTTTTTAACACCTCCAGGGATGCTGACTCCACCACTTCTCTGGGCAGCCTGTTCCAATCCCTAACCACTCTTCTAGTAAAGAAATTTTTCCTAATATCCAATCTCAACCTCCCCTGTGCAACTTGAGGCCATTTCCTCTCGTCCTATTGCTAGTTACTTGGGAGAAGAGACCAATATAGGCTTATCTTGCAGTTCCGTGCACAAACAGGCATATGTTCTCTCTCTGAATGTAGCAGAGACACAGCCTGGGTCAAGGAAGCAGAACAAGTCTTGTTCACTGGGACCCCAAGTTGGGTTTTAGGAACATGGGTCTCCATTCCTCATATTGTTGTGAAGTTCTTCTATAGCTTTCATTTGGTTCTGCCATTTTATGTGCAGGTACATATGTATAATACTATAGGCTAAACCATTTGTTCATCTGAAAATATATAGGGAGGTGTGCTCTCCCACTCTTGCAGAGAAGCAGTGAAAGGATTCCTAAATTCAGTTATGCCACCACTCTGCTTTTGGGACTGGGATCTCAGCTGTAAAGTGCTCTCCTAGAAAAACCAAGCAGACAGTGGGTTCTCCTGTCCAGCTGCTGACTGCAGAACACCTCCAAGTCCTGGTTCAAGGAAATGTTTCATGTGAACAGTTGCATGTCCTGGAGCTTTTACGTGCATATTCACATGCTCTCTCTGGGTTTTTACCACTTGAGCATAAAACGCAAATTCTTTTCAGATGTGAAACCTCCATATTTCCACATCTGTTTTGCTGTGTATGTCACTAGGGGTGAAAGAGGTGCACAGATAATGGCTTCTTTCACCGTGTAGTTGTACAGCTTCAGTTTACAGTCCCTTTTCGCTTGTGCTGAATTACTTGTTAATGCCAATATAACCTCTGTTTCGCTCCCTCTCCATCCTAAATGTAAATCGACTTGCCACAACCTGCTGCTCTCTAGAAACTGCAAAGCCTCAGAAGATAATTTGTTGCTGGTGCTGATAGCATCTCTTTTCTCCAATGCACCAGTGAGTCAGGCTGTGCTTACCTGCAGATGGGGAGAAAATGACCTTCAGTAAAATAGCAAATGTAACAATTCTGAAACAGCATGTCCCTTGGCAGCAAGCTTCTGGTAATATGAAGTCTGTGTTTTCAGGGAGGCAGCAGTCAAACCAGTGCAAAGTGACTTTGCTGTCAGTAAGGCAGAAAGTAACCTACAGTTTTTTGGAGAGTAAGGGAATACGGGAACACTCACAGTAGGGTTGTGGCCTGAAAAAGATGCTGTGCTCCACATCTTTTCAGGGTGCTTGGATTCCTTGCTTTCATAGGCATGAATCTGCTCCTTTACCCACAAATATCCAATTAGAGTTCAATTCTGGTGCCCCACAGAAGGTCTGATTAAAGCACTGTCACTCAGAAAACCAGATAAATGAAGAAAATAATAGAGTTTAAACTAAATAATCCATAGGAGTTCAATTGGTTAACTTGTAATAGAATTGGCAGTAGTGGCGCAAAAAGAGCCTGCTCTGTATCTTATGAATTAATTAATAATTAATTAATAATAGTTAAAATAATATTAATATTGAATTAATAATATTCATTAAAATAATTGTTAATTAATTGATAAATAATAAATAATAATTAATTAATATTTAATAAGAGGATTAATGTTTTCTCTGGAATAGTTTTCACTTCATTGGTACTTGGGACTGTGTTAACAAACAGGTTCTAAAGTTGCATATGCAGATCATTGGGGTTTTCTAACTCTAAATCCTGGACTGCAAAGCTGAAGAACTCCCAGTTCTTTTATTTTGATTTCTAATAGCCCTACAACAAGTGCTAGAGACAAAAGAAATATAATTGTAGATCAATATTTTAAATACAGTGCTATGATAATTAATAATTAGCATTAATATCAATTAATTCAAGGAGAATCATACAAAGAATGGCATACTAAGGAAATGTAACACATGAAGAGGCATCTACTATGGATTTTTTTGAAAATAACTTTGGTCAACCTCAGTTGGTTTTAAAAAATAATATCTGATTGATTATTATACTGATGTTGATGTAAGAATTTCCTATAAGCCTTTAACTTCTCCTATACATATTAATTCACAAACTCAAATAGTACAGTGTCAAATAGGAAATGGTACATGGATTCCAACTGTTTCAGTTACAGACCTCAAAGTGGGATTTGTAAATAGATTTGAAGTGTAAACACATCAAACAGCTATGTTCCTAGTGGGATCTTGCCAGTCATCCAGTTATTGCTTTAGTTGTTTAATGGTGTGGCAGCAACTGGAAGGAGACATTAACTCCATACTGCTGATGTTAGCAGATGACAGAAAGACTGGCTTAGCGTAGTTTGGATCCCTTGATAGAATGGCAATAGCAAATAATTTTTCTTTTCAGGATGCTACAGGTAAAGGAAATTAAAACTCTGAGATTTATGAGATGGAATAGTCTGTGTTGAGAAACAGGAATCTGGAAAAGAATTGAGGGTTTGAATGGATAACTGGCTGAATGTCATCTCTCACTCCAGTGCTGTGGCCAAAGGGGCTAAAACAATCCTTGGATCCTTTCTAACGCCTACTTGATATTCCCGGCTTATATACCCAGGGATCACTTTACTGCTGTGTTTGGCGTTGGTGCAACTGCTTCGGGAACACTCCATCCAGCTGTGGTACCCACAATTAAAGAAGCATGTTGAAAAACTGGAGATCTTTCAGAGAAGAGCCACAAGAATGACTGAAGGATTGGAAAACATGCCTTACAGTGCAGCCCATCTCCCTAGCTTACCAAACAGAAAGTCAAGAAAAGCTCAAGCCTGGTTTTCAAGTCTGCTATATAAGGAAGAGAAATTCAGAAACAGAAGCTCCGTTGGGCAACAGTATAATAAGAATCAGTAGTCAGAAGTTGAATGAGTTCATACCATATATAAGTCTTCGATTTTTAACAGTGGAAATCGTTCTTGGAGCAAAACTCAGAGCTGTGATTTATTCTGTCTTTGACAAACAGAGATTGGATGATTTTTTCCTTCAGTTACACTCTGGTTTGTTCAGGTGTGCATTCAGAGCAGCCTTGTTGCTGGCATCCTTTCAGAAGTCAAACCTACCTGACTATAGCGGTCCTCTCTGGCTTTTTAAATTTATAAATCAGAGTTCTTTCCCCAAATGTTCATAATCTAGATACACAAAATCCTTCAGATAAAAATTCTGCTGCCTGATGTGGGTCTTAAACTCCATTCTCCAGGTTCACGGTAGGATTGGGTAGGAAAAGCAAGAATTTCTGGAAGTATTTGTATTAGAGATCTTGTTTAATCATATGAAAAGCTTTGGGACTAGATGTTAATTTTTAAAATAATTTCTTCATTTTTCCAATTCCCATATCAGCATGAGCCTTTGGCAGGGGGCAGCACAGGAGGTTTTAAATGAACAGTTAGTCAGGCTCCTTTTCTTAAAGGCTTGAAATAATAGTCTGGCAGAACAATCCACCAACATTTTTGAAATGGACCAGGAAAAGCAGGAAAGAGAAGAACCATGTGTCTGGTTCCAGGTCCTGACCCTGATGTTCCTTCTAACAAAGCCTGAACTTGCAATTTCAACTACTGGGCAGTTTGTGCACTGACCTGTGGCCTTGGCCATTGTCCTGCCTTCCTCTCCAAGGAGAGTTTTTCTCCTGGGCAGCAAAAAAGCACATCAGCAAACGGCACAGCGAAGAAGTCTGCCTTTCTGCCACCCACACTGTGCATGCCCTGCAAGAAGGAAGTCTGCCTGAAATCTTCCCCAGCCCTTGAAAATAGAAATGGGCATGGTACTTCTCACTGTTCACTGAATTGGGATTGAATCCAAATATTCTTTGAATGTGATCAAACCTCAAGTTTGGAGGACGTCTGAGCCTTGGATGTGGGTTCTTTCCATTTTAGAAACACTACTTTCTGGTCTGCTTCTCTAGGGCCGCTTAAAAGTCTTCAAATCAAACCAGATCTGTGGTTTTCCCCACTTTCCTACTGGGTTGCTTGGATTTCTGAACCTCTGAGTTTAGCAAAGGGAGGCCCCTTTGCTTTCTTCTACAGAAAGGTGTTGTCACCAGGATGATATGAAACAAGGAAATTTTGTTGAAGCCTTGATCTGAAAGGTTTCGTTTCAAAGGTTTTTTTAGGTTTTTTTTGCTTACTTTTGTTTCAATATGCTTCCTCCAGAAGCTCCTTTATAAGACTCAGGCTCTGCTATGATTGAAGTTGACTCTGTACTCTTAGTTTTCCCCATTTTTATTGGACAAACTATCTTCCCTTTCTTTTTCTCCACCCAGGGTGTGGAGAGAGGCCAGAACAAGAACCCAGCACCTGACTGTGTTTGTTGTGGTCCTGCACCAGCCACTCCATGCTGACACCTACACAGGACTCTTGGCCTCTTTTGGGAATCAGAACAATTGTGGTTATTTAATTGCCTGTGCAAACCTGGGCTTTTGAAACCCCAGTCCCCCAGAGAACTGTAAGGGCTACTTCTTGTTCATTTCTCTTTAAATCCCAAATATAGTATCATTTCCATGAATACTTAAGGAGGGAATATACCCCTTCTCAAGGCAGCGCACAGCTTTCTCATCATGATGGTCACGGTTGTGGCTGTCTTCGGAAGCATCTTACAACAGTGGTGGTCAGCTCTCTTTGCTGGCTCGCTGGCAAGGGTTGAATTTCACTTTCTGAGCACATTTTTTCATGGGATTTTCATCCCTAATACATGTAAGTATTGGTCAGCTGTAAATGCTCCATCCTTTTTGGAGAAATTAGTCCAAACCAGGACCCCAGATTGATGGGGAAGTTGTCCAGGGCACATACTGTGCCAAAGTTTTGGATGGTTTCAGCTGGGAACTTGGTGTCTGCAGTTTCTGCACTTGTGTTAAGTGGTCTAGCCCACTGTCAGCCATCCATCCTGTTGCTATGACAGCATTGTAAGAACATTTGCTCTTGGACTGCAAAAACTGGGCTGTGCACCAAATTATCTATGTCCTCTTCCATGTCCTTTTTGTTTTGAAATCTATTTTAAAGTCAAAATCCAGCAGCTTTGCAATGCAGTAAGGAAATGCTCTTTACCAACCTAAGGTGCTATATGAATATGGTAGATAGAGAAGAAGTTCCTTTGTTCATCTGAAGGCATTTACTAACATGACTGTAAACTGATACAAGTAATGTAGTTATTGGTGTTTTATAAATATTCAAGATAGATTGTGTGATGATTACATTTAATACATTTGTGGATCAACGGTAGAAATATCTTTAATGATATCTTTTAAGGCATCTCCTCTTCTTTAGAAAAGTGTCTTTGGGTTTGGATCAGCTAGTGACCTCTGGAGCACCTCAGTGATAACACTGGAAAGACATTTTCCCTTCTCCACATACCTTCAATATTGGGTCTCATTAGTCAAGAAACAGATTGCTCTTGAAATTAACTTTGTGAGGATCCAATCAAAGCAAAAAATAATACTGAAATATGCCATGCTAAATCTTACAAGGCAAACATTCTATCTGGAGATATTCTGGAAGGGCATTTCACCTGGAACAAAAAATGAGATGGGGAAGAATAAAAGATGGTTTTGTTTACCGGATGTTGCAATTTTTTTTCATAAGACAAATGTATTTTATTGAAGAAGGCCTTGTTTTATAAGGACCAGAGTAAGGTTATATTAACTTGGGATTTCCAGGCTTTTAAAACCCAATATCTTCCATACTTGTATTTCTCTAGGTTTCCAGAAAAAAACAACTGAATGACTGTGCTTGTTCTCTGGGATAACGTGTCTTTCAGGAACCCTATAATGGGCCTCAAAAGAAGCCCTGCATGGTAAATATTACCTCTTCACCCAAACTCTCTTTGCCAGTAAGCCTTCCAGCTTCAAGCTGTTCTGTATGTTTTCAGAGAGCAAAGGGTGAATCACCATCTTAATTAAGGTCAATGTGTGATACCTTTATTTTTCTTCCAGCTATTCTCAGCTGGTGAATAAAGAGTTAAAAATAGGACATAGACTGTCTTGACCTGTAGTCTTTGGTGATTGCCCCTTTTATAGGAAGGTCCTAAAAATTCTCAGTGATAGTGTGTTTTGATTAATATTCACTTTTCCATCCAGGTTTTTCTTTAAAAGGCTGAGTAAGTTGAATGCAGACCACAGAATCATTTGAATTGTCGTGTTTGTCCAGCACATCATTAGGAATAGAAGGGAAGTTAGGCCATCGGTTGCACTGGAATTTTTTTCAGCCTAACTCTGAGTTGATAGAACTTCATATTTTTAGTGCCCCTTGGTAGGTTTGTTTCAGTCTAAAATACATCAGTAGACATATCTCAGATCAAATCAATTTCTCAGATGCTAGCTGGAACAGCAGCTGAAAGTCAGGGTCAGGAACTTTAAAAAAAATAGCAACAGAGGGAAGAGGGAAGTGGGTTCTACATCACTGCAGCATTTTCTCCCAATAACTTATATGAGTTTCATTGCAAGCCCCAAGGCAAAGAATTTTCTACCTAGGCTGCAGGAGGGAGTGTTGAAGTGTTGGGAGAGGCAGGATGAGAAAGCAAGCTACGTTGCTTATGTGGTTGGTCTTAGAAAAGCATCGTTGGCAAACTAGCACAATAATTTTGCAGAAGAAAAAAAATCTTGCCCAGGAAGGAGAATTTTGCTGACAAGGTGTTAAGAAAAGAAATATCTGCTTTTATTTCATTCTGTTCTCTAAAGGGACTTAACATTTTGCTGTGTAGCTCTTTCATACCAAACTAACTTTCAAAGTAAACCCAGATTCTCTGCCAACATACTTTTTAAAGGTGCAGCACAACTCTATTTTCAGAACACCATGTTGTTTGAAATATATTGAATTTGTTGTTTTTTCTGGCTTAAAGTGAGAGGTTGAGCTTTAGAGGCTGTAGAAATAGTGGTAACATCAACCATGGACAGAAGTTGCTAACATTAGGTTGTGTGTGGTTTCTCCCAGGATCACAAGAGAGATCTCTCATGGGTTCCTTACTCCTGCTTGGAGGCTGAGCTCTGTGCTCGTCCCGCTATGCCAGAGGCACAGTCAGTGGGCAGCACTGGGGAGCGTGTACTCTCCCTGCTAGTGCTCCAACTGGATCATTGGCACTGGGTTTTAAAGGCATATGATGGCAGTGCTAAAAAATAATGTTATCGGATTACCAGAGTGCTTGGATTCAGCTTGTTGATGTGGCCTTTCGGTGGGTTTGGAAAGGGAACAGAAAAGAAGAAATTAGTCTTTCTCCTGAATTGTCTGTCACCACTCAGAGACTGTCCCACGGATGTGAGCATCTCTCTCATGGGGAAGAAAAGTGAAGGAGAAGGGAGTTTTTTTGTATTCAGCTTGTATTGACATCAGAGTGCTTGTAGTTATTCCCCCATCAAGGCACACTAAGTAGGGACGCCTCACAGAACAATATAAGTGCTGTATTTTATGACCTGAATGCAAAACCTGTATTAGTTTCAACCTGCTTCTGGTAACATGTGTCTAATGCTAAATTACCTCTTTTATGTGGTTTGTGTATTACACGCTAACCTCAGATTGCTTTCATGTGTTCAACTTTCAGGAGTTCGAGAGTTTTGCAGGAAGAGCAGCAAAATATGTTTTGGTCAATCTCTTCAGCTTTTGGGCCAAGCTGGGTTTCTAATGGGCAATTTGAATGGCAATGACTACCTGGAAGAGCAGGTGTAAGCAGCTTGCGTGGTGCAGACACGTGTGAATTCATGTGCATGGGAGGCGACTACCAGGGGAACCCATTTGGAAAGAACTGTAACGGTGCAGGTCAAAAGCTACAACACCACAGTGACAAGCAGACCAGGATGGTTTGGGAAACAGCATTACAAAGTCCTTATTTTCTTAAGCAGCCGTGCTTCTAGAGATGGAGATGTGAGCGTATAAATGATAGACCTAGTGATGGTTCATGCTGAGCGGTGCCGTGCCACAAGGGGGGCCGGACTTGACAGCTCTAGGGCTGCTGTACTCACTTCCTGCTGAGCTGCCTGAGCCTGAATCAGATTTTTAGAATAAAACTAGTGTTTTCTAAATTAGTTTTAGATGCCTTGGGAAACATTTTGGATGAGTGACCCCGTGGCTGGATATTGAGTTAGGGTTAGCACCTGCATGGTAATAGTCATGGAGACTTCATGCCTATTGTGGTGCCACATGGATTTCCTAATCTCCTGCCTTTAAAACCAAATATCCACAGTCCCTTACTCTACCTGGGGCCATTGGGGTCTTCCAGAGACTACCCATGTGAAGGATGAAGCGAGTGGTTACAGGGCATTGTATTAATGCACATGGCGAGGCAGGAGAAAGTAGACTGCATTATGGTGGGGCAGCACAGTGGTTACAGCAAGGCTTGGGGAGAGGAGTGGAGGAGTGGAGGCATGCCAGCATGCTGGGGCTGCGTGCTGGGGCTGCTCCTCCCAGGTTGCCTGTGGCCAAGGGCTGTCACTGTGATGGATGCCATAGTGTGGGCTGGCAGATAGTATGTTCCCCATGGCCTGTCTCCCTCTCCCCTTCACAAAACAGGGATCCAAGGATCAAGGCAGTGGGAAGCCCCGAAACCTCCCCGCTTGCAGCACCTGCCTTATCCTTCCATGCTGTGAGGCCTCCCCGGAGGAAGAGGTGGCACTATTCCTTCTGTCTCTTCCTGAGTGGGATGACCTCAGCATGAGTCACTTGCAGCATGATATGGACCCTGCTTCTTTGGAAACAGCACCCAACTAGCAGCTGCACAGCTCAGCACATCTCTGACGCAGCTTTTGGAATAGGGCAGGGCACCTTCCTAATTGAAGCATTCAAGGGCAAGGCTTGAGCGTGCTCTAATTTTGCAAATGGTTCTCGCCTGAGAGCAGGATGCAATGAGCAGAAGTGGGTGGGGATGCTGCAGATCCATTTCCCTTATTCTTGGTGTCCACTTAGTGCCTGCAAAATGTTCACTTCTGAGCCTACAGGGAAAGCTTCAGGAGCAGTGAGGTCTCTACTAGAGATATGAGCTGTTACACAAAGGGAGATCCGAGTTCATTGGTCACTGGTGTCTTGGTAGGGTTTCATCAGGTGAGGATTATTCCTGAAATCCCCACTTGAGTCCCAGCCTTTTTTGCTGTGGGAATCTGCCTTACTCCTGCTTGAGTGGTTTTCTCTGGTATTAATTTTTACTGTATCTCATGAGATTCTTAAATACCTCCTAGACCAACACCTTCCTTTTCTCACAGAGGTCTAACCTTCCCTTAAGTCGTTGGAAAACACTATTCCAAAGCCATTTGTTTGGGCTGAGTGACATGCTGGGCAGTTAATGAACCAGCACAGCTGTGTCAAAGCATCTCAGCAATGAATACAGGCTAAAATAGAAGCCACAAGCGGGAAACATGCAAACCCTTCCTGTGCCAGAGACAAAATCCAGGGAATGCTGGGCTGGATTGCTGGCTTTTCACGCCTCTCACTAATTAAATCCTAGTCTGTAGTCCAATTGTCCACTCTGTCTAAGCTGGTGTCTCCTTAAAAGCTTTATGGAGGCATTTCCATTGGGGCATCTTCCAGTAACAACAGAAACCCTCATGCACACCTCTAAGGCAGACACATGTAATTGGGTTGTTTTTTGGAAGGTTGGTTTTCTACAGGCAAATGGCCCATCACAGAATTTAAATGGCCAGCTTGTCCAGTTTTTAACCTCACAAAGATTTTGTTACAGTTAATCCTTTCCTGATGGTCCCTGCACCCTGTTCCAAGTAATTTAAATGATGCAGCTTAAGTCTTTTAAAAAGGAGGGGTGGAGTACTTGTCCCACTAATTCAAGCAAAGAAACAAATCCAGGCCAGTCAAAATGTTTCAAGTAAGATTGGGTGATACTCCAGATATGAAGATATTTGGTTTGTTTAACAATCCAAATGTGGTAAGTGGAAGAAAGTTGTGTAGTTTTCAATCAATTTAACATTTATACAATGCTTCATGCAGAAGTGGGAGTAGAAGTTACTATGTAGCCAGTTGTCATAATTTTATCCTGAATTCTGCAATGTGATGCTTTTGGAAAAAATAATCTGTTATTATCTAAGAAATTAAGTTCTCTTTTAAAAAAAGAAACAAAACCAACATCCAAAATGTGTTTCTAGCCCTTACACTTATGTAGAATGTTACCTAAGTAAAACCCCAAAGTAAAACAAAACAAAAAATCCTCACCAAACATTATGGTTTCAGATTCAACCCCTGTACACTCATGATCCATTTTGCATTTGACTATTTTTGTTGCTGACATTTCTGCAGTTATAAGTCAGTGGATGCCCTGAAGTAAAGATTTGATCTTTCTTGCCTGAGCCTGGTAATAAATATTATCCCAAATGACTGTGGTGTAAGTAATGGCATTCCTTACCCAAAGATCACTTAAAAAAAAAAAAAGTCACTCTCTATTCATATTGAGGAAGAACTGCTGGGAAAAAAGGTGAAAATGACTCTTGCCTCTGCTCTTAATGTCAGATACAGCTCACCTGTGCACTAAGAACCCTATTGACCCCAGAGGATCTGAGCACACTCTAGTTCCTGACCTCTTCCTCTGTTTTGCTAGTGAAGCCCATGTCTGAGGCTGTACTCAAACCACCCTCTCCTTCCTTTCCTATAAGCAGGTACTGAAATGGCAGCCCCCTTCCCAAGGGAGAACACATGGTGCCTTCCCCTCATTTGGCTTGGCAGCTCAGGCCAGCTGTGTGCAGCTGTGCACCGTCCCAGCAGCAGAAAGTCCAAAGGGGGAAAAGGATTCTGGCTCAGGATTTAGCAGGCCTCACTGAGAGATCTTTAAACTAGATATGAAGGGAAAAGGGGATAATGCCAGGCTTGCTAGGAATGAGCCTAGGGGTGGCATGCCTGTGTTGGAGAAGAGATCAATAGATCAACTGAAGTGCATATACACCAATGCACGCAGCATGGGCAATAATCAGGAGGAGCTGGAAGCCATTGCGTGCCAGTGAAACTATGATGTGATCACCATCACAGAAACATGGTGGGATGACTCACACAACTGGAGCACTGCAATGGATGGCTACAAGCTCTTTAGAAGGGACAGGCAAGGAAGGAGAGGTGAAGGGGTAGCCTGGTACGTTAGAGATTGTTTTGACTGTCTAGAACTCAGCAATGGTAATGATAAGGTTGAGTGCTTATGGGTGAGGATCAGGGGGAAGGCTAATAAAGCAGACATCCTGGTGGGAGTCTGTTATAGACAACCCAACCAGGATGAGGAGACAGATGAAGTACTCTACAAAAGGTTGGCTGAAGTCTCACAATCTCTAGCCCTTGTTCTCGTGGGAGACTTAAACTTACCAGATATCTGCTAGAAATACAACACAGCAGAGAGAAAGCAGTCTCGGAGGTTCCTGGAGTGTGTGGGAGATAACTTCCTGACGCAGCTGGTGAGCGAGCCAACCAGGGGAGCTGCCCCACTGGACCTGCTGTTTATGAACAGAGAAGGTCTGGTGGGTGATGTGGTGGTCGGAGGCTGTCTTGGGCTCAGCGACCATGACATGATAGAGTTTTCGATTCTTGGAGAAGTAAGGAAGGGGGTCAGCAAAACCGCTAGCCTGAATTTTAGAAGGGCAGAATTTGGATTGTTAAGGAGTCTGGTTAACAGAGTCCCTTGGGAGGCAGTCCTGAAGGGCAAAGGAGTCCAGGGAGGCTGGATGTTATTAAAGAAGGAAGTCTCAAAGGCACAGGAGCAGGCCATCCCCATGTGCCGTAAGTCGAGCAGGCAGGGGAGAAGACCGGCTTGGCTGAACAGGGAGCTTTGGCTGGAACTCAAGAAAACAAGGAGAGCTTACCGCCTTTGGAAGAAGGGGCAGGTGACTCAGGAGGACTACAAGGATATTGTGAGGTTATGCAGGGAAAAGATTAGAAAGGCGAAGGCCCAGTTGGAACTTAAACTGGCTGCCACCATTAAAGATAACAAAAAATGTTTTTATAAATTTACCAGTGACAAAAGGAGGGCCAGAGAGGATCTCCCTCCTTTATTGGATGCGGAAGGTAACCTTGCCAAGAAAGATGAGGAGAAGGCTGAGGTACTTAATGCTTTCTTTGCCTCAGTCTTTAATAGTCAGACTGGTCATCCTCAGGGTTGTCAGGCCCCTGTGCTGGGAAATGGAGCTAGTATGCAGAATGAAGTCCCAGTTGTTGAAGAGGTGGCAGTCACTGACCTGCTCCTTCACCTGGATGTTTACAAGTCCATGGGGCCGGATGGGATCCACCCAAGGATACTGAGGGAGCTGGCAGAGGAGCTCGCCAAGCCACTCTCCATCGTTCATCAGCAGTCCTGGTCAACCGGGGAGGTCCCAGATGACTGGAAACTAGCGAATGTGATGCCCCTTTACAAGAAGGGTCGGAAGGAGGATCCAGGGAACTACAGGCCCGTCAGCCTGACCTCGGTGCCGGGAAAGGTCATGGAGCAGATCATCTTGAATACCATTACGCAGCACATGCAGGAAACCCAGGGGATCGGGCTCAGCCAGCATGGATTTATGAAAGGGATGTCCTGCCTTCCTAACCTGGTCTCCTTCTATGATAAGGTGGATAAGGGGACGGCTGTAGACGTTGTCTACTTGGACTTTAGTAAGGCCTTTGACACTGTCTCCCACAACATTCTCCTGGAGAAGCTGGCTGCTCACGGCTTGGACAAGTAAACTCTGCGCTGGGTTAAAAACTGGCTGGACGGCCGAGCCCAGAGAGTGGTGGTGAATGGAGTCAAATCTGGTTGGCAGCTGGTCACGAGTGATGTTCCCCAGGGCTCAGTGTTGGGGCTGGTCCTGTGAAATATCTTCATTGATGATCTGGATGAGGGGATTGAGTGCACCCTCAGTAAGTTTTCAGATGACACCAGGCTGGGTGGAAATGTCCATCTTCTGGAGGGCAGGAAGGCCCTATGGAGGGACCTGGACAGGCTGGATCATTGGGCTGGAGCCAACGGTATGAGATTCAACAAGGTCAGGTGCTGGGTCCTGCACTTTGGTCACAACAACCCCATGCAATGTTACAGGCCTGGGGAGGAGTGGCTGGGGAGCTGCCTGGTGGAAAAGGACCTGGGGGTGCTGGTTGACAGCCGGCTGAACATGAGCCAGCAGTGTGCTCAGGCAGCCAAAGCCAACAGCATCCTGGCTTACATCAGGAATAGTGTGGCCAGCAGGAGCAGGGCAGTGATGGTGCCCCTGTACTCGGCACTGGTGAGGCCACACCTTGAGTACTGTGTTCAGATTTGGGCCCCTCAGTACAGGAAGGACATTGAGGTGCTGGAGCGTGTCCAGAGAAGGGCAATGAAGTTGGTGAAGGGTCTGGAGAACCAGTCTTATGAGGAGCGGCTGAGGGAGCTGGTGTTGTTTAGTCTGGAGAAGAGGAGGCTGAGGGCAGACCTTATCCCTCTCTACAACTACCTGAAATGAGGTTGTAGCGAGGTGGATGTTGGTCTCTTCTCCCAAGTAACAAGTGATAGGACAAGAGGAGATGGCCTCAAGCTGTGCCAGGGGAAGTTTAGGTTGGATATTAGGAAAAAATTCTTTACTGAAAACATGGTCAGGCATTGGAACAGGCTGCCCAGGGAAGTGGTTGAGTCACCAGCCCTGGAGGTATTTAAAAGAAGGGTAGATGTGGTGCTTGAGGATATGGTTTAGTGGTGGACTTAGCGGTGATAAGTTAGCAGTTGGACTCGATAATCTTAAGGGTCTTTTCCAACCTTAACAATTCTATGATTCTATGATTCTATTCCAAGCTCACTGTTTCAAAGCAAGGACTTATGCCTTGGGCCTGAGCCTGGCCAGCAGCTGCCAATACAGACAGGCATGGAGGACACTGGACCTTGTATTTAAGCCCACTCTTGGACCCATGCTTTCATCAGCACCATCACTCCAGCATTGAACTGGAGAGGCTTCCACACAGACAAAACTGTAAGGTAAGCCCAAGCACTCCCTTCTTCACTGCCCACGAAAGGTGACTATCACTGGTGATCCTATAAGGAAAGAATGAACGTCCTCTTTTAGTACTTTTTTCTTCTTTTTTCTTTTATTTTTAAATATAGGTGGAAGAGGGTGGGATGACTTGGCAATGCACTGGTTCATCTGTATTTTTTACTAAGTGCTTTGCATTTTAGGCTTCCCTGTAAAATATAATGATAGATTTCTTCAATAATAATTACAGTGGGAAAAAGCTTCATCCAAGTTGCATAAGACTAGCTTTATCCAGGCATGTGGTTTTATATGAGTTTAATTGTTGATTATCTAGGAAAGACCACAAGCTTTGTTTAGTGATAAGAAGGGTCAAAAAATTTTAAAGGAAACCCAAACCATAAATGTCTCTCTGAAGGTTTTTTTTGTTCTGCCACAGTACACTAGTGATTCTCACTGGAATCAGTGTGGTTCTCTTATCTTGTGGTGGGAAGATAGACAGTCCCAGGGGAAAGCAGTAAGCTGCCTGAGTCTTTATGTCAAGTGATGGAAAACATGGAGTGTGCTTTTCAGAATCTCTGTCCATAATCCATCCTTAAATGTTCCCATAGTGCTGTGCAGTTTGATTTCCCTTAGTTGTGTGATGGATTTACAGTTGAACATTTCAGATATAATTACCTCTATTATTGAAAATAAAGGAGACATGTGCCAGTCCAAAAGAGTAAAGACATAGCCTCAAGGAAAGACTTGTTCATCTTGTCTCTTCCCCTCACACATGCACATGCAGATATTTCTGCACAAGTCCCTGTCTACCTGCTTGTCAGTGCATTAATTGTCCCTTGACTTCCAGGGCTGCCCTTTCTTCATGCCTCTGGGAAGGCTCCTAGTGGTTGAAAAGTCCTTTGGTTAAGTTCATGGTCATCATCATATGCCCAAATACCAGAAGAGGTGCAGCTGTTTGAACTTTGGTATAAGAGCAAAATAAGATGTTTAATAATGCTTCCCAAGGTTTGGAGAACTGGCAACCTGCAGGCCATCAGACAAGAACACCAGGGCACTCAGTAAAATCACTGTGTCTGGTTCATAGATAATAGAGTTCTTCATGTGAATGCCCACTGTGTGAGGCAGTAAACCTTTTTTGTTAGATCCTCTGTTTGGAGTCCTTGTTGCATTTGGACAGACAACTTGTCTGCAGGATCCTCCAGACCTCACTTGTTCTCTCACCGGAGATATCTCCAGAGTTACTACTGGGACCTGTCTGCTCAAGGAATTGACTGCAAATGGAAGCAGGACTGGACTCCAAATTTCTGTTTGTATTTAGATATTTTTATGAAAACTATTCACTTACTACTCTTCAGTCCCAAGCCATTTGAGCACACACCCAAAGACAAACACGATGATTATTGCCCTTTGCTTCAGATGGCCATCATTAGGATTGGACCATGAGTAGTGAAAATCAACAACAACAACAGAGATATTATGGTGTCTTGGTATGTGTTAGATACAGATTTTGGGCTTTCTTAACTCCTTTTAAGTTAAGCAGTGTTGGTACAACTGATACCAACAATTGGTATTGTGACAAAGGGCAGTGAGGTGTGTTTGTGTTTCTGTGTATATATGTATTTAGACACATAGTCAGCTTTTGAGAATGACACTGGAGAATTAGACACATTCTAGTAGGGCGGTGTCATTTTTCATATCAGCTCCATTCATCTCTCTGCGCCCTGTGCCAGGAATAAAAGGTTGTGATGATGTTCAGTGTCACACAAGCAGCTACCTGAAGATCCTGTTGTGTACACACCCTTGGATGTTGCCTTGGAGACCACGCAGCAGCAGCAGCGAGGGCAGCATGCCTGTTTGCATCCAGATGCTGAGAGTTGCTTGGAGAAGCTCATCCATTGAGTTAATTGGGAACTTTGTCAATCTCTGCCCCCCTCACTGTGCCGCTCCTTGCTGTTTCTGCAGAGCTCCAAGAGGGGAGCAGCAGAGTTGTCAAAACATGCTGGGAGAAAAGGAGAGCTGGGGTTTGGGCACTGGTTTTTGCATGCAGCCCATGCCTGACTATATAAGCCAGCCAGGAGTGAGGCCACTAAATCCCCATGGGTGTCTAGACCTCCTTTCCCTGTTTGTAGCACTCTGCAGTGCTTACCAAGTTATTGTCAGAGGGTCTCCTTGGCACAGCACTTGGTTCTTTGAGGGGCATTCATTCCACTGAATGTGGACACGGTAACACCTCACCTGAGCTGTCTAGACACCCCTTTTAAAAAGCAGAGAGCAATAGATGTGTGTAGGGGATGAGTCACCTAAACCTGACAGCCCAAACAAGCCTGGATAATCTCCCCTATTTTTCTCCAGCAGCTATGACATGAGCCCAGAGTGCTCAGGTGGGATGGAGATGCCTGCACTGTAAGGCAAGCTGATTTCCTCTCCCTGTTCTTGTGTTCACTGTGGCCCCGTAAGCATTAACAGATGAGAATGCTGATTTGTTGTCCCCTTGTCCATGTCTTCCAGGTCTTCTGCTGTCTCTTGGGATGAGAAACTAACAGCCAGCTATTAGCCAGTGCCCCATCTTGAATTTTTATATCTCCCTCTTTGCCTTATAATGAACTAAACACCTGGAAGTGTGCCTCAGTGGTTAGTGCAACCAGATGGCCATGGTCCTGACCAATGATTGTGTTTCCTTTCTCTAGGATGTCAGATTCCACTCAGAGCTACCATCAGTTACACACAAAGTCCCTAAGCATGGGACCGTGCTACAACCTATTTTGCTGTGGGGACTTAGGTCCTGTGGTGAAGAAATGCCCATAGCACCAGGTTTCAGTCAGAGAAGGAGATTTTTAAGTGACTTTTAAGTGTGTGGCCAGGGGCCTGCTAGCTATTCACCAGCTTTGTGCCACTTCCAGTCCCCTGTGACAGATGCAGGCATTCAGCAGAGGCTCTACCAACAAGTCTGTCAGAACAGTGGTGCATAGACCAGGGGATGGATGCAAGAAGTCATCAAAGGTGAGGACCTGGCTTTAGTGAATATGGTTGCACACATTGGAAACCTGTTCACTGCCTGTGATGTTAAGCCATTTGAACTTCTCTTCATTGTGTTGTGCTCCTTCTGGCCATCATGTTTGTATAAATCATAAGCCCTTGGGGCAGAACTTTTCTTCCTTTGACACTCCTCTCATTCTTGCAAGTTTACATTTGTTGTTGTTGCTGCTGCTGCCGCCGCCGCCGCTGTTTTTGTTGAGTAAGCAGTAATAAATAATGTTTTGGTCAAGGCTCTTAAAATGTGTAGCTGAACCTCAAAACATCTCTGAGATTTCTGTATCATGAATACTATTGCTCCTGATTTATGATTAGTGGAAGCATGGCACAGACAGGGCATCTTAGAGTGAGACACACACAAAAAAGAAAAGTGCTGTATTGTATTTAGGGGGATGACACGTTCCCTACCAGAAATCCTGCATGCCTAGATGTAGACAAAGGAAGACAGGCCTGAACAGACTAAAAGAAAATACCTCCTTCATCTAGAAAATGTGCTTAGGAAAGGAGATTTTTACCTTGTGCCCCTTGTTTCATCTTAAAGTTGAACAAGCATCTTCCTTCTAGAGACTCAGGGTTCCTGTGAGTAGCAGAACAAAAGATATTACAGGGAAAAAAAAACCCAGCCCTTGAATTCCAAATGTACCATCTCCTGTCAAAGTAAGATTTATGTGCAAGAAGACAATCTCTCTTATAGAGTTTTTCCTGTTGCCTGGAGTCCACTCACTGGAAACAAGCACATGATTTTAAAAGATATTGGAAGAACAGCTTGGACACAGAGAAAGGAATGACCTGGAGTCTTAAAAAACAGGCGAGCTTTTCAGTAGCTTGGAGCTTGGAACAAGAAGCTAAAAGTCATGTAAGGCCAGTAAAGTTCGGGGCATTCTTGTTACCTAAAAAATAACCATTCTTGGCTTCTCTCAGTAGTATTTCTGCTCAGGGATTAAGTTAACTGTTTTGTGGGGAAGCTGGATGCAAATCTGCAGCTGTGGTGGTGAGTTTTCTTGAATGTGTAAAGCGTTGGGATGAACGAGTGCTTAGGTTATTTGAGGGCTGGTATTCCTGAGCCCTCTTTGTCTGGGATCCAGACAAGCCTTCCTGTTGAGAAACACTGGCCTACTTCTTCAGTGCAAGACAAACAACATACCAGCTCCTACTCTAGCAGCACAGTGGAAGTAGTGAGCTATTTCCATTTAATGCTACAAGCATGTGGGGCTTCAGGAGGTATCTAAGCAGAGATAGCACAGCTCCTCTCTCTCTCTCATTCCTTGGTTTTATTAAGACTGTTCTGGCTCTTGCCAAATTTTAGGAGATGATGTGGGGCTTCTTGCAAGGAAAAGGTTTGGTTTTGCTTTCACACTGTGGCTCCTGAGGACTAAGTATGCCTTGATCTGAGCTGAGGATGCCCATGTGGGAACCTGTGCACCTCCAGGGTGGGAATTATGGGTACCATCAGCTGTATTCAGGGACACAACTTCATCTGCAGAGTGAGCAGAAAGTATGTGGGAATGCTTATTATAATTTCTTATAAAAACCCCCAACTCCTCCCCCAAGATGTCTGTCCATCCCCAAAAAAACAAACAACATCCCCCCACCCCCCAAACAGAGGCATATGTGCTTCATTTAAAACAAACAAGTCCAGATTAAAAAATATCTCTTTGCAACAGACTAGAGCAAGGACTTGTTTGTCATGCAATATGGCATCACAGAAATGCATGGAAATTACTTTGCTGCTTTGGCATGCTGGTAAGGGTCTAAGCTGTGCTCTGGGGTGTGCTTTCTTTGCTGTGTCCCTTAGGAGGCACTGCCTAGGAAATGGGGAAAGGGATACAGAAGGTGTTTTGTGACACCTTTGAAACTGGTAATTTGTGGTAAGTTGGGCTGCTTTTTGCAACTTTGTCCAAGTTGTCATGGGGCTGCTTAAGAAACCCCCAAATCCCCTTGTACTACTACAGTGGCTCTCCCTCTGTTCTGCTACAGATGCCCTGCACAGGGGCAAAAGCAGATGGAGAGACTGCCTTCAGTAGTTTTTGGTTTTATTCTTTCTTTTGGGTTCTTTTTTATGGTGTTTGAATGGGATAGTCCTTTCATCTCCTGTCCCTTGTACACCCTTGTGATAGTTTAAAGGGGTCAAATAACTGCCTATATAAGAACATCTGTGTATATAGAGCCCATATATTCTATTGATGACTATATAGGCTATTGCATATACATTTAATAATTTTATCACACGTCTAGTTTTCTGTGCATGAAAAGCATATAGGTACATATCAACAGATATAAACACATACTAAAATGCTGTGATGTGGTAGAAGTGGTCTTAGCAGGAGATGTGTGGGAAGTGCTCTTTGTTATGGCTGTACCAACCTTGACTAGCCCAACTGTGATGAACCCAAGCTGAAGAAACCTTTGTACCACACAGTATTTTCCAGTTAATTATATATATTTGTACATCTGGGCGTGTGTGTGTGGACAAGTGAGATCATCCATTCCTTTGAGATTTTTTTTATCCTATCCAGAACATTTTTCCTCTCCCTAGCTTCTTTCCAGGAGCTCAACAACAACAATAGAGCCAAGAGCCCTCCCTCTCATCTGGTGTCTGCAGTCCAGTGTCTGATCTGGGGCGTGGGCTCCGGACACTCCAGTGGTGTCAACTCCAAGGAGGGGTCCAGCTTGAGCCCAGATCCAAGCTCAGATAACATGGGGTGTTTTCAGACTAGCCTGGCTGCTGGCCAGGTTCTTGCCAGAACCGGGAAATGGGAACCAGGAAAATAAATGTTTTTAAATTTTTTTTTCCTTTGTATGTGTCTGAATATGAGAGGAACATGACAAAGCAAAACTTAGGTTTTGGGTCATCCAGCATCCCTTAGTGGTGTGCAATCAAGGGTCTAGCTCACTTTTAATTCAAACATATTTGTTCTGTAGTTGTATTTGAAAAATTCTATTTTACTACTTGCTTACAAGTTTGAGGATTAGTTTTGGTTGCTTTTTACAGAGGTGAGTTGGTTTGTGGAGGGTTTCTTTTTTTTTCTGAAAATGGCATTATTATTTTTTCCTTCCCGTATTTTCTTGGATCAGAAGGTTCAATGAGATGCCAAACTATGGCTGGCTACAGCTTCGGTACATCTTGTAACAATGCAGGCCATGACATGCCAGAGTGATGGAGTGTGGTATGTACAGTCCAGGAAAGATGTGACAGATTAACACTGCTGATAATGTTTGCCACTCCGGATCTTCTACTAAAATCCCCTTCTTCCAGGTAGTTTAACTCTTGAGACACTGATATAGTGAGTACTTAAAGAAAACAGACGCCTACAGACAACCACAACAGTGGTGGACAGTTGGAATATTTTGTGCTCCATCAGAACAATGTTTCTTCATTGTAGAGCTGGGCAACAGTAGAAATGTGGGTTACTCTTTACTAGCAAGGGGACCATAATTTCTACTTAATTTCTATGTCATTTTGGGCAGTGTGCTGGCCGGGATCTGCATCCTGCCCCCTGCTTCCACGAGGAGCATGAGGAATGCTAAGCAGCACCCATCATGGCATGCTCCTCTGCAGCGTAAGGTGTGACAGCTCCAAAATACATCCCTTTTCCCTTGGTCAGAAACGTCAGGGGCAGTGGGGAGGAGGGTTGTAGGAGTATGAGGAAAGAAAACAATCAATGTGGGGAGAAGAACCCTTTTCTCCCTCTTCCTTTTCCTCTTCTCCCACTTTTCCCACCTAGAAAGCACAAAGTGGTATGCAACAGTTGCAAAACTTAATGTAGCATAATCCAGCTTTACAAAGGTGCTCTAGTTCTGTCTTGTGTTTTGGGATACAAATGGGTTATATTTATAGTTTTGCTTTGGGTAAGGTGCTTATGAACCAGTGAGAGCCCTACAGCCCTGATCTACAGGCCAGCTCACAAGGGAAGGAGGCAAGCCTGGATTATGGGATCATTAGTTCTTAACTTGAAACAAGAGGGATGTGCAGGATGAATAAGTGTCATTGCGAGGTAAAATGCACCTTTCCAAAGGAAGCTACACTCTCATCTGATGAAGCCTTAACCTTGTGGGAGGCAATGAAAGCTGATTGCTGTACTCACCGGGCACATAGTTTCCTTTGTAATCTCTTTCTTTCATTCCCCAAAGGTTTATAACATCTGCCTGGATGGAAGAAGAGACTGTAGAGTTGGTCTGAATAACATGATTGCTCACCTGTCCCTGAAGGAAGGTCTGGAGGACTCAGAAACTTTCTTCCACATGCCTGAGCAGTAGCAGGGCTCTCTTGGTGAAGTTCCATTCCCGTTTTTACAATAGGAGTTATAAGCAGTTTCCAGAATTTTAAGATAAAATATATTTACAGCTCTCCCTTCATTAGAATAACTAGTGTGAGAAAGGAGGAAAAGTCCTGCAATGATCATTATTGAGTTGACAATAAAAGTCACTAGGCTGCAGAATGTTCTAGCCACTAGGGTTAGAAAGACAGTGACTTTCCACATAGCACTGGACAGGCTCAAGGCAGGCTCTGTGGTGAATCTTTGATTTGCGATAGGAGTCCTGTTGGCTTGGTTTTAAATAATTTATCAGGAGCACACTCCTCAACAACTACATCCAGAAATTCTGGTCTTATTAAAGTCATAAGTGGAACTCAATGAATTTTGCTTGGCAGGATCCAGAGATGGAAAAGAAAGGGCAGATCACCAGAAGCAGTCTTAATTCAAATAGTTGTGTTTTTCTGGAAAAGAAAGGAAAGAAGGAAACTCTTGGTAGTTAGTAATTTTTCCCTACCTCTTCAACAGAACTACAGGTACAGGGAAGCTAGACCCCTCATTATTATTTGCAAGCATTTATTAATATATGTAC
Source organism: Phalacrocorax aristotelis (assembly GCF_949628215.1). Lineage (NCBI taxonomy): Eukaryota > Metazoa > Chordata > Aves > Suliformes > Phalacrocoracidae > Phalacrocorax > Phalacrocorax aristotelis. The sequence goes on along the minus strand of NC_134282.1, from coordinate 17,038,361 downwards.
TTATTGTTTTAATGAAGCAAAATCTCCACATTAGGTTCTATCCCCTTCCATTTAGCTTCTTTATTATCTAATTGTGTCCATTTCTATGGCATTGGCTGCTGCATATAGTCCATCCATGCTTGCGTCTGTGCTGGAGAGCAAAGTTACTAAAAGAACAGTTACTGCACAGATTTATTGCACCTTATCTGTTCTGTTGTACCTAGCCACATGCATGCCCTCAGCCAGCAGCCCTCAAAAGTCAGCCTGTGCCATGTCCAGCAAGGACTTAGCTGCCTCGCCTGGTCCCAGGACAAGAGCTGGCAAATGGGAAGTTACCTTATTGTAAGTGGTGTGCTCTGAAATTACAGCCTCGCTTACCTTGCGGTAACTTGCTCGTGTAGTCATGGCCTTAAGGTTTTTCTTTAGTATCCATGGCCACAACATCTAAGCATTTTATGGTACAGCATACACTAAACATTAATTTCAAATTATTGAGAATATTTTCATGACTCAACAACTTTCTAATGACTGTGTACCTTATTAAATTCTTGCAGCCCTTTAATAACAAAGTTTTCCCTGATCCCTTGGCATTTAAACACCCTGTATAACTGAAATGAAATGCATAGCTCAAGTGTTTTTTTAGGACACTCGATTTAAAGTGAGCCCAAAGCAGCAAAGGACTCTTTGAACATCTCTAGAGTGGACATTCCCAGAGCTGTCTGTATACAGTTTGAATTAACTATTCCCTTCATGGAAATTGTACAAGATGTCCCCCAGGCTCTTTTCGACTGCCTTGCTGCCCTTTTGTGATAATCCCTTGCTATCCTCTGTGCTTTCTGTGGTCCTAAACTTAACATATAAAGTTATTTTTATCTAGGGGCTAGGGTGTGAACAAATGCAGAGAATGTCTCTCAACATGATTTTGTGTTTGTTAGCCTCCCTTCAACTTGATTAGAAAAGCTCAAACTTTATTGCAAGCTGCCTTTGAACATCCTCTGGTAAAATAGCTGTAGTTAAGAAGGATTTCTGCTCCCATGGGTCACACGAGGCAGCAATCAGCCAGGAGCAAAAAGGAAGCTTGAAGGCAGACCCAGAGGCTTAGGGGGTGGAACCTCTGGTCTCTATTCTTCAGTGCACCACTGCTGCATAAAATGACCTTGGATCAGTCTTCTCGCCACTCTTGGGTAACATAGGTGTGATGCCGGCATTCATCCCGCAGCTATGCTGCAGCCACAATGTATGCCTTTGCTGGGCTCAGCTCAGCACATGTAGCTGGGGTTTCAATAGCACCTCAGGCAGATGGGTTCCCAACCCTCCATTAATTTTAAATAAGGACACAGCTGCCTCTGGGGTTCTTAAAAAAATCCAGCTCTTAATATTTTATGGGAAGGGTATAATGTGCCAGGAGAAAAGCAGGATTTTGTTCATGTCATGAGTTGTGATGAGTCCTTAGGATGGAGGCAAATCACTGAAACATTGCAAAGATCCACTGCAACAAGCCCCACAACCTCTTATCTGTAATGACCATCAGCAGAGAGAGCACACAGCACATTTGTACCAAAATTGGTTGGCTAGAAGCTAGCAGCAAGTTACCTGCCCCACAAGAGCCTTGCTGAGGTCCTCCTGGCAGCAGAGCCGCTTCTGAGAATTAAAAAAGCATGCAACTCTAGTTGTTTCATCATTTAAACATCAGTTGAGATATATAGCTTCTGCTAGAAGTAAAAAACTGAACCACCAACCAAACAAAAACAAACAAAAAACCCAACCCAACCCAAAACCATCAAACCCCTGTACCCAGCTTAGGACCCAGCCATGGCAGGGTTGCTGTTTGGGGTCAGCCAGATGGGTGTCCTCAGGCACGGCCAGCTGTGATCCTGCTGTGCTGGATCCACAATGGCAGGTGTGCTAGCTCAGGTGAGCCTGGTCTTGATACTGCCTTATACCTGTCTGGCCCAAGGCTTACAGAGACCAGCTAAAAGCTAGACTGGGATAATGGCTGGCTTAGAGCCAATATCAACTTGCTTGTGAGAGGGACAAAACACCTACAAGCTCTATAGATCACTGGGCACCAATATCACTGGGCAGGACCCTACATGCATTCAGAGAAATGGTGGTCTGAGATGTTCTGGGCCCACGGGAGCCATGGCCGGTCAGTTTGGGTCACAGGTAATGTGACCAGCATTCTTTCAGGCCATCGTCCTTCTTCTTTCAATGTAAACACTTCCCACCTGTCCCAAATATGCGTGCCATTCTCCAAGACTTTCCAGCATTGCTTACATTTGCAGAACTTTATTCCCTGCTCCCGCTCCCTATGCCGCATCTGTTCCCATCACAGCTGTGGCCACCCTGTTCTGTCTGGCTGACACCCCCAGCCCCCCCCTTCCTCTCCAAACCACCTCCCGCTCCAAGATCAAAATACTCTGTTTTTATTTATTTACCCTGCAGCTGTCAGTGTTGTGTCTGGGTCAGTGCACTGCAACGTGGAGGGACAGGCGATACGTGGAAAATCCTTAAAACTGCCAATCCTGATAGCAATCAACATACACCATCAACAAATATATCCCTTGGCCCTTTGCTCTTTTGAAAACAGCAGGTCCAGGCGATGGAAGAAATGACATTGTTAGAGGCTGGTACAGACATCCTGGCCTGAACAAGCACCAGGTTTGCATGTGGTCAGGGAGAAGAGGCAGGGCTGAAGATGGGCTATCCCAGGACTGCCCACCCTGATGTTTTTCGGCACGGTGCAGAAATGTGCAAGGCAGAGACACAGCTCTGAGACACTGGGGAACAGCTTTGCTGTCTTTCTGTCCCACACTCTGCTTTTTAAGATGAAGGGAAACACTGTAACTGTCACAAAGTTGGAGATGCTGTTGAGGAGCAGGAAGCATCCGGGATGTTGCATGGTGGCAAAGAAAGGCAGAGCCCGTGATGAGTCTGATTTTCTTCCATTTCCTTGCTGATTTCAAGCTCAGTACCCATATTCAAGCTTTGGTGGAGGTGAGGCCTCAGCCCTGTTCAGCCACAGCATCCTGTAAAGACAGGCTGGTATGTGGGCTCACCAGTGGACCTCTTAGTCTTATTCAGTGCAAACCTTGCCCTGGTGTAAAGACAAAAGTCTTTACCTGAGTAAAGCAATGAGTATGACTATGATTTAGGGTTGGAGAGAAAATAGGAAGAGGTTTTATGTAGCCAGAGCCTAGTAAAATAGGTGCTTGTTGCTGATCGGTGTTTATTGATGTTACACACTTTCTGTGTTTACGGGAGGGCCTGCACAGTAGCTGGATGAATAGACTTGACCAAAATTCCCTGATGTGCTGGTGATACAGAAGTGCAGTGGCTTTTCTTCATGTTGCCCACCCCATGTGGCCCAGCAGCCACAAGTGAGGCCACGTTGTACAGGCACTTGTGCTGTTTCAGGGAACAGAACTGCAGGACCAGATGCTGGCAGATGTGCAAGATACCCAGTCCCCCCGCTCTGGGTGTGTGATATGAAGTTGCCCTTCATGCAGAGCAATGTGTTCAAATTGTCCATTTCACCTGTTCAGAGGCTCTGCTCTCTTTAAGCAGTCTTTCATTTCCACACAGATGCTCAATGAAGCTAAGTTAACATTTCAGCAAACTCCAGATATTGTGTGGTACCCAGCACCCTGCTGCACTGCATTATTAACGTTTAGTTGATTGCTTTGGGAGGCTGTTGTGGCCACATGGCTATTGGGAGCCAGGGATGGATTGACTGGCTCAGGGTTACTGTGTGTCAGCAGTAATCATTTTTTTCAGTATGCTACACACTGTTTTTAGGCAATCACTTCATATCCTCTACCCCACCAAAATGCAAATGCCTTCTAAAAAAATAGCTGTAGTCTGCCTACTGTGAGTGTGCTTAAAGATGCTCACCCATGTTACAGCTACACCACTAAACCAGGGCTGTGGTTTCCTGAACACTAAGAGCTGGGTGCAGCTGAAAGCAGCATTCCCCTGCAAACCCAGGTGTTCACTCCCACAGGCAGCTGTGATTCAGGCTGAGGTAGGATGCACTCCAGAGCAACTGGGTGCGTGGCTGGAAACCAGGTCTTCTTCAGCTGCCGGCAACTGCCCCAGGCAGTGCTTAGGGCCCCAAGGACTGATCTTTCCTTTGTAACTTCTTTGGGTTTGCAAGGAAGGGGCATTACTCTCCCCTCTTTAACTCCAGGACAACATTAAGAAAGGCTAGCATGGAGAAAGGGATTTTTTTCTCTCTCTTTCTCCTTCCCTAAGAATAGCTAGTTTGTAGGTCTGTCAAAAATCAGAATAGCAAGTACACTAAAACCCAATTGAGGGAAGAGTTGGTAGCAGCATTGTGACCAGGTGTCACAGGTGCCCTTGGTCAACCTCCTATCCACTAAGTGTCACTGGCACCGTTCCAAGTGCTGCAAGCCAACTAGCAGGTACATGAACAAGAATCTCTCTGGAACCTCTGCCTCGGACCTCCAGAAGGACATGCTATTGGAACCCAGGCTTTTAGGAGGGGAGATGGAGATGAGCAGGCAGGCTGTGGTAAATGGTTCCAGGTAGGTGTTACAGAAGCTGCAGGATGCCTGGAGTCTGATATCTGATGCAGGAGTAGGATTGGGAGGCTGAATTACAGAGTATGATCAATGGGAACATGCTAGCTGGGGGCACCAAACTTGCATTGTGATAGTCATTGAGTAGTCACACTGCTATTTCTTCAATCAGGGGAGGGATGTGCAGGGCTCTGAGGGCTGCAGAAGACACTGGGAGGACAGAGCCTGTGTCCTTACTACCATGCACTCCTCAGTCTGTGCAGCTAATGCAACTCATTGAGAACCACAGCCCCGAGCACAACCCTCCCTCCCTTGCAGCTCTGCCTTTGCACTCCCAACCTGTAGGACTCGCCTCCTTCTTGCATTGTTGCCTCTTCTGCCAGCTGCAGTGCCACATTTTGGGACAGTGAGGAGAAGAGAGCCCTGTAGGTGATGAGAGGTGGGAGAGAAAAGATTACTTTTTTTCTGGCAACCTGACTCCTTTCCCACCTGACATAGGATCCTTTCTCAAAGGCATCATTTGAGAAGGCATTATCCCTCCCAGAAGGCACAGGAAGTTGTGATCTACATTGATATTTATCTATTACTGGTCTATGGTGTATTTAAGCGAAGAAAACAGCTACCAACAGCCTAGCAGGTTAAGCAGAAATATATTTCCTGGAACTACAGGTTCACATCGCAGCAGTAATGTTTCCAGTCCTTCAGATGTAGCTAAGCTTGTAGCTAGCAGCTTGCTGGCTGTTCAGAGATTGACATTAATGACGTGTTATGCAAAAGTATCTCTTCCGGGACATAATCTTATTCCTCCTAGTGCAGCACTTGCAGTTATTACTGTCTTCCACCCCAGAAGTGGCTGCATGTCTGATTCTGGCTACATATACAACAGCTTGTGAAACACGCCAAGACTCTCCAGCATGCAAGGCATTAAAGAAATGTAAGATAGGATCTGAGCTATGATAAGCAGAGTGCATGGCATCATATTCCATTGTGCAGCCAGGGAAATAGGGATGCAAAATATGTTCTTGAGCTGAATAAGCCATTTGGACAAAATAAGGACTGAGGTGAACTTTAGTCTCCAAATTTAAACCAAAACTGAATCACAAGCCTTCTCACATTGGTGTGTCACAATTACCTCGTGAAATTACCCTACCTCCATTGTCACCAGATGTTTCTAGTGTAGGAGTTTAATTCATGGTTCCAGTTGCTGAAAAACACCCAAAGATTGGGGCAGAGCAAACAGGAAATCTGGTAGCTCGACTATGGCAGGGTGAGTCATTTCAATACTCTGCATTGTAGAACCTCAGACCCTGATGATTACTTTTCATTTCTCTTTTGACCTCATGGGACTTTTTATTTTTTGGACCTGCTCTGTGAGAGAGTATTTCAGTTGTGAACATTTTCTTAGGTCTTCTTACTGCTTCATGATTTGTTGTTAACAGGGTGCTAGAGAAACCCAGCAAAAATCCCTCTGGTTAGCCCAGTCTAACCTCCTCTAGCCAGTTGCAGCCCCTGAGCACCGAATTGCAGCATCTAAAGATTTTTCAGGCCAAGTAACACCTCATTACATCCAGTCACCACCTCCACCTGGAGCAAAGGGAAACGGGGAGCAATGTGTGAACGCTGTGTTTGAGCTTAGTTTGCATCCATGGGGTAGAGACCCTGATTGCAAAGCAGGGGGAGTAACTATCTCTGCTCTTAAATAGGAGTTGCAGTAGTGTTAGCCAGAGGACCTGAACTCTGCATCCCTTACTGGTTACAGTGGTGAGTTTGTGGAGTTTCATGCTTGCAGGTACTGATCAGCAGCATGTAGCTGCAATCTGTGTTTCTCTTTGCTGTGGGGAAGGCCTGGTGGGTGCAGCACTGGCCATGTGGAAGGGCATGCAGTGGATGATGGCTTTACTGTACTCTTTAGGGTGGATGTGATTCCTTAAAACCACACAGGTAGCAGCACTGTCCTGCACCAGGGTTTCAGCTTGCACAGACCTGAGCTACCATCAGACTAGCCAGCATAGGTAGCACTGGATGTGCAGACAGGACAGCTGGCTTCACGCATAGCAGTAACCCAAGAGTTCACCCAGCTTCTCAGGAAGGATTTGCTGAGCATTCTGTTATGTGCCTGCATGGCTAGACAGCTCAAAGCTGCTGTGGCTACCCGTGCATCAGCTGCGCTTTATGCCTAGAGTCACTTGGGAATGTTTGTTTGATTGTCAAAATATTTTGGTGTCAAGGGCCTCTCCACCACCGTGGTGGATGTGATCCCTGATCAATAGACTGAGCTGGACTACTTGGGAGCCCATTCCAGTACTAGTTAGACCTGCACAGAGAAAGGGTAAGATACCACTGTATCAAAATGGTAGCTGATGTGATGGTACCTGCTGGAGTGAGCAGGGTGCTGGGTATGCAAGGACTGAAGTAACAAGCAAGTATCTGAGCTTATTCATCTCCTGCAGCAAGTGACCGACCTGTCCCATGAGGGCCTAGTGCTCTTGAAAATGATAAGAGTGACTGTTTCTTGTTTTGGGGTGTTTTTTTTTCTCCCTCTGCTTTTGTTCTTTTAAAGTCTTGGTCTGGGCTTGCCCAGAAGCTTGGGTACAGGCTTGGGTCCTCAGTGTTTGACCATGGCTTAGTGAGCAAAGTTCAACTATTTCCATGCTGGGGTTGGGCACAGTTCAGCTCCTCATATGCACCCAGAGGAGGAGCCCATATTGGGGCAAAACCTGCTTTCTTACCCAGTTCCTGGGGAATGGCTGTACCATGTGTAGGGTGCAGGCCATGCAAGTAATGAGTGGCAAAAGCTGGTAGGTCTCGGGCCCTGGTGCTCTGTCCTCCCCAGCATCTGGTGCTGCAAAGGGGCACAGACACAGGCAGCAGCTGCTGACCTTGAGGATGCCCACTCCATAACCAACTTGGTAATCTCCCTGCCAGTCCCAACTGCGCTTATTGCTATATCATGGCCATCAGCAGCCCCAGTGACTGGCAGCAGCAGCACAGTGACTCACTTGGCCTAGCCCTCCCTGCACTAAATCCTGCTATCAAGCTGATGATCTGCTGGTAATTTTGCTCCAGCTGAGTGCTGTAGACCTGCTTTCACACAGCCTGCTCTCCCTGTAGGCAGAAAGCTTCCCCCCAAATTACCCCACCCTTGCTCATCGTACCCACAGCCTCTGGCCACTCTCCAGTGTATTGTCTGTTTTGGAAACCAAAAACCTCTGCCCTAGTACCTAATTTCAGGAATTAGGCTCTGGAGGCCAGTGAGGTGCCATGTAGAGAAACAGGCAAGTGCATTTTTGTGGAGGTGACAATGCTGAGGCCATTCCTCATTAAGACAGGGAGGTGATGCCCACACTGACCTGCTGAGCATGAGCGTTACAGTTAATGCTGAGCCGCTTTTCTCTAAAAGCTCCCTCCTGGCCCTATTGTGTACTAGGAAGGACATGGCACATCATGGCACAGCAGTAGGACAGGGCCTTTACAGCAGCTCCAGGACATAGATTACAAGCTGTGAGATGCAGATGTGTATTGCTGCACTAGTACAAGCACAGGTCATGACCTTTCTTTGCTGTACTGTCTTCTCTATTCCTCCTGTCATTCATTTACCTCCATTTTCTTTTTCTCCTCTGTCTCTCCTTTATGATGTTATATGTGATATAGGAGCTTTTTTCAACAAGGATGCTGTACTGCAGGACTGGGCTGAGAACTCACCAGCTCATTTTATGCAGGACACATGCCAGTCTAGCCTGCCTGGGCACAGCAGAGGTGCAGAGAGATGTTTTAATAACTGATTTCCTGGTCTGACTTCAGGGCTTGGACATTCATATATATCTCATACTGCACAATCAGTAACATTTAAGAAAAAAAGAGTAAGAAATGAAATGGTTCTGTTACTTCTCCTGATTTCTGGGAGGAGCTCCATGTTGAGCACCTGAATGGTTTGCAAGTTTGGACGGAGGACCCTTCAAGTCCTTGGAAAGGGAGTCCAGGTCATCTCCTCCACTGCATTGGAGCGAAAAGGGAAGTTAATGACGCTGAAGGTAGAAAACTGTGCCATCAGCCCTGAGCCCTGCGGTGGCACTTCCAGCAGGACAGCAGGAGCCTGTGGAAAAGCTTTCTGCAGGAGGCAGGCCGAGACTTCTCTATGCCCAGAGGAGAGGCATCCTGTATTCAGAGGGGTAACAGAGCTGTTAGGTAAGCTGAAAGGTCTGACTGACATTATAAGAGCATCTTGGGGCTTGTTTAGAAACTTCTGAGGTTTATCTTAGCTGGGATTTGAGAGTCCTTTATGACATGTTTCTGCTTCACAGCTACTAGTAAAGCAAATATCCCTTTCATAGGTGAATCCACAGAGCAGGATTAAATTTAAGGATTATATGAATGATGTCTTTTTGCATATTCCCTTCCTGGGGATGCTTTTGATTTAATTTAGATTATTATTTATTTCAGAGTGACCAGTGTCCCACCTTGCCAGGGAGGTCAATGGAAGTTTAGCTGACAACTTCATGAACAGGATTTCAACCCATGTCCATGATTAATTATGAAATGAAATCCACAGCTTGAAATCATTTAGCCAGCATATCTGATCAAAACACAAACATCCTCTATGTTTGAAAATAAATGAGGGTAGGAGCCAACTTGCCCACTACAGAGGTTTGCAACACGTGATAGATTGATGAGCTGAGAACAAGCTGCCACCCTCCACCCCCATCATCGGTAACGTTCCAGCCTGGGGAAGGGGACACTGAGGCCAGAGGTGAAGGATATACTTTCCGATAAGTGTTACAGTGGGAGGTGAGAAATATGAGCTCCCAGAGGAGGAGAAGGGAAAAAAGGCAGGCACTGTGCTCTGTTAAGCAGGGTACAGTTTAGACAGAGCAGCTGCTTGACAAGCTTCTGGCAGAAGCAGCCCTGTGCTTGCAGCACCTGTTATTGAATGCTACCCGCAGGTACCAGGGCAGCACAGACCATGGTTTTTTGGCTGATACAGTCTTTTTCCAGTCACGTGTGAAGCTAAAGGCCCTGTGAGATTAAAGAGATGAAATGGCTGATGAGGTCTGCCCTCCATGAGGTGCAGTAACACAGAAGGGCTCACATCCAAGTGTCTTTTTGGGGTTAAAGCTGAAAATAAAGCCTGACTTTGAGTTCCAGTGTCACCATTCAGTGGTATTGGCTTTTTTAGTTGGGAAATTCATGTTACTTGCCCTTTCCTTTTTTTCCCCCCATAGCATGCCAGCTCCAGAAGCATGGCAGAGAGTTCAGGCTTTCAGAGTAACATGCTTTGCCTGGTGCAGAGTAGCTCCACCATCAGCTGAATCAAACTCTTGTGGTGGGAGAGTGGTGAGCCTGTGGTTCAGCTGGCGAATGGTTATGCATTAAGCCAGGGACAGTCAGTCACTTGCACTTCTCTGCCCCCATCCAGTGTTCGTTAAGGTCAAAGTGGTTATTTGCAAAGGAAAGTTTGAAAGGGTGAAGCACATGTTGCCTGAAAATGAAGAAACCAGAAAGCCAAGGAAGCCTTTAACTGATTATTTTGGGTACACGTTATTTGTGATTGTTTGATTATTTTTTTTTTTATAACTGGGGCAAACCATACTTCAGAGAGACTTTGTGATATGAGGTGTTTTATAAATTATGAGCTAATGTTGTATGTTTTACAACCAAACAAGATGAAGGAGGCATCCTAGGTATAAGACCCCGGGTTGAGCTGGGTGCTTAGTGGGTGAGGGATTTTGAATTTGGTGACACGTGCCATGTGCCATGTGCTTAAACACTAGAATGCTGCATTGGTGAACAGCTGGCAGGAGATGCTGCTACCAAATGCAGAGCCAGGGGAGCCCACCAGGCCTGTACCCTGACAACACTGCCTTTCAGGCTGTCTTCTAAAATGTCCTCTATCAGCATGTGCTGGAGATACATAACTGCAAATGGTAGGGGAAAACACTGTGCTGATCCTACTGGAAGACACAAGTCAGCATCTCCTGCCTGTAGACTCAGATGGAGAAAGATGGCTTGACATTTTTCTCTTCCTTCCAAAAGCAGCAGACAAATTAAGCTGATTTCATAATTTAAAGCCGCTTCTGGGGTGCTCTAATTACACATCTACACCAGCACTACCTCTGGAACCCCAAAGCCACACAGTTTGAGTGATATGAGTAGCTCCTACCTCCTACCGCCTGCCAGATGCTGTGTCCTTTTGTATCAGCCCCAGAGTGCTCCTCACGTGGAGTGGCTTCACCCTGGGTGCTGTAAGGTCTTTTCACATTCAGAGAGTGAGAAAGGGGCACCTGAGGGACCATAGTGCATTCTCCACCAGGAGAAGGGCTTATTACACCCATGGGACTCTCTGCTATGCAGAACTCCATAAATCCCCTCTGCTCATTCCTTCAGCAGAAAGCAATGTAGGACAGCATGGCTTTACTTCCCCAGTACCACATTAGCTCCACTGGCTGGCTGTGCCTAGAGGAATTTTCTGTGAGGTGTCCAAAGCTGCTGTGCCAGCGACTGGCCAGACACTGGTGGCTGTGGGAACAAGGCACCTCTCATGCTCTCTTGGACCAGTCTTTGGAAGTACATCCCTGTGAGATGAAAAGAACCTCATCACTGGAGGCCAACTCTTGCACAGCAGCATAGAAGCAATGCTGGCGCTCCTAAAGCACTGCCGCATCAGCTCCTTTGCAAGGAAATGGGAAAGAGATTTATTTTTAAGTCAAATCTAATAACAATTTAAAAAAGACAGAAAGGAAGTGGTTAAGGGCATATTTTACTGTGCACTAATGAACTGTAAAGGATATAAGGTCTAAATTTTTCAAATGTTTTGAAAGCAGTCCTGTGAAAAGCAAAAGCACTTCACAGAAATCTCTCTGATTTCTAGGTTGCTTCCTACATGTTGGTGCTAAACCAGAGGTCTTCAAGCTGAGGAGCTTTCCTTCTCCCCTTCTCCCCACCCAACACTGCCTTCTAACCACTGACAGTGGGTAAAAATATTCATGTTTCAGTCCAGTACCTTTATGCATGTCTTACACTGGAGGGTTTTTTCCATTCCCCTGGGGTTGGGCAGGCCATGATTATCAGTCTAATAGAGTTAATTAAGAGCCTTGAGGCCCTGACGTTTTGTTTTCTTTGGGACTATACCTATGGCTTGGGCCTCTGAGCTACCCGCTCTGCCCCAACACTTTCCCTGAAAAAAACAGCCAGACAAAATCCAGCAGCCAGTTCTTCAGGAGCCACGTGCAGCCTCCTGCCTTAGTGTGTGCTAGGGGAGCAGACATAGATATCTTCTCCTCCATGGCATGTAGCTGAGCCCCATTGACTGCGATAATGTCCCTGGAAAGGGACAACATGTACCGATCCTTAACTGTGAATGGGACTATAGCTCAAACACATAAAAATAATGCTAGGAAATGAATCAGTAATACAAAGCACACCCCCAAGAGGTCCACCTCTAGGATGGCCTTGATGCTGGGGATGCTGGCAGAGCAGCCGTCTGCTTGGGAAGCAGGTGAAAGCCATCAGGTTGGGGCTGTAACTGCTTATCATTAGCAGCTGGGAGAGCTATCCGCCAAAGCGAGATTTCCCCCTTGCCACAGTCTCTCTCAGCTCAATGGGGATCTCTGAGATCAGGTAAGGACTTTCCTTTTTAATAAATACAGGAGCATAGGTTCACTCCCATATGTGGAATAAAATAATAAAAGGCTTTTATGTGGGAATCTTGCTGTCCTCTCTAGAGTTATAAAGATCAAAGGCTTAGAACAGTGGCTAATTGCAGGTGAGGTTACTACTGTGAAACAATTAGCCCATGTGTGCGCTTGTGAAAATGGAGAGCGTGCATTGCTAGCACGCTGAAGTGTCTGCTATAAAACTGCCTTCCATTTCAGGGGATGTTAACTATTCCTTTACTGAGTTATGATTCTTCTAAGTGACAAGTTTGAGTCCAAAAAACCTAGTATTCCACTGTACCCTGTCCCCTTCCTAGGCTTGTAACTGGAATAGAAGTCCAAAGAGCAAGCACAGGACTTAAATGATGAGGAGAAAATCCTGAGGGCAAACTAGCATGGCATTCTGGAAAGGAAACTATGTTCTTTAGTCCATGAGAGCTGTTAATGTAGCAAAGAAGAAAAAGGAGATTTGAAAGGTATAATTAGGGGGTTTGAAGCCTTTGCCTCAGATCTTTAGACGGCCATTCAGTAACTTGAAGGACAAGAGTAAACTATCGCTATGGGTTGAAACTGACAAACCTACAAAACCAGGATAAGAACAGATGGTTTTCCATAAATCTGAAGGCCCCCAAGGAGGTCTGTGAGCTAGGCAGTCAACCCTAATTTGTTTACTAGTGCTGTGGAAACTATGATGAACTGTAGGAAAAAAAGTGGCATTAAGAAGTAGTGAAGAGGGGTTTTGAAGGGAGGGACTTGATCTGGTAATTGTACAAAAAAATGGTCTTGGGAATTCATGCCTGAGAAATGTAAGTCTGGAAAGTATGAGCAAAACTGAACAGGCAGAGCCCTGGGATCCAGGGTACCCAATGTTCAGAAGACAAGGCCTGGGGGTGGCTCTGTGGTGAGCTCTCCCTGATCAAAGGAACAGACCAAACATGAGCAGTGAGGGGTAGAAACCAAGACCTGATGTTTTCATAAGGGTAATGGGGTCTTGTGTCTCCCCCTCAGATAGAGGAGAGGCTGAAAAAGCCAAGGAGAAAAGATGGGGACTTGGAGGACAGGGAGTAGTTCTGCATCAAAGGAGAGTGAAAGACTCTGCTTATGAGAATTATTGATGCAGTAAAGAGTGCTGTGAAGAAGTGATTAAATGGCAAATAACAAGGGAAGTATTCCTGTTTTCCCTTTGCTTTTCTTGCATATGAAAGATGTTCAGTAAAGAGGTGAACAACAAGCAGGTTTTCAACAAACTTGAAAGTAATCAAAGAAAAGCCTTCTATTAGCTTGTGAGGCAGTTGATTTTTTTTTTTTTTTTTTTTGCTAGTTTCCATGAACTCTCCAGACTGATAAATTATGAAAAGGCTACTGATGTGCAGCTGAGCCTGCGGGGCATATAGACTTGTAAGGGTGTCACTAGTCACATCGTGCAGTCATCTGAGTTCCCCGTTCAGAGACAGGAAGTAAAAGCCTTTATCATTGTTCCCTCCTGGGCTTTTCCATTTCTTCTTCGCACCCTTATAAGGTCTGAGGTAAGACACCTGTCCTCTGACCTTCAAAACGTGGCCATGGCTGCTGCTTAACCCCTCTTTTCACAACCGGTATCTCCTCTCCTCCCTGCAGTGTCTAATTGCATGTGTGCATGTTGACACAGGGTAGAAAGAAGAAAGTCTTTAGTTAAGCAATTAGTTGCTGCCATTGCAGGCCCTTCCACAAGATAATTGAGCACTATTAAGTAATGTTTGGTTCTGAAATGTAGCAATTATGACAGTAATTGCAAGGATGTTCCTTGAATTCTAACCCATTTTTATTGATGTGTTGAGTGTTTCTGCTCTGCATCTAAGCTGCCGGAGTGCCTGGTGTGAGACAGCAGGGAGGAGGAAGGAAACATGTTCTCTGGGAAAGCCTGTCAAGACCCCAAGTTTGGGGGTTGTTTTTGTGTTGCAAGCACCTGATACTGAGCTGGCTTTACCCTGCTCTTGCCAAGACCTCTCAGCCTGAGCAGAGGGATCTTTACCTTCCTAAGGCCAAAGCAGAGACAGGGTGTGGAGTGTACTCCGCCTGGGCTAGCGCTAGACCTTGACAGGTCTCTGCCTCCTTTCAAATGTGCAAGTAATTCTTACACAGCACCATGCTGGTTCCTGGTCTTGAAGATTTGCAGTCCAACACCTTTCCTCTGCCAGGGGCAATGATACGATCGTCAAAGAGATGGGACTGGCCACTAGAGGGTAGCACAATTAAAAGCATAAGGAAGTCTCATTTCTTGAAGCTGGACTGGCTGTGCTGGGGGATGCACAGCGGGGATGGTCAGACCTCTGCAGAACCCGTGGATGCTCAGTGCCTCCAGGCTACCTGCTGCCTGTTGGATGGGGCAGCGCAGGAGCAAGCAAGCTCCAGGTGAGGAGACGACTTGCTACAGTGAAGCAGGAACACGTGGCGGCAGAAACAGCAGGGTTCCCAGTGCTGCTCCTGCTTTTCCTTGCCACCATCCTCCTTCCTCACCAGAGTCTAGGATCCCAAAGGAGCCTTTTGGCTTGGCTCTACTGTTGGCTTAATGTAAATTCTTGAGCTGTGGCTCTGAATCCAAGCTCAGAGCTGGGATACTACCAGGCCAGATGGATAATACCAAGGTTTTCCTTTGTTTTTTTTTGAAAGAACACGTCTATAAAAGACTTCTTGGGTTAAAAATACTAGAGTACGTACTGGTCTTCTTTTGGTCTCTGCTGGCACGTACAGAGTGCCATGCACACTAGCAGATGAGAATGTGACCAGTTCTTAAAATCACAGTCTCGTATGAATGGAGAGAAATGAGTGCTGGGTCACACAAGAAGCAAGGTTTTAATTTTGAAGCATGCCTCTGGAGCCAAAGGTCAGAATGGAGCCATCCTCCCTTGAACAAAATCCTCACCACAACACTGTATTAACATGATACTTAAAAATGCAGCTGCGCTCTCGGGTTAAAGTCCTGGCTCTGCAGCGAGCACACTCTGGCAGGATCAGTTTCGAGGATGGAGAAATGTGGTGTCTGACGCACACTAAAATGTCTGTCTCCTGATCTGCTGTGCAGTAATGCATCAAGCATGTCTTGAAAAGTGGGCTTTGCCAGTTGCCAGCATGTGCCAGGAACAGGAGGTTAGTTATGATGTTAATGTAGTTAATCGGGGGTATGGGGAAGTCTGTGAAGAAGGCAAATGCTTTTCTTATAGTTGTGTGGCTCGTTAAAACAATTGCATAGCACTGGCAGGGTGAAAGAGCTTTTTCTCTACAAGGGTATTTGTAGCATGCTAAGAAGCCTCATGGGTTTATGGGGGTCACAATGATGTTTCCTTGCCATATTTTGGGCAGCACTGGGACACAAGCAGGTACCCTGCAATAGCACAGTGCAGTGTCATGACACTGTTGTGAAAGAATCTGAGTGACTCAAGGTAGAAATTTCTCATCACATAGAAAAGGGGCCAACTTGAAACTGATCCTCACTAGCTGCAGGATATCATCACTGTGGTAGCAAGACACAACAGCACAGAGCACTTGTTTAACCATGAATATGTCCTTGTAACCCATGGTACAAATTGTGGCCTTTGTGCTGTGTCTGCCATTTTAAACCAAAAGATTTATTCACCAGGTGACGATCCATCAGGTTAATGCATCTTCAGAGGTTGTTGCTGGTCAGCTGACACCAAGGACAGCTTAATCTGCTTTTCCCAGATTACCCTAATTGTGAGGTGACTCTCTGCCCACCCTTGCACACCAGCTGACCTCCAGGAATCCTTGCAATATTTCATCTTTTGGATGGGTTTTATACCATTGCCCCCCTCAGATACATAATATCCTAGGAGCAGCAGGGGAAGCCATGTGTGTTTCCCACCTTGTGGTTTTTACAGGCTGCCAGGTGATCTGGGGCTCCTGAGTCTGTGCTTTGGAGAGGAACGTGTATGTCTGTCTGTGCAGGGTTACAGTCGCGTCTGCAGTGAGGGTCATTGCCTTCTGAAAGAAAGGTGTCCTTTTGAGAGACATGGGTAAGGAGGCAATGGCCCTTGAATGTACAAACTCCATGGGAAGTGAGAAGCACATTAATCTTGTGCCTTCCTTGCCAGCCTCCAGGTCCCCTGTGCCTCCTGCTGCATTGCTCTGGGCTGGTGCTACACATGCAGGACTGCCCAGGGGTGGCAAGCAAAGACCAGGAGGCTCTGGAGAGCCCTGCTGAAAGAAATGACCGTTCACCAGCTGGCAGCATGGGTGTGAACTGCTCCTCTGGGGCATTTGAAGCATGAGCAAGTACAGTAGTGTACTGAGTTGTGTGTGGTAGCTTTTCCCTTGTTGCCTTAGGGAACAAACAAGTCTCTCCTTAGCCCTCGGGTGGCCTGGTCGGGGTGGCACACTGCTTCTCTGGCCTGACCCTGACCCTGGAACACAGCAGGAGGAAGATGACTGGGAAGGGGAGAACATAGGGGCTATTTTTGCTTCTGTATCGCTATCTAGTTAGACTCCAAGATGCTGTCCCTCACTGCTGTCTGCTGCCCCGCTTACTCTGTGGCTCTCAAGTGTTTACCATTGACAGGCTGTGAGCAGATGGACTGGCAAGAAGAGATAAATTTGACCCAAGAAGATGTCATTTGAGGAACAGCTGAGGGTAGTATTTCACCAGATGTCCCAGCTTTAACCCATTAGCAACTTCAAGGAGCTCAGTGTTATCAACAGCTTAAACACACAGTCAGGGCACAAAGGCTATTGTTAAAATTTGTGCAATAAGCAGATATTCCAGGGTTTTCCAAGGGGGCTGCCATGAGCTCAAGCCCGGTAGAAAAGTGCAGTATTGATGTGTACCATGGTTACATACATGTCCTCTGCAAGCTTGGCTCAAGCAACTGGAGTTAGTCAAAACATTACCCATTTAGTGCTAAATGAATCTGCTGGCACATGAACCAGCAGATACTGTGTTATGACAATACTGACAAATGCTCTCAAAGGCATCCGCGTGATTGGGGTAGCTGGTTTTCCCCTTAGTGACTTTGTATTGAGTGTCCCAAGAGACATTACTGTTTCTGCTGCCAGATTAAATGTGTATGCATGTGCTTGGTGGCTGTGTACCTCAGGCTGTGACAATGTGGTCTGCTTATCATCAGATTGTGCCTAGAAAATACTGCAGAACGGTGAATGAGCCCACAAGAGTGGGTGGATATGCACACACAGTCACTGAGTGAGAAAGTGATGTAGAGCTGTACAGAGCACTTTCCAGCAAACTTAACTGAGAGCAGACACAGCACCAGAGCAGCCATGGCTCTGCATCCGCGCTGAGTGTTTCTGTATCTCTACCTGTGTGGTCCTCCAGGAGGGGTTGTCATCTGGCATTTAGATAGGTTTAATGGACGACATTCAAACCGGTAAAATGAAGTTGTGGCTGTAAGGTCATCCCTTAGTTTAGAGTTGTGGGGCTTATGGGTGCCTGAGCCAGTGATACAAGCTAGGTGTGGCCTGATCATGGTAGTGTCTCCCACCATGGTAGTATCTCCCACTTTCCACCGGTGGCTTTATGCTGCTGTTTGTTGGAGGCAACTTTATCACTGGTTTTGTTGGTGTGGCATCTCCTGCCCTGGTACAGTGTTGGGGGTGGGGGGGACACAGGTAGGTGTCTGTGTGTTATTTGCCCATGCACCCCTTCTTGCTGTCAGTGTTGTGAAGAGCTGAGCATCTTGGGGTTCTTTCCTATGTGAAGTCTGAAAAATGCCAAGTTTACACTGTCTCATGTTAAACCCCAACTTGTCACCTTTAGCTCTGACGAATCCACCCAAGTACATATTTCCAACTGACATAGCCAGAAAGTCCAGGGGAAACTGAGCACCTTCCCATTAGCTGGTGTTTGTTAATAGATGTTTTCTACCCCAGGCAAATTTGAATCTAATCAAATCACCCTCTTCAATTGCCTTGTTCAAGGCTTGATCTGGGAGGTGGAAGAACACTCCTCTCCCTTTAACTGGGAGAGTGTGAGGGAGTGGCACCGTATGAGCCTGTTTCAAATGCAGCACTTCTCTTGCTGGGCGATATTGGGGAATTTATAGGTTCAAATTTGCCTCTGCCTTTTCTCTAAAGGCCTGGGATGGAGCAGCCCTCTTGGCAGTGGCCTGCGCAGTTTTCTATCAAATTCTGTAAGATATTTAGGGCTAGATTTTCAGCCAGTATAAACCAATGTCCCCAGATCCCCATAAATCTGTCCTCTTCTTTTCCCTCTGAGGGGATGCCATATATTTCTTGACATGTTCCTGCTCGGCTGGGAGGATGTTAAAGCTGAATTCAGGGGCCAAACTGTACCAGCAAAGTCTTTCCCTTGCAGCCACTTTAATCTGTGCTGCTTCTGGATTTTCAGGGAAACCACTCCTGGGCTCAGTCGTAAAGCTAAGAGCTCCCTACTGCAAGGACAGCACTGCAGACAATTTTTCCACTTCAGCAGGGCTCCAAGTGCTCTGCTGTGAATGCCAGGATTTACACAAACTGCCCAGCTGCTTTCAGATGTGTGTGCTGTTTACATGCAGACTCCAGCTGGTTGCTACAGTAGGGTTTAGCCAGACAGGGGCTGTTGAGGAAAATCTTCCCTGTGCTATAGAGATGAGGCAGCATCTGTGTTGCCAGTAGGACAAGGTGGCTGGTTTTATTACCCTGAGGATTGCCTTCTGGACAAGAAAAGCCATGAAAGCTGCCCCAGAAAGGAGGAGAACTTAATGGTGTTAATCTACACAAAAGATGTCGGCACTCCCAGTGCTGGGGTATCCAATGTCTCTGCTTTCCTTGAAGTGGCACCTCTCATCTGACGGGAGAGCAAGGAAAAACTGAGTACAAAAAGCAAGAAATCCCTCTTTCTGCTCTAGCAATTATGGGTTGGTGTTTTTTTTTGCCACAGAATGGCCTCTTTTCCTATGAGTTCACTTCCTCCCCACTCTTCCAGTCCCCTTTTGTGGCAGTATGGGAAGATACAATAATGAGGACAGTCTTTATTGGCAGTAGTGCTCAGCTAGACAAAACCAGAAGCTCTTTTATGCACTGGGCTTGGGAATCCAGGACCACTGCAGGCTGACATACCCAGGCTGCCCAAATGTGAGTGGGTGTTTTAAATATCAACACTTTAAGGGCATTTACTTCAATGTTTCGTTCAAGAAGGATTTTCTATTCCTCCTGCTCCTCTCCCCCTCCCCAGGGTGCTGGGAAGTTCATCCCAGAAAAAAGTGAGACTGGAGAATATGTGTCTCTTGGGGGGTTTTTGATAGCTGATAAGAATTGTGGAAAGTCCCATAGGTGAGCATTTTCCTTCATTACTCAACAAGACTTGGCGCTAATATTTTGTAGGAACCTGCCACTCTTTGTGACTCTTTTCATGCAGTTTGATTGTTATGACATGTACAGTAGCTGAAATTTGAAATCCATTGAATTGGGGCCAACATCATCTAAATGGCCACTGATAGGGAATTTTGTCATTTTTGAGATAGCGGATATGAATGGATCACCCCTGTCTTTTGAGAGGAGCTAAGCTTTCATGAGTGCTCTGAAATGGAGCATGCTGTGCTCCTAGGTTAGAAGTTTTAATGAGATCTGTGGAACAGCTCTGCTCCGCAAACGCATTTTTCCTACTGCATAGTAATCATTAATGGAAATTTTCTTTGCAGAGAAAGTGAATATTTTGTCAGAATAAAAATTGATGGGGCATATCAACTTCTTTCTGATTAGCTTCATCAGTCAATGTTTTCTGATTAGAGAAAGAAGAATATATTGGAAATGCAACATTTAGGAAAACTGCTTTTGACAAGTGGAATTTTGAGAGTTTGCTGACAACTTTCCTTGACATATTTTTGATCTGAGATGCAAATTTTTTGGTTTAAAATGTTGTATGAGAAAATGTGGGTTTATTGAGGATTTTTTAATTATTTGTTTTGGGTGGTTTTTTTAATCAAGTGCAAAGCAAGAGAATAAGATGCCTTCCCTCACTGTACTGGACAAAAGTGTTCCCCTTTCAGTATTTTAAATGCATAGCCCATGCTAAGCAGTAGAGCAATGTTTTATTTTTGATGTGGAAGTGAGAAGTCACTGGTGCTACAATTAAGGCCAGACCCTGAAAGGGCAGAATGATATTAACCCTCTTGTGGCCAGTGATGTCGTGTGCTGTATTTCAGGCAAGGTGCCTTGCCTGTTCAGCCCATGCTCTCCTTCAACCTCCATTGCATGGATGCAAACCTGTATGTGGGCTGTGTCTTCAGGTGACCTTCCTGGAGCAGTGGGGAGAGAAATCAGTGCTCCATGCTGTCCTTTAGCATCCACTATTCTGTAGTGCCAATGGCACAGACATGTTTTGTCTGACCTGGCTTGCCCATGTACCTTGCAGCAATCCCAGGTGATGAAACAATCTTTCTTAAAAAAGTCTCCAAGTTGGAGAGCTGCTGGGGTCAGTGGTGCTCTGACTTCAAGCCATCCCCAACCTGTGTGAGCATCTGCTTGTGGGCCACACATGGCTATGCAGACCCTTGCCTTACTGGGGAGTGCACGGCATTTGGCCTGGCCTCAAGAGTAGCCCATGCCAAGAGTGGCAGGTGATTTCCAGAGCAGCCAATACAGCAGACACAGCCCAGGGAATTGCTGGGTTCACCTCCAGGATGGCTCTTGGGGGTTCACTGCGGGCCAGGCAGTAGGAAGTCATCGCTGCTGCCTGGCTTAGATCTTCCAAAACTGCTGAAGGCAGAAAGATGAACAAGCAGCAGACAGCAAAGGAAAGATTAATTGGCCGGCTGCCTGAAGGGCTGGTTGGGGTTGTATTTCTTGTTCTTACCCTTGCAAATTTCTACAGGATTGTAAATCTTGAGCTGCTTCCCAAATGGGGAGACTTCAGGTGTGTTTTTCTAAATAAGCAAACCTGAGCATACTTAAGTTCTTTGACTCAACACACAGGAATTCCCATTGCCTTTATTACACACTGACAAGCATGCTGGGGAAAGCAGGACAGATCAATGGCTGTGTTTGAAGCACGCCATAAATCACTCGTGACACAAGGCAGCAGATTGACTGACTAGCCTTGTTCCTCCTCCCCTCCCATCACACCAGACCTGACCCTGGCTTGCCACCAAGGCATTGGGGAGGGCTGCCTGTGATTAGTGCTGCAGATGAAACCCTAGCCCAGTCGGCAGCAGGCAAGCTTGAGCTGAAGGTCTCTGGAGGGAAAGGCCAGAGGACAGCGGTATGAGCCAGATGAGGAGTAAATGAAAATTGGTTAAATCCTGCCAGTTCCCAACACCATTGCCCCATGTTATATCTGTTCTTTTCTTGGTGTCCCTGTGAAATCCTTGCTTTACACAAATGTCTGTCCCTGCCCCAGACATGTTGTGTGAGCATTTAACATCATGGGTTGAGCAGCAATGACATTAAAGCTGCAAAATTGACAGGAGGATTTCTAATGCCAGACATGGGAATTAAGCCTCTGTTGGGTTTTGACTTTTTGTAAGGAGCTGAGGAGGGCAGATGACTTTGAATTTAGTATTTTCTTCACTGAATATTGTAGCCTAGGGGTGACAGAAAATCAGACAGAGCCCTGGTCTAGACAGGAGAGGGGTGTGAGAACCTCCAGACTGCCAAGCACTCCCCTTCCCTGCCCCCATGCACCAGGGCTAGAGTGGGAGGGGAGGGACAATAAGAAAAACTGCTTGAAAAATGCACCATTCTCGTTTGAAGCTTTCAGACTGCTTTTCTGTTTTTACTGATAGGTTGAGATAAAAATTAGGGAGATTATAATTTTAAAATGAAAGCAATAGAAAACACAGCCACTCAACCAGTTTGGTTGAAACCCTTCTTTTTGGTGGGAGGAGAGAATGAGTTTGGTCTAGATTTTTCATCCAAATTGAAAAATAAACCCTCCTCCAATTCCAACAGTGGCTTGTCACTTTGGAGCTGTCTCTCTAAAGGAAACAGTTAAGCAACTAAAGAAACCCATCCCTGCATGCACAGAGCCTGCTTCTTCCATGGAAGCATGGGATACTGGGAGTGCCTTTTGCTGGTAGATAAGAGTCAGGATGCCAGGGCTGTGGGTCTGCCCACAGGCAAGATCTTAATTAAAATTTATCTACATGATATCAAATATTTTTCTGAAAAATTTTGAAGTTGTTTCCATGTCTTGTGCTAAAAAGAAATCAGGGGAATATTTTGCAGGATCTTGACGTTCATACTTTCTTAATCTAAATGACAAATTTTATTTAACCTAAAACGGTCCAAGACTTGTATTGATACAGTGTTTGGCAATTAAGAAATCTTAGTACCATTAACAAAAATTTTTTCCTTCCCCCCCTTTCCCCCCTCCATAAGAATTGCACATGAAGCAGGAAATGCCATTAATGATAGCATCTTCAATGTTTTCCTCTTGAAAAAGCAGACCTGTAATGGACACCCAAGGGCCTTGCCCTTTCTGTGCAAGTTAGCTCAAAATTCAGCAAACTGCAGTAGAAATTAGCCAGTGTCAGGATGGGGCCCTTCCACCTTCTCAGGCAGTGCAGTTGTGCAGTGCTAATGCATGCCAGAGGACTTCTGCTGAATGGAGAAGAAGGAATTTGATGTTTGCAGGCACTTTGGTTCCTGTGTTCTGGGAGCAGGCAGACAGGGCCAGGTTACTTTCTTTTGTGTTTTCTCAGGGCAAAACAGAGCATTCAGAAATGGAAACTCTTGGTGAGGCGACAGCTTTTCTTGCCCTGCCATCATACTCCTCTCAAGCACAGCTCAGTTTTACTTTACAGGGTTTTCCTTTCATCTGAAACCTTCCAATTTCAGGCAGGTTACCTTGCCAAGGTGCACCTTCCCTTTCATAAATATTGCAGTAGCTACAGGCTATGGAGAGTTAGCCAAGCAAGTTCTCTTCATCTATCATGATCTCACCCCTCCCTTAACCCCCTCCTCTCCCGCCCTCTCATTAAATAAGAACAAAAGGTAAACCGTAACCCTCTCACATGCTGCATTAATATATGGTATAATTTTCCAGTTCTGCCCAGTTCTGGTATGGCAGCTGTGTGGTTATGTAGAAAATGGGACATCCCTCATGTTGGGAACACTTGCAATCTCCTGCCTAAACTTGCTCCAAGCTGGAACATCCTGGCTGCCCAAATGCTGCTGAAATAACAATGAGGTATTGGGCGCTTTTTATGCCCCTGGGCATCAGAGGTTGAAGGACCCATCCCTGTTCCCTGGTACCTAAACAGTAGCTTTCCAAACTCCTGTTTCCCTGACCTTCAGCTCATCAAGGGTTAGCAGACCTGTTGTCTCTGCTGTTTTGCAGATCAGCCCTTTGGGGAACTGGCACATGCTGGGTCCTTGCCTGCTGTGGAGATTTCCTTCTCTTGGGGTTGGCTGTGCTGCAGGCTGCCCTCTGCACGTGTGGGGGCTACAGGGAGCTCTGCAGCTGGCGTCCCTGCTGGGAGCGAGGGCTGCTTTGCCTCCCACCTAGGTTACAGGGGAGTTCAGCTTCGTACTGCAAACAGAAATGACTTGAAATACAGGTTCCCAGCACTCGGCTAAGTAGAGAATGCTTTTCTTTCCCTGTGGTCTTCTGGCTCTGCTAACATGCGGGAGAATGGGGTTTGTGTGCATCCTCACTGCAATTCTGTTTGAGGCTCTATACACATGCACACGTGTGTGCATGTAAGTGCATAAAGACACACTTTAAATCACTATTCTTTCACCATGCTTCAAGGATACGGTTGCTTCTGGTTAAAGAATCTAAGATAAATAACTAATATATTACCTCATGGAGCCATTCCTTTGCTCTAATGTCCTGAACAGAGGATACACCAGATACTGAACCATGCAGAGTCCTATTAGTGGCTGCATTACAGCAGTGCCCAGAACCCAGGATGGTGTGACTGTGCTCGCTGCTGTGTATAGCAAAGTTTACACATGTATGCAAGTCTGAGAACATAAGATGATGAAATGGGTGAGGGAGGAGAGTGGCATCTGTAAAATGATAGGAAAATCTTCCTCTCAGTAATTTCAGGCTCACAAAAAAGCATAACAAGGAAACAAATTCTCCTGTCAATTTCAAATTTTTCAGGGAAAATCACTAAATCCAAACAGTTTTGTTTTGTTTTTCCTGAAAAGCACAAACAATTACAAACAAAATCCCAAACTGCTATAAAATCTTAATATTTTACCAAAAGGTAGCTCAGGTCTTGTAGCTTCCATGAGAAATACATTCCATGGAGGATGGGTGATTGTGTTACAGCTTTGTCGAGAAAGTGGTCCAAAAATGTATTTCTCTTATATTTCCTTAGAAACTTTTTAGAAGCTCTTATCAACCCTAGACTGAGCAGGTTACATGGAGGCTGGTTTTGTATTCTCATGTGCTTTGCCATTAATACCACTCTGCATTGCTCCCAGAACAGCGTTCCACTGCTCTGCCTTTTCTCCAGCCCATAATTCCCTTTTACTCCAAGTAGCTTTCATTTTTGTTCAGTGGTGAACCTTTCATCAGGGGGCTCTGCTGGACTCTTTGTTGCTGCCGAGAGTGGTCTTGCCTCCTTCCCTGTTGCTAAAACGCCTCCCCTCACATGCTCACACTTACATCTGTCAAGGACACCAACAGGTGATACCTTTCTCCTCCCCATCACGTCAAGTCTAGAAAAGGCTGTGGCAAGGGGAGCTCTTACAAATAAGGCCAGATTTGGTGACCGAGGTCCATGATGCATTTTTTTATTTATACCCATGCACGCACACTTGTGTGTATGTTACAATGACTTCAGGGGACTGGAGGGGACTTTCCGCAAGGATTAACTGAGTGTGCCTTCAACAAGGTAATACAACGAACTTGCCTTGGGTGCCATGTGCTTAATTAGGGCATTCTGTCATATAGAAGCCATTTTTAAAAAAGAGCTTAGTGTGGTTAGCAAAAAATACACCATAACTGAAATGGATCCTGCAGTCTTAATTTGGTGAAACTCTCACTGGAAAACTAAGCAGGTTTGTAGTGGGTCTTCATTTAAAATTGCTGCTGTATTCTGTTATTGATAATGCAGTACTACAGGGATGGTGTCTGCTTGTTGCCATATGTACATGAGAATTGAGTCCCTGCTCCAAAGAGTGCATAGATCCAGGTGTTGGGTGCAATCTGATGGAGGGTGGATCCAGAGACAGAAAATATACAGAATGTGTGCCAAGTACACTTCTCTCCCTAAAGTCCAAAGTAACAACCATGGCTGAACTAGGTCCTGAAAATAAATTAAGAGGGAAGGCTGTGGGCTTTCCTTTTGTACTATCCTTCCCTCTGCAAACATTCTCTTCACCAGGTGCATCTGTGCAAGAAGGTGACCAAGCAGCGGCCACAGAAAATGCTGCTGGTGGGGTGGGGAGGTGAAGGACCCAATGATCTTCTCTCAGACACTGAGAAGAGCTGTCTGCCATCTCTTTAATGTCCATGGCACTCTCTTGCTATATCTGAACTTCAGTACAGTGTCTTCTGAAAAAACATTTCTAGCCCATAGTAACTTCAAGGCATGCAGACTTTGTTCAGTACCTGCATTACCTATGAGTTACAGAGAGCTGTAGGCATCACTCATTGATGGTAAAGGCCACTTCTCTTCTGAGGCAGAGACTGACATGAAAAAGAGGAGTTAAAAAGCTGTGAATAGCACCCATATGTGCAGCAGTACACATGCTGTCCCACTTAACTAGCATTCACTGATGGAAGATGCAGTAAGTGCCCCTTGGACATTTGCTGTGTAAAAAGGGTATTGAGCCTCTGAGCAGAGGTTTTCTGCAGTGGGTGGTACACTTGCATTTGAAGGCTCAGGGTATCTTTATGAAGCATGAGAATACTGCCACTGACATAATGGGGCCAAACTTCACTCTGATCCTAAATGCAGGCCTTTGAGTCTGAGCCATATGTTATAAAAAAGCCAGTTTTCAAAACAGAGGTTTGGTGCTGACCTATCCCTGAAACTGTCACAGATGTGGGGTAGAAAGCTTGCTGGTTAGTAGTTTTGAGTGCAAGAGGAACCAGTTGTGTTGGTGCCCTAAATTGAGTTGAAAATGCTGTGAGAGCAGACTTCCTGAAAAAAAAAAGCCACTTAACTAGTTCTCTGGAGGTTATGCTACAGTGCTGAAGAAGGACAGGGCTGGTGCACGTAGGAATCAAGAGAATTGGAGACAATGAGTTTAGACTTTTCTAAAGCACAGATTCATGTGCTGTGGGGAGCTGGGGGAAGGGAGCAATAGGGGCTGTCCCAATCCACTCACTGCTCCTTGACCTTGTCTCTTTTGAAAGTTGCCAGTTGTAAGGTAAGGAACCTCCCAGAAGAAGTGGGATGCCTGATGTGAGTTTTCTGCTCCACTCTGAGCATCAGTGCAGGAGTTGCTCCCCAATAAAAGACTTGCTGTGGTGCCTGCTAGACTAGCCACACTGCAATCATGCAGAGCATGAACCTCATCCTTTCCTTCACCTGCTCTCGCCACAGCTCCTTTCATGAGTTATGTACAAACTGCATTTGTGAACATGAGCACAGGCAGCTAGTGAAAAATAATTTAATAGGGTTACTTTACACATCCTGACCCCAGCATGTTTCTGCTCATCCCAGGAGCCAGCTGGTATTGGTAAATTATGACTTGGACTAACCACATTCAGTTTAGTGTCTGCAGAAGCACTTGAGGCTCTTCAACACTCATACTTGCAAGAAACACCTGCGTAGGGTGGCCAGGAAAGGTGAATAGAGAGAGCCTTATCCTGCCTTTAAACCCCAACATGCCGGAGAGAACAGGAGTGACTCAGCAGAGTGGCTTCTGACTGCACCTATGCTGCAACACTCAGTGGCTGTTTGCTTTCCATCCCCCTCTTTCTTCAGCTGATGTTTACGCTGTAGGACAGATGGGTAACCTTTTCAGAGGCTCATGGTCCCAATGGGGACATAAGGGTCTTTTGGCTGAAGGACAGTCTTCATGGAGCAGTGCAGAGTTTTAGGGATGCTGAACCAGCTAGCATACTGTTGGGCTCAGGTTCCGGTACTGGCATAGCCTGGCCAGGCCACTTGCAGTTGTTTTTTTCATGAGCACTGAGATCTCTGTACTGAGTTTTAAGCAGCACCAAAGCTATTTTCTTCTCAGAATCAATGGAAATTGGGGTCCTAAGGCCCCAAGGGTGCAGGGCCCAGCTCCTTCCTGGCTCTCCTCCAGCACCAGCCTCATCTTCAAAGCTTGGGATGGCTGAGAGTGGTGGTTCCTGGTGACTGGGAACTTAATTGTACTCTTTAATGACTAAGTAGTGATGGGTGAACTTGAAAAGGCCTGGCTAGATATCTTACATCAGGGAAGTAGCCAGCATTTGCAAAATTAGCCTGAGTGGCAGTTTGGTCTTTTGATGTTTCTGTGAACAGAATTATATTGAAAGGGTGGTCTTCCTGGGTTTTTGTTTTCTTCTTCTGGTATCCCCCACAGATGAGAAGGGGTAGAAATGAAATCTAGCCATGTGCTTTACAAGGTTTGATTCAATGTTGGTAGGGCTGAGCCACATGCCTGTTCTGACTGATGCCATCACACCCATGAGACACACAACATGTTATTGCTCAGTGGCTTAGCAACATGCACTGTGACTTGCCTTCTTCGAGCTTCTCAACTTTGCCTTCCCTTTCTGGGCCAGTATTTAGCAAACAGAATTTGCAGTGCCATGGTTACCATCAGCAGAGCTTGGGACCTTTAAGCCATTTGTCCATGTCTTGGGTGATATCAGCTTATAATATTGTAGCACCTTTTGCAAATTCAGCTTTTCATAGAATTGGAGCTGCTGGAGGGAATTGAATTTTGTGGAGCTCTCAAGATTGTGTCATTTGGTCTTTCTCTGCAATGACAGCTGAAGTTTTCATATGCTGAAACCCAGGAGAGATTCAGGGAACTTCTGTTTAAACATTCCATACCCTCTGTATACATACATACCAATTGCATGGGTTTTGACAAGGCCAAGTGCCAGGTTCTGCACTTTGGTCACAACAACCCCATGCAATGTTACAGGCCTGGGGAAGAGTGGCTGGGGAGCTGCCTGGTGGAAAAGGACCTGGGGGGGCTGGTTGACAGCCGGCTGAACATGAGCCAGCAGCGTGCCCAGGTGGCCAAGATGATCAACAGCATCCTGGCTTGTATCAGGAATAGTGTGGCCAGCAGGAGCAGGGCAGTGATGGTGCCCCTGTACTCGGCACTGGTGTGGCCACACCTTGAGTACTGTGTTCAGATTTGGGCCCCTCAGTACAGGAAGGACATTGAGGTGCTGGAGCATGTCCAGAGAAGGGCAATGAAGTTGGTGAAGGGTCTGGAGAACCAGTCTTATGAGGAGTGGCTGAGGGAGCTGGTGTTGTTTAGTCTGGAGAAGAGGAGGCTGAGGGGAGACCTTATCCCTCTCTACAACTACCTGAAATGAGGTTGTAGCGAGGTGGGTGTTGGTCTCTTCTCCCAAGTAACAAGTGATAGGACAAGAGGAGATGGCCTCAAGCTGTGCCAGGGGAGGTTTAGGTTGGATATTAGGAAAAAATTCTTTACTGAAAACATGGTCAGGCATTGGAACAGGCTGCTCAGGGAAGTGGTTGAGTCACTGTCCCTGGAGGTGATGGTGTCTACATTTAAGACAGGTAGATGTGGTGCTTAGGGGCATGGTTTAGTGGTGGACTTGGTAATGCTAGGTTAATTATTGGACTTGGTGATCTTAAAGGTCTTTTTGAACCTAAAGGATTCTGTGATTCTATGATCTGCTGACCCTAACCAGTGGACTGTAGCATCCAATCTGTGTACATTAATTCAATGAACATTTAGGCACTTACATGGAAGTGAAGCAGTTCCAAGAGGGGAACTCCAGAAGGAGTGCACAGAACTGCTAAGAAATGTCTATAGTGGCTAAGGATATTTGTAGCCCAAACCCTCTCTCTGGCTGGACCCATTTATGGCTTGGAATAAGTCTGAGAACAGGACAATAAGTGGTGCTTTCCCAGACCATCCTGATACTTTCTTGATACTTAATAGCTGCAAATTCCATTATTATGTTCAGTCACCTCTTTTAGTGACCTAACTAGTCTTTCCTTGAGCTGACCCTGGCCCTGGGTTTCTAGCTTTGCAGATGAACACAATGTCATTGTGCAGTAGGGGCTTGCTTGCTTTTTATCTTAAACTTCTCTCTCCTTCAATTTTCAGAAATGCCACTCTGGATGTTAGAAACTTGCCCAACCCAAAGACAGTTTCATAGAATTTGGATTTTAATTGTGTGTTACGTTTGGTGAAAAATGCTGATATTCTGAAAAATAGAAAATCTTATGGAAAAATCCTTCTCTGCTCTGACCGCAGCAAGGTGCTCAATGCCCTGCTAAGTTTCTGATCACTGTTCCATGGCAGAAGCCAGAGATGGTTAAGGAGAGCTGTGCCCGATGTTGTGGGTCTCTCACTACTTTAAGCATGACAATCACAGAATCATAGAATAGTTTGGGTTGGAGGAGACTTTTAAAGGTCATCTAGTCCAACCCCACCTTGCAATGAGCAGGGACATCTTCAACTAGATCAGGTTGCTCAGAGCCCCGTCCAACCTGACCTTGAATATTTCCAGGGATGCAGCATCTACCACCTCTCTGGGCAACCTTTTCCAGTGTTTAACCACCCTCACTAAAAAATTTCTTCCTTATATCTGGTCTATGTCTATCCTCTTTTAGTTTAAAACCATTCCCCCTTGTCCTATTGCAACAGGCCCTGCTAAAGATTTTGTCCCAATCTTTCTTGTAAGTCCCTTTTAAGTACTGAAAGGCTGTAATAAGGTCTCCACAGAGCCTTCTCTTCTGCTGGCTGAATAACCCGACTCTCTCAGCCTTTCTTCATAGGAGAGGTGCTCCATCCCTCTGATCATTTTTGTGGCCTCCTCTGGACCTGCTCCAACAGGTCCATGTCCTTCCTGTGCTGACGGTTCCAGAGCCGGACACAGTACTCCAGGTGGGGTCAAAATGGGGAACCCAGAGGTTTTATGTGAATGAGATGGGGTAAATTCAGGTCAGTGTCTTCTTGAAGG
Organism: Phalacrocorax aristotelis; assembly: GCF_949628215.1. Lineage (NCBI taxonomy): Eukaryota > Metazoa > Chordata > Aves > Suliformes > Phalacrocoracidae > Phalacrocorax > Phalacrocorax aristotelis. The sequence goes on along the minus strand of NC_134282.1, from coordinate 17,008,170 downwards.
GTTTATATATGTGCTTATGTGACAAAGGCTGCCTTCATATATGATGTGGGATTGTGAAGCACATCTAAGTGGGCTTTCCGCAGAAATAAATGTTTGGTGAAGTCTGAACCTGTCCAGGCTGGCTGTGAGCCTCACCCTGACAGCTTTTCTTTTACAGGACAGATATGTGCCATTTTCCGCACTGAACTTACCTACACGTCAGAGGTGTCAGGACTGGACCCAAGTTTTGAGGGCAGATCAGGATCCTTTCAGTCCCGTGGGAACTGGCCAGCTCTTAGCACAGGTCAGGGCATCTGCGGGGCGAAAGGATTTTCTCCTCCTGGACATGCCAACTCCTGTGCCCTCCAGCCCTGCCACTCAGGCTCAGAGGCTCTCTTTTATAGCTACATTGCCATGGTAAGTGCCCTAAATCAGTCACCATGAGGAGCACGGAGGAGGACAGCTGCATCCTGCAGAATGGGTACTAGATAAGCTCATCGCGGGTGAGGGGACATGGCAATACAGGACCATGACAGCCTGTGTAGGGAATGTGGTGAAATCAAAATAAATGATCTATCCAGGTCCCTTTCCCCTTACACTCGGGGGTCCAGCAGCTGCTTTCCTTGACTGATGGATGGCAATGTTGCCCAGGCACCTCCTCGTACCCTCCTCTCCTTTCCTCTCATCTTTCACACTGTGCTGTCATTCCCTCTGCTCCCTGGATGACCCTTTGCAGAAGCAGCCTTGGCAAAAAAAGCTAATGAAAGCACTTATAGCCCCTTGGGGTGTTAACAAGCTTGCTGGCCCTCGGAGGCCTGCCACCCTCAGAGTTTATGCTTGTTTGTGGGTTTGGATTTTTTTTACAAGCCAATAATGGGTCTGGGAAACTGATCAGCAGGAAAGTGCACCGATGAACTGGGTGCAGAGCTGCCAGAAAAGCATGGCATTCGTGTCTCCCACTGCATTTGCTCTTCCAGCTGCCCCTCAGTAGCAATGTGTTTTCCTGATGGTGGGCAGTAGGATTAACAGGTTTTTCCTGCATGTGAATATGCAGCTTGTCATTCTCTGTGCATCTAAGAAGATGCAAGGAGAACTCATCTGCAAGGCTTCAAAGTTACCTGGTCAAAAGTACCATGGTTTGTAATGTTGGGAGCTTTTGCCATGGCAGAGAGCCAGCCGAGCTGTCCCCAATGCTTGCCACTACCCTTGCTTTGCAGGTTTAGATGTGCTTACATAGAGTCCATGGATCTCCTTTCCTCTCCTGTAGCAGCCAGTTTTTCTGGAAAACAACCTACTGCTATGTTTGACAAATGGAAATATGTTCATATACTCACACTTGGAGACACTATGTACTTTCCCTCCTTTCTGCTTGTGCTTTTGAGCAAGTGATAACGTTCATTTTGTATCTCCTTTAACACACATCAGAGGAGGAGTTTTTAGTGAGCTTTCTTGTGTTTCTCTACATAATTTCTTTTTTTCTCAAAGGCTATCTTTATTATGGACAAGAAGAAAGTTATTTTTTCTAAGGTGATGGTGAATTCTTTTCATATGGGGGAAGAAATCAAGCTAATAACTTCTTGGCAGGCAGTTTTTAAGAAATTTTCAACTAGTATCCAGTCACAGGAAAGAAGTAACCTCTGCCTCTCATCAGTTCACAAAGTACGTGACAAGGAGGGAAAAAATGGTATAGTCTTCTGTAGTCCCACAGTCAGACAGATGGAGAATAGGCATCACTGGAGATCAGAACAGCAGTTGCCCCAAGCACAGATTCAAAGCTGCTGCTACATATCCGCTTTTCTGGAGAGGAGATTAAGGAAGTCTCTCGTATGTGCTTGTGCTTTTTTTTTAATTTTATAGAGAGGACAAAAGAGGGGAGTGAGGAGATCCTCCTTCCTGCTTCCAGGTTTTGCTTTAAAAGCAATGAATCTGATATGAAGACTTTCACTTCTTTTTGTAGAAGTCTTTGCTGTCTGCCTCTTCTCCCTGCTGGCTGCCTGTGGCTACCCGTTGCTTCTCTTGATCCTTAGTTGAGTTCGTAAGCAGTGACTTTTTTCCTCTACTTATTTACTGCCTAGCATAGTCCAAGTTTTATAACAGCTAATCACCTAAATCTGGATACCAAGTTTGCATTTTGTATGTGATTTCTGATCTGGTCTTTTCTGAGACAAGAATGAACTGTGATCTTTGGATGAAGGTTCAAAATTTCCATGAAGTTCACAGCTGTCTGGGTCTAGTTGGGAGGAATTCTCCATGTATTGTTATGGCACTCAGGCAGTCCCCTGCAGTAGTCAGTATGCTCAGGACCTGCTGCAGTCAGTGTGCCCCTGGAATATGGCTCTTACCTGGCAGACCATGGCCCTTTCCATCTCAGCAGCAGTGAGAACTGTGCTGAAGTTGAGCTATGTCAGGTCGGGTCTTAGCAGAGGAAAAGGAGGCCTTAAATGTAAAAGTGACTCTTACAAAATGTTTCCTTTTATGTCTAAAATCCAGTGCAACCCTCGCTTGTCACCTCAACAGACAAAATTTATCACCAAATTTTTGCCTTAAGTATGAGGTCATGTTGTGCCAACAGATAGTTTTACAAATTTGTTTGCATGAAATTGTTCACCTAGAGTTTGTTGACCATGTACCCACCCTGCTGGTTATTCAGAGGCTTCACTGCAACAATTGTTCTGACTATGCACTAGTCATCAGCTGCTGTGAGGAATGTCTCATCCGTCACCTGCCTGAAGAGCAATTTCCACTCCCCCGTTAGCTGAAGTCCACAATTTTGCGATGCACACACAAATAACTTCAGGCTGAATGTACCTCTCTGAAGAGTGTGTGTGACTTTCCGTGTCTTTCTCCAAGGACCGTCAGAAACTGAGAGACCCCCACCCTTTTATTTTTGGTAAGGAAAAATGTTCTTCATTGTACATGAAGTGAATGCACTTGAAGCAAGATTGTGCCATGAAATTTGGTATTTACCCAAGTAAATGCACCCAAAGCAAAATTGTTCCATGAAATTTAGTATTTATTCAAGACCACAGATGAAGGTATTTAAGCACCTACGGCTTCATAGGAGTACCTGGAGGCCTCAACCTTCAAACGTTTCTTGTTCTGCAATACCAAGGGTTTGTCAGTCACACTTTCAGGAGAGGTGAGATGGAGTCTGGAAGACAGCCCAGTTCTGAGATACTATTTAGTCCATTTTTCTCTCTGTAGCTAGAGTATTTTACAAACAAAAAACTAAGAGTTTGTGAGTTTAATGCCCCTGGGGAATTGCAGCTTGATCTTCTGTCCTGCTTTATGCATCTGGTTTTCTGTGTAGTCTTGCCTATGCTTTGCAGGATTACGTTTCTTTGATCAAAATCATGAAGGATTGGCTCAACTGGGATTAAAAACAATGTGCAAGCTTGGCTCCCAGTCCTTAGCTTTGGACATTAGACACACAAACACATGATAGTTGCAGAGAGACAGAGGTGTCTAACTTAAAAAGGTTGTCAATATACAAGCAGTTGTCAGGAGATTTCTAGCTGATTGCTTTTTGGATTTTCAGGACCTTTCCTTCCCCAGGTTGTGCAAGAGATCTGTGCTCATTTCAGGCTTTATTTTTCCCATAGTGTTCACCTTTTTTTTCCCAAATCCATTTTGTTTTACAAGTCGCACCGTTTTACAGAGTTTTCATTCAAGAGACTGATTTCTCATTTACTGTGTCAAATGCAGCTCCCTAGGAAAGCAAGAAATATTTTTCTATTGGTTCACCTCTTTACCTAATATAAACAGGTAGAAGATAAGAGAAAGAAAAGAGAAGCATAAGAATAAGCTATGCTACCTTCAGAATTTGAAGTTATTTGCAAACTACACAGTGCATAAGACTTGTGCCTCACAGTTAATTAAATTCCAGGCGATATTTCTCATAAAGCTTACCTGGCACACTGAAATGTGAGTGCTAACACCTTTCATGCCCTTGACACAGGGACACAGCTCCAGCAAAGCATGTGGCCACAAAAACAGTTTTACTGACTTCAGTTGGCCAGCTTGTATGTCAGCCAGCATGTGCTTATGTGCTCTGTGAGGTCAAGTTTGCCTTTCTTTGTTCCAGGAAGGGCATATTACAGCAGCTCAACAATATCCATTGCAGTATGATAACAGTGCACACATGGACACCTACTTTGCAGCAAATTACAAGAGGAAGGAGAGCCAAGCTTCACTTGCTGCAGGCAAAGACCAGGACATAATCACCTGCGCTATGTCAGACAATGTGCAATAGCTCATTAGGCAATAGCAACTTCATCATGCACTGGAGCCTCACATCCTGACCAGTGTGGGAGGAGGATGGGAAGTAGGCCATCTAATTTCCTGGCATCCTTGTGTAGCTGTGTCACCACAGTAGCTGAAAATCTATCTTGAATGTATTTTCCCTCAAAACTTTTCACTCTAGCACTAAAACAATGTACATGTCCCTGGTTTGAAAAGAAGCCTGTCTCAAAGCAGGGAGCTGAGCTCAGGTCTCACAGAGTAACAAAAAATGTTCTCCAAACACCAGGATCCCTATCCAGAAAGCCAAATGCTGTCTTACTGCCCTTTGTGGCACCAACCTGCACTTTGGTTTTAACTTAGCATCCTTATGAGGCGAGGCAGAGCTCCACCTCTTGTGTGACCTGTGTACTGGGATCACAACATAGGATATTTTTATAAATTATCTAATCACCAAACTGAAAAGATAGTCTTTCTAGAGTTACCACTGAAGGCAGGACGTGACTCCAGAGCATGGTATCCAAGCATCTTTGCATACTATGAGAGGGTGATTGGCTGCAGTGTTTTTGTTCTGCACCCAATAAGAAGGGCTGCAGGGCTCGAGTTAGCAGTATCTTGGTGATATGAGCCTCCATAGCGTTTATGTCATACCTATATTTCAGAAGTTACAGAACGTGAAAGATATTATTACCTAAGAAGCATGCTGCAGAGCCAGCTCCTCTGGCCTAACGACACCTTCTTTTTAAAGGTTTCTGTGTAATGCAAATTTAAAATAAGGGTTGTGGAGTGGTTCTTTATTAGAAGTAAAATGAATTCTTCTTGCCCATTACATGGAGAATGGGATGGTTGTGCAGCAATTTAGGCATCAGGAGGAGTCCAAAGTACAAAGCTGACATCTGGCTTGGAAGAGCACAAAGTTAGTGAGGACTGGTCTAGTGTTGACAATTACACTCATGATTTCCCTTCTGTAACTGAAGTGAAACAGAAATTATTCCATGACATGAATTCTGTCATACAGATCCTATTGATGCATCTGTTAGCTAAAGACCTGTCCAGATACGGTAGTGCTGGGAGTCAGATTTCCTTTTAATGATTGAAAAGCCAGGCAAAATATTTGCCCCTGTTTTTTAATGAAAAATTGTAGATTCTTTGGTTTGTGATATTCAGTTCTACTGAATTATTTTGCTTGTTTATTTTTAATTCTGGAAAATTAATAAGCTTGGAGTACATCTAAATAAATGGTTTAAAATTGCAGGCATTGGCTAAAAGAACATTTCATTTGACAACTTTCTTCTCACTTTAGTTTACACTGTACAGTTTGAACTTTTGTATTCTTTTAAGCAATCTCTTGCTGGTTAACCAAAACATTTCAGTCAGAAGCAAAGTGTTTGCTTTCCACACCTGCTGTTCAATGAAAGCAGCGTGCTTCTGTCTGCATCCCAGCACAGCAGAAATACCTTTTTTTTGACTATCAAAATTCACGGTGACCAGAAAGCAGTGGTTTTAGTAGTTCTGGGCTTTGGACTGAGTGAGAGCTGCTGCCCTCTCCTGGAAGGAATGCCAGATCTCTGGTCACGCCTAGGAGCATCAGTTGCTGAATCTGGGACGAAGCCCTCAACCATGACTGGAGCATTTAGGACTAAGGCACATAGCATGACAAATGTGGTCCCAGAAGTGGGTTTGCATGCAGCGAATTGCAACCAAATATGGGACTGTGCACCAAAAACTAAGATAAGGAAATTCTATGACCAGCTTTCATGGCAGAGCAACTGTATTCCTACTTTCTCTATTACTAAAGGTGCCCAAGTGGCAGTATCTTCTATTTTGGGGAATCGAGAAATCTGGAGGTGTATCTCATCTCCCAAATGCAATGCCAAGAAATTGTTGCAGAATGATTCAGAAAGCCTATTATTGCCTGTGCATGGGCTAGTCCTCATTGTTCCCCCGGCCTTGGGAAGCTAGTGGAATGACTCACCGTATCACCCCTTCATAAAAAATGGGCTGCTGCAAAGGATGATCCCAAAAAAAAGTACAACACAGAATGAAGCGAGGGCAAAGTTCTCAGCCATGGCTCCGAATTAGCAGAAATTTTCACCGTGTAAAGTAAGCAAGGCAAATGAGCCAAAAGGCTCACAGGCATATGTGAACGTTTGCCCCTAAAGCACCAAAGAATTGTTTAGTTTTAAAGGTAGGATACCCAGGAGATCAGGTCATAAGCTAAGAGGTAAAGTTGAGACATTATGAAGGGTTCACCTGAAGTTCATCTGGGAAATTATTCTGCTCTTTGAGAGAGAGCAACATACACAGATGCCCATCTTTTGTAGGCATAGGGATGTCCTCCTGCAGGAGGTGTAAAACCTCTCTGGATGCTTAAGGTTTCTTATCTGGCTTTGGAAACGGAAAGGTGCTAAAACTTTTTTCAAAGGACAGAAAATGGGGCAATGTTGGACTTAGTCCATCTCCATTCCTTATGGTCTCTGCAGGTCTTTGCTTTTTGGCATTTTTTTCTAGCCATTTTCTTTTCCCCGCACTATCTGTAAAACTGGTTGGAGTATATCCCATCTAAGTGCCTGGCTTTCTGTACCTGACAGCCAATTCTACTTCTCTCTCTCCTTCTAAGAGTCATCAGGCCCAAGAGGATGGCAGACAGGAGTGACTGACTTTTTGCAGGATGACATGAACTGGATGGAAGGTCCTGTAAGGGTCACCATGTGTGATCTAATGCTTTGTGAAGTTTTTTAGATTTTGAGAAACAAAACAGTAAAAGCCCAGTGTGTGTTTTTGCTTTCTCTCTCACAACTTCATTTACTTGCTCATTAAATTCAGAAGCATGTAGCTACACCCATAGAAAATTACTGCATTTCGTAACCTTTAATTGATTTGTATATTTATGGGGAAACTGGTATTTCGGGACTATCCAACTGTGCCATCACTATCACCTTTTCATGGGTCTCTGTCTGGTTGCTGCAGAGAAGCCCTGATATATGTCTGCTTGGCATAGACCTGGCAGCTCTGTAGGCTGAATTCTTCACTGCAGGTTACTAATACTGAAATCAGGAGAGCTTTTATTTGTAGATGGGGCAGATATTCGTTGCAGCATGCTCTGCTCTGTTTGTTTGGCTGGGTGTTGGTATTCCAGCAAAGATTTTGAAACACATCAGCATGCTGCTAATTATGTTCCTTTTCTATACCATTAGGAAATGTAGGGACACTGTGAGGGTCCTCCCAACTCCTCCTCTCTCTAAAGGGCACTGCTGCTGAAAATCCGGTTCAGTGGCCCCAGCCTTTGCTTTGCTGGTCACAGCTGTGAGAAGGAAGTGTGTGGCAAGAAAATGCTGCTTCACTTGCTCTGATGACCTCAGTTTTAACTTTTGTTTCTAACTTCTGAGGCTGGAAAGCCTTGCAGATAATACATTGGCCATGAAGACTGATCACCCAGTGTCTTTTCTATATCTAATGCCCCTAGTTTTAGACTTAGTTATACTGCTAACCCTGCTGGTGTGAAGGGTGGTGCTTCAGGCTTGGACATTACAAGAGTCTTGCCCTGAATAAATAATGATTGAGCTGCCCAAAATAGCCCAGGACAAGCACCATCCAACCCACAGCCCGTGTATGATGTAGGTTAGAACTGAGGGTCAGTTCCAGCTCCAGCTGAGGGTTTTGTAGCTGCTCAAAGGTGGTGGTGGGCACTTGACCCAGTAAAGCCCTCCTCAACAAGCCTGATGGCCCCAAGGAGAACACAATCACAGTGTCCTCTGTCCTATCTCCAGCAGGTATTTGGAAGATATGACCAGTGTGGGGACTAGCTATTGGGATATATAGATCTTCCTGGGGAAGTTGCAGCCAGCATGAAGCAAGCACAGGGTGTGCTGGGTGATAACAGTGTAATGGTGGCAGGCCAGGCCATAGCTTCTGCTGTCTGCTTTGGGAACTGATGTCCAGCCATGTTGCAGCACTGGCAGGAAGACAACCACAGCAGCCAGGAGGCTCGCCAAGGAGCTGAGGCTGTGTGACACAGCAATGAGGAGAAACAGCTGCAGCCCAGAGGCACCTGAGGTCACTCTGTGGTGGCTGAGATTTACTGAGGCTTTCAAATTAGGCTGGTTCACAGCAAGCTAAGGGCACTGCATGACCGTAACGTGACCTCTGCTTCTTCTTAACCCAGAGTGCAAATGCTTATTGAATTTTCTGTGTCTGGTGAGAAACAGCACTCTTCAGGAGCTACAGCTGATGCAAGGATGCTTTATGGAAGGTCATTGTACAAAGATCATTCACCTGTAAAACACCCTGCTCATGCAGTGGGACCCTGCAAAACTGTAAGCCCAGGGTTGCTTTGTAGCAGCAAACTGGAGCTATCAGATGGGGATGTGCTCACAAATGCAAACCCAACAAAACAGACTGGAGAGGAGCAAGAGACTATGTTTTCTTGAAAACATTTCCAACATTTCAGTCTTCATATTTTTTTGTTCATTTTTACTTCTCCTTTGTTCCTCTCTTATCACTGCACCTGTCTTGTCTTCCATTTCTCAATAGCTGTCTCTCTTTTCCCGCTTTTTGAATGTAGAGCCGTGCACGTTTGCACAAGCATCTCTGCAAGCCCCAGTCTGAAATCAGGCCCATTGTGTAAGAGGCTCATTTCACTCTATCCGAACTATGGTCCTCAGAGGAGCTGCACTGAACAAGGCCAGAGGAGCTGGGTCCTCCTTTGTTGCACCTGGCCCAATGTCTGGAGCTTACTGCTACATCAGAAGCCATCACACACCCTTTCCCTTGAGAAAAATGACCTCAGGCCAAGACACCATCTCTGTTATCGTCTGCTAATTGCAGGACATCCTGGGGAAGATGGTGGCGTTTGCACCTTTGATCCCAATGCTGCAAGGTTGGGTTCTCTCTTCTGCAAGCTCCAAGAGAGTGTAGGTGTTTGCTTTAGGCTATGATGACATGAGAAATACTTTAGTGAGGCGAGGTGTGGGTGTATTTGGGCGTGACTCAGAGGAAGTCAATGTACAGGGATTTATTTTGTGAGCAAGAGATCTATTCACTTTAGTTACCAGCATGGGTGTAATTACCTTTTCTTTTTACATTTTATTATTTTGATTATTAATCATGGCTTAAGAATGGCTGAGCCAATGAAGATTTCATATGCAGTTTCAAAAAGTCCAAGATTTATAATACCAAGGGCTTGCTTGAGGGAGTCAGGGAATTTGACGATAGTTCACTAGATTCTGTTGAAGGGACTAGTACAAATCAAAAAGGGTGGTAGCCTGGGGCAGGATATCTTGTTTTAGAAAGAGAAAATAGTAAAGGACATACTTAAAATTGGGCTTGAAGAAGTCTTGTCAAGACAACTTAGAAGATCAGTATGGACACCGCAAGATACAAAGAAAATTAAGTTGCTGTGTTTAATCCAGATTTCCTTGGCTTTGGAGCTAGACCTCTGTTTTTTCTTATTTGTTTTCATTGACAATAGATTAAATTAGCTACAGTTCTTACACAGGGTAGGGATGCCTCTGAGTTTATTCAAGTTTGCAGTGCCTTTAGCCTTGACTTAATGCATCTAGAGTCAACCTTTCTACAGCAGACAAGGCTGCATAGGTCAAAAGCTTGCCACAGTCTGGGGCCCTATTCTGGTTCTGCTTGTGGCCCAGTAGAGGTGCTGTGGTGTGTAGAAAACAAATCTGCGTGAGTTGAATGCACAAGGACCACGTGGCCCTGCTGCAGGAAAGCTCTTGTCACCACCCTGCTGCATTTTGCAGTGAGATCGCTGTAGTAATAGAAAAATTTATGCTGAAACAACTCAGTGAGCAGGTTTTAATTCCTATAAAAGTTAACTTGAGAGAAATATAACTTCAAAGCAATGACAATTCATTTTCCAAGAAGAGGAGGGTGGATTGAAGTGAGAGGTACATGAATCATGCCGCCTATATTTGACTTCTGCCCCAGTTTAAGACTAAAATTGATATGTGAGGAGATGAGTCAAGGAAAGCAGCTGGGGCATCTTGTGCTAATCAAAACCAGAAAAGGCTCCTACAAACTCTGCATGCCTGTGATATTTTAATAGTAATGTTCAGAGCATTTGTTTATATAGGGCATTGACTGGATTCCTCTGTTCTCATCCCAGATTGCCGTGCTGATACTTTTAATGAGAAGCATCTTTTAACAAAGGTGCTCACTTCCCCAGTAAATAGTCATCTCCAGGCCCCAATATGCAGCCAACGTATTCAAGTGGCTAACAGAGCAGAACTGGAGAGGACGGAACATTTCTGTCCCTTGGGAAACCCTAAGATGTCTTTGCATTCATCCTAAGAAGGAGAAAGAGTGTCAAGATATTCAGGAAATAATAAGGGTGGGTTTTTTTGCAACCAAACACAGTACAATGACCTTGAAATATTGAATAGAACTTCTGTTATGTATTTGATTGAAATGAAACGTTTTTCTGTATCCCCAGGTATGAAGTACTCTGAAACTGTTCTCAAAAGTTAGTTAAAAATTAGAAATTTTGGTTTGCTTAGAAATTTAATTTCAAATTACATTTGAGCCAAGACAGGCAAGAGAAAGAGAAGAGAGAGTGACCCAGTGTTTTTGTCATGGGAGAAACCGGGTAGTTTTGCCATGGTAGAGCATAAAAGGGGGGATCTGACTACTGGAGATATGAGCCACTAAGTAAGTGCAGGCTAGAAAAGTACCACGTCAGCATATTACTCCTGCCCAGAAACAAAGTATCTGGGTTTGCACAACAGTGCCTTTAAATGTGTCCAGGTCATTTCTAGGCTCAAGCTGGTTTGTGTGCCATCAGCAGAGAAATATCTGTGCTAGCCTCATTGATCCTGGTAATACAAGGCTGCCATGTACAGAGCCTGCTTGGGCATCTTTGCACCTATTGCATTGACACAACTCTGTATCTATTGTGTTTTGGGAGGATGACAGTCTCATTGCACCCTGGATGGTTGTAGGTCTCCTCCTACAGAATAAATTAATCATCTTTCCTCTTCAATTTCCAATGTTTTCTCAAACGAGGTGCCAGCATTTTCCTTTTTTGTTGCTGAAAGAGTGGCTGTCACTGCTGGTGTTGGATGTGTTTCTGCAGAGGTATTCTCAGCCTGTATTACAGAAGAGGGAGAAATGGCAAAACTCTCTTATCAAGGGCAGAAAAGGGAAAGAGACCAAAAAAGGCCAGTGGTGGCTAGTGTCAGACACAGTGAAGAGCAGGAAAACTCCCAAGCTCTTTCTTGCAGTTTGTCAAATCCCTGATTGACTTTTCCACAACCCATTCCTTGTACCTTATAAATAATACTTAAGTCAACACAGACAATTGTGGCTACTGGTAAAAACCACAGAGAGCAGCTAAACACAATGGAAATGACTTATTCCACCATTTGTTTTTACTTTGGAACAAGCAAAAAACTTTTCAAAAGAAGTGAGTCATGTTTTTATCCATCTTGGCTTTTGTCTGCTCAACAACGTGTCCTTTTTGTGTATAGTTGTAGCCTTAATGATTTTGTTGTTTTTATTTACCTTTTTTTTTTTTTTTTTGCTGTGTTTTCTTGGTTTAGGATTGTCTCCCAGTGACAACTGCTAGCACCACAGGGCTAGAACCTGGTAAAAGACAAAGCAAAACCACCATGCCTTTGGGGAAATGACTCTGCTACCTTGCCAAGAAACATGTTTAGCAGGTTTATAAGCCAAGGTAGAGTTGGAGTTCTCTGAGCTCTTCTGCCCTCCTTGAGAGATGTCAGGTGGGAACATCAGCAAAGTTAATATCTTGAGTAGCATCTCCATGGTTGGGAAAACTGGTTCAGGTAGAAGTAGTTGCAGCTCAGACTGAACCTTTGCCTATTTCTTGATGGGCTGAGCCTAAATTTTGTTTTCTTCCACCTCACAAACCTAAAACTGGAACATGCCTGTCCTCAGAGCTGAAGCTTCATAGACATTCATAGACCGATACCTTAAAATCTTTCTCCTGCACATCTGTACCTCTATCTTCCCTTGAGGTTAATTATTTGAACATCAGCCAGTATTTACTCCATGCGCACTAATCCCAGACTGGCATGGGCTTTGAGCCTCCACTGGAGATTTACTCCCCACAGGACCACAAACCAATATGTTTCTTTGGCTTTGCCAAGAGTGTGTTAGAAAGTAGGGGCTGTGGGGATGCATGTGGTTAGCCTAAGCAGCCACTTGTCATTGTTGGAGTGTCTGTGTGGTTTTTATGAGGAAAGGGATTGAATAGTCTTCCTCTGAGTTGACTCAGAAAAAAATAGAGCAAGGGGATGAATGTAGAGATGGAGGGGTTTCTTTTTGCCTTTAAGGCAATCTTGGCAATTATACCTCCATAAAGAATAGGTCTTTGCACGACAAAGGAGCTCTACCATTTTCAGTTGCGTTAGCCATAACTTGTTGCTGAAGGGGTTACTATCTGCTCTAGGAGGAAGAATAATAAGCCTGATTTTGTAAAATGACATTTGGCCATTTAGGGAAAGACCTTCTGAGAAGTACTTGCACAGGGGTAACCTGTTAAAGCATCAGTCCCTCCCAGGTCATGTCATGGGGAGCAGATGATGGCCCAGCTATATATAAAGAGCTGTTTCCAAGGAACGGACCCTCTAAGGAGGTAACTGAAGGATGATTACTAGTATGTATGTGGAAAGAATTACTATACGAGTCAGAGCAATGGGAGAAGGCATAGAAGAGAAAAGGATGCTTCGGGCAGGATAATCAGAGGCATGTGCTGGCCTAGCATCTTCTGCTCTTTGCCCCCCTTGGATGAAAATGGTGAGTGATGAAGAACAGGGATATGTATTATAACCCTGAAATCTGGGATGGGCTTTAGGCTGGGAATGCCTGCGTCCATTTTGTCAGTAAGCCACAATGAGCAGGACAACATCAAGATTTCTTTTAAATCAAATTAGGGCTTTTGGTTTAAAGTGGCTCAAAATCTAGACTGCTCTGGTTCTTTTGGGTTTTCTGATAGCTGCAGCTGAGTCTGTAAACCCCTGCTGCTTCTGCCCAAGGGAACAGAGGCACCACTTTCCAGTTGCTTAAGCCCATAATGACAGCAGCTCTTCTCAGCAGAAAAATCCTTGAGACAGCAAAATAATACTCCTCTGGCCTTAAACTCAGCTCAGAAGATGCTTCCAGGGCTCCTCATATAGCTGCTGCTCTGTTGCAAAACTTCATAAATCAGAGAGCCTTCTGTTTATATTTTTTTGCTTGCGATTGGCAGGGGTTGGCAGGTTATCTGAATACTCTGTCTATGTTTGCCTACTTCTAGAGCTGTTGACAGTATAAGAGTGTCAATATTTTTTTCCTTGTAAGGCAATACAGGCAATGGCCTAACTGTTGACTCAACTGAGGATTACTAATTTAAATAGCTAGTTAACAAACTAGCCTACAGTCCAAGTAGAAGTGCAGTACCTGTTACTTCTGAAAGGGTCCTGGGAAGCTAACAGTGATCAGCTGCTTGGAGCCCAGGTCTAAGCCAGGGTGAAGCACAGTGGTGCTCCCTTTGGGCAGGTGAACTACCTGCCCAACAGATAAGCTGGGCTGGGGGGGAGACACTGCATGGGATGCACTATTTCAGGATATCTTTTCCTCTCTTTCTTTGGATGGTGGCTTTTTGCAATTTACTTTGCATTTAAATTGTGGCAGGTAACTGCTGGATGTCCTTTCATCCTCTTAGCATGATTTCATAAAAATTACCCAGCTAACTTTGATCTCTTTACACAGAGAGAATGGTAGGGCAGACTGTAGTGAAGGTTTATGAAAGTGTTTGCAGGGGGCTTGCCAGCTCAAATCCCACCTAATCGAGTCATAACTGGGTTTTTGGGCTGTGTGGCAGCTGTGAAGTGCATTTAAGAAATAGGTTGGTTCCATCTTGTGCTGGGCTATGCCTTGCTCCAAGCATACAGGTGTTGACACTGAATATGTACAGCATATGCAAGACCTGTACCCACTCAGTAGTGCTTCTACTCTAATACTTATTTTTAGTCATCTTTGTGATACCAGGAAATAGATTTCTACTGAGCCATCTACTCCATTTCCATTTGCCTTAAAATGCTCTTGAGACTCATGAGAATGTAGCGCAAGCTGTCTGTGTTTATCTGGCTTGGCTCTGCTTTCTATTTGTTCTGCAATTATCTTGTGAAACACTGTATGCTTTTAGGCATGATTCCCCCCCCCGCCCCAGCTCTGCTCATCCCTTTCTTTTGCACACATGCGTTTACATTTTTTCTAATGGAAATAATGTCCCACAAAGGTCTGAGGTTGAGGGAAAGGGAGGAGCTGCATGTGTGCTCTTTTCATTACATTAGAAATGAGTGTTGATCAAGTTCCGCTGGAGTGAATTTATTTGTATTCCCATGTAACAATAGCTTAGAAAACACTTTGTCTTTCTTAGACTTCTACTATGTGCATGGATAAAATGAGCTCAGAATCTAAATAAAAGATGTTGTGGTGTGGGGAGATGTCCATCTTAGTAGTTTGTGCACATGTCCATATTGCTGTGCTGTTATTCAGCCTGGCATACAGTGTCTTTAATTAATGTTTTTTATCAGCTCTGTGGAATATACCCCAAACTTATCAAACCTCTTCTCATTCTTCAACAATGCCAAGTGGCATCCAATGTGTCTACAAAGCTTCTGTTTCAGCATCCAATTACTCATCTGAATGTACAGTGATGTGAAGAGCAGCAGCAGTACTGCAGGTCCAAAACCATAGTTTAGTTACTGGTACCCACACATTATCAAAAATTCTGGCTACTGTGTTGTTTCACAGCATCTTTTACATGTAAAAGACTTATCAACTAGATGGACAAGACACAGAGTGGGAGGAAGAGAATCTTGTCCCTGGTTTCTCTGGTGGGGAAACTGTTGCCCAGACAGTTTCAGCAATGCATCTGAGGTGGTGTGTGGAGTCTGTAGCCAGCTCTGAAATGCAGTGCAGTAAGTGTGAGAACTTTCCCTTGTTCCTTCTCCAGGGCTGAGGACAACCATGGTGCTGATGTGACATGGAGAGCTGTGCACCAACTCCATGGTCAGTCATTGAAGGATGAAGCTTCTCAGTGCCCTCTAGGTCTGTTCAAAGAAGAGAATAAGCACCACCTCCTGCTGACTTACCCAAGGGCTATTTTGAGCACTGAAGACCCTGGTCGTTTAGACCCATAATTTCTCTTTCAGTGAATAAAAGGTCCCTCTCTAGACTGGCTGGGGAGAACATGTACTCTATACCTTCTTGACAAGAGTAAGAATCTCCCTGCTTATCTTGCTTGAAATCATCCATTTCACATTCATCATCTGAATTCAATTAAAAATAACCTGCAGCTGTAATTGTTAAGGGCTGTTTTTAACTGAACTCCCTTCATCCCAGAGTATGTGGGATTTCCCCCTGCAGTTTCAAGAGCAGGTGGTCAGTGGGAAATTCCTACAAGCTCCTCAGTGTAGGGTTGCTCTTGGGGGCTAGTCACAGCATATCAGATGTGACTTTGCATTCATCTCTACAAAACGGGAGGCTGATTACTTCCCCCCTTTCTATGAATACCTGGCACAGGCTATGTGAATAGGAGGACTATGGGATGCTGATCTGTTCCTGAGTTTTCACAGAGCATGTGTATGCTGTTTGTAATAGCCAGCCAGATCATCATCTCAAGATTACCTGCAAATAAGTTTGTGCAGCATGCAGTACAGTGCAGGGACAAGATATGTTACCGAACCATTTGATTTGAACATATAGAATAAATGTTCCCTGAAACACTTGTGTGACTAGTATGGTTTATATCATAAAATAATTAGAAGTGAATGGGTTTGGAAAGTGTTTAAGTACTCATTCGTCATCCTTCTGTTATTGTTAATGGGAAGCTTCCTGTTAAGAACTGGGTGAGGCACTGCCTTGCAGAAATGTTCACAAGCAGCATGAGAGATTCTTGCTTTTGTTTGAACTGTGTGGGAACTCTGCAAAGTCTGCAGCTCAGACTGAACTTCTGGAAAATCCACACCTCAATCGTGGAAACATAACTTACTGTAGGAGAGAAAAGGACCCTGATTTGGCTTGAGTTGTCTTTGCTTTTCTATCCTCTGTCCCTGTTTTCAGGCCTCCAGTAAAATTTCCTATGCACTTTTTTCTTTCTAATTAGACTGAATTTTTGTGGAAAACTTAAGCCTCAGTGGTTTAACTCTTCTCTCTGACTAATAACAGAGAAAAATGTTAAAACCTGTTACTCTTTTTGCTCAACTTGGCATGAGAGGAGCAAAAGTTTACCCAGAGAAAATTTGGCAAAGAAACTATCTTGATTTCACACAAAGTCTTTGAGTGTTGTGGTGAAAATGGCTTTTGATTAGATTATACACAAGGATTTCAAGGGCTTTTGTCTTAATATAAGAAGTAGGATCCTCCTTTTGCAACTTGTCATCACGGCATAAATGTGAGTTCAGGGTAATTCTTTCACTGGCTTTGAAAAGGCTTTGGATCTAAGAACTGCACTTAGGAAAAAGGTTTCTGCTGTGTGCTGGTTTACTTGGCAACATGGTCTTTCTGCAGCTCATGGGCTAAGACATAAGTCCACTGCATGTCTCCCATCCCACTCAAATAGGAGCCTTTAGTGTGGAGCAACGCTTGCCCAACCCACTCGGAATTTGGGATCTGCTTGCTGCACACTCTTCCGTTTTGCAGCTTCAGAAGCTGTGTTTCTACTTCAGCTGTGGAATTCAGTCTCCTCCTTCCCCTGCCTATTCTTCCCTTAATGCAACACTAAGAAATGATACTAACTTAAAGATATTTGGCATCCGAAATAACAAACCCTTACTGTAGCTCATCCAAATTTATATCTCCAAAGCAACTAATCGCACAGCCCACCGATGACTCTTCTTTTTTTTTTTTCCTAGTGACAGGCTGGCTGTTCCTGGGGTCCCCAGGTATGTCTTTGTGCCCATTCCCTGGAGCACAGTGCAATGTTCAGCTCCTCTTCAGGTGTGTGTCCCTGCAAAAGCCTGGCACTGAGAGGTAGTTTCATTGCAGTGATGCAGAAGTGGTTGTAATCAGAGCTGCAGAGCAGCTAAAAAAACCATGTTGTGTCACTTGGGTTTTGCAGGGCTTCCCCTGCATGTGCACATCTGCTTTGTGTGTCACCAGGCCAGCTCTTTCCTTACAGCATGGGCTGTAGGGTATGAGCTCAGAACTACTTCCTTCTGCAGCAAAACCACCAGCACCATTTCCTCTCATGCAAGTGGGAAAGAAAAACTTGTGAAATGAGTGCATTCCCAGGCTCTCTTCCTTCCCTGCCAGGATAGATCATGAAATTTTTCAACTTTAACAACAGACAAGTGGGTTCTGTGATTGGTAGATAGTGAAGTCAGATTTCCTAGGGCTTTGCCTGGTGCTTAATGCAGGTTTTTTGTGGTTTTGTTTTGTTTTGTTTTGCCAGAACTTTCTTTACCCTACTGCATTATACTGAGGCTACAATGCAATAATAAACATTAGAAATCCACAGCAGAGAGATCTCCTGATGGAGGAATGGATTCCTTGCCATCTAAAAAAAGCCTTTCCTATTGGTACTTCTCCTACATCCTAGTTTTATAATTTTTCTCATTAAGATTCTTTTAAATCTGGTAAAAGCTGTATCACTTCTTGTAGACTTCCCTTCAAAAAGCATAGGGCACTTCTTTTCTATCTACCTGGCACCAGGCAGCATAAAATGTGTAGGAATTGAGTATTTTTATCAGCATCTGTCAGCAGTAGTGGGAACAGGCCAATTCAAAAAGCAAAGAGAGTATGGAAGTTGTAGAGGGAGATGCGAAGTACACTATCAGAATCTTCTTAAAAGCTTTCTTGCAGACATAGTACCTTCTGCTGAAACCTTTCTAATGAGAGATGGGAACACAGCATTCTGACACCATTACAGTGAACCAGACCTTAAAGAAAGGCATCTTAACAGGTCTCTGGAGGTTTCTGTACATGTGCTATGGGAATGCAAATGGGAACACATACTTCTTTTTAGTTATCTTGAGAAAATGGCTCAGTTCTTGCAAGTCTCTCTCTTTAGGGGCTTACATTTCCTGTCCCATTCCCCATGTTCTTGCATTCCTGACTAGCATGACCACATATATATGTTATACAGAATGGTTTCCATTCACTGATTCCCAGGTCTTACGAAGTAAGAAGAGCTGTGCATCTGGATGTGGTTGGCATACAGACCTTACCTGAGGCAGGAAGTCTCTCCCTACTACAGCTATTCTTTGCCCCTTTCCATCTCCATCTGTTACCTCTTAAGGGGTGTCTGTACATCACTAGTGCTGCATGAATCCCAAGCTACAAGGCTTTACAGAACCATCCAAAGCAGTCCAGTAATGTCTCTTTACTCTGTGCTGATCACATGGCGATTTTGAATGACTTGAGCATTTCACATTTTTGTGTAATCTCCTTAATGTGGGGGCACTTCGGGAGCTCTCAGATTGCAGGGAGTTCAGGGTAATTTTAACTTGTTGGAACACTAAATGTTCCTACAACGATCTGAGCATGGAGGTTTGGTGGGGTTTGGAGCTGCAGTACTTGCCTGGGAAATGAGTGGAGGGGGGAGGCAGCAGGTCCATTTGCCTTTCTTCTAGAGCAGGCATTCACTGAATGAATAATACTGAATGAATTTTGTTGGCACCTAATAGCTGCGTTGGAGAAATAAAGGTGTAAGTGTGCCAGGGAGATGGACGTGTGCTAGTTTGCCAAGGTAACTTTTCAAATCAGACTGAATTGTGATGATATCTGTGAAAGTTGATGCAGGTATTTTCTGGACAGTTGGACTTCATTTTACAATGTTACTATTCAGTCATGTTTTCCTGCCAGCACATTGACACAGATATTATTATGCAAACCCTCTGAAATGCTTATTTGGGGTTTGACACTACTGATTTATAAACAGTTATAATCTCCCTGCCTCTATATCTTTTCCTTCTCTTGGGATCTGTAAAACGCTACAGGAGAAAAAATATTTCGGTGTGGTGGTTCCCCACACTGAGTTTCTTGTGCATTGTATTTCCAGTGATTTTTGGGGGAAATGTTTGGGTTTCTGGTTATCTTGTTGAAATTCAAAATAATCAATTGGATGAGCAAAGATACTTTATATCTTCCATAAAAGAAACAGCTAAGCAGGTGAGGACTCCAGCCTTGAAAAAGTGAAGGAGAGGGGAAGTGTGTTTTGAGTCAATTAAGTAGTGAGTGCCATGGAGGTTACCTAGAGCCTTCATGCTTGCTTAATCTCAGGAAATGGAATATAAAACTAGACTGGTGTCTTCCAACTGCAGAGCAACCCATAGGAGACAGTGTCTTAAACTTGCAGGTGTGCATGTTCTTTCCCCTTATGTGAGCTGCTCTGAGAAGTTACACCATGTAACTTGTTACCAGAGGAAGCTGTGGGTACAAAACTCTTCTGTGAGTTTAAAATTAGATGACTAATGAAAGATAAGTGACTGGGCACCTAAACGCAACATTAACATCTCTGACTTGGGGGTCTGTTAGAGCTGGAAAACATTGAAGCCTGCTGAAGTGCTGCAGGCAGGGACCTCGTGAGCCTGGTGTGCTGTAACACACTCCCTTAACTGAAGGGTGTGCTGGATCCCTCTACCTTATGCCACTCTTCAGGGTCAGACGGAAGAGCAGAAAATGTGGGAGGTGAATTGTCCTGTTTCAGCCACAGCATGATGAGACTTGCAAGGCACCAGCTCAGCAAGAAGGATATTGCTGTGATTGAGATCCCATCATTATCAAGTGGTCATGCAGAAGGGAAGCTGTGTTGAATGCTGGGTTGAGCCTCCACAGGGCAGATTTTTTGGGCCAGTATCAGTGATGATAAGGTGGTGTAATAAACTTCTTCCCACTTCCTTCTTTTTTTTTTAAGGAAGCTGTATCTGACTGAGCAGAACCTCCATGTCCTTCGTCCTCTAGCTGAAGCCCACAGCATGGGTTTTTTGCTTGCCCTTGGTAAACCTTGAAGAGGACAAAGGCTGAGCCAGTTCAAGTCTCCTCGGGTGGCCAGGGAAAGGATGTTTGCACAGGTATGTGGAACACCTGGGGCTGAACACAGCAGTGACAAAAAGCAGATCATGCTGAAATACAATGCTGAATGCATGTAATCTTGCTGCAGAGGAGTTAGTTCTCCCTGAGGCATTAGTTCTTGAGACAGAAGACCCGAAGTCCAGGAGGTTTCCTGCATGCTGGCTCTTCCCATGGCCTGTGGGCATCCTGGTTATGCTCAGCGGCATGGCTGGGACTGCAGGATGCTGCCAGTGTCCCTGCCTCTGCTGATGCCTGGGAGACATGTGGGGAATAGGAGCTAGTTACCCTCACTAGCTAAACTGCAGCTGATTGTCAAAGGCAGCCTAATTTAATTAGAGCTGAACTGGATCATTATTTAATGAGAACTGAGACTAATTAATTCTTGGAGTCACAGTACGAAAGATGCTTTGTTCCTTTTGAATAGGTAATTAAGTGAGGCATACGCAGGCACCCCTATGCTCTGCTGCATTTACAAAGGGTTTGTTCTTTCTTATCTCCATCTTATTTGTATAAGAGCTTTGGAATTAGGAATTAATTGTTTTGTTGCTAATGATGTTGGGTATAATTATCTTGCTTTAGAAAGGCAGACTTTGTCCAAGTACCAGGGCTTTGTCTACCAGAGGACACTGACCAGATCAGAATCACTCTGCAACATGCAACATGGTCATGTGTACAAAACAGAAGATGAGCTGCCCAGGGATGATGAGCTGCCTTTGAACTGCTCTGAGCTAAAGCTACTTCTGCTCAAGAACAGAGTGGCTGAGTGGGAGCCACTGCAGGGTGGCAGGTGGCAGCATTTCACAAGACCAGCTCCAATTGGTTTTCCAGTGTAGACAAGTTAGCTTTCATGTGGCTTATCCTCACCTTGTTCTGCTAGAGCAGAACTCTGTCACCACAACGTTTAGCTGTCTGTCTCCTGCAGGAGGAGTTTTTGTCTGTTCTTATTTCGTTTGTAGTGGCCCCATGTGTGCCACTGCACTGGATCAGAACAGCTTGGCTGTTTTGTTCCTCACTCCCATAAAAGCCTCAGGGGTTCCAACATTCGCAAACACAAGTCAGCATCTCATTAATTGAAGTGACATTCTTTTGCAAGCCACGGGATTAATACTTTGAGTTCTGATGTTTCTGGAGTAGTCTTGTGTGACTTGTTCCTCATCAGCACCACCAATTAACCCACAATGTTCAATATCTAGCAGGTCATTTACATTAGAAAGCAAACTTGGTGTTTGAGTCCAGCATTTCTTAGGATGTTCTTGATGAATCCCTTTCATTTGCAAAGTTCAATACAGAGAGCTTCATGGTTCCTGGCATCTGAGTTACCACACAACTGAGAAGAACTTTCTCCATTATTTTTCTCAGGACCTTCCTTGATTTGCATATTTTGTGGGTTCTTTTCGCTCCCTCACTGCACATTTATGTACATCATGCATACCTGTGGGTGCATCTGTATGAGTCTGCAAGGAAACCATGTGACATTGACAAGGCTTTTCATCCATGCGCATGTGTTTTCTGTGGTGAATCCTGTTGCAAAAGCTTGTGCTTTGAAGGTCGTGGGTTGATACAAGATCATGGCTGTAGGACCAGTTTAAGTCATAGATATAGCATACGTACTAAAATTTCCAACATGACAGCACTTGCCCTACCTCAGCTTGGCCCATTATTCCAAAAGAATTAAAATTGTAACTTCTTGTGTGACCCAACCTTATTGGGAAGAAAAGCAAAAGTTTATAATGACAATAGGTGGGAAGCTAGGGCAATGATAGTGTGTCCTTTGCAGGGAAGAATTCTGACTAACCCTAGATTAATTTTTTTTTTGTCCCGTCTATATCTTTCCGTTGTCTTTCTGGGATGATGGCAAAAACCTCTTTCAGAGGGCTATTACAGAATACTGCAAGTTTCATACCTGTTGCACAAACAGGGAATGCACTGTTGATCCATTTCTGCCAGCCCCAGTTTCTACACCTACATGGTCAGCTTTGGAGGATACCTGTGCTGAAACATGTCTTCAGAGAGTCCCTACAGCCTCCACTCTCTTACTCCAGCCTATCCTTTCTGATGGGGTCTGTCTGTGCTGGATGCAATCTCTGCTATAATCACGTTTTCCTATCTTTCATTGCTTCAGGGCTGCTTTCCTATTCCCTGACAGAGTAATTAAGCTTTTTCCTACCTCCACACATCTTTTTCTACACCTTTCAGATGGTCTAAACTCCTTTGATTTTTTCTTCAGAAACTCCTAGCAAGAGGCATTCTGGTGTTCTTACCCCTAGGACTCTCTCTAACCACAGGCAGTTGCCTATGCTAGTTGGCTGCCAAAATGGCAAGGCAGTCCTGGCAAGATTTGCTCTCCATTTCATTGTGAGTGGAGCCCTGGAGACCCGTGCTTGTGGCTGCACCAGTTGTGTGCCTGCTGGGGGGGAAACCTTGGCTCATATGGCTCTTGGTAGGCAGGAGATGTTTTAGAAAGGGGCTGTTGCTCCCTTTGATCCTTTCTATGTGGCAACAGAAGCAGCGACCACAGGGCTCTTTGCCCTTTCTCTTACCCTTCCCAGCTCCTTGTCCCAGTTCTGCCCCTTTTCCTGTTCATGCTCCTGCACTGCTGGGAATTCTTGAGCTGCCTCAGGCATGGAGAGTTGCTTTGTACTTGCCTTGATGTGGCAGCGCGGGGAAGGTGAGATGAGGGTGCTGAGGGCTGGAGCAGGAGAGCCTGAGAGCAGGTGCACAGTGGTTAGGGCAGATGACTCTATGTAGTTACTCATCTTGGAGCAGGTTTCCACTTATTCCTCCCTCTTCTTTTCTGGAAAGTTACTGTAACTTGCATATTTGTGATGATTTCTGCCCCTGCAGGCAGGATGACTTGTTTACTACTATCCAATCACCTGCAAATCACTTGCTTTAGGTCAGCTGCATCATCTAAGGACAGCCTGAATCTGCCAAATGCCTTCCTCAGCCTGGTTTGCACAATTCTTGGCCACTGTGAAATGCAAGACATTCTTCTACAGTATATGGATTGTCTGACCTGAGATAATGCCAGATGCATCATGAGGGATGAGGCACACCCTAAGCACAGATCCTTGCGGGATCAGACCTTGCTGGATGGAGAGGATGGCAATGCAGTGTTTGCAGACAGATGTGGGCCCCTGTCTGGTCTGGACAAAAGCCAGCACTGGTCTGAGCCATGTGGCCATGGCTGTGTTGGTGTTGGGTATATTGGTCTGGGCTTTCAGCCAGGCTTGTGTCACTGCATAGCTTTTGGTCCTGAGCTGAATCTTATCTGGCTAGGGCAGTGCTCACTCTGTGTGTGTCTGCTCAGAAAAGCAGGGCAGAGCAATTCAATGTACATATCCCGCAGACATGCCAAATGTGTCTACAGAAACTAGGAATCGATCCCATCCAGATTCCTCGCTATTAAACTTCATCTAGCAACACACATCTTGAGGTCAATGGTGTTGAGATCAGCCAAAATCAATAAAATTCTACATTTAGTGTATCCTTGGTGCAGTGCAGCTGTCCTTGCTATGCAAGGATCATAACTTAATCTTCCAGTGCAACATGTTGAATTTATTGCTTGGCGATGTTCAGTGTCTATGGAGCAGTGGGTGGGGAAAATCCTGTTTTTTCATTCAGAGTTTGTACTATGTCTGAGTAAAAACACACATCTGAGGTGCTGACTCAAAGCAAATGGCTCCCATCTGGACTGCAGTCTTTCATTGTGCTGCTTTCCTCCTTTCTCAGTGCTTACAGTATTGATCTGGCTGTTTCTGTGTGGATGCAGAAACTGCAGCAGTGAGTGGCAAAAGGGGAGATCAGAAACAGAAATCATATTGGATAAAATTGATCA
Source organism: Phalacrocorax aristotelis (assembly GCF_949628215.1). NCBI lineage: Eukaryota > Metazoa > Chordata > Aves > Suliformes > Phalacrocoracidae > Phalacrocorax > Phalacrocorax aristotelis. The sequence continues at coordinate 16,984,079 of NC_134282.1, read as the reverse complement.
TTGGTGGGAGGAAAAGCAAGCAGGGTTTTATCCTTTTGTGTAAGGTGGGGGAAGTCACTCAGATGAAGACTGTTTCCCTTTTAACTTAGCTCTTGAAAGATGCCAAAGTGAATTATTTTATCTCCTTAAGCAGATCCCCTAATCTAGCTTCCTCACAGGCATTTGCTCGCAGTATCCATGTCAGCCTCTTAGCACAGGATAAGCTGCTCACAGTGCTGACTCCTGTGCTAAGAGGGATTTCTGAGTACCTGTTCCCCAGGCTGCTTGCTTGCGAGTACTCCCCAGGGCATGAATAGTGGGCAAGTACCAAAAGGGGAAAGTTACAGCTGTGGCCTGTTAACTAAACTGAAAGGAATATCCCAGTGGTAAAGAACTTAAATCAGTTAGAATTCTGTTGTGACTTGAATAAGAACAGTTTCAGCCCAGATCTGGATCCCATGTGTCCTGTTAATAATGCTTTGTGCCATTTGAACCTCTGCTTATATTTGGGTTTTGAACCTCAGACTGCAGTCTTATCCATGGGCTGCCCAGTGGGAGTTGGCTCTGGTCACTTCTCACATGGCTACCGAATGCAACATCAAACTCTAAACCAAACAGGTGTCTGTGGCAGAAAGGGAAGTCACCAGTTTCCAGGACCTTTGCAGAGATAAGTAAGACTGTGGGTTGCCTGAGGGTAAAGGGAACTCTGCATATGGCTCTGGAAAGATTTAGGACATCTTTGGAAATGCTAGACTTTGCTCTGCTTCTTCCTTGAGGAAGATGTTATTCTGCTGTTGCTTTTCTTATGGGTTGAAGTTGAACTAGAATGACAGGGCAGGACTTTCTGGCTTTAGCTCTGGGACTAACCCAGATGAAATACTGGAGAGATGCTTCTTTCCATGCATAGTGTCTCCTGCAGAGTTATTCTCGGTGTGCATGTTATCACCTTGGGTGATACATAATCATCCAGAGGCTAGGACATGCAAGCACATGGTTATGAATGCCCACAGAAACACTGTGATCCCTTGCCCTGATGCCAGAGATAAATGCTTTGACTCTGGACTCTATTATATTCTCAGAATGAAACCACTAAGCAAACCTGCCTCGTGATTCCACTCAACGCTGTCATAACAATTTTAGAAGAAAACCACAAGAAACGTGGTGGTTTTGGGTCCTTGTCAAAGCACAGCAGAAGAGTGTTGTTTGATTACTTTTTTTTTTTTAATTCATTTTAACATTACATTCAGAGTGAAAGTCTGGGCATATACCTAAATGGACTGAAATGTAGAGAGGGACTTACATATGACTGGTGAGAAACCACTGGATTTCATCTGAAAACTTACTGTGGATGCAGAAGATGAGATAGTTTAAAATGTAACTATGTGAAATCCCACCATGAAACCTTTATGTGCTTCCGGGTTATTCTACCCTTTCTTAGCTTTCCCTTTTGTCTACAAAGCTCTACTTTTCCTGGTACACTAATGAATATAAACATTTAAACTTCAGCTCTGACTTCAACATTTTCCACTTTCTTTGTGCTTTCTGCAAATACACACAAACAAAAAGTAGCCCACGGCATGTACCTGAAAAGGAGGTACCTCTCTCCCCACACCTGGGTATGAACATAGTTGCAGACAGCTGCTGTGAAACAAAACCTTTTTGTGATGAAGAACTGCTCCAGAGCTCACTGGGAATCCGACTATTGTTGGTCAAGGGATTGCCTAGGTCAGTGATGGTGTCTGTAATCACAAAACACTGGGCAGTTGCCCAGGTGGTTTGTGTAGGCACAAACACACTCTATAGCTATAAGTGTGCTTGAAGCTCTGGGCTGGGCAGCGCTGTGGACTCTGGAGGGAGGAGGTGGTGGCACAGTCAGGCAGCTGCATCTGTGTCTCATCATAGCTGTTGGGGAGGTGACTGAGGGGCTCCAGAGCCTGCAGCAAGTTTCTTCTCTTGGGCTATCTACCAGCCTATGGACAAAGGCAGCCAGCCCTGGCTCTGCAGGGGAAGTTGGTAACAATGCCCACACTAATTAAGCTGTGCTGCATGGTAGCTCTGGCTGGTTAGGGTGCCATCACTCCATCATCCAATCCTTCTCCCTGCCTGGCCATCATGCTGAGATGATTATTTCTGCAGCAGGCATGAAGGGGACAGGATAAGGGCTTTGTCTTCAGCTGCTGCTGTTCACAATGCGATGTCTAAAGACAGTCCCACCTTTCTTGGTGTTGATGAGGTGCTGGTCCATGAAGTGATACAGCTGAAGCACTTGCAGGGACTCACCCTAGTAGGATGCATGTATGGTAACAACCACAGCAAGAGTCAGATGGATGGCTAGGGGTGGAAGTGTCTTTAACCTCCACAGCAAAAAAGCTCAGAATTTATCTGCCAGAGTCCTTTCCAAATGCTGTAACTGCTACTAATCTAGGATACAAGCCTTTAGCGGGTGATCTGAATTGCTCATTCCTCTCTCAAGCTCTTAGTGTACCAACAACATCTGAGTTAGAGGCCACCAGCAGGTAGCACTAGTTCAGCCCTCTGTGCCCTGGCAGAAGGTAATTTGTAGTCCTTCCAAGAGGTGTGGAAGCTGATGTAGCGAAGACTTCCTAGTGATTATTAACAGCAGGCTGCATGTGCAGTGTTCTTTCCTCTTTCCCAGCACTTTAAACAAGAATGTGGAGGGTCCTAATGAAGCCGACCTTGCACACTATAGACTGAGATCTTAGATCTCTTTAACAGTTGGAATTGTGAAATATTTGTTGCATCTATAATTAGAGAGTAGAACAGATGGCTAGAGCTTAGTTATAATTAAAGTCTAATGCACAGTAAAATAACCCAATGCAGCCAGTGATTCAGCAGCAACCAAAGAATTTTAATTCTTTTTTTGCTGGGCTTAAGCTTCAATTGCAGGACTTGGGACTTCAGGGAAAGTCTGTTGCACCACTTTGTACATAGGGACGTGGCTCTATATTAAAGGATTGTGTGGAAATTTTTGATTGCTATGTATTAAGTTATATTGTGTGGTCTTGCTTACCTTAGTAACTTGAAATCATATGTGAAAAAGGCATGTGAATTGTTTTAACAGCACCGAATCTGCATGTTGCAATCTGTTTTAGAAGAGACTTAAAGCATGTCTGCCTAGTAATTGATCGCTTATGCTTTAGGATAAGTTATTTGGAAAAAGTCATTAATTAGGTGCTCTTAGATAGGAACATATTTTCTTTATAAAGTTCTTTTAAATGTTGTTATCAGTAATAATAATTTAATGCATATTTAACACCACTTTCACGTATGGATTATTAGAGATCTTACAACATTAGAACTGGAAGCAAGTGAATAAGCTTCTGTTTTCCTGGGAGAAAGGCTAGGAGCTAGCATCAGGCAAAGAAGCATAAAGAGCAGTATTACCAAGAGCTTTGCAGACGGTGGAAGTTGGGGTTTTTCTATGTTTTGCTTGGAGCTTTTTGTGGGTTTATGGGGTGTTTTGTTATGTTTTTGGGTGTGGTGGGGGTTTTTGTTGTTTTTTTTTGAGGGTGATTTTTTTGGTTTTTCACTTATTTATTTAGGACAGAGGGACAGCTGCAATACAACCTGCCAAGGGTATAAGAGGCCCACTCTCCCACAAAGAGAACAAGTACAGTTCTGGACCATTCCCAAAGACTGAGAAGATACAAGAGGAAATGCTTTTTTGATCAGACTATATTAATTTCCCTTCTTCATCTTCTTAGCCAACTTACTGAAAAGATTAATCTGTATCTACTTGGGATATTGGGACATTCATGAGTAGATTATCTATGCACTTGCCAGGGCTGCAGCTGCCTGAGAGGTTTCAGAGGTATCTTCTCCTTCCCTTCCAGCAGGCTGAAAAGACCTGCGTTAAGCGACAGGTTTTTCTCAAAGCTGAGATCAGCCTCAGGTGGCCCCTGCTTTTCCAGGACATGTCGCAGGAGGACTTGGGAGGCACCTCTTGTGTAGTGAGCGTGAAGGGAATGTCAATTACCTGATGTTTATTGTGGATTATAGGCATGTGGGCAGCCCATAACTGTTCAGTGGTTAATAGTGACAGCATGCCACACATTTTGGTTGTCCCTCTGGTGCTGTTTTAGGTTGCAGCAGATTTGGGTGCAGGAGCTGTGTGTATGGTAGGTGGGCTCCACAGGAGTTGCAAAAGCTGCTACTTTAAGCAGAGTTAATGCAGATTGTGGGTGTTGCCTGGAAATCCTTGAGCAGGAGGCAGGCAAGTGGCATTAAGGTTTTCTGAATTGATGCTGTTTGAGGAACATGTACCCTGCTTTGGAGCTGTACCTTTAAGAAGGGTGACTTTAAAAAAAAAAAAAAAGCAGGAATGATGCTTCCCAGCTCTGCATTTGTCTCAAATATGGGCCAAGGGGCTAAAATACCCTGTTCTCCAGGGTTACTGTACCCCTGCAAGACAGAGCTGACCTCTGCTTTCACACCTACAGAGATCATGGTCTTTAAGTGAGTCTGGAACAGTCCCTGGAAAAGGGTATGGAAAGTCGGGGAGCTGTAGAGATACCACAAAAGGCAGGATTTGGTTCTCTCAGCCTTCAGATGGATGGTAATAGGATGGGGAATTGAGAGACCTAGCTCAGCTTCACTAAAACTCATGCTTGCAGGACTTTTCAGGAAAGCTGGTAGGTGGGAAAAAAAACAACTAAAGGAACAAACAAATGATTAAAAAAACCCCAAACCTTTAATCGACCGACCAATCAAAAACCCCCAATCCCTCACCTTTATCCTTACTCTCAGATTGAGTCAGAAATAGGCCTGCCATCCTATGAGATGACAGCAGCTGTGCTCAGCAGTGAGACTTTTCAAAGAAGTGTCCGTTGAGCACCTTGGAGCTGGTCTCACAAGTACCAGGAGGTTTGGGTGGCTGCCTGCCACTGTACAGCTGTCAACAGCACGGTGGCAAGGATCACCAGATGGCACTGTTACGTGCACTAACAATAACTTGCTTTCCTGTATGGCAAATGTGCGCTGCCTTGAAACAAGTTATACCTGAGGTTTTTAAGAAGTTGGTTCTTGGAAATCAACTCTTGGTTGTCGTTCTGCCTGCTGTGTGCTGCACCTTGTACCAGCATTGCTGCCTGGGGGGGTTTGATCCCCCGGAAGGAGGGACTGGGTTTCTAAAAATGTAGGACATCGTGTGTGTTAAGTACCTCTTGTTTAGCTGGTGTTACCCAGATGGTGTGTTGCTTCTGGCAGCTCTGCTTCCTAGCGAAGAGCAACACTGGCTTCTGCCATCCTGTGGCAATGAGGAAATTACCCTGGTTTGAGAAGCTGAAGGCTGAGTTGAGAACTTGGGAGAGAGGTTTAATCTTTTGCCTGCTTCAAGCGTGCAATGTATGACGTGCTTAGGCTGAGTCACAGCAGAAATCATTTCACTTCGGAAAAAGTGAGGTGCGAAGTTCTGACCATATCGCTTAGGAGGTTTTGGGGTGTTTTTTTGGTTTGGTTCCCCTCCCAAGGGTGCACGTATGGCTATTAACACCGAAGTGCAAGGATGGGGGTAATTCAAGAGAATCTCCTTAAGTCATCTTCTCCATAAAGACATGAAACACCGGCTCTTCAGCTTTCCTGATCTTTGCTCTGAGATGATTTTATTAACTTTCACACCAAACACTTTATGCCCATGTACTTTACTGTCACTGGTTAAGTGGATTTTGTTCTCCATCCTGAGGAGGATGGACTGACTGATGCAGAGCTGAGCATGTACTGCCCTTACCGTTTTTCCAAGCTGTAAGCCTGGAAAAGGACCCCTGTGCCCCTAAACACAGGTGTTCTCCAGCACAGTCAGGAGGGCAATTATTACCTTTGTGAACACACCCATGTTAATAGTAATCTGGGTGAGTTCAGTACTGCTGGCTGGGGAGGTGTGGAAGTGCAGGCTTCAGCAGAGGATGTGTAGGTTTGCAACCAGGGCTTCCATTGCTGGTGGTTAATGCTTTGGGGATTTTTGCTTTAATTGCTACTGGTTCTTGAACTGGCTTTAATCCCATTAGTTAGGGTATGCCTGCAGGAGCTGTGCTTGCACCTCAGATTGAAAGACAGACATAGCCTTAATCCTGGGAACTAGGGCCCTGTCAGCCAAGCAGTGAGTTTTTGTTGTATCCTGTTTGGAAATGACAAATTCTTTTGAGACCAATGCTTTTGCATGGAGAATTTATTTTTCTGAAGCTGTCAAAAGGACAGAGAGGTTTCTGCTTGTGTGGAGTATGCAGGAGATGGAGAACATCAGGGGTGATAGAAGCAACAAGTTGTTGCTACGATTCAGCTCAGCTCTGACTCGCAAGGAAAGGTTAGAGGGAGTGAAAGGTAGGTGATGCAGCAATATTCAGTCTACTGCATTTCTGTCCCCTCCATTGACGCTGACATTAAATGCCATCCTTGCTAGTGACCTTCTCTGAATGAATCTCTCCACGCAGGCAACTTGCTGAAAGCTTTCACCTTGCTTCACGTAGAGCAAACCTCTTTCATTTGTTTCTGGTCTGGTGCTGCTGGTGGTCACCAGCACTTCAGAAGCTGATATCCTCGCCCGTGCACCACCCTCTGTGGCTTGTGATGGCCTGGGAGATGGGACAAGAGTGTGACAAAACTAGGATGGGTCTGGGATGAGAGGATGAGTAAGCCTGTGCTAGAAAACTGAAGGGAAACTGCAGGGAGGTCCTGGTCCTGCCCTCTGTCACCTACCCCACTGCACAGCAGAGCTGGGTCAGGCCCTCACCCATAAGGATGTGGTCACTGGGATTTCTGTCCTCAACCTGGGCTTGACCCTGCAGGGCGCAATGAAACCATGTGTATTTGTGGTGCAGTTCTCACCAGAATGCCAGACATGTTGCATGGCAGCTGTACGGGGCGGCCAAGCCTTCCACCTACACAGCTCCTGCCACCCTTTTGATATGCAATCCCAACCCCACAGCAGGGTGTTGCCACCTGTCCTGGGGTGCTCTGACCTCCAGCCCAGGCTGTGGCCCCGCTATGTCTTGGAACGCCTGGAGACAGTGGTGCAGCTGCACTGACATCAGGGAGGGAAATTCCCTCTGCCTGTCCGGTCTGTTGCTGCCTCCCCACCTTGGGCAGTAGGAGTTGCCCGCAGGGATTATTGCACTGTGTCCTGCAGTTCTCAAGGACAGGGCAGGCTCTCTTGGGACCAGAGAACTGCCAGGAAGCTGACTATAGGAGGGGAGTCTGCTTTTGACCTTGTCTCTGGTTTATCACTACAGTCCCTGCTCTCTGTGCCTCACTTTCTTCCTGCATCCATGAATACCATAGGAATTGGGTTTTTCCATGGTATGCCAGGGAGCTGGAGCAGAGGCACCAATTCTATTTTAGGGTGTTGGTGTCCTGATGTTGGTCTCTGAGATGGTTCCTCCTGCTCCCTCTCCATAGAGACAAGAGCCCTGGTGTTTAGGAACAGCTAATAGAAACCCCTCCAGTGTTCATATCTGCTATTCACTGATGGTGTTGCCTTTACAGTTAGAGTTTTGTCTGATGACTCCTCAATGGTGAGAAAATTGAGACTGCAGCTTCCAAAATGCATGTTCAGCTTCAAGCCTGCTTTCATATCTTGTTTCTCCTGCCAGGTGAAAACAAGGGGCAAAACTTCCCTCTGGAAAAAAAAAAAAAGACCCAGTGTGGCCCTCAGTGGTGGGAATGTCTCCAGAATATGGGACATCCATTGGTGTACTGAAGTTTTACCATCAGACTGTGATGTAGGAAACTACGTCTCTGAGGATCTTGGTGGGGGATCAGTGAGATAAAGGCTGGTGCATTAGAAGTGAAACCAGCCTCGGGCAGAATCTTTGGCTCAGAGTGATCCCAAGGAAACATGCAGAGCTGGCATTTGTGGGAGACCCAGGGCACAGTCCCAATTAGCCTGCTGAGATGGGTGTCTAGGCTTTGCCGTGGATGCTGGGAAAGAGAAAAACCTGGAGTGAACAAGGGAAGCCACTAACTGTCCTGGGGGAGCTGGAAGTCTCCATTAACCTGTGGTACATCTGGAGAGGAGTAAAAAGTGCTTTGCTGGAAGCTGTGGGATTGGAGTAGAAAGGACGCAGTTAGAAGTTCCTGTTGTAGCTGTTCTGGGTCACTTGGAAGTATTAATAGTTTCGGGATTGCTCAATCAGAGGGCTATAGCATGTACTGCCAGACAAAGACTACAAAGTAGGTGATGGTGAGGGGGGAGAACGTGGAACATTTCAGCTTTTCCACTGCAGGGTAGTCAGTCCCTGTCATCTGAGTCCCGGATGAGACAAGATCCTGGACAAAAATGCTCAGGAAGTGGTTTGTGCCTCATGAAACCATTTGCTATCCCTGCAAAGGAAAATGCCAAACTATACTCTCCTTTTCTGTGAGTGGCTGATGCTCTCACACTACAGATGTGACAGAGGAGACACTAAAGGCAACCAGACAGCTCTGAAAGTAGTTTACGTTGCCCTGCTAAGCAGGGCTGTAACAGTGCCATCTACTTTGTTACTTCCTAGGTCTCTGTAACAGTTGATGGCCAACATGAGGACAGTGCCCCAGGTGCATGGTATCACATGCAGACAGCATCTTGAAGCTGGTGTGTATTTTAAAGTCCACAGTTGTTAGCACAGATATGTTCAGATTTAGCAGGAGGAGGATGAGGACGTGGGGAGCGGTATGTTAAGGTGCATTTGTCAGCTTCCTTTTGACTGTGCCTAGGGTTGTGCTGGACTGCTCACTCACTGAGTAGTCACCAGTCCTGGGCCCAGACTTGGCTGCCAGTGACCAAGCATGCCCTGGACTGCAGATGTTGCAGCAGCATCTGGACAGTGCTGTCCTGGAGCTGCTGCCTAGGCTCAGGCCCTCATGTACCCACCAGCAGCTCTGGGCTCCTCATGCAGGGCAGTGCCAGCATGGAGGGGCTGAGGTTTGAGTACCTGTGCTGCTTTTTTTTACTGGTTTGTGTTTGCAGTAGGAACAAAAGGTGCTGGGGTAATGGAGAAGATTGTGTGTAGAATTGCTGTGGGTTTATTTATTAATTTATTTTTAAAGTTGTTTGTTCTCCCTGTCCCGTGTTTCTCAGTATGGAGGCAGGGGAGAAGGTTTGTATGAGCCAAAAGCCAGAGTTCTGATACTTCTGTGAGGGATATACTCCTGTTGCCTCTTTCCCTTCACTGAAGTTACTGAACTGAAGTTGTCTGTCTTCTGCTCTTCTGCTTGTTTCTGTTCATGAAACTCCCAAAAATTTAATATCTTTGAGACCTTTAAACATCTGTAATATTTAGTTGAAATTGGAAAATGTGCTCAAAAGAGTCACTGATGTTTTGTATTCCTGTTCCCTTCGATATCCAAGCTAAAGACATTTTATTGCTGGTGTGAGGGAATTATTTCCCCCTCTTCAACTTCTTCTAACAAAAAACCCCCAAATATCCCACAGACTTCTTGCTCTTAAAAGAAATTCATTTCAACTTAAACCAAAACGACCACAGCCACTCCCCTGGAAACCCCAAGCTGCAAATAAAACATTTCATCCCCTGGTGTAAAGGGTGGGGCTGATTCCAGGCAAATCCTGAAGCCAGCAGTTGCAAAGGTGGCTCAGAGCAAAGCTGGCATCTCCCCTTCCCTGTCTTCCTTAGCTCCAAGACATTCAGAGGTCCGCAGACCTGTAGATCAAGACTGAAGCTGCAGAGATGCCAGGCAACCATCTCTCTCCTTTTCAGGACTGGGGCTAGCACGCAGGCATCCCAGCACTGAGTTTGGGTTGTGGTGGGGAGACCGTTATAAATCCCTGGCAGTCTCCTCCTGAGGATATGTTTGCCTCCATGAAAACTTAATCTCATGGTCATTTCAATCACATCTTAAATTGAAGCTGTAGAGAGGGTGCGTTGAGGGGTAATGGGAGAGTAGTCCACAGCTGTTTCTCTGGCTGTTTTTCTCTCCCAGACGTGAAAGCAGCAGTGGCGGAGCGATGCCCTGCATTCTTGCCCACCTACACACATACTTCCCCCGCATATCCCCGTGCCGCCTGCTTACCACAAGCACTAGAGGCTCAGCTGTAAATCCACTGGCCAGACAGATCCCCGACACCCTGGCTTCTGCCCTGCTTCTGCAGGACACGTGCCTGCTGATGTTAGATTAGCATCACCCTTGTTACCAGCAAGGAAACCTCCTAGGAAGGGTAGTGAAAACTGAGAATATTACAAACTACTTTTCCTCTTAGCAGACCTCTAAGGCAGTCAGTTCATTGCTAGAAGCTCTCCCTTGCCTGTGCTCCCAGTCTTCCGTGGTGAAGTTTGCTAGTCTTCACGTACCTACTCAGAACCACTCCAAAATCTTCATCTCTCAAGTGTCTCAGGCCCCATCTCCCAGTAGATTTCTTTTTTTTTTTTTTTTTAAGGCAGTGCAAATGGGGTTGGCCAAATACCACTGAGCCTGAAGAGCCTCCCAGCTATGCATGGGGTACTGGCAATACACACACACACCCCCTGTGGCTTGTGTTTCCACTGCAGAGAGTGCTATGCAAAGGAGCGCCTTGCAGCTGAGAGGAGTTTGATGCAGCCTAAATGCAATGGTAGATCTCTCTGCCTAAATTCATGGTGAATCAGCCCACAGCTAAACTTTGGCTGTGAGCAGGAGGGGAGGAAGGAAGCTGGGGTTGGGGGAGAGAAATCAGGACACTTGTTGACTTTTGCAGGTTGTTTTTATGCACTGCCACCAGTGGATCTCCATGGCTCCATTTTCCAGCCAGGAAAAGCAAAAATGGACCTTCTGAGCTACTTCAAAACATGTCCTGATTTATGTGGGAGACTGAAAATGTCCTCTCTCTGGGAAAAGCAGCCAGGTGCTGTGTACAGTGCCAAAATGAGCCAAGCTCTGAGCTATTTGCATTTGCCCAGCCCCAGGCATGAGGATTGGTAAGGACCTTGGGCAGTTGGTGGCCCCTTTTGAAGTTTTTATGGAAATTACCTTGCTAGACACCCCCTCCCACCCAGTGCCTTGTGAGTGAGAAGAGAGCCCTGCTCCAAGCTACTACTACTCATTACATTATGTGGTGCTTATTTTTAAAATTAATTATGTTTTTTCAGGATAAGTTATTCTTTTGGTGTGAATTGTGAGCTGGAGGCTAACTGCCTCTTCTTGCCTGTGGTGCTGCTAGACGTGTTCGGCACTAAAAGTGGGAATCCCAGGCTCAGTAGTTCGGGCTGTAGCAGACTTGTGCTTAACGTGCCTGAAGTACCAAGGGGTGCTCTGCTGTGCAGAGTTTAAAATAGTATAAAACCAGGGTCAGGCTCATCCTTGGAGGCAGAGGCAGCCCAGCAGCATCCATTCCAGGAGCTGCCTGTTGTACTCCACAAAGCCCTTGGGTTGTGTAATCTGGGCACACAGCATTATCTGGGTATGTGCCAGGTGAGGAGACTGACCAAAACTAGGACAAGCAGTTTTGAGTTTCTGGGTGGGAATTGTCCAGCCTTCCCCTGCTCCTAGTGTATTGGTCCTGGAACCCAGGCCGTGCTGGGAAAGACTTTTGTCCAGCTCATGTGGAGAAGTAGTTAGAGCAAGATTTCACAAGAATTTTTGCATGGTATTTCTTTTGCATGATGTTTATTTCTTTTAGGCTAAAATCTATCAGGAAAGAGAAACACTTCCAGGCTGTTGGGAGAGCGCACAGCACATGGCCATTCTTTTGTGAAGCCAGGCCTGCAGAGTTAACAGCTACTCCCACTGTGGGCATGGTCAAAGAAATCCAACAAACTTCTGGTGTGTGTCTAGGAGCAAGTACCAGGTCACAGCAGTGTACCTACAGCACAACCTGGTGCCTGCATGCACCTCCCCAGCCAGGCTGGTTGTCTGTACTCACACCCACGGGTACAGATTGAAACTGAGTCCTGGAGCAAGACAGCATGAACCCAAGCTCTTGCTCAAATGGTTTGTGCAGGGAGAGGACTTGCCCACTGTGTCTATAGTTAAGGGTGGATGCTCAAAGCTTAGACCAGAGCCAGGCTAGCAACGTGGACCACAAGTTTGCACTGGTTCCTGGCCCTCCTTGCCCAATCCCTGGAGATATTTACTGCCTCAGGAGAGGTGGCTGCACAGGGGTAAACACAGCCCTGACCTCAGCAGCAGAAGGGGATGCAGCCACTCTGCAGCTCTGCTCCTTGGGCTACATTGTGTGTACACAAGCCCTGGTGTGATTTCCCCCTCTCCCTTCCCCAGTAGAGCCTGATTTGGACATTTCCACTTCTTCCCCAGTGATGCAGGCTATGATGTCTGGTGTTTACTCCAGGGCTCAGCTTAAGAGAAGAAAGGTGTTTGTATTACTGCTTCTTCACAGACCAGGCAGAGGAAGCAATGTCCAGCCCCAAGGGAGCCCATAACTTCAGTTAATAAATACATCCTTCGTTTCCAGCCTCTCTTCCTTGGTGAATGCCACTTATCGTAATGAAAGCTGCTTGGACTTGGATAGGGATCAGCCCTGCGAGTTTACAGGATTCACAATTCACAGATGTTGGGAACTATCAGGCTGAGTGTGGGTGGAGAATGTCAAGTCTGAAATAGCTCCCCTGCCACCCTGGCACAGGCAGCAAAGAAAATGTTTCCACATGACATTCTTCAAACCAAAATTTCCTACGAGGAAAACACTGAGGGGAAAAATAAGAGGCAATTGCTGCTGTTTCAGAGAGCTCCTGGATTTCACTTGGGAAGTTGGTATTTGTGCTAACATCAGCACAAAAGATCACTGTAGGTGAGCTACAGGGCAGCCCCTTCCCCTTTCTTCATATACATGAACATATACATCTGCTTGAAGATGCAGTCCCACTGGGGCATAGATACATGGACGCTATTTTTTTCCTGCTGGAATCCATTTTAATTTAGCTCCTGATTCATATTTCATTCATTCTCCAAAACCACAAAACCAGGATAGGTTTACAGCCTGTACTATTTGGATGAGCCATGGAGGGGGAAAAATAGGGGAGCAAACTGGGTTGCTTTCCTGAATTATTTTCTGTGTGAATTAAAACAAAAAAAGAAAGAAAAGGTGGCAGGGATTCTTCAAGGTCTTTCTTTCTGGCTTTTATTTTCCTTCAGGAAAATTAAATCTGCTTTTCATCTTTGGTAATTTGTTTTGGTGGACTTCACTTTTGTTTCTTTAGGCTTTAGTGGCCTGAAAGATATGAATCTTATTTTCTTTTTTTTTTTCCTCACTTTTATTTTCTCCTCAAGTTATTAGAAACTATTGTTGTTTTTCATGTGGAAAACATATATATTATTTACAGAACACTAAAAAAGTGAAAGAGTTTTATATCACCTCAATTCTCTTTAGAAAAAAGTCAAAAGATATAGAAGGGAAACATTAACAATTTTATTTGGTAGTTTTCTTGAGGGGAGGAAGGCAGGAAGGGGAGGCAGAGGAGCGAAAGTTCAGAGTTAATTTTAATTGAGGAATTTCCCCATATTTTGTCATTCAGCTTTTGAAACTGTGACCACAACAGACTGTTTGAACTGTGGCACGAGAAAGACTGAAAATTTCCCCAGGCAACTTTACACAGGTATTAGCCACAGAAAGGAAAGCTTTTAAAGTACGATGAAATTCAGCACGGGCGCTGCACCCAGCAGAGGAAACTCCAGCCATCTGGAGACGAGGATGACCAGCGGCCACAGCAGTTTGCAAAATCACAAGAGCTGCCAAAATTAAACTATGAAGTCAGGCGAGAAGGCAACGAATGACCGGCAAGATCAGAAGTTCAGAGATGCCCCAGATGAGCTCCCAACAAGTGTGGCCGACATACACCAAAGTTTATTAAGGATGTTGAGAGGAGGGGAAAATATCTGTGCAAAAGATGCCCAGCTGGTGAGGAGGGACTGGTGGTGATGCTCAGGTCACTTGATGAATCCCATTGGCCACGTCCCTGGGAGATCCCACCCATTCGCAAGTGTAAAATAAATCTCTAAAGTTGTACCTCCTGTACCACTTGACCTTATTGCTTTTAGCCTGCTGGCTTTATATATATATATTTTTTTTTCTGGTCTGTACCCAAAGAGGGGCTCAAAAGAAATGAATTTTGAACCGGCACCTTTCACCACCTTGCAGTACTACCCTGATCCCTGCATCCAGCGGTGAGTCTCTGAGCATGACGTAACTCCCTCCTATCGCAGGTTTGATCTGAGTGTCTTGTGTAATTGTTAACTTTTCTGCTATCGTCCAGCGGCAGCTGGGCTGCATGCGGAAAAAATGTGCTGCTCTCTTCATGCTCAGTGGAGCTTATTATTATTTTTGGCTTTCTAACAGGTTACTGTTTAATTATAGGCATCCGTATAAGATACCTCCTTTTTCCTCTTTGGCATTAGAGGAAAAAAATATATGATAAATAACATGAAAGCTGATAATATCTTCTCCCTGTGTTTTGGAGCAGAAGGTTACTCTGTGATTTGGGTAGTGCTGGAATTGCTTTGGCTTTCTATAGCGTGTTTATTTGTTCCCTTAAATGAAAAAGCTCCTGGAAAGAATATGAGCTTAACTACTAAGCTCTGAGATTTTAGAATTTAAAGGATAAATAAATCATTTAAAAGAATCAAAGGAGAAAAAATTGCCTTCTAAGAGAGAGTCCTTTTCTAAGAATATTCTTTTATTCTGTTTAACAGCCAACTTCAGAGCCTGACAACCGCTCTTATTTTAGCTTTGTTGTTATGCTGAGTTTTATAACTTCCCAGCAGATAAAAGAGCATGTCCGAATGAGGTATCATGGTATCACATTGTCAGTTTGTTTGTTTCTCCCAATAGAAGATACTATATTTAAGCATGTAAATGACATGTAGATGGTATTTTTCCAGTCGTAAAGTTCGTAGAGGTGAAATCCTCTGAGCGCAGCCACTTATTGAGCTACTTTAAGGCTAGATTCTGGCTGTGTTTTGAAAAAGCCCTGGATGATGTCTCACCAAGGCATTTGATCCCCAGAAGGGTTAACTATTAACTCTACATCCTCTGCAGGGTGCAGGGGAAGGCTGCTTGCGTTGCATAGCTGTCTGCTGAAGGAAGGGCTTGGCCACTGTCACCCAGCCCACAGCATTACAGGCAGCTTTGTGATCTCTTCTTCTTTTTCCCCCCACTATTATTATTTGTTGCAGTGTTTGTGGGGTGGTTTTCCCCCCTCTTATTCTGCTGGGTGCTCAGTGCCACTGCTGTGTGAGAGTCCTGGGGAGGAGTGTGGAGACCTGGCAGTGACAAGGAGCCGTGTTGGGGGCCAGTGGAGGGGAAGGAGAGGAGGGGAGCTGGGAAATAGCACACGGTCCTTGGCTGTGCTGCTGTAGCAGAGGAATGTGGAACGAAGCTGGGGGTATTGGTTTCCTTGGCGAGACCTTCCACAACACGAGCCCCGGGGCTGGCCAGGCACACGCAGCCCTGCTCTGATCTCCTGCAAACCCACCCAGCACTGTCTGACCCTGGCAGGGATGTGTATGTGTTCAGGAGAAGAGCAGTATGAGAACAATGCCCATCTGGGAAGGTGGATTCAGGCTGGCAGCCATGGGGTCTTTAACAGATGAAGAAGTTTCAGGAAAAAATAACCAAACAAAAAACACAAAACAAAAAAAAATCCAAGATGACAAAACAGAATTGGAAAGTGTAAAGATGCACTGGGAAGTGTACCTGAGCTCTGGGACAGCTTCCCAGTCCCTGTGAACTCCTGCCAGTCACATCCCATCCTATGTCAAAGAACAGGTTCATAACATTGGCATTGTGGCTCAGGGAAAAAAACCAAACCAGCTGGTGGAGCACGAATTGAAGACAAAAAATTCCCTTGGTTATATTCTGTAGAACTGTTTAAATGGGCCTTTCTCACGTTTAGATCTGCATCCTCCAGCAAGTCAGGCCTTTCACTAGAAATGCTGCTTCTTGCCATATGCTTTAGCAGCATGATGAGTTTTTAAGTGACCATTGTGGTATGGGAAGCCTCAGGACAGCTTGGGACAGATAAAGTTTGTGACACCGCTCAGTTATAAAACCTGATCAAGATGTAGCTTAAAGTAATAACGGGTCTCAGCTGTTATGCATGTCTGTTTACATGAGCTGAGAGTGGCATTTGTCCAGTTATTAGTGGCTGTGCTCTGCCACAGGTCAAAATCAGCTGCAAGTTGGTCCCAGAGATACTTCTCTCAGCCTGAAGACATAGATGGCCTTCAGCCTTAAGTTCCATTGGTTGAATATTCACGATGTGCTGGGTGACATTCATCTGACTGATTTAACAAAATTGAATAGTTTCATAACTGCATTTAGTTTATGCAGTTTGAAACACTTCTGCTTTGATGTGGTCAAAGTGCTTTATTTAGCTAACACCGGTGTGTTTCTTCGCAACTTTAAAATTACATCTAGTAATAATCTAAACAGCAAACTGATAACGTTGAGCTGAGGCATGCTGGCAAAATAGCAATAGCGAAAAGTGTTCGAAACCCTGTTAAAATGAGTGGGGGTCACACAGATTTCCCTGTAGGCCCATGTGGAGGGGGAAGCAGCTATAAATCGCAGTCAGCTCTAAAATTTGTGGCTTACACTTACCCTTTGCTGTTGCTTCATCTATTAATCTCTTTACTTTCGGGGTGTCCAGCAGGCAGACAGCGTGGGAGCCAGCTAAAACATTTCCTCTGTCGAGGTGAACACAGACCACGCTTAGGAGCGTTAACTAATGTGACATTATAATGCTTGTATACTTAATACCTGTCACTTCACAGCAGTGAAACTATGTGCTGCTGCTACGGTATATCTAAACAACACAGTAATTAATTGCCACAGAGAAAAAGTAACCTGGTGCCCAGAATCCCAGTGCTGTGTGTTATTGTTCAGGTAACAGCAGTCCCTGTCTCAACAGCCTAGCTCTCTCATATAGGCTATTTATTTCTTTGTAAATGCGGGCATTAAAACAAAAGCAACCCCTGCACCCCATAAAATGGTGTTGGCATAGTGGTGTCGGGCTGACAGTTGGACTTGATGGACTTGATGAGGTCTTTTCCAACCCTAATGATTCTATGATTTTAAAAGTACAGACAACTCAGCTGGGACATGGGACAGCAGCACCACCACCCTCCTCCACAAGGCCCACTTGCTGCTGTGGGCACTGGAGTTTAGTGCTGAAGCTGCAGCGCAGCTGAGAGACAGACAGAGGGGCACCAGGCACTGACAGCAATGTACATCCCTGTAAAGAAGTGGGGGATGCAAATGTAGTGTGTGAATGCCTGAAGTGAGCTTAGAAAGGTATATCCTGGGTGAGCTCATCTTTTTTTCTTCTAAACAGAAAGAGCTAAGAGATGCTAAAATTCAGCAATAATGGAGTTGAACAAAAGCATCACTGTATTTCTACTTCTGCTTCCCTCATAAAGGGGTTTGTGTGAAATGGTCAAAATCAGTGAGAAAACAGACTCAGTGCTTTGGCTTCTGTTCCTGGGAAGGTGCTGCTTTAAGGAAGAAGCACCTGCATTGAAGTGCCAGGTCACTGACCCCCATGAATTACTTGTTTGGATGGTACCGTGGGAGCTCATCCTGTGCTGCAGAAAACCCAGGCTAGCTCTGAGTCATAAAATGAACTAACTATCTGAAATGGGTGGGATTTCCACCTTCCAAGACGTGCCCACCTATCCACAGTTGAAAGCGGCTAATGTAAGATGAAGGCACTGTAATTATGATCAAAGTCCAGCTGTTGAGAACTATGTAATTAGTCTCTCTCTCCAGAGCTGCTGCTTTTTTTTTTTCCCCAGCTAATGCTTAGTTGGGGAAGTGATGTTTACAGATAAGTTACTTGTGTTCTTGGAAATAATGGTCATTAAGCTGTGTTTTACCCAGGAGCTCTCTTCTTTTGGGGCTGTTGGAAACTCATCTGCTAGTGCACTGGACTACAGTCTTGCCTGCTCTGCTTGCCCCGCTCCCCATACCTAGGCTAATTGGTGGCCTCAGGATTTCACGTTGCTGATGTGTTGAAGGTGTTCACTGTGGCTCACTCTTCCCTTTTGAATGAAAGGCCTCTGACACAAGCTGCTCTTTCCTCTTTCATTTCTGGCTTTGTGTTCTCAGCACAATGTGATACAGCCCAGCCTCCCAAATCTCACTAAAAACAGAGGCTTGAGGAACAACCCTGAAACCCTCTTGTCCCTGCAGCATCCATTCTGGGAACCTGGTTTCTCAGACATGGTTCTGGGGGGGTACCAAAAAGAAAAATCAAACAAGAAAAAAAAAAACAAACCCACCAAGCAGGTATGTAGAAAAAAAACCTCTCTGTTTTAGAATAGGGTGAGCAAAACTGTCAGAAGTTAGCTAGGACGTGGACAGGAGTAGAGAGCACGGGGCATGGCAGTGTCATTTACTGGATGCTGTGTCTGGATGGATTTTAGTGGGCAGGGTCTAGTTCCAGCCAGCCAGAACTCCTGGGTTCAGAGGGACCTTTGGCTGGGAGCACTGCACGTGTCACTTCACATTTCTTCATTGGCTCCCACATGTATCAAACAGGGCTGGTAAACATACTGTAATTATCAGATAGGAGTCTCACCAATGATAATGCTTGCAATACAGCGCAAAGGTGGAAAACTCGATGTACCCAGTGCTCATCATTGCTAATAGGCAGTAATGAAACAGCAAGTTCCTCCCTTTGGGTCAGGAGAGGGCACATTTGGGCAAAATGTGCTGGCTGCCCCTCCTGATCACAGGCAGCAGCGTGCTGTGTCCCTTTGTGGTTGTGGCTGGCCTAAGCAGCTCTCCTTTCACTCAGATATTAACTGGGTGACATTGTGACAGAGCTTTGCTTAAGCTGTAATAGGGCAATGTCTTGCAGAAGTGTTTCATCCCATATGCAGGCTCTGTAGAATCCTTGCATTTGGGCAACTACATGCTTTTTCTCTGTCCTCATACTATGCTTTGCTGAAGAATAACTGAACTCCTGCTATGACAGGGTTGACAACTCTCATCTGCCTTCACCTTTGAGATGGGAGCCCAGATTTGCCATGTCGGTAGAAAAAAGCTTGAAGCCAAGTAAGGAAAGTCACATGACTTGGTATAGATCTATTTGCAGAAACAGCCAGTGATACAGCAGGTACTTTCCAAAGACACAGAGAGTGGCCAGAAATTGTTCTGAGCAGCTTGTGGTGTGCTCAGAGCAGCTGGTGACTTCTAGAGGAGAAGAATTGGCTCCACACAGGAAGAAAAGGTGGAGGGAGCTGTGGAGGTGCATTTGTTATTGGCCTCAGTAAGCTCTCCTGTGAGGTGCTGGTAACCTTCATGGCTGTGCTGTCACCCCTGGTAGAAATCCCACAGGGGAGGGTCCCCAGCTGGAGCCAGATATCACACAGGGACAGTGCGCAGTGTGCTGAGGCATTGCTATCACAGGGCGGCCTCATGAGCAGGAGGCCTTTGCAGAGCAGCTCTGCAGGGAGGGCTGCTGCCAGCACGGGATCTCTTGGCTGCCCCCCAGGCACTTCACTAAGGACACACAGTGCTGGTGGTGAGGAGGGGAGGATATTTATCTCGTCTTCGAGGTCTGCTCTTTGGGTGCTCTCCTGTTCTTATACTGCAGTCTCATTGGAAGATGGGATTAGAAGATAGGATCCTTGCAAAACACTGTACAAGAGCAGCACATTAAACTGTCTTCAATTCTTTCTTCCTGGTAGAGCCCTGCAATCTGTTCATCCTCACTTCCCTCCTCTGTTTTGTCCCTGCTGGACCTCTCTGCTCTATACCAGAGAGGTTTTGGTGCTGAGGATGTCACGACCTCTTCACAGTCATTGCCAAAGACAGCACTTTTCTCTTTTCCTCTTCAAAATGGTCTAGGCCCCTCAGAGTGTCATAAGAAGATACTTGTCTGCTTAAAGGTCCTTTTAGTGCTGCTTAAAGGATTAAAGTGGGACCAAATAGACCATGTGCTGTTTTTCCTAGATCTCAAAGGACTGGAAGGAGAATATATGAAGTTTTTCATGTGGACCTTTTTACTATGAGGAGAGAATACTGAATTAATAGGATCTTGCTCAACTTCAGTGTTCAAAAGCCCTGAGGAAATTAAAGAAGCAAGTTTTCAATAGCTCATCTGTTCAGAGATGTTTAGGGTGTTCATTGTACATGTTAATAAGTATAATCCCCTGCTGATTTACATGGTACCTTCTGCTACGAGCTAACTTGCAGTGGCTCCTCTCAACAAACACAAGGAGCAGAAGGGCTCAGCTTCCATTTTGGGAAAAATAAAACCCTTTGATATCCAACAAGCGGCCAAGAGAGTATTGAACCGTTAATAAAAAAAAAAGTCCATAGGTGTCACAAAGCTTGGGGGAGGAAGGAGGGTATTACCTGAGGAAGAAATCAAGGAAACTTGGTGCTTAATTTGGTACCTGGCTCTGAGCTAGTTCACATAAGTTTCACTTATGTGAAAACCTTCATGGGAATTTGGTAGTTGTGGTGGGAGCCAATGGTTACACTGCCATTCAAGTTTTGATTTCAATTTAATTTAAAATCTTGTAGCCCATGATCAAAACTGAAATAATCAGAAGGAAAATATTTCACTATAATAGATTTCTGAGGTCTGTTTGACTAGGTCTGCTGATAATAGACAGATAATATCTTTCCATCTGCTGAGATAGCTTTATGAAAACACCTGTATCTGTTCTTAGGGTTTACTTGGAAGTTTTTGGTGCCTGTTGGTAATCACTTACTACTGTGTAATAGACTATCTCCCCACAGGATTTTGCTGCTGAGTCATCTCCAGTCAGGTGTTTGAACGCCACAGGTGGCCTGATGTGATAAATACTGATGCACGTAAGCAAGGGGAGTTCAGTTAGTGTATGGAGCTATAAAGAGAACAGCTACCTCCAAGAGTGAGAAGAGGGAAACCCTGCAGTGACTGGGGTATCAATAGGCTCTTTGCAATATAAAAATAAGTCTACCTACAAAAACTTACCCTGGGAGGTTCAATGCCTGTCTAGTTTTGTAATGTTGAGGTGTGCCTAAGTCAACACATACTGAAAAAAATGCATGGAAAGAAGCTTGCAGTGTGCTGGTGAGCTGGACAGTGCAAGCAGCAGCTGCTCAGCTGTGTATTGCCAGCAATGCCTGCCTCTAAACTCAGAACTAGAAGCCAGAGTTGGTGGGGCAAAATGGTGGGATTGCTGCACTTGCTGTCAATGGGCTCTCTGAAGTGGCTGTAACAGTTGTGAAATTGTAGTTCAGCTGGCTCTGAGAGTTAAAATGGGCATTAGGTGGTCAAATATTGCAGGATTAAAAATCTTAATGTTTGTGAATTCATATTTGTGAATTTTCCTCTTAAAATATACAGGCTGGAAACATCATTCCTATTTTTGATGGAACAGGAGACACTGATGTATCCATGGCACTCCAGGAGCTACTGCTTTAAGATAATCACAAGCAAAAATCATAAATCACATTAGGTGTGGCAATGTATTGATAAAATCACAGGCAGCCAACCCTGTAATTCTTAGCAACTGGCATATCTGCAAAAGAGAAGATCCTGTGAGCACTCCAGGTAGCATTCCCTTACTCACCAGCAGTGTTTCCAATAAACATTTCACTCGTTCCTATCTTCCAGGACTATAATCTGCTCTTAATTCTTTGTTCTTCGTCTGCCCTGTCTTGCAGCTATTTTGTGACACAGAGAACGGTTTTTGCAAGTGCTCTTATTTTTTTGAGAGAAGGATTCTCTGTCCTTGGGCTTAGCAATAGCTGGCCTGCCACAGAGTTACTAGGTACTGAAAAATGCAGCCGGTGTGATATTTTCCCATTTTCCCATAGGACTATCACTGGTGGCAGAGGTGGGGAATGGAAATTATTGTTTATCATCCAAAACACATCAGATTTAGTAGGCTGGCTGTGGGGGTAACAAGTGTGAGCTTCAACGAAATTCATATTACAGGAATCTGCACCTAACATCTGCTTTTCTGGCATTTCTGTTTTGCATTTTAATTATTTACTGAAACACAGGATGTTGCTGTTTACAGTTTCCTGCTTTTAAAGAGTTCTGGGGACTTTCTGTATTATCATGATGATTTATTTTATATTTTTGTAAAATTCAACCTGCTTGAGAGAGTTTGAGAGAGGGACATTGTAATCCCCAGAGCAGTTCATAGAGAAAGGAATTTGTGTAACAAGAGACTCAAGCAGCTTTCATAAAAGTAGGTGCCTTAGGGAGCCAAGACTCTTACCTGGCTCAACTCAAAATGTCATGAGTCTTTTGCAGTAGACAGTTTGAGACCTTCCTGTCCTAAAAAAGAATTGTGTCTTTCACATTCTCTGTCTGGAGAAGCTGTCCCTCTCCTCTCTGACTATATTTATAAGACTAAATGCCCTGCCATGCATAGTATCCCAGGGCTGAAAATCATTGTGAGTTGCATGATCTCTCTTGCTTTGCCTTCTCCTGGTGGGGAGCCATATTGAGACCCGTGTGGGATGTCCCCTCACCAGCCTCTCACAGCAGCCAGATTTGGGGAATGCCTGTCCTCTATAAACTGGGACAGCAGCAACTCAGCACCTGCTGCTTGGTGAGCAGGGGCGCCCAGCGCTTCCCCTGCTCTTAACGCTGCTGATGGTGATGTGGCACAAGCAGGGAAAAGGCTGCTTGCAGGAAACCTGTGCCAGGCTGTAATCCCAGCACGAGCAATTGGGGTCGCAAACACAGACAGAAGATCCCACACTGTGTGTGCCTCTGCCATGTCATGGAGCCTGGGTTTTCCCATTGGTTTGGTCCAGAAAAGCACACTCTGTTCAGTGGATGCAGTTGTAGCAGAGGTGGGAGGGAGCCGAAACCTGCATTTCTCATTTTGTTTGCTTATGGAGGGTTTTGGAGGGTGTCAGTGCTTGGGAAAGGTTTGGAGGGGATTGAAACTTTCATAGCAGGGAGAAGAGACGCAGAAGCCCCTTGCTGTCCTGCTGGCTGGAAACACCCCAGAAATGGTGTTTGGTGCAGAAGGGTGAGGACAGGAGCTCAGTTTAGCCCATTGCTAGGACCAGATCTGAGAGCACAGCCCCCTGACCACCTCGGTCCTGACTTGTAAATCTACACCCGGCATCTTCACCCCAGGGACAGGGAGGGCACTCAGACACCTGGAGATCTAAGCTGGGCTTACCTAGTTTTCTGAAGTCCACAGTCACATGCTGCAAAAGACTCATCTTTCTCGACCAAGCCTCAGAGAAACAGGCTGAATGAGGTGCACACATCTTGTGGTCAAGAGTGGCTGTATGCTGCAACAAGTGTTCACAGCCTCTGTGGAGCTGCCTCGGAAGGACTCCACATAAATGCATGATATCTAATAGTAGAGTCACTCCATCAGTTCCCATACACTATACCTCTGTGTATTTGCCACTAAATATATAATATTGTGCTTGAAATGACCTGTTATCTGCTCAGCTGGGTGCTATCTATATACCATGGTCTAGAGTACGGTATCGGCAGTGTAAGAGTTCCTCAAATCGTGCTTCATCCCTGCGCTCCCTGTGGGAAGCTCTGAGCCTCATTTCATCTCTGCAGGCATGAGCCTTGCATAGGAGACATTGTTGGGTTCTTACTGTGCTTTTTAGAATAGGTACAAACTAATGTGGGTGGGTTTTTTATGGTTTAACCTTGTTACTCTTTGGGAGAAATACTGTTCTGGCTTTGTTGCCTAGACTGTAACAGTTGCTCTTTGCACTACATAATCTCATTTTTATTGCATTTACAACCAAGCCAGTCAGAAACCTAAAGAGGTGTCTCTGGCAGCTACCCAGCACAGTGCATGTCCCTGGTTTGGGGGACTGGCCGTGATCATGGTGAGCCCTTGATCTGGGGGTTTCTCTCAGTTTTGCTTGGTGATGTGCTGCCTGCAGCTGGCACTAGCTCTAATGGCGCACAGTCCTTAGGAAGAGATGAGCTCAGGGCATTTGGTGGTGGACTGGGCTGTAGGAAGCTTAGCCTAGACCATGCCTAACTTGTCCATGCTACATAAAAACAGAGGCTGGGCTTAACAGAGCTCACAGTCATTTCCTCTCCAGACAGCGCAGAGCTCAGGCCAGGGCCATGTCTGAAAAACGTGCTTGCATGTAGATAAAGGATAATATGCAAACCAGACCTTGAACCTGAGCCAGACCAGCGGTGTGGATGTAGCCGAGGTCTTTCCTTGCTGCTACACCCTGGCTGCAAGCGGAACTTTTTTGTTCATGCCTTCCCCCTGCCCCTGTCCCGCCCCCAGCTCTGGCCTCTTTCAGAGCCTCATAGTACCTAATGAGAGCCAGTTCCTGACACCCCCACTGCCTTTCTGAAGCTCTGATGTGCTTGGCTGAATTATTTTACCATCTGTAATAAAAAAAGTAATTTCTCATTCTGTGTTGTGGTCTCTGTATTGGTGTGATAGAGGTAGGCTAGTTAAACGTGAAAGATGCTGGTTGCACTCAACACTGCAAAATTTCAGCAGACAATAGTTAAAAGAAGGAAAATCCAGGCCTCCTCGTTTCCTGTGGGAAATACTGGAAGCAAACTCCTTGTAAAAAATGAACAGCAATGAACCGCTCTAGATATTGTTACTGGGTAAATGCTGTGCTCACAGGAAAAATACTGATGAGCAAAGCTTAAAAGGGGGAATTTAATTCAGCAAGTCTCAGGAAGGTCAGATTTCTGGCCATCATCTTTTCAGAACTGTTCAATTTTCCTTATAGGTACCTAAAATCACTCCAGAACAGTAGTGAAGGCCTGTAATAGCGGTATTTTCTCATGACTGTCATCTCTTCAAAATTACCTCACCCACTCTCATTTCTGTGGCTGTTGCTTTCTTTTCTTTTAATATTCCCTGATGCTGTACAGATCTGGATAACAGGAAAGGACATATTTATCTGTTTTAGGCTGCTTTGGGCATTTAACACCTGCCTTTTCCTCTTCCCCCCTCCTCCTCCAGAAAAGATGAGGGGTCTCCCCATGCTGTGCAGCAGAATGCAACAACAGAGATCTCCGAGGCTTCTTATTTCCTGGCAGCTTGCAGATGTGCCCCCAGGCACCTGCTGCAAACCCTTACTGGTGCTGGATGAGTGGGTCATGGGGTGATTTTGGGTGAGGCAGTCCCCCCGGAGACAGGAGAGATGGTCCCTGTTGTCTTTAACTGTAGCTGCAGCTGGGCAGCAGGGGTTGGAGTGTGGCAGTGGGGCTGGAAGCAGCAATGACCCAGCAGACCTCTCAGCAGAGATCTGTGCTCCTCCTTTCCAGCACCGAGGGGAGGAGGCATCACTCCATTTGTCCTGCTGTAAAACTATCAGGGCTGGCTAACTAACTGCAAAAAGTCTTGCATTGCAGTAAACTTTGAAAGGTAGACCCAAATGCATGTTCAGGTGGATATCTGAAACTGAGCAGATCATGTCTGTTGTTTAGACCAAATAGACTTGAAAATGTTTTGTAGCTCTGAACAGTTTGCCTATAAATTTTATCTTACAATACTTATTTTTGGACTTGGCTTAAAAATACCTCAGAATTTTGAGGGCTGGGCCTGGATTTTCCACCCATGTTGCTTTTGAGAAGACTTTCTCACTTACTGTAGTAAAAGCTCTCATCTCTGCTCCGCAGCTCTGACTCCTCCCTCTCCAGATGGGCACTGCTTTTAACCATCGCTGCAAATAGGTTTGAGGAAGGGATTGACTG
The DNA here is from genome assembly GCF_949628215.1 of Phalacrocorax aristotelis. NCBI lineage: Eukaryota > Metazoa > Chordata > Aves > Suliformes > Phalacrocoracidae > Phalacrocorax > Phalacrocorax aristotelis. Next base: position 16,958,484 of record NC_134282.1, on the reverse strand, counting down.
GAAAAGTGAGTTACAAAATAATACAATTGCAATGGCTTTTTAATTGGTTTTGGTTTTTTTTTTTTTAATGGATGGAGATTTTAATTTTCTTTTATTACTTAAATTTGAGAAGTCTCAGGACCATGTTTCCCTGGAGGTATACTGATGGTCAACAGGTCTCTGTTGACCTTTATAAATTTGGTAGCACTGCTGTACCGGAGGAATTGAAGGGCAAAGATGGGCAGGCCACCCAGGAGCCAGGGGTTGAGCTGGGTGTTCTGAGCCCCAGGCTTGCACTCTAACTCTGAGCTTCCTAATGCATGTTGCTCAGGCTCCTAGGTGGTTTTCTGGCAGTTACCAGGGGTCTGTACCCCAGACTAGAAAGTATCAACTGCAGCGGACAGGTGGAGGAATTGCTGTGGCAGTGCTTTCACCTTGACCAGAGCTTCATCTCTCTCAGCCCCTACTGAGAAAGGGAGTGGGTGTCAGGGCTGAGTAGAAGGGGAGGGGATGTCCGCGCCTGGGTGAGCAGGTAGTTTCCGAGGACGGGTGAGAAGGGGAGGGTGGAGAAGGGGGTGTCCAAGGTTGAGTGGGAGATAAGAGAGAGGTCTGGGAGAGTTCACAGGATGCTGAAGGAATCCTTGGAGGGAAAAAAAAATTAGGGGTGACTTTGCTCCAACAATTAGGGGACAGTTCCTCTAGTGCTGGTGGAGAGATTAGCTGCCTGAAGCCCTGAGGACAAAGAAATGCCTCTATTAGGTAGAAGCAGTCACTGTTGGGCTGATAACAATGACATGTAGATAGCAGATATGATGACATGTAGATAGGCGATGCAGTGGGTTCCGGGTTGTGGGGGTTGCTGATAGCATTCTGAACCAATCCTGCCTCCAGAAGCAGTTCCCAGCAGTCTGCAGGGAGTAGGCCATGCAGCACACAGTCTGGGAACCCCACAGCATGGTAGCACTGGGAATGCAGAGGGAGCCTTTTTCTCCCAAAGGAGGTCTGCTGCCAGTGCTGGAGCAGGGACTGGGGTGGGGCTCAGGGCTGCAGTGCTATAACGTGCTTTGAGGGGGCCACTGCAAAGTTGCAAATGTTGCATCCACTCTGGGCATAGTCTTACTCAAGATGACTCTAACTGAAAGATGATGATGAATGGAAAAAAATCCCCCTTGTGTTTTTCAGCATAGTGAATTAGGAGGATCATTCTGTGCAGCCAGTTTCACTTTCTTTGATATAGGCCAGTGTTGCCCGCATACTGAAGGCTCGAGTGAAAAGCAACCAGAATGCTGAACCATCCCTTCCTACTCCTTTCCATTCTGCTCACACACATATGCTTCCAAAAGAGAAATTTTAATCACAGGGAGATTTGGGTGCACTGTTACAGTAGATTCTAGCAGAACACAGGGTTTTTATAAGCCATGCAATCAGCATTCTTCTGAGACAAAATTGCTTTAATTCCCCTAAAAATCATATGTGTCACAGATGAAATAGGGAGTGCACAATACAAGTGTCATTTGCCTATAGAATAGGAAGAAGCTAATAGTCCTCCCTCGGCTGTCCTGAATGGATGCTGTAGGACACCAGCAGTGTCACAGAACCCTTCAGCACTGTCACTCTCAGTTCCTTCTTGTGTTCCCATATGTCCTTGGTTGGTAGCTACTTCGAGATCAGGGTTCACCCTTCAGGCGATTAGCTTCTTTCATTTTCTAACGCACGTCTCAGTGCCACAGGACTACTGTTCTTTCAGCTGCCCCTCCCCATAATCCATACTGCTGTCCACATGTTTTTCAGCGAGATTGCAGATCAGAGCTGGGAAACTTCTGAAACATGCAGGATCTAGGAAAAAAGAATGGACAGTTGAACCATGGCTGAAAGTTATATTCTGTCTCAAAATTCTTGTGTGTTGGTGTTTGTTATTCCTTATATTCACCCTTCCAAACCCATGCATCCAACACTCTTCTTCCGGAGAGGTTTTATAGGACTAACACATAGAAGCAGTGTTATACGGGAGGAAAACGTGAAGGATTTAAAGTAGTGGCTGGAAGTCTAGATTTTAAAAAGCTAAATATGAAAGCTGGGCTGGAAATCTAAAGGATAATAAATACTTAGGGGTTCAGTTCAGCAAGACTCACCTCTGCCAGGATCAGAGTCAGTCTCTCTTGGGTGATCATGAGCCAACACCTTGGAATATGCCATAAGGCAGAGAAAGAAATGGGGAAATACATAGTACAGTGCAGTTCATGCTGGGGAGGGGGGCTGCTTGTTGATAAAGTAAACACAGAAAGAGGTATAGATAGAGGTGCAAAACAGATCCCTGAAATTCAACAGCAGGCTCCTTTTTAAAGGGAGTGAGAGCCTGCCTGTCTACCCATAGGCTATCATTTTGCCCCCCCCCCCCCCCCCCCCCCCCCCGTTTACAGCAATGAGTCTGTTGGGTTCTCGAAGGTCTCTAACAGGTGCTACCAGGGTGTGCTTTGCTGGCTGAGGGTGGCTGATGTGGCTGGGGGGGACAAGCGTGCTCCATGCTTTGGGGAATTCCAGATGACACTGTCTGCCAGGAGCGGCTTGTCCCAGGCTTCCTTCTCTTCTTGCACAGCTGTGAGCTTCATTAGGTAGGGATGTCTACAAATCACTGCAGTGTTAAAATGCAGAGTGGGGGAAATTCCACCAGGAGGAGGGCTGCCAAGTTCCTTGAGTTACCAGTGTGGTCCGAAAAGAAGCCCCATCCCCACTAAAGAACTAAAAATACAACTAAAAATAAAATTCAGGCAATTAAGCATAATGCTCATGAACTTTAATAATTTGTTTACCATTGCTTTTGATGCACTTGAAGGAGTAACCAGGGAAGGCAGGGACCAGCATATGGACTGGGATTGCTGGAGCTGAGGCTGCCAACTTCCCTGCTCTGTGATTTACTTCTCTATCCAGTCCACACCCATGATGGCTGAGGGCTAATATATTAATCTTTGCATTAATTAAGGACAGTTAAATGGTTAACTGTTGTAAGCATTCAGGAAGAAAGACTTGTTTTCAGCATGGGCGTCTGGGTTTGAATTCTACTTCCACCCTGAATTCTGAATATGCCTTGAAGCCGGCCATAGCATTTCTGCAGCCTTGATTTTCATTCCTGGGCATCAGCATTTTGCTGCCCAAAGATAAAAGAAGTTTCAGGGTTTCTTGCTCTAGGAAGCGCAGTGCCTACTCTACCTGAAGAAATGAAGGCCTTTTTGAATTTTTCTATCTAGACACCCAAAATCACTGGTTCCTTTCTCAGCAGCACTAGACTGGGACTTAGGTGACCAAGGTTGTATTTCTGGCTGTACGACTGGCTTGTTGAGTAATGATGAGTAATCCTGTGACCTCCTGGTGCCTTAGTTTTCCCACAGGTAAAACAGGACTAATAACACCATCTTCCTTTGTAGAGCACTTTGAGAGCTATGAATAAAATGAGCCATATTAGATATCATTATTTAGACATTATTAATTATTCTTTGGGTTCATTTATATAATGTGGAATTGCTTTCCTTATAGGAGTAGATGTTCTCTTTGTATCAAAATTTCATAAGTACTCTGCTAACAGGTCCTTTAGAGGAATATATTTCATGAAAAACCAGCAAAATCTGTAGCTTACAAAGGAAGACTTCTCTGGTTCCATCTGCTTGTCCACTGACTGAGTACCACAGACCCCACAATAGAAAATTGGATAGCATTGACAGACATTTGGTCAGGTGAGGCAGAAAGCAACATCCTATAACTTTGGCAACAAGCAAAAATAAAAGCTCCAAATCATTTTGCTTGTCCCTATTGTGAAAGATTTCTTCTCACAAGATTGTACACTGTGGCTTTACACCAATATCAAGCCATGAAGTTCGGCATCTACAAACCACACTGATAGTTTCTAAGAGTTTGTACACTGTGCAGGAGAAACACAAACCACCCCAGAACTCCAGCTTCCAAGGGAAGCTAAGGAGAACTGGAGGTGCTGGGACCTCTTGAAACCCAATGCAGCAGCTTTACTGAAATACCTTATTCATTTCTAGTTTCCCCATAAACTCTACTATTAACTCAGGAGCAGTTCAAAGTGTTGAAGCTCCAAGCCTGTTTTGGATTAAAAACCAAAGAAAACCATGCTGTCTCTTAGTTGCAATAGTCTTTCTTACCTTTGGAAGGAAGCTGCTGGACTCACACACAAACCCCAGTCATGCTTAAGCTGCACCTTGCACTAGATCTGACCCTATATCAGTGAAAGCAGGTGGCATCTGCCTTTAAGGTTAAAGCTACAGAGGAGGGGCTGTGCATGCTCTGTATTAAACCTAGGTCCTGCTTTTCTTAGGAGCTTATGTCCTTTTCCTAGTGGTAAGTCAAGCCTTGGTGTTTGGGTTTTGCCCTTTCTAAGAAAGGTTGTTTGCAGTGAAGGTAGCTTTTCAGGTGAGAAGCATTGCTGCATTGCATTAATAGTGTCTGTCATTGTTTTCTGCCGTGGAAAGTGGTTTGGTTTTTTTTGCTTGGTTGCTTTTCTTTAATGTCTTTGGTGTGAAGGTAGGAAGGGGGAAAATGTGGTGAAGAGTGGAAGCAAGTGTTTAGAGTGAGGTAGTGAGAGCAGAAACATCTTGCCTTCTCTCTTGTTTGCCACCAGTTTATGTCTTGCTGGGCCAAGCAGTCAGGGCTTTGTTTCCATCTGAGTTGGGACCCTCAGCTCCAGGGAAAGGCAATAGTAGTGCAGGTGGGCTAAGGCTTATGAAGGCAAAAGCTGTGCTTGCCAGGGCTTTTTGTTTGGTTGTTTTGGTTGGTTTTTGGTGGGGTGGGTTTTGGTTTTGGGGGGCTTTTTGTGAAGTTTAATGTTCACAGCTTTCAGGGAGACTCTGAAATTGAGTGCTGTATGGGTACAGCTGGAGGGGCATGTTGCTCTCATTGCCATATTTTTCAGAGATCTCACTCGTTAGTGTGATGGCAAACTGAATCAGCTGGGTGCAGTCCCACCCCAGTGGGCTGTAACACAACACTTCTGGGGAAATGATCAGGAGGCAGAGCAATCAGTGTGTACAAGGCTTCAGCCCACAGAGTGAATCTAGAAAAGTGATTTCACCTGGAGTCTGGGCTGCTCTTGCTTCAGTAAAATAAATAGGATGGAGCTGAGCTAGACCTCAGTGTGAGTGCATTGCTGGCTGAAAACTGTCCTGGGGTTCAGTGGCTCAGGAGCAGTGTCCCAGCAGTATGCCAGGAGAAACCTGTGCTTTTGGTGAGGTGCTGCTTCTCAGAGATTTAACCTACTGTTTCTGGTAGTTAGTAATCCCCTGGTAGTTTTTAAAGGAAGAGTTTGTGGGTGCAATGTCCTTTTCAGCTTGTAGTATGATGGGGGTTGTAAATCCCTCTGTAGTTCCAACCTGGTACAGTTAGTGCTCTCTACTTGTGGCAAGCTGCCTGCCAACTATTTTAGTAGTTAATGCAGGGTATTAGCTTGTAGACTTAAAGCAGAGGGCAAGCCAGACAAGGCTTACTACCGTGCTTTGTCCTGTCATAGTCAGTAGTTTGGTATAACAGGCTGTGCTATCTCCTACAATGCACTTTGGGATGAGTGGTTGTGGGTAAAAGGGATGCTGTCTAAATGTCTGCTAATAAAAAAAGCAGCTGGTAGGAGCAATTTGAACAATGTAAACTCCTGTTATCTTGTGATTAACTTTAGGCATTCAAGGATTAGTTTACTGAAGCTAGAGAGTTTGCTGATGTGGGTAAAGACAATTAACTAGAGTAGTGAAATTTATGTATAGAACTTCTGTAGGCTTTAGCTGTTATTTTCTTGTGGAAGAGCAAATTTGGGCACCTAAGTATGCTGCTCTGTAGAGTGAGGCTGCTCCTCTATTTTGTAGGCTGTTTGTTAAGGAAAATGGCACTAGGTTTAGATTTTTATTAAGATCACAGGGAGGAGACAGCTTAGCTTGCGTGTGGCTCTGTGCTGAATTAGAGTTTGTTTCTTGCTTTCCACCTGAGAGCAGAATGCACCAAACTAAGCAAAAAGCAATGCTCACAACCTCTGTAATGCTGTAGCCTTCTCACAGGTGTCTTGCCAAGGTTGGCCACCTAATTGTGCAGCCTTCTTGGGAAATAGAGCTGTGCAGGACATAAAGGTGTTGCAGAGAGCATTGAAGGAGTTTCTCAAATTTTGCTTCTGTGAAAGCATTAACCAGGGAACTTCTTTTGCTTGATATAGGGAAATGTGATTGGTTTTTTTTTTTACTATCTGGTAAAGTCTGATAAAGCTTTTCTTAGAAACAGTAAGCCAGAAGATTGGTTGGGTACAGGGATAACAATGACACAGCTGGAAAACACCTCCCTCTGGAAAAATTTGGAGTTACGTTTAGTACAAGGATGCACTGATTGTGTCCTTAACTGATGTGACTCTTTCCAACAGCTCTGTCAGCTTCAGAGGCACAGAATAACAAACCTGGCTTTATCAGTCTGTGCAGCTATATCTCTTGTGCTGTGGGCACTGAAGAGAGCTTAGATGGGGTAGATTTATGATAAGCAACTACTATTTCGCTGCTGAATGGAACTGCAAATGCCAGAGCAAGCAGAGCTGAACGGGTTGCTTTGCCTTCTTGAGACCTAGGACTTTGTGCAGCTGTGAACCAAAGCTGGGGCATGTCATGGCATGCAGAAACCTCATTGCACTGAGACTTTCTGAAGGAAAGAACGTCTCTGAAGAAGGTCTGTTTTGTAAAAACTCTTTTTGGTGAAGTTGGTTCCTGTATATGTTGTAATGAGCTGGTGTAGATGGTTGATGTTACCTTTGCACTGAACTCCTAAAAAGTGGTTTTTAGTGTTTAAGTCAAGGGCAGGCAAATAACTGTTAAAAGTGAGTGCTTCAGTGGTTTGGGAGAACCCACTGTGGGGTTTTCCTGCCTCCTCCTGGGAGGTCAGGACCAGGTGCAGGATATCGAGCAGCGCCTGGAGTATGTGGGTTTAGTGGCAGAGTGGGCTGGGGGGCATGCACTCCCCTTTGGTCTCCTCTAAAGTCTGTCATAGCATTGGTTCCCAGCTTATATAGCAGGCGTTAGGCCAGATCTGTTCTTCTGGGTTTCAGTATGGTACTCTTGAAAGTGCCTTACCAGACTGAAAGCTTGAAAGGAGTAATTTCTGGTACTTTGTGGGATAACTGCTGTTCTCAGAGGATTTGTGATTATTTATTCACATGTAGTGTCAGTGTGTGTTCACGTCTGTAACACAGAGCTATTAGCTATGACACTTCTGAATTTTATTTTTGTCTCTTGTTCATGAACTTTTAAAGGACGTTGGGTGTTTTTGTTAATCACAAAAAGGATGAGCAACTGAAGTGATATTCTCGCCTATTTTGAGGCATGACTCTGGGGGCTGAAACTGCTTTGATTTCTGTTAGCTTAGGAAAACTGACTGCTCTTTTCAGAGAGCATGCAGTTCTGTGGGCAAAGGTGAGGAAAGCTCTGCTTTTTGCAGACCAGAGTCATTCTCAAAACATAAGAAGCCATATAAATCCAGTAGAACTAGATCCCTCTCTGACAGCAGCCAGAAACAGATGCTTCAGGAAAAAGTAGAGGAAAAGAACTGTAGTGTGGTGCTTACTCTGAAATGACTCTTTCTTAATTTTGGCAGCTTAACGAATTAGGGTCTTCCATGCAGTTTGTTTAGACCATTGTGTTAAACAGCGTAAAAATGTGCAAAACCAAATGTTAGTCCAATTATTTTTGGAATCCATTTATGACCTTGGCTCCTGCCACAGCCATTCCCCTGGCAGGGAGCATGGCTGCTCACTTGCACTGTGCTGAAACAACTCTATTGTATGAAAATTTTGCAGGGTGCCCCCATCCTTGTAGTAAGAAAGGCGGTCACCTGCCTTGTACTCAAAGTTGAACCAGGAGTTGTTGTCAACTGCAAATACACTTGAGAAATTCCTCCTGCCCCCCCGCCCCCCCCCCCATCCTTGCAGCCTTTGAGTATTTTGACATGGGTGTAAAAGCTGCTGTGTTTGAATTTAGAAATTTGCCAGTGGGATGAGAATGTGCAGCTGTGGAAGGCGCGAGTGCTCCAGCTTTGTCACTACTCCTCTTGGGCCCACCTATTTCTGTGAGGCTTGTGGGAGCTTAGGGGGATAAAAATGGCCAAGGTAATTAGCAGATCTGGTGGAAATCAGCCAGTCAGGCACAGAAATTGTTGGAGGTGAGAAGGCAGTAGACAAACAGATATAATCTGTTGTGATGGAACTTATTTCCATAGAAAAATAAAAAAAATTTGGTGGTGTTAAAATTTTTTTTAAAAGGACTATTTTAGTCCAAGACCTCAGCTGCAGTGGCTCGGTGTAGGAGAATTCACCTAAATCACCCAAGGGCATACAATCTAGAGAGGCAACCAGCCATGGAGACTGGAATCACACACCACTTAGGTGTTTCACCTGCTGCAAAGACTACCTGCTTTATATGGAAAGTTGATTATTCGGGGTAAAATGGAAGGTGACTTTTTTTCCACTGGGATTCTTACAATGCAGCACCCCAGTAGACTCTGGGGGGTGTTTAACTTATTCAGAAGGGTGGCTAAATTCTCTTCCATCTAAATACAGCATCTGCAGGAGTGTGGAATGTGTGTTGTACAGCTGTAAATGTTCCAGGCATTCAGCATGTCTCCTTTTTCACACAATAGCTTCTATTTATGGATTTTCATCAAGCTGGGCTCATGCATTCAACATATCTTTGTGTGTGTTTTCTTTCTTCCTTTTTTCTTTTTTTTTTTTTTTTTTTGCTTTTGTTGTTTAAGGTTTGTAGAAACTCCGAGCCACTTCTCCTGGAAGGAGAGTTACTACCGATCAGCCATGTCCCACGGCTCACAGCCCAGGGAATTCCTCAGCCCAGAGGTGCTCCAGCATATCTGGGACTTCCTGGAACAGTAAGTAGTCCTTATGCAGAGCCTGTGGAAGAAGGCATTATAGGATAGGACACCTCTGTAATTAGTTTGTTCAGGGGACAGATACTGGGGGTTTTGGAGTCTTTTGTCCCTGTTGATTAGAAGATGTGGGTATGGGTCTGTGACTACTGACAGCTCTTGAACTCTCAAGAGGTTCTTCATCCAGGCTATGGGGAACACATGTAGGGATGACCAGTGACACTGATTCAATACTTCTGGTTGCTGAGCTGACTGCTTTCCACCACATAGTCACTAAGGTGCAGGGCTGACATTTTCCCCCTAAGGAAATGGGGTCTTTATGTCCAGGGTGCACATTTTTCTCCCTTGCTGATGCCAGGGAGGCAGAGGAGGTGGAGATGGTGCAGAGTTAACTGTCATGTCCATTGAAGGAAATAAAACTGACTCTGTTTCCATTCCTGACTTGCCATGACTGATGCTGGGACAGTTACTGCTATAAATCCTCCATGAATTCTGTCTTTGTGATTTAACTCCTGCACTCTTACCTCATTTTTCTGGTCAGGCAAGTGAAATGTCCCTCCAGGCCCTGTCCTGTTCAGGGGCTGCTGCTAGCATAGCAGGTGATGTAGTTGTTCACTAGTAATTACTTACTTTGTCCTGAGACTGGTTTCTGGTCATGCCTAAGTCCTGGGTGACACCCTAGCAGAGGGGGGTGAGGGGGAAACAAAATTTGGCCAATTTAACTGTGTTACTCTCTTCTTTTCAGGCCAATATGCTCGGTTCAGCCAATCGATCTGAACTTTATCGATGGCCCATCTGAAAATGGCCCTACAAACAAAATAGAGATTAGCATGGACTGCGTCCGGGTGCAGGACACGGAACTGAACGACCCAATGTGGGTGAGTAGCGAGAAGAGCTTCCTTAACCTTTGGGGACAGATGAAGAGTTTTTGCAGGAGCTATTCTTGCTGCATTGCCCTGGGGCCATCTCCCCCCTCCTGGTGGAGGAGCTGTGGCTGCTGCCTCTGACCAAGGAAGTTTCTTCTCGCTTTGCCTGTTGTGTCCCACCCACAGAAGCTGGTTGGGAGCATGACTCTGCCAAGTGACTTTGGTGGTGGTGGAGAGCAGTGCCTGTATGTGGCTAAACTGGGTGGCGTGTGACCTGTGCAAAGGCATCATTCCTTTGTGCCTCCCCAGGGCTGCGAGGGTGAGCAGGCTGACTCCTTACCTGCACCTCCTCTTCTGCTGCAGCAATGGCAGGAGAGAGGGATGAAGCAGCTAAACAGGCAGAAGAGCTGCGAAGTCTCTTGCACTTGCCTGGCTGCTCAACTGTCTCTGCTCTCTCCCTGCTTGGAGCTAGTCTATGTGGCCTCAGTGTTAAAAATAGTTGATATTCTGGCTACAAATGCAATATTTATGACCAAGGGCTGGGGCTTGAGGATGTTCTTAGCTGGTTTTTCTTTTCTTGAATATCAGGTATGAATGAAAACTTAGTTTCAGACCATGGTTGGTTGGCTTGGTTCCCCCTGCCCCCAGGTCTCTAGGTAGGCAACAAAGCCAGAGAGTGTTTGTAAAAAGTCTTGGTCATGGGTATCTCATCAGTATGGCTTGAGACTGGAATGCAGATGAGGCACTGATGGTTGCTGGTTTATTGCCTTTGGCACAAACTGACCAGCTCTTTCTCAGCAATAGCTCTGGTGAAGAAGCCAGGTAGCAGGAGGTATTTCAGGAGTTTGAGCTCTTCGTGTCCTGTTTCTGTTCTTCCCGGGTTTTGTACACTTTGTGTGTACTACACGTGTGGTTTGAAACTTATGTTGGTGTCTGTAAATTTTCTTGTTCTCTGTGTTTCTATCCTGAGAAGCTGTGTCAGTTAATTCCCTGGCTAATCACCATTTTGAATGTGCTCAACCAAGGCGTGTTGGCGGTCTGTATCCTGGCAGTGTTTGTAACCTGGAGGATAGCATCTGCAAGGAGAGAGCTCCCAGGTCATGCTGATTGCAGTCCCTGGTGCCAGAAGGTTTGACCTGTTACAGCTTCTCTGGTCTCCCCAGCAGTCAGACTGCAGTGCTGTCCTCTTTCCTTGCGAGATTGCAAAGGGTAAAAAGGCCAATATGAGGTTGGGTATCTGCTCAGCTAATGTGGTGAAGCTAATCTGAATTCACAAGGAGAGGTGACAGATATCAAGTCTGGTTATCTTTTGATTCTGTGTTCAGGCTGGGTGCAGCAGGGTGCCATGCAAGCCTTCAGTCAGCATCTGGAATTGAGAGACAGCTACTCAGATTTTTCTAACTCTGTAGCACAGACCTAATAAAATGATGCTTCTTTGATAGGTAGTCCAAAAGATTTTCCGTGTTTAGAGGGGCTCCTACTCTTCCAAATAGTTGGTACTGTTCTGTTATATCCTCTTAAAAAAAACAGTTCCCAACAGTTTAAAGGCCATCAGCAGAAACTTTGCTCCTTCCATGCACAAACCTGGACTTGCTGCCCTGAGTGCTAGCAAAGCCTCCCCACCTCCAGTTCCTCTGGGCTGTCTGCAGAGCACTGTGACAACTGACAGGCTCACCTGAGGCCATTGTTCAGAGTCTCCCTCTCCTGTCTGTGGTGCAGTGAAACATCAGTGGAAAATCCCTTCCCCTTGCCCTTTCTCAGCACTGCTGAAGTGAGCACTGGGGCTAGGATAGGAGGGCAGGCAGCTTTTGGTGTGCAGTTACTTCTTGCTTATGATGGGTTTGATCCCAGCCTTGCAGGAGGCATTTCTAAAGAGGCTGAGCTGCATGGTGACTTCTTTAACAAGTGTTTTTCACAGATATGGTAGCCCAAAGGCGGAGCAGGGAAATTCCATCCCATGCTCACCCTTGCTGTAAGGCAGGAGCTCAGAGTACGTTAATGTATGTACATTAATAAATGTTCCAGTTTGTCTTTGGTGGAAGACGGCACCTTCGCTCAGTTGAGTGCTGCACAAAAGCCTTTACAAAGCAAAATATGCATCAAAAACCTGTGCAAACAGCCTATCTTTTTAAAAGGAGGAAAGTTCTTTTTACTCCCCTTACCACCACCACCACCTCCCTATAAATTTGCAAACATCCCTGACAGGTGACAACTCCCCCTTGCAGAGAAGTCCATGTTTGCTTTGCTGTTTCTGGGGCTCGCTGCTGCAGCAGCTTGCATTGACAGAGAATGTGTAGCCTGGGGCAAGGTGTTTGCTGTTTGTCGGCTTTAATCTGAAATACCTTACAACCCTCTTCCCCTCCAGCTTCTCTTTTCCTTTGGATAGCTTCGGGGCGAGAGCTCCCCTTGCACCTGTCTCTCCTGTAACCTCAGCCATGTCACTTCTAGACACGAGGTGCCGCACGCAGCTGATTGCAGCAGAGAGTTGAAGAGGGCAGATAAACACAAAGGAATGCAGCAGTAACAGAGGGGCCCTGGAAGATGAACAGTGAGATCAAGGCAGAGCGCTTTTTATTATTAGATTTGTCTTAGGAAAAGAGCGAGGCCAGCTTTTCTCCAAAATGTACCACCATGTGAGATTTAAATAGGTGCAAAGCAATTAAGCCTGGTTTATTTAAAGCAGTTATCCTTCTGTGGACTTTAAGGCAATCCCAATCAGCATTTAAAATAAGCTCTGCACCTTCGTGCAACTTAGAGTTGAAAAGTGAAACTTTCAGCCTTAGAAGATGCCCACCCTTGATCCTAAGAGTTGTGCCAGTGAAAGCTTTTATTTAAATAATTAATTTTTAGGGGTACGGTTGCTTGTATACAACAGAGCTGGCAGTGGGGAATGAGCTACAGTGGTCAGAGCAGTGCCAGAGGAAACTGTTCCACCAGTGGGCTGGAAAATGAGCATGAGTGCTGCACTGCCGAACACCCATCAGTTGTGTGTGTTTGCCGTGGAAAAAAAAATGCAACTATCTGGGGAAAGAGCTGGAGGAGAAGGTTGGGTGACAAACCCTTCTCACCTGAGCTACAGCTCTCTCTTGCTAGGCCAAAACTTTGCTGTTCTCATGCTCTTGTTTTTAAGGAAGAAATAGTCTTCCTATGTCCAATGTAAGAAAGGGGTAAGAGAAACTAGTGATCTGCACTACCTTGGGATGAAAAGAGCTGGAGGAGACAGGAAGAGGGTTTGTGGGTCTGGTGTAACATATACAGTCAGCATCCTTCCCTTGCTGTGTGCCTTGTGACCAGCTCTTTCACAATGTCCTGGGTGGCCCATCTGTGAGGCTGCTGGCTGTGCCCCTTCCTCTCCCATGGCATTAACCACAGACAGGCTGGGAAATCCCATCAGAGATCTGCTTTTCTGTGTAGCCAGAGTGAGGGGCTGGTGGTCCCTGTGGGCGTGGAGAACATTTAGTCTCTGCCATGGCCCTGGCTTGGGAAGGAGCTGCAGATGGCGAGGGAGGTAAGCTGAATGTGTCTTCTTGTGGGCCACCTCCCATTTGCTAGGCTTCACCAAGGAAGGTGGCCCCCAGCCTCTTCCCTGACCAAGGATCTAGCCAGCAACCATGGGGTCTTTGGTGGGGTGGTGGCCAGCTCCCTGCATTCAAGAGGAACACTGGTCTCAAAGGATGTTTCCTGCAGTGCTAGAAACCAAGTGATGTTATAAGGTTAAATTTTTTTTTTAACTGATTAAATGCCATGGAGCTATGGGGAGGAGGAGTCTGGGGACTCCTTTCTAGGAACAAGTGTGTGGCAGTGCAATAACCCCTGCATTGCCCTGGAGACCCTGTGGTGCACTGTGAGCCTGCCATACTGGGTGCAATATTGCTTTCCTTTACCATCCCTCAGAAGTCCTTTAAACTGCTCAACAATGTTAAGACATACTAGTCTGGACCCAAATGAAACTTCTTTGGGCTAAGGACTTCAGCAGTTAGCATCCTGATAAGTGTTTGAGGACCTTGCAGAGCTTGGAAGTCTCCTGTCACCATCCCAGCAGTGTGTCCAGGGCTCCAGGAACCTCACAGATGGAGCAGGAGTGCTGTCCTGAGTGATGGAGCAGCTCATCCCCCTCCCCCTGTACATACCTTCCTTTCATGCCCTGAGCAGCCGTCCTCCAGCAGCCCCTTGCCTAACCAGTTCAGTGGAATGCCTTTCCCCAGGTAGTCTCCGTGGTCAGAGTTTTCTTAACCTGGATCTGTCCCTCCCCACAAAAGGGAGAGAAAATTCCTTGGGTTTCTTTTTTTTTTCTTTTTTCCTTCCTCATCTTCCACAAGTCATCGTGAGGATTTGCTGTGTGTGGCTTGGTTAGGCACCACTGAGCTCCCTGTGGGGTGGGTTCCTGCCCTGGGGATGGTTCAGGTAGGTCTGTGTCCTTTTGCGTTTGGGTCCTCAGCTTCATGGGCTGTGGGTGTCCCAAACCTAGCGGCTGCAGAAATTTTGGAAGTACAACATCCATTTCATAGTTTTAAAAGTGACAACTTTGGTTCTGAAACTTTGCTGTCCTTCTTTATACACAGAGATGGAGGAAAAACTAGGCTGTGGGAGAGACTGGGTGCAGCCCATGTAGGACATGGAGGTGTTGAGGCACTCGGCCTCATCCTGTGTGCCAATGACACATCTCAGAGTTGGCATTTGATGCTTCCGAATGGTAACAAGAAACCTTTCCCAGGTTTAACCTGCTGTAGGTTCATGGAAGAGCCACAGCAGCCACCTTGTGCAAGGTACTTTCCCATGTCGCAGCTCAGCAAGTTGGAGAGGAGAGGGCTGAGGGCCCTGCAGAGATCTCTTCTGTATGCTCTCAGCCTTAGCGCTATGTAAATCAGCTCAGTAATTCATATGTGGTGGCCATGCACTGAATTCCTGGGTCCTTAGAAACTCATCACCTGTGCAAGCTGGGGGCTATGGCCAGATCAAGTAAGCAAGAATATGATGGACAGACATAAAAACCCCAACCCACTGTCCAGAAGGCCATCTGTTGCATCCTATCCAACACTTAATATTAAGTGCAGGCTCTGATCTCTGTAAACTTTTAATTGCTTGCTTAAAAGTGTTTTGCTGGGTCAGGAGGAGAGACCTCTACTTGCTGTGAGGTAATTGCTGAGGAAGCAGGTGAAAACTGGGTTAAGGGGTGGTGGAACTTCAGGATAGGGAGGATATCCCTGTGTACCAGCAGCAGGGCAGGGAGCTGGCATGGCACATGCTGTCTGGCTGAGCAGTGCAGGAGGAGTGTCTCGGTGCAGGGGCTGACTAACGTATGGTGTGTGCTTCCCAGGGCTCTGGCAGGTGCCACAGCCCTGCATTTTCTTAGGAAATGGTTTTACACCTGAAGAATAAGACCAATTTGATAAGTAGATGCAGCAAAGTGGGTTGTGTGGCCATCTGTTTCCATGCGTAAGTATTCCCAGATTGACCATAGAAAGGAAGGAAGGACTTTGTGCAGCACAGAGATGTGATCAAAGCTTTTATTACTGTCTGGTTTGTGCTTGAGAGAGTTTGAGGCTTGCCAAGTTTCTCTTCTTTGTGGGTATTTGTTCGTTCCATAGCTGTGCAAAGAAAGTTGAGATTATGCAAAGGCAGTTCCATAATGAGCAAATGCATTATTCTGTTGGAAGCTTCCCTCCAGCACCTCTCTTGTTTAAAGTTGAACTCATAAACCCTGCTAATTTAGGCTTGGCTTTGTAATCCTGCTGAATATTTAATCTTCTGCAGTGTAGGTCCCTCCAAATTATCTAATCATCTCATCTAGGGCTGCAGATCCAAATCCAGAAACGGTCAATTCTTTCAGATAAAGGATGCACATAGAGCATGCATTTGTACACTGTTTGGCCAAAGCCTGAAGGCTTCTCTCCTGCTGTGTGTAGTAGGGCTCTAAAGACACATTTAGGTCTCTTCAAACTCATTTTCACTAGCTCCCTTTCCTGTGCTGTTTTGCCCTAGTTCTGGCTGCACACCAGGGCTGACTGCATTTCTTTTTGTGGGAATGCAGCCAGTTGATGGGTATTGTTACACCAAGTGTGTGTTATTTTTTTCTTGAATGCCACTTACCTGAATTCTTAGTGGTATTGAAAAAAACCAATGGGCAATCTGTCCACTGTGCTATAGATAATTTTGGAAGCATATTTAAAATTCCTTTAAATATTTCTGTCCTTTTAGTAGCTTAGTTTACATTTATTTTAGGAAGGAAAAAACTAATTTTAAGATGAGAAGCACAAATCTACTGGAAAAGAACCCTGTGGGGTGTGTGCATTTTTTTTTGTTGTTTTAGGTTCTGTTTTGGTGGGTTTTTGCTTTTTTTTTGTTTTGGGTTTTTTTGTTTGTTTGGTGTGGATTTTTTTTAGCCTGGTTCTTCTGGAGGGCTGGCTTTAAATCCCTGGCTCATATTGCTATGAGCACTTGAGGTGGAAGAGTGTTGCAATTGTAAATCCTGTCATCTGCCTATATGCAAATACCTCTTAACAAAAGAAGCAGCTGCTTCAGAAAACTTCTTCCCCAAGCAGCTAGGCCTGCCTCCAAAGGTTTCCATGGTGTTGCACGTGCTCCTTGCTTAAGTATGGAGTGGAGCAATAATGCATTAGCGCTTATTTCATATCTTTAAAAGGTCTGCACAAATGCTTTTGATCTTGGAGTAACAGACTGCAGGCACTTTTGCCTCCAATACAAGTTTAAGGTTTATAGTATCTTGCTGGGAACTTCACTGTATATCTCTAGTTGATAGGATACACTTCTTTTTCTTGTGTTTTTTTTTCTTTCTTTCTTTCCGAAGCTGTAAACATGCTTTGCATATTATCTGTTGGGTTAGAGCTCCTAAGTGGTAAATCCCTTGGGCAGCTGGCATTTCAGCAAACCACGAAGCATGGTTTGAACACTAACCAAAGTGGAGAGGCCACCCCCAAAGTTCACGTTCCTCTGGACTTATTTTTTAACTTTAAACCAAATTGGTGTCGTGGGGGAAATGAGGCCCTTCTGTCTAGTTAGCTGGAAATGAGGTGTGTATTGAGCTGTCCATATCCAGCCAAATGAAAACCTTGCTGAGCTTCGTGGCACCCCTCTTCGTGGGGTGGGTAGAGAGCACCTCACAGCCTGTTGCAAGCTGCAGCACTGGCTGTGCCTTGGAGGTGTGGCCAGGCTCACAGGATGCTCCTTTCAGGCTAAGACAAACCTACAGCACAGACCTGGGAGCCTCCCACTCCCCTTCATTGTCCAACACGGCCAGTATCTGTACCACAGTGAGCTGTGGGGTGTAGCTTTTGTTTTTAAAGTCTTCTCTTGCATTAATTTGGATTCTTGCTTTGAAGAAAGTAATGCATCCAAAGTCTCACTATGTATATGTTGTTTTGTGGTTCTGCAGATCCTGCCCACAGTCCTGTAAATAACTATTACTTTTTCCTCCAATATTTTACAAGAAGAGTTTTGGACTAGCTAATGCTTTCCTCTGAATGTCCCTACCATCTGCTTTCCACCTCACTGTTGCTGATTTGATAGCATTTAAATTAATGAGAGAGTGAATGGTCAGGCAGTCACAGAAAATTAAATCAATCTCTGTGAACCGTAGATTAAGGAGTGGCTTGTGGCCTGGGTTAGTTCACTCACTACTGAACAAACTCTTTGCTAATCAGCGTCTGAATTTGCAGAGATTAATGAATGATCAAAGGAGTTTTCAGTAACAAGTGTAACTATGTTGGCTCTAAAAACATGGATATTTTTATCTCCAGCCTGCTTAAACACAAGGAAAAAGTACCCTGAAGCACTCTTCTTTCTCTCTGAGGACATGGATGGGCATGGTGGACCTCATGATGATGTCCAGACTGGATTAAAATTGGACAAGTTGGAAACCGAAGTGACAATCTTCTGGGAAAGGTCTCTGGGCAAATAACTGAACATTGTGGCTGTTGCCATACCAGTGCTGGATGTGGCACGTGAGAGCAGGCAGAGGGCACCCAGACAAAGACCAGCACTGAGAAATGCAATATTTCTGCACAGGAAACAAGGAACAAATAGGCTCCCCATCTGCCTCAGGGTGTATGTTGTGGCCCAACACACCAGGGCAATATAGGATAATGGCGATGGACTCTCATGAGAAGCTTGAATGGCCATCGGCTGCAAGGTCAGGGTTTAAACAGAGGTTTGGGAGACTGTTCTCGAATTTTTTTAAATTGATAACTTTTTAAATATTGCATTATTGTACGAGGGCTTGGGTGGGAGGGAGTTGGCAGCGTAGCAGAGGCTGGCTGGAAAGAGTTGCTGAGATAGTGCATTTATGAACAGTTGTGTGTTTCCCAAGAGCAATCTGTAGTTTATACAAGATAAGGGAAGAACAACACTTTCCTTTCGGTTGCTTGTGCAAGAACAAACCTGGTCTGTCAACAGTTGCTCCTCTCTTGTAATTAAAAACAAAGACTCTCTAATCTGTCACTATCTCCTGCTTTTCCCTTTTCCTGGCCAGAGCTCTCTGTCTCTCGTGCAGGGATGCAGGTTTGTGCCATCCCCTGTCCCAGTGGAGGGATAGGGCTGTTCATGCTGCTCAGGAACAATTCTCATTAATTTTCTTGTGTAATTTTCTTTTACTTCCGCAAAATATTTTACAAATGTGTTGGGAGAAGGTCAAGCATGCAGTGTTTAGCATCTGAAGGTTCTCATCATGCAAAAATGCCATTTGAATATTGAGGGTTGTTACTCCACCAAGAGAGCTGCTGACAGCTGAGGCTTGAACCTCCAAAGTCCCCTGGTTATGCTCCATGCTCGACTATCTGCTGAACCATGCTTTTGCACTCATCAGTCCAAAAGTGCCTGCTCAAGTGTCTGCTGGCCAGTGGTTTTGCAGGCTGATCAGCTGCCTTGCAAAGATCTATGTGTCCAAACGGTTGTTTCCTTTTATCTCCAAGAATTTTTAGTGAAAGCAACTCTTAAAAGAGAGTTAATGGAGCACCAAAAAAGTGCAAAAATTAGATAAAAGGAGGACCAGGGATAAACAGACAACATTTTAATGATAAAACATCTGTATCCTTGGTGTCCATCCTGCATCTCACCCCAGCTGTGGGAAGGGAGTCTCTGCTGGCACTTTGGTGGGAATGACCTCCCTTGATGGGGTTGGAGGGGTTTTGGTTGTGCAGACGGTAGGGAAGGTGTGGAGACCTTGCATCATCTTGGCTGGAGAACTGAATCTCTCCAGAGGAGTATCTTGTTCTCTTATTAAATGGAGCTCGGCAGCCAGAGGGCAGAGCCCCTGGGGGCTGTGTGCACCCTTCCTAAACCAATATTGCACAGCGGTTGTGAAGGGAACTGGTTTTGTTTCACAACTCCTTTCCACCTTCCATCTCCCTGTTCCCCCAGCATAGCGTTATCTCCTGATATGGTGCCATTAACTCTCTAATTAGCCCTAGGGGTGTTCTGGGGGAAGATAGCGAGGCTATAGGAGCTCAAATAAGCAGCGTGTGCAGATGTTTACCCGAGGTCGGAGGGCAGGGCTGTTGTGACAGCCGATTGCCTTGGGGAGGGCATGCTCCTTGGGGGAAGGAGAAGCTGACCTGCACTGTGTCCCTGTCTTTGCCCCACACTTTTAAAATGGAGAAAAATGCAGTTTGAAGTGCTTGGAAGAAAGGTTTGATCCTCAGTACTAAGCACTTGCACGCAGGGTGTGTTTCTAGCTTGAAGGCTCATACACTTGAGAGCTTTCCAAAGGAAGTTCTGGGCATCAGACCCATCCCTGGGTCAGTGGTGGGGAAGCCAGGAAGGCATTGAATTTGTTGCTTGTGGGTACAGCAAAGTAGATAACCCTGCGAAAGCTGGGGGTGCCCATCGTTTGCCTTCATACAGATGAGCCACACCTCCCATGCTGTGCTCCAGAGCATCCTGCCCAGGATGCCCATGAGGCTATATCCACCCAGCAGTGGGCAGGATGCTGCCTTTCAGCAGCATCTCTTTTTTTTTTTTTCCCCTATTTGTTTTTTTCTTGCCATAGATGATTTTTTTTTTTTCTTTTGAAAGGGGAAAACCCCTGTTTCAGTATGTGCTGGGTTCTTTTTCCCCTTCTTCCTTGTGGTTTGAGCAATGAAGACCAGCTCCGCATGAGTTTTCATGAAGAGAAGGTGGTTTTGTTTTTTTAAAGTATTTTCTTTTTGCTTTTTAACCCAGCTGTCTGCTATTGCAGTCTATCACTTCTGTCTCTGTAAAGTCTTCACTGGAAAGACACCCAAATCCAATTGGCAGTGGTTTGGTTTTTTGAGCATTCAGCAGTTATTCGGATGTAACAAAACAAACAAAACAAAAAAAAAAAACCCGGCCAAACCCCACATTCTATTTTTTTCCTCCTCCTTCTGTTATCTCAGTCTTAATTTGTAAACATTTTCTGAGCTGGGTGAATGTCACAGTCTGTGGTGACGTGGTTGATCCAGATGCTATTTTTATAAGAGTGGAGAGGTCTGAGCAGATTTTTTTTTTTACTTTGATCTGCAGGAAATTCTACTTGAACTACCTAACATGCAGGCAGGTGCACACACACCCCCACCTTCTACAAGAAATTGCACAATCTCCAATTAACACTACAATTGTGGCAATGACATTTTTAATCGTCGTGATTTAGCACACTTGCCTTGTGTCCAGGAAAGGTTCTTGAGAACTTGAGTGGTACTAGTGAGGAAGTCTGGGACAAACCATACAACAGCACAGGGAAAATGTAGTCCAACAAAAAACCTGGAACCAGCAGTTTGACTTTGCTAATGCCTTGTTTTGGAAACTTAGAGCTCTTGTTTGCATATTATTTTGTTTTTCAGGATACCAGCAGGAGCCATAAAGCATTGCCAGAAGCTTTCTAGAATATCTGAGTCAGATTTAGGAGGGTCGCAGCTGAAACTTTCAAATCTAGCTAGTAATTATTATTTTTAGTTTCCTAAAGTATTGGAGGTAACTTGCTTTAAAGAGATTTCCTTTCCTGAGACTGAGCTGCTTTGATTTTAAGTTCAGTCCAACTGAGCATCCAACGTGTGAAGTGCCAGGCTTTGCACAACTCCTGATGCTTTGGGTTGATTTCTTAATTTCCTAGTTTGTTTTTCTTTTGCTCAGGGTGGGAGAGAGTTTGGCCTAGGAGAATAGAGTTAAATCTTGTTCATCTGGCCTCAGTGTGAAGTAATTCTTTTTAACACGTGAAAGGAAGGCCTTTGCCTGAATCTGCTTTTCCCAACTAGAGTAATTGTTATAATAAGGTATAATTTATATCTATGAAGACTGTCTTGCCATGACTTTCAACCTTCACAGCTGCAACAGAACTGATACTGGTGTTTCACTTGGAGACCTGTCCAGAAGGCTCAGATACTGGTGTTTCACTTGGAGACCTGTCCAGAAGGCTCAGATAAATGATAACTCTCACTGTCCCATTGCAGAGAAGCAAGTGTGCAGTTTGAGGAGGTGGGGGGGGAGTCCCTTTGGTTTTGTGACTCAGCCATTTAAGCATACAGTATTTCAGGGAGCCAAGTTTCCCTCTAAGAGAGCCCTGCTGCTATTAGGTTATTGGAAACTCATCTCTGAAATTTTTGCATCTGCAAAAGGAGAAAATCAAATGACACTCCAGGAGCTTTTCTTTCTCATGGTGAAGTAGAAAGGTGAGTGATCAAGCCTTTACTCTTCCCCCATGCCACTGGTGCCTGTATGAATATTTAAGGCATGACACCAGCCCATGGGACATGGGGAAGCATTTTGTGAGCTGGGTGTGTTTAGGGATGAAGCCAGTGAAACAAAGTTTGGAGCCCTGGGGTGATGAGAGGGGTAGCCCTGTGCCTGGGCCGCATCAGCGTTGGTGGGCACAGTGTCTGGTGCATGCTCTGTTACCTCCTACCACCCATGTCAGGGTGGTGGTGGCCTTTTGTGTCACTTGTGGATGGATGACTTGCAAAAAGCCACTTGTCCAGCACCCACGTCAAGGTGACCACACAGGCTAATGACACTGAAACACTGAGCCAGGTTGGGGCTGTGTGTACAGAGGGCAGGGATTTGTGCTGACATGTCAATTTATTCATGCTATATACACTTCTCATGTTTGACATGCAGATCTCTTTGGATAAACTTCCACATATCTCTGTGTAGTACATCTGGGTGTTGCTTTACCCACAACCACCTCCAGCCACCTGTGGGACGGAAGATAGCAGATACCCAACACAACAGTGCTGCATTAAAGACTTGGAAACAGAGGATCTTCTGAGCTTCATAACGCAGCTAGTAAAAGGTTTTTGCAATGGCTTGCTGAGACTGGGAGACCTATGTATGTACCACCACCTCCTCTTTTTTTTTCCCCTCCGTAGTTTTTGAACTCATGGGCCAGTATCAAAAACCTGACAGTATTCAGGGGTCAAAATGGTCCTCCAAGCACAGAATAGCTTTTCCTCCCTATTAGTAGAAAATCCACAGGTGGTGTCCAGCTCAGTGCAAGTTTTGCAGTGGAGCTGTGAAGTGACCTGTTTGGCTAGCGGTGCTGTGGCTGCTCCCTGCAAACCTTGCATGTATCTCCAGATTAGTACTTGTGTGGCTTTTCGGCCTGTACCCATCTCGGGTGAGATCAGATAAGCACACCAGGCACAGCCCTTGGTGTTTGGTGGTGCTGGGGAAGATGGAGAGGAGGGGAAGGGGCCATGGCAGTGGTCTATCAAGTTGTTCCTGTGACGTAGGAAACCTGCTGTGTGCTCAGCAGGCTCTTGCTGGTAGTTCAGAGTGCTGGAGGTATGTGTGACCCCAGCCTGAGCTGGGATGCTGCTGTTGGTGGTAAGTAGGGCTCTCCCTTGGCTGGGGAGAGCTCTGCACTCCTCTCTGCAGCCCATTCCTGGAAGCACCTCCTCACATCATGTTCTGCAAGAAGGAATTGGGAAGGTGCCCTGGAAATGCTTGCAACCTTTTGCTCTTGTGCCCAGCTGTACTCGCAGGGCTAGAGCTAAATAGGATACCTACCCTGCTTCTCGTGGCAAGGAACTGCTGCAGGGCAGGGCGGGCACTGCGATCCTCGGCTCTGTGTTTGCCCTGGTTCTTGCATGAAGGTGGCTTTTTGCACCATTTTATTAGTGGCAGTTTGGTGAATGCTCTGCTGCTTCACAGCCCGACGAGAGGCTGGTGCGAGCTTGGTGCGTCCTTGGCAGGACGTCAGTAGTGGCTCCTTCTGCTGCCTTGTGCTGGAGAAGACAGCCGGGACAGCCGTTAGCACCCTGAGCAGCACAGCCTGCACGCTTTCATCTCCCTGTGAACCTGGAGTTCCCTCCCCGTGTGCTCAGAAGTTGGGGTTGAATGATGCCCAAAGGCGAGGGAGTTGGCGTGGCGGGGAGCAGCGGCAGCTCCTGGGCAAAGGCTCACCTGCACGGCCGTGTTGGGGTGGCGGGTGGGTTTCAGCCCTGCGGGGGAGCTCCCTCCCCCTTGCGAAGTGCCCCGTGGGTGGGTCTCTCCGTGGGCACCCGCGGCGGGAGGCTCGCTGCGAGCGCCGGCAGCCCGTGCGGGTGCTCCGCGATGAGGCAGCGGTCAGCTCCACCGCAGGTCCTCAGAGACGAGTCTGGAGCGCTGTCATTAGGCTGGGCGGCCGCGCTCTGATCTGGATGTTTGGTTTCCTCTCTCCCCACCCCCCCACCCCCCCCCCCCCTTTCAAAAGGTGTTTTGTTTCCCAGTGCTCGGCGGCGCTCACCCTGCTGCTGGGGAGCAGGCGAAACGAGCCGGCTTTTGTTCTCGCCGTGCCTCCCGCTCGCCCGGCGCGGCGGCGGCGGCCCCTTTGCAGCGGGGCGTTTCGGAGCGGCTCCGGGGGGCGGCCCCGCTGCCGGGGGGCGGCCGGTGCCGCCGGCGCGGCCCGGAGCTCGCCGCTCGCCGGGCCGGCACGCTGCCGGGGCTCTGCGCTCGGGCACCGGGGCGGGGCGGGGGGTTCTGTCCGCTCCTCCAGCGTAAAATCACAGCGGGCCCTTCCTGACCTGCCTGTCTGCTCGCTCTGCTCTCCCGCAGATCGAGCCTGAGCGGGCTGAGCAGTCAGTGCCTCTCCTATCCCTCTGTTCAAAATCTTCGTTTTGCTGTGGGCAATGTCCGCGTGGTTTTTACTGAGCGGTGCCCAACAGCTTCTCCCATATATCAATTCAAAATTATGAGTCCCTTTTTAAATTTTTTAACATCTCCTATTTGTAAGAGAGATTATTTTAAGACTTATTACTGTGTCATGAATTAGAAGCAATGGCAAAGGGGGGGCGGTAAGGTAGCTGGAGTGATGTCCTGCAAGCGCAGGACCTATTGGCCGTGAGTGTGGATGGGAGCGCACATATGACGGCGCATATAGCTTGATTATGGTGCATGAAACAGTGATTCTTTCTCAGAAAGCTCCTTGAGGGTTTTGTCCAAAACCGGCATGCTGCAGCAGCCAGAGGCTTGGCTGTGTTACTGCACCACCAGTCTTGAACGTTGCATCTTGATCCCTTCCTTAACATTTTGGGCTTTGGTAGCAGCTAAACCTGTGCCTGAAGAAAACCCTAGAGTCTTCTCAGAAAATAAATAGGAGAAGTTTCTTGGAGTGACTCCTTTGGAGCAATGCCATGGCTGTCCTTTGAGTTCCCAAATTTTGTAGAAAAGTGACAGGGGAAAGTTATAGTTTCCCTTCTTTCTTTTTTGGTTTTTTTTTTTGTCGTTTCCCCCCCTTCCCTTCCCTTTGCTTTTTAGAGATTGGTGATAAGGAATTCTAACTACTTAATGAGCTGGGAGAGGCCTCTCTCCATTGGAGTGGAGGACTCCAGGTGGCACTTTGACAGATTGGACAGGTAAGGCAGGAGAGCCCCACCTCCTCCTCCTTGCCTATACTTAAGTATATAAGGGAAACTTCAATTATGCAGAGAGGCACACTCCGAGTCCTGTTATCTTCCAAGTAGCATCACATATTTTTAGGGTCTTCTAGGGGGTGGGAGGTGTTTGTCAAAATCCTGGAGCCAGAAGAAAGAACAGCAGCATTGATCAATTTGACTGCTAACATGTTGTACCTGGAAAACAATGCCCAGTCCCAGTATAGCGAGGTAAGGATTCTAGGTTTGAGCTATCATATCTTTAATATATTTTTTTTTAGTGAACGCATGCAATTTCTTCATCCCTGTAGTCCTGAAGTTAGGTGTGAAATATACATTTGTTTTTTGAAACTTTTTCACTTTATGATGGGAAGCAGAGCTTGCTGGGCAGATATTGGAATGAGAATGAACTTTGAATCATTTGCGACATTTGGGCAAATTTGTTTCGGGAACCTTGATCAGCCAAACATAATTTTCTTTCACTGGAGAAGCAAGGCAAAGCAGTTGCTTACTGTGGGCAATGCATATGGATTGTGCTCCTGTAGCAGTCTGAGCAGTATGTGTTGACTGCATTGTAACTCATTTACTAGTCTTTTATTGCCAAAATTGCTGCTCACTGTTAAAGGTGGGTGGTATCTAGGAAATAACAAAAAAAATGCATTATTAAACCCCTTCTTAGGTTACCTCTTTAAGTAAAATAGCCAAACAAAGATTCTCTGCAAATGTTGCATTAGTGTCCACGCCAATAATTCTTTTACTCAATGCTGTTAATATCTTGCCTTGTGACTTGCAGCAGCAGCAAGGTATTTTATATACGGTGTTTGTCTAAACATCGTATATTTGAGGATGAATGCACGTACGACGGATGCATTTTGCTTTCTTAAGTCCTTCGCACCGCATGAACGCAAGTGGAATTCAAACTTCAGCTGCAACTTTGGTTGTTCTTTTTTTAAAAGTTTTTTATTTAATTGTTTTTAACCAACTGGGTCGATGCTTTGTAAGGTAGAAGTGGAGAGAATTGCCACATGCTGTGCAAATTTTTGAGGAAGTTACCTAGGCTTGTGGGAGATCTAACAACAATATTGGCTTACATTCCAGCAGAGACAGCAGCTGTGTTGACACTTGTCAGAATGGCAATACAGCAAAAGCTCCTCTGTGTGTGCATATGTGTGTGTGTGAGTGTATGTGCACGTGTATATTCTTGGTGAAAATGTTTCAAGTGGAGAGTACGGAGTAAGAGACATGAAGCAGACAGAAGCTCAGCCACTTGGAAATAAAAACGAAATAGGAATTGCAAGGCCGAGAGTGCAGATAGGAGATGTGATAGCTGGCAAGGAAAAGTCTGTTAAAAGTACACTTGGGGCTCGCACGCCCGGGGAGGCAGGTTTGCGACTCAGGGAGAGTGAGGGGTAAGCTGAAACCGGTGTGCTTTCCCCGTTCCCCTGTCTGCAGGGTGTGTGAACTCCCAGTGTGCGCTTGGCTTCTACCTGCTGCTGCCGTGCAGAAGACCCAAATTGGTGACTTTTTTTTTCCCCCCTAGGTTAATTATAAACTCTTAAATGTAGAGAGAGTGCTTCTTGGAGTGTTTGCTTGGCGTTATTTGTCTGCTGCTATCTGATCAACTTTCGCTGAATAGCAGCGGTGGGGCTGTGGAGTCCCTATGGATGATTTGCTGGGCTCATCTGTCAGAAGCCATGCGCTCAGGAGTGCTCTTGCTCCGCTTAAACGCTGCTCATCACTGTTGCTGTCAAGGGAGGGTTTTTTTAAAAGGCTTTAGTTCTGCTTTCACACATGCCACCCTTTCCTCTTCTTGGATTTGAACATGGTGCACTGACTTTGTTCATCCAGCGAAGCATTGTAAGCTGGAGAAAGAAAACCTGATTAGCATTGACTTGGCTTTACTTCTGAGAAAGAGCAGACTTTCTAATGACTTGTCTTGAGAGATGGAGACTTGTTAATGCTCAATTAAAATATATTGGTGATGATGAACCTTGCCCGCCCTAAGCTTGGAAACAAGATGTGGGCTTTGGCATGGTTTCCTCAAAAAAGAAGAAAAGGGAAGAAAAAAAACACCAAAACCAAACCCTCTCCATGTGGAAATAGAAGTGGCAGTTTGTTGTAACTGGTTCTTGCTGGAGTTCAGATTTCAGAGCTGTTGCTGGATGGGGCAGAAGGCAGCCATACCAACTCATGAAAAACTTGGTATAGAGTGTTAGTTTTGTGTTTAAAAACAGACAAAAGGGAAGGAAGTAAAAATTTTTTTTACCGCCATTGAAATTAAATTCTAAAATGGAGAGCAGGGAATCCTCTCCTACCTGACACCCATCTCTTGGGGTGCTTTGCCCTGCCACCACAGGATGCTCGCTGCCTGCTTGCAGATGCTGAGCTCTGGCCTCCGCACCCGCCAGTGGTGTGGCGTGCTCCACCCTGCAGCCTGGGAACCAGCCCTTGCACAAGCCCCGGCACAGGCTGCGTGGTCAGGGTGGCAAGTTCGCACCATCGCCCACAGCCCTACAGTGCCCATGCCTGCAAGCGTGGAGCTGACTGCTGCGGTGAGATGAGGAGTTCCTCCCAAATGGGCAAAATCTGGTTGAGAAAAGCTGAGAGAGGGGAGAACGACATTGAAGTGAATCACAGCCCTGAAAGGCTGGAGGTGGAACCTGCCCCAACCACTTTTCCAGCTTAATCTAACCCAGCATTTGATCTGGGTTGACTATAAGAACGATTAAGCTCTTTGTTGGCAAAGCACTAGACTTGATGACCCTAGAGATCCATTCCTGTGTGTTTATGAGTAGGAGATGGGGAAAAGGAGAGATGTTGGGGCGGTTGTAATGGGGTGATGAGGTGCTGATGAACAGGAAACCTTTGGATTTCATTGTGTCTTTCTACCTCATCTCCACATCTGGAATTTTAGGTGTTGTGCACCAGTGTTTGCGGGGGAGCATGCACAAAATTGGGTGTGAAGATGGTGTCTGCAAGTTTGTCCAGTCTTGTCCAAGTTTCTTGGGTGCTGAGAGTGGAGGATGAGAGTGATAGGAGATTCCCTTTGGGGACACTGAATTCTTCTTTAGTTTGGCTGAGATGATGATGCAGAGCTTAGTGTTTGCTAAAATCAAATTAAAGCATTGCCAAAAGAATAAACACATCTTGTTCAAACACTGATAAGAAATATGTGCTGTGACTTTTGATTATATCCTTCAGCCTTCCTGAAGATCTTCCTGCTCTTTGTGGGAGATAGACAAACTAAAGAATCTCTTTCCGTTAAGATTTTTATCATAGTTTTGGGAGGGGAGTGGGGGAAACTAGTTTTATACTAAACCGTCTTGTGCTCTGCTTTATGGCTTTTTGGCAGCATTCCTTCAAACTGGAAATTAAGAAAACCTGCATATGGATTGCTGCAAATATCCTTGAGGGTTAGGATACCCTGTTCAGAAGGGTGCATTTTTGGTTTTGTTTTTCTTTTTCCCCTTAGCTTTTCAAATAATAATTCAGATGCATGCATTTGATCTGTAGTGCCCTTGATGTGAGTAGTTCTTTGCAGTTGCAGACATGTAGGACTCTGGGGTAGCCTGGAAGGAGCTGGACCTCCACAGTGAGAGGAACATTTCTTGCAACTATCTGGGACATTAGTTCAGCAAGCATTAGGTTAAGGTTAAGGAATCTGGGGTTTGAGCTGTAGCTCACTTTTAAGAATCAGTTTCACTGGTGTGCAGTAAAAGTGACTGGGGTTTATCCTTGCTGTCAGCCTGGATTTGGCTACCAACCATTAAAGAGGACAAAGCCATGGCCCCTCTGGTGTTGCTTTCCTTGGCTGGTTTTGCCACATGGCAGTGGTCACCCTGACTGTATTGAGGGAAAGCTCTTCCTCTTCTTCCACCCCTTCCTTGTGTCCCTTGGGCAAACCTGTGGTGAAGGAGTCTGTCTCTGAGGGACACCGCCTGGTCACAGCCCTGAAGAGCAACCCACCTGCTCCCTTTCTCCAGTCTGGAGGTATGAGGGAGAAAGGCTCATCTGTGCAGTACCCTCTGCACTCCACATCTTGTCCTACCCCAAGATGAAAGCACTTGGATAGATGCTATATGAAGCCTAATAAGTCTCCGAAGGAAGGTTTTGGCTAAACCTGACCCTCTTTCCTGGTCCTTCCTCCTATTTGTGATGATGTCTCAGGGTTCTGCTGGCTCTGAGTAGGCAGACAACTCCTGATCTCTGGGAGGAAACCTCTCCCTGAGCTGTGCAGGGTTCAGGTATGGGAGTCATGTCTTTTGGTGGCCTCTGTTTGTTGAAATGGTATCAATGCCCCACATGTTTGGACAGTCTCTCATTAGGAGCAAGAAATAGGGATGTACTGGGCATTGTGTTCCTTGATGATGTCTAGCTGCAATTTCAGCTACACTTGTGTATCCATCTTTTGGTTTTGCTATAATTGCATTTAAGTTACTAAAGTTTTTATCAGGTGACATCATCTGTGTAGGCTTGTGAGGTCTGTCTTATCCTTGGCCTGCAAAGGTCTTCTGCAAGGATGTAGAGGCCCTGCATAACCAGGTAACTTTTCATCTGAGGTTTTAAAACTGCAATCCAGTTGCAAAGATTTACCCTGAGATAGAAAAGCTAAGGTAGACGCGTATATGCCTGTATCTTGTGGATGCTACTGCTCTGTTTGGGTCTGCCAATGAAGACATTGAAGTAGTCTAAAGAGATGAGCAGTGGGAAGCTAAGGCCTGCCTCTTGCCGCGTGCTCCTGTCTCCCTCCCAGCTGAAGCAAGAAGACCACTCTGGGGGAGGAACACAGGGAAGGGCAAGAGTTGAGTGTGTTTCAACCAGGGGTCCAATCACTCTTTACTGGAGCAGGTTTGTCATGCTATGGATGGTTTTCTGCTGTTTTGTAATAGGGTACCAAAAAGCTTTGGTGATATCAGTCTTGATAATAGAGGTAATAAGACCCCATGTTGAGTAGTGAATCAAATGTGTTAGCTGGAGAAATCCTATCCTTGCTTTAGATGGAAGAACTGGACCTCGCTAGACTAAGGCTGCGGGTGTAGCCCAGAAATAAGTGATTGTAACCTGCGTGTGGGTGGAAAGAATGAATGTGTCCTTTAATAGACAAAAATGAAACCTGATGACATTCTGTCCATCTGCACAGCTTTAACTTCTCAGTGTGCAGCATGCAATTCTTCTGCAGAAATCAGGATAGTTTGGCTGTGTGTGAAGCGTCATTGCTGCTCAGTTACACGCGTTTTGTGGTTTGCACAGTAATGCAATTACATAGAATATCAGGTTGGAAATTGCGTTCCATTTTAATTTTCTGTGCTCAAAATGAGGGTTAATAGCACTATGAAATTCGGGGCAGGGGATCTTCTTGGTTGCTGGCAAATTGTTATCTTGCTTTATTTGGTGAGCAACAAGTACCAGGTATTTTCTGGAATGAAAAGGTTTTCACTATGAGAGATAGAAAAGAGCTGCCATTCATTGCAGTACAGTGAGGGCATCTTACATCTTGAACTGGCGGTTCTAACTGATGACCTATTCTTCTCTACCGTAAGCTGGCTTCGGTTGAGACAGGACAAAATTATCCATATACTTTCTGTTCAGTATTACTCCTTAGGGATCACAAAACCAGCTGTTTGGACTGGTTATTTTTACTAGTCTAGCTTGGATCTTCCACAATGTCACGAACACCTGAATTCTCTGATTTCTTCTGACACAAGCCCAGTTATGTTATTGTCTAGCTTCCTTCGGGACCTGTTTTTCTTTTTACTTTTTTTTAATGACAAAGTAAAAGTTTTAAGTCAAATGAAATTGCTTTTCTTTTCTCCCTGTCCCCAAGTATAGAGAAACAACAGATGGAAGATTTGTCTGCCTTGTGTGTGTTTCAACCCATCTGGTGGTGAGCTTTTGGTTTGCGTCTGCCAAGTTATGCCTAGTGGAAAGGTTTATTTCCAATTGCGGCTCTTTTCTGTGAGACAGAAGCTTCACTAGTTCCATGAGGAAGACATGGTATCTGCAACAGGAGAGGAGAGGGTGTAAACCATGCACTTTGAGTTTGCTTTCTTCTGGAAGATGTTGGCTATAACTAGCGGAGAAACTACTTATTTCATTATCGTGAAGGGCTGAATAAAAGCGGGTGTTGCCTGGCTCAAGGCAAATTTTAAATTCTATTTGCAAAATGTTCCCACTGGAAAAAAAAAATCTGGAAACGCTTCAGAAAGGAGCTCTTGCACCGATGGATTTGCACTAGACGTTGTTAAGCCCTGTTATTTTTCTGGCACTGCCTCCAACGCCTCTTGAGAATGTGCAGAGTAGGCAATAAAGTGAATGCAAACCTTTTAAAGCAAGGTTGTATAAATCATCAGAAAGGAGAAGCTCTTCTCATATACCAACAGCAACACTCCACTCCATCCTCTCCAGCATAGAAGTGAGCTCAAGCTCTTTATTAGTGCCACTTGGCCTGGATTAGGTTCAAGTCACTTTTGGTATCAAGTAGAATTAAGAGGAAAATAACTTCTCTCCAAGGGTGTTGAGATTCAATGTTTTTTTCACTTGCGTGTGTTTTCTAGATTCTCTGCTGTGTCAGTGCCATGATTGCCTTGCAAGCCCTGGACAACTGAGGCCATGATCTTAGAGTGATATGTGAGCTTAGCCATGGTTAGGTATATGGGTGGGTCTCTCCAAGTGAATAAACTTGCTGCTCTTAAACTTCCTGTTTTATTTTAGTTCTTTCATTTACAGTATTAAATGATTTTTGAAAAATCTTCCAATCTTTAGTCTCCCAAACGGAATTTCCCACCAGAGCTTTGCTGTGCTGAGAGAAGATGCTGTACCTGTCAGAAGGATTAGAGAGCTGCTTTCCAGTCAGGGCACACCATAGGATAAATCCTTAGTAGAGCAGCCCAGGACAGACAGAGTTTGCAGGATGTGATTTGGCCGTGAGGTACTGAGGAGGAAGTGCAGTGAAATGTAGGGGTCAACCTTATACCTTATATAGCCCAGACTGGCTTCTGGGGGAGAGTCAACTCTCCTCTAAGGAAAAGCCTATGGGAGGCTTTCCAATTTTAGCTTAGCTGCTTGCAGTTACCTTGTGCAAGGAGTAAATAGAGCAGGATGAGGTTTAAGACAATTAGGGTTTTATTTCTGTAAAGCTTCTAATATAAGGAGCAAAATCAGTAAGAAATAACTGTTCAGGAAGTCTCAGGTGAGACACATGAAAGCTTTAGTTCCTTGACGTTGGCAAAGTAAGCTTGAATCCTCCCTGGGAACTTGAATCTAAACTTGATGATTTTGTTTGAAATAACTGACCATTGTTATGACCTCCATGCACAAGCAAGTAATAAAAATATAGGATATGTGTATTTAGTGTTGTGTGGTGGTTTTCTGTTGTTTGGAGGTCTTTGGGTTGGATTTTTTTTAATTTGTACAAGGTTTGAGTTATCTGGGAGTTGATCCAAGAACATTCAATAATATCTTGTATTTTTTGCACATCCCCTGCCGCTGCTGTTTCACCTGGAGCCTTAATGGCACAACTAAAGGAGCAGTGTTTTAACCAGGATGTGTGTGTTAGTATCTAGACTAGATGGCTCGAGGTGTGATGTATTTCTGGGCTTGTGCTGTCATCCGCTGTGTTTGGAAGTGGACCCAAGTGGCAAGGCTGAGCACGCTTGAAAAATTAATGTATTGATCGGAGCCCAGCAGCCTCTTGGGACTGATTCCAGAGTTTGGATCCGGATTAAACTTCCCCCCAAGGACTTTGGGAAGTGGTATACAAGGGGACCTGGTGAAATTTGAGATGAGTCCAACTTCCTCAAGATGGCAAGAAGATGAATGTTTTTACCAAGGGCAAGAAAGTGGGAGGAAACGCCCAGTTTAGGGAGGGAAGGGGAAACATTTTATGGTGGGGTAGTGTCTGGGAATGAAAGAGATGGATTGTGTCTTGGCAGATATGAATCTTTCAGTTTTAATCCACATCTAGGAAGTAAATACAAAGAACCTTGCTGACTTCTGGGAATGGGGAGGCAGGAGGTGCAGCGCTGGGCTTTTCAGCTATACTGCTGAGGGAGAAATCCCTGTGCTGCAGAGCTGCAGTCCAGCTACGTCAGGGATCTGATGCACAGGGCTGGTGTGTAATGCCTCAGGAGCAAAGGTGAAGAGAACAATAGGAATAGGTGGACATACTCTCTCAGCCTGTAGCTTTATAAGACTTAAGTATGCTGCCAAAAAAAGTGTCAAGTCAGCAAGTGGATCTCTCTCTGCTGTATGGGAAATTACTTAAAGTATTTAACAATTTTGCTTGATTTTAAATTTTTTTTTTTAGGTAAGGTCATGACATCTTGGTTATGTGTCACAAAATACTCTTCGGGGGTGTGATTGCTCAAAGCAAAGAATAAAACTCTGACTGCTCTGTAAAATTTTGGATTCTGCAAATTTTTAAGTGTGTGTGTCTGAGGTCCTCAATAGCCTTTGCAAGCTTTTACCATGACTTCTCACTGCTACAGCTTCTTTACTCTGCATTTTATCCATAGCATAAGAATTGACTCCCTGAGGAGTGCTGGTGGAGATTGACTAGAGATAAGTAGATGAGTGAATTTCCCTCCACCCTCTTTCAGCAGCAGCAAAGTGTGCAAGAAGCTTTTAAAAAGGAAACTAGAACATACACTGGCTAGGTGTGATCTAATATTTTGCAAACAGGAAGCTACTACTTGAATATTCAAGTTGGGAAAACTGAGATCAGCCTTTGTCAGTCCACAGTGCTGCATGTCTGAAAGGAGAATGTTCAAGTTGAAGGGGTAGGGAGTTAAATGTGGTATTGGATGGAAATTAGTAGGTATTTTGTTACTCTAAAATCTGGAAGAATGCCTTTCTATCTTTGGCTACAAAAATCATATGCAGTCAGGGTAACCGTGGAGGCAAATGACTGGAAATGCCTTGCAGTTAGCTTAGCTAACTTACTTATTGCAAGAAGCAACCACTACAATTATGGCAGCTCTGTTTTAGCAGAAAGACTGGAAGATTTTTTGCTCATGTGAGTGATTCCATACTGAACAACAGATCTATTGACCTCTCAGTTTGAATAGTGAAAAGCCTGTCTGGTTTGAATGCATCAAATACAGATCTCCAAAGCTGTGCCTTGCATTAAATTATCATGGCACAATGTGTCTTAATGTTTGCTGAAGTCAGCAGTATTGGGCAGGAAGGGAAGTACTGAAAAGTGGATTTGGTTGTGGTGTTAGACATTGGAGGGCCCACACTAGGGTGCCCCGTGAAAATCCTGGGTGTGCAGAATATGTGATAACGTGATCTAAATTTTTGCAGAAATATTTTTCATGGTTGTAAGACTGATGGACTGAAGTTGCTGTGGAAAAAGCACTGCGTTTGCATTCACATTGTGGCTGTACACGCGCACCTCACACACACACACCCCCACACACCCTCACCAAAAGAACAGCTTTTGGGTTTGGTGTATTCACAGCCTGGCATCTTTGGAAAACAGCATCAAAACTGCTCATCTTAAGAGCAGGTAGCAGCAGTGATGAGGAGCTGTGGTTCACCGATGAGAGGCAGAGGGAGGGTGATTAGGGTGGTCTTCTAGGTACCGTGTGCTGCGGTACAGAACTCCACCAGATCCTTGGGTTCAGGTGATGCTAGCTTGGTGCAGGTCAGGAGCTGCTTTAATATACAAAATAAAGTGGTGGGAGGCAAAGTGCTGCCTCTTTTTGTTCTCTGCAGTTGGGGCAGAAGGTTTGGCAGCCAGTCCTCTTGACTCCCCACTCAATCCTGAAAACTTCTCAGTTGATGGTGCTGCTTGGGTCTGCTGTTTGGTGTCTCAGGCTTTTGAGAACATCACCCAGGGGCTGTCTTGCCTGATTTGGACTGCTGGAAATGCCAAATACAATAGAAAATCCAGTAGATCTTTCTTTTAATCTATAGCAACTCTTGTACTGCAGTGTAACCCTTTTCCTTTGCTTGCTCTAACTTGTTTTAATTTGCCCTTTGCCCTCCTATAACTCTTTTTATGAATTCTTATATTCCATAGTTGCACCATGCTTCAAAGAGTGGGTGTGGGGGGTTTATGTGTGTGGCTTTTTTCTTCTTTTTTTTTTTTGTGTGTGTGTTAACGGCTTGATTTATTTAACTTGCAGATTATCTGAATTTCTTATTCTAACTAAAATGCTACCTAACTGGAGTATTTTACCTTGGTATCTGAAAGCCTGGGTATTCTGGTTTTATTGAGCATAATGATGAATTTGGGAGCTAATTTCTGATTATTCTATTTCTGGTGCTATTCTGACCCTGATTATTTATTGTCCTTGTGCCCTATGGACATACTTTGGTGGTTATGGTATCTGCAGCCTTTCACTATGGATGACAGACAGATATCCTGTCCAGCCTAATGCTGCCCTCTCAACACAATAAAATGCTGCATGTCTGAAATGACTGATAACCATCGATGGTTACTGTCCAGTAAAGAGTTCAAGAAACACGGCAGCTTTAATCAGCTACTGGAGTTTTCCTCTGAAGTCCATGCTTCTCCTCCCCACCTCCCCCTTTGTATATCAATTAGTTCCTCTTATATTTAAAGATTTTTTTTTATTTTTTTAATCCAAGTTTTCAACATTGCTGTACAAACTCATCACATAGGATTTCTGGACATGCTGCCAGGCTGTGATCCTACAGCTCTTTTCAGCCACTCAAATCAGGCAAAAATGCCTCTTGAATCCTTGCAGTCTTGTTCTCTTTTCCCGATGTAGGTCTTTTTGTCTTCAATATGTTTACATCTCTTGGGAGCGTGAGGGGGTGCCTTTCCAAATCGGCTGTACTTTACGGCTCTTCAGATCTTTGTTGACATTGTGCTGTCCAGCTGGTAATAGGAGAACATAGGAAGCTCTTGGCCTCCGTTTTAGTTTTAGGAAGCTGAGTGTTTGGGTTATTAATCAATTTACTTTAAGATCATGGAGTTCTGATGTCTCATGATTTCTGGCATCTCACAGAGATGATATTGTATTTTCTCCCCCCCCCCCACGTGTTTTCCAATTACATGTCAAATCGCTGTGCACAAGCTCAGAGTAAAGAAATGACTATCTGTGTGCAGGGGGGTGGATCTTGGTCTTTTTCCTGTTTTAAACTCTCTGAATTTTCAAAATAACTAAGCATAGCCTGGATACTCTAATGAAAGCCTGCAAAAAATTATCTGATTTTCAGAAATGAAGTTGTTTTCTACACAAGGAGAAATTTTTTCCAACAGTCCAATTCAGATTTTTTTTTTCATTAAAAGTCTAAAATACAGCTCTAGGGAAGTCAGTGGAAAGTACTTTAGAAATACTTACATAATGTAGGATGTCCAGACTTAATATCTGTGTGAAGTGGGATGTACTGTCATTCTGATAATCCTTGAATTAGACAAGCTCTTCTACATGAACCTGTGGCAGGTGGTAGCAGTCAGGAATTACAGGCATTCCTGCTTTGGGCTGTGCTTGTTTTAAAAGGCACTCGGCTTCTGGCTGAAAAATACTTCTTGCTGACTTAAAGTAAATGAATTAACCAAGGGGCAAGACTAAAAAGTTTAGCTAAAAAGGAAAACAATTAGAGCTGGGGGTAACAACACGACCCCAAACATTACAGCGTTTGAGTGAGCAGAAACGTGTCCTCATGTTGCTTTTCATAATTTTGCCTACAAATACCTGCATATATGGACTTTTACTTGGACAAGGAGTTCTGCTGAGTTCAACAGAACTGCATCTGAGTGGAAACATGTGGGCTGCGGCCTTACTGGGTAGGACTCTTAAAATTGAGCTGCTTGTGTTAATCTAAAGGGTGTAGATGTGGCATGACATTGCAGACTGGAATAGCTAATCCCAGTGAAAATTACCCAGACTTTCCTCCTTCCCCGCAGAATACAAACTATAGTGTTTTTCAAGTGTGATGGAGTGTGTTTGCAAAATACCAGCAGGCATTGATTTCTCCTGTTTAGTATAGGTAGTGTGTCGTCACCTGAGCTGGCCGTGGCCAAAGACCAGCAACTGCTGAAGGGAAGGGATGCTGTGTTAAGTTGGCAGAATGGGCAATTTTTCAAGCTTGCATATCTGAACTTTAAACATAGTGGCATAATTTCAGTTGGTCATTTGTGGTTTTTTGAGTGTTTTGGTTTGTTTTGGGTTTGTGTGTGTTATTTTTTTTCCCTCCCTCTTCTTTCTGCTTCAGCTGGGTGAAATGAAGGACTCAGTTTTTCTTTAGGTCGTGTTTTTTGTGTTTAGGTGGTGTTGGAAGCTGTCCAGGTGACCTGCTGGGGTTATCTTAACACTGCATATGAAATGCCTGTGCAGGACTAGATACTACAATATTGGACTAGATGTATATATAAACACACTTTTTTTACAGAAGGCTTGCCCCCTTTGGAAGGAGAATTTTTTTTCCTTTACTATTCTTGAATTTAGTTTCTTAAAATTGCCGTTGTCATGCTTATTGCATAGCCCGATAGATCCTAGATAGATCCCTTTCTAAATAATACAAGAGACAGTATGCAGAAATACTTGTACTCCCTGCTTACAGGTAGGATTGAGCTGAGGAGATGTTAAACATTTGGTTATGCTGCAGTGGGTCTAACGGCTAGGGGAGCAGTTACTGACTCAAGGCCTCTTCTAGCCCAGTGCACTCAATCACGTTGGGAACTTGTAATGCTACTGGGATGTGAAATAGTCTTCTCTTTTCCTGCAAAAAACAATGACCCAACAGTAAGATTACTCAGAGCAGATTGATTTGTTATAGTGCTAAAAGCCATGACACACTGTAATTAGAGCTTAGGAGTTATAGTGTCTGGGAATCTATCTTGGTAATTGTCGATATCTTTGGTTGAACCAAAGTTATTTGCTCCCTCACTCTTCAGATTGAACATATGGTTCATGTTATCATTTTATCTGTGGGCTTCCGAGTGTTTGATGTATTTAGCTGCACAGTAGCTCTGGGGAAAAACCTTTTCAAAATAGACCTGCGGGATTTGTTTCCATTTTAGAAATGGGGCTGGGGGGGAGTGCAAAGGCTGCAAGACCTGCTGCTGGCTCCCCGGCTCTCTGCAGGGATCTGGGCCTGGGCTGGTGATGAAATGACTGTATACATCTTCCCCTTATGGCTTGGGAGGGGACCAGAGCGATGTCCAAACTGAGCTTGTTCCTCCTGAAAGGAGTGCAGTCCAGATGTACATGAGCTGGGTGGAAAGTCTGACGCATAAAGAAGTTTTTCAGTCTCTCTTCTTTTGATGAGAAAAGGAGCTAGAGATGCAAACCAAATCATACCTTTCATTGCGATGAGTGAGTTAGATATCTCTCTCGGCTTCAGCCCGATCTTAGCTGAGGGGCATGGGTGGAGCCCTTTATTTCTTGGCACTTCTTTGTAATGGCACAAGTAATGCGCCTACATCTGGTGTTGTATCAGCTCCCTTCTGAGCAACTGGCAAAGCTGCACAGTCTTGCAGTCAGCAATATCTGATAATTATGATATATGATATTTATAATTAATAATTATGATAGAAGCACCTCTGTTGAGCTTAAAGTGCTTTATTTCTACCTACTAAAATCCTTTGCTAGCAAGGTTTGGAAAACTAGGTTGATTTAAATCTTTCTTGATATATTTGAGGTGTCTGTCTTCCAATTTGGATAGGCATTGAGCACTCTGGAAAATATTTTTCCTGCTGCCTTTAAGAGAGCTGTTCTCCAACAGGAATCTGATTCTTTACCTGGTCCGGCACTGAAATATCGCTGCAAACTGGTTCCTGCAACTGTCAGCCCTGGTGCATTGGTTGTAGTGCAGTTAAGGACAAAGCACAGAATTAGCAAAGTGCCTTGCAAAATCTTACTGCTAACAGCCATGGTAGTTTACTGTATTGGTTTCATCATCTCATATCTTTGGAGAATAAGCACCAGCGGTGGTGTTTAGCAAAGCTTTTTCAGTAGCTGGACAATGGTCTTTAGCTGCATAGATCCAGCACTGAAAACTTAGAATTTTGTCATTATGTGTGCGCAATGCAGATCCATGTTCTTTTGGAGACGCAGAGAAGGGTTTTGATAGGGGTGGAGGCATCTGGGTGTTCTACATCTGAAGACTTTTCCTTTAATTTCCTAAGTGGAGAAACTCTCAAAACTTTCTCTGAAAGGTTGATGACTGCGTAGCTAATAGCTGGAGCTGTGTATTTTAGGGGATTTTTGGTGTGGAAGTTCCCTTGAGAACTTTTCTTCACTTGTGTTACTTCCCTCATGCCTTCATACTGGGGGGTCTCTTTGAAGATCTATCTCATAACCTTATCGATTAATATGATGGACTTAAAAGTGGGCTGTGGCCAAAGAATCGGGGGTGGGTTCTTGCTTCAGGGCAGGGTGAGAAGGGCCCCAGTTTGGGTGGGTTGGGGAATCTTCCCCTGCACATCAGCTCTGCTGTACGTGGTGGAGCATTTGCATTGCCCTCTTGTGGCAAGTGCCCCAGAGCTGCTGGGGTCAGGAGGCTCTCTGCCTTATGTTGTCCATGGCGTTCCCCAGAAAGATCTGTCCTCTGACAGCAGAACCATGATTAAACAGTTCTGCAGTTTTCAGTCTGGTTTTTAATTCAGCAGCCTCTCCAGTGAAACCATGGCTCTCCTAATCTAGAATTGTTTTAGAGTGAAAACCTGAAAGTGAAACTGATGGGATGTAGGAAGCAAAACCAATAGTTCAAGACACATTATTGAAAAAGACAAAAGATATTTGAGAAGGTGTTCTAAAATACACAGCCTAAGATCTAATTGTAACTCTTCAATGATTTGCAGTTAAACTCGCCTGAAGGTTTTTAGTAATGCCTCAGTGATATTAATAGTTTCAGAAACTTGATAGAGGGAACAAAATAAAGAACAAAAGCACTGGAAATTAGATAATCTGTTCTTTCAGCTTTGCATGCATTTCTCTTCTTTCCACCAAACAGCATTCTCCTTCTGTCAGGAATTGATGGTGGTATTAGATCCTGCACTTGTTTAAAACAACCCCGCAGCAGAACCCGAGTATGTGCTAAAACCTGGGATACCAACCTGGCAAGAATTAACTTCTGAGTTAAATGTCATTGTCTTTCTATCTGTTAATGGTGAGGGAAGCTCTGTGTGTGTGTGTGTATGTGTGTGCGCAAACACACACCCTGCAGACCTCTCCTGGAGGGCGATGCCTTGCAGACGTGCCCACAGCCCCTTACTCTTTGTTCTTGCCATGCGCAGCGAGGCTGGGGCGACTGGGTTTTATTGTGGCGGCAGCGGGTGAATTCCTGCGTGCGCCTTCCCCGGGCCTGCTGCCCCTCTAATTGTTGTGTTGTCAGAAGGCGTGTGCCTCCGAAAGCCTTATCTGATTCCTCCAAAAGCCTTGCAAGCAATTCAGATGTTGACCCCTTGAGCGCAAACAGCTCCCCGCCTGCCTTGGGGCATAGCTCCGAGAGGAGGTTTAGTGCTTGTGTGTGTGCGTGCCTGAGCGCGCACGCGTGCGAACCCATGGCTGGCTTTGTCACTGGGGATGGAGCACCTGCCCAGGGAGGGGAGCAGGGGGCCAGGAAAGGTAAAAGGCTGGTGGGACTCAGAGGGGAAGAAGGGGAGTCTGACAGCTGCTTGTGTCAGCACGGAGATAAGTGCAAGGAGATTAATAGTTATTTAAAGAGCAAATAGGGACATGGCATTTGGCTGTGGCATGTGAGTATATAAATGCGGTGGAATGGCTGCTCCACTGGTAACATTTAGACAGATGGTCCCTGGACTGAAAGGAATGAAAAGGATCTTTGATTCTCTTAAGGATATCTTAAATTTTAATGGGGCTCTTTTTAAATTGACTTCCAGGCAGCACCTTTAGCGTTTCCAGACTGTGCTGTCTTGTTAACGTTGCCTGTTGGTCACCTTTCTCCATCATCTTATGTAGTTGGGATTAGAGGGAATCGTTTTTAAGTGAAAGCTGAAACACGACTGTGTTGCTGTCTGTATGCCTGAGTGAGTTTAGGAGACTGTTTTCATCACTGCCGTCTCTTCGACATTCTGCTGGTTAGGGAGTGTGTCTGATGCTAATCTTCATGAGAAATGAAACAACTGAGTGATACTTCTACATTTTTGAAGTCCTCAGGTCTTACTAGGGTATTCTGGGGCAGGAGGGCAGGGACATTTGGAGTTTTTTGATTAAATAAAACATTATTGAGCAGAAAAAAGTGTTGTTCCTGGTGCAGTATAGCAGTGTTCAGGTTCCTTCCATACAGAATTAGCCTCAGGGAAAAACATGTACTAAATGCCCGTTAAATAGGTCTTGGTTGGCTGAATAGCCTGCAGGAGATGAGACATAACTGTCATCTGCATTGCCAAAGCTGCAATCTCCTTTTGGAGAAAAAGAACCAGTCTGGATCACTTTCTCCTGTGTCAACTTTTTAGCATGCTTTGAGTCCAATCGCAGATACTTCCTTGCCCGTCTAACGGGTACTGGGCATCTACAACATCCCCGTTGTTATAGTTGGGGGAACTGAGGGCAAATGACTAACCTGAGGCAACAGAGTCGCTGGTTCACCCAGGATTAGGACTCAATATGTAATTGCTTTTATTACTCTGCTGCCTGAAGGCCTCAGACAAAACAGAGGCCCAGTAAGCAGAGCACTTTTTACACAGCGAAGAGCAAACCTTGCCCTGCAGACCTTGCTGCCTGAAGTAGGCTGGGGGGGGGGAGGCTTTCTCAAGGACACAGCATGCCACTGGCAGAGCAAGAGAGGGAACCAGCTGTTCTTTCTCTCTGAAGACCATCCCAGCTCCCAAAATGAAGTCCTTTGTGCTGTTCCACACTAGACCTTCTCCTTCCCACCACAGCTCACATTAGCAAGCTGATCCATATCTGGAAAGTCTGATGTGCCTTGCTAAAGACCCAATAGCACCTTGGGTTTTTAATTAAAACCCCACAAAATATCAGCCTCTTCCAGTGAAACAGAGACAGAAGCCTAAGGAAGAGCTCTATTTGGTGGCTCAAATTCTTCTACTTCCTCCTCTTTTTGCAAGTACAGCTGAGAGCACAAAGCGTTTGGGTGCAGGGAGGGCACTCCATTCTTGCAAAGGGACCAGCCTGTTTTCCTCCATGGCTGAAGTGCCTGGAGAAACCGGGTATTAAACAGCTTGTCCAAGGTCTCTGGGAAGCTTGGCAGGTAGGCTGTGCCATTCCCTTTCAGGCTCTTGGAAGAGTGATGATGTGCTTGAAGCTTCATTAGGGCTGGTGGGATTCAGAGTATCAGGAAAGCTTTTTGTTATGGGTCTTGCTGTTGGTGCTCGCTCTTAGGGAGCCTTTGTTGCTTGGCTGATACTAGAGTTGTCTCTAGAAAAGGAGCAACTGTTGGAAAGAAGGGGGAAGTCAGGAGCAGACTGGCTGAAGTAGTGAGGTATATGTAAGCTTGATGGCTCTGGATGGGATTGAAGACATAAGATGTTGGAGGGGCTTGAGGTGCTTGGACCCATGAACAAGGGGAAGAGCCTGAGTCTCTTCTGCCATGTCAGCTGCTAACCATGGAACCAGGTGTGTATAGCTGTGTATTCCTAGGTGATCCCAGAGGGTTTTGGGGATGGGTACCACAAAACTTTTGGACGCTTCTCTCCCTAAGCTGAGCACAAACAACACCCTTTAGACACTCATAAAGATGAGACTATGTGTACCTGGCTGAAGCCCATGTGCAATTCCCCTGCTGCCCTGTCTCTGTGGCCAAAGCTGTGTCTTCTGCAGGAATAAGATTGGTGTAGTTGTGTAACACTCTCTCCCCAGAGCACTTTCTCAGATTCCAGCTGTTTGTGGTTCAGAATTTTAAAATCAGATATGCTGCCTTGATGGATTTTTCTCCAGCAGAAATTGTCTGATGCCTTTTTGAACATATGTAGACTTTTAGTACCCACAGCATTTTGTGGCAGAAAATCCATGTTTATTTGTGGGCTTTGTGAAGAACCACTCTGTGTATGTTTAAATCAAAATCCTGTTCACAATGTTTTCTTGTCCCCCAATACCTCTATTAAGAGAGCACAAAAATTCATTTCCTATTTGCTTTCTTCCATGTTGTTCAGGAATTTTCCCACTTCTGTCATACCGTGTTCCACCTCTCTCTTCATTGTCTCTTTTCCAGGCTGAAAGTTGTTATCTATGCCGCATTACAGGAAGGCATTGAAAGAGTTTGCTCATTCTTGTCACCTTTCTCTGAAGTTTGTTCCCCTCTCAAGTCTTTGAGATGGGAGACTAGGGCTGCACATAAAATTTAGGGCATTAGGCATGTGGTTTTTCTGCTAACCTCTCCCTGATCTAACTTTTGCCTTTCTGTACTCCATTCTCTATCCTTCTTTTTTTTTTTTTTTTTAGTCTTCAATTGTTTTGTATGTCATTTGTACCTGGAGGCTACTTCTGGGGCACAATCACATCTGTTCATTTAAGTGTTACACACTGTGCAACTGCTGCTGCTTAGGTCTGTGGGGAAGCCTTCCATGCTGTGAGCTACCATGCTGCTTGATGAGACCTTTAATTCCTCTTTACTACTGTATGGACCAGTCACTGGAAATTGAGTGCATGGTGCAACCTGGTTAAGTGCTACGAATCGTTTTTTCCAGCCACAGTTTAGTGCAGTTATTACCTGAGTTAGAGTTCCTGAATGTCGCTGTGCATAGCAGGACTGGATCCAGAAGAAGAGGAGCAATTTGTGTACAGTGCAAGACCACCAAGAGACAATGTAGCCTTGTATAAGCTACAGCTAGGTGCACTGTAACAAACCTGGTGCTTTTTATCAGGTTATAGCAGTCCCTTCAAACAGGTCTTGGCCTGGGTGTTGCTTAGACATAGGGAACCTGTCTCCTCATGACAGCTGGCTGTCCTGAGAATCACCTCCTCATGCAAGCTCTTTTCCCAGCTCAGTTATTGATCTATTCTGTGGCTGTGATAAGCTTTACTACTTTTTGTTTCAGTCACCGATGTAAAATGGGGTATATCCTTTGCAAATCTTCCTCCTCTTGATGTGACACGTTTGATGGTGCTGAGGTCATGCTGTGTATCCTCCATTATGAAGGCCATGCCATGGCTAGCCAGCCTATGCTAATGTTGCTTCTGTAACACTCCTGTGTATCTCTTTGCCTCTAGCCACAGTACACGAACCTGGGGCTCCTGAACAGCATGGACCAGCAGATCCAGAATGGCTCTTCCT
Source organism: Phalacrocorax aristotelis (assembly GCF_949628215.1). Lineage (NCBI taxonomy): Eukaryota > Metazoa > Chordata > Aves > Suliformes > Phalacrocoracidae > Phalacrocorax > Phalacrocorax aristotelis. The sequence continues at coordinate 16,914,740 of NC_134282.1, read as the reverse complement.
CCACCAGCCCCTACAACACGGAGCATGCGCAGAACAGTGTCACGGCCCCCTCGCCTTACGCCCAGCCCAGCTCAACTTTTGATGCCCTCTCACCCTCCCCAGCCATCCCTTCCAACACAGACTATCCAGGACCTCACAGCTTTGATGTATCATTTCAGCAGTCCAGCACAGCGAAGTCGGCAACATGGACGGTAAGGATGCAGCATCGCTTTGCCCCTTCTCTGGCTTCAGTCCTGATGCTACTAGTGACATTATTTATATGATACATATCCAGCTTGTGCAAGAATGGAGTGACCCATGTCCTCTTCAGCGCATGACATGTCACACTGAAGGGGGAGATTTATCTTGGCTGCCCTGGGAGGGTGTGGTGGGAACCTAACTCCCAGTAATATCACTAAATCCCAGTGAATAAAATGCCTTGCGAAAAGACAGTCAGCTAAAGACTGTATGTGATGAAACAGTGGCTCTCCATTTCGATCTAGCAGGTGTGTTGGAGTAAAACATGAAGTGGGTATAAGCGTGGCTTCAGCACTTCCCCTCACTTTTTTTCAGCTTCCATAGATTTGTGTAAGGTTTGGCATTCAGGGCTGTGCCAACAGGATGGAAGTGGTGCCCCCTGCTCCAACCCATGGAGTGCAGGATTTTCACTTCTTCCATGTCCTTTACCTCTCACAGCTAGTGTGGGAACCCCAGTGTCACTAGTCCGTGTCAGGCCTGCAGTATTTGGGTTATATTTGTGTGTATATATATTTTTTTTTTAACTTAGCAGTCTGCTTTTGCTGTCAGAATAGTCCCTTTCATATATATATAAATACTTTATATTTTTTTTATGTGTGTATATATATGAGCTTGAAACTTGAAGACCAACTTTTGGTTTTGGTGGAGCTGGCTTGATTGAGGTCTAGAAACCTTGTAGCCCAGGACATAGTGCTGCTGGAGTTGCACATCGTGTTGTGGTTTAGGGCTCTAGAGTAGAGATTTTTGCAGTGGAGAATATTCCTGTCTTAAAGATGTTCAATATTTGCCTTCCTCTCCTTCAGGCACTTGGAGTAGGAGCAGTTAATAATGCCTTACCTCACACTACATGAATAAAAACAAGGAGTCAATTTTTTTTTTTTAAAGAAAAAAGATACACTTTTTACCAAAAGCTGAGAGCATTAAAATAGCATTGGGTTTGGATTGTTTTTCCTTCTTTAATCTGAGGAACTACTCCTGCTAGATTGTATTTAAATTTGAGATTGGAGTCACAACTAACAAAAATTCCCAGCCAGTGCTGCCGGCAAAGCAGCGGAGCCCATGTGCTCCACTCTGGAAACGGATGCTAGATAACAATAAATCACTGTAAGTTTGCATCTTAATATTTTAAAAGCCTTTTCCAGTAAAATTTGTCTAAAACTGGAAATAACTTTGTTCAGGAAATTGTGTTTCTTGGGGTTAAAATGTGCTTAAGACCAAATCTTTTCATTTGTTTATGCATAAAATAATGAAGGATTTTTAAGTGAGGTTGAAATTGCACCTTTTCCTTATCTGCATTGGGAGTGATGCTCTGCTGTAGTTCATGCTTGTTTTCATGTCCAGGTTTCTCCACTTACATTATAGACGGTATTTATTTTCACTTTCCTTTAAGTAAGGAAATAATCAGTTAATTCTACTTTCCATTTCTCAGAGCAAGAAAATGTTGCCCTTGGATTTTTTTTTTTCAGACTGCTCTGTAGAGGGTCCTTTGAAGGAGATATGAAAAGACGTTCTCTTTTGATACGTATGGTACAAAGAATTATCTAACGCAGCTGCAGGGAACCAGAGTGTTTGATGCTGTTCTTTCAACTATGAAAAGCGGTCTTTTGAAATGAGGCTTGAATGTATGTAGTAAGGTGTTCCAGCAGAGCTGAAGACGAGCAAGCTACTTGTGAACTTAAAGTTAAGCAAGCACTTGAGATGTTTCACTGTAGTGAGAGCGGCTTTCTGGGGTAGAAGTGGAGGCTGAGTTTTAATGTAGATCTGGGTAGTAGTCAAAAATCAGATTGCATGCTGGCTTTAATAAAATAAATTGCGCCTTGGTGACTACTGTCACCAAATGTGTGCAGCCTGGGGGCAGGCATGTTTAGTTTCCCCCTTCTTTTCTTTTGCACTGATGTGGACCATGCTACCAACAGATGATGATATGTTCCCTGTACCTGTTGAAGTCTGTTTAGGGATAAGTCCATGTATTTTACTAAAGGAATGGTGTCCCAAACAGCTCTCTGATCAGGGACAAGCAAGGTGGTCCAGGTGCCCCTGCACTGAGCCAAGTGACCTAGATTTAGCTGTTTGTGCAGGAGCCGGCTGTGTGCTGTATGTTCGCAGTGGATGATGACAGTCTTGTGGTGGTGGCTGGGGACCTTCAATCAATACGTGTTTCACAGTAGAGCATCTTTCCATCTTCGGAGCTCTGCCCTTCTGCTAATTAATCCACCAACTCGTTTCACATGGGCTCTGGAGTGGTTGGTAATGTGTTCGACAGCTTTACTAGTGGGGTGGGTGGGGAAGGACGTGAAGGTTCACCTTCCCGCTGCTGTCCTGAGAAACGTAGAAACACGCGTGAAATGTTGATGAAAGGTGGAGTGATTGCCCCATCCTCTCAGCAAGAGCAAGTTCTTGGAGTTGCTCATTCCCCCATGTGACTTCATGTGCTTTGATTAATGCGTGTCGTCTTTTTTAATGATGGATTAGGAACTTACCCAACTGGAAGAGTTTCTTCCACTGCAGTGACCTATTAAAACTTTAATTACTCAATGGACCCACCCTTATTAAGAGTCCAAAACTGGAAAGCCTTGTTTCTTATTTCTTTCCCCCCCCCTTGCTGTTCCCCAGGGCAACAGTATTAAGTAAGGAAATCCATTGTATCGCACTTTCCCCTGTTTGGGAGAGGATGAGCTAGGCTGGCCCACCTTACCCTGCTGGGAAGGCTCGGTGGTGACTGGCAGGGGATCTGCTGTCCTGGCTGACAACCCTCTTCACTGGAACTTCTCCGAGCTTCTGGGCTGAGTCATGTTAGATTAGGTCATGGGAGCGAAGGTTGTGGGCTTGGTAACAGGACTGGGTTATTTCTCTAAAAAGCAACAGCTGCTTTCATAGGAGGATTAGATACCTGTGAAGATGCTTCAGACATCTCATCCAGTTTGTGCATTTAGCTCCCAGTCTGCATGCTTTGGAGGCAGTAATGTGGAAATGTGTGTAGATCCTGAGGTTACTTCTTTTAGAGGTGGGGAAAAGGAGAGATGGTACTTGCTGAATACCTAAATGCTATGTCTCTGAAAACAGCCCTGGAATCACATATTTCCTAAAAATTTTTTTTTTACTCTTCTTCCCCCTCTAAGTTCTGCAGACTCTTTCTCTGAGGCAGGTTTGGTCTCCCATGACAGTGGGCACCCTTTGCCAAATCAGCAGTATTTGTATAGGATAGGCTGGGAGGGAAATGAGTGTAATATCAGGATTGCTTCCCTGATCAGGTTTCTGATGGGTTCCTAATTAAAGGTGGGGGGGAATGGCCAAAAATTGCTGAGAAACACTACCTGCTGCTAGGTGAGAGAGTGATTTCATATGTATGAGCAGTTCACTTTGAAATATTAAGAATTTTCTCTCAGAAGTCTTTCATGACCTTAAGTAGGAATTCCAGTAAAACATGCTGTCTAATCAGGTTAGCTCTTCATTTGTATGCAGTGTTGAACTAATTAATGATGACAAATTGAGATTGGATTGCAGAGGACTTTATAAGCATCCTTGATATTTTTTTTTAATTAATGACCTGAGAACACAAGTAAGAATATAAGAAGGTTAGTCAGTCTTTTCAGAAGGAAAAATCTTTAACAATTGAGACTGTACTGAAATGTTTAAAAACGAATGCCTTAATAGTCTGAATTGAACAAAGTTTCTCACATGCATACCCATGGTACAATAAAACCTCGTTGAAAACCACACTATGAAGGAACAAGCAGTTATTATTTTGTAATTCTGAGATATTGAGTAGGTTGAGGTTGAGTGAGAAGCCCTATGAATTGGGTAAAGCAAGAACTTATCCAGAACTGTCATTTATTGTGGGGTATTTCCTTAGTGAGAATTCCCATATTCCCATGCCTTGTGATATCTCCTCCCATTTTTGCAGCAGAAGAAAACAAGGCATTTCAAAAGTGTGCCACCTCAGAGGTTTTTCTTCTTTGTGGAAGTAAGTTCTGTGCCGATCTTCCCCACCCACTCTGACTGCAAATAAATAAATAAACAGCTGCACTGGCTTTTCCCTCTTAAAAATGATTTGGCAATCACCTGTCACTAGTAGAACCTGTTACATGGGGAAGAACAAGACTGCAGTAGGAAAGTAAAAAAAGTTGTATGTCAAGGTAAGTAAAAGTTAACATTACTGCCAAATGCAAGCTATCAAAAAATTAATCGGATCCACCCATCCCCGTAAGCAAGATACCACCTTATAAGTCATGAGACTTTTTTTTTTTAAGATGACATATTCTTATTCTCCCCCAGGTTTTTGAGCCTTTAGGGTGCACCTACTAACTCTTTTAAAACTTTTTTTAGTAGTCATGAGGGTTAAGGAAAAAGAAGGCAGAAATAGCTTTCAGTTTTCATTTCAAAACTTAAATTTATTTGCAAATTTTTTATTTTGCTGAAGACAGACACCCAGCCCTGCAAGACTTGCATAATTCAAATGTTGGCAATACCTGAGTTTAGCAGTTTATTCTCATGTCCTGCAGTAGGTTGGAGCTGAGCTGGGTTGGTCCTTGCAGGGCTCTATTATGAAACATGGAGCTCTGCAAAGCTGCAGTTTGTTCCAGTTGGGCTCACTGGTTCTCCTATTCTCAGTAAACTCATCTGTACCTACGGCTATAAGAAAATGCTCAGATTTTGGACTTTCCTTGCTAGCAAAACTAGATAACAGCCTGTGCAACATGCATGAAAGCAAATAAATCGATTGTGCTCTCTGGGGTTAGTGGATTTGGAAAAGCTGCATTTTAAGGAAGGTGAAAGGAATGCACTTAATTTAGTCCACACGAGCAATAACAGGTTACTGTGGTTAAGATTACAGATTCCTTGGTGGGGCTATCTCAGTCTTTTTAGTTCAGATTGTTTCATTCCATTTTCATTTTAAATATATTCTGTGTCCTGGTGCTGACACACCTGGTAAAATTGGGATTATTTTTTTCCCTAATCTCTATAAAATGAATTAGAGGACTCTGCACAAGCATAGTGAAGCAGTGAGAGGCCACTTAGATATGCACCTTGACTTAACAGTCCTTAAGTATGTGTTCAGTGTTCTCTCAAATAATCTATTCAAAATACGCATTATTTCAGTAACAGTGATAATGTCTAGTATTGTCCTGCTGCTGATTATCCCTCTGCATCATCCGTGAAATTTTTTTCTAAAGGCTGGTGAGTCTCCCAGTGAACATACACACGGGGCTGTGCTAAGTGTTCGTGTGAAATCTGAGCTTTGTTACTCCTTGGTGGTATGTTGGAAAGCTCAGATTGCACTGACCAGTTTTACCTTTTAATATTATTTTTAAAGCTGCCAGGAGAAGGGGAGTGGGAAGTGGTCTTGTTAAAGGATTTTTAATTTTCCTGCTGTTGAGGCTTCTAGTCAGCAATGATGTAGGCTTTAGCTCTTTGCATGGGACAGCTGAGAAGGGCTCTTGTAAGAGAAACTCATCTGTGCAGCAGATCTGCAGACCTTGCCAAGCACTGGTCACCTCCTAGACACTCTGCTAATTCTTTCATGCCTCTAAATGTAGGCTTTCTCTTCAGCCCAGCTGGTCACCCAGCAAAGTTAATTTTGCTTGTGATAACCCCACTTGTTACAGCAGGAGTGAGGAAGGGAAGTGATGCCTGTAATCCAAAGGGAGAGGAACGATCTGGAAGGAGAAGGCAGAGGAGGAGGAGATGGGATTGCAGCTTTCAGATGCACATGCTGTAGGCTGTGAGAGCTGATGCAATGGTGTGAGCTAAGGGCTTGGCTCCCCACTGATCTTGGCGAAGTTGGAGCACTTCCATATTTGGGCATTTGTCTCAGGTGAGAAGTGGTTAAGATTTGGCTTTCTCAAGCTTTCTGCAGCCATGCCTGCCTGAAGAGGCTCTTTCCAGTGCACACTGCCTCTTGGCATGGTGCAGGCAGGGCGGGCGTTGATAGCCACCATTGTTCTTGTGCGGAGAGGTTGTGATCACACTTTCCTGCTTGAAGAGCTTGTCAAGTGTGTTTCCCCCTGTGTGATATTACAGGGCTTAACACTAAGGCTGTTGAGGCATATGTAACTTGTCCTAGGTCACCTACCTGGAAAGAGAGGAGCTGGGCTTGTTGTCTTTGAAGGAGGTGCCTTTCTCACAGCAGGGAGATGTTTTCAAGCTAGCAAAGCTGGGAAGAACCAGTTCACCTGTGAGAACCAGCCAGGAGGCGCCTCCTGGCTTCTGTTTGGGTTTTTATGCTTGAGTAGAAGAAGATCTGAGTGCATTAGGTTCCCATTAGAATGTAATTGTTCTTTTTCCCCCAATCTCTTTGTCATGTATATTTTGTTTTTATTAGCAGTTATCTTCTTCAGTTACACCTTACAAGTAGCTCTACAGATCTGTGTAATAGATTCCAGAAAATATCTTGTGATGTGAGCTGTCTTGTTTTTTTTGTTTCCTTTTTTGTACCCTTAATTGTCCTCTAAAGCCTGCCAAGGCAATATAGCCTCCCTATATGAATGGCTGTCATCGTAGTGAGGAGTTTTGCTATATGCTCTTTATTAGACCAGTGCTCTCCGTGATGACGGCACTGTGCTGTGGTGTGAGCATGCTGTAAGGGGCAGTCTGTACTCGCCACAGCTAGCGATGCCCAGGAAGGATAAGAAGGGAAGTTATTTACTTCGTATAATCAGGAAGTGGTATCTGTCAGCACGGGGAACAGAAAATTTGGGTGTCCTGACTTGTAATGGTGTGTGCTCTGCTCTTCAAACAGCACAGTTAGTGTTGGGCAGCAGCACACCTGACCTGCTGAGAGAAAGCAGGCTTCAAGCAGCATGAATGTCCTCCTCTTTCAACTAGGATTTAGCCTCTTGGTTGGTACGTTTGTGGCTGATTCTCTCCCAGTGTAACAGGAGACCAGTTAGAGCTTGCTACAGGTCTTGCAGGATCTTCATGTGAAAAACACTGAGACATTAGGGTCAGACATATGAGGATGGAGAAAGTAGTCATGGCTGTGTCCTCCATGGGGGCAAAAGATCCCTCTGCTGTTTTGCACATGCAATTTCTAGTTGTACTGACGTCAGACTTTTTTTTTCCCCCCTTCAGAAAGTTTGTTTTAAGGTTTTAATTATTTTTTAAGAAAAATTCAGAGACACAGAATTAAGTGCAAGAAACTTTTTTTGGTTCTTAATGAGAATTTTTTTGTCTATGTGGAGAGGAAAAAGTGTTAATTAAACATAATTTTCATCAGTGCAACTTGCACAAAAAAGCCCCACCTGCTTTCATGAGAAAGGAATAAAGAGAATCATAATCCTGGATTAGGTATCTTTCACTACACATATATAAAAACAACACCGTGTGAAAAGGGGGAAAATATATATGTATACACACATACACCAACCATACCAATGTGCCTCCAGCAGTATTACCAAAGGAATTAACTTTACAAGAAACAGCCACAGCCTGGAAAGAAGCCATTTTTCAAATAAAAGCTGAATGAGACTTGTGGTTTCATAGAACTATGAGAAGGAAGGGTTAAAAAAACATTTACAGATAAGAATAGCTGATGTTGGGAGATGAGTGAACATCTTGAAGTAGGGGAGGGTCACTATTTAAATCACCTTTCTTTTTTTCCTCCTCTTAGTTAAAAATTGGCTTCTACTAAGAACAACATGTAGGATTAATGTAGTACTTTAAGTCTTTAAAGTGCTGCACAAACATTACTTCCCTAATCAGCAAACACCTTTGCTTGGTAGGCAAATCAGGAGCATAGTCGCCATTTTAGACAAGGGAAACCAAGGCGTCAAAAGTGCCACGATTTCCAAACCAGTAGTTTTTTGGAGTGGGGTGTTTTGCCTTTTTTCAAGTGTTGGTTTGTTTTGTTTTTTGTGGTGTGGTTTTTTTTTTTATTTATTTTGTTTTGGGTTTTTTTAATACTGTTCAGCATGAGGACTGCCTCTAAGCTGGTTTGTAAAAGCTGCTGAGCTGTCCTCAATTTCATAAGTGATAAGCAGCCCAGCAGAGCTTAAGTGAGGCATTGGCAGAGTTGCCTCCTCACTTTTCTAGAGGTCATGGCAAGCTGGGGCATAAGGGAGGTAGCCCACTCTGAGGTGGGGGGGGTGGTCCTAAAAAGTTGCCAGTTGCCCCCATACTATTGAGCTGTATAACTTAATCTGCCACAGCTGAGCACTGATAGAAGATATTTCAACCCTGCAAAAAGCTTTGTGCAAAAAAAAAATTTGTGTGACTGTTTAAGTTTTCAGGTAGGCTGGTGCAATAGGTATTGCTCACCTTGCAGACAAAAACCACCCTTGGAGGCGATTATTCTTTTCCTTAAGTTAGCTGAAATATTGCAGTTGTGATAGATATTATTTCCCTGCCAACTTGATTCAGAACAAGTAGCAGTTCAGCGGTGTGCTGAAGCAAGGATAAGGTGGTGTGTGTGTGTGTGTGTGTGTTGCATTGGTGGTGCTCTGTACACTGAGGGTTCAGCTCCAGTGCATGTCAGACCATACACTATGAAGAAATGGCCTACTTTGTTCAAAAAAGAAGTGTCCTGGGTAAGGATGGCTTCTATATGGAAAGAGCATGAACTTTATTATGCAATGGAAATCTTTTCATGAGGTTTTGCTATGTGCAGGCATGTCAGATTTGTATTGTAAACATAATAGGAGAGCTACCCAAATAAGAGTTTAGATCCTCTTGTAAATAGACCTGAGTATTAGTACAAATGTTATCGTTTCCAGTTGTTAAAGATAACACTTAAACATTGGAGCAAAACTCAGTGGAGGTATAGGAGGAGAGCGCTACTTCTCTTGCATTTTTTCAGATGTATTCTATGAGTGTGGTTCTTAAGGAGAGCAAAATATTATTTGTCTGATAAAAAGGAGTGTTTTATGATCTGCTGATACATGTCAGCTGCTGAAATTAATCTAAATTCAGCTTTATAGAAAGCTGAAAAATGTGCTAGAGGAAACTCAAGAAAGCAGCACTTGAAGGCTGACCTGTCTTTCCTGAATGAATGAGACAGGATGTGGGTCTAAATTTTCTGGCTCTGCTGTTTTCCCGATTAGCCGTGATGGTTATGCTGCTTCATAGTGCTGGGGAGGGCTATACCCTCCCCTGAAAGAAGAGGAGAGCACCCCTGCAAGGGCTGCCACTTGGGGCTCTCCTTCCGGCTATTGTGTGTCCCGGGGTGCACCACGCTTCCCTCCTGGGGAGAGAAGCCCTGCTGCCTGGAGATGCCCTGCTAGAGAGCAGCATTGATGAGCAGCAGATTTGGCTCTGAGCCCAGCCTCAGAGTTGCTCCTGCCCTGTGATTTAGATGTAATCTGGGTAATGTTGTGCAAGTCATTCCCTGTGACTATGTTCCCCCTCTTCCCCCTTTCCAAATACCCACCCTTAGGTTTGGCACTGTGTCACCATGGCCTCGTGTTGTAAAGCACTTAGACCCCTGATGTGAAATGCCCAGGGGGGACAGCTGGGGACTGCTGCTTGCTGTGCATCCTGTATCACTAGCCTTAGCTTTAAGGCCTCTTCTTTTGAGTTATTTACAGGACACTAAAGTCTTTATAGACTAACTTTTGAAGGAACCAAAATGTATCTCCAGGCTAAAGCTTGAAACTGCCAGAGTACTGGCTGGATTATTGCTTCCCCCACTTGAGATCTTGAGCTTTACCAGTGTCAGGCCTAACAGGTGTGAAAACTACTGATGCAGAGGCTGTTTGAGGGCTATGGCATGAAGGAAAGCCTTTTCCTGTTATGTAGCCAGAGCACGCCACTGTACCAGCACTGCTACATTAGCTGTGGTGCCAAGCCTCAGCAAACTCACCCTGCCACTTGTCGGGGCTTATTAGCTCAACTGCATGAGCTGTGGCTGGGAGCTGACTTCCTCCTGGCCTTGCAAGGGGATAAGAATCAGCCCAGGTCTGCTATCAAACCTGCACCCAGAGCTCCTTGGACCCCACTTAAAATGTGGAGCTGGAAGGGATTCCTATGAGGAAGGGTCGGGAGCTGTGCCACCGGGCTCAGTGCCCAGCCTGGAGGGTGTTCACGGGGCAGGCAGCACACCCGCTTTTGTTTGCATTTGAGTGTTAGCATCACCATGGGTGGGAGAGAAAAAGCCTTTCTGGGAGATGTTTGTCGGGTGGCTGAGCACTGAATGACACCTGTTCATTAATCAGCAAGGTGGTGGCTAGTTTTGCGATGAGTCCCTTGTCTCCTGTTTCTTCTGCTGCAACCTGATCAAATTTATTTGTACTTACTCTTTTTTTTTTTTATCCACCATTGGTGGGTTCTAGTAGGCATATGAGCAAGGGGGACTCCAACAAAAAACAGTCTCTGCATTTCTAGTTGTCCTACTAAAATCTTTTACAGTACTGGCACCCATAAAGGACATTGTGAGGCCCCTAGGAAAACCTTCAGAAGAGTCATTGTTAGTTCTGTAAGGTTTGGCAAAGACAAAGCATGTGGACTGAGCAGTTTGCAATACAGTTTCTATAAGGAATTAATAAATTTGAGCTTTATTTGGCATCCCTTTTGTATGCCAACTTCTCCGAGGAGTCATTTTTGCCAATTTCCTTTGCCATGAGTCTCAAAAGGGCTACAGAAGATGGGGACTGTCTTTCTGGGTTTGTTTTTCAGCAGACTGATCTGTGCAAAATACAAATGGGGAGAACTGGGTTGCTCTGATGCTGCTGGTGTTCAGAGGGAGCACTGCAGCAGAGTCCATGGCTGATGGGAAGAGCAGCTCCACAGGTGAGCTGCATTCCAGATTGAATTTGCAGAGACACAAGCTGGAAGAAAACTATTTTCATGCTGTATGTCTGATGTCACGAGTGCAAAAAAGCTCTGTTGCTGTTGGCCACCCTGCTGATTGCAATCAGTTCAATGGGGCTATTCTGTTTTAATACACTGATATTCTGTTTCATGTTGTGTAACTTATTTCAGGGAAGCTTCCTAAACACAGAACTCGTGGGGTCTTTCTCTTAACCAGGGTAGCTTCGTAGCATTTTAAGGGTTGACAAAGCACGTGGCCAAGTTTGACTCTGTTGGTTAGCGATTGGGAATGACTAACTTATGACCACTTCTCTCTCTGCCATACAGGTCTGAGCTGTTGCCAACCACCCCGTTCCCTCTGAAAGTCAAACTCCTGGGGTACACCTCACCCTGGACCCCCTGGATCATGCCATATCTGCAGTGTGACCTCAGAATAACCTGCTTGCCGGGGAGCTCGGCCTTTCTCTGCTCCTGGGAGAGGCAGGGCTGAGCATGCAGGCAGGTGCTGACTGCCAGGGAGTAGTGCAGGATGGTCAGGTATTCCTGTGTACTGGGGGCTCCCCAGCTATGTGCTGTGTGCTGCCTTCAGCCTGCCTGGCATGGCTCAGCAAGGGTGTAACAGTTCACTCAGCTTTATTTTTCATATTTTTTCTTTTTCCACTGGCCATACCAATCTGATTACACCTTCGAGGGATCATCTACCCCTAAAACTTAATTAAGGAGCTCTTGTCTGACTCGTCACTGACTCACCTGCCACTGTATGAGCTCATGTCTGACTTGTCCTAGGAAGACAGTGAAATATGTCGGGATCCTCTGAAATATAGCAGGTTTTTGTTTTACTGCACCCCTGACATTGCTGTTGGCTGCTGCAGGGGTGAACAGAAAGATGACTGCCCCAGCTTGGTTACATTTATCTAAACTTATTCATTTGCCTCTTTGTGCCTTGCAAAACCAGATGGGGTTTTGCTTGCACAGCTGTAGGTATGTTAGAGTTAATAAAAAAAAAAAAAATTAAAAATTAAATAACCTTTGAGTTTTGGCTTCAGGCAAAGTAGGTGAAATGATGTGTTTTGGAGATGAATGCTCTTGCAGGAGGCAAGATGTAGCTTGCAGGAGAACATCTGCAACCAATCCATTCTGTATGAGATGGGGCCAAGACTTGTTTGTATCTCAGTACCTGTTCAAACATGTTGTAGCACAGCAAAAAGAGGTTTTGAATGCATTGAGGAAGGGTGGGTATGAAGGGAAAGAGACATCAAGCTGAATGTTTGCTTAATAGCTTTGATTTCTTCATTAAACTTTTAAGCACTTTAATAATTTGATTAGCTGCTTTCAGAGCACTGTAGAATCCCTTTTTCCCCCCCTTTTTTTCTTAAAAGAAAAGAGAAAAGACCCTACTCATCTTGGTGCTGCAAAATGAGCTTGCTTTCTTGCCTGGAGTGAACCTGGTAACTGTTCACTACCTTTGTGTATGCACCCTGAGGTCTGTCGGTGGAAGGATGTTCTGTAATACATTGATCAAAGTGTGCAGAGATTCAGTTACCAGGCTGGCTGCCTGGACACCAGAATGCAGCTTTCCAGTCAAATGCTTCTTGCCACCTACTCCTATCCTCTTTGTTCTGTAAGAGCTGAATGTAGAATGAACATCCAGCAACTGCAGTTTGCAGAGCACTTTGCCTGCCTTTAATTGTGCACTTGAAATGTCTCTTTCTCAAAGCCTGTGGCAGCATAGAACAGTTATGTGACTCAGGAGCAGCTGAAGTGGTGAGGTTGGTTCTCATATTGAGGTTCTCATATCGTCATACTGATGGTTCTCATCATCATACTGAGCTCAGTGGTTTTATTTTTTTTAGGTCGACCCCCAAGGTGCATATGCAGCTGTATTTCTGGTTTGCACATATAAACAATGAGTTCTGAATGTGTAGACTGTGAGTAACTGGGATCTGTTGTCAGTGGACTGTAGCAACTGTCGCTCAGATCTTTTTCCTTGTCTTATGGGCTGGACTCTGAGCTGGGGGGAACAGATTTGGGCTGAATAAGGTGGGGAATGCGAACACAGTGCCTCTAAAATCCTACCAGAGGAAATGGGCATGCATTCAAAATGCTCAGTTCTATGTGGATGGGGTTGTAATACAACCTGGGTAGTACTTTGCCAGTGCTTAATACCAACAGGCTACGGTTTCCCCCCCCACCCCTTGCCTCACATCAAATTCTGCTGTGACTTTGCCAAAAGTGCTTGCTTAAGCAAGGCAGCCCTGGTCATGTGCTAATGTTCTTTAAGGCCTCAACACACAAGCAAATTAAGGAACTGCAAGATGCAGAAATGCCTGTCTTCTGCCTTTGATGTAGATGGGGCTCTTCCACTGTGCATTTGCTCATCAGAGTGAGGTTACTCTTACTCCTGTGGTTGCATGCATTTGTCAAGTCCCTAGTGAATCTCAGTGCTCTTGTTCACCTGTATTCCCTGGCTGGCTACCAGGAAGGCGTCCTATGGCTTGTCCATGCTCAGCAGGTGGACACCTATGCTAGGGATAGCCTTAGGCTCCATGCCATGCTGCATGGACTTGCCAGGCTGTGCCTAGAAAGAGAACTGCTGTGACTGTGTGGTGGTGCAGCAATGGGTCAGGTTCACCACTAGCTCTGGCACGTTGCAACTCGAATGTGACAGTCTAGGGGCTGTGCAGAGGTGGCCTGGCTGTGTCTGAACTCCTTTCTCCTGTATGTCACACACTGGGTTAGCATGCAGCAAGCCAGCAGTCCCTGCAGTTGCATTATGGGCGTGCTTTCAGCAGGCCTTGAGCAAGAGAGCTGGTTGCTTTTTCCCTTGCCCTGCAAGGAGCATCCTGACTTAAAGAATCAGTCAGGGCTGTGTTCAGGTGCAGATTGTACCTCACTCTCCATACTTAGGGCTTCAGACAAGGGCTTTAGGTGGCACTCACTTCCTTCCATGAGTTTGTGTGCTAGACTGCATGAAAAGCCTGATGTGTAATTTAATTTGCCTGAATGGGTCTCTGTCCTGAAGCACTGATGACTCATGCAGTCTTCCTTTTCTGCCTTCAGAGCTGTGTTGCCATGACACTCTTGAGCAACAGCAGATCTCATGTGTGGAGAAATCTTCTTTTGGAGAGAGTTTCCAAAATGGTTGGCTAGTCAGAGTTGTGTTTCCTTGTTTTGGAGCTCCGATCCCAAAATCAATGAGGAAGGTAGCCAAAGCTACATGGTGGGAATGACACACTCTTACTCAAGCATTGACTTAACTCTTTGATTTTTATCCCTCTCCTATGCAAACATTGCCTTGTCCCCAGAATCCTGTAGCCACCCCTGTAGCACACATCAAAACCTGTGCGCTCTCTCTCTCTGAATTGCATACACAATGTAATTATGCCTCCCAGACCACTACTGCAATGTGAAAATGGGTCCCTGTTGCTCTTGCAAGGACTTTTCAAGGAGCTTGCTCTTCAGGGAGGCAGCACATGGAGAAGCCTGTGTGGGAAAGGGGTGGGGAAGTTGTTTTATTTTGTATGTTTTCCCCTTGGCTGCATGAGCAGCTAAAGCCTGTAACCTACAGGAGTTGGAAGCTCCATGCAGAAAATTAGCTTAGGTTGGTGGAAGAGTTGAGATCACATTTTTCTTGGCTAATTAAAGGATTAAAGGTGCAGAGATTTAAAGTGAACTGTCAGTGTGCTACAGGAGAGAGCCTTTGATGGTTGAATCCAATTTGAGATTAAACAAATTGCATTTAAATAAGAAATATGTGGCAACTGTTACAGCCTAGCTGGACCCCTGTCATTTGCTGTCCTCCAGGGTCAGGTAGCTGGTGTGCTGTGATTAGGGCTTCTCCTTCCTCATCAGCTTGCTTCTTCCCAAGCATCTCCCTCTGGGTTGTTTCTGTTGTTGCCTCCATCCTTTGTAAAACTGGGCTTACTTCTCACCTAGTGCTTTGTGCGGTGGAACCTGGTATGCTGCCTTACATGACAACGCTCCTGCTACCCGTCATAGCAGTAGCATGATCCCATCCTCTGATCCTACCTAGGGTTTTGTGGGTTTTTGTTTCTTTTTTTTTTTGGGTGGGGGGTGGGGTGCAGATTTTATGTGTTGGTTTTGGGGTATTTTTTGTTTTGGATTTTTTGTTTTTTGGTTCTTTTTTGTTTTGTGGTTTTTTTTGCATTCTGGTACTTTGCTGTCTGCAACTGGAGAGCTAAATACTTGTTTCCCTGTGGACTCTCTTCTTTTGTTCAGTTGTGAAGCTGGTGGACGAAGAGAGTCTCTTGGGTTATGCTGATAGTTTAACAGTGTCTTCCCCTACATAGCAGTGGCTGATAAAATTCTGGAGGGGTAGTTAGATTCTGCGTGTTCAAAGTCCTTTTCTTTCTTTGCCAGTTGATTGTCTTCAATAGGCTGTACCTGCAAATGGCTTGGCAGTGTTGGTCCCAACCCTCTTCCTGCCTTCTCGTTTGCATATGATTAAATTCAGAGTTGCTAAGCGGCGTTTTAAAGTCTTACCCTTGATAGCACTTGAAGTGGTGCAAGCTCATGAGATTCACGGTAGCTATCTCAGGACAGGGTTTGCTTTCTGCAAGGGCAGGAATTAATCTGCACAGCGTCGTGCAGAGAACAGCACGTTCTGTCTATGGAGGTTTTGCACCTTTCTCTGATGTATCATGTATGAGCTGTAAGGAAAATGGGAGTGCCAGCCAGTGTGAGCCAATAACTTGTTCAGCTGTTGCAACCCGGTCTTGTTTTGCTCTATTTTGTTCTAGTTCTTTTTAGGGAGAAAGTGACTTGCCTTGAGTTACCTTCAATACATATAAGATTATGAAGGTTTTTTGTTGGTTTGGTTTGGGTTTTTTTTGTTGGGAAGATGGAGGAAATCACAAAATTGAAACTAGTGAAAAATCTGCTGGGATTCCATAATCGCTCAAAAACATGGCATTACTTACTAATTGGGTGTGGTTAGTTGGGAAATCTGGCTTTAAAATTATGTTTCCCAGGGAACAATT
The DNA here is from genome assembly GCF_949628215.1 of Phalacrocorax aristotelis. Taxonomy (NCBI): domain Eukaryota; kingdom Metazoa; phylum Chordata; class Aves; order Suliformes; family Phalacrocoracidae; genus Phalacrocorax; species Phalacrocorax aristotelis. The sequence goes on along the minus strand of NC_134282.1, from coordinate 16,898,760 downwards.
CCTGTTCTCATTGTTATCCAGTAGCAAAGACTGGCTTTTTGTTTGGGAAAGCAGTCTTGCTTTGAACAAAAGTCTTCTCACAAAGCATCCATGGATTGGGGTCTTCAGAACTTGCAGTTTGCAGATGAAGCAGCACAGAGGTAGCAAGGTCTGCAGGGACAAAGAGCTGTTTAGTGATTTTCTTGGAAAGCCATCTTCAGATTGTGGTCCTGAGGACTTGCATCTAAATCTACTTTCATTCTTGTTGTATTTCCAGTTAGGTCATGCAGATGACATGATTATCTTTCAGTTACCAAGTGAAATAAATAAATTGCTAGGTATTGAGAGACTTGCTGTAATCTGTTCCCAATACTTTATAAATCTGCAACTACGTCATGGAGCATTTGGGCAACTCTTCCTGATGAATATACCTAGCAAGCTTGTAGATTTGCCTGTAAAGTTCATCCAGGTCCATGCAAGCTTGCTTTATGCGCTTGTGAATTCTTGCTGAAATTAAAGCAACTTAAGTATCGGCTAAACCAGCTGGGACTATGCTGTGTTTAAGCCTTCCATTTCTCATACAACACGTTGTTGCACATCTTCCTTTGGCTTGCATATCAACTGGGATGTGTGATTTTCCATTCTTATCTTGAGGGGTAGGAGATGCAAAACTGAAGATTTTGATTTCTGTAAGAGGGATAGAAGGACTGCTGGTAACATTTCCCAAAGTAATTGCAAACCTTCCTCCCTTTCTAAATGTTGCTCTGCAGAATGGCTCTCTTCCTTAGCTGTTGCAGTTGCATAGCTTCAGGGTTTCTGGCAAGCAAGAGTAAAAATGGAGGAATACTTCAAGCCTGGGGTGGGCTTGTTACTTTTTCTAGCAGAGATGTCGTTGCAGCATTGACCTCACTAGCTGCCTGGGAGTGAGGTGCTGCGCTCTGGAGCTGGGGACATCTCCATGGGCTGATGGCTGCAGTAGTGACATTGCTATGTTCCCGAACATGTTCTTGACAAACTGTTTCCCACAGTATGTAGGAAAATCAAAGTCCCGGTTCAGTAAGGCACTAGAGTGAGTGCATAACCTCTAGCACGTGAATATTCCCTGTGAAATCTATTGGGTTCTGTTGGAGTCAGCAAGGCTGCTCCCATCCTTAAAGGTAGGCATCTGCTTAAACGCCTTGCTGAATCATGTCTTGACTTTGAAAGTAGGCTCAGGAGAAACCACATCAGTTGACTCAAGGACTGTGCTTAGCTAGGTCATTGAGGATGGAAGGAGAGGGCTGGGAGAGAGGAGGATCTGGGTAAAATACAGATGCCAGAACCTTGCAAATGTTGGTAATAGCTAGTGACTGTGTTCTTGTCTGACTTTCTTGCCATTCATCCAAAAGCTTAATTGTATGAATAAAAGGCTTAAAGGTTTGACTTAGTCACCATTCATCCTAAGTATGCTAGAGCTGCTGTCATGCTTTATTGGTCTAGTTTAGATCTTAGTTACTGCATCTTTATGTTCTCAGTAAAAGTATGACTTGCTCAGTTAGGTGTGATATTTTTTTTTTGTCTTTCCTAAAACTCATGTTTTCTCTGTGACTCAGAACTAGAGTATAGCTTTGTTGGGTCAGCAAATGTAGAAATGGTTTGGTTTGGATTCCCTGTCCTCTAGGAGGAAGAGACGACCCTTATCGGATGGTCTTCATATGGAAGAAGAAATTTTGACCCTGCGCAGTGTCTGCACGTTAGTTTGTTGCCTCACTTACTGTCCCGGCCAGAAAAGCTTTGCTGGCTTTTCACTTTAATTATCAATGAAGTGCTCTGCAAGCAGGAGAACAATATTTGCATAGATGTAATTCTGGAAATTGAGTGTAATGTGATCAGGAAATGGGACAGGCCCTGGCTGTTATCATGGAAGAGACTTGCTGGTACCTGCACTTTATTTCAAATGTAATAAGATCTGACTCAGGAAAGTTTCCTGGATGTTAATAGAGAAAACTCAATGCCCTTTTGGCAAGGGACTCACACTAACCTTTCTGCATGGGAACAAAAGAGATTTCTTGCAAATTAGTAAATCTGTTCTGAAAGGGCTGCCCACAGTACGCTGAAGATTTAGAGGGAAATGGTCTTCCTTGGAGCAGAATGGCAGGGGCGTGTGTGTGTGTTCACGACTTGCTTTTTCTGAGGTAGAAGCAAAGGAACAAGGCGCCTGTGTGCGCTGCCAGTGAAATCTCAGCGGGAAGACATGATGCTACTTGCAAGGTATGCACAAGACAAGACCAGAGGCGCCGCAGTGCTTGATTACTGTCAAGGGCTCAGTTGGAACTTGTCTTTGCTCTTTGGCCTGCAGCGTTTATGTAGAAATTGGGGACGCTGCTGCTTGCTTCCAAAGCTTTGCCTTGATGGGTCCTGCCCACATCTTAGGCAGGGAGGAAGGGGGGGAGCTCGGAGCCTATGAAGTAAACAGGAAAATTACTCACCTTAATGATGCATTTCACTGGCACTGCTGCCTTGAGAGCCTGTCAGATTTAATACTTTGTCTTGCCTCCCATCACCTCCCATAGGTGTGATTAATACTTTATTAGAAGGATGGAGTAGAGAGGTATCTGTACTTTCCCTCGGGTAGAATAAATGGGGGGAAAGGAGGGTGAGTAGGAGAGAAAGCGGATCACCTTTTTCCATCAGAGCCTTTCAGTGTTTGTCGAGATCATGCATACAGAAGAGAGCTCATTCACTGATCTGGCTGGTGGCTCCTTATTCTATCCATGTGTTCAAGTCCACATCTGAGAGCTTTAGCCTCTTGCTTAGGTGCCAGCCCTGCTCCATGAGGTGCAGTGGCCAGTTGCCCACTCGAGAGCCAGCCAGGAAGCAGTCCTGCACTTGGTCACAGCACACTGAAGTAGGCACACCCAGCCAAGAAAATACCCACACAGTCATCAACCTGCTCAAACTGCTTAGTCCATTACAGAGGCAGAGTATCTTGCTCTCTGCTCAGAAAAGACTTAATGTGTTTTGGTTGTGGATTTTAGTATAGGTAATAAAACACATGTGGTGTCGGGTCTTTTTGTGTTTTCCAAGCTGGGCTGGGCTGTGGTGTCCCAAAGCCCTCACACTGGCTCTGTCTGACCTGTGGCTTTGGATGGAAAATTTGGATGGAAACTTTGGATGAAGAAAAGAGCTACAGAGGGCTACCATGGGAGAGCCCTGAGCTGTCATGTGCACAAATTCAGGATCTGAAGATGTGTGTTGCACCGTCTGAGGAGACAGGAGTGCTCAGCCAGACCTGTCAGCTTTCCCTCTGAATGAAGGCTGCTGAAAACTGTCCCCCCTTGAAATAAATCTGGTATCCCTTGCTTGCATTGAACTACACTGTCCGGAGATGTCCTCCAGTTTGTGTGGATAAGGCACTCACCAGCAGGAGGGCTGTTGCTGGGCCATCTGGAATGAGTAGGGAAGCTGATGCTCCACATGGATTATGGGGGAATGAAAGAGGGATCTGTTATGGCCATGTGCACAAGGCTTAACAGGTAACAGAAGTCCAACTCTGCCTTCAGTAGTGGTTCAATAATGCGAGGAAAAATTACAAATCATCTCTGTGTGAACTTCTTCAAGGTTTATTTGTCTTCTAAGTAGAGTCAATTGAATCTAAACCTTAAGTCAAGAAAGAGCCAACAGGAAAGAAAAGGTTTCTAGGCAAAGGTGTTAAGTATGAGATGTCAGAAGACATTAAATCTGGTGTTAGCTTTGAATTGTTCTTCTCTCCTGTAGTCATCTATCTGAAAGAGTGTGAAAAGATGACCAGCTTGCAACTCCTCTGAGCCCATCAGTGACCCAGCTAGGAAAATCGACCCACATTTGACACATAATCCTACTCTTGCAATATGCTGACCCTGTGGCATTCTGTCACCATCTAGCAAAGTGTCCTGCTTTCCAGTCTGTTGAATGGCTGGTGCAGTCTGTGGCAGAATGCCTGATACCTCCAGGTTTGACTCTGCCCCTAAATTGCAGGCTTGAAATGTGGCTGATTGAAAAGACCACATTGCCAGGACAACTTCATTGTGTTAATTTTTTTTTAAACACATTCTCTTGTCCATCTTGGCTTCCCTCTGCCGTAACAGATACTGTCCTAACAACTCATTTACTTTCCTCTGAGATATTAATGAAATCCCCTTATTTGCGAATGAAGGAACTAAAAAGAGTTTTGGAGTTAAGTCTTACATCTGCCACTTCCTTGTATCCTGCTTCTTCCCCTTGATTTTTCAGTTGGTGTGGAGCTAACCGAACCTGTGATTGAATCCCAAATTGCTGATGACCCAAAGCATATAAGTACATATGCCCTCTAGTAGAGGGCTGCAAGGCATAACCCGCTTCCCTGGGACTCTTACAGCTGACTCATGTTGATGAAACCTGGCTGGATTTGGTGGGACCAGGCTTATTCTGGGGAGCTTTAGGATTTTTGTCTCTGTGCAAGCTCAATTAAGATAAGCAAATGGCAAAGCAATCAGTAGGGACAACCTTTATGTGCTCTTGTGGTTCTTGCCTCCTTATGGTTAAGTTCATCACCCTTTGCCTTTCAGCAGTGGACAAAAGTGACAAGGAGGTGCACTAAAAGGTGGTGTCTGACTACTCCAGACAGTATTTCCTCTGGCTGATTAGAGGTTTTTGGAGTTTGGCTGGTAGGATGGAGCATGCTAGAATACGTGGAACTGAAACAAGTGAGATCTGGGAGGATGACAGGAAGCAAAAAGCAGCCTTCCTCTTTGGCTGATTCTGAGGCATAAAATTGTAAGGTTTAATCCCCCACACCTTGAAACAAGGGGGTTTGAAATGGCTAACCTGGACTTACTTAAAGTAGTCCATAAGGAGAACAGGTTCTGGTGCTCAGTGTTTGAGGCTGATGTCCATGTGAGTCAGCAGCAGTATGTGGCGGGGTGGATTTGCTGGCAGGAGCCTGGATATGTTCTTTCCAGCACATTTCTGGGGTCTTCCATGAAAATATTCTGGTTTCATTTAAAATATTAATTGAATCAGGCCTTTCTTAAGCCCAAGTTTGGCTTCACAAATGCCCTTATGCAGAGGAATACCAGCTTAAGCAGGTAGCAGTTAACAGTGCTGCCAGAAGTTAAACATATGCTGAAGGATTTTTTGCTAAATCAAGTCTTGGAGGTTTTTACCTGCAGCTTTAGTGAATACATTCTTGTGTAACGAGTAGAATTGGCTGGAAGGATTATTGTCGGTTATGTCACTGTCATAGTCTCTAGCTGATGTGATACTTGGTGTCATACTGATCAACTTCCATGAAAACATATGTGGTCATGTATGTACACTTGCTTGCATTGCCTGCAAGCAGGTGCATGTATTCTATATAGATGCAAATACTTGTACCTTTACTGTAGCACTTCATTTGCAGTGGGTTCCCCTCCTGTTAGGAGGAAGTGAAGCAGCTGAGTGTTTTTGAGTATAGTGGAACTGTGGAAGAAGGGAAGAAATGCAGTGAAATTGTCCATGGAGCTGCTTCTGAATTCACTGTAATGATTAAAAATCTGCTGTCAAATTTTTACTAATTAACAATCAATAATTGAAACTGATGTTTTTCAATTCCAATTTTAATTAATATTTTAGTGTAACTTTGTTTACTCCTTGCTGTTCTGCCAAATATTAATGCTTCATAGCCTTTAGGTGAGTTTGGGTAGCATGCGAGTGGGCTTGCCATAGTGTGTGTTTCTTAATGTTGTATACTCTTTGGTAGTCAAATAGGTTGTTTATGTTGTTGTGCATTTGTAATACAGAAGGCACTTGGAGACCTGGGTGTCAACTGGAGAGTGTGAGAGTTGAACAGGATAAAAAGACCCTGTGTCTAGCACTCTCCCCTGCCCCCTAAACCAAATGCTTGAAGTATAACAATTGCAGCATGAGGCACCATGCATGGGAGGCTTTCTTTGCAAAATCGTCCTAAAGAAAAGTCCTTCAAGGAAGGAGACACCACACAGTTAGTGTTCTATTGACGGCCTGTAAATTGACCATGTTAGTGCCAGTTAATCAGCAAAGCCTGTAAAAATAACATCAGAGATGTGCAGAATCATGAGCTGGGAGACACTCTGATCCTATGGAAATCGGCACAGCATTCAGGGCCTGGTACGCTTGCAAAGTGCATGTGCTTTGGCCTGTAACACTACATTGGATGGAACCATGCTATGGGCGGGATAATTCCTTGGGTGTTTTGTGTGTGTAAATTTGTGCTTGCAAGAAGGTATCAGAGAGCATACCACAGACTTTGCGTAAGAACATAAAATAAATGCTCCCTGTGGAAGCTATTTCATTTAGTGAAAAATCTCATGTTATTTTGTAACATGGCATTCTGCTGTTAGTGAGCACTTACTGTGACCCACAGGGCAAGATGTTCAGCACTGGCTCAACTTTAGCTGTCAGCACATTCGCTCTTGTTTCATATCTTCACCTCACCAAACTTCCTATGCAAAGTAGCCTATGAGAAATGCAAATTACTAGACATTGTTAGCATCTGAAACTTACTTGGTATTCCTAGTTTCAATTTAGAAACCGGTAGAGAAGCTGGCTATGATAGCTCATGCTCTGCTTGTGTGAGTATGCAAGGTAAGGTCATTTGACGGCAGGAGTCTTATGGTTTTGGTTTTTAAAGAAATTAATTTCAAAAAGATTTAAAGAAAAACAATAGACTAAGAAAGGAAGAGGACTGAAGTAACAAAATCAAACAGTAAAGCCTTCCTCTACAGCCATCACTTTGTAGCAAAAAACATGTGTAAAAGAATTTCCAGCTTGCCTCTGAAGTTTTTCATCAGGGTTTTCTTTCTCTTGAAACAGAATACTTTTCAGTTAATTTGGTGGGGGTTTTTTTGTTGTTGTTCACTTAAAAAATGTTTTCAGGCTGAACCTCAAGAGGGCTTCATCTGTTGATGAAATAAGTCTGTAGATATGAAACTGACATGTAAAAGCACTCAGATGTGAAGTTTTCAAATTTACAACTGTTTCACAGTGCAAAAGTAGTATGGGAAAATATCAGTGTTATTTCTGCTACTATTGTGGCTTTGCTGGCAATGTTAGGTAGGAGTATTCCTAAAGCAGATAATACATCCTGATCAAGGTAGTCTTGAATGAAAATCCCTGGGGACCTTCAAGTGAGATGCTGAAGTATTGTCATATGAATGAACAGTCTCAGTTCCTAAAGATGGGAGAATGTAGCAGATGCTCTGAAATCAATATTCTGAGGACTTTCAGGGGTCTTCTACAGCATGATCACTTGTGCGTGTCCCTGTGCACACTCTTCTCAGCCTGTTTCAGCACCATCCTCTGAGATGGGGTGCGTGGCTGGGGATGAGTATTTGTGGGGTGGTGGTAGGGGACTGGACAGGAGTGCAGTGCAGAAGAAATCAAAGTGGTTTGTATGGGGAGGGGGGAACACAGAGACGGCACTCTCTGCCAAGACAAGTAGGTGGTTGTGCGTGCAGCTCCGTATCTGCCAGACGGTGGGGGAAAAAAACCCACTTTTCTCTCCCTTTGCATCGTGCGAGCCGTGCCAGCTCAGCCGAGCGCAAGTGTTGCTTTTCAGAGGCTTGGTGGGCAGCACCGCTTCTCCCAGATCACTGCCCATGGGCTGAGCCCCATGGTTAGCCACAGCCGGTGGGGAGAAGCTGAGCCGCTCTGCAGTGGGGCTGTATGCAAGGAGGGGATCTGGCACACCAGGCACCGTCCTGCGGAATCCCTGTCCGCAGGCTATATTTCTCCATTCTCCTCCCTGCCACCCCTCCCCTTACCCATTTACCTAAGCAGGTCAACACACACACACATATGTATATATTAATTTTTTTTCGCTAAGGTTTCCAGTGTGAGGCACCAGCTGCCATCGGCGTCAGGTCCGGCATTAGGAGTGCCGCCTGCCCTGGGGCAGCGTGGAGCTGCAACAACACGCTCCTCTCTGCTTCTCCTGTTTCTCTTGTGGCTTTCATGGTGCTGATGCTGCCCATCCCCATGCAGCTCGTGGGTTGTGTCCCACCCCGCCTCCTCCGTCCCTTCCGCGCTGCCGGCCGGGGGGACACGGGGCCCACCTGCCTGATGTCAACATGTCGGAGGGTGAGGCCAGGGAGGAATGTGCCGCTCCCAGCCCGGCGCAGGTAATTAATCCCTGTGACTGACGGGTGGCAACAGGCGGCCTTTGGCTGCAGCTCCTGGGGAAAAGCGCTTGGAGGAAGGATTTTAATAGCTCATCAGCACTGTTAGTATGCATCTGGCAAAGTGCGGGATGGGGAAGGGGGCAGAGGGGCTCAAGGGGAACGTAAAAATTAGCTCTCCTCCAAGGTGGGTGCCTTTGGGTGAATTCCTGCCCTTCCCTGAGGGGGGAAAAGAGGGTGACGTGGTTTTTCCTTTGCCCCGGGGTGGAGAAATTTGGTAAATGTCTGCAAAGCAATTGTGGGGCTGCGTCAGCATCCCCTCCCGCTCCCATCCTCCCTGGCCGCTGCATGGTGGCTTCCCCTTCCGGCAGGTGATGCTCACAGGCACATATCACTGCTAGGTGGGCTCTGAATCTGGGGGCTGTCATCACATGTGGTGGATCTGTGTGCATGTCGGGGCCAATGATCACTGGACCTATCTGTTGTGCCATAGTTTGAATGTCTGCTACGTCTCCTAGCAGCAAACTGTCTCCTTTTCTCTAGAGCCTGATGAGATAGAGGACCTCAAACTGGAGCTGCAATAATTCTGCTAGTAAGCAGTGGGGTTAAGGTTTTAATGAGTTGAAAGTTAAATCTGGCAGGAAACATCCATACCCACAGCACTCCTGGTAGAACTGCTCTTGGGCTTCCCCACAGAGCATCCTCTGGGTACAAGTCAGTTTCACAGTCTTATCTGGTGTGTGTGTCCCCTGCCCCCAACAGGGTTTTTTTTTGTGAATGAAAAGTTAAATCACTGTTTATCAAAGTAAGAATATTTAACATGCGTGCATAAATCTCTTCTTAGTAGGTAACTTCCTTTCTTCCCACTGTCTTTTTTCTCCTAAATTAATAAACCTTATGCAGGTGACTTTCTATTTCTTTGCAACTCCTTGTTCTCACCTGCAAATTCTTTGGTGCAAGTAGATGTTGCTTTCCCACTCTTCTAACCTGTTCTTTTTTCCCCTTTTTAGAGTTAGTTTGATAGGGAAGAAAGCACAGCTGACCGATGGCTTTGAAAATGTCAAGTAAAATGAATCTAGTGTTTAACTGAGTTGAACTAAAATGTGACTTCTTGAGAGAAGTTTGCAAAAGATTTGAAAGAGCTGTTGATCTGAGCAGAAGGAGCTCAGGGAGCTGTCATGCCGTAAGCAAGCCTCTGGGATCACCTTCAAGTTGACATCCGTCAGCATTCACAGAGCTGGCTGAACCCTGCCCCTTTTAAAGACTTAGGGCCCATAATCCCTCGGCTAGATCAGATGGTAAGACCGGTATTAGAGGTAGATTTCCAAGTAGTGCTTGGGGGATTTTGCTGCATCAGAGTTTTGCAGGGGAATTGAACGCTCAGTGAAAATCCATTGCAGCTTGTATTGCACTCAGCATTTGCTTCCAGGAGACTTCTGTCCTTTCTAGCGAAAATTCTTCATTTGAGAGGTGAAAAGTGTTTTGTTTTCTTCTTTAAACCCTTTGTAGACACACCTTCTGGAGAAGGGGCTTGCTGAGAAATCAGACAGGTGTTGCTTGATGGTAGCTGGCGTGTGTGTATTGTCATACTGAATTACCAGCCAGGGTGCCAAGAGCGGGTAATACAGTATGTCTGCACAGGCAGGTGGGGAGGGCAGGGCTGCAGGCACTGGAATGTTTTCTTCTTTCCTTTTAAATCATATTATTAAGCAAAAAGCTAAATTCACTGTTGTTCGTAGCAATCTCTTGAAGTCTGCTTATTTGGGCATGACATGCAGCACTCGAACCCCAATGGAAAGTCCGAGCCAAAGCTCTTTCCTTTGAAAGGAAATCCATCCCTCTTGAATGGATAACACGTCTCTAGGCTCCATTCTTTTGTTTTAAATAACTTTGTGGTCTGTATGTCTGGTAGAAGTGGTGTTCATGCTCCTCAGGCTGTTGGTGCAGCTTTTGTTCCTGCTGCTAGATCATGCCTACTGTCATCTCACTAAAGGACAGGTTTGTTGATTTGGTCAAGCTCATTTTTGGTATTTTTGCTCCTAATTAATTTACTTTTCTTACACTAGTGAGGAACAGAAGTGCATTGATTAATAGCCATGCTCTGGACTTCTGGGAATTACTAGTCTCGTGATCTTACCCCTTGTAGAGTGAGCATCTGTCAGTTCCCATAGCAAAACAGTGGGCAGGGGGGCTCTCACCTTCTGCAAAGTGGGGCAGCTTGAGGACTGCTGGGGCGAGACACCTGTGCCAAGAGGGGCAACCCTTGCTTGCAGGCTCTCTCTGAATGCACAGACAGCTCCTGCCTCACATTTTTTTTCTGATGTTTGTTTGCTTTGAAATCTATATACAATATCCTTTCTTGCTCCATGGATATAGAGATTATCACAATCCTGTACGAGTCACCGTGACCTAGTTGTTCACATCTATTTATGCCAATAGATGGCTGGGCATCAGGTTACCGACGGTTGCAGCAAAATTGGCAGGGTGGGAAACTCAAGCCCCTTACTGTCTGACAGCAGGTACCTCGGGGACAGATTTACACTGGTGTTAAATGACTGGCTGCTCAGTGATTGCACACTCGGAGGCGGTTGTGCCTGAGGTAGACGTGAAATCATGGCAATGTGCCACAGCCCCGAGTCCTGTGTAGTGCCCATGAGGCTTGAACTCCTCTTGCAATCAGGTAACAAAAAGGCAGTGCAGTCCTCCTGCTGTCTCATCCACCTCTGCTGGGTGCTGCTGCTTGCCTCCCTGTGCCCTGACCATGTCCTGAAGCAGGGTTGGACTCCTGTTCAAGGTGTTGGCCCAAGTCTGGAGTGCTTGAGTCTGCCCTGTTATTTGGGGACATACATATATTTCTTCGTTGGACAGTCTTGTTCATCATAGCCCATTAGCCCTTGGCAATTTGCTTTCTGTGAATTTAAGCTGCAGGCCCAATGCCTGCCTTGCTGCTTGTAGCCAAAGGTGTCTGACAGTTGGGGTGCCAAATGATGGACAAGGAGATCCCTCCCTTTGCTGGCAGAGGGGTCGCAGTGTTTGACCTGGAGCCTTAGGATTCATGCTGGTGATGGGCATCTCTCCTGTCCTTCTGAAAGCAGTAGTAATTTCCCCCCCCCCCCCCCCCCCTTCTTGTAAACCCAGCTTTCTGACTTTGAAGATATTATACATAAAACTACAGTCAGCACCAACACTGTTGATCCATGACAGAGGGGTCTGCATCTCCTTCCATTTGTTCAATTTTCCAACTGCCTGCAGACACCAGACACATTGGCTCCTGGTGTGTGCTGTGCCCTCCCTGCGCCATAATGCTTCCATATTTATGCTTTTTTTTCGGCCCACCACCTTTGGGTGCCCAATTTCTTTATGCTTCAATGATGTTAAGTCATCCATGCGATTAGCTGGCTTTTTGAGATTTTTTTGAGACTTTCTGCCCTTGAAACCTTCACAATATTGTTAGCAAACTAATGTGTTGAGGGAAACAATGCTTTATAAATTTTCTTCCTCATTCAAATAGAAGTGATTCTTTTCCTGCCACTTGAGATGAAAAGGCAACCTAGTGAGCTCACTCTTACCTTCAGTAAAGAATTGCTTTTTAATTAAAAAACAATAAGGAATTTCAGGTTAAAAAGATGTACGATATAAATCACCATCTAGATCTGTTTCGTAACTTTTTGTAATTGTTTGGCATGTTCCCCATTTCCGCAGGCTGGGTAAATCCTTTGTGGGCTTAATCTCTAGCCTGCAGGCACATAAAATACATTGCACAATTTGGGCTTTGCATTTTAAAAAAATTTTTTTTTCCCTTAGCTTCAATACCTGTAGCATCTTCTCTGCCATGTGGCGGGGTGGTGTTGAGTGAGGAGAGAAGTGACCGGCTTGGCTTACTTTTAATCCCACTCTCCTCCTACCTGGTGTCTCTCTCCCAGCTGTCTCTCTCCCAGCATTGTTTTTTCCTATGTTAGCAAGGTGTACACTTCAAAATGCAAATAATCCCTGAATATCGCTAGCTAAACCTTCTGTTGCCACGTCACCTGTCGCCCACCCATACATGCGCTAGCTCTTCCCATCCTGGCAGGGTAGATGGTCGCATTGTGTCCTCAACCTGTATGAACCTGTTGGTGCTCTGTTTGAACAGTTGGGACCAGGGCTGTATCGGTCATGGCTGCTAGAGACATTTTTTGAGAAAACAACCACTTTGGGGATTTCACTTTTCTTTTTTGGCAAGAACTGAAGAGATGGAAGTGGGGAAATGCCAGCAATTCCCGTGGGTTACGTGGTTAGAGTTACTGGGAGAGCTCTGAGCTCATGAATGTCTGAGCACCAGGAAAAAACTGAATGCCTCTGGAGTTGGGGAACTGATGAAAACTGCTGTATTCTGAAAGAACCTTGTACAGCAGAGGAGACTGGAGAGTCTCTCTCATTGGGGACATCCAGAAATATAGATTTAGGTTACACTGTACTGAGCAACATAGGAGTCCTTGCAACCATTCCTGCTAAGCATGTGCCCTTATTTCAGTGAGGGTTTTTAAACAGAAAACAATTAATTCAGCCCATGCTTCAATGTATTGCAGAGTAAAGGTTTCCAGGTGTGAACACACTTCAGGAAAATGCTGCACCAGGGTTACTGCTTTAGGGGGGAGCATCTTAAAAGAGGGAAGCTAATATGTTCCAGATCCACACTGTGAAGAAAAACATCTTGTCCTGCTCCAGTTATTCATTGCACACTCAGGATGGTCAAAACCTCCCTTCTGGAGCCAGCTCCCGGGTGTGCTCTGGTCCCCACCATGGACCTGGTCTTTAGGCTCTTCATTTCTTCTGAGCTTTGATTATTTTAAAAAAAAAGAAAACAAAAAACAAACCACTTTTAATTTTTTTCCTCTTTCATGGACATAATGCTTTGAGTTTAGAAGTGTGGAGATGGCTACAGAGATGGTCAGCAGAGGGGTGAGACACTTTTAAAAGGTGTGTGTAATACCAGATTTGGTACAACCCCCAAATTGGTCAAGGTCTTGCTTTCAAGTACTGTTCAACTTCAAGGTTCATGTCTTTATTTCACCCATCTGCAAAAGCAGGAGAGCTTCTTACAAAACAGTGTGAAAGCCTTTATGTGCATGGTTTCCAGTGCTTCCAGGATTATAGTGTTAGGTGGGTAATGCGTGTCCTTTGGAAGAAGGGGTATGTGCCCAAAAGAAATAAAGACTGCATTTATTTTGTAAAAGCAGTGTTCTTTATCTGAAGATTTTTGCCTTTGGGAAAACTAAGCTATACATTTATACTCTGCTATTCTAAAAAAGTAAAGGTCATGGTGTTTTGCTACTTGTCTGGAAGTGTGGCTGTTGTGTGAACAAATGCAATGCACATGCAGTAGCTGGTGCATTCAGCTGCATGTGTAAACCCTTCTCCATCCTTCTGGCATCCTCTACCTCTAGCTGAACATTCTGACTCTTTTACTCTTTTCCCCTGCCCAGTATTCCACCGAACTGAAAAAGCTGTACTGCCAGATCGCAAAGACATGTCCCATCCAGATCAAAGTGATGACCCCGCCACCACAGGGAGCTGTCATCAGGGCTATGCCAGTCTACAAGAAAGCTGAACATGTCACCGAAGTGGTCAAACGCTGCCCGAACCACGAGCTGAGCCGGGAGTTCAACGAGGGTAAGGAGGGCAGTGTTTTCCTGGCAGTCCCTCTCCAAAGCTGCTTGGCTGATGAGTGGCTGGTGCAGGGATTTGGCGGCAACTTCACAGGAAGCCCGCTGGAAGCAGGCCTCCCTGCAACATCTTGTGCAGCTTTTTATTTCCTGTGCTTAGCAGGACACTTCATACTATGCTTTAGCTGTCCCTGTGCAAGCACGTCCTTGGGAAGAAAGTACTGAAATAAACCTCATGCCTGCCCAGGTTGGATGGATGTCTGTCCCCATGGCAGGCAGTGCCCTTCTGGCAGCCTTTCCCTGCTCCACTTTTGCTCCCACAATGAGAAGCAGCTGTTCTTGTGCTCAGGAATGAGCTTCCATGTTGCTGGGACAGGAATCTAGTAACAGGATGCAATATCATCTCTAGTCCTTAATCCATGCCTCAAAGACGGAGGGGCTGTTTATCTCTAGCAGGATAACGCAAAGTGCCAGCATCAGCTGTAGGCAACCTTCCTTTACATTTAATGCTATCAGTTCAGTATTAATGTTTTAATCTTTTACTTGCTTCTCATGTTAGTGAAGTAGCAGCTGTTTTAAAAATGTCTTGGGGTTTTCTGCAAACTCATGGGCTGGGCTCTGTTTTGCGCTGACTGCTTAAGTTCACATAAGTTCACATGAGCATCTGTTTTATTCTACATGCATTATTTATCTCCTACTGTAAAAAAAAAACCCCTGTTGGTGTCAGTTAGCAGGATGTCTCAGGAGCCTGGATCCCTTTTGCTTGTTACAGTGCAGCCAGCTAGACAAGCCCAAAAATAAGCAGGGATTTGGAGTGTAAAATCAAAGTGAGTCAGACAGTTTTTGAAATAGTTTTTCATGTTAGAAAGTGCTTTTGTGACAAAGTGGATTTTTTGAGGGTTGATACCTGTTTCAGTGATGTAGTTTTGAGAAAGAAAAAAAAAAAAGAAATTATAAATTCTTATTCTTGAAATAGCATGTTTCTAGAGAAATAACTGTATTTCAAGTAAGAAGTTAGCAGTTCAAACACAAAACAAATTCTTTGGATGAACCCGTAACAGTCTTCTCTCAGGATTTAGTTGTAAGTTGTAGAAACACTGAAGGAAATTTGCAGGAAGGAAATTATTTTTAAAAATTATTGGAAAGGGGCCTAGAAACAAAGAAAATCACATTCCCTTCTGCCTCTGCTGTAAGAAAGCACAATTTTTTTTAAGTTGATTGTTAATTAAATGCATTTTTCCCCTGCTGCTTGAATCTTTTTTAGCTCCTTAGGATCAAGACTGATGTGAGGGAACAGAAGAGGGTTAGCAGTTGATGGGGAAAAGAATAGGGATTGAGACTTGAAGGAATTTGCTTTGTGTGCATTAGCGGGAAGAAAGAAAGGCTTTCAGCTGATGTGAAAAATCTACATAGAGTTATCTGCTCGAAAAGTTGCTGTGAGCTGCCATTCAGCTAGTGTTTGGGCTTGTCTGGTCTGGCATCTTAGGAAGCCCACGTTCAAGTTTAATCACAAGTGTCCAGCATGAGTTGAGGAAAGTCTGCATGGCCTTTCATGTCTGGTAGTGGGCAGAAGTGATGCTTTAAGGGCTGGGAGGCTTGCATGTGCTCTGATAGATCTCTGGGGACAGGTGTAGGGGTTTCCTTTGCTGGAAGATCTTGCTGCCCTGCACATGAGCTTGCTTCACTGAATGGTCTCTTGTCTTTTGCCCCCTTGCACTTGCAGGGCAGATTGCACCTCCCAGCCATCTGATCAGGGTAGAAGGCAACAGCCATGCCCAGTATGTAGAAGACCCCATCACTGGGAGGCAGAGCGTGCTGGTCCCTTACGAGCCGCCTCAGGTACGTTGTGAGCTCAGAGTAGTGGCATCCCAGCACACAAAAGAGTGGGATTTGTAACCCTAGTCAAAGGAGTTGGGATCTTATGCTTTCCCTATCTTCATAACAATGAATCCCTTCTTCGTCTTTGTCAGAAATGAACTTTTAAAGACCCTCTTTATCCCCTTGAGAGAAGGAGTTCTTAATTTCTTCTAAAGAAGCCTTGTGGAGGGGCCCCTTTCATGCTAGTCTGATTGTAGCACAGCTGTGGGAGTGCAAGAGGAGAGCCTGGAAAAAGCAGAGCTTTCCATCCAGTGTTCTTCTGCTCACCCCCTTTGTTTCATCCAGGTTGGTACAGAGTTCACAACAGTCTTGTACAACTTCATGTGTAACAGTAGCTGTGTGGGAGGGATGAACCGTCGCCCGATCCTCATCATTGTGACACTGGAAACCAGAGAGTAAGTAGTGCATCATGAGCATAGCCGTTTGCTTGAGAGGTGGCCTTCTGGCTCCTCTTCTGCTCAGGGAAGCATTGCATATCCTTAGGGACAATTTGATGCAAGGGTCCATAGGACATTTTTCAAATCTTTACAGGTGGGAGTTGCCCAACACCTGGGACATCCTGGCTGGGAAATGGGAGGTTTGGGTTTGTCTGTGCATAGCCTGGTGTGAAGTTGAGGGATGTTGCTGGCCAGCGGCTGACATTTCCTCTTTCACCTCTCTTCCCAGTGGGCAAGTCTTGGGTCGCCGATGTTTTGAAGCCCGCATTTGCGCTTGCCCAGGCAGAGATCGCAAAGCAGATGAGGACAGCATCCGCAAGCAGCAAGTCTCCGACAGCACAAAGAATGGTGATGGTACGAAGCGCCGTAAGTAGATGGCAGAGCTGAGCAGATTGCAGATTGTGCTGTCACTGGGTGCAGGTGTGACCCCAGTGCTTGTACTGCAGGGATGGAGCAGTGCTGTGCATGGGCTTGGAGGCAGGAGGGCATTAGACATCTGTTCTCCCTTGGTGAATCAGCCTGAAAAATGAGCTGGCATTCACAAAACAGTATTTGACAAGCTGGGTTTGTGGGCTCCCTTGCAGTTCTGCCTATGTCTGATTAGCCCTCTCAGCAGTGGCTGGAGGGTGCGTTTATTTGCTAGCCTCAAGGTACATGGTTGGAACTCTATAACCAGTTTTTGAACCTTTACTGCTTGTTTGAGACTGTGCTGTCATTCTTTGCTCCTCCTAGCCAGTGTCTCATGCTGTGGCATGTGTCTTCCAGTCACAGGGATCTAGATTAAGACTGCATGTAAACTTTGCTGTGCATCGGAGGTGCTCTGGCAAGTGGCGGCTTCTCTGTGCTTCAAGTATTGTGATATACTCATCAGACATGCAAGATGTGGAAACTCAGCTTTGATTTTCCACATATGCTCGGTGATGGCACTAGGCTGAACAGCAAGGCAGCAGGTTTTAATAGAAGGAAGATTGGAGGGAAGCTTCATTTTTGCACTGAATTCGGCATGCTCCCTGCCTGTTGTCTCACCTTTGTGGATCACTGATCCACTGACAGCTCATGAGCACTGTAATACCAAAGCTCGCAGACTTTCCTGCAAAGAGTCAGTACTTGTTCTCGGTGTGGCTTGCTGGGGTTTTGCACCCAGCACTCCTTGGCCGTGTGTTTCCCTAAGCGGTATGGCCACCCAACATCTGCAAAGTTGTTTGCCTTATAGAGCCAGGAGCTGTGCGCACAGTTCTGGAGTGGTGCAGGCAGAGACTCTTTCAGAGCACTGTGGATTTGAACTGGCCATGTACTTCATGTTTCTCCTTTTCTCTTTCTTTTTTTTTTAAAAAGAATGTTTTTGGGGTTTCTCTTCCAGCTTTTCGACAAGGAACTCACGGCATACAAATGACCTCTATCAAAAAAAGACGTTCGCCAGATGATGAGCTCTTATACTTGCCGGTGAGTTCTCTATCTTTGCATTTATCCTGTGTTTAGTATCTTCCTCAATGCTTTGCGCCAAGTCAGCTGCTCACCTAGACCTCAGAGAGAACTGAGGATGGGGATGGGATGTGGATTTGTTTGTTTGTTTAATACCCAGAGCTATCTGTTTTAAATACATATTCCAAGGGGGGGGGGGGGGGGGGGGGGGGCGGGGGGGAAGAAAAAGAAAAAAATCCAATTATCTGCTGACTGACAGTGATTTGTGCAAGGCGTATGAGAATATCCCACGGAATCTGTCTGTCTTGGAAACATTGTTTTGGAGACCTAACTGGGTTTTCTTCTCTGTCATTTCTGGGTCCATGGCAACTGAAGCTTCTCTAGAGCTAATGGTTGTTTTCTTGCTGACAAAGGTGGATGTTTCTATGGCTTTCATACGTATTACCATCGTTGTGGTGTTAGAGAAGTGAAATACACTGTATTAAGTGTAGGATCTGGAAGAGCAAGAAGTATCTGTAATTGGCCTTTTAGCCGCTTCTTCATGAGCCACGTTTAGTTGGACAAATCACAAACCACGGTGCGCTTAGAGGAGAAGGGAGATCCAAACCCAACACCCAAATTCAAGTATTCTTTTTTCCTCAAGGCATATAAGATTCAGCACCAGATCTGCTTACATCTGAGGCAGGTAAAGACACTTTCTGTTGAACAGATTGGATCGGAATATTGCTTTTTGTTGGCATAGATTTACATGGAGACGGAAGACAACCCCAAGCTGTTTGTTAGCCTGCAGTGTCAGATTATCGCTCTTCAACATTATCTGCTGAACCTCTTGCACAAGGCTTAGTGGTTTTACTGCATATGCTTAGAGTATAAACAGAGTATTTGCATACTGCTCTGGTTGTTTACAGGACTTTATCTAAAACTGGCTAAGGCAGCTGTCACTATAGATGTAGTCCTTCAAGGCTTTTCTTTTTCCTCTTTTCTTTTTCCTATGATCCAGGTGAGGGGACGGGAGACATATGAAATGCTACTAAAGATCAAAGAGTCCCTGGAACTAATGCAGTACCTTCCCCAGCACACGATTGAGACTTACCGGCAACAGCAGCAACAGCAGCACCAGCACTTGCTCCAGAAGCAGTGAGTATGAGTGTGGTTGCAGTGACCTGTGCAGTGAGGACAGTGTAAAAAGGGGAGAGAGGAGAGAGACACAGAAGGCTTCTGCACAGTTGTTGGTAGGGATGTGGTGCTCAGCCGAGAGCCCGGTACTTGTATTGTGTTGGCAAAATCCTTTCCAACAACATAGCTGCTTGTTAACCCCCTGTTCAGAGCTGGTAGAAGTTGATGCCAAGAGCCTAGCCAAAACGAGGTTTCTGGACCAGACTTGAGAGTTTGTGAGTTTGAGATTCAGATTTCACGACCTGTGCAAATGGGACAAAACAGTCCTCCTTCCCCAAGCACACAACCTGATTGCTTGCAAGGTCCCTCTCTAGTCTCTCATCCCACACAATTCACCTTTTGGCCTTGGAGGGTGAATGAGGACAGGCTTAGCACCTCGTTTCTGACTTCCAGGTGGAGCCCAAGGCACAGCAAGGCAATGCCATTGCACAGCCTGCAGACAGAAACCCAATTGTGTGCATGCCTGAGCTGGGGAGCACAGGGTTAGGTGTGCTTCTCTCTCATCTGCTCCATGGGGAACAGCAGTGAATGTGAAGCCATCTCCACACCTCCTCCAGGGAGTCCACTTGAGCATCTTGCCAAGAGCACATGAAGCCGGGACTGTGAGTGCCAGCTTGGTCAAGTGCTCAGACCCCACTGCTACACATCTCTGGTGCTGTTGGACGTCTGGTGTCTCAGTGGGGTGTAAACACTATAGGTTCCTCAGCTATAAAAAGGGAAGCTGAAAGTCCAGGAGCAAGGAAGAAACATGTAAGAATTGCTTTGTGACCAGTGGGCATTTCAGAGAAGAGGCTGTCAGCGTGCACTTTTAAAGTGTTTTTTAAAACCTGTACTTTTTTGTTGATCCTCCATATTGCTCATGAGAAACTTTCTATGTGGGCAGACGTAGTCCCTATCTGACCTTGGCTGACAGGGCTGCACCAGGATTACTTTGGGTGGTGTAAGTGGCAGGATGGGGAGAAGAAGGGCCAATAAGTGTCTAGTTTCCATTTTCCCCTCTGTTCCCAAAGCTTTGCAGTTACTGAGACTGGGTCACAGAATTACTTCCCAGACAGACCGTAAGCGGTGTCATTCATGGGTATTGATTCACCTGCTGTATTAGGTGACAGAAAATAGCTGCCCAGGCTGTAGGTAGCCACCAGCGGTAGTGCTTAGGATCTTATGCGTTCCTGCTGGTAAGCTCACGTGTCAAGAGGCTGCAGTGTAACTCATTCCTCTGCAGAGGTTAGCATGAGGCCAAGACACCACATAAGTCCCACTTGAGCCTGAAGGGATTTATTTTGGTGCCTTGGCCTTGTCTCAGGACTTCTGCAATACCATGGCTTTCTGCCAGATCTCTGCATGTGTTCACATTTTGACCTGTGTGTTTTTAGTGTCAGCTGGAGTCTTGTGAGGTGTGAAAAAAGCCTTGTGCCAAAATGGCTGCAGCATCCAGGGGCTCTGGACTCTCTTTTTGAAGCACTTAATGATGATGATAATTTTATCAGCCATCTGCACTGTTTCTATGTACTATAGCTTGTATTTACTAGCTGCTAGGCATTGTGGCCTTTGTGCACTCAGCTGTGTTTCTTCAAAGCTCCACCTGAACTACAGCCATTTCATCTGAGAAATGGTTTTGCAAGCAGAAATGGACGGCAGCAGATGACAGCTTTCACTTGGTGCTGACAGTTGTTTTGCCGTAATTACTGTTTTCATTCTTCCTATATCAATAGGATGGGTTCCTGGCAACTGAGATTGGTATTTGTATTACCTTTAAGACCAGGGTGTATGAATCCAGCCATTTATTTTAATAAAACTTCTTTCAGCATGTTTTCTGGCACTTATCCAGTTATATAATAATTTTTCTCAGCTGCTGAGTGTGCTCAAATAGTGGGGAGAAAGATTAAGAGCTTTTAAGGATGCTAGGAGTGGGGAGAAAAATAACTTCCAGTGTTTGTCCAGAGCTGCTGCAGTTGTCTTTGCCGACAGCCTGCCATTGAGCAGGGTCCTCTGTGCTGAAATGCATGTTCAGGCAATAGCTTATAAGGTGCAGTTGGGTTCTGGGGCTTTTTTTCCTCAATAATCCAGGGTATGGCTCAATTTCTGAAGGAATGTGTTCAGGGCTAAGGGACATTTAGGCTGAAAAGACTCAGACACAATTGCACCCTAAAAAAGAATCTTAAAAGAGCTTCAGGTCTCAATGTGAGAATGGGGAGCAAAGACACTTTGTAGGAACTGGTTTGAATAAGAGCAACCTTGCGTGCGAGCAGGTTCAACAAACTGCATGCTGCTGGGAGAGGTCCTGCATCCTTGCCAGGCTGGCCAGACTCAGCAACACAGTGGCTCCTTTTTGGGTCTGTTCTGGCCTTAGAAGAAAATGCCCTTCACTTTCTAAGTAGGGATGTGCTTTCAAAACTCAGTCTCACCTTACTTTCATTCTAAGTGTATGTTAAAACTGGGAGCTAGGAAAGTGCATATGCTGTAAACGTGTTCAAATGTGTAGAAAGCTGTAGGTCCTAGCAGGGCTCCATGGAGCTGGGAATTTTGAGTTGCCTTTGGCTCTTTATTTTCAAAACAAAGCTCCATTCACACGTGCTCCACAGTCAAGCCTTGATGGAGGAATTGCTTGGTTTTTTTTCAGTTTACTTTTCTGAGTAATAGTTAACATACAAAAGCTATCTAGGTGTCTGGGAAGAAGTTTCCCTTTAATTTCTACAACATAGAAACTTCATCACTTTTGAAGAGTAGGAAAAGCAAGGATGACATTATCATGGTGAAAGGTAGCTTTAAAAAAGTAAATCTGTCACTTTGGAAAACAACTGTCTAATTGCTCTCATGCACATACAGACCAGCATTGCATTTGCCAGGCCAGCAGATGCAACTGTCTTACAGTTCTGGAATGAAAAGGACAATCTGGTGATGAGCAGAAAGCTTTGAGTCCCACAAGATGACCAGAAATACTACAATAGTCCACATTGTGCCAGATCACTATCTTTCTCTGTCTCAACTCCTCTCTCTGCTCCTTTGTGCATGGTTTTCTTATTTACTGCTATGCCAACTACCTTCATGATCATAGGTGGGAAGCTTATTTTCAGCTGCAGTTTCTGTTCTTCCTTTTTCACTGCCAAATCCTGGGGCCCATATTTGAACAGCAGCACACACATTTATTTAGAAGACTTCCTTTTTTTTGGTCTGCCACTGTTGTTTAAAACATGGATTTGCCAGAAGATCCCTGCTGCCAGAGACACCAGAGGTGGCCTGTGCCCTGCTGGGGAAGGAAAGTTCCTTCAGTACTCTACTGTGAAATACATTTACCATCAATATTCCTAGGGAGTGTCTGCAGTCTCTAAGGGTTTCACTGGAAAACACTTATTCATATTCAACAAAATTTCCCATGGTGGGTTCCACCTTGCTGAGCACTGTTTTCAGAAGTCTCTATTTGAATTGGCCATAAGTGATTGAAGGGATTTCACAAAGTCTACCAGTGGCTACCAAGAAGAGGGCTCTTATGTCCCAGCAAATGTTTCTCTCATATCAGCAGGGCTGCAGCTACCAGCCCACAGGCTGCCTTTCAATCTGAGCAGCACAGCTTGTTATCCAGACGAGAGGGAATTAACCTTGCAAGTGAGGTAGGACAGGGTCAAGCTGTCTAGTGCCTGGAGTGCTTCAGCTGAGATGGGAGCTGCAAGGATCCTGGTGCTTACTGTTGTGGGGAGGGGACTGGTGGGGAAGGTATTCTTCATATCTCTACTTTGTTGTTCTCATTTTTGGTGTGCAAGCTAATAGTGGAATTTTGCATGGTTTGGTTTGGTTTTGTAGTGCTGTGCTTGCACGTGTTGTGAACTCCAGGCACTTGGATAGTGTTCTCACTAGAGAATTTCCAAGATGAAAGTAAGCAATAAAAAGTGGGGGTTTAGGTGTATGAAGATGTGCTGTGCTTGCTTTGCTGTCTCCCAGAGTGCAATGCCTTCCACATCAGCTGGTGGCCCCAAGGACCCCTCAGCTTTAGTACAGAGTGTCGCCCAGCTTTGAGATGTAATCAATATAGCCCTTTCACAGTAGGCACCATCCTCTCTCCCTAGAACCAGCTTCTGGTTTTTAAGTAATTGGAGTTTGAAGTGGGCTCAATGGAAACTGCTTTTCTCCCCCCCGCCCGCCCCTTGGCTGAGTGTTCTTTTCCCCTTTGTATTTGTTGTTGGGAACAGCATCAGAGCAACGTTTGCACCCATGAGACTGGGACGCAGACTGGTTTTCCCTATCAACTAGTTGTTTTTCTTTATTGCCAAGCACTCACTTGTACCTGGGGCTTTCCATCTTTCTAAATCTCCCTGATGCATATCCTCACTGTAGCTGCTAAGACATCTGCTTTCCCCCTCCTTCAAAACCCATACTGTGATCATGAAGGTGGAAAGTGTCTGTTTCTTTCATGGTGACTGGTGAAGGGTCCTGTACATTCATCTTCTTCTTTTCTCTGATTCCTTCTCTACAGTCTCCTTTCGGCCTGCTTCAGGAGTGAACTCATGGACTCAAGGAGAGACCCTCCCAAACAGACTGATGCCATCCTAAAACATTCCAGCCCCCCAAACCCATCAGTATATCCATAAACTGAGCTGGTGGGGTCACTTTGCCCAGCTGGTGGGACTAGGAACAGTGGGGCAAATACACAGCCTGATAGCAACAGAGTAAATAGTGAGAGTAATCTCCTGAAGGGACTCAAACTTTGCAAAAACAGCAGACACTTCTACAGACCTCATAGCTGTAGCCTATAGCATTGGGAGGTCAGGAACCACAGTGTTGTCTGTCTTGGTGTAATGTTTTCTTCCTGGTTTTGTAACCTGTTGATATTCTTTCCTGTTACTTCTGTATTTGTGAAACTCGGCAGGGTTTCTCTGAGCAGGTCTCAATTTTAAAATGCCTCTTGTTTAAATTAAAAATGTGTTCATGGACTTGGGGGGATGGAAAAGAGTTAGATGTGTTTAAACAGTCTGTGATAGTCAATTTGGCCTGTTTTAATGCTGGTCATGCAGTAATAGTGCAAGTAGACGAAGTATTTGTACTGCTGGACAGAGTGGGGTAACTATACGAATTGGCACTGGTAAGAAATCAATTTTTTTTCCCCGTAGAAATGCCTGCTAGTTTGGTGTCATGAATTGTTTCCCCTTATTTCTAATCATAAAGGGTCTGATCTAAAAGATGTCAAAATTGTAGGGAAACGTGGGTGACTTTGACTTTGCACCAGCACTGTTGGCATTAATCCAACTTTGCTGAACTTAGAAAGGTCCCTCCTGACTCTGTGGGCTTGATCCAAGTGGTGGGATGAGCTGCACAAGGTAAACGTGAGGTTGGAGTGTTCCTGTGTAATGACATCCACATGTGCCCAGTGTCCCTGTCCATTTGTAGCTGAGGGTGTAAAGGGCAGTGTCCAAAACTGCTCATTGCCCTACCTGTGAAAGGGGGTCAGAGCTTGCCCTTTTCTTTGCAGAGGTTCAGCTGTTATTAGATGTTGCTTTAGAGTAATCACCAACCCTACTACGTTTTACCCCATTGTTACAAACCTCACAGACCAAGGGAAAGCAGCGCCAGCATATTTTGCAGCTGACCCAGCCAAGTGGCCTCAGGCCATGCCCTCCTCGTCCATTAATTCTGCAACCAGTGCTTTTTCCTTATTGTGTCTATGAAGTGCATCCTGGCTTAGCAATTCCTGTGCAGGAGACTGTTTCTCAGCAAGGACTTGTAAATCCTCACACTGCTTGTATCAAACTACCTCTGAAGGCTGTTTTTTATGGGGCTTGACAAGGTGGATTTGAACCCTTTGGAAACTTCATCTCGAAGTGCCAAGCCCAGACCAGTACAAAGGAGGAATGATCAGCAGGCGAGTAACACGCTGCGAAAATAACCTGGTATTGCTGAGCATGACACTAGGTGTGGATGCTGGTGATGAGGGAGGAACTGGCTGAGGGTGGGCATGATGCCTGCTGTGGCTTTCCCCACAGAGATGTGTTCAAACATCCTTACATGAAGAACAGCCCCTGATGCTGGTAGAGAAGTGCCTTTCAACACACACTCTCAGGCCATGGCATCTCTCCTGATAAAACCTCTGATGTTGGTGGCTGCAGGAAACAGAAATGTGAAGAAGGTACTGAAGGTACTCCGGGAACAGTGCTCACTGTAGGCTGGTGTCTGCCAGACCAGTGGCGGTTGAGGAGCAGAGTTCAGTTGCAAATGTGAGTGATTAGCAGCATTTGAGAAACACAGAGGGCTGGATCAATACTGATTGGGGACCTGTGTGCCTGCAGTGCAGTCCATGCTGGATTTATTTGGGGCAGATGTGTACCCAGCTCTGACACACCTGTGGTTAGGCACAGCTTGAAGAGAAGGTGCCTCCCAAATGCAAAGCAAGCCTTCTGGCCACCCACCAAGGAAAAAAGCCTGATGCAGTTGGAGAAGACTCTTATCTCTGAACATCACATCATCTCTTCCAGGCAACAGAGCTATGATCTGAGCAGGTGATGATTCATACTCTCCTTTGAGAGCCATATCCCATCTCTGGATATCTCCTTCATTGTCTTAGCAAGACCTGTTGTACCATAGCAGTGTGGGAGAGGGCTGGTGGACAACAGCCCCAGAAATTGTGATTAAGTATAAATAATAACTAATTAAATACTATCAGTGACTTTCATACAGTTACAGCTCTACCATCACTCCTTGTGTAAAGCGAACCAAATCAAGTGCCTCTTTACTTTGCCTGGAAGCTCAAGGAAGTACTTCAAGATCACTAAGCAGATAACTATTGCTCTGTGCCTTTTTATTTGGGAGAAGAAAGGCAATACTATTCCTTTCCCTGTGAGAGGTGGGAATCTGAAATGCAAGTGCAGTCCAGATGCAGGATTATGCTTGGCACTGTCAGTCTGTTTTTCCAATGAAAGTTTATTCCTGGATCTTGGTTGTCTTGTGGATGGCAATACAGAAATACTGCAACAGGAACACTGTATCTAGAGGCTCTCTCTAGGTAGCAGGCCCTCTGCTCTAGGGCCTGTCCACCAGCAAGTTTGAGGAGACAGCCCACCAGAAGGTACAAGGCAACTACAGCCCACACTTGGAGATTCCAGCTCATAATCTGGTCTGACCTCTAGGAAGTCTCTTGTACCATGATGGGCAATACAGCACCCAGGACTTCCACCAAACGAAATTGTAAATTATTTGGAGCTTACTGTCCTCTGGAAAGGCTTTCCAATTTGTCTTCCTTACCTCTAAGAGGTTGATGATTGTGAAACTGGTCTTAATGGTGACTTGATTTGCTCTCCAGCTACTAGATGGTTATCTTAGAAGGTGCATTTTTTTTTTTCTTAAATCAGGTAACCTGGAGCTGGAAGCAATTGAAGTTGCTTTGTAGTCTGTCCTCTGCAGATTATAGAAGAAACTTTTTCCCAGCTGTCTTTTGATTTCTTCTTTGTCACCTCTGGGTCTTCAGAAAAGTAAGGCTTTTCCTTTCATGGAATAACCAAGTGGACTAATTGGGCCTTATCGGTCAGTCAGGTCATATCAGTCTATGTCAACTAGTTGATGTATATCCACTCCCTGTATTATAGCTCCCTTCCCTGGAGAGCAGACTATCCACTGCCTTCCTTGGGAAATTTACATACTTGAAATCTAAGGGGAGTCATTATTGCTACCCTTGTCCCTGTGCTGTAGTCACTGACTGTCTAGTGACCATGAGGCCTCCTCCTTTCCCCGCTCCCATTTAGCTACCAAGCCTACAAACCACTTGTGTGGTTGAAAAGATGCACTATTGCTTGGTTTAGAATAGCAGTTGTTTGAGATATGGCGAGCATGGGCATCTCTCCGCTCTTTAACGTCCTGCTTCACAGGCCTTCAAAGTGGAAGAGTGCAACTGAGCATTATCTGTGTCACTCGTGTGCCATTACTAGACTACATCAGAGACATCCCAGTGTTATGCAGCCCAGTGGGCAACCTTACTAGAAAAAATGTTGCCAATGGTCATTTTGACCATGTGTGAACTTGGGAGGTATTCCTTGCTGCACTTGCTGTGACTACTGTAAGGAAAGCCAGTCCCAGAACTGGACAGCTTTGATTCCACTTGGGTGTCTCTGCATTATGACTAGCTCTAGGTCTTCAGGGATAGCAAACTGTAGGCACAGGGGCTCAGGTCAAATCTTAAATTCTCTGAGCCTGAGCTGCCCTATTCTTGCACTTAATGAACCTTTGATATCATTTGCATCAAGGCTGCTTACATGATGGTGTGCTCATCTAATGTGAATGAGGACTCTAGGACTTGTCTACTGAATCAGGTAACTAGTCTATCGAAGCAGTTTCCTACCTCTGATGAAGGGCTGATATCCAGTGAGCTGGGAAAGCACAGAATTATACAGGTAACCTGTGAACTCAACTGTGCTTCATACGTGGGGGAAGGAAGTTCCTTCCTGACCTTTTGAGGCGATCAGTATATGCCTTGAAGCATGAGAGGCAATTGCCCTCATATGAGCTTGCATAACTACAAGTGTTATTGGCTAAATAATTACATAGCCTCTTGAAGAGAGAAAAATCAGTTGCAGAATGTGACTCAGTGCCTTTCGTATCAGACTGTTCCAAGAAGTATAATAGTCTCTTAATTGAAGTCCTTATACCTTGATATTAAAATGCATTTCACTGGCATTGATATCAAAGAAATGTTAATGCTCCTACTTCTAATCTTTCTTGAGACATAGTACGTATCATTTTAATGAAAATCACTGTGCATGACATTCTTATAATACCTGTTTAAAAACAATGGAGAAAAAGGCAATATATTTTAAATGAATCCTCAAACACCGTGTAGTCCGTGTGTTTAAAACCAAAAACATTTTCTTGTATTTCTGAGGCTGTTGCTATACTGATGTGTGACATGAATTTTCAATAAAATTTTGCATCTTGGTTTATCTTGGGACTTTTCTTTGGCTAGATGGATTTCTCTAGACCTTTTACATGTCTGCTCACATGATGGAAGAGTTTAGCTGAAACAAGTATGGGTACAAAGAAGAATGCTTTTGTTTCCTGTTTTGTTCACTTGGGCTTGATTGTCCTAATCTTGATTCTTATGAGTATGGATGAGATAAGAATAGAGTCTTTAAGCTATATGTCAAAGTATTAATTTGTTTTATATAGTGTAGGGTGCTTTGGGTGACTTGTGTTTCCTTGTTTTTGTTTTTCTTATATCCCTAAAGTATTTTGTAGTCTCCTAACTAGATTTTTGTGAGATCACTCTTGGTGGTGGAAAGGGCAAAGTTAGGCCCACTACTGATCCCCTTGGAGAATCTTGTTTCATAGCAACAGTCATTCTTTAAAAAAAAAAAAAAAAAACCCAACACAAAACCCACAAACAAAAGTTCCTAGTAATAAGCTCTCTGAAAAAAATCTGTCCCGAGCTTAAACAATGCAACTAAATATTTTTTGGGAAATCTTTGTTGATTTGATTTGGAATTTCACAGTGTATGTGGTGACCTCCTCACTTTTGCATATCATGCAGATTTTTCTTTAAGAGACTACTCAAGTGTGCATTCATGTCAGCTGAAACTCAGTTAGGATAGGTGCCTGAAGCTATAAAGTAGAAATATTCATTTTGGTCCTAAATCCTGAAGCCTCTTAGGTTTAGGGTGGTGTCAACCTGACTTGAATTTCATGGCTGGCCTCAACTTTTATAATTGGTGAATTGAAACCTCAGATCTGAATCATTCCTTTCACTCTGAAAAAGTTGGGTCTGAACTTCATGGCTCGGTTTCACTTCCCCTTGGGAGTTGCTGCCATCGTTAATATTAATTTGTGAAGCTTCTTGTGCTTTCCATTTCCTTGAGTCTATGAAGTTTGCTGGATCTTGTCCTGCATCTTCACTGCCAAAGGACAGTTCACACCCTTCTGTACCTGCTGTAATTGTGTAATTAGGTAACGTTTCTTCAGGGCCTTAGATACTCTAGCCTGTTAGCATAGATGTTTTCTCCACCCAACACTGCAAGTCTTAAAAGTGCAGGAAGCTGCAGACAATGTAAATGTATGAAACCTGACCTTGAGTAATGAAGGTTTTAATAAATTATCTAGGAATAAGCCTTTTCTTTCCTTTACACTTCGCTTATTTGAAGTAATAACTATTCCTTTTGCATAGAAGGAAAGCCAGTTCCCAGGAATTGGTGTAACCAGCTATACCCAGGCAAACAAGTTTCCCAATGGGAAATAAGACGGGAATGTGTCCTTGCATATTCACCACAGGGTCACCATGATATGGCTGAACGAGTGCCCAGCTCCGCAGTGAGCCAGGTGACCTCTGCTTTCTTGGGCGACAGCTTGCGAGGGTATATTGTGTTTGGGAAACGTGGCTGCTTCCCCAGCACGTTTGCCCAGTCTTGCAAATGTCCCTGGTGTTGGAGAAAGAAAAACCTGCTCTTGTGGTATGGCAACGCTCTGCCAATTGCACTGTTGAGCCTGCTTTAATGATCATTTTCTGCATATCACAAGTAAGACCCCGCTCCAGATGAGATGCAGCAACTGTAACTCGATTTGGGAACTGGGCTGCCATTCAGAAGTGGTCTGGTCTTCATGCTCTGGACTATTTATGAGGCAGGTTGTAGCTGGGACCTTTGGTGCTGGGGAAGGGGAGCTTTGCCAGCAAGCTTCTCTAGTGTGGTTTGTTGATATGCTGGATGGAGTTTGGGGCTGTCTGGACTTGAGGGAGGCTAGTGCTGTTGTTGAGTGGTAATAAGAAGCTGATATTCTTTGCAAGCAGCCTGCAGGGTTTGGATACTGAGGTCTCCTTAACCCCAGCAAAAGCTGCATGTTGGTGTCCCACGTGGCTCTGACCATCTCAGTAGTGGTCCCTAAGGTGTTTGGAGTCTGTCTTGAGCAAAGAGCCTCTGGCTGTTACATATACACCTGATAACAACCTGATTATACAAATAAAAAAGAATTTTGGAGGAACAAGGCAATAAGTGTGACCCAGTCTGAAAATTGTTTCTGCAGTGAGGTTTTAAGGGTAGTTAGGATGGTTTGAGATTAGCTTCCTCAGCTCTTGTTCTTAAAAAAAAAAAAAAAAAAAAGCCTTTGACCACAAGAAGAGCTTAACTTAAAAAAATACTATTTTCAAGTTTTGGCAGCTGTTTGCTGGTTTTGCATATGTTCTTTTCAACTGAAACACTTACATAGAAACTTTTCCTTAAATAAAAAATTTGAACTGAAAGTGAGGCTTCCCTTTGTCAGTATTTCACCATTTGTTTTTTAAATGCGCAGAATATCTGGGAAACTTCTTATTTCCTGTAGACTCTCTCTCCAGTGATCTTTATCTACAATGTGAAGTCAGTGATTTCACCAGCAGTAGCTCACTGCTGCCACAAACAAAAAATATGGCACCTTGGATGTGTGCTCTTAACAACCAACTGTTGTGATTCCTGTCCTAACATCTCCTTGGTTTGCAGGACCTCCATGCAGTCACAGTCATCCTATGGCTCCAACTCTCCACCGCTCAGCAAAATGAACAGCATGAACAAGCTGCCCTCAGTCAGCCAGCTAATTAACCCCCAGCAGCGCAATGCCCTGACCCCAACCACCATCCCTGACGGCATGGGAACCAACAGTAAGAAACCCTTGCTCCTTCTTCTCCTGCTCTGTGTGTGCATCCCACTAATCTAGGGAAGGTGTCTTGGCATCTCCAAGTGGCTAGTGTTTGTCTGGGGAGCCTGGAGTAATTCATGGTAGCAGGACTGGGAACCTGCAGAGCCAAATATTGCTTGCTGCTGTGCCAGCAGCTTTCTCCAAGCTTCAGCATCCTGCTCTGAGCCTCACAGGGGTGAACGGAGCCACTTCTTACTGCAGATCTGGCTGGCTGTACTGTCATCTGTCTTTCGAGACTTTTTGTTTCTTCCTTTCCCAGAAGAGACGATACAAACATTGGCAAACTTTTCCCTCTCGCTTCAGTTAAGACACTTCTTAGTTTCAAAGGAAATACCTGCATCTCACAGCTCTGTAACCTGCTTCCTCCTGGCTTCTGAGGAGTGCCCAGCAGCACTGTAAATCTAGGATGCCAGACATGGTTCTGAGGGCTGAGGGTTTATTATTTTTTTTATTTTGGGGGGGTATGTTATTTATTTTCGTTTTGTTTTTGTTGTTTTTTATTATTTTTTTTTATTTCAAAAGCACTGGGCTCTGGCCCACACCTGTTCCTGATTCCCTTTGGGTGCTCTCAGTGTCTCTGAAAACAAAGCTGTTTGGCTTCCGTATTGGGTTACTCCACTGGCTCTGTCCCGTGCCCCTCCTGTAGGAGGGAAAGCCGAGATGCCTGTGGCTTGCTTAGGTTTCTACTGAGCCTGTTTGTAAGGAGGGTAACGCGGCGGCAGCACTGCTGACAGTTGCTCTGGCAAGGGGAGAGCTCCTGAAGGACTGTCTGTCACCTGGTCCTTGTGCGGTCGTTGTGGTTCTGCCTGAAATTCCCTGTGAGCTTGCTCTGTATGGGAATTTGCAGGGGATTTAAGGCTGCTTCGGCTGAAGGTGCTGTCCCTTGGTGCCGTGCTGGGGGTGAAGCAGGGGTCTGGAGATGCCTGGGTAACAATGTGCTCCTCCTTCTCTCCTCCAGTTCCCATGATGGGCACCCACATGGCCATGACCGGCGACATGAATGGCCTCAGCCCCACTCAGGCGCTGCCTCCTCCCCTCTCCATGCCTTCAACGTCCCACTGCACCCCCCCTCCTCCGTACCCCACAGACTGCAGCATCGTCAGGTGAGCAGGAGCAGGCTGCCTGGCACACATTTCCCACCCACAGGGAGCAGAGGCCTCATGTTGGGAGCCTGAAGGGTCCTACTGGGTCCCTCACCCCGTTCTCCTGGAGCAGTGGATCCCAGTGGGTCTTGGCAGTCCTGGGGCTGGCAACGTCTGGGCACAAAGCCTCAAACCCTCACCTCTGAGCAGCTGAGAGAAACAGGGATGTTAAGACTCCAAGAAAGCTGAGGGATACAGCATCTGTTGGACTGGTGGAGCTGAGGGCACCAAGCAGTCTTGCAAACGTTTCTTTTTTCCTATTTCTTTTTTTTCTTTTTTTTTC
Source organism: Phalacrocorax aristotelis (assembly GCF_949628215.1). Taxonomy (NCBI): domain Eukaryota; kingdom Metazoa; phylum Chordata; class Aves; order Suliformes; family Phalacrocoracidae; genus Phalacrocorax; species Phalacrocorax aristotelis. Next base: position 16,867,035 of record NC_134282.1, on the reverse strand, counting down.
CTTTTGGCCACTTGACAAGCCATGGCTAGGGTCAGTTGCCCCTCAGCCCTCCGTGAGGTTGAACAACTTGAAAGATGCTACCCATAAAGGAGGAATCCTTTATGCTTAGGGAGGAATGTGCTGATTTGAGGTACCCTGTGTGCATGATGTGTCTGAGCCCCGGGCCCACTGCCTTGCTGAAGCCCTGTATCCATGCAGCAGGCTGCCACGGTCTCAGCCACCTTCTGGGTGAAGTGACCCAGCAGGAGAGTCCAGGTGAGCCTTCCTGCCCCAAGATCCAGGCTGTGTAGCACCAGTTCTTGACTAAGGCAAGGTGATGCCACGAGGGCTGTCTGCTAGGAGCCAAACTGAAGGACTCCCTCATTTGTTGGATGTGGCAGTGATGTGGCTTGCTGGCCTGGGATGTCTTGGAGAAGGTCAAGCCAAGGGTGAAAGCTTTGTTTCCTGTTGCTGCAGGTTGGCTGAGTGTTTGGTTTTTCTGTGGTTTGGGCTGTTGCAGCCAGGGTGATCCTTTTTTCTCTCTCCTTCCTTCCTTCCTCCTCTGCAGCTTCTTAGCGAGGTTGGGCTGCTCATCCTGTGTGGATTATTTCACGACCCAAGGGCTGACCACCATCTATCAGATTGAGCATTACTCCATGGATGTAAGTAACTCCTCACCATTTCCTTTGTTTGCACTCTTGGCCCTGCTGTAGGAATGGGTCAGAAATCCAGACTCAGAATATTTTTATTTTTATATCATTAGTTTGATTTAAGGCTGTTGCACACATAGAAGATGTTGTGAGGTGAAGAGAGGCTGGACTCAGGGCCAGCATTGTAACTGCCTTGCCTGGCACAGAGAAAGTGTCTCCCCCTCCCCACTACTGTGCACTTTAGCCCCCAAAGTGGCCCCAGCCCACATGCCTGTTAATTCTGCAAGGCTTGGTTTCAGTTTACACTGCTCTGAAACACCTCACTTGCCTGCAGACAAGTAGGCTGTCCAGAAGTGGTCTGCATTTTTCCCTTCCTGCTTCTGTTTTCTGGCCTTACCTTAATGATCTTCCCTTGCTGTTGGCATCTCAGCTCAGCTGTGTTTTTTTTCTCTTGCATGGCTTTGCTTTGCGGTTGCTGCTTCCTTTCCTGTGCCATTGCTCTCCTCAGAGCTGGCTGTCCCTTTTTTTTTTTTGTCCCAAGACTTTGCAAGGCTGTGGCGCTTTTGCTTCCTAGCGTGGGCTGCCTTCCTTCTGCTGCTGCTCTAATTAGAAAAGCTGACCCAAATTAACCAAAGCTGGTTGCTAATTTTTTCAGAAGCTGATATCACATATCCCAGAGTTTAGGTAATGCTACCCTCAGGTACAGAGATGGTAGGGCCTCAAAAGTCCAAGTGTTCTAAGGTTACATGTCTGTTCTTAAATTGTGGTTATGTTCAAGTAATTAAGGCAGTTCCTATAGAGTCAGGCCTAGAGCTTCAAATACTGGAGCTCAGACTTGGATTCTAAAATCCTTTGCAGGCTTTCAAATAAATATGGAAGCTTTCAAAGCAGTTAAGCTTCTGCAGCCCAACATCCCCCACCATAGACAACCAGCAGGTCTCCCTGAGGTTGTCTTGGAGACTTTGCAGTCCATCTAGCTTTAGGTCACCTTATCTTATGCATGAATGTGTGTTTTGTGTAACTTCAAAACAGACCTTGTGTCATTAGTCCTTGTGGCCTCGTGGCTATGCATGCTTGTTCAGAAGTGAACCACCACCTTCAGGATTAATGGTTTGTCTTCTACAGTGCATCATGGCCACCTAGATTTTAGCAGCTGCTTTAGTTAATAGGCCATCTGCAGGGTGGCCCAGAGGCTGCTTCTTCTCCCAGAGCCAGCTTGCCCAGGGATTGCCCTGTTAAGCCCTCCACCTTGCCTTGCAGGATCTGGTGAGCCTCAAGATCCCAGAGCAGTTCCGCCATGCCATCTGGAAGGGCATCCTGGACCACCGGCAGCTCCATGACTTCTCCTCCCCTCCCCACCTCCTGCGCACCCCCAGTGGCGCCTCCACCGTCAGTGTGGGCTCCAGCGAAACCCGGGGGGAGCGGGTCATTGACGCAGTCCGCTTCACGCTCCGGCAGACCATTTCCTTCCCACCCCGTGATGAGTGGAATGACTTCAACTTTGACATGGATGCCCGGCGCAACAAACAGCAACGCATCAAGGAGGAAGGGGAGTGAGCTCTGCGGACCCTGCTCCACCCCGCCTCGGCCACAAACTGCTCAGCCGTTCATTTGTCTTCCTTCTGCTTGGTACTGCACCCTGGACGAAGGGCGGAGGGAGCCTTCTTGCTCACTCATGCTAGTTATGCTCTTGATGCTGTCTAGGTCGCACTCCTGGACTGTGACCTCTGCCCCAGCTCTTACAAGGGGAAGAGCTGAGCAAAGGGGGAAGGCGGGTGGTATTTCCTTGAAAGCCGTTGACCTTCTTGAGAAGGTGTTGTTCTTGTTTCATGTTTTCCTTTGGGGAGAGGGCTTCTTTTCTTGACTTTTGAATCCTCACACACCTTGTGGGCATCCTGACCTGCAAACTTGTCTTCTCCCATCCAGTGATCCTGCTTTGAGAAGCAGGAAGGTTAAAATAAATTTTTAAAAAGCCAAAAAATCCCAAACCTCAACCCCAAAACCAAATGCAAAAAACCCAAAGCCACTAAACCCTGAACTGGCAGTTCATCCAAAAAATAAATGGGAATCAGTCTGCTGAATGTCGCACTTAAACAGCCTCTTCCCACGGAGCTGAGTGTTCTGTTCATGTGTAATATTCTCCAGCGGAGACAGCACATGCACTTTGCTGGGCAGGCCAGTGCTTATGGCCACCTGAAACCCAATTTTTCCTTTTCCCTCACCTTCTCTGGGAAAAGTCAAACCTGCTGTCTCTTCTTGTTTGAATTTACATTCACGTGTATGTTCTGGTTTCCTTGTTTCAGGATATAAATGCAAATACATCCATCGGTCACTGACTTCTGTCCCCCACCCAACCTTTAGCCATTCTGTACTACTACTGACGTTTAAGATAGAGAATTAGGCTTTGCCACATATGCAGCCTGGTTAGTTTAGAATAAGGACCTGCCTGCCTACCCTCCAGTTGAACAGAGGACCAGCTGAGAGCTGCACGCTGATTTGTAGGCCTTCAGCTATCCTAAACCCAGACAATCTTTTATTTAGACCATGCTAGATTGGTTTCCTGCCAAGTAAAGTAGAACCGTCTTTAGACATATCTGTAATAGGCTGGAGCCTGTTGTGGTTTGTTGCTATACTGACTGTAGACTAAGTGATGAGCAACTAGAAGTGGAGAGTAAAAAAAGAAAGAAATTTCTAACTGCCTTGGAACAAGGTCCAGCTCCTAGTGATATGAGTGTTAATACTGCAAAATGTCATGTTTACATGAGAAACCGATTTTTCTGGTGTTTTTTCTTTATTGGTTCTACAGTGGCTGTGCTCTGAGGCATTTCCTCTGACGGCCAGTGATCCTGTGGACAAGTAACTGAACAGAGTACATGTTTTCACATTTATATTGGCCAAGGTAGTGAAACTGTAACATATACAGAACAAAAATTGAGGAGCTTGGCTCAGCACAGCTGCTTTCAAGTTGACTTGCTCTTTTTAAGAGTAAGCCTGACTTTTGTTAGGGAAAGATGAAAAATGCCGCTTAAATGACTTGTCATCCTACCTTGCTACAACCAGATAATCTCGTTTCAATGCAGTGGCTGTTTCTGGTCCCTGCTGTGTGCCACATATTTCATTTAAGTCTGATTATTGTTAGCATCTTCCTCCATCTGTCTGTTGTGCAAGGTCTATGTTATATTCAAAGACTGCCTTTTGGTAACTGTGGAAGCCTATTTTGGATAGCTCTAAATAGTAATGCAAGATGGTTACCCTGTAAAGTGTGTGTATATAGAATTTTTTTTATATGTGTAATTTTTGTTTCCTACAGCATAACATGCCAATTTTTATTTCTTCTTGGGCTACCGGGTCTGACAGAACCACAATGAAATATTGTTTGTTTTTCTGTTTTTTAATTATTATTTTTATGCAGAGCGCTTACAGTATGCCTTGTAACAAATGATGCATCACTGAACAAATATATTTGTATTTTTCATACTGAGATTCATATTACTTTGCAGTTGGGGGGGCAGGTACTGAAAGCCTGTTTTATCATTTTATTTTGTAACACTTCAAAGAGCAGCGTCCTAGATTTCAAAGTATTTAACATGCTCAGTGTGAAAACTTATTATGGTTTGTTTTTTTTTTTTCCCTATATGCTACAAAAGAAGCAAGTCATCCTGCTCTTGACTTGATGCAAGGATTAATTCAGAGGGGCAGTGTTAGTTCGGGGAAAGTGTTAGTGCAGGTACTCTACGAATTCTTGGAGGTGAATTAGGTTGTGCCCTTCTCGCCTCCAAGATGTTGCATCTTCATCGTGTAATCCTTCTGAGCTGCTTCAGTATTGTACAAATATTGATGCAAAAATACTGTCATTTTAGGAACTAGGAAGCTTCTGACTATAAAGGTTACTGCAACTAATGCTGTGCCCAGAGTCTGGGTGCAAGAATTTCAGTATCTGCTTTTCAACTCAGCAGTGAGATGGAGCTTTTCTGCTGCATCACTAATGATTAAAATATATGCTGTGAAAACCTTCTTTCTACTGTATACCACTATGGAGCCCACTTCTGTATAACTGGAATCTTCAAGTGAGTTTGAACTGCTGTAGCTTTTACCCTCCCCTGTAGAGCTGTGATTTATTTTTTGTTTTGTTTTGATACATCAAAGCGTGTGGGTTAATTGAGCTGAGAATCTGCCAATGCTTGTAGCAATGACAGTGTTGCCTGGACCAAGACCTCTGTGTGTTTTGGAACACCTTGTTGTTGAAGTCAATGAAAATAAAAGCCAGACTGAAAATGACACTGAATTCCCAAGGAGCTTCTTTTCTTGCCTGTGTGCCACCTTGGAAATGAGCAGACTGCTGCTTCCTCTTCTGAGCAGCCAGGGCTCAGCGTTGCCTTTGCCTGTGTGCAGTTTTCTAATCCACATAAAATCCATGGTACAAGAGTGTATTATAAGGTGCCATCACACACCCATGTGCTGCCTTCCTGGCAGATCAAATGGGTCAGCCCCATAAGTCTCTTGTTGAACTGTGAAGTCTTCTGGCTTTGCATTGTTTGCATGCCTCTCTTTTGCCCTTTCATCAGGTGTCCTTATCCTGTTTCTGAGCAGGGCACCAGGACCTGCCTACGTTCAATGTCCTACTTGAACATGATGGGGCTGTGACTGCTGTGTGCCCTGTCAGGGGGGAGGGAATGTGGCACTTTAAGCAGGCAGGGTTAGTGCTGCCCTTTCCTATCTCCACACTTGTGAAATAGCCTTGCACAGCCATCTCCACCACCCACCCTGGAGCCTGGGGAGGTTTGTCCTCCTTATTCAGCTCACACCAAAGTCTTCGTGCAGCACCCTATGCATCCTCTCTCCTACCAAAGCCTTTTCCTATTCCTTTTTATTCCAATTCCTCTTCCAAGGATTTGAAAGAAGAGCAGCTCAGAGCCAATGGGATGGCTGTCCTAAAAGTGATGGAGTGGCTTTCATCAGCTGGTGGCTTCAGTCTGTCCACGGACTACAGCATTAAGAGCCCAGCTTCATGACTGGTTTCTGTGTGGGGCCCCATGTCTGTCTGTCTGTATCTTACAGTTTTCCTGGGTTATGGTTGAGGGAGGATGCTTGGGAATGGAAAGAGGCAAAAATACCACCCCACAAAGATCTCAAAAGAAGAAAAGTCCCTTGTTTCCCTTGGGAATTAGTTTCACATTTACCATTAGGGTAGGGAAGGCCTACCTGATTTCTTTGGTCTGGTCACTGTTTCTTTTCCCTTTTGCAAAAGGATTAGAAAAGCAGTTCTCTGGATATCAATATCCAGAGGCACCGGTCCCCTGGTTGCACTCTGACAGGGATTGCTTGAATGTGGTGTTAAAAACTAGTATGTTGCCCTCAAAAGAGAGAAGTGCTACTACAAACTTGCTGTTTCAGCTGATGGACTCCTTGCCTCTAGAGGAGCAAATTGGATCAGGTAAAATAAGATTTCAGTTTCTATTAAGCAGGTTGGTTTAAAATATGTTTGCTGATGGTTGCAATTGCTGACTGCTGTGATCCACTGCTGGAGTAGGGACTTCTGCATTGCTTGTGTTACAGCAAGGGTTTCTGTGCTGAGGAATCCCAAGCTGGTGCTCTCCCTTTTGCACTCCACCCGTACCCATTGGAATTTTGTCTTTGAATATTGGGATGCTTCATATGCAGGCATGAAGTTTTCAGGGCAGGAATCCGTCACAGGCTTCCAGCTGTGTTTTGCAAGGCTGGGTGGACCTCTGAAGACGTGCATACCCTTCTATGCTGTTTCCTAAGCGTGCTGAAGCTAGCAGTCCCCTGGAATGAAACTTATCCGGACACAACAAAACTTGGCAAATGCCCGAGTGGAGCCTGTGAAGGGTGTCTCGCTCATCATGTTCTTCCTGTCCTGTGTGGCTTAGCAGAAGCCCCTGCCTCCCTGACAGCAAAGTGGCTGCCTGCACTCTAGTGGGAAGACTGCTGGCCCTGACCTCCCTCTCTGCCTCTTTGCAAGTTGTTACTCAGTGGGAAAACTGTGTGGGCAGCCCAGCCCTAGCACCAAGTGGAAGCTTGGGCTGTTTGGCCTTCTGATTTGCTGAGCTATGAAACGTGTAGCCTATACAAACTGCTGTGTGAAGGTTAGCGAGAGGAGCTATACGAGGCCAGTGCTTTAGCCCTGAAAGGTTCCCTACATACTCTTCCTTGTGGGGCAGCAGTGCACAGCTGCTACCCTGGTGTGGAGTGTAGCCACCTGGGCACGGGCTGTGCTCATGCTGAGCCTTCACCAGGCACGTTTGCCAAGCAGCCTTGCCTGGCTGCCAGGCTCAAGCTGATGGTTTCTGGGTCCTGAGATGTTTTGGCTCTCTGTGACCCATAACAGCAGTGAGTCATCTTCCTGAGCATATTGCAGAGGGTAGAGGCTGGAGTTCTGGAGTCTTATTGTTTATTTCATACGCTGGCCATGAGGGCTGAATAAACTGGAAGGAAGCTAAACTTCATGCCCTGTTGGCAAGGACTGGCTGCAGCTTTCTCCTAGCTTGCTTCCCTAAGATTAAGGAGCCAAAATTTTACTCAGAGGTAGATGGCAGTAGCCCTTTGCTACAGCTGTGCTCTCCTGATCTGGGTCCCACGAACTGGTCCCTTTTCCTTATATGCCTATCCCCTCCCAACTGTATATGCCAATCCTTCAGCATAAGGCCTTAACATCAACCTGTTTCACCTGGAAACAGGTGGTTTTGGTTTTTTTTGTGTGTGTATTTCTATCAGTAGGTGCCTTTCATTCAGTGAGGAGTCGGAGCCCCACCACAGCCCTCTCCATCTGTCTGTGGATGTTGCAGGGCCACCCATTGCAGCCATGCCCTGCTGCTGGGTGAGTATGGCTGTTTGCTTCCTTGGCTCAAGATGGTCTGAGTCCTTTTTGGGCTGGAGGGAGGGTATCAGCTGGTTTTGTTAAAATGTTTAAACTTCCTTGTAAACACTCCTACACTGTCACATGTTTTGTTCTTAGGAAACATCAGCTCTGCCTTCATGAAGTGAGCCAGATGCCTGGGACCACTGGTGAGTAAAGGAAAGGCTGTGACGGAGGGGGTGGGCAGGAGACGCAGGATTTGGGGTGAGATGTGGGGGCTGTAGCTGCAGTCTCAGGGCACAAGCAAGCACTGAGGGGCATCTCCAGGGAGTGTAGTGATTGTGTGCCTTCAGCACTGAAGCCAAAGGCTGAGGGTCCTAACCACACCTGAGGATGTTCCTTGTGCCCACCATGTTTCTGCTTTGGTGGCTGCAGTCACAGCAGTCCCACACCTCGCTCTGCTCCCACAGCAGTATCAGACACAGGCCCATGAGCAACTGGCTTTCTCTGAGATTGTTTGGTGAGGTCTCCATAGACCATTCTGCTGATTTTCTCACTGCTGTTGCAGTGCAGTGCCCTTTGCATGCTGTGATAATGTGAGCACAGCAGCCAGTGGCTTTTTTTTGGCTGTGCCACTTCCCTGGACGATGGGGATACATGCTCCAGCAGGAGGTGGGTGCCTTCTGGCATGCTCAGCAATTACTCACGGGTAGCTGGGCTGATACCAACCGTTACAGCATGCAAGGGAGGTGCTCACATTGTCTCGCCCAACGGCCTAGGGTGGAAGATTTGGCTCCCTGCATCATCAGCGGCAAGAAAGTCCTTGGGGAGCCATTCAGAGCATATTAGCTTCCCACTCTGAATCATGCCCAGGAAGATGTGGTCTCATTATTGCCTGCATCAAGGCCAAGGGAAGACTAAGCTTGTTTGTTAATATTAAGCAGGATGGCTCTGTCCATGCAATCAGCTTTGATGAGTTCCTAAGTTTTGTGGCTGTACTGCGAGAGGCACTCTCATGGCACAGCAAGTACCTGCCTGCAGGGCTCTGCGTGTGGCAAAGAAACTGGTGCAGGGTCTGAAAAGAAAAAGGGGAAAACTGAAACAAAATAAACTGGCAGCCCTGGAGAAGAGATGGTGCTTTTCCTCTTCTGTTTTAACTGCCAACACTCTTGAAATGAGTGTCTAGCAGAGGAAAGGGGAAGGGGAAGGGGAAGGGGAAAGGAAGGGAAAGGGAAAGGAAAGGGAAAGGAGAAGGGAAGGGGAAGGAAAAGGGAAAATCCAAACTGTCATTTGAGACAAAAAATGAGACAACGGGAGATCTGCCTGCACTGAAGCCAAGGCGCTTCCGAGTATATCATCTCCCACCCGCCTTGGTTCCTCTGTCAAGGGGCTTTGTAATGCTGTCTTCATAAAAAAGAAAAAAAGTATAACCACAAGGAGGGGAGCGGTGATGCCGAGCCGGGCGGAGCCGGGCGGAGCCGGGCGGGCGGCGGCCGCGCTGCCCGGGGAGCCACTGCCCTCTAGCGGGACCCGCTCCCGGCCCGGCCCTGCGCCGAGCACCGGGGGCTGCTGTGCCGCCGGCAGCACGAAATGGGGGTGCAGGGACTTGCTGCAGCTCCAGGCGTCTGTGGCTGGCCGGGGCATGCGAAGGCTCCTGGTGCCAGCCCTCCTCCTGCCGCCGTCGTGGTCCCGTGTTTCCCGTCACAGGCAGGTGCAACCCAAATTGCTGAGCCTGTGTGCCCCCGCCCAGTCCCCCAAACGCCTCCTGTGCTCACAGTGTGGGCATGAGTTTTATAAAACTGCCTTTCTCAACAGTCCCTTGTATGCCACATGCAAGAGCTGCAGCAACAATTCTTGTTTGTTTATTTTTCATAAGTGGAATAAGCAAGCGACCTGTTGGTGTTTCAGAGCAACTTTTACCGTAGCTGCCTCTTGGGAAAGCTGCTCCTCTCCTGCCCTTTGCTGTACACCTAGGGGGTCCCCATCATTGTGCCCATGCCAACGAACAACAGCAGAAATGAGACATTCAGAAGATGAAGACCAAAGACCATCACCTGCCAAACCAGGAGAGACAACTGCTCTCACCCCAGGCAGCTCTTGGGTGCAGAAAGCCTCAAACTGTGCCCTCAGTTGGTGAACCTCTGCCCAGAGATGTCTCCAGAGCCAGAGCCTACCCATGCCAGGAAGCTGGTTGGAGGTGCTTTGGAAGCGAGCAGCCTTGCATGGTTGCCGTGTTGCAACACCCCACAGCCATGGCCAGCATGCAGCAGCACCTCAGGCCCCCAGTGCCATGCACGCCCTGCCTGAGGGCATGAGAGGTACTCCACCTTCCCTCCACGCACACACACAGTGTCTTGGCTGCAAAAGCCCTCCCTGCTAGAGTGATACGCATCTCTTCCAGCTGAGAAAATACCACCAGATATTTTGCAGGGTGCACACGCCACAGCCAGGAACTCCCACAGCAGCACCTGGCTGGAGCATCAGCAGCCGGCTCTGGGCTCCCACGCTGCCACAGCAGCCAGCTCAGCCAGTCTGGGTGTGGGGAGCCCGGCACGCAGCCAGGGCCGACCTGCCTGCAGCACCCACAACCCTGCTGTGCACCTGCATGGCTCTGCAGGGTGCTGCAGGCAGAGCGGGGCTGTCCCTTGGGGCTCCCCGCGAGCTCTTGGCTCGAAGGCCGTGAGCTGGCTCTGGCTCAGTTTGGTGGTGCATGCTGTAAAATCTCACCCCACTTATTTGGCCCACATGCAGCCCTCTCCCAGGGGAGGCTAAACATGAGAGCAGCCCCCAGCACTGGGCAGGCACCTGCTGCAGTTCAGGGCTGTGCCATGGAGACAGGTTGCAGCTCCCAAGGAGGGGCTGAGGAGCTGGAGAAGATGCACTCAACTTAGCTGGGAGGTGGTGAGATGTATGGCAAGCTGGCAGCCATGGGCAGCACTGGTGTGGGTTCTGGGCTTTGCCTACACAGGCTTTCTGCTCAGCACCCAGGTGCCCCCATTGCTCACCCCCTACTCTGGTCTCCAGGTCCCAGCCTGGCTTTCCTGGCTGGGTTGGCCATGGCCTGCAGGGACACCAGAGGGAAGAGTGCCCAAACTGTTCATTTGCACACAAAGGTGTGAACTGAGTGCTCGGCTCTCAGATGTGGACAAGCATTTGTCAGGTGTGTCTTTTCAGTTATTCAGCAGTCAGCCTGAGCATTTCCAAGCACTCTTCTAATTGGCCATCTCCAGTCTTTTCCTGCACTTTCCTTCCCCCCCCCAGTAGCTGCAGCATGAAACTGGGCAGGAGCAGGTCTGAAGGGGAAGATGTTAGGGTGGCCCCGTGGTCCCTTGGAAGGGATTTTTCAGCTCTGTCCTGGAGCAGTGAACTCTGGTAAGGTGTTTCCTACTTTTCTAGGAGAGCTGCTGATTTCCTGCAGTTTTTCCTGAGTTTCCTATACGGCACCACAGGGAATCGGCTGACTTTTCCCTATTTTCTTCCTGAGGTTGTTTTTGTTTGCTGACGGGTTTTTTTTGTTTCGTTTTGTTTTCCCAAATCCCTCTGTGAGCCTCTGAATAATTCAGCTGCTGATTCCTTGGAAATAGCCTCTGGAGGCAATGCTGAAGATTTCTACACATGTGATCCATCTTCTTGGCTGAGTAGCTCTCAGTGCTGAAATTAGGTAAGAAATGTTACAACAGATCCTAGTAGTCTATGGCAGGGATGTTAGGTAACAAAATATTGCACAGTGCTGTGTGAAGAACTCTTTGATTAATTAAAGGTGTGGGTAGCTACACAATTGCATCAAACTATTCTTGTGCCGTGGCAAAATACGACATAAATGCGTTTTCTTATTCCAAGGACATGGTCAAGCGGACCATGCTGAACCTGGAGAAAGTTGCTAACCTGAAGGTGAACATGCGTGTTTTCATGGAGGTGTTTTTCGCAGAAACAAGAGGTAACGGGTCACCTCCAGCACAAGGCAAGGTGCCTAGGAGGTGCTGCAATGCCTATGTGTAAGAAGCCTGGCCCCAGAGCAGAGTCCAGCAGCCTTCCCCCAGGGTAGTATTTGGCCCTCCTACGGCTGATGCAGAGCCCTGTGTGGTGAGCAAATATCCAGCTCACCGGAGTGTGTGAGGCAATCCCCTCCTTTCTGGCGTTTAGGCTCTGGCCTGAGCCCCAAACCCACAACGTGCTTTGAAAGTCCTGAGCAAGGCTCCCTTTTTCTAGAGAGGCAGCCTATGGCTGTGCCTGCCTGCCGCTGAGGGTGACACCTGGAGGGCAGAGACCCCACTGTTTGCTGTCCGGATAGGAAAGTTTTCTTCCAGCTTTAAGTGATACGGGTAGCAAGACAGTTACTTCTATTATAGTTTATGTTCTGGCCTTTATTGCTGCTTAATTAGTGACTTGAACAGAAAGAAGGAAGGTAGTGCTTAGGAGCTATCAGCAGGTGGGATTGTGCTGTGCATTGAAGGTTAAGGGCTCACAGTAAAAAACATGCACCAAAACCACACACAAACTCGATTTGCACAACAGTAACAGCAGTGACTCAGCTTGCCCTGAAGAAGAGATGGCTGAACGTGTTCCATCTGGCCCTGAACCTTATCATTTCACCCAAGGGTAAAATATTAGCAAGTAACCATTAAGGCAAGTACATTACTGTCAGGCCATGGGCAGCAGCTGTCTCAGATTATTTCAGCCTTGTCTCAGAGGTGAGGAAATTGGACATGACTGAAAGCCCTGCCAGGGGTGCCAGCAGCCAGCTGAAGATGGGCAGGTGAGGACGTGAAGGCGAAGTCACTCTGTGTCCCACCCAGGCCATGACCAGCTGCTGTCTGAAGAGGTCTCAGAAGCAGAGCGCGCTGACTGATATTTGATTTTTAATTTTTTTCTCCGTTGTTTTCGTAGTGGTGCCACTGTGGCCAGGAAGCAGTACAGAGTTACTGTGGCATTTTACGGGAGATGAAGCCCAGCCAGAGAGTCTGGCTGGGAATACATGGAGCACAAACTGCAGCACTTGACTCTTTTTCACATCTGCAGGAGGAACAGAGTAGAACCTTCCTTCTGCTCCATTTGAAGTGAAGTGATGTGATGCTGGGCCCAAGGAGCACACTGCTTAACCCTTGCATGCCTGGTTAGGCCAGGGCGTATGGAATGCCTTTGAGAAGGCTTTCAGCTAGTTGAGACAGCCAAATCAAACCCACTGAGGCTGCAGAAAAGGGTGTCCAAGGCAGACTAATATGGGAAAATTTCCTAAGCCTGATTTTCTTCCCAGTCATGCTGCTTTAGCTGATTGTGAGCATCCCTATTGCAAATGAGAGGAGAACAATGCTGACCAGGGTGGCTTGGCATAACAGGGAGAGAGGAGGTCTGGGTGATGCTCCCAGGCAGCACCCTGCCCTTTTCCTGCCCCCAGAGCAGAACAGGAGGATCCCTCCGGTGCATTTATCCCTGTTTATACCGAGTGTGTCTGCAAAGCAGAGCTGCCTTCAGACTACCATGGCCAGGCAGTATGGTGACTAATGACCTGTAGAGCTGCTGAGGGAGTGGAAAGCAGAGTCTTCTTGGGTTTTCCTGAAAACTAGAAGGTATTTTGGAGAAATTATCAGCAGCTGTATCATACCTTGGAAAGAGTGGAAGTGCTGGAAGTAATATGCAGTTTGAAGGCAGCAGGGGATAACCCAAGGCAGTGTCTGGGGTGTGCAGGCCTTGGGTCTCCCCTGTGTGCCGGTGCTATATGGTGTTCACTGCTGGGGCAAAGAGGTGCTGAGGGATGGCGTGTCTTCTGCATAGCCTGGAGCATGGGCTACCCAGCAGGAGCTTCTGACCTCGAAATTTTCTTTTGCTGCTAGGTCCATCACAAGAGCTGGAAAGATGTTTGTTATCTTTTGTCTCGTGGCGCCAGCAGTTGAGCAAGAGGAGCTGGAGGCCGGCTGCTGGCATCTGTATTCATGCCATCCAGAGCTCCCACTTAATCCCACTGGGTGGAGGACTTGCAGGCTTGGTAATGTTCCTGGTATCTCACCGTTTGTTTCAGTATAATTAGTCTGAAAGGGGAGAAAGCATGTAGCATCTTCCACCTCACAGGGAACCCCCATAGATTCTTCACACTCCCAGAGCAAACACTATTTGCAGATTTGGCCTGATTCCTCCCAAGCAGTAATGCTAGCAGCTTCAGCCACCACGATCGGTCCCAGCAGCCAAGGGGCAGGCAGGTGTGCCAGCAGCTCTCAGTCGCGCAGACCCTGCCATCAGGCTGCTTTCAGGGTACTGGCAGGGTGCAGGTCATGGCTGCCAGGTCAGTGCTGCAGCTCCTGGTGCTGATGTTCAAGCAAACAAGGAGGAACACGCGTGGTGCCAGCTGAGCGGGGCAGGGTGTGTGCTCATCAGCTAGGCTTTCCCACTTCCTGCAGTGCCTGGGTTTGGTGCAAGTACATTTACTTTCCTCTCAGTGTCTCGAGTGGCTCCAGAGGGGTGGACAAGCCCAAGCTGCCAGGAAAGCCTGATGGCAGTACTGTGGGCTTGTGTCTGGCACGGTGGACCTGGCAGTTGGCTGGGTGCAGGAGAGCGCAGCACATCATTTGCTGGTGGCTCAGCTTTTGGAAGATGCATGTGAACACCCTTCTCTTCATAGCCATGAGTGAGATGGGAAAAAAACCCTCCTGGGCTTCTTTGCTTGCAGAGGTGCTGTGAGGGCTGGGGGACTCACCTGGGGAAGCACAGGGCACAGACAGGCTTGGGAGAAAGTCTGGCTATACTTCATCCCATCTCTAAGAGCTGCTGATGGAGTTATGTTTCAATGTGGGGAGACAGTTATTCTGAAAGTGTTTTCTCGGAGTGCCGCAGGGTGTCAACCGCACAAAGCTCAGGGCTTTCCCTGGGGACCTGCAGTGACAAACCCCTTCCCTGCAGCTGTGTGAAATGAGGCTGGGCAACGAGGCCAGGATTTTCAGCGATTATTCCTGGACTGGCAAGGAGCTCATAGCCCACCTCATCCTCTCCCAGTGCCACAGGCTGCCCATATTAAAGGCTTCATTTTCCTTTAATGCATTGCGTAGAGCAAGGAAGGATGGGCTTGCACTAGAGCTGTTTCCAGTGTGTTTGAGCTGGAGGAATATTTAAAAATATGCTGTGTGAGGTGGCTGAGGGCTTTCCCCACCCAACCAGTGAGCCCGTTGCCCCACACCCAGCTCCTGTGCTCGGAGGAGCCTGCTGTAGGCAGGTAAGCGTCACAGAGAAGATAGACATTAATCTACTCAGCTCCTTCTGCCTCACCCAGAGCCAGAAGGGTTTTTTGAAAACAAAAATAAAAGAGAAAAATCAGTCTCCACCCATCCACCCAATTTGGCCAGCAAATCAAATAAAACAATCTTGGAGCTGGCAGCACCAGAGCGGTGAATGCCAGCTCCGAGCCTCTCACACAAGGTTTTCGAAATGAAAGGAGATGAACAAACAACCCCTAGGTGCCTGGGGGCATCAAACTGGTTTTAAGATGCTGGTGGGTTGTTTTTTTCCTGTGCAATGTTGAGACCAGCCCCCTGCAATTACCCCAGGACCAGGCAACTCCCCTCATGGTGCTTGGCCATCCCTGGGCCATAGGTACAGGTTGATGGGGCTCCATGAGAAGGGCTTCATGCAGAAATGCATGTCACCACAGATGGTTTTCATGGGCATACTGGCGTGGGGCAATGTGGCCAGTGACTAACAATGTGATGAAGGGGATGTCCAGCTTGGGCATCACCTTGGCTGTGCCCAGCTGCTGCAGAGAGCCCTGCAGAGATGAGCCTGGTACCAAGATGCCCCACAGCACCTGGGGCCCCTGCCCTGGACAGTCACACTTGGCCTGTGCATGTCTGGTTACTGTGGCTAATATGAGGCTTTTAAAATACAGGGCTTTTTTTTTTTCAGTGGTTTTCCAGCTAAAACTCCCATGCTAGAGCTACATACACTCAGAGGTGGCTCTCGATTTGCCATGAAGGCCTTTCACAGGCACAATGCACATCCTTCCAGAATTTGCCAGGGGGTCCACATTCTGCTCTCTGTGAGGGGGAACATAAGAGAGTTTCTTCTCTACCTTTGCTATCGTCCAGTTAAAGCACTGTGAGCAGCTGGGGGGTGCCTTGCAGGGCATTCACACTTCTTTACAGCTTGTGTCTCATTGCAGTCAAACCAACCAGTTTCATTTCTTGCACTGGAGCTGCCCGAAGCACATTGGTGGCAAGTGGTGGCCTCATTTCTCACTGGCAAAGCAGGCACCAGCCTTTAGCTTAGCACTTTCATCCAGCGTCAGGTGCAGAAGCACTGCAAGGAGGGAATGGTGATGCCAAGCTGTGCTGGGAGGTCAGCCACACTGCTGGTACTGCTAGAAGCAGCCAGGCCAGTCCAATGCATCATGTTTCCCCCAAAATAGGGAGCAAAGCCACCCTAAGGCAATTGCAAAAAACCATGTGTGTTAAAAGGGGTGTTTTTTCCGATGTTTTTCCCCATGTGCCAGAGCCGTTGGGCTTGCATGCGAGGCAGCACAGGAGCTGCTTATCAGCTCACCCCATCGTGGCAGCAGACTGATGGTGCCGCTACCATCTCTGCTGTTAATCTCATTACAAATAAAGGAGGGGTAGAAGCTAAACTGAGCTCATATTAATTCCCCCTGCCCTGCCCTGCTCAACCTCAGGAAATACCTAGTTGAACTGCCATTCTTGTTATCCAAACCACCCCTGGAAACGATCATTAGCTGACTTGCTCCTTTGCCAAGCATGTCCACTCGCCAGCCTGGCTCTGTTTGCCCACAGGGCCCTCGCAATGCCTGCTCCTGCCACAGCATGCACTGTGGTTGCCTGCAGCCGTGCTCTCCTGCCATGGCCTCGCACGCTGCCCGCTGCCGCCCAGCCAGACCAAGGCTGAACCCGGCTCCCCTGCGGCTCACCAGCTCTCTGCCTTGCTCCAGAAACAAGGTGAGGGTGGCCAGGGAGCTATCTGAGTTGCCTTTTTTTGCTTTATGAAGCTTTTGTAATGTGCTTGACTTATTTTTGGCAGAGGTGGATGGTGGCCAGGGGTTGGGTCTTGTTGACATTTATGATTTTCTTTTTTTTTTTTTTTTTTTTTTTGCATAACAAAGTTTTGCTAAATGAGAAGGAAACAAACTCAGTGCCAGCTTTCACCATGTGTTTAAAACAAGATAAAAGTAATTCTGGGCTGGCTGTGGCATCCACTAGACCTGTGGAGACAGCAGTTTGCTGGTGCAGTATGTGCTCTGGGGACAAACAAGTGCCCCATGCACGCTATGCTGCGCGCTGGGAGGATGCTGGCGGCCCCTGCTGTTCCCAGTGGCATCTATTGCACTCATCCATGAGAGCCCAAAGTGAAGGCAGGGCTGTGCCTGGGGGGACATGCACAGTGCAGGATCTGGCCTTGTGCATGGCTGCACGCCGTTGATTCTGGGGTGATGGTGCTGTTGCTGGCACCAAGGCACCTTATGCACTGGGTTTGGGTGCCCGCTGTGTAAATGCATTCGTGGGAGAAGCAGCACACATATATAGTGCCTATCCACACCTGTGGAAGAGCACAATGTCAAGGCACCCATGCATGGTCATACCCCAAAGCACAGACAAGCAGCAACATTTCCCTCAGGAAAAGGTGGCTCTTCTGGTGGGGCGTGGGTGTAGCAGCAGTTGCGGAAAGTAGAAACATGCATGCTTCTTTCCTTTTTTAATATAGTTCTTCCTCAAAGCAGGACTAGCCCATTTTTATCTCACTGCCAGCACTATTAGAGCCAGCTATTTTGTTTTTTTTTTTCACCCAGGTTGGGCAAGGGTGTGGAAAGGAGGAAACAACTTTTTTTTTTTTTTTTTTTAATGACAGGTTTTCATGGGAAGATGTTTGGCTGCCTGCGAGTGCTAAGCTTTGCTTTGCCCAGGTTTAACCAGGAGGGCTGAGCACTGCTCAGTGCAAACACTGTCTTCTTCCTCTGTTCACATCTTTCCCCTGGTGAAATCACTGCAGCTTGCAGGCAGCCAGCATCTGTAATGCAAAGCTGACAAACCAGTCCAGGCTCCTCTCCCACCCACAACCAGCAGCAGCAGCTGCCTCCGAGGTGGGAAGACCCTTGCACAGGGGCTGGCCAACCTTATGTACAGCAGCTGGCGAGGATGATACCACCCAAATTGCCCATCACCGGGGCACAGACCAAGCAGCATTGATGGGGAGATGGCAAGAGGGACACAACTGCAGGGTGGGATGGAGTGGCAGCAGAAGAGGGGTTTCAGCCAGGCTGGCAGCTTGCAGGGATTATTGCTGAGACTCCAAAGGTCATCAAAGCTGCTGTATCTTGGGCTGTCAGTCTAGTTCCTGGGAAATAAAAGGGACATAAAAAAGGTCCAAATATGCAATATTTTATAAGCTTACCATGCCCCAGCTTGGAATCAATGGGGATTAGTCATCATCTAGTGGAGCTGCTGGAGACTGACTTGCACATGGCCCTAAGACTTCACAGCAGTATCAGTGACGTTCAGTTGCTTAAAATTAACTCATCAAAAAGTTTTGCAGGCTAATGCCTATGGACATGCCCAGGTTTTTTTAGACTGTAGCCACTGGACATAAAGAGCTTTAGGTATTTCAGTCTTGACTGTGTGTTCAGGAATTTGTAAATACCCACAAGTCTTATTTCCAGGTGAGGTTTCAGGGGCAAGCTTTTGGCTGGTGGGAAACTTCCAGCAGCCACTTGCAGCAAGGCATTTACAGACCAGAAGGGGCTCAGCCACAGACTTTCTGCTGGCCCCTGTTGGTGGTTCTTTGCTTGTAAAACGTGTTTTCCATGCTCCTACTCTGTGCGCAAGGCAGCAGGTGCCTTGCTGGGCTACCCATGACCCCTGCTAGCTACTCTCCTCACACCTCCGTGGTTTCACTGCCCTCAGCTCTGCATGCTCTGCTGCTACGTCCCTGATTGCAAAGTGCAAGGATTCATATTCTCCTTAACGAGGGCATCCATTTCACCTGTACCTTTTCCTGAAACGTTACTGACTCCATGTTGCTGACAGCATATCTGTGGCACAGACTGGCCTCCTCCAGCCCCACCCTCAACCTCTAGCAGCAGCCTTTTGCAAGGGGCAACCAAACTTGGCTTGGGCCCACTTGAATGTCAAAACAAAACCAAATCTCCTTTCTAGTAAGGATCCCCTGGCATTGAGTAATACCATGCAGGGCTTCACTTCAGAGCAGCTGCCGCACCCACGTGCGGGCACGCACACACGCACACGTGCGCGCACACACACACAGAGCCACTTCAGTTGTTCTTTGAAATGCTTCTTAATTCTATTATATTTCCCTTATGAGTTGTTTTCTTTTTTTTCTCATTGAACGTTATAAATCAACCCTGCTAATCCCACTCTGCATGTATTATTAGTATTAGGCGGGGCACGGCAGAGTTAACAAAGAACTAAGACACAGGTCAAGCACCTCCATCTCCAAACTGCTCCCATTGCCGGTGATAGACCCAAACCGGGGCATCTATAAAAACTGGCCAACGTGTAAGTAGGTTATGGTTCCCTTCGGTGGCCAAGCCTTGCCTAGAGGCACTCAGAGCTGGCCTCTGAGCTAGGAACCTTGCTCTGGAATGCACATCAGCTTTATTCTCAGTGGCGTGACTTCAGGCAATGCCACCTTGATGAGCTGTTTCATGTAGGGGCTTTGGGAAGCAGCAGTTACCAGGCTGGCAGGGTAAGGGGAATAACCAGCATGAGCCAATGTAGCAGGAAGCAAAATGTTAGTGCACCAGGTTGTCCCTGGGGTGTATTTGACCAAGGAGGAATGTATAAATTTGGTGTTCGTTGTTAGCTTTCTCTTTCCAGGGATGTGGGTGCCCTGTGGGCAGTCTGAATGTGACCCTGACAGCTCTGGCAGATGTCAGGCCCCCTACATCAAATCTAAGAGTTCAAATTCATTTCTCAGAGGCCAAGCCACCTTGGTGGTAACTCATCCCACTCAGATACAAAAGAGACCCAAAAGCCTACACTGCTCTGTAACTTGCTCCTGTGAGGCTACAGTGTGTTAATAAGCTTCAAAACCACCTCTGCTGTTGCAGCAGAAATACAAATCCACTTCTGAGTTACGTTTTTTGCCAAAGCAGAGAGCTAGAAAAACAAACAAACAAACAGAAAAAGTACTTTTGAGTGATCGCATTCCCGTTTCCTGGCTTCACCCTGGCACAGACCACAGGCAGGTCTCGGTGGCAGAGCAGTGCAGCAAGCGGCATCGCCCAGGCAGCCTGGAGCCTTTCCCCTTCTTGGGGATTTGGGGTTTGTGTTTGCAACTAAGCCCAAAATGTCGCATCCTTCTGAGGCGGCTCCACCATTCCCCACCAAAGCTGTTGCTTCAGCAGGAGCCAGCCAGTGCCCTGCTTCACTCTCCAGCCTGCTGCACACCCCAACATTGCACAGGGGCTGCGACACCCTCCTCCTGCTCTCCAGATTGCCTGAAGTGTGCCTGGTACTTAAGTTATCAGGTGGCTGGATACAGAACAAAGGAGATGGACAGGCAGGTAAATGCACACAGACACGTTTTCTTACTCCTGTCCACACCAGTGTCTCTAACGCTCTTCCAACGTGGCAGATGTGTGTGTGCGCTCTAGGGACTGGGGCAGGAAACCCCAAAGGGAGAGGCACATTAATGAGACAAACTGCATATCCCCCACACCTCCAGCCTCCCCTTCCAGTATTTGGTGAAAGAAAAAGACAGGCGCAGAGGTTGTGTTTAGTTTATTTCCCTTGGACTTAGACACAGCTCTGGCTAACCATCACAGCAGCAAACAAACAACAACCGGTGCCAGCCCCCCCCATCTCCATGAAGAAGGACCAGCTGGTGGGATCCTGCAGCCCCAGGAAGGCAGGGGCTGCACGCAGCTTCTTGGAGAGGGCAGCTCTGCAGAATGCGCTCGGGCTGTGGTTGTTGTGGGGTGGCAGCACAAATTCACACTGAAGGTGCAGCATGTAGGCATCAAGCCTTGGATGCAGTAGTGTGGTGCAGGTTGGGGGACAACACAACCTGTGTTTTGGCTCTCTGGCTGTTCTCCCCTTTGTCCCTCCAGCTTTTCCTCTGGTTATTTTTTAAAAAAGAAGGGTTAAACGTTTACAGGGGAGGTATTTAAGCAAGGAAGGGTCTCTGCAGGGTAAACTGTGGGCAGTTCCTTGGGGAGCCAATACAATGAATCTTTTCAACAGTCTATGAGGAAGGGGAATAACCTCAAAGAAACAAGCCACGCTGGTGGCTCAGAAACACTCAGAGCTTTCCCCTCTCCAGATTCAACATTGGAGGATGTGCAGCAAATGACCCATCATCTCCTAGGTGGTAATAGTGCCCCCTTCACAGTCTGGGCATTTTTCTAGATGAACTGAGTGCCCCTTTATCTTGTCCAGGACCAGCTTTTGAGGAGGTCTCTGCAGAAGACCCATCCTTGTCTCTGGCCTTTGCAGCCAGTGACTGAATGAGAAGGGTGCTGCTGAGCCTGGAAGAGTTAGATAGGCACAAGGTGCATAAACAAAGAGAAAAGACAGTTCCCTACTGCAGATCTTAAGGCCTGGGAATGCCAAAGCTGGCAGAAGGGAGCAGAAAAGGACTGAGAAAGTGCCAATGCAGCAGGGAGCTGAGCAAAGCTGCTCAGGAATGCAGACTCCAGCCAAGAGCCCTGCAATGCTTTCTGGAGAGACAGTAGCCTTGCAGTAAATTCAACAGTAAAGATTGCTGCAACCTGCCTTTTAGGAACTGCTTTCTAGCAGCAGCAGCAGCTGTTGGATCAAAATAAAAGCTGTTCGCATGTCTGGGATGTGGGCAATTCTGTGAATTCAGTGCTCATTCTGATTGAGGTAGAGGCTGCTCTGGTCTCATGCACAAGAGTTAATTTAATGGTGGTAGAGGGATGATTTATTAACTCAGCAATAGTTGCTGGCATAGTAAATCTCTTGTGATAAGCAACATGTGCTTTCAATGCAACACCCTCAGACTGGGTCAGACATACTCCTGAGCAAATAGGTGCTACCACACCGTGAACATCCACTGCTTCTGCACTGTCAGGATGGGAGGATGCAGCTAGGACATCTGAAGTACAAAGCTACACTGTAATCATCCAACAAAATGGCACTGTAACATCCCTGAGCCTTTCTGCTGCTTTCCAACACAGACCTGGAAATGAGGACTTTTAACCTTGGGTTTTACCAGCAGCAGCACTGGGTTGGAAGCTCAAAGGATGTGGTATGAAGCAGTTACTTTCATGCATCCCAGGCCATTAGTAAGAGCAGGAACTGAACATGAGTGATAGACCCTATTTCACCACAGTCAGCTGCAAAGCAAACCCCTTCTCACTTGGGCACAGCTCAAGCCCCTGCCCAGCAGATGATTTCTGGAAGCTCTACTTGGAATTAATACCCAACACAAGCTTTGCATGGCTACAGAGAGATATCCATTTTGCTAGGACCTGGGCTTTCCTTTGGTTTTTTTTTTCCCTAAAAAGCATATTTCAAATGGTGAAGGGCTCTGAGATGGAAATAACTGACTTGGTGCTCCCGTTTCCACCAGGGCAGCACCGCCCGGGTCTTCAGCCAGCACGTAGCAGGAAGACTGGACTGGTCCATTATCACACCTGAGGCATTTCTCTAGCACAGGCTAAAGAGAAGCAGCTATTTCTGGCTGAGAAAGAAAAAAAGAGGTTCTCCAAGGGGGTACAGTGGGCCTGAACAAGTCCTGAGAAGTGCTAGGGAGGGACAGGGAATCCCAGAGGCAGAGTCAGTCCCAGCAGGAGATGCTGGCGCAGAGATGAGGGGTCCCAGCAAGAACTGTGCTAAACACAGAAGAGGTACTCCTGAAACTCCACAATCATATTAACCTGTTAATTTATACAGTGGCTCTGTACAAAAATAGAAGGGTTCTAATAAGTTTAACAATATTAAATAAATATTTAATAGAAAAAGTCTTTGGCCTAGTTCATAGCTCATCCTTCGGGTTGATATTCATTTCACTGGGTCCTAGATGCTCCTGGTCCAACATTGCGATCACTTCATCTGCCTGGATTCGCTCCTGCAAGAGGGGAAGGGAAGAAACTGTAACAGCAGAGCTTCAGTACCTGCTCTCAGCTTATTCAGTGCAGCTCAGACTGCTGGGAGGACCCACAGCAAGCAGTTCAGCCTAGGACCAGCAGCGTATTTGAGAGGGCAGGGGACAGCCTGCGACTTGTGATGGGGAATTTCTGGGCAAAATTAATCAAATAATTTTGAACTTCAATACCTAATTCCTTCCTCCCTCCATGGTCTGCAGTCCTTGGGGCAGAGCTCGTGTATTGCTGTTCCCTTATCACACCTCACTAGCAGCCTCTGCCACAGTGTACCTTCCTCCTGCCCCTCTGCTGGACATGGATTTCCAGCTCCATGGGCAGGGCTGATCTCCTTCCACACAGGCACCAAGCATGGAGGAATTTCAGCTAGCACCAAAAAGCAGAGAGACAGTAAAGTGCATGTCTGAAAATAAGCTTCTCCCTAAACCTCACAGTCCACCTGCTTCACAAGGCAAAGGCACAAGGGTTTTGCTCTCTCCCTGCATTTAGTTTTGCTTGGTCTTTTATCTTTTGCTCTTATAGACCAGAATTGTTATCAAAGGGAGTCAGGGCTGGTCCAGCAGGCTTTTAAAACAGAATTTGGAGATTGCCTGTTGAAAGGCACCACAGCCCAGATCGCCCAAGGCCTCTGGGTGCCCAGACCAACGGTCTTCAGGCTGCCAAACCACCTTTGAGGACCTGACAACAGCCACACAGCACTCTGTCTCTGAACTGTGGATGGCTGTGGAGGACTTCCCCGTTCATCAGGTTATTGCCACTAGGTGTCAGAAATGGCCAGTCCAGCCCTGCGCAGAGCCCTCCTGCACCCTGCTCAGCACCCCAGCCCAGTCCTGCACCCCAGCCTGGCCCTGCACCCCACGGGCCCAGGGTGATAGATGCCCAGGAGCATGACCGGCAGGAAAAACCATTAGGTCCCAAGGCCACCAGCTCATGTCTCTGTGGTGCAGGAGATGGGAACACTGCTGCAGGTGTGCAATGAGGGGGGGGAACTAGATGTACTGGGACTAGAGGCTGAAGAAGGTCCAAGTTCCTCTGGGATGCTGAGTAGCCCCCAGCTCCACTCACATCATGATGGAGGGACTCACCAGCTCCCTGTAAAGTGGGTCCAAGGTGAACCAGAGAGCCACGGCGCACCGCTGGCCTTTGGTAACTGCCTTCACCCCATGGGGGTTCTCACCGCCTGAGGAGAAGCTGATCATTCGCCCGCACTTGGGCTTGATGGAGGCCTGAGGGAAAACAAGCGACACCAGGGTGACAAGGAGCAGCATGGCTGCACGCACTGGCCATTTCTGGGCTTGTCACGGTCCACGGCCTGGGTTCTTACTGCCGTCTCTCTGCATTGCGCCAGGACCCCAGTTGCTCTGGAAGACATGCAGAGCTCTAGGCACAGCTGTAAAGCTGTGTGGGGTAAACTGGGAGGTGTGAGGCTTGGTCCAGCTGTGCAGACATCATGCAGAAGGAAATGGCGGCATGGAGGCCTTGCAAACCCTGCAGGTGACCACTTATGGCAAAACAGGGCCATGGCATAACTCTAGGGATGTTCAGGCTAAACCTGGCATGGACTGTGAAACACCTCTTTCTCCTGTCTGCTGAGTCCACAACAGGAATCCTGCAGGACCGCAGGGGCAGAAGTGCCAGCCAAATCAACCTGCTGGCACTGATCTTAGGTAGTTGCAACCTACCCTCCAGCATCTACTGAGCTTCAGAGCCCCAGCATGGTGCCCAGATGCTCTGTCCAACCACAGAGGGGGTGCCCAGCCTCCCAAATGGCCCCGTGCAGAGGTAGAGACTTGTGCCTGAGCCCCATCTCTCTCAGGAACTGATGCCCACCACCGTGACCTGCCCTGGCCCACGCACTGCATATATACAGAGGCATCGCTTCATGTTTGGCCACGAGGTGGGGTGGGAGGGACGACTCTTAGCCATCCCGCTGATCTGCAGGTTTCCTGCTCAGTGCGGCCTCAGGACAGGGCACAGAAGGTCCGTGCACCTCTGCCAGCAGGATTTTGTATCGGCTCTTTGCAAGGTAGCAGCCGCAGGCTTCTTGGGAAAGCTCAGAGCCCCAGCACAGGCTACTGAGGAACGGTGTTTGGTTCACAGCACCGACTTACCGTTACAGTTTTGGCATCCATCTCAGTGAAAATGAACTCGCCACCTTCAAAATCTGCATTCATGTACAGGAGGGCACTGGGGGAGGGAGCAGAAGATCCTCTGAGGGGAGCAGCAGGGAGGGCTCAAGGCTGACCCCCACCTCCCGAGCAGAGCCTGCATTGTTTCACCAAGATTTGTTTGGGGTGCTGCCAGGCAGTGGAGATTCTCCTGTGGGGCTGATCGGGGCCACCCAAACTGCCCTCATTTTGGAGCCATAGCTGAGAAACAGCAATTCTCTTCCTGGCTAGGAAACAATTCTCAAAATGTCCCCTAGGTCCCACCAGCTCTCACCCTCCCATTCTGCACCAAAACCACCTGACAGAGACACAGCCCTGTGGGCCACAGCTGGGATCTCTCAACCCTAAAATATCACATTCTGGCTTAAAGCTTAGCCACAATGCTTGCTGTGACCAGAAACTACATGCTGAATCTCACTTCTGCCATGGCTGGGATGCACCAGCTTTAGGTCTGTGGAGCAGGATGCCCTGCCTCGGAGAGGGTCCCCGGGAGCCCTTGGGGGCAGCCCCCCTTTTGTCCTACCTGTAATCCCGAAAGGTGTAGGCAGGAGGCTCCTTCCAGCACTCATTGGCCTCAGGGTCCAAGAGGCAGTTGTCAGCATGGATGGGGTGGCTTAGGTCATTCCTCCTCTCCTGCTGGCCTAGGCAAGAGCATGTGGAGGAAGGGGGGAGAAGAAGGGGTGGATGAGATGGAAATGCCATGCTCTGTGGGGTCCATCATGGTAGGGAGCTTGCCCCAACCCCACTCTGGTGGTGTTCACAGGTGAGAGAAGGAAAGAAAAGGCTGGGGAGAAAAGGGAACATCTGAGGACTCAGATTTGCATAGCTCTGCTTGTTCCTCACTGCAGGGAAGTGAGATGGAGAGCTGGGGTGGGGCATAGAAAGAAGAGACAGTGAGAAGAGGCAAGAGAAGAGGGAGGAGAAAAAAGAAAGAGTTGGAGACATGAAAAACAAGAGACACCCCAGAAATTAGCTTCTTTGGGACAGCAGTGTCCACCCTTTGCTGCTGTGGGGACGGTGACTTTGCCCAGCCCTTGACCACCAATTTAAGCATCAGGCAAAACAGAGCTACTCTCAGGCATGCATCCCCACCTGTAAAGCCCCCATGGGGGGCTGAACCTCTCCTGTCCTCCCAGCCCTGCCCTGCCACCGGCTCCCCCAAACCCTCACCGGAGAGGGCGGTGCGGCACACCAGGTGGGTGTAGGAGAAGTAGAGTGTGGAGTTCAGCATGAAGTAGGACTCAACGATCCTGCGAGCCTTCTCACTGATGTCGTAGAAGAGCCGGGCACTCTTCAGCGGGACACGGCCCTCATAGCCATACTGGGCAAAGAGAATGGTCGAAAGAGGGTCAGTGCTGTGTACTGGCTGGGAAGGAGAACATGGGAGAGAAGAAGGCAGCTGTACCTTGAGGGCTTTGAGGACGGTGGCTCCTTCAAATCTCTCGTTTGGGGTGTGGGGGGAGGTTTTGCCCCTGTAACCATCTCCAGCCAACATGATCCCCTGAAAGACATGAACACGGGTGAGTAGGGAACTGGCTTCCCAGGAGAGGGGGGAGCTGAAATGGAAGCATCTGGGACCCTTTTCCCCAAATACCCCAGGGCTGCATCTACCGGCACAGATGGGTTGGGTGGGGAGGTGTTGCAGCTCTCCATGAGCATGGTCCATTCTGAGATGGTGGAAAATAGCCACCCACCTCCCGACTGGTGATATTCAGGCACACTCAGTCCCTTCCCAGGCTCAGTTGATGGTGAATGAGAAGGCTCAGCCAGGCTTGTGGATGAGCATCCTTTGGGGATGCATATAACACGGGGCAAAGGGCTATTTCTGCACAGGCTCTGTCTTGCGGCATGTTTCTAAGAATGGCCCAAGATGGAGCAGCAGCTCCTGTGCTGCAGTTTTGGCTGTATTATGGGGACAAGCATCTGACTGCTCTCCACAGGCACCCTGGCATCAGTTGCAATACTCAAGAGAGAGGCAAGAACCCAGAGCCTCTCCAGGGGCTGATCACACACTCAGGTCTCATAAGCAGGATGCTAGGGAGCCCATCAGGCACTCAGACCAGGTGGCAGTCACTTCCCCACCAGGGGCATTGTCTACTCACACTGGCCACCCTGTGAAGCTCTCGGCACTGCTCCTCTGAGATGACATTATCCAGTAGTACTCGCTGGGTGCCATTTAGCTGCTGCGAGTTGTAGACAAACTTCACATCACTGTAGAGAAGTGGACCCCCTAATGGAAAGAGAGACACAAAACGACTCTGCTGACCATGCCCTGGCCTCATTAATGTCTTGTACCATGGCTGAGGGCCAGATGAAATCACTCGGGTGCCCTGCCAGGGCAAGAACTTTACAGAGAGCAGAGTTTGGCCTCACATAAGCAACAAAAGAAAGAGAAGCAATGGTAAACACCTGGAGATTAAGTAAATTTGCTGCAAGTGCATCAGCATTTTCCACCTTCTCATTAGCTGCTTTGCAAATGGAGGGACCACAGCCTGAAAATGCGAAAACCCAATGGGACACGATGAGATACATAGACACCACCTAACGTGGCTCTCCTGCCCAGCAGCCAACATCAATGGAGGCCATAAGTTTCCACTTCATTTGTGCTGTGTGGATCTTGCCAGCTTGGCATGCACAGCCATTCTCTGCAATCATCACCAGTGGGGTTGTTTTTTTGTCTTTTACACACATAGAAAACCTAATGCAGTGCTAGGCTTGCAGCAAGCATCACTTGTTCTCCACCAAGCAGAAGGGCTTTGAGTAGGCCAGCTGGAGGACCCTGAGGACAATCCTCCTCTTCAGAGGCAAAGAACTGATATGGCAACCCCTGCCGTCCCTCACTCCCCACCTCTGAGCTGCTTCCCTCTGCCCTCCAGAAGCCAATGGCTTGGCTGTGTTTTGGAGGTCCCAGGTAGCATTCCTGGGATTAGATTACAACTGTGGCTGGCCTTGCACACTGCTGGGCTTCCGCCTGGTATGGGACGACTGAGCCTTGCCACATGCTGAGTAAAGGGGACAGGAGAAAGAGAGTTTAGCTCTTTACAAGAAGTTTGCATCCATCCCCATCGAATTTGCCTAATCAGAAAAATATGGCGAGGCCACTAAATCACAATCTTCTGCAGCCTCTTCCCCTCATCTCCTCAAAGAGAGAGAAAGAAAGAAATGACAACAACAAAAACCTAAGCCAGATGTTTCTCCAGGAAGAAGGTGAAATGCATCTAAATTATGGGAAAAATTGTCTGCTGTCACAGAGCCACAATAAAACAGAGGAAACATAGCTGTAGAGCTTCTTTCACCATGTGGCACAAGCAAACCTCTGCTACACTGCATTGATAATTATTGCTTTTCCTGTCTGTTGAGGCACACAGTGTGTTTTTGGGAGGTCTCCTTGGCCTACGGAGGGGACACAACCCTGAGGGCTGAGCCCCACCACTAGCCCACGACTTTATTTCTGAAGAGTTAGGTTTCGTGGAAATGGAAAAGATGGGATGTTTCTCATGTTCACTTTGCTGTTCTTGTTGCTTGATAATAGCATTTATTATACATGCAGCTGGATCAGAACCAGGACTCTGAAATCCAAACTCCTGGCACACTCCAATTCAGGGCTGAGTTTTCCAGTTTGGATGCTGCTCTTCCCCAGCCATAGGCACATAAGGGATGAACCTGGAAGGCATCACTCACCACTTCCCCAGCTTCTTCTGTTCTTCTTGGGGAACTAGTTGGGGCTGCCCTGTGCCATGAACACTGAACCCTTGTCCCACACCGGCAGTGCGCTACTGGCTGTCTTCCTTGCCCCACTTCCTCTAAGTATCAGCAGAGAGAAACTTGTTTCCTGTGTGTATGCTCTGTGAAAAACACCCCAAAGAAATTGGGGAATTCTTTGGACTTTGGGGAGTGAAGGAATTGGTGCAAAGAAGAAAGAGGGGAAGGAGAGAAGTACAGAGGAGTACAAAATTAAAATGGACTTTTCTTTTTCTCTTTTGGCCTTTTCTCTTCTTTTTCCAAGCAAAAAGAGAGAAAGGAAAAGAGACAACAGAGAGAGGAAATAGCTGGATGGACAAAAAAAACATTTTCTTTTTGAATATTTTCAGTTTTCTTTGTAAACTTGAAAACATTCTGCAACTAAACCAGGATAAAAGCATAGAGAAAAGAAAAAACAGAAAGGTGTGCTCTGAAATTATTTGGTTATACAATGCAAACAGGCCAATAAATATAAAGCCACCAGCTCTTGGCGAAAGTCTGTTCTTCAGGATGTTCCTGTGGTATTCGTCTATTTTTTTGTATGGCTAGAGAA
The DNA here is from genome assembly GCF_949628215.1 of Phalacrocorax aristotelis. Taxonomy (NCBI): domain Eukaryota; kingdom Metazoa; phylum Chordata; class Aves; order Suliformes; family Phalacrocoracidae; genus Phalacrocorax; species Phalacrocorax aristotelis. Next base: position 16,838,054 of record NC_134282.1, on the reverse strand, counting down.
GGGATAACAATACTCTGAACAAGACACTGAGCAGCTGGAGGCAACCTGGGCCATGGAAAGCTGTGAAATTCCCCATGACCAACCATTGCATTACAGGGAGGTTTAATTGTCTGCTGCTGAGGAGCTGGCCCACTAGAGACACTGGACACTAGCTGGCTTGAGATTCCGTTGTTTTGCAGTGAGGAGCACGCTTTGGGTTTTGGCCACAATATAGTTTTTCAAAAGCGTTATGGGGAAAATCTTATCTTTAGTAGAAGATGTTATGATATTTTTCTGTGGTTGCCGAAAATGTGTTGGAATGTCTGCTAACAGGCCTTAAAACCAAGTGATTTTATATAAGCCAAGCCGTGCACTCACAAGCTAGTCTGCAAACGGAAATAGTTGCTAAAATGGTGTGATCCAGTGCACTTAGCAAAGCATCAGGATCGGAGTTCCCAAAACTTATTGTCGCCAGCATCCATCCTTCTGCAGCCTGGACAACAAAGAACATTTCATTCTTAAAAGCTCCTAGGGGAAAGACTGCTGTTTGTTGGTGCCACCTTCCCCACGGTAAGTAGGACCCAGCCTCCCAGCTCTGCATTTCAAGTCTCTGCACTGAGCAGCTCAGCAGGTGGGAAAAGCAGGTCCAAGAGCAGAGCAGCACTGGTGGGATCCACAGACCTAGAAATGCTGTGGCAGCATCAAAGACTTCTCCGGCTCTTAAGCAAAACTTCAGGCCCTCAATGTTGAATTGGCCCTCATTGCTCAGCTGCCAACCTTTGCAGTCTGCGGTCTCAGCAATAGGAAAAGCCTTCTGATTCTGTTGAAACCTCTTCATTAGACTTACCCTCCTTCAACTCTCGATCCGGTTTTGGCATGGGTTTCTTTGCCAGGGACAGCCTGGGCCCATCTTCTGGTTCACTGCTAATACTTGATGGGACACTGAGGAGCAAGGGAGAAGAGGAACATCACGACTTTGGCCACAGGTCTCAAGTTCTGGGAATTGTGCTGTTTTGCACCCTTTGGAAACCAATACATGAAAAAAAATGGGCAAATTGATATTTTGTACAAATACCACAACTGCGCAAATAGAAGCCTTCACCCTACCCCATGGAAAACCATGTTTTTCTGGTAATGGGAACAACATTTTCCACCAGCAAAGCACAGACACCAACGAACCTGAATAGCACCACTTGCCTCATTGACAAAGTTCACTCTAGACAATTGCCGGTTTTGAGGCATTCAGCTAGAATAAGGTGCTGTGGGAATGTTTGTAGTGGTAAGGGGCAAAGGACACTAATTCAGCCATGATGGTGTGCTGGGGTGGATGGGCAGTGCCCCCTGAGTAGCAGACTGGTACTCCATCCCCTTCACCCACTGTGGGGACCGGCGAAGCTGCAGGCGCAGGCGGGGTGGCAGTAGCTCACCTGTGCTCATCCTGGCGGGCACCATACCTGTTCCAGTAGTTCTGCAGGAAAAGAGAGAGGTTGTGCTTCTTAATTTAATGCTCCTACCAAAGCCAAGAAGTGAGGTTCTGCCTCACACATGGGGACACCAGTCTGCCTCTCTGGTGTGGATCCATCCCACACAACTTTGGGCAATTGCCTGGGGTGACCAAATGGAAAATTTACCCCAAACCCAAACTGGCATAATATGATGAGTACAGAAGGAGGCCAGTTTGTCCAGCCTTCTCTGTCCTAACCCATCACCATGGCAATGACTGAGGCACAGCCAGATACCACAGCAGGAGAGCTGGACTAGGCTATGTCTGCTTCTCCTTCACCCTGGGAACAGCTGCCTCCATTGCTTTGCCATCACCTGTTTCCCACAGGGAACAAACCAGGCGAAGACCCAGCTCCTGAGTCACCTACATGGGACTCGCTTTACAGAAGGGGGAGGGGGGCGGTGCAGGGCGAGCTGGTCCTATAGCTGTGAACTCCTAAAGGTCCTTGCCATAGCAGACCCAGGCATTACCGGTTCTGTGTAGGTGTATCCGAGGCCAGCTGCAGCCACCTGCAAGAGGTGAGACTCCAGCTTATGGCGCCGCAGCAGTGTTTTTGCTTCCTGAAAAGAAGAGGAGAAGGGGAATAGTTGCATGTGTAGCTTTCACAAGGCACAGTCAGTGCATGTCTGCTTCAACAGGGTTTTGCTTTTCACACAACACCATAGACTCCTATGGGTTGAAGGATGCTTGAGTCATGCCTTAGAGCAACCCTGGACACAGGGATGAGCCACTTGCTATGTTACAGAAGGGGGTTGTTCAGCAGTTCATTCAGGAAGCCTGAATCCCCAAAATACATGTGCATAGGTGGCAGAGAGTGCTGAGCACCTTGGAAAGCTTCTAAACATCTGGGCAAGAGGCTGACTGGAGAAACCCCAGCTGCAGGGCGTGAGGCAGGCTGGTTCAGGCTGGTGGAACAGGGACCCCGGCTGGGCTGTGCCGCTGTTCCCCACCTCCAACACCGAGCCCATAGCCCGCCAGTGGGCGGGCTGCAGCATCACAGCGTGGGACACACTCAGTGCACTGGGATGTGGACTACAAAGCATAGCCAGCTGGAAATCGTCCACCAAAGGTTTTTTTTTTTCATGAAAAATATGTAAACAAAACACTGGCATTTCTCGTAGAAAATTACTTTTCTACGAAGCAAAAAATTTTTTTACAGAAAACTTCAAAACACTGGAAATGCTGTAATGTTTTTGTCAACTTCAGGTTTTTCGCTGGATTCAGTTTGTTAGGAGAAATGATGATTGTTCTCGTTTTCTTTTTTATAATTTCCCTTTTTCTTTTTTAGCATTTCACCAAATTCACCTTGATTTTACTGGAAATCAAGGAATTCCCAAGGAAATGGAAAATCCATTTCTTGCCCCTCTTCTGCTTACAGCTTAAGGGGAATGAGCCTCAGCAGGGCTGTGATGGGGTGGGAAGAACTTCTTCTCTTCTGCATTGAGAGAAAGGCAGCCCAGGGCTGCAGATAAAGGCTGCCCAGACTGGAGAGGAAGCCTGTCCTGCTGGGTGACTGAACACGTACTGTTTGGTTGTTTGACCCCAGCCTCACTTTGTGATAGCAAAGCTACTCCCCGCATCACAGGCTGAGCACTGAACTCCAAGCTCAGTGACTTTAGAGTAACACTGACATCCCAGCCTCCCCATGGGAAAATATTTCTCAGCCCTCTCATAACGGAGGTACCCTCTGCTAGTGCTTCATTGCTTTCCTCCTCCGCATCTCCTCCAGAGCACTGAACAAGGGCAGGGTTTACATTGTTGAGGCAGCCATCACCCTGCCTGCCCTTCCTTGGGCTTTGCTAAGCTGAAGTCCCCATCTAAAGAAGACACGGCCCTCCAGCTTCTCCCCCCCACCAGTGACTCTGTACTTCCATCCTGACAATTAGCATCACCCACTAGTCCAGCATCTCCATATCTGTTTTCAAAGTTGCCCTCCTGTTGGAAAGCTGCCAAACTGCTTTTATTTCCAGCTGATACTTTTGATAAAGCCTCCCACCAAGGGCTCTTAGGTGACACTCACTCTCACCTTTCTGGGTTTGACAGTGTCTGGATCCATTGTACCTTCCAAGAGGCCCTCATAATAACCTGCATTCTCCAAAACATCTTCATCATCTGGGTGGAAGAGTAGGTAGGACTTGGCACACTCCAGGGCTTTTACATAGTCACCAACTGGGAGGCAACACAACAGTTGTCAGGAAGGTCAGAGGGGGCACAGCTCCACCGGCCAGTGGTGCTGGGGGCACAGCCTGAGCTCTCCATCAGCTGAAGGACAAGCCCAACACTTTACAAGGCTCATTCGTTGCAACTTTGTCTTAACTGATCCAGTTCATCGGCGGGGAAACCAAGATAACACAGACACCATTTCTCTGTGGTCATGCACAGGTTGGGGATAGTATCCAAACTGGATCCAACTTGATGAGCAGGATGAGGATGCTGTCTGGCAGCAAACTGCCTTTCTCATACGCAGCATCTCTCAAGCCTCCAGAGGTTTTTACCCACTACATTAAACTTCTAGCTGGGCAGAGGAATAAAAAAAGCCTGTACACCATGCACGAAAGGCTGCTGACTCCTCCAGCTTTCTTCCCATTGCATTGATGAATGAAGAAGTGTTAGGTCTGAGTAGCAATTTTGACCCTCCCTCATTCTGCCCTTTTCAGGAGAGAGCTCCTTGCACAAGCCGGAGATAACAGAATTCTGCCTCGTTTTTTTCTTTGATGCAACAGAACATAAGAAAATGCCATACAGGACCACACAACTGGCAACATTTTATAGCACTGACAACTCCTGATATTTTGCAATGTTGCCAACTCCTACTACTTTACTGTGAATCTTAAAACATTTTGTAATTAGCAAAAATTGGCATCTTGGGATAAGCTTGGGGTAACTTGTATAGATGTTATATATCAACTTAGAAAATGTATCAATTGGTTCACAAAATGTGAAACATATAAAACCCTAGAACTCTAATATCAAAGGTGAATGAAAGAACCCTAAAAAAGCATGATTTATTTTAAGAATAATAATGTTTAAGCTAAAGGTTGGGCTTTTAAAACCTGTCCGATGATTGAAAACTTTTACAAAAATACTTAACAGTGCATTTCAATCAACCTGAAAGGAAAAGGACTTTCAAAGAGACAATTTCCAATGTCCTTTGCTCTCAGACCATGCCACCACATAGCCATAGCAGAGACATCATGGGAGAATATCCTGATTACCACATGAAGCAATTCAAACTTGTACAAAATGCAACAAAACTCAGCAAGCACTACAAGGAACAGAAAGACAGCCTTTACCTCTGTAATAGGCAAACTGCAAGTAGTCGTAATGGAGGGGAAGGAAATTTTCAATGGGTGAGATACGGCCTGAACGTGTGGCAAGTTCTCGGACACAGTCATGTTTGCAGGCCAGAATTTGCATGTAGTGATCTGCCAAGAAAAGAAGACAGTCTGAACTGAGAAGGATGGGGATGGGGACGGTGCTGAGATTAGGACAGAGAGTAGATCTCCCCAGCTGAAGAACATGCAACTTACGCTACTGTGGTCCAGCAAGCGACTGCACACCTAGAGAAAGAGCTCAGGCTCCTTCCCAAAGCCGATGGAGAGCTGTAGTCACATTTTTGCCCCCTCTTGAGAAACGCCTTTCTCTTTCTGTTAACTGTAGAGGGAGCTTGAGCACCTCTTTTGTGTGCTGGGAGCTGCTGCTTCTGCCCAGGAAAGCTGTATGGGTGCAGGGACATGCAGGTGACAAGTAGCTCTTCAACTTCAAGAGCCAAATCAAAGGCAAGGACACCCACAAAGCAAGTGGAGGTGTGAAGACAGGGTGGCCACATGTGCTGCCACACAAAAGCCATCTCCGCATACCCTTCCTTCAGCTCATCTTTAATCCTCTCCTTTCTGCAGCAAGAAAGCTCCCGAGGGCACAGGGAGGTTTACATAAGGGGGTCACTGCAACTCCTCAAGCATGGCTGAGCAAGGCACCTGTGACGTGAGTCTGAAAGGTCTAAGGTGCAAATATTGGCAGCAAAATCCCTGTGTTTGCTGCTTCTCAAAGAGGCGATATCTCCCAGGGAAACCCAAGCACTTGGTAAACATCTGCCATTAGCAAGGTTTCTTAATTGGTGGGAGTCCACAATATAGGTGTTGTATCAGCTGTACAATTTTTAAGCCAATGCTGACATCTGATTCTTGTTTGGAGCCTTTGCTGCAATGTACTTACGAATCAACTTTGCTTGCTCTGTCTCTGTATACCATTAAAAACCCTAAGAAACAAACACAGGCTTGAAAAAACCCATGTGCTCAGCTACCAAAGTATTTCTCAGAGCTGCCAAAAAACCAGCCTGAGGGATTTGCAATGAAATCAAGTGGAAACTAAAAACAGTCCCCATTTGCTCTGGGCAGGTAGTCTGAGTAGTTACCTGATTTACCATACACATCCAGGGTATTACATTAAGGAAAGCAAGAAAGAAAAGGACATAAATAATTTTGTTGTAATTTAAACCTATTTAGGCATTATAGACCTGGAATAATCCATCACTGAGAAACACTGCTTTTTCTTAGTACTGTCAAGGTGCCCTAGAAACAGCTATATAGACTGGAATCAATTCACTGAATTGCATCTGTTCCTGGGGTGCAGAGGTGAGAGCATTTCAACCTCACATGGCAGCACAGCAAACCAGCCTCGGACTGAAAAAAGAGTTCTGAAGAAACTTAAACTCTTTTCTTGGTGTATTGGTGTTCCCACTCCCTGCTGAAACACCTGGGGCTGAGCGCCCTTGGTCCCAGTGTAAACACTGGATTAGGCTGTCCCACAATGACCACTCGGTTCCCTATAGGAAAGCAGTTGCACTAGCTTATTTCCCTCCCTGTGCCCTCACTTCCCTGTTTTTTTGGGTGCCTGAACAGCCCTGGGTTTTGGAGTTGTTATTCCCAGGCGTATCTGGCCAAGCCAAGTCACCACGCTTGCAGAGACCATTTGGCTTGTTCTCATTCCCAGGTGATGTGCTGGGCTGAGGACCCTCATGCCATGACTATGTCTGCGCTCCGCATGGTCCAGCACAGAAACACCTCTGCTCACTGGGGCTCCATTCGACTTGCACAGCACAGGAACAATTTAACAGAGACTAAAACTTCTCGAAGAGCAGCAGCTTTCAGTAAGAAGGTGGGCTTCCTTTGCCACTGAAGGCTGCTCTCCTGGAGGGCTTAATATGGCCCTCAGGCCATATCAACCGACAGTTCTACTGGTACCAAGTCATCCCTTACAACACTCCTCATATTTTTTGCATGGGTAAATAAACCCGACAAAGGCAGCTTCCCATCTGGTATGTTGGTGGCTTCTCATCTTGGTCATTTCAGTAAGATTTCCTGTCTCAACACAAAAAAAATTACGCAAAACAAAAAATAATCTGCATCTGAGCGAAATATTTTCTACAGAAAAAGTAAAACTCCAGAGCTTGACGCAACTCCAAGAGCAAGAGCAAATAAATAAGATTTCTGTCACAAAACAAACCTTAATTTATTGCTCTTCTTTCCCTTACAATTAATTAAATGTAATCTCATTTCTACTGAGAATGAACCATTTTAATCCCCTCTGGCTCAGAGCCACACATGCAAATCTGAAGATTACACAGCGATATTCAGTTCTCTCCAGAGATTTCAGTGAAGATCATAATTAGGTGGGCGTCTGCTAATGACAAATCCATCCCTTTGAACAGGGAGGAAATCTATCTTCTGAGCCTTTTTGGCAACTTTCCTGGCCATCTGAAGTGTGGCCAAGAGGACTCTGCTGCTCTCTTCATATGCAATGAAAAAACAGAGAAAATACAAACAGGGGCCAGCAATGTCTAGATTCCAGTGAGGGATGTGAGACTGTATAGGGGAAAACTGAGGCAGTTTATGTTAAAGCACCTATACTTCCAGCTCTTACAGAAAGCTGCAAATGCTCCACACATCTGGAAATGAAATTCTTCCAGCCCAGCTTCTGTTCCTGTCCAAAATGAGATATTGTAGTTCCCTGCCTCTGTATTTACACCTTCTGGCCTTACAAGTGCCTCCTGCAGCATTACTCAGCAGCAGCAGTGATGGAAGGGAAGACTCTTCACCAAATCCAGCTGAAGGCCCAAACTCAATAATTAAAACATTGCAGGGCCAACAGTGAGAACCCTGAAGATGCAGAAAGATCTCACCTGCAATAGCTTCATAGAGGCCAGCCTTATATTCCAGGTACTCATGCTCCTCAAATCTCTGCGGTCCCTCACACATGATCTGGCAGTCTTCATCCTCAGAGTAGTACCCTTTCAGTGCACGCTCCAAGAAGTCAATGGCCAGCTCATACTCCTCTTTGTCATAGTGCCGTACCCCAGCACTATAGTCCTCCTGCAAAGTAGGTAGGCAGAAGACAAGACCGTGAGCAGGCTACGCTGCTCAGACAACAGCTTCCTGCCCTTGCCAACTGCAGGTCATTTTCAAAAGAAGGTACAAGCAGGCAGGGGCAGAACAATCTCCCCTGGCACCTACCAGATGTAAATTGTTGTACCAAAGCACGTTTAAGCCATCAATGGACTTTTGGACCACTGGAACCTCATAAACCTGCCTAAATTATCTTCTTAACATCTCCATACTTAGGGCATCCTCAGTGCCACTGCTGGATTATGTGAAAAACCACTCCTTTTCTCTGTTCTAACCCTCCTACCCAACAATGCTGAATGTCGAGGGAAAAGACTGCACTTGATCCAGGCAGATCTGTCTTAGAAACTCCATTAATTACACCAAACGACCACTTCTCCTTCCTTGTGTCTTGTGAAATCAGAAAGTTGGGGTGGCCCTGGCATTTGTGTTGGCCTTTCACTTTGGGGAGGTGGAGAGAGCTGTCACTCTCCTGCCTGCCACACTGCTCCCTCACCAGCACAGTTACTCATGTGCATGTACCCTGCCCAGGTGGGAGAACCCAGCTCAAAAAAAATATGTGTGAGCTAAGATCCGTCCTTCAGTGCCCATGGAGGCATCCATCAAAGCTTCCTGCTGGTGCATGTTCACAGCCACAGATTTCCCCAGAGTCCTCTGAAGAGAGGAACCATGTTGAAGCAGAGAGTGACTTGAAAAAGCAGGAGCTGGCTTGCCTTAAAGGAGAGTGCTGAAAGGGAGAGTTTGTTTTGCTGTATTGTAATATGGACCTTGGCAAGAATCTGCCCATTCATAGATGATGCTCTTATGGCCTGCTATATCTCTTCTCTCCAGACTGCCTGACATTTAACCCAGGCACCCCTTTAGCTCAGACTCACCATGTGCTGCTTGGCCTCCCAGTCAATCAAGCTGACCTTCCCTGCCATGGTCTTGTAGTTCTCGATGTCCTGCTGTATCTCCATGTGCTCAGGGTTTGCCATGAAGAAGGTATGAGCTGCGTTTGCTGCCTCCTCCAGCTTGTTCAGCTGTAACAAGACAAGAAAGACCACCTGAGCTGGTGATGTAGGACAGCAAACATAGCAGTTTACGTGGCACTACCTGACACCCATACCTCTGACACCCTTTTGACACTGAGCTGGGCAGTGATGGGATAACCAAGGAAAACCTGAACACAGGCTAAGGAAAACAGCTGAAATGAGAGGAAAGCTCAGTGCAAGGGAAATCAGAAGAGCTGGAGTTCCCGAGAGCCAGACAGGTTGCTTATATGTCTGCAATGTGGTCTGTCAGCGATGGGGTCCAGTCTCTTTTCCAGCTGTACCACCCTCTCAACTCAACTAGTCCAACCCTCTGCATGGTCCTGGGTGGAGAGATGCTCACATGAGATATGTGATGGAGAGAGGAGAGGAAAGCAGCTGCTGAGACTGCTCTCTCCACAAGCCTTGGAGGCTAAGATATGTCCAGGCTAAGGGCTTCTGTTTGTAAATGGGCACTTGGGACCATTTATCAAGCTCAGCTCTGTATAGCCAGATTCTGCTGATAGTGATAGACAAAGAGCTTATCTTGGTATACAAAGTTAATTTGGATTTAGAGATTCTGAACCGAGACAAGACATTAGTTTCACCATGGAGAAAGCCTCCTCCTAAACAAACAGAAATACTAATTCTAAACACACCCACAGCAGCTACCAGGAGTGCAGGGAGCAGGACAGATGTTCAGGTAAAACATCTGTATGACCTAGAAGGAGAGAGGTCACTTTCATGGCTAACACACTTGCTCCTGAAACAAAGCCAACACCAGTGAGTATCAGCAAGGTGCAGAGTCAGGCCCCTGGGATACACCTGCAGGCTGAGCATGCTCACCCAAGTTTGTTGTCAAGGACCAGGCTGATGTTATCCCTGGCAAGGCTGTGTCCAAGTGTTCTCCTTGATAGCAAAACCCACACAGAGCCCCATGTCATTGCTGCTAGGCCCCTCCTGAGGCACCGGAGCCAGTGAGCTCAAGCATGTCTGTACTACACTGATGTCATGGCATGGCAGCTCACCTGAAGAAACCTGCACACGTACCCATAGGACAACCCGACTGGCAAAATGGCGGGAACTGAAAAAGGGACCTGCAGAGAAGAATGAGCTTCACACCCTGTTATTCTACTCCTGGAGCAGGGCAGAGAGGCCATGTGAGGTGAGGTGAGGCCATGGATGCCCTCAAGATCCTGATCATCCCAGGGAGACAATGGCAGCTTCTTTGGGGCTCCTTAACACTGGATTAATACTTGTGTAACCAGGGTGATGAAGTTAATGAAGCATGGATGCTGCTATACCATCCAACTGAACATTAAGTCTGGGGACAATCAGTGTATTCATTAATCTGTATTTTAGTCATTAGTTAATCATTAATGCAATAGATAATGTGTTTCTGTCAGAACCCCTCTCCTTTCAGACTCAAAGCCTAATTTTTAGATCCCAAAACCCTCACTCCTAGTGCTTAGGGTCCAAACCTCTGTTTTAAGGATTAAATTAAAGTCTCACTTTTAGGTAGCAATGATTCAGGGTATAAATGGTTGGGAGTTACTAATACAATCTAGCATAGCTCAACTAATGCTGGGACCAGAAGGCAAAACTTAGCCAAGATAATGAGGTAGCCGAAACAAGAACGGCCTACATGATGACTAAATCTTGTTGCTTTAGGGGAGTCAGAGAGGCCTCAAGATTTGAAGTACCTAAACAAAGTCACAGTGACATTTGGCCTTAAGAAAAGCAGACGTACAGTGCCATAAAGATAAGGAACTGCAGAGCAGACACTAAACCAAGAACAGACCAAGCCTCAAGGGCAGTACATACATATTCTCAGAAGTGAGTCTGCACGAAAACAAGGGTTAACTAGCGGACACAGGGAGGAAGAGTATGTCCTTCATCCAAAGACCCCTGACGACCACCTGGAGACACCAACAGGCATGCGCAAATGATGTCTGCAGATAATGAATATGTATATCTTTTATATGAAAGCTAATGAATATGTATATGAAGCATGTACTTAACTGGCACAATAAGATCTGACGGTATGCACATTAGGAGGAGCGATATCCCCATGTATCCAGCACTGTAAATAAAGAATGCCTGCCTTTTAACACTACATTAGTGTTACAAGGTTTATTCCCGATTTCGGTGACACTTGCATGCACTTAATGTGCATCAACCATAGCTTGCCTTTCAGCCAAGCCATGACAAACACCCAAAACCTCTTTCAGTGAGCCCCGTGAACTGCCTAGTACCCTGCATTTCTTGGGGGCTCAGAGGAGTCATAAAAACACTCATCACCAGCCAGGCATGTAACAACTAGTTTAATCTCTGACATATTATTATCTTCAGAGATGTGGCTGAACTTTTAATTTTCTGAGCAGCTACCTTGTCAGCAGGTTGTTTGTTACCTCTGCAGAAGTGTTTGCAACCATCTTTAAAATTAAAATACACATCTGATAACCCATGAACTCCTGTTGAATGAAGTGAGATTGACATCTGGGTGAATTCATGGGGCCTTCTCCTTGAGGGATGCCCCTGCATATGTATACCCTATGGCAATTTTGCATGCATGGCTTGTGAAAGATTTGTGGTGAAATACTAAGGGAAAAAAATGTGAAGGGTTTGCTCAGGCCACTCAGTTGCAGCAACAGCATGGCAAAAAGTCCTTTTTTATGCCAAACACTGCTCTGATCCAGAATAGGTGGAGTGGGGCAAGAGCAACAGCTTTGATTCAGCTGGACAAGGAGAGTCCCCCTGGAAGCATCGACCCCACACCAAGTCACTTATCAAATCTGTTCCTATTTGGAAAGTGGAGCTGTCTGCCAGCATTAATAAAATACTCCAGTTGTAAAACTGGCAGAATGATGCCTCCTTTCCTACTGCACATCAAGCTTGGCAAGGCTTGGGAAAATACAGGGTGAAGACATGCATTGTTTTTGCAAAGTAACCTTCCCTAACGGTGTGAAGGGAACGTCTTTTGGCTGTCAAGGAAGCAGCCAGTGCCCTTTGAATCTCCACTCTCAAACACAATTTCTAAGTGGCAAATATTAAAAGAATTACCATAACAGGTTTCCTTCGGCTTTTCTTCAAAACAAGGTGGAATTAGAAAGTGTGGCAAGCTGCTGAATACAATTTTTGCATTAAAAAAAGTAGATAGATAGACAGACAGATAGATAGATAGACAGACAGACAGACAGATAGATAATGGTGATTGGGACCCCAGCTTAAAGGCGAGGGAAGCAGGGAAGACGCAGAGCACAGCAGAACACACACTGAGCCTCCTGGCACACAGCAAAACCCAATAGAAGTGCCCAGTGCTTTCACCTGGGCTATTTAGTGTGCAGAGCAAACAGGGGAGCTACCATGAGTCAAACTGGTGGCAACTGGAGACATCACAGCTGTTGGAAATTGCTAGCTGAGCTTGTCAGGGTGATTCTGACAGGGAGACACTGAATGACAGCAGACGCCCAAGTCTACCAGGGGATTTGTGAAACTGGCACTTTTATATCAGACGAGCCACTCCAGACATGCTCTTATGTCGCTTTGGGGCATGGAGACATTTTGAAAGCAGATGCCCAGATACTTGAAGATCTTTTGGTGGAAAAGCTGAGCCATCGCTGTGGGACCAGACCCATGCGAGGCAGGCATTCTCCTAAACCCTGTCTGCTGCTATGCTGCTCCAGCACAGCCAAAATTGCTTGTCCAGTTCCCAGAAAGGCCAGGGCAGAGCTGGCCAAAGAAGCATGTATTAATACCTCCAAAAGAAAGATGAAAGCTCCGGTCAGGCAGCATCTCATCTCACTCCCCAGATATGCCCTTTGAACACCAAAGCACCACTGTGCGGCAATGCCCAGAGAAACACAAAAAAATTGCCTTGTGTAAACTTTTGAAGTGTTTCAAGATTAATTCTGTGCTGACAACCTACGCAGGGAAGCCAGCTTTTACTGCAAAAACAAGATCTATTCCAGTCCTTCACTCGGAGTTTTCCTAAGGACATACTCTCCAGCATAACCCCTTGGCTTCCCAGCAAGTGTGCAAAATGACTCTAAGAATTTTTTATCCAGGACAGACACAAAAAAAAAATCCCAAACCCCTTCAGTGTAGAAGTACTTTTTTTTTTAAAGAGACATTCCTATTCAGAAACATACATCCCATATTGAAAAAGCTCATCATAGCTGGGCAGCATCTGATACAGAATAAAGGACTGACCAGAGCATCTCACGATGGGAATTTTCAGGTCATGCTGAGTGTAGGTAGGACTGCCGCTGCAGCCGGTAATTAGAGAGGTCAAGATGGGGCAAGAGGTAAGCTGCTGACCTGATCCAGAGGACTGCTATTAAGCCACTACTTGAACTGCTCAGGAGAATTGCATTCTTCCATGCCACACCACAGATTTCTGTTCACAGACAGCATCCTGCTTGTGCAGACTTCAAAGGGACCAAATGCTCTCAGCCAGGTACCTGGTCCCTCGAGACACAAGCTGCAATAGTCTGTTGTGGGATGTTCTTTTTTCCTTTGGTTCCAGCTCCTTTTCAGAAAGCTGTCAAAAACTGTCACAGATCCTAGGATGGGCTTAGTTCTTCCTGAATAAAATCCACCTGTGAGATGGGAAAAGTCTGATTTCCAGACACAACAGAATATCCCTTTCCCACCCTTGAAACACGGCTCGTACTGGGTCTAGTCCTGCTGGCTCTTCACAGCAGAGATGACCTTTGGATTTTGCTAAGTGGACTCAAAGCAGAACATTTCAACTCAACACTTTTCAATTTATCATGTCCCATATTTGCCTTAGAAACATTCAAGTAACACAAAGAAGCCAACAGTTGCTAAGTTTTGGGGAGTTTTTGAGTGGATGTGTGTATATAAAAGCAAATTCCTAACTGCTAAGACACGTTCAGAGACTAGCACTGACATTAATTATGAAACACTCCAGGGTAACTTTTGCCAAAACATTCTGAATTCACAAGGAGCAGGATATTTTGGTGTTTAAAGGTCTGGGCTGGGACTCAGGACACCTGGACTCAGTTCCTGGCCCTGTCACAATCTCACTGTGCAGCCACTGGAAAAAACATTTTGTTTTCTTTGTGCCTGATTTTCCATTGTTTTAAGCGAATAACAATAAAAATAATAGCATTCCTCCCACAGAGTAATCATTTTGTTTATTTAGATGGCAAGCAACTCAGGGACCATGTGCATATGCAAGCATGTAACACAAGGGGATTTTGATCTTTGTACAACGATCACTGAATGAAAATCGGCAAGGAAAAAATGACAACTGTAGAATCACAATCTTAGTATGTGGTCTAAGATCTGCTTGTTCATCCCACTGGAATATGATTGCTGGACTATCACTGCAGCTTTGCACCAAACTCTATGTATTTTGGCCAGAGAGGACACACGAAATCACAACACCAGCACTGAGAGTGCCCCAGGAACACCCTGTCCATTTTGATCTTATCATGCCAACAGCTAGAGCTGAGAAGGGGAAAACACAGCATTTAAGTGCTTCTGTATTTTGATGCTGAAAAATATTTTTTTTCCTCATTCAAATGTTAGGAGTGTTGCATTTTACAGAAAAACAGGAAAATTATTTTAAGCAGCACAACCTCAGATTAAAGCATTTCAGTAAATTGCAGATGCTCGGTTTCATGCCCATCAGGGACATTGCTGGCCTGGACTTCAAGGGGCCTGCATCTTCCAACCTGCAGTAGTGGCTTGGATTAGGAAGGCTGTTTTATCCTGATCATTAGACAGGACCAAACACAGGCTGGAGAAATGACCTTGAGTGAACATCTTGAGCATCACTATACAATCAATGCCAATTCTCATTGATAACAGTTGAGAAAATCCTTTATGGAGCTCTCATGGGCTGCATGATGAACCATGTAATGTTAACAGTTCCTTAATAGTTCATCGTCATTCTTGTACTTGTCAAACTACATATTAGCCAGTGAACTCCACGTCAAGCAACCTAATTTGTACCTGTAAGGCCACTGTAACCAACCTGCCATAGTTAGGAAATAAACTGTCTTGCTGGAATATGTCTAACTTGCTGTTTGCTTTTGTTGTCACTTGGGCTGCTGCATCCCTCAAAGAGAAGAACAGAGGATTCACCTCTTTGCTAATGCCTACCTGAAAGCAGCTCAGGCTGGCTCAGCTCCATGTGCAGGCACATGCTCTGAATTCACATTTGCCCTCACTATTTGCAGACGAATGAATTCTGACCAAAGCCTCTCTCATGCCAAGATGTTCAGCAGGCTTGCATAAACCCCTAGCGCCTTCCCCGGGGGATACGCCACACAACAGCATCACGGCTTTGGCTACAAAGGCTCTAAACTTGCAGTCCTTAAAGTTTGCTCTCTGGTGCTTGGCAGTGGGGATAATGAAGTGGAACAGGCGTTGTGCCAGGTCTGTGAGACGAGCATTGCATAGCTTTACAGTGTGCTCTTGCAGCCAGGGGCACAGTGTGCCATACGACAACCACTTTGCTTATGTTGAACATTGACATAGTGCTGTTTATGGGGGGGGAAGCAGCTGTAGCCAGAATATCTACAGGTGCACAAGTGCTCCCAGCTCATCCTGCAGTTTTCATGGCAAAAACAAGGACAGAAGAAGGGCAAAAGTCAGAGGATTTTAGAGTATGTAGCCAAAGCAATATCAATTCTGACTGCCTGAGACAAGGGGTCACAGGGCATGATATAGCCAAGACCTCAGACTGTTACTGATGATGAGCTCTCATTTCATTGAACATATTATCAGATATTGGCAACTGTCATGCATTCTGTGTAACTGTGATAATCCAGCCTGCTTCTGTATTAAGGTATCTTCAGCACATAAGACATAGTTTGAATTAAAAGTTCTTTTTTGGGAGGGGAAGAGAATAAAGGCTTATACACTGGAAAATATGTCAGACCCCTCAAAACCCCAGCATTTCCTGCCGTGCCAAGACTGGACCTACCTGCACATAGCCTCTATTAATTGATGAGCGCATGAGCTTGGAGCTTGTGAGAAAAAATTTCAAACCATTTGGCTGACCTATAAGCTGAAGTCTCAGACCTTCAGACAACTCTTGTTTTGTTGAAGAGATACTGTTTTTTTAAACTTTTCTGTAGCTCTGCTGCTGCTGTGTTGTATCAAAGGCTTAGGGCACTGGGCTCTGCAGAGGAGGGAGGCTCTGGAGTCAGTAAGCACAGATAACAAGGGAAATAAAAGGTTCAGTGTCACGAAGGATTAATTTCATTGTGTCTATGCAGAGCTTACTGCCTGGACGAGTAGAAGCAAGTAGCAGTGAGATGGCTATAAATAGCCTGTGACCTCAACTATTTTATTACTGCAAATAGAGAAGAAATTCTCCAGAGAAGTTAATCAGGAAATTTTCCCTCTGCTAATGGGATCTCACATTCACAGAAAGATGCTTGAGCTGTCTGCAACCCACAACAGCACCCACTGACCCCTCAGAAACACTAAAATCAGAGAGCAAGGCAAGCTTATGGCAGAAAAGGGCCTTAGCCAAGTGTAAGGAATAGGTACTAAGGGACAAAGGGGTGAAGCAGCCTTTGAGTTCATTAACACACCATCCCCTGCTCTCCAAAGAGTCTACCAGTTCCTTCCAACTGAAGGTAAGTAGTATTGGTCCCCCTTCTTGTTACTACTGTGATGGAAGGCAGTAGTGATGCTTTCCTGGAGGCTCCACATGCATCTTTTTCAGAGGTCTTCTCCATTTTGAAAATGCAGATAACCTCCAATGTGCTTTGGATGGTTCCTCTCAGACCACCCCAGCACACCTCGCTGTGTGCTGCTACTCACCAGTCGCTCTGGCAGACCCAAATCCAAAAAAGAAGAAATCTGGGGAATTGGCACAGGGAAAACTTCTCATGAGAAAGGAAACTTAGGAAGGATTTGGGGTTTTTTTATTATTCCAACAAGCAATTTTTCAGTACACAAACATATTCAACTACATGTTGAATGTCTCCAGAAAGTGGCAGATACTTGGAAATTTAAAACTAAACTGAACAAACCACTTCAGTATTCTTCTTGGAACAAATTCTTTCAATTAATCAAGAGAGAAATCCAATTCCTAACGAATCTCTCACTTGGGCCATACTGGCAGTATTTTATGTATGTGCCGAGCAGACTGACTGCATCCCTCCACCTGAAAAGGCCATTTTGCATTGAGAAAGCAAATTAGATTGAGACACTTCATTCCTTCCTTTCCTCCCTGACATGCTCTTCTGAAACTGCTCCCAGGCAGGTAAGGACGAAGATTTTCACACGTTTCTGGCTGTGCATTATATGCTTCAGTGCACACTTAGTGTAGCAAATACTGCACAAGGAGCACTCACAGCAGGTGACTTGCAAAACCACTTCCCAGCAGGAAGGTCCCTTCCCACATAAACCTCAAACACGCTGAAGCATTGCAGGATTCATCCCCAAAGTAGTCAGTGGGAAATATGTTTGTGCTCACTGAACCTTCGATCTGACTGTGAAAAACACTCTGAGCCAGATGTTGTACTGCATGTAAAAACTTAGTTCTGTCTAACGTACTCTGATGACATCTAAGTTGTATGTGAAACAGCATGTTCAACAAGGAAAAATTCCTAGAATATGTAGTGTGGGCTCTCCTGGCACAAAACAAATCCCTAGAACTGGATTTTTAAAGCTTGGGCAAGAAACCCCTTGTAGATGGGATTCTGCCCTCTGTGACAGTACACAACAGCTGAGATCGCAGACAGGAGCTGGCAGTAAATGGATTTCAGCACACTACTTTGTACAAAAAAAAGTCCCTTCTATCAGCGTATACCTGGCCAGTTGTCCCCCTCCCTCCAGATACAAACATACAACCACACTGGCAACACACGACGGCCACGCTGCAGTCAGTGGTGCAAAATATCCTTGCCTGTGCGTTTTAAGCTCATGAAATCAAGCAGCTGGAAACAAGTGGTACATGACTATCCCCTCCTCACAGACCACCAGCAAGAGTCCTGTGGGCCACAACCTGTTAGACAAATAATAGGCTTTCATCTGATATACTGACTGATAATAGACAGAGCGGCAGGTGATCCCCTGCAGAGTGTCTTCGAAATACCTGAGAAAAGAGAGGTGAAGCTCACTAACCCTGCCAGCAAGGAGCGAAGGAGCCTGTTCTCCACGAAGGGAGGAAGGTCAAGGCTGGAATGCTTCAATCTGATTAAGGCTAAAACTGATCGTGTGCTTTTAGGGGAAAAACAGAACAAAACAAACTTGGCAGGCAATTAAAAGGGCTGGGGGGTGCATCATGTAAGTGTGAGTCACAGGAGGAAGCAGACAGGGCACTCTCTCCATCAGCAGATGCCACGGGAACATAGCAATATTCTGCATTTCCAGAAAGCCTTCCAACCTCAGGAATCCAAAGGCATTTGATTTGGGCTAGAAACAAAGCCAACTCATCTGTGATGAAAGAAATTATGACACAGAGATAGAATGGGAGGTGCTTGGGAGAGGATCACGGATGGTGCTTTTGCAGACAGTCTTATGAAGTGTCTAAGATCCCAACAGTAGTATAATCCACAACACAGAGTCATCAGCATGGAAACAAACTTAACAGTGTTTAGTCTAAGGAGGATGAAGGCCAAAGCATGCTACAGCATGCCTCTATCAAAAGAATTCCCATCAGTAAGGGATTTCATTAAAACAATGGTGACACACAGCATCCTCTCCCAATGAGAGGATGAGAGTTATACTCTTGTGATGACTAAACTGATTAACAAATACTACACAAGCAACGGTGAATAACCTGGCGCCTGTGCATGGCAGGCTGATGCCATCCATGTGCCTACAAGAATAGGGCAAAGCAGCTTATTCCAGCAAACTTTTGGACATCAGTACTTCTACCTGGAAAGGTTCAATGGCATTTCTCTGGTATGTTTGCAAGAATGCAGCAACTCAAGTCGGAGACTAGACCCAAAATTAGCAGAACTGTCACATATTCTATTTTCCAGATTCTGCTTTTATGTATCTTCCCCTCTCTGAGACCCTTAAAGCACAAGCTTTACATTTTAGATGTGAATTTTCTCTAGCATCCTGCCTCTCTGGATATTGCAATTAGTTGAGCTGCTCTGGTTGATGACATCAGGCACTGGGGCAGACTCCTAACCAAGCTGTCTCCACATTGATATCTCTATAGAAATAATTACTAAAACACTTAAGAAAAACACAACGGAAAACTCTGAGACAAACAGAAAAATTCTTACAGCAGAAACTTTCCTCCCTTTCCAGGGTTTAGCAATGGCTCAGCACCTTTTAAAAGAGTCAGACATGATGAGCTATTGAATGCCCTTTGGGAGCCAAAGTTTGCTGTGAAACTGCATGTGCTTGTATGCTATTACTCAACATCATCCAAATAGCTACACATGCCCCTAGAAAACGCCCTTCTGAGAAGACACGTGGATTACTCACGACCATCCTGGAGCCAGGAAGCCACGCTGAACTGGTGATAAAATGATAGCCCTTATTTGCAGCCCTTTTCTGATGTAAATAGAATTTTGTCAAATGGCTTATCTAAACCCTGTCCCAAGCCTGAAGACTGCCTCTCCCTACCTTTTCCCTGTGCAATAGATAGGCCATCTCCTACAGAAGGTACCAACTGACCCTAACAGTGATTATAGTCAGTTTATTAACACCACAGCTGTTTGTTTGAAAAGCAGAGCGCATAGCCTTGAGGGTGGGTTGCAAACAGGACTGCACTATCTCAGAAAGATGTTCTCTCCCTCTGCCCTAAGCCAGCAAAGGGACAAATGGGACAAAACAAATTAAACAGCAAAAGGAAAGGAAACAAACCTCAAATCCCAAGGAGAGAACAGACTCATAGCATATCTATGCATTGTCCCCTCATACAAAATCCTTGACAGTTTTCAAGGAAATGGTTTTAATTACCATGGATGTTTCCCAGACACAATATTTCTGGAATACCTTTTCCAGGGCTCAAGTCATAAACCAATGGATCATTACTCACAACTGCTGAATGCTTGGAAACCATCATGACGGTGATGGGCATTAGGGCACTGCAGACTTGATTATATAAATCATCAGCATTATGCAAAGACTAAAGATCTACGAATCAGGGTGGGCTCTGTTCACCATGAGGGGAATGGACTGATGCCAAAGGGAAAACATACTGAGCTTATGCCTTAGGTGACTTTGGAGAAAACTGCCATCTTTGAAAAGGAACTACTATGTTGATCTAGGCCAGCATCGAGGCATTGCATTTACCTTCTGGAAGGAAACAATGCTTGTAGAGAAAGAGAGGGAAGTGAAAAATATATCCATAGTTCTGCTGTATAATCTCAGTTGGTCTGGAAAGCAAAGGAAATGTCTTGCAAGGGGCACTACCTGTATGGGCTGCTCAGCTTGTTCAGGCCAAAGGGTCATGTATCCCAGGAACCTTAGCCCAGCAGTGGCCAGGGGTAGACCCATGTGAGCAGAGAGTAAGGACATGGTGGGTACACCCTCACACACAGGGTATCATCAGCGAAAGCAGCAGTTTACAGGCTTCTTGAATCAGGATTTGCCTCTGGACCACTGTACTTAATAACCAATGATGGGCACAGCTCCAGGGAGCTGTGTAATCCTTTCTGGAACACATTTATACAAGCTGCAGTAAATGAGGGATTTGGAAGATTTTAAAGACATCAGTATATTATTTTCACCACAGTAGATGTGTGGCTGAGAAAGACCTACCACTAGGCTTCGATAGAGTTTTCGGCAGACCTGGGGGTTGCTTGAAAATACACCTGCACATTTACATGCCTGGAAGGCAAGAGTCTTTGCAGCAGCACTGCAAACTTCCTCAGGTTCCTCCAACATTCGTTCCACTAAAACTCAAACTCATCTGAGTAAAACAGGAATGGGTTTTCCCACAAAATAGCATCTTCTGAAATGAAACAGGGCAGGGGAGGGGGGCCCGCAACCCACCCTCTCATCCAGAACAGTAAGAGCACTCCAGGTCTCAAGGGTGCTCTCTTGGTGAGCAGGATGCGTATGCTGGCATGAGATGGACTGTGTTGATTTTACAGTGGAGCAACTGCCAGATATGTTCTCAGGAAAATCTGACACTGCAAATTCTGGAGGAGAGGTCCTCGTTCTTCAGAGTTTCTGACTGCTGCAGCTGAGGCTGACACATGAAACACAAGCACGCTGAAGAACCCACTTTCATGCACTTTCACCTTCAGTTTATCCAGCACTACTGAAGAAACATATATTTCATTTGGAAAGGATGTAATTCTACCCTTGCAGATCTGACTCTTACCCTACTCCTGATACCAGATGGAACATTTGGTCTCTGTCTAATTAAAATAACCTAAGTAAATTATATAGTTACAAGCAAGGTAAGTTTAGGGATTCATTATATTTAGACAACAGGAAGAGTTTGAACATGATTTAGCATTGCGTCCTTGAAGAGTATATCCTTAACATGGTTTAGCGTCGCATCTTTGAACAGTATATCCTTAATTAGTTGACTTTGCAAAGTAAGCGCATGGAAGTACCTTGCAAACAAGCCAAAAGGAACCGAGCATGCCTGAAGACCAATTTCAACTAGCAAACACAGTGAGGAAGACTATTGACAACCACCAGAGGACTTTAGAAGACTACCAATGAATGTGAATGTGCATGCATCTAGGACATTTGCATATATTAATGAGTTCTAAGAATAGCATGAATATTAAAATAATTTCCTGGAAATCTGATGAATATGCAAATTTCATCTGTATATAATTTCTGTAGTACGATAGCCCGGCGTGCACATTAGGTGGAGCGATCCCGTGTGCACCCGGTGCCACAATAAATGCCCACTTTCTAAAACTCTAAAGAATGAGTCTTACAGAGTTTCTTTCACTGACTTTTACAGTAACACTCCAGCTCCCCAAGCTTTGATGAGCACTGTTGCTAATTTGAGAGGGGAATTACTGGCTTTGAGAGAAGAGTAATACCAGTCTCCAGAATAACACCTCCAACACTGAGCCCAGGGGCATGTTACTGACACCATCCACTGCTGCTCAGGCTTTTGTTGCAGCTCCAGTGTCTCCTGTGGAGTTACAACAGGGTGAACTTGGCTCATGCTTCAGCGAGCGAGGCCGCATACCTTTGGACAATTGCCTCCATACATGACACACACCACAAGTCTCAGCTGGATTTGCTGCTTCTGAAATGAAAACACTTTGCTCGCTTTCCCCAACTGTAGCTTGGTAATCATTACTAAACACTTATCAACTAGACGGCTTTCATTTCCTGAAAGCCTGGACCTAATTACACCAGGAAAAGCTCTGCTTTTTCTTCAGATACCGAGCAGTGTTGGTTTCTGAGCCCTCCTCCTACAAAGTCAAACTTTGCTCTGATTAGTAGAGGGGAGGGGAGGGGAAAAATGCAGCCAAATCTCAAAAGGCAAACTGCAGTGATTATTCACAGAGATGCCCTGGCTTCACTCTACATCATTAATAATAATAATAAAATGTCACAGCTCTTCCATCTCCCCTCCCTCCCTTATTAATCTTAGCTGGGCCCTGCGAGGCCCCTGCAAAGAAGTATCATTTTCCCCAGCTTGCAGGTAAGGAGTCCGATGTCTCACGGCAAATCAGAACCAGATCCTGGGGTTGCCAGCTCCTAACACCATTCCTCGAAGGAGTGAAACAAACCCCCTCAGCTCCATTTCTTTATCAGGACATTTGATCCCGCAGTGGGATGAAGGACCCTTTTCCAAAAGCACTGCACACAGAGCAGCACTTTCAAATCCATCTATTGTGCCGTGGGGCCACCTGGGATGTTGAGTTACAATCGCCTGCTTGTAACAGAGCTCAGAATATCTCCATCAAATCAAACTGTTGGCTAATTAGTGTATGAAAAAAAAAACTACGAATGCCCAGTAATGGAGTGATAATGTCCATAGCACCAAATCGCAAGATCTGCTGCTGCAGTGGCATTGGTTTTACCCTGTGAGCTGCCCAGGAGCTGCTGCCCATCCCAGTGGACAGCCAAGCAGGGGCTGCGGGTGCCCACATCTGGTAGGAGCCACCTACAGTGAACCTGCTCAGGGAAGAAAGGTGAGGAAGACTTGTGCTATGGGGTTGTGCTTCTTCTGACCAAGGTTTCCAGGCAGTCTCACTAATCTTATTATCCTGGCTTGGGGAAGAGCCTACAGAAAGGCAGAACAGAGCTGTAGGTCCTCACAGTGCTTCAGTTTTCCCTTCACAAGAGTTGGTGGAATGGCATGGGTGGGATGTGTCAGCTCCCAGTTTGGCCAGTGCACATGCGGCCAATGGGGTGACCCAGGAGGAAGTGGGCATGTGTCTCTCCTTGAGAGCAGCCACGAGATGTGCCCTTTGCAGAGGGCTGATCAGCAGCACATCCCATATTTCTGACTCTGGGTTGCTCTACTACAGGTATGTACCTTCACCTGTCTTCTTCCTCCCAGCCAAAAGTGGGAAATAAGACACAGACTTATTACCCTGACCAAGAGCAGTCCACAGACTGTACTCCTGGGGACTGGCATAACCAGAAGGGAGGCCAGAGCATCAGAGCCAGAACTTCCTATTGATCACTCCAGCATTGGTGACCAAGCTCCAAGCCAGAAGCACCAAACAGCCTGAATAAAATAGAGCTGACTTTTTTTTGTATCACGATCCTTCCTGGCCTCTCCCACAAACATGTTGCCAGTTTATTTATAAGCCACAGTACATAATGCATGACATGGCTTGGAGATTGGAAGCCTTTGCCTCTATTTCCTTCTCATGCCTGCCTGGACTCTCCCTGCAGATCCAGCACATCAGGGAAGTACTGCAGGCTCAGGGTGCTTTGGCAAAGCACCTCTTACCCCAACACACATTAAGCCCTGACCCTGCAGCTCCGCCAGCCCTGTAGCAACTTCTGTGGCCCTTCGGCAATGTGGGTCTTCCCATGTCAGGCTGGTAGACAGCACTTTGGGGAGCGCAGTGCTTGGGCAAGGAGGATGCTGAGCCCCGACACTGTGTCCCACATAGGCTGCTGCTCTGTAACAGGGACATCTACAACAGCTGCCTGCAGAACAGGACTTCAGAGAAAAGACTTGTGTTCACTGCTGGAACAAACACAGAGACAAAATACACCGATATCTACCTCTGAGCAGATAAACACTTGGTCAGATTCCTGTACTGAGGGAAGATATGGATAGAGCCAGGCTGGATGACACCCACAACTTGGACAAACTTAAACAGATACAATGTTCAACTCCAACTTCTGACACCCTTGTGGCCCTACTTGCTGGGAACCCTGTAGAGACACATTCCTCCACAACCTTCTTCACATCAGGGGCTTAAAAGCATCCACAGTGGTGGATGATCTTCACTGGTCTCCCATCCAGGTGCTGGCTCCTCAGTTTCTCAGTTCTCACCAGCACCAGGAAGCAAAATCCTAAAGGATGTGTCACTTTTGGGCACAATGCAGGTGTTTATTCTGTTACTGTTTGCTTTGCTCTGCCTGTCCGAGACAGGGAAAGCAACTGCTTGGTGCAGCTCCAGTGAAGGATGGCAGCCCTCTGGAGAGGGAGCCCCACCAGCAACTGCGGGATGAACAGAACTGCAGCCTGGAGCCTGCGGGGAGCTGGACAGGAGTATCGTGCTGCAGCGTACACAGGCAGTCGCGTGTCTCGGAGGGATGCTGGCAGGGATACCCCCCGAGCACAGGCTGTTATTACTCACAGCACTGACACGTTCTGCATCCTGGCTGCCAGCTGCAGCCCCACCACTGATGTCACCCTGGCGGGCTGAGAGGCGTTACCCGCTGTCTGGGGCAAAACTGTTTTCTAGTATGCAAAAAATGAGAAGCTGTCTGCCCTTGCTGAGGACACAGCTCAAGTCATACTCCTGCCAGAAGCCAGTGTTTTCCAAGTACTTCGGGGGGGAGTCTGGATTTCTGCTTTTAATTCCTGGCTCTGGTTCTGATGCACTGGAAATTCTTCTACCAGTCACTAGGCATCTCCATGACTCAGTTTCCCTGTTAAACAGGAGTACAAACGACAGCATTTAAATACCTCAGATGACGATTCAGGGCTTAAGACATTGCAAGATTTTTCTGTTGATATTAAAATTATGCACCGGTCTCCTGTAAGAGCTCACTCAATCCTTATAAGTGGCTCTTTGTCACTGTTCCCATCCACACCCTGGTTCCTCTTTGAAAGGCAAATACCATAAAAGGCTGTTTATAGAGACTGAGGGCTAGAAAGGAGAAGTCAAATAGGGTCAGGCTCACTACAGCTTTGCTGTCCTGAGCTGTGGCCAGGGACGGGTGCCTTCCTGCTCCCCCTGCGATCCATGGGGAACAGCAGCTCCTCTGTCCAGGAAGCCTCCGACGTGGGTGGGTGTCTCCTGCCCCTTTGCAAAGAACCGTTTCATCTCCAGTGGAAATAGTTAAGATGGAAAAGGCGGAGAGTAAGAGAATTAGGAAAATAGCAAGCATCCCTAATCAGTCACACTTGGACAGTGAGGGTTTTATGTGCATGAAGACTTCGCTTAAATTCTTTTTTGCATTTACCCACAAGAAAGAAAAAAAAACAAACCAAACCTGGTGGCTGAGGAAATTGCCAGATGTTGATTCACCCTTGCTTTCTGCAAATGTTTCCATTTTGTTGCAAACCCAGGAACCCTCAAAAAGGAATTTATGGGTTTTTTTAGAGAATGAAACCTGCAAGCGCTCCAATGACAGCACATGATGTGGATGAAGGCAGAGGAACTCTGCCATCTAGCAGACTTCATGCTGCTAACTTTTCCCTAGCCTGCAGCAGCAGAACCATACCAGTCGCCCTATCACTGCCTGGTACCAAGTCTGGGTTTTCCCAAGCATGGAGAAGAGAATGCTTAAAGAAACAGATATGTCAGTGCAGGGATTCTTAAAAGAAAATGCAGCTAACTATATTAATAAACTTTATAGGTAATGATCCTAATCACCATCTGGTTCACAAAGGGCTTTTAACTTGCTTAAAGGTGATCCAGGGCCACAACCAAAAGGGTCACAGACTGAAATAGAAGCCACAGAAGGCAGCAAGGTAGCTAGGATGTAATAACATCCTGTGAGACTCACCCCAAACACCTGAGTGGAAATCACAAGTCCTAAGAAATCCCATAACAACCAGTGAGAAGCATCTGTATTTTGCATCTCAGTCCAAAGACACCGTCTCCAGAAGAGCAGCCCCTTAGAAACAGCTCCGGGGTTATTCCAGTATTAACTTCAAAAAGCCACCACTTAGGAAATCACCTGTAACTTCATGTCTCATCTCTCATAAGATCCAAAGCACACTTGCTCAGCCTGAGTAATCTGCAAAACCTAGAGCCTAACCAGTAGCTGTGGCCTCCCAAAAAACCTAAGCCTATGTTCTGGACACAGCAGGCGACAGCACGCCACAGACCATGCGGCAAACAGGGTTTCCCAGGCCCTGCACACCAGCAAGCACTGCTAACAACATCGAAGAGCATTCCATGCTGCAGAGAGTGGGAGCTGCACCACTTTCCAACATTTCTGTTCTAAACATAAATTTACAGCCAGCTATTGATGGATTAAATATGAAAGGGGAGACCAAAACACAAGTCTATTGTCTCATTTACTCACTTAGCCTCCTGGCATATGCACCTATTGCATTCAATTTTGGTTTTGTTTTTAAAAAGAATCGCTTTGGACTTACTTCCACAAAGCCCTTCTCTTTGATTTAGTGCACAAAAGCTGTTCATTTCAAGAAGCTGTTGGAAAAACATTCATGTGCTCCCAGCCCAGACTACTGTTAAAAAAGCAGAGCATACTTCTAAAATAATAAAAAGCTTTTAAAAGTACAAATATGAAGAACTTTTGACAAATGTGTTTTCATCATTGCTGAGGCTAATTCAAAACATCAGTTGCCACAGGTGTAAATTCACGGGAAACACACAGCTTTCCATCCAAAATAAATCTGGGCCACAGAATAAAATCTGCATGACCTAAATGGTAACTTAGTTGGCAAACGGAGGCATGGGCAGACTTGCATGGCTAGCACCAGTACTGCATTCAGCCCTCCAGGGTATTATTTACAGATGCTCCCTATGACAACAGCATCCCTCCCCTCTTGCTCTTTGGGGTGCTTCCCCGGCACAGGATGCACCTGAGCCTCTCCCTGCATGGAGAAGCGTGGCTCCCTGAGCTGAAGCCATTCCGCAAGCCCACGCAGCAGGGATCAGGGCACAGGTCTCTCAGTTGCACTGCAAAGCCCAGCAAAGCGTGGCATGGCAGGGCTCAGCCCGGAGCCTGTTTCAGGGCCAGGGCTGTACCCGCAAGCCCTCAAGGTCTGGCAGAGTGCGCTCAGCTCACGCTGCCAGGCTGTCGCACAGGCACACAGCAGAAATACCCCAGGAATGACACAAATATAAAAAAAAAAAAACTGGTTTCCAGTGACAGCAGCAGAAAGGTCTCTGGCTGCCAGACCACAAACAAGCTGGAGACGTTTCCCTCCCTCATCCTACTTGACATGAGACCTGAGCCAAACTCCTTCTTAAGCAGCTCTCCAATGGGTTTAGTATGAGACTGTCCATATGTCTGAATGCCGCTTGCACACAGACCTGTCCTTGCACTGGCAAGGTAAAAAACCTCAGATTTAAGGGTCAATGGCAGCAGCAAAAGCACTGTCTTGTGATGGGTCAGGAGGGATAACAGTGACTTCTGATATTCCAGCAACCCCAGGCTAGATTTTACACCAGACCAACAGCAGCAGCAGCAGCTTTTGACTCCCCTGGAAAACAGAGATGCTTTGAGTGAAGCACCAGGAATGGCCAGACCTGCAGCTCAGCTTCTCAGCCTGCACACCTTGGTTTGCCCAGGCACATGGGCAGGACGGGTGGGCTTCTTACTGCAGCTTGATATTCAAACTCTTCTTCAGGCATGGGCTGAGGGCTGCCAACCTGCCTGGACACCTCAAACCAGGGCTGCAAGGCAATTGCTATATCTCACTTCCATGTCATATCATGAACTTTTCTCTTGTGTCCAACAGATCAGCTGGGTTGCAAACACTTCTGGTCCCAGGCTATGAAGGGAAAGAGGTCAGACTTACATGCACATTAATCACACAGAAGAATTGTCCTCTTCATCACCCTCCCAAGGAAAGGTTGTTACTTATGTATATACTGATAACAGTGGTCCAAAGAGCCAGCTCAGAGCAGGGCCCTCTATGCCAGCTGGCCAGTGCAGCCCCAACATGTACAAGAAGGTGGGAACTCCTTCTCCCATGCCCAAGTCAACTGAAGGATTTAAGAAGCCCTCAACCCAGAGAGCTCATGAACACAATTAAGGGAAGGCACCAGAGACCAAGTCTGGACAAGGAGAAGAGTGAAGACGAGAGTGATACAATAAAGCTTAGTTTTTAGAAAGCAGATGGGTCCAAATCATGCAAGAAGTCTTTAATATCCCTTAAGCAGGAAATAAGTGATGACATGCTGTCATGTTGCTGTGTCAACAGCTGACACAACACAGCAGGATAATTGCATGGAGTCCCACATTATTTTAAAAGCCCTCTGAAGTTGCAGAGCTAGGGCAGAGGAGCCTCAAGCCTTGCAGAGCAACGGCTCTGCAGAAGATCCGCTGCTGTGGGAGACCCCAGTCCTTCAGCAACCAGCCTGTGCTGTGGGGCTGCAGCCAGCCCTGCCATCCACAGAAAGCATCTGGGGTTCACCGCAGACAGTTACTGATACAAGACCAAAGCACCAGCCTCCCTTCCCTTCCCCCCTCCAGTAAAACAGTACTCTGACCCAAATTGTGTTCAAAGGGTTCATTGTTGTCTGGCCAGCACATGAGATGCTTGAAGCTAGCCTGGAAGTCCTCAAGGTTGTGGACAAAGTTCTGCATGTCTCCAGCAGGCTACAGCACTTCTGAGAGTCTCCTTTATCCTTAAGAGGGGCTTTTTGTTTGCTTTTAACGTTAGGCACAAGAAACAAAACATTCCTCCCTCCTGCTGCTCTCTTTTTCTTTCTTATCAGAAGCAGCCACTCAGATTTTCACCAACACGATCGCCCAGCTGTTTTTCTAAAGGTCTGCGTATTTACTTTCTCTGCTTTTTTTCAGCAGTGGGATGCAGGAGGCAAGTCCTTGAGGACTGGCCCACAGGGTCCTGCCATGCTGGAAACCAAGAGGGATATTTCCAGGAAATCATGGATTTCTTAGCGCTGCCAACTGGCCTTGCATTTCTGCTTCCAGCAGCGGATTCGTCAAAAGGCACATACTCAGATATCAGCAGAAAGAACAAACCCTAAGTTCCCTATGAGCCTCACGAAAAGACTACCCCTATTCAGCACAAATTCTGCAAAACGCATTCAATCTCTAAGGAACAGCTTTGTTTACAATCTGGTTTTGTTTGCCGGACCACGATGTTAGAGACAGCCTCTGCATAGATGTGCCTCCCACATGGTTTTGCTCTTCAGAGTGATCCTGCCTTTGGGAGAAGTTTGCCGGAGTTACCAAGTGAGCACACACAACCCTCTCCCCTGAAAGCAACACATTAGGAAATGGTCTGGGCTCATACATCAGAGTAAGTTTTTTGCTCATTAACCTATTCATTTACTCCCACCAGCAAAGCCTCCCCCCCTGCCCCAGGTTAGTGCCTCCATCCCCTACAGCAAGCGAGTGCACAAGAGCATCCTCAGCAGGTCTGCGCTGAACCAGCTGCAGCGCTGCTAGCCAAAGCAGGAGGCAGGATCCTGAGCCATGGCTGTGACTCACTCTCCTGGCCCTGCCAAAGAAGTAGTTTTGGAGCAAGGAAGTGACAGGGAGATTTAAATTAGAAAGCTGGTGAAACAAATGAAAGAAAATCCTCTTCAGCTCCTTCCTTGGGGTCAGCACGGAAAAGGGGAAAGGGAAAGGGTGTGCAGAGCATGAGAGGTGTCCGAGCATGGCGTGGTGCTGCACCAATACAGAGACAGGCTCTGGCCAAGCAACCTTTTCTTCTACATCAGTGCAACGCCCTTTTCAGCGTTTCGCCACCCGCCCTAGTGAGGCAATGACTATGTCCATGCTGCTGTTTGGCATACAGCATGCGAGCCAATGAGCTGTACAGGCATGTCAACATGCTCTATAGGGTGCTGCCAACCACGCCGGTGCTGGTCGGGTTTCCTTCATGACCCTCTGCCATAGAACGTTGGAAGAAGTAAAACAAACCCTGAATGTTTTCCCCACCACTACATATAAGGCTGAATGCTTCTACGTCCACATACAGGTGCAGGGAAGCATTAAGACCTAGAACCACTGCAGTCAATGGCAAATCTCCTAACATTAAAGGGGCTCAAAATACAACCACAGGTAATGTGGGCCAAAAAAACAGATGCTCCAGGTTTGCCTATCTCTTCAAAGCCACGTCCCAAGCCCTCTCTCAGTTTGGCACATTAAATCCAGCTCTTTCTTATATACCAATTACATAGTTAGCTGCAGTGCTAGCTGGGCTGGCAGTCCCACAGGAGCACGACACGAGCACACAGAAGCAGACAGGGTGGTGCTCACCCAATGGCTTTGCTCCCCTCTGGTTCACACTTCTCCCTTCTTTGCTCTGGGGACCCTCCCAAGAAAGACACCGCTGCTGCTGAGCATCACTACAGACAGGCTGGGTTGCAGGGGCCCCTACACACCTTCTGCCCTCTGTGGCCAAGGGTTAACTCCACTGCTTACTTTGACGCTTATATCAAATCTGCAGATGGGGACAGGGGAACTTTTTATGTTTCCCAGGGAGAAATCCATATTTTTCTTACTACACTTTGAGCACCATAATGAATGACCCTGACAAGGGTCAGCCATGCATATAGTGGCAAGAAGAGGTTGGTGGTACATTAGATCAGCCTGAAGCATAGCCCAGAAATACTGACTGAAGAAATCTGAAACTAGGACAAGTGCCTGCCCATAAATCACATTGCTGTGAAGAAGGCTGGAGGCATGGTGATTATGGCTCAGGCTAGCGTTAGACTTGTAAGATAATCTCCTGCTCTGTGTTCATTTAATGCAGACCCCATTTTTCTAGCCCCTCAGGACTGGGTCTGCTTAGGCAAATTAAACATATAATGTGCTGTTAACAAAGATTAGAAAAAAATATGAGTGCAGTGACTTGGACCTACAACCATCACACTGACCCGAGAGACCACTGTGCTAGGACCGACCCAGCCACGTCCACAGGCTCAGTGTAGATGGAGCTGAGAGTGGTGCCCATGGCTGCAGTCAGCACTGAGCATGATGCCAGCCCACATGCCAGGATGTTTCCTGCTAAGTCCTAGGAGCTCTTCCAGCAGGGTCTGGTCACATCAGCTCCACACCAGTGAGGTCAGTGTGCAGAGTAAGCATAGCCTCGGTCAGGGAAGTGCCACATCTCCTCACCTGCCCCAGCCCCCAACATAAACTGAGATGTTACAGCTCCAGCATTTGCCAGCATAACTTCTAGTTTAACGTGCAAAACAAACCACAACAATTAATTACACCTCTAAGCATCAGCACCCAGAGTTCCCAGCACAGAACCTCTACTAATTCTCCCAGCCAACTTTTAAGGTAAAAAGCTGTCACTGGGACTGCTGAGAAACAGAGACAAGTCATTTGGGTTGAGTCTGCAAGCCAAGGAGAAAGTGGGCTTGGCCATGGGAATGGGCCTGGACCAGCTCTAGGCTGATGGTTGGGGTTCACAGTTATTACAGGATACGCATCCCAGAGCAGTTACAACCAAGGCAAACCTGACGCCTCTTCCTGTGCTTATGTCCCTGATCCAGGACGCTTCCTACAGGAAAATCCATTATATCCTCTCACATACACACACACTTTTGCCCAAACACCTTCTTTGTCAAGTTTCAGCCCATGGCTGAGATTTGATAGCTCAGTTAATAACCAGGGGAGGTCTCAGTTCAGAGCAAGGAAGATGAAAAAGTCAGGGTCACTTTTCCCCACAGCCCTCTGTGCCTAGTAAGAGAGACAAGCATCAGGAACAGGAGAAGGATGCTGGGCCATGGCCCTTGGGAAATCCCACTGCATGACTGGCCGGGCAGGCTGGATCAGCTCCCAGGCAGGCAGGGAAGATATTGTCAAGGAAAGAAAAGGTCTGATTAGGCCTTTCTACCACTAATAATATCAAAATAGCATATTGCTTTCATTGGCAGTCAAGCAGAAAATGAAACGGTGCAAAAAGGAGAAGCCACAGGTGAAGTGGACTGGAATAATGTGGTGTCTACAGAAACAACAGCCTTCAAGTGCCCTTAATACTCGAGTTCTTCTCTTGCACATTGGGAGGTCTGTGAGGTACAAGCTATCAACTCTTACTCCCCACCCCATGGGAATCCTCCCACGCTCCTGCCTTTGCATTGCTGGTAAATTGGCAAGTGTCTCCTCCAAGCTACAGCAAGCCCTTGGGAAACAGGAGCCGGATGGTCCTCTCGCCCACTCTGGTGCACTGGAGGAAGGACATCCTCATTTTCCACCTCTGAGAGCCATTAAATTGCACTTTTTTTCAGTGCAAAGGGGAGCAAAAATGCTTTTGTCTGGCATTTAACCCCAATAATGAATTGTAGGTCAGAAGCCTGACTCGTAGGCTCTCAGCTCTTAAACCAAAACCTGCCAAGGACATCTCCTTGCTGCTACACAGAATGACAGCTTAGACTTTGCCAGACTTTGATGCCTTGGATCTCCCCCACTGGGTCTGTTGCACCCCACCTGCCTCACAGACCAGACAGAGCCTAGGCTCTCTGGGGCAGGGAGGGTTTGGCAACATGGCTGGACCCTGGACACTGATTAACAAACTAAAGCACTGACCTTTTCTGACTCCCCGCTGCTATGGCAGCAAAAATAAATAAAAGCAGGAATACCAAAGAATTAATTGAAGCAACTTATTGGAACCCTCTAGAGTGTTCCTAAATTAACTTCCTTTTTTTTTTTTTTACTGCAGATCCTGTGCAAATCCCAGAGCACACAATGGGAGGGAAGCAGCATGCATATGACAGCACGTATCTAGCAGGTACCCTGTAGTGGGGGATAAGGGTGCTGTAAATCTTCGGGATGATGTTTCCAGCCCACAGTTCCTGAAAGCATTAGAGCTCTTATCATCTAAACACACAAGCATGCTCATACACAGCAGCTGGCATGTTGTAACAGCATGCAAACTGTGTACAATGTTTGTACAGACCTACATGCACTTATATATAATGCACATACCATAAGAAGGGCAAACTGTATGCCTGGAGTCAGAGCTAGGCAGAAATGATCAGTTTAGAGGTGGTGTGATGCACCTCAGTTCCAGAATTCAAAGAGTACGGCTAGAGGCCAAAGGTACTTTTCTTTTTTCTTCTCTGTGGCGAGTGTCTCCTTCCATATCACCCTTACTCCCAGGAAAGGCTGAATATAAATTGTCTGCTAGTTCACAAGAATAATGGAACAAACTGGGCCACAGCAGGGCTTAGCACTCTCCCAAGCTCAGCTGTCCTTCAACCTAAAACTAGCACCAACAAGAAAGTGACTGGAAACACCCAGGTTGTGAGGCTCAAACCTCAGCCTGCTCAGAGCTCTATTGAACCTGCAGCCCAGTGACCCATGCAGGGCTGAGATGGTGCAAAAGGCTCCGTGCGTGAACAGTGTGAATCTCCCAGCCTTTGCAGGAAGGGGGCTATAAAGGGTAAAAGGCAGGGACACTGGTGGCTGTGGGTGAGCAGGATGATGGAGTTGGCAAACTTCTGAGCCCTCCCCTTCTCTGGGATGCTAAGACCAGATGGCTTTTGCTGCTTTCAGTAGTCTGTGCAGAGAATGGATGCCTTTTCCGTACATGAAACAAATTATCTTCTTGCTCTCAAGGATACACTTCCCTCCCACATGTCCATCTAGTTAATGTACATTTACAGCTCCTCAAGGGGAGGGAAATACCAACGACCGCCATCCCACCTCGGTTGCTCTGCACTTTGCTTCCTACAAGAAAACAGCCCTTTTGCTGCTGGAGGGCAGCCCAGCAGAGCAGGGTCCCCGGGGAGGTGAAGGGCAGCAACTGGGGCCACGATTTAGGTCGAGATGGCTGCTGGCAGCACTTCAGCTGGCTGTGCTAAAGAGAAAAAAAGAATAGGGGGCTGGGGAGTTAATGTCATTAAGTATCTGACAGCTGGAAAATGTGAGCAGCCATTGTTTGCAGCCCCCCTACAGCTCCTCCCGACAAACAAGTCTGCTGAAAGCAGCAGTAATAAAGCATAAAAGCCAAGACTGGAAATATTGACTCCCCTTCTCTGTCCCACTGCTCCCACTGAGGGAACAGGACGGCTCTGAGCTCACCCCGCCCTGGCTCGTGGGCCCATGTCTTCCCCACACCTCCCGTCCCTTGCCCTCATCCCCCTTGCTGCTTTGAGGCAGTGGCTTTGGGATTTATGCCGAGAGGCCTGGGGAGGCTGCAGCAGGAGCTTTCTCATCTTTCACCCGCTCAGAGCAGCTGTGCTCCATCTCTGCAAGCAGATGTGGCTGCTATCACCATAGGGGTGAGCAAACTGCCTCGAGTGCAGCTTCTGTCCCCACTGAGCTGCTGCACGGAGGGATAGAGCAAGCCAGCTACACCCCACATCACCAAAAACCCAGAAACATTGCTTTTAACCCTTCACCCAGCTCCACTGATGAGAGATGCTAGAGACCCTAGGAGTTGCCGGCTGCCAGCTGAAACAAACTTGTCCTCTGCAGCCTGAGAAATGACCCTTACACGGCTTCTCCAGTGTGCATGAATGTTTTAGTGTTGGCTGCATGAGACGAGAAAGAAATCCACAGCTTAAGACACATGCATCATCTTACACCAGCCAACACTGGTCAACAACTCTAGGGGCATCAACAGCTTATTTATCTCTTAACCTTCAGGCCACCTTCCCTTGTAGTAGCTGAACCTGAGCCCATGCCACGTTCCCCATGCACAGCCTGGCCACTAACCTGCTCCCAGCAGCACCCTGAGCTCCCCCAGCGTCAAACTGATCTGGTGCCAACCTGGGCGGGAGCATGCTGGAGAACACTGCAGGGAGGAACCTAGCTCTGGGGAGAAGATTTGAAGGCAAATTTTGGCTTTTTTTCCTTTAAATCTTCCAGAGGATTTTCATCAACAAATCTTCACAGTCTTATTCTGAAAGTACTAAACTCAGGCACTGAAACTACATCCCACTTCACCTCCCATAATGATGGGCAAGTAAACCACAGATTCAGCTCCAGGATCTCCAGCTGCATGGGCAGATGTGGGACTCCTAGCAAAGGAGGTCCATATAGTGGGCTTCAGGTTTATATCTGATCACAGGCACAGGACTCGACTGTCACATCACTCAAAGGACTCAAGGGAATTGCCAGTGGTCCTGTTCAAACTACCCCACACTTCAACAAGAAAAGAAGAATTTCCTTCAAGGCAGCATGAGAATTAAAATTGACCAGTGTTCATACCTAGATGCTCCCTTTCACATCTTGATTGGGTCCTCCTGCATCCCACATCAATAACAAACTCGCAACCTACCCAACAATTCTTTCAATCCCACCCCCCCCCCATGAAGGCAAGCAGCAGTTGGGAAGCAGCACTTTCAATAAGTTTCCTTTTCTTGATGGAAGCAAGCAGATTTAACTATTTTGTAATAACTAGCACCTAAGAACAGACCCAAAACACATTGCCTGGGAAGATATAACCACAGCTCCTTTCTCTCACACCCCTGAAAACTTCTGAGGAAATACAGAGGAGGACCTTGCATGGCGTGCAACTTCTGCATTACGAAAAGTCATATTCCCCAGCACATCCTAAAGGAGAGAGCAGGTAAAGTGATGTTCAGCTTAGGCTGAGCCCACTGGTAGGATAAAGAAAGTACTTTCAT
The DNA here is from genome assembly GCF_949628215.1 of Phalacrocorax aristotelis. Lineage (NCBI taxonomy): Eukaryota > Metazoa > Chordata > Aves > Suliformes > Phalacrocoracidae > Phalacrocorax > Phalacrocorax aristotelis. The sequence goes on along the minus strand of NC_134282.1, from coordinate 16,802,326 downwards.
GTTTCAAAAAGTACCTTAAAATGCCTGATAGCATATCCTCCTTCCAGGTTTCAAGCCAAAGTGGAGAGTGAATGATGATGTGATGGCCAGCCAGATACCCACTCCCAGTTGGTCACAGAGAAGTAATTATTTTTGGCCATGGCAAATTTTCCTCTGTCCTGCAAATCTGCTAATGGCTGGGTTCTTGGAAAAGGCCAGGGTAGGACTATGCCTCTTGTGCTCAGACGCAGGTGCAGACCCATTCTTGCATGCACCAAGGAACACGATTGTACTACAACCCTCTAATCGGAAAGCTCAGATGTTGTTGAACTGGAATTGCAAAAAAAATGGGGTAAGGAAATACTTGAGAAGAAACCTACACTTCTGACTTGGTCTTTTTCTGCTCATTGTGTCTCTGTGACCTGGCAGTGTCCTTTAGGAGTTTGGTGACCATTTTTCATAAGTAATCAGTGTCCTGGAGTATTGGGGTATACCACACATACACTGAGGTATCTCATTAGCTTACTCATGTGGGTCAAATCCTGTGAAATTAATAGTAATTCAGACTATTGAGTCCTGATTTCATCTTTTCACAGCATCAAAACACTAAATGACACCAATACCCCTTGACCTTAAGAGTTCTTTGCTCAGCACTTCATCAGGTGATACAACTGCAGCACATCTACAGCAACAGCACATGTACACGCCCCCATGTGCGTGCAATAGCAATAACTGAGATCCCAGAGACATTAATTTTCTCACCCCTTCCCCGCCGAGTCCCACACACTTCCGCAACAAACAGGAGGATTCTGATTAAGGCAATTCACATGGGTATAAGCCACATTTTCCCTGGCATCTTCCTCACTGGATACTCACTAACTCCAGAAAGAGCATCACAGCACCTCACAGCAGCTTGTTTCAAAGCCTTTGTGCCTCCTTCCAGGCCAGCTGCCTTCCCCTCCTTTGTCTTTGTCCAACTGGGAAACACACATTTAATTACATTCATTTATGTTCAAACAGGCCTCCTGAAAAATAAGTGGATTAAAAGCTGGTCTGGAAAAATATTTAAACCCTATTGCAGCACACTGCAGACAGCATACTTGGACTGCAACGTAATTCAGGCAATGGGTAATGCAAAATGCATTCTGCAGTTACCCAGGTAATTCAGAAATGCAATCCCCTGCAAGAGGTATTGGGAATTTAAGATCTGCAGCACAGCCAGCCCTGCTACCTGTGATGCATTTAGCAGATGGCAGAGACCCACAGCCTCATCCATCTACCTTTGATCTTATGTTCTAGTCCTTCCTTCCAAGTCTAAACAATCATTTAACCACTGGAGAGGCTCAGTACATTTCTGCAACAGATCTAAACTCCTCTCTGAACTTGCAAGGGTAGGAGCTGCACATATTCATCTCCAGGCAGCAAAAGAGTACACCCACTCATTCATACCCTTGATCACTTCACTGTCATCCAAGACCCACATATGGATAATCTGCTTGAACACGGCCTTTCCATCACAGCAGATGGTTAATGCTATAAACAAGCTGGCTGGTAGCTGGCTACTGAGTTTGAACATCAACACCCTCCTGTTTGCACTTCCTACTGGTAAGCATAGCCAGGCCAGCGCTGCTCAGCTTCCAGCTTCCTAGGAGAGGAACCCTCCGGAGGCAGTGCAAGCCTTTCCTACCTCTAGACATCAAATTCCAGTCACGCAAGGCAGTAAAATGCTAAAAAAAACCAAAAACTAAAAACCAAAACCACAACAAACAAGCAAACAAAAAAGTCCTATGAAATCAGAGCCAAAGAGTCAAAATGGCGAAGTACCTGGTACATCCATGCCAGGGGTGCAGAGACATCTGACTGTACATAACACACATTAACCACAGACCTGGAAGCACTGGGACTGTACAGCCCAGGTATCAGGGCAATGCAGCTGGGACAAAATAAGCATATTTCCAGGATGCTGTGCTGAAACGAGTTAAGTTGTGCCTGGAGCATTTCTCAGCGGAGGCCACAGCAGTATGCAAACACAACCGAACTGTTTCCAGACCCATGCAGGTAACTCTGCATGGTGCCGCACTGCTCCACGCTGACTTGCTGGCCCAGATGCTGACTGCACAGGACACCAACTTCCCTTGTGCTCAAAGAAACCAGGGGCATAGCTAGAAACAAGACTCCAGGACTTGTTAAGCCAACGCCTTCCCTTCCAATCCATACCACACAAAGCTGCTGGCTCTCAGAGTTGGCTTTGTGTGGGGAAGAAAAGAAGGGACAGGAAAAAAAAATTTGTAACAGTTTTTGCAGCCCAGTGAAAAGTTCTGCAGCATTTGGCAGACCATTAAGACCTGGACAAAATCACTTTGCTCCAGGCTTCAGAGGAAGCTTTCACCCTCCCAGCTTTTCTTGCCTCCCTTCCCTAGCACAGCCAGAATGCAGAGCTGGCATGCTCTTTCATTTAATTAAGCAACAGCAATTAGGCAACACATTTTTAAGCAGTTCTGTTGCAGCCGAGCTTGCTGTTCCTTGGGAAAGGGCTGGCTTTAGTATTCAACCAGCAGCTGTGTTCAAAGTGCCAAATCACTGGGTCAGAAAGAGGAAGCTTGATATGTAAACAGCCTTGTCACTAATTACCCCATTCTTTTGAGTGAAATGCAACGGCTTTGCTCCATTAGAGCCTCAACTTCCTCAGGGGCAGGGGGAGCAGGCAGGGATGCTGCAAGAAGCAGGAATTTGTCTGACGGTTAAACCAGAGCCTGGGAGACATAACAGGAACAGCCTTGCTGAATATGCACTGTTGTACAAACCTAGCTGCCAGAAGCCAGTTACATGGAGTGGTCCCTCTCAGCATGGGCCTGGAGGATTTACTTGTCTGTTCCACAGGCTCTGGGCTGACATTTATCACAGCAGATTGCATAGGAGAGGGGGTTTCTTTCCCAAGTACTTTGGAGTGGAATCCAGAGATTGCTGTCCCCTCCTCAGAAATTCCTTAGGGGGGTGACATAGCAGATCGGGGAAGGGGAGGACTCCACCAACTAGTAGGGAATTGCACCCAGCTTTCCTCCTTGCTCCAGCGGGAACCAGGGACTTCATGTGATCCATGTGGTGCTGAAAGCATGTTCCAAAAGCCCTGAGAAAAATGCTGAACGACTCTCTCACAGACAGCATTCAGCAGCTGCAAAGTAAGCAGTGCCTGGAGGATGGTGTCTGAGGCACCATGGCTCTGGCTGTGACACTCTGGGAAGCAGCACAGGTCGCCAGGCAGCACCACCGCCCTATGACTCCTCTCCGTGCCTTTGGCTTTCACTGGGATGTAAGAGCAAGGCCATCTAATCTGTGTTCAGGGAGGCAGCAAGCAAAATTTAAAAAGATTTCCTGTTTTGTGTTTTTTCTTATTAAAAAAAGTAATGGCCATTCCTCCTCTGCTTCAATAAGTGCAAAGGTGGCCAAGGACACCCAGTAAATCTATCACACACACATGCTCCACTTCTCTCTAAGCTGAATATTTACAAATTTCTGAAGTGCTGAACCTCCTCAAGCCATTCAGCTTCTGCTTGCATCTGTAATATCTATAGTGCTTCTGAGATTTTCTGCAGCTACCCTAAATTAATGAAGATCGGAAACTAGGCTTCATCCATAACCCTGAAGGTCAATCACATCATTTTGCTTCAATATGCCAAACAGGCAAGAGGAAAACAAACGTATGGAGTTTCCAAAAGGAAGATGAATGAAGAGCCCTGTCCCAAAGGAAAGCAAAAGCCCTATACTAAGAAAGATAACTTAAAATAGTTATTCCTATCTGTCTGGATAGTGGCAACACACACAATTCCTGGGTGCTAGCAAGATACCTCAGACTATATGGGTTTTCCCTGTATTTCCAAGAGGTGGTAAAACATTCCTTGCTATTTTGGGAGAATGCCACCATAAAAATTTTGCATTCAAAATTAAACGCGGTTTTGCACATCTGAAGGGAGTTTGGCAGCCCCAGGACAGTGCCAAGAGGCTTCTCCCCAGTCCGGCCCACAACACCATGTTATGCTGAGAGCACAGCTGCTAGGACAGGAAACCCACCCTGGGGATGGGGAGGGCTTTACAGCCTGAAATTACTAAAAACACCAAATAGCAAGTTCGAGATTAAGAGTCACTTCACTGGATAGTCCTGTTTCCATGATCATGGGCAACAGCATGAACTGTGTGTCCTGTGCTCCATAGGTTGCCCCATCTGGTACACATCTGCTACCGCTCCTTGGGTACAGTTCCCAAGGAGGTGATGGGCTCTGGGAGCATAGAGGACCTGCCTTAGCTCTGAGATGATGGCGTGAACACTCCCAGCTACCCAGGGACGGGTGGGACATGCCCCACCATACACATTTCAAGGATCCAGTGTCAGCAAGGCAAAGGCAGAGCCACATCTCCAGCTGTGAGACCAGCTAGTTCTGCCCTTGCTGTGTACTGCCCAACAGGCTGTCACACTCCAAGGGAGATGTTAAAAGATCAAGTGATGAGAAAAATAGTCACCAACAGTTCTACACATGAGTTATGGGGCTGGAGGACAAAGTACATCAAAATGAGTAATAGTGGTCTGAGGGGACTGCACACAGCTGGAAAGTTGAGGTTTTTTGCTCCTGCCACGGCAGAAAAAAATCCAGCACCCATTGGTAGCTTCCAAAAGAGCCTCTTTTTCTAACCATTCCCATTGCCATCTACATGTGACCAGCAGGGGGGAAGTGGCTGTGTGTCACCTCTCATGGCCCTTAACCAGCATCCACTTCATTGCTCCAGAGCCTGCACAGAGGCTCAGATCACAATGCCCACAAGCATTGCTCAGGCTCTTGGTGCAAGATATGAAATCATCCTCCAGGGGAAAGCAGACTATGGATTTAAATTACGTGTTTGCAAGCTGTGTTTTCTCAGCAGTCAAAATTATCAAATATAAAGAAGCACCACGAGAGCTTCTCCAGGGACCTCCCTTTCTAGCCAACCTTCAACTCTCAAAGTAACATCCCTCAGTCCTAATTCATGTACTGCTTCATTGCCTTTAACAGCACTTTCCCCCAAATCTGCACTCTCTCTTCTGCCTAAAGCACTAATTTCCATTACCTCAAGAGGTATCAAATTCCAAACCTTTGCTGTAGCTTCAGGTTTTCACAGCCTGGTTACAGACACCTCATTAACCTCCCCACATCTGGTCCAGGCTACAAGGTGTTTGTTCTGCAACACGCCAGAATCAGTCAACACAACTGTCCGATTACATACAGGCTCCAAAATGTCTCATGTATTAAAAAAAAAAAAAAAAAAAAGGAGAAATTAAGCAGATGGCCTGCAGAGCACTGAGATTTGCAATTTTCTTCCTGGAAAACTTCTGCTAACCCCAGTTCCAAAAATAATACTAGGAATAGCCCTCCATGTGGGAAGGAAGCATTTTCTAAAAACCTTTGATCTCTGTGCTCCAGAAGAGGGAACTGACACATTAATTAGGACATATTGCTGAATGGGGTTGCTATCTCCCACCATAGGGCAAAACCAAAGCGGGTATTGAAACATTTCTGGCCAGATCCTGATAGAAATTTATTGGATCCTTTTTCAATTAACAAAGTATAGCAGTTCAACTCTTCCATAATCCCTACTACCATCTCTCCCCTAAATCACTGCTCATCTCCTACTAAGAATGCTTTCCAACAGTTCTCACCCAGAATTTTATGCAGGTTTGTATCTGCCCTTTTTTAATAGGTATGTATCATGAGACTTCCCAGATATAATGAATTTATCTATGGCTACAAGCCTCATTTACAAGGCACTGAGACACCATGGAGCGCAGGTGTGTGCTTGGTGGTTTACATCCAAGGGATAAACCCAGGTAGTCAACACTCCTGCTTGACCCTGGAGTGTCTCAAAACTTCGCAGGCGAAATGTCTCACTCACAAGTGCCCTTTTCCCACTAGGTTTCATTGTAAACTAGGATTTATGGGAAAATCACCCTTCAGACTGGACCTCCTACATGCACCCTCCTCTCCATGACTTGTCACCATTCTTGGAGGACATCTATGGAGAACACCAATTCCTGTCCATCTCCTCTCCAAGTCTTTACCTAATCAGTGTGAAGGGCCCTTGTCATCTAATCCCTCTTCAAGGCTAGGCTTCCTCATTTTGGAAACAGTATCTTCAAGTTATCGCTGGTCCCTTCTCCCATACTCCAGCATCAGCAGAGCCAAGTCCCTGGACACAGGAGTACGTTGCAGAGCTCACGTCCTCTTACAGAATTGCTTCTGTCTGTAGAGGCCACAAGCTGACAGCACTCCTTTGAATTCCTTTCTTGGATCAAACCTTGCTTGAAATACTGGATTTTCTCCACTTCTTCCACTTTCCTTCTGTAACATGAAGCAATACTTTTTCCCCTATAAAAACTGAAATTGGGAACACACAACCTTAATTTCAAGGTATTTATAATTTTGGCCCATGCAGTCTCAGCATTATCCTGCCAAGCACTACTTGCTGCTTGGAAGGCTGACAAAATGTGATCAGCCATAAACAAATGAGCTTTAACCCCACCACAGGACAGGAACAGAGGGGAAGGGAAAGGGGAAAGAAAGGAAAGGGAAAGTGGAAAGAAGGGAGAGGGAGAAGGGGGAAGGAAAGATAAAATTCTATACTTTTTAACTGGACCTTTTTAACTCTGGTAAAATCAAAAACAAAATAATAAAAAGGGTATATATAAAGCTGTTTGAAATCTATACTACAAGGTGGTAGCTGTATTAAGAGTAAAGGGTATCAGACACCTATCACTTTTGCCGTTTTGCAATGGCAAACGATGATGACCCTGCTGCAGAGTGACAGCACACTTACTGACTGGTCTATCAGTAGGTTATGGTAAGTATGAAGCCAGGATAAGGGGAAGACAAGTTATCAGCTCTCTTTGCAGTCAGAGAAAACAGAGTGAGGGGGGAAAGGTGGAAAACACATCTCCAGTTTTCTGAAGAGAGCTCATCTAAGAGCTGTAGCCTGAAGGAGCATGTATTCTGGGTGGCTTTATCCACAGACATGGTTGTAACAGAGATGCATGGGTTGAGCTGCTTAGTGATGCTTACATCTGAGAAGGGATTTAGGAAAGCTGAAAGTTAGCTACCCAATTTGGATAGTTGGAATTTGGCATAGCAATCTGACCTGTATTAAGTTTCCATCCACTTAAGTACTACTTGGAAGAGATTCTTAACCACTGTTTTTGTATCCTGCGCTTCCAGTTTGTAAAACAAGTTAATTGACAAAGAATCTGAGTTACCTCAGAGGAGGAGAACGATGAGAGACTTCCTCTGTCTGGATCTGATAATTCATTATCCAGTGGAGGGGAATTTGCTTGTAACAGTGACCACAGGCAACTCAGTAAAACGCTACAGAACTCACTGTCTTCAACACTAGTTGCAGCTTCATGGTGCTGCATAGCTGGCTCAGACTCCGTGCTATGACCTTATCCTGTTAACCAGCTCCCTGCAAGGCAAGAGGCTCCCCAAATGGCATCTTCTTCCACAGCAATACCCCACAGCTCTGGCCCTGCTCTCTACACCCTTCCTTATGAATTCAGCAGTGTTTTCCAATTTCATTGACAGGCAGCAGCATCTAGCATCTCCTGTCTCCTGGCATAGCAGAGCACGCACAGCCATTGCACTGCACACCATTAAGCAAGGGCTCAGCACCATGAACTCTCTTTCCCTGGGAATCAGAGAATCCCACTGAAACACTGAACAACAGGAAGTATTAAATCAGCATCTCCTCTGGAAAAATACCACAGGGAACCACCCACGGGACTATTCTGCTCTTGCTCTTTTGGCCCTGAATGCAACTTCCTCAGTAAATTAACCATCTGTAACAGGAAATGCTGCCTTTATCCATCCTATTGCCTCTGAAACATCTGCTCAGCTGTACATACCGTCAGCATTCTCAAGCAGGCGTCATCCCCCCTTGGTCTGTATCTGTGACACGTCTCTCAGTAGGAAGAGCCCTTTCTACAAGTTTCAGGAAAAAATACCTCTTTAGCCCGACATAGTTTTAACCCAGCCTTCAACTTACAAACACAGAGGATACACCTGCACTGCAATTAATCGGATTTCTGCAGAAATATGAGTGCTAGAATAACTTGAAGAACACAGGCTGCTCTTGCAAACAGCGTATCTCACAATAGCCTCAGTCTTAACAGTCCCGTGGCAGGACATGAGCAGCAAGAAATGCAAAGTCTATGCTTTGGGAAAAGTGAACACAAGCTAAACAGAGTCCAGCAGAGTTGGGGAAAAGAAAAATGAGGAGAAAACAAAAAAGAAAAAATAAAAAACAGCTGTATAAGGTCTGACTCAAGAGGGAGGGCTGAAAGCAGGGTTTTCTCAATATAGAATTGAAAAAAACGGGGGGGGGGGCTGAAAACAGCCTTCAAATGTCTAAAAACCTGATATATAAAAAGAAAGGTGATAAGGGTCTATGCACGTGCTTAGTCTGTAGTGTGCAATAATGCTTATCTTGCTATCAGGAAAAAAAATCCCAACTTGAAGAACAGGCAATCCTGGGGACATTTTCCTTGGGCATTTGGAATTCTCCTTCTCAGGAGGATTTTAAAAATACATACTCACAGCAGGTGGTAGGACTAGGTAAGTTTTTTAAGTGCGTCCCAACCCAACATTCGCACAAATCTATGACTCTGCAGAATTTCAATTTCTGAAAGATCTTGAGCGCTTTTAGTTCAGAAAATTTCCCAGGACAGATGATTTGCCCTAGTTCTTAATGAATCACTGCAATTCCTAACTGCCCTTAATATTAGAAATAAGCATCCTACTTATGCTCTGAACTCACCCAGTTCCAGCTCCCAGCAGAGCCAGTTGCAGGTTTGTCAGGTGGACCACAGAGCCTTCTCCTGGCATTTCGATTTTCCCACACTGCCCTGTGACCCCTCCACCCCACCAACCTCCCCATCCTGCCACCTCCACACACACAAATACACATGCACATTTATTAATACGGCACAGAAACCTCTATGTCAATCATCTGCATGAAAGGACAATTTAAATAGCATCACCTACACAGCGGTGCCACACACACCCCCCCTTTTTTTTGGTTTTTTTCAAGAACTTTTCAAGTTCTGAAGGAGTTGACTGAGTCACTGATAGACACATTACAATCAGGGGCAGCAAGAGGAAGGAGGAAGTGACAATTCCAGACCAAAGGCAAGGTGGCAAATCTTTATGCAGTGCATCATTACACTTTGAAGGAGCGGTAGATGCAAATCCTTTATGAAAGTTCAAAAGCAACCAGACAAATTCATAGAGGAAAAATCCAGCGGAGGCTCTCACAGACACAGACACCAACCTCAGATCCAGGCTGCCCCACAGCCACCAGTTCTGGAGGCTGGATGAGCATTTGAGGCAAGCATCACATCATTTTCGCTGTTCTTCTGTCTTGAGTGCCCAGTGCTGGCCACTCTTAGGGACCTTTATTTTAACTAGATACAGCTGCTCTTGTCTTAGTTGCCTAAAACTAAAAAGAAACCTTCCCCTCTCACCATACCATTAATCATCTGTTTTCTAGTGCACACAATGTTACTGAGAGTAACAACAGCAATAACAAAAAGCCTGGGACAAATAGGTTTTCTCACTAGAAAATCCAATGTGGTTTCCACACTCTATGTCCATAGTCTGTTATTGCAGGGAGATTCAAAGGAGCAGAATTGCAGGGAAGAGGTTATAACACACCCAGTACAGGGCTCGAGTTTATCTGGAAGGGAAGTTAATTGAAACAGAAAAATCCTAATTAAGATTGGAATCCCTAACAACCTTCCCAACACCCAGACAAGAAATTCCAGGTGGGAAACTGCTTCTCTTCCAACTTGGCCTCCTCCTGAATCCAGAAGTCAAAGAAGCCCTGTGCTGGTGAGGCAGCAGGTGACCTCTGATTTCATGCTGCTCCTTGGCACCCTACTGAACCCAAAAGTATAGACCTGGGAAAGAGATAGATGAAAATAAGTTGCTTGACTGATGTCATGGGTATCTTTGAAAACACTGGAGCAGAAAATCAATCTGTAATGCCAAGATCAGTGCATCAGGCACAGGCAGACAGCCACTCGTGCACCACTGCCTTCATCAGCCTTCTCCTTGGCTGGTACGTCAAGCTTCAGCCTAATTTACTGCTCTCCCCCAGAGCACCTGTAAAGCCTCTGATTGTTTCTTCATGCTGGGATATTTCAGCTAAAGCATCTATTGCATGAGAAGCATCAACAAGTCACTTGATGAAATTCAGATTAGCACTTCACACCTTTTAGGATAAAAATAACCAAAGGAAACTGGGATTCATCCCAAAACACACCAGACAATTCACATTAATCAGGGGATGATACACCTGCCTCATTTCCAATCCTTCACCTCCTCTCTCCAGCAAGATAAATGGCAAAGAAAACAAATCAACACCCTCTACATTCTTCTTCTGCAAGGATCCAGTTTCCATGAGACTAGTCTGCCTTGGCTGTGAGCTGGGAAGAGCTCTGCTCTTTCTCTAGGGCGAAGATGAAGAGGCTGCGCACAACCAAGAATGAAAAAGCCCATGAGTCTCTACATTTTCCAGGCTCCATTCCAGGCTGGTTGTTTATAACTGAAGTTGTGAAAGAAGTACAGCAACTCTTTTCCCGGAAACAATCTCTTTTGGACAAGTGTCACAATATAGGCATCTTCTAGCATCTTCCCCAGAATCTGCCTTTCTGAATCAGCACCACAGTAACTTCCCAGCCCAGCAAGGTTTCCCAGCTCCACGTGCTGCAGCCAGCGTCACAGCCTGAAACATCGCAGCCAGAAAGATTCCTAACTCCCAACTGCTGAAGCAAGAAGGCGATCTGCTCTCTAAGAGGCCAATGCCAGCCTTTGCCTCTGGAACTTCATTGTGAGGCTCATGGCAGCTGTCAGTGCTCAGTGCTTCTGAAAACTAACTTAGTTGCTCTCCTACAGGATGAGATACCAAACTGCAGGCTCTTGGTTTCAAAACGATGGGACCAAAAGGTTCTCACTTAGGGTTTGGTCCATTCTGCGACTTACCAAAGCCACATTGGTATTTCTACTCTGATCTATTCAGTGCTGCTTGCATTGACAGTGTCAGTACAGCAGTGCCCATATCCCAGTGAGGGGCTAAGAGTTGGTAGCAGTTCCCAGATTCCATACATCGCAGGGCTTCAGGTGATGAGCTCCTGAAGCCATAGGACCAATCAGGCTTTCTGAATGGAAAAGATATAAAAATCCAGGTCCTTCCTCTGCTATTTTGCTGAAGAATGAATCACGTCCCTTAAATTCTATTTTTGGCTGAAACCACAATGACCAACGGGGAGGTCTGCAAGGGTGGAAAAACCTGGAAAGTATAAGATGCAGCCTACCTCATCTCTGAACTGCATCTGCTTGACTCAGCAAGCTCTGAGGGGGTAAGACCAGCATCTGCAGTAACCGAGAGCCTCCTCCTCCCCTTGCAAAAATGTGCGGTTGTGGCACAGCCAGATTCTTAGCAAGCAGTGTATTCAGAGGTGAAAAGGAGGTGCAATAAAAATACTTTCCTTATCTACCAGATTACAGCAAGACTTTCTCAGCAGGGAGTGTGAAATGTCAGCTGGCTAGGGGAAGCAGCTCTAACACTACAGCTTTTATGGTGAAATGATTTCATTGCCCTGTCTATTGCATACCACATTTGACACGGCCAGAGAGAGGCCCAGTGACAATATCGGCATCCACTGAAAGATGTGGCAAACCTCCGCCTTGGGAATATTAAGGAAAGACCAAGAGTTGTGTCCCCCTTTCACCCCACTTGTGGATTTGGTTAGGTCTAACCAGAAGCACAGGGTGGAAATAAGTGGCTGCACTGATGAACCAGATAGCATCTGGTGCAGGAAGGAGACACAGAAGAAATGCAACATGACTTGCAGGTCGCAATTCACACCAGCTGCTCCACAACAAGTTTAGATCAAACATTTACACCTTGCTAATGAAGAGATAATTCTTGCCTGCCTGCCAATGCACACGGTTCAGCCCAATCCCCATGGTGCCATGAAGGCTTCTTCCTTCTGCAGTTAATCTGCAATGAAAATGTATAAAGCAAAACTTCAAACTCATGTGCAGGTGGGAACAGTCGTATATATATGACTGAAATTAATTTAAAAATTAAGAAAGAGGGATGGACTTCAGGTCATTAGAGAGACCCATACTGTCCGGAACAGGGCACAGAGTAGGTCCATTTGCCATTGCTACCCTTCTGTCATACATTGTTTTGGTTGTTTGGGTTTTTTTTTGCATTTTCTATGGAAGGCAATTTATTGGGTCTTTTAGTCTTCTAAATTGAATAATTCTGACAAGTTGTAGTGTGATCTGTGGCAAAGCACATGACCAAACTTCTAGCTTCTTCATACCTCTTCATTTTATTGAGGTGATGGGTGTCTGATGCCCAGCAGGTTCTGCTCACAGTCACAAACTGAGAACAGGGAAATCTCATTCCACCTTTCACCTTGCTGAACCTGTACACTCTCAGTAATTCACCTACCACATCAGTGCAAGTACTGCAGGCTCCTTGAGATGAAAATCCGTCAACTCCAGAAGTTTGTATGCCTGTTACTGGCTCCAAGCATCCCATCCGCTAGCACAGAGCAGATCCACACACTGGCTCTGTGCAGATTACACATGAAAAAAATCATTAGCTGGAGGGAAAAAAGCCATCACCACCATGAAAGAGGAAAGCTGTTAGATGAGCTTTGTGTGATTATTTGCTGGGCTAAGGTAAGCTTCTTGCCTTGGACCCCCCACAACACAGACAGAAGTAACAGCTTTTCTTTCTCAGGACCGAGAATTCTTCTCATCTTTTCTTCATACTCCAACAACTTTGTGTGGGTTATGAGCAAATAACATCAATCATTTCTGTCTGGTTGCTACCTTGCTGCTCAAGCAACAAATAAGGTGATTAATGAACCTCTGATGAAGAAAACAGAGGCTTTACTAAATGTAAAACATCAGCTAAGCACTATGAACTTTTCTTAAGTTCCCTAAAAATGAAGAGCAGCCGCCTGGCACTGATTCCCTCGGCAGTAGTAACTGCAGTATTTGAAGCAGCTCTGGATGCTTCTGAAAATAGGCATGATCTCGTGCCAAAGAAAACAATCCTTTAATTTTATAGTGTATGAATAAAAATAAAAAAAACCTGAAAATGAGAGTGTCTGGGGAGACACATATAATGCATTGCCTGGTGTTTAAAAAGGTCTTTTCCTTTGCCTTTCTCCAAGCATCAGCAAGTGGGACTTGACCAGATTTATACTGAGAGTTCAGGGGGTTCAAATCAAAAACCTTTTCACTTGATATTCAGTTTTCCATTGATATCTGTTCTTTGGTGTCAGGCCACTCAAAAAACAAAGGGAAAAAAAGGAAAAAATTAAAATATTTCTCAGTACTGAAGAGTCCTAGCAGTATCCCACAGCAAGAAAAAGTCCTCAGCACCTCCACGTATTGACTGCTGGCAGAGTTTTGCCTAAAATTTTTAAGAGGAGATTTTAGGCTCTCTACATAGCAGTGGCATGCACTGCCACTGTCTCCTGGTGTGAAACCAGCCGGGATGAAACACTGGGGAAAATTTTTTTTTTTCCCCCCTGAGTAACTCTTCTGGTCTATGTTACAAGTAGCGGGAGGAGTCAGGTTGGAAGCAACCTTGATGGGGCTCAGTGGTGAACGTGGGAAGGGGACCCTCGTGCCGAGGAGGACATGTGCCATTCTGGGGAAGGCTGAAGTCCTTCTGCTGGGAAACATGCATCTGGGAGAAGGAGTGACAGAGAAATCTTGTGACTGCCTGCGCCATGATGCCCTGCTAACCCAGTGGTGAATCACTGAAGAAACATGAGCCTCTGGAACAAATTCTAGAAAGAAAGTGGGAAAAGGTCCCACCAGAGCACGACATGAAGCTCTGGAGTTATTTCAAGCATGGAAAATACCAAGAACAGCCCAGGAAATGGCAGCTGTTTGGGACTGATCTTTTATAAGCTACTCTAAAGAAAGCACTGAATATCCTACTTATGTTGAAAATTATACAGGTCATCTTCCATATTTAGTGCAGAGTTGCACAGAGGTAGCCAAGGGACGAGATACATTCATACTTAATCTTTAGCACAACTGCCACCCAGATCCATATGTGATATTGGCCTTCTACCCTGTATTTAAACCACAATAAGTTGTGCTCTGCATTCAAGGAAAAAGGAAAAAAAAATTAATCCAGACCTTTGTGGAAAAGGTTTCAGTGAAAGGGCTGGCTGCTTTTCTGCGGTTACTGAGGTAATGAAACTTCAACAGGGGCTTACACAATATCAGAGTGGAAGAAATTTTAAGCATCTACTAGAAAGGTTTTAAGTTACTCAAAAGCCTTACTGGTAGGATTTCAGAGCCAGCTACTCTATTCGGACGCTAATGTGCAAGTGAACACGTCTTTCAAAACCACATGTGGCCAGGCTATTCATACTCCCAGTCTTGTTCCCTACCATTCATAAGTAGGAGTGTGAAGCAGCAGGGCAAATCAAATAAATGACTTCATTCCTCTGGGGATATGAGCAAATGCGAACAAAGAAGCAAACATTTAGAAATTCAGGATGCCATATTTTTTGCCAAGTTTTCTTCCAGTAAGGAACTGGAAGGATTCAGGGAATACAACTGTTATCTTCTCTCCTAAAGCTCTGCGGTCATGGGTGGACACAAGCGTGTATACAAAAGCAAGCTCTGAGATCTCCCAAATCCACAAGACCCCCTGCACAGCTCTGCAGAAAACACTGCAGAGCAGTTTAATATACTAACACTTGTGTAATTGGATACAAAGACATATGTCTCAGGTAAAGAAGAATTTTGGGTACTGCATCACAATGCCAGGTAAGCGTATCTCTTTTGCTAAAGCAAAGGCCTAAAGCTCCTGGAGATCCTCACTTTGTAGTAGAAAGGGTATTTATGAACAGGCTAAGATGCTCCCAACTGCTAACCTGGGAGCCATCAGAAGACCAATCAGTTCCATTGCGAATTTTCTTCTGTAACAACACATGTGACTGCAGTTCAGAAAACAAGTGTGACTATGCTTGCTACTGAACATCAATACCCTACAAGAGAAAGGTTATATTATAAATATGAAATCTTCTAGTGGGATCTAGAAAAAAAAAATCAAATTTTGGACATGCTTCAGTGATGGGAAAACCTGATGCACACTACCTGAGAGCAACCACAGATAAACCTCTCCGGCTACCTCGCCTGGAGGACCTGCCCCTCCTGTGGGAAGGGCCAAATCCCCCATGTGACCATGCTGGCTTTGCCAGACACCTGGCAGACAGGCTTTACAGGTGTGGAAGCAAAGCTACACAGCCTTCAAAACTGTGATGCAGACTAGATGCCTGACAAGTTAAAAGGTATGAACGACAGCCGTTTGCTTTGTGCAGGGTCGAGACCCTGCGAGGTATTACCCTCAGCTCTGTCTTTCCCAGCTGCAGCGGAGCCTGCCTGGCTGCTTCGGTCCCAGCACAAACTCTTGCTCCAGTTTTCTGCACAAAGAATTCAAATCCAACCTTTTTGCAAATTCCTCCTTTCAAAACCAAATGAACTCATCACTACTCATCCTCCTCAAAACTTGCTACAGGTGAGTGCCCTGCAACACAACAGCATCCCCATGACCTCCTCCAGTTTGGCACAGGAGTCTGCTAAGCACATTTGATGCTGTGACTCGTTTCCCTTCATTCCTCTGCCATTGCTGTTCCCTGCCCCACTTTTTGCATTTATATTTCTCTTTTTACTCTCCCATGGGAGGAAGACGAACTGAAACATGCTCCAGAGCTGAAATTACAGTTCACTCAATGGATGTGAAATTAAGCAGAATATCAACTTCCAAAAAAAATCTCAGTGGATGTTGAAATAATTATTTTTCCAGCAGTGACTTTTTTTTCTTTTAAAGCAAAGCAATATGAAAAATAGATAAAGTCTTGCTGCATAAGAAGAGTCACTCTCAGCATCTCTCCTTAAGCAGAACAGCTGCAGACAGGACGAGCTGTCAGCTGTGCTCAGCCCCATGGCTAGTTGGGCTATGAAGATGAGTCTGATCCTCCTTGCACTAGCTCATGCTGATTGTAGGGGTTTTGCTGATGAGGTTCAGCAGAAAGAAATACAAAGCTGTACAGAGCAGATTCCCAGGGGAATTTATGGTGTGATGATGGGATGGGATTTATGGCATGGTGTGGTGATGCAACAAGGGGTGGGATTGGGTTCAGGACATTGAGGACCCCTACTTCACCTTTCGCTCTTGGTCAGGTGCATCCTGCTCTGTGAAATGAAAGCTCTTGCTCCTGGACAGGGCAGCTGGCTTTCCAGATTCAGTCCAGGTCCCAGTCAGAAAGTGTTTGTAACTCAGGAACCACTCCAAAAAAACCTCTTGGGTCACGCTTCCTACAGTGATCCTATCAGGCTTTAAAGGCCTGAAACAAGATGAACCATTATTCTGCAGCCTGGTAATAATTTAGGGCTCCCACTCATCTGGATGCTCAATTTCCCCCAGATCGCAGGGATATCATCAGGTTTTGAGGGCCCTTTAAACAGCAGCAGCAGCTCAGGGAAAAACATCTGGAATTAAATATACTGAAGGTCCCAAAGTCAAAAAGATCTCTGCAAAGGTAATAAGGAATACCTAACCACAAATGTTCGCTGTATGGAAACCAGTGCAGCTGAAACACAGACACTGTGCTGCTCCCTGCAAAGCAGCTTTAAAAAACGGTCATGTCTGAAGCTGACCTGTCCTGCATGGCTGTCATGTGTGTCTCCTCTTTCATATGTAGGACAGTTGTGACTGCCCATACTGATGCATGACTGGTTTCCACTGAGATGACAGTTAGCTCATGCTCTGCTTAATAAGCCAGACAGCACTATTGACTCCGAGCAAACCGCTTCTATAATTGGGCTTTTCTCTTGCAGTACGAGACATCTTTAATTAATCTGCCACTGTTTATGCATGCTATTCCAGTCAGAGCTCACTCGCAGTGCACAGACATCATGCGGTGCATCTGACACTCTCCAAACATGTGATGTCACTTGTGCTTTACAATGCTGAGTGCCTGGTATATAATTACTGCACATTAAACTCATTCCACAGATGGGCAAATCATGACATGGAGTGCTGTGCTGGACCAAACCCAGCCATTTCTGTTCTGCCTCACAAACGGTTGCTGGTGGCCACAGCAGCACTTGCCTGGCTCGCACACTCCCAGATAAAACACAGTTGGGATCCTCAGGCAGTTGCTACATACAGGCATGAGGTCTGCCAGATTGCACCTGAGCACTGTGCAGAATGAAAACCCAACACACTGCATTCAAAATGCATGGTACAATGCGCAATGCAGTAGCTGTGCTTTAGTAAGTCATCAGGCATCAACCCAAGCCATTAGAACTGATGTGAGTAAATCCACAGCAAGTATAGGTACCAACTAAGCTAACTCTTCTTCTTTCTGCATAAGTGTCATGGTTTCGACCTGGTCAACAACTAAGCACCACACGGCCACTTGCTCATTCCCTCCACTCTGGCAGGGGTGAGTCACACTCCCTTCCATTTATACTAACAACCTCCAGCTCAGTGATTTCAGATTAAAGGACAGATACACCTATGCCATTATGCAGTACAAAACTTCTAGTTTTATCACCAGATTTCAAATCCAGACACCTGCGAGGCCACTCTGCTAAATCCATCACCAACTTACAGTGTAGTCTGGCAATCAGAGCAGTTGTCCTCTGGATGGACCAAGAACAAAGTATGCAACTCAGGAGGCTCCAAACCCTGCTGTTTCCAGCAGCATTTGCTACATACCTCTGCCTGAAACTCTCTAGCGCTGACATGCTTCTGTTGTCACCGGTCACTGGCAGGACAAAGTCTCTGCTTGCATTGAGCAGCATCCTGGCTCTGATACAAGAGATAGCTGAGCACCGCTTTACTAATTAAAAGCAAATCTAGTTCTCCATGCTCAGGACTGCGAAAGCACTAAGTGTATATAAAAGCAGAGGGCAAAGCTTGCTGGCACATAAAAGGGAGAGTGTAGCACAACCTAAATCTACTGCAGTTTTGCAACAGGATAATCTACAATGATAACATCCAAAAGGCCTGATGGGCCTCCTGACACACAGAAAACACACAGAAAAGAGAAGCAGCTTCTCCCTTCTTTGTCTTTCTCCAAACTGTACCTTCCCCAAAAGCAAACAGAGCAAAAATAAATATGGTTGAGAGCTCAGCTGTCTGGGCTTAGCTCTCCTCCCTCAATAGTAGAGGATAGCCTCCAGACTTGGCATTAAGTAGCTTAAATGAAATAGATAGTGAAGTGGTTCATATAATACACTATTGACCCAGCTGTACCATGGCACAGGAAAGCATAGATAGCTACACCAACATATTGCTTCACTTGGCACAGTAATCCTGATCACTTCCCAAAGACGCTTCTTTCTAGGCCTGAGTACATTCTTACCCCGGTGAAATAATCCCTTACTCATGGGGCCAAGCATTGCTGGCTCTTACACCTGAGCAGTCCCTCCCATCTCAGGTGTGCAGCACAGGCAAACACCAGTAGGGATTTCTGGTTCATCACCCCAGTGCCAAACATATCTGCACTTGTGAGAAGAAGCTATGATGCACGCCTAGAGCATGCAAGAGCACAACTGGCAATCCTACTTAGCAGGACTTTGCTATTCAGCACAGGCTGGCTGCAACACCAAAGCAACCCTAAAGAGCAGCACAGAAGATCCCTAAGGACCTGGAGCCCTTTCCGAGCACAGCTCCACTGCCTGACTCCACTGACAATTCAACTTGGCGGCTGAACTGTAACATCCACCGTGTAAAATAACAGCAAAGGAATAGGAATGTAAACAATAACCTGAAATGTGCAAACCTTTCCTATGTAATACTTCTCAAAACCATCATGAAGGATGTTTCTACACTGTGTTTTCCAAGTTAACTGAGCACACTGATTACCAGCAGGTCAGTGACAGCATTAAGTGATGTAACTTTCAAAGAAAAAGTCCAGGAAAATGATTACTCAGGTCTGTACCTGGTTTGGTTTGATTCAAAAAACATTGGAGGATAAAAATGGTTTATTTAGGAGTCTATAATCTAACTAGATTTCACAGCAAGGATCCAAAAATAGATTTGGAAAACAGAAGTACACAGATTAAAATAACAGTGATTTGGAGTTAAAAATGCTCCTGCAGGAAGCCTTGTGCTACAGCACAAAAGACATTTTCCAGGGACTGTTTTGTTGAACATCTAAAACCCAAACAGAAATCAGACTGGAATGAGTCCCCCAAGATGGAGAAATCTCTTTTGTTAAGCTCAGACCTGAGCTTGGGAACATTCAAAGAATCATAGAATCATTAAATAGTTCAACTCCCAGAACTTTAGCTGTCACACTGGAGAGGCCAGCTGCTAACACTGGTGAAACTCTGCTGCACATCCCAGGCAGCCAGGGACCTACAGCCTTGTGCTCTACAAACCTCTTCCAGGCAGAGCTGCCTCCCCCAGGCACCCCCTCTCATGCTGCTCACTTCAGCCTTCCCATCATCCAGGCTGAAAGTACCCACTCAGGAACTGGGCACTGGGGAACCAGGCACTGATGTCACATGTTGTGCCTTAGTTACACCCAAGTCACTGAGGCTACTGGAATGAGACCCTAATCCATCATTAAAGCACTGAGTACGTATAGGGTCTGCCCCTTTATACGGGCGTGAGTCAGGTCTAGGGATGCTCAGGTCACAGCAAGAAAGATTCAGCCAGTGGGTGATGGAGATCAAACCTGAGCAGCAGGAAGGACAGCTGGGAAAGCACAACACACAGAAGCAGAAGTGGCAAGAGAGTGTAAGGCTCATGCTGATGGGAGCCAGGGGTGCAACACCTTCAGCTCCCCCATGCAGGCACAAGTGCTGCATGAAGCCTGCCTGAGCTAGGCTTCAGCTGTAACCCAGCTGAAGGCTACAGGCCAGGCAAGGACATTATCTGGGGAAGGAGCTCTGCAGCAAACAGTGTTATCAGCCTAGAGCTGAATAACTGCCCAGCGGAGGCACACACTCATTAAACAGGACACTGTTGGTCTGCCACAGCAGCCGGGCAGAGGGACTGCAGGATGCACTGGCAGATTAGACCCAGGCAATTTGGAAAGGCAAAGCTGTATAGGCACTGCTGAAGCTGACTGCCTGAATTAAGTGAGGTGGGAGGCTGAGGACGTTCTTTGCATCCTCACAACACACAGAACATGCTTGCAGAGAGCTACCAGAAGCTTGCAGCACAGCTTGAGCTGTACAGAAGGGACACACAGTTGACAGCTGCTGAGTGGACAAACTCTGCTTCCTAAAGCAGCGCACTGCTGTTTTATTTGCTATTTGCCTGCCTTATAAAAGGATCCAGTCTGAAATCAAGTTTTATTAGCAGCATCCTAGTGAGCCAAGGTGGCCGGATGGAGGAAGAGACAAACTCAAACAGGCAGTCACAGCAGTGAGTGCACGACTGACCCCGGAGTGCCGACTCCAGAGAAGCAGCAGAGTCACCAGCATGTGGATACCGGGATGCAACGCTTATGTTAAAGGAAACAGAGTGAGACTGCCAACCAAGGGATGAGGGGAACTACCAGCTGCCAAAAGACATTAGCATCTAAAGCAAAGGGAACAGAAGTGACCAAACATGAGAGAAATTCAACTCCCGCCATGGTGTCCCCTTGAGAAGGCTGTGCTTGCTGTCAGGTACCCTGGTCCACACCCATGCCAGTGATGCTGGTACTGGGGGCTGTATTTTGGCCCTTTCATCCCCCAGCTGGGCCCATTTGGAGACAACCTGGGGGGACTTAACCCCTTCTGCACCACACCAACCAGCCTCACAGCTGCACAGAACTTCGTGAAATGGGTACCCTCTGTCTGCCCCAGGGGTAGGAGTGCGGAAGCAGTCCCTGCAAGGCTGCAGACTAGCTTCCCCAGCAGTCTACAACAGGGATTTGCAGTCACTGCAGCACCTTGAAGTGCCTACGCACAGCGTGCTGACTCCACACCACATAATTCACAGCACAAGATGCACCAGCACCACTCGCTCAGGCTGCAGCAAACCCTGCCCCACCTCCTGCTCTCAGCAGGAGAGATCAGCAGGACTCAAAAACACCACCAAGCAATAAAAGCCCTTCCCAAAAGCAACGTGAGTCCCCTCTAAACAAATGGTGTTCCCTCACCCACCTGCAGAGATCAGTGCATCTCAACTCCTGTTTAACAGCCTGCAAACACTTCCCTGGGATCAGTGCTGCCCACATGTGGGACAACTCCTGCTGCTTCTCAGCCCCTGCAACACAGACACCTGCAGTCCCGGTAGGTAGGATGCTTTGCAACACACCTGAAAGGGACATGGGTGATGCGAACTCTCTGAAAATAATGCTTTTTAACTAATTCTAGCTTCCTTAGAATAGAATAATGTTTGATAAAGTCCTTAAAATAAGAAAGCAATCCCTTACAACCTACCTACACGTCTCCAAGACTATCCCTAGAAAGACTCAAGAACAAAATGAAATGTTTTGTTCAGTGAAGCATCTCAGGAGTACCAGTGCATTAAAAAAATCCACTTATTACACAGTTCTGTAATAAGAAAAATGGGGATAAGACACAATGCATTTTCTTCCCCACCACTAAAAATATTTTGCTCAATCACAGATCCTTTGGGTGAGGCTGGCAGCCCTGGATGGGGAAGTGTTTTCCAGCAGCAGCGCAGTGCAACATACCACAGGTCAGTGCTCTTCCTTTCAGACTGTTTCAATGAAACTGCAGTTTCTCATCTGCTTCCAAAGAGACAGAGTAACTCAGGACACAGATAGCCCAGAATATATATAAGCCTTAGAACAGGCAGTGCCTTGGCAAAAAAAAACACTTTAAAAACAGCTTTTTAAGCAAGGGAACCAACAGACTCTGCTTTAGTCCCTGCACGGTCACAGCAACACCTTCAGCAAATATTTTGAAGGATGTTTTCCAAGCTCTTTCCTTCTGTACCACACTGATCTTTTCTGGGAAGGGATACGGTTGGCTCTGTCTTCAAAAGAAGTTGCACCCACAGCCCTGGGCTATGAACTTCAGCACATCTCCCCATCACACCCTCAGGGAGTCCAGCCCCGACCTCTAAGAGCTGTGGGTTTAGGCAGTGCCCTACCTGCAATACTCTCACACATGATTTGCCCACCCTTTGTTTTTGCAGCAAAGCTGCAGGCAGAAGGCTCCAAGTGCTCCTGCCTCTAACCTTGACAGGACACAGCACGGTCTCGGGCTCATCTTTCTGCAGGGACACAATGTGATATCAAGGCCACCACTGCAGCTGGTTTCAAAAAACCCCAGTGAAAAGCAGCATGTTGGTGTCTAACACCCATTTCTGTGATTTTTCTGGTTTGGGTTGGTTTTTTTTTTTTGTTTGTTTAAATTCCATTGCAAAGCCCCCTTGTACTGTGAGGGAGGGGAGCACATGCAAGACTCAGGGTAGCTTTGCACCAAAGAGGAGCAGAGGACCTGGCAAAGTGTCTCCATGCAAAGGAAGGAGTGATGCCACTTGGCAAGGTGGCAAGCAAAGGCTTGGCTCTGCCAGGATAGAAATCCAACAGCCTCATGTGGGTCAGCGAGCAGCCATGTTAGCATCAATTGCCATTTACTGCAGCCACACCTATTCCCAATGGCCGTGTCAAGTCCAACCCCACTTACACCAGCTCTATGCTGTGGTATGCACACTCACAATGCTATAAATAGCTCTGACACACATGCCAGAGAGCAACAGCACACAGTGTGGTATCACCCTGAACAAACCCAGTGAGGCGATAGAAGCAGGTGAGCACCCCATACTACTCCCTGGAGCCAACAGCATCCCCAAAACATGCTTCTGATCTGCTACCAGATTTTAACTCCATATCATAAGTGTGCAATTTATTATAGTGGAAACAAGATATTTTTTTTTAAAGACACAAATGTGAGCTTGGCTTTGGACCTAAATCCCAGTTTTTGGAGCACTGAACACATCTGTCATCGGAGCCCCTGTCATTCAGCATGTTCAGGGAAACTGTTCACTGCACAAATCCAATGTTAGTGCCTTGGCATGAAGCTCTTGGGACAGAGGTACGTTTTGGTGGTGCAGACAGTCCATTTCTGAAAACGTCCCTTCATGTTCTGCTCCTTCACGTGTTTTCTGCCACCTCCCAGGTGTTCCTCCCACCCTTAATAAAACTTCTAGTGCTACAAAGACAGAAATTTCTCCTGTGTGGCTACCTCACATGTAAAACCTCCCAGCTGCCCTGTGCCCCTGGTACTAATGACATCCTCCCAGGCACCCTGCCTGCAAGCTCTGCCTGACCCAAGAACCAGCATCAGGGCAGGAAGCAGAGGGCGGTGGCAGCTGCCACCAGACCACCTCTCAATGGCCAGCTTGTGACCTCCATGCTGCAAGGGGACGCGTTCCTCGGCGCGACAGCATGGTCAGCATGCTGGCGTGCGCCCTATCTGCTTCTCGTCTCAGCATGAGCACAGACTCAGCCTTTCATCCAACACTGAAAGAATGTTTTTTCTCTCTCTTTTTTTTTTTTAAGTGAACAAGAAGCTACAAGCATTTGGCCTTCATAACCAATGGGCTGCAGCCAAACTCTGCCATATGTTCCAGCTAATACATGTGGCCTTTGCTTCCCATCCAAGAAAGGTAAAAAAGGACGTTTATGAGCTGGGATTCAGCAGGAGCATGTGGGAAGGAAGGGGTGGGGAGGGGATGCTATTTTTGCTGCTGTAATTATTCGGTGGCCAAATCCCTGACCCTTGACGTCAGCTCTGGAGGGTCTGTTTAACTGACCAGTTGTCATGGAAAGGAGAAGGACTGGTTGGGAGGCACAGGCTGATGAGGAACAGCTCTTTGCTGCCTGAACCCACACACGGGCAGACCCCCTGCCTTCATTAGTCATCCCCAGCTCATGGCCAAGAAATAAAAATGTCAATACCTTATTGCCGATATATTGGCTTGAAACAAAAGCATCCAGGGAACTTTGCACCCTCCTTCCTGCCATCAGTTACTGTTAAAAAGCACAAGCCAAATCCTGATCTCGGTTTCCCCAGTGGAAAGGCAGAGAAACTCCATGGCCCTCAGCTGGGTCACCCTGGGTTCACATCAATGCATCCAAACTCAGCCCAGCTTCGGTCTAGAATATACACATGGAAATATGCCATGCGCAGAGTACAGGGGTATCTACTCCTCAGGAACAAACCCAATCACAATGACTAATTCATCAGTCCAAATGACCAAAGGAAAAAAACTAAGACAAATAACTGCTGAATCCATTGCTCCAGATATCAAGCACTGCCCCAAGCCCAGAGTCCCACTAGCAAGGCTCCTGCAACTGTCAGGAGGTTGGCAGCAAATGGCTCAGTTACTGACATGGTGGTTTCTTATAACTGCCCGTGCCATCCACGATGAAATCACCAGGTGTACGAGGAAATGGGAATAATCCTTGTTGAAACCTCAGGCACAGCTAGTGAGTACTAGGCATAAGTTCGTTTAGCAGGGCTAAATTGCATTGCTCATTCACATGCAGTTCATTATCAGCTGCCATTAGTTATTCCTGTGGCCAAGGACAACAAAAGGACTCGGCAGAAGCCAGAGCAGTGCTCGCTAGGACATATGTATCAGAATTAACAGGCAGCGCAAAAGCCATTTAACAAATCCCAGTGCAACACAGCACATGGACAGGGCAGTTCAGCAGCAAGGCTCTGCCAAGAAGCAGCCAGTGGATGAAGCTGTCATGAGATGAGTTATGAGCACGGTGCAAAAAACCACAGAAAATTAAGGAGATAAAAGAACAGGGAAAGGGCAAGTTCCCAGGTTACAGCACAGCAGCAGGAGCCTGTTCTCCAAAGCCAATAGGCTCTCCTGTGCTATCGGTGCCCAGTTTTTCCTGAGTTGGGATGTTAACCTAGCTCATGCATTGGGGTGCCTTTAGATCAAGACCTTAAAAGATCCACTGAAACCATGTGAGTCACAGTACTATCGTCTCCATCATCTAACCCACAGCACCAGGGATTGCCAAGAAATAAGAGGAATCTAGGCTTACCTTTTTTCTCTAAAAGATGAGAAACTTTGCAGGCTGGGACCTGCTGCCAGTATTTTTTGGACCCCTGGCATGACTGCATAGCTATGAAGAATTTGACAAGAAAAAAACGTAGCCCTGGCCTTCAAAATTGCTGATTACTAGCCTGTATGAAATGAGTTTAGTAGGTCTAAGACGAGTTTGTGCTAACTCATTGTGTCCTGATTCACAGCAGTCCTGAGCAGGGCTGTGCTAATTTGCTATTAGTTGAAATGATGTGAAAATCTGCAAAAGCTGTAGCTTTGCTTTTGGATTTGCTCTATTAAAAAAAAAAAAAAAAAACAAAAACACAAAACAACGACAAAAACCCAGCAGAAAGTCACTACAAGCATTAGTCTACATTTTAGTATATTACCAGCCTGGACTCAAGTCCAAAAAGACAAGACTGAGTCTCCTGTGAAGACAGTGAGGGAATCCAGTGTAATTCTTGGTACCTTGGTACTGCTAGCTCACCTTCACCACAAAAACACATTCATTTGCTAGTGTCAGCATTGAACCACTGGGTCACCTCTTTCCCTCTCTGATCATACTTTCAACTCAGAATGAAACATTTCAGAAATATTTCATTTGAAGTGGCCTCAAGAACAGGGGCAGGGGCAGTTGGGTCAGTGACCCGGGTTTCGGGCAGGATATTTAGTTCTGCCCTAAACCCAGGACACCGACCCGACCATGAAGACTCTGAGTGTTCCATCCCATAAACTGAGTTTATTTTTGTCTACATAATTTTAACTTTATGAGCACTAACATTTACCCTCTGGTGAAGACTAGGAATGCTTTCTCAGAAAATCTAAATAAAGAGACGTTCCAAGAGTTTAGTTCTGGGATCTATTTATTTATCCTGCATTGAGTAACACCAGTTCTCAAGATTAAAGATAAACAAACACTGCTAATAGTAATAATCCAAATAATGAGTATCTGACAGTTCTACTATAGGTCTTTGGAGTGTGTCATATAAATCCTACAAAAACAAGACCGACTGACTGGGCAGACCTCACGGGACAGGTGGTAGCTGTGGTGAGAAATAGCCTCAGTAGGCTGCTCCTGCAAAGACTTTTTATTAGCGTGAATTTGCACATTATTCTGTGTCACTACCCATGAGAGGCCATAAGTGAAAACACCACCTTTCCCCCAAAGGCTGTGGTTCACCCCAGGACAGGACACTATTATCTGCTTAAGTCCATGCAGCATTACAGCATGAAGGAAAACAACAAAACATTCATGAAAAGTATCAGCCCTTGAATGAAACAAAACAAATCCCAAAGCAACTACATTGCCGTGAATCCAGAGTTACTCCATGATCCCTAGGCAGGTAATCCAGATGTCTGCCATGGAGACAAAATACTCTGGCTCTGTGAAACAGCACAGAGATGGGCAGCAGTGAGTAGTTCCTCGAGGTGGAAAGAATTTGGTGGAGATACCTTATCAACCATCCTGAGGCTTGCTACAGGCGCTCAGAGACAGATGCCCAAGCATGGCTGGCGATAAGGCTCACATAAGCACTGGGAGAAGACAGAATGATCAGTCTGGAGAGGTTAGCGGCCTGGTTTTATATACACAAGTCTGCTTCCTTGAGTTTGGATTCCCATAAATAGGGAGTTTTCAAAGGCAGAAATGGAGCAGGGCAATAATCTATATCACAAAGGTTTCTGTGAGTTTGGGCTCCCATTCTGTTTTCTTTTTTTTCTCCTATGGTCTTTTATCAAGTTATTTTTATGTCTGCATTGCATTTCAGAAATCTTGGTGGTGTGGGTGTGCAGAAGAGCACAGCGTGACCCAAGGATATGCTCCCAGCAGATCCTCCAGCACTGCCCCATCAGCTGCAGTGTGGAAAAGCCAGCAGAGAAAACAGTGCGAAGCCAATGTTCTCCTCAAACAAGACAACTAGAAAGATTATGCTGCCTGTATAAAGTTTGTATGACCAAAAAAGGTTGGGGTTTTTTTTTAAAGAAACAACAAATATACGGCCTCTCCTACAACCTGAAAAACCTAAACATTGTTGTTTTATGCTTGCAACACATGAAATCCTGGTGATAACTGAACCGAAGCACAACTCAGGCATGGCAAGGGGGAACTCAAGACAAAGACAGAATAAGCAAGACTGAATTGGACTCTTGCACCTCTTGTTCTATTTATGATCTCACATTACTAAGAGAGGAGCAGTCTCCTATGCACTGGAAAATTGTTTTATTTATTGTTTTAAATGCAAGCACAGACCAGAAGGCCTTTCCCCCTCTAGATCCAAGGCTGGTGGTTACAGACTACATACATACGATTCCTGCTGTGCTTCACTGATGTGCAGCAGGGCATACAGGCAAGCGGGAAGATGAGACCATTGTGAGTCAGCATTTACAAAATCGGAACAACTGCTCAGGAGCAGCACACCAATATACAGAGAAAATGAAAACTGGCTATAGTAATTACCCAGCAAACAGGCCAGGCGATGCTGTGGCTGGGAACAAGATGAGATGAGGGAAAGAAACTTTGAGGGATGGGTTAGCAGGGTAGAAAAGAGGCAAAACCTGGTTTTGTAATTGATACAGTGACCAACTTTTCCAGGTTACTTGTTATTTTTGGACCAGACTGACTTGCAGGAGTCAGCACCAGGAGTGGAAGCGATGCTCTGACACAGGGTTCATGGCAGACCATCCGCAGCAAGCTCCAACACAGCTACTGAATCAGCAGCTCTCAGCCAGCAAACACTTGTGCAGCACACATTGTTCCCTCCTCCTCCACCCGTTCTCAGAGCTAGAAAACTCCCAAAAAAGGATGTGGGTGTGTGTGTGTGTGGGTGTGTGTGTGTGTATTAGAAACATCATGGCCTGCAGGCTAGGTTTTAACAGAAACAAGATGACTCAGGTGGCAAAGCAAGGAGGACATGATTAATAAAATATTTAAGACAGCAAAGAGATCCCACACACACACACACCTGCCAAGCCTAGAGGGTATTTCACTGACAAAGGCCAAGCAGCCAGCACACAGCAGAAAGCCAACAGCATAAGTCAAACTGCCCTTCTGTCATGTTTCTGACATGACATCAGAAACCCACTGAAGGACCTTTTCTCTGTGGGCTGGAGAGCCCACTACACACACTACAAGAGTTAAATCCAATGTTCTCATCTGTTTCCACATCTTCTCAGAACCCATCCCACACTAACTGCCTCAGCTAGCTGTACCCAGTGTATTTCTAAATTACCTGAAAATATCAGCTATCCTAGGAAAGGGAGGAGTCTTCCTGCCTAAAATACATATTTGGGAGTTGCAAAGAAGACTTGTGAGCACATTTGGACTTGGGCTGCTTGTTCAAAAATATTTGTCTATAGTCTCTATAGAGACTGCAGTCAACCTCAGAGGCCTGATCCAGAGCCCAAAGTCCACAGAAATCTTCCGCTGAACCCACAAGCTGTCCCAGTCCCACAGTGCACCACAGTCTCCCTTCACATTATGCTAGTTACAAAAAAAGCCCACTCAGATCACATCTGTGAAACAGAACAGTGGTCTTCAGACAGCTACTGTTTCTATTTCAGAAAAATACAGAGAAAAAAATAAAATTAGGAAATAATTTAGGGAACTGATAGGATGACATGGATTTAGATGTTGTTGGGACATGTTCTTACAGAGCGATACTACCGGTATTTAACCTAACTACATGGTCACCTCCATGCACCTCTACTGTGGTCTGTGCAGGAGTATCTTGAGCATCTGCTCAGAAGCAGGAGCAATGCAGCAGCCGCTACAGTCTGCTCTGCAGCAAAGAAAGTCCCAAACTTCCAATTCTAACATCAGTTTCCCAACAATTCACTGCAGAGACTAATTCATGTCATCGTAAGTGGGCATCGCTGTGCCTGCCCCCAGGGTGCACGGGGTGGCTCTGCTGCCCCAAAAGCAGCAGAGCACACACGGTACTGGCCAACATTTGGTCTGTGCATCTGTCCAGCAGGACTAAAAGCATTTGCTTTTCATACCCCATAGGGGTGTTGCAAGGATTAGTTCATGTTTAATAAGCACCATTTTTCAAAGCAAAGCACAAGAGCCAAACCCTTCGATTTTTTTTATTCTATTCCTTGCTCTGTTACTCTCTCCCAAAGGCTTGTGTTTCTCCCCTCCTGAGGAACAAACAAGCGCATGGTCAGCAGGAATGGGAGGTGGGAAGCACATTCCAGGCTGCTCCTCCTCTCTCAAACCACAAATGCCACCAACCTCTATGGTCTGTCCAGCCCGGCACCCACTCAAGTGCCCATCATCCAGGGCTCCCCACGCAGTCTGGGAGGGGCCAGACAGGACATGCAGCAGGATGTCTAACCTCATCTCATTTCCTTTTTTGTTTCAAGGAGCAAAACACAGGGGTCAAACAGCCACCCCTGGAGCCATGAAGCCTGCCCACATGTCCCCAGCAAGGCTGGGGGTGGGGGCTGCACGAGTCCCGCTTTGCAGCTCCCCTTCTCAGATGAAAAGCTGAGCAGATGCTGCAGCCCAGCTCTTCCTGGAGGGTGCACGTGCCGATGCACCCCAACCTTTAGGGAACATGCCAAAGCCTTGGCACTCAGCCTTGGCAGGAGGAGATGGTTCACATCCGAGTGCATGTAAGTGCATTAGACCTCGTGTTTTGTGCAAGTGCAGGCAAATCCAGTGTGGGGCATTTTCTTCTGCACACAGACTTGTTGGGCCAGATCAAAAGAGCAATCCTGGAAACAGAACACACATGCAGGCAGCAGCAGGGTGAGGATGTGGACAAACCGCTGCAGGTTGCTCTGTGGGACAAAGCTGATCAGAGTCCTTCTTACAAAACCCAAGAGTATTAGAAAGGGTTAACAAAAAAAGGTACTAAAAACAAACAGCTCTATTCAAAGAGTACCTTCCCTTGGCTAGAGTGCCCAACACCTGGGCATCCATGCAGATAGCAAGAACATCCACTACTCCATACGAGAGCAGGAAAATCAATGCATTAGAATGAATAAAAGATCTCCAGACACTGCAAAAGCAAATTAAGATGAGTCACACATAACAAAGCTGTTTTAACCACATTGCACTGATAAGATTACAATGCATTTTTAAATGAGGAAAATAAAAATCTCAGACCCAGCAGAAGCAGAAATGGGAAAATATACTATATTCCCAAATAATCATGAGTTTTGTACATTGATATGAGAGAGACAAAAAAACCCATTCCCTAATTCTGAGGAAAGTTTTTCGGTGAACTTAATGTGAGCAAACCTTTGTGACTCTGGGAAAGACTTTGAATTCAGAAGAAGAAATCCATTTTTTAGCATGGCAAATTTAGTGTTACTTCCCACTGATGGTGACATTAAACAGTGCATCTTTCAGGGTAAGGGCCACAGGAAAATTCTGCCAATTTGACTGGGATTGCGTACAAGCCAAATTATAGTACCAGTTCACTCCCAGGATTTCTTTCAGGAACTCTATGCAGCACATGGACACTAGAGTTTAAGCCAATGAAGTTCTAGTCCCTGACTTGTAAAAATTACAATAAGCCAATGACAGAAAAGGAAGTACGGAGAAGACAACATAGCTATGATTTTACAAAAGGTTTTAAAACGCAGTAGCTGATTTTGCCTCCTTGTTCTGCTGCTGTGTAGGCATTGCACCAGAGGCACTACACCAGAGGCACTGGCACTGCCTAGGACAGATGTTTGCTTCTCCAACTGGAACTGGATTTCAGCAGAATCACCCTCCCCGTGCTCCGCTGTTCAGGTCTTCACCTATTAAGTTCCCTGTAGCAACTAAAAGGTTATGAATGTGCTCAAATAAAGTAGAAATCCAGCGGGAAATGTTCCATAAATGTTTTAAACACTCAGTTTGGCATAAAATAGAATTCCCACGGTTTCTGTCCTTACTAGTCATGAACAGGAAGACTCAATAAAGGTGCCTGGCTTGACAAGGCACAAGTCTTGAACTAAAAGAAGAATACCCTCAACAATCCTGGCATGGGTTTCTTTTTGGTTTGGGTTTTCCCCCCCTCTTCTTCTTTTTGGCAAAGAAGTTCAAAGAATAACACTGTCTTCCTCTGGGAAGGTAACAGCTACAAGACAGAAGTTACTGGGAAAAGAGGACAAATACTCAAGATGTCAGCGGCTGTTAAATACTGTGTAGTGTTATGCATAGTATTTCATGTAACATCATCAGATCCCATTAGCAAAGGTTATATATGCCTCAGCTTCTTGCGCACACTGTGCTCCTGGAACAGAGCATCAGTTCAGTTTGCCTTAAAGAGAAACACCTCTGGCAGAGAGCATCAGGGTGGTACTGGGGGGGAGAGGATCTGGGGGGGCTTTTCTCTGCAAACTCTCCACCGAACACAGATCATTTCCAGAATTACGCTGCGTTACACTAAAAGACAAACAAGAACATCCCTCCCACAAACCAGAAAAACAAATCGGGAGAAGGACAGGTAAGCCGAGGCTGGACAGAGTCTGAGCTGTCATCCAGGATGCTGCGTGTTGGGAACAAGCCACGACCACTGACCGTGCACATCACTGAGAATGAATTGGGGGACCATACCTGGACGGCTGGCGGGAGATGGAAGCGGGGGACCACACCTGGGATGTTTTGGGAGAATGGAAGAGAGAATAACCTTTTTTTTTTTTTTTTTGGGGGGGGGGGGGGAAGGGGGCGGGGGGGTGTTAGGAAGGACGGGGCGGGGGTCAGCCCTGCCCGGGGGGGCGGGCGGTGCGTACCTGGATGTAGGCGCGCTGCAGGTAGCTGTAGGGCACCCTGCGCTGGAAGTCGGCGCGCACCTCCTCGGCGGCGCGGTGGCGGGAGGCGGCCCCCAGGCGCGGTTCCTCGCAGCGCCGCAGGCAGCCGGCACGCCGCAGCACCGAGCCGAAGAAGGGCAGGTCGCCCCCGGCTCCCGGCCCCGGCGCCGCCAACCGCACCTGCCCGCGGCAGCGCCGGCGGCACCGCAACCGCGCGTCCCGCAGCTCCCGCCGGCTCCGCAGCGCCCGCTCCAGGCACCGCGCCGCGCCCGCGAAGTCGCCGCCGTAGTACGCCTCCACGCCGCCGGCGTACAGCGCGTCGAAGGGCTCCAGCAGCGGGCCGCCCTCCGCCGCGCACCCGCCGCCCGCCCGGCACCCCGCCGGCAGCAGCAGCAGCAGCGGCAGCAGCGGCAGTGCCCCCCAGGGCCGGCTCCCGGTTGCCATGCCCGCCGCACCGGCGGTCCGTGCGATGGGGTCCCCGCAACGGCGGGGTCCGGGCACCGTGTAGCGGGGCTCGGTGCGACGGGGTCCGCAGGCGGGCTGCGATAGGAGACTGTGCGGTGGGGTCCCGCAGCGGTGGGGTCCGTGCAACAGGAGCCGGGCACCGTACAATGGGTGTCGGTGTAGTGGGATCCGGGGTCCGAGCAGCGGGACGCGGTGCGGCAGAACGCGGGGGTCCGTGCGATGGGAGCCCAGGCACCCCGCAACGGATCGCGGCGCGGCGGGGTCCGAGGGGCTCCGCTGCTGCCCTGCGCTGCGCTAGGCGGTTGCGGGACCGCAGCTCGACTCCCCGCACGCCCGGCCCTGGACCGCCCTCCCGCGCCGCCGGCACCTCTTAAAGGGCCCCGCGCCGCCGGCCCGGCCCGGCCCCGCCCCGCCCCCGCCCGCGCCCCCGGCCCCCCCCCGCAGCGGAGGAGTATCCCCGCTCCGCGGCTCGCCCCGTGGCTGCAGGGGTTTTTAGATGACGTCGTGAAATTTAAATTGTCCCCGGGGTGGTTTATAGGGCAGCAGCAGCAGCATCTCCTGCCTCTTCTCCCTTCCGTGCCCCATTCCTCCCCCTGCTGCCCCACATCCCCGCGGCTGGCGCCATTCTGCGCAGGACGCTTTTTTTGCCCCGCTGTGAGGCTGTTGCTTGGAGCCGTTTTTCGCTGGGTTCTGCACCCCTAGCCCCTCTTGCCCCGGCAGCCTCCCGCCGCTGGGAATTCTGCAAATAAATCGGCTGGAATGGGCACAGTGAGTGGCTGGTGAAGCCTTTTCAGCTCCCAGCTGTGTGTTTGTCTCACTTCCTCCAAGGTTTCTCTCTTCCAATGCTGCAAAGCCCTGACCTGCCAAAAATGTTACTCATTTTTTTTTCGCTAATTTAAGGCATTCTTGTGACGAGATGTTTGGCAATGCACCCTAGTGACACATAGAAAAAAATCTTAGCTGGCATTTTAAATAATCTCAGTGTTGAACACCTGTCAGCAAGAAGTTTTTCATACTAATACAGTTAATTTGGCTGAAATGAGCTGTTCCTGAGTGAGAGGGAATGGGCAAATTCTGGATCCTGTTAGATGCTTTACTGCAAGCTGCTCTTGACTCAAGTACTCCAAAGTCTGTGCATACAGCATTGTGTTCAGTGGGGTGTCTCACCAGGGACTGTAGCCTCAGTTATTTCAGACATTTCAGGAATAACTCTATAGCTGTTAGCTATCTTTTCATAGACCAAAATAGCTGCAAATGGGAGATGCTTGAAACCCATTTGGTCCAGATTTTGTTATTGCATCAAGCCAGATGTTCCTCACGGTCATGCTGGGCTTTCCCCACTGCTGCTTTAGTGGCTTTGATCAAATTGTGCCTTGTTTTTGCTGCTATGTCCAGGATCAGAAACAGGGCTCAATGCCCTCCGTTTGGGCACGTGATCAGATTATGGAGTCTGGTTTACAACAGTTTCACATAAGGGAAGTTTTTCTCCCACATGGCTGGAGATTACTAGAGTTCTTGGTGAAGAGCTTTCCGATCTGGCAAAGATTTAATATCAGTCTTCCTTGTTGCTTTCTTGTGAATTGGCACAAAATGTTTTAAAGGTGTCCCTCCATCCTTCTGCCCTGGTAGGCTGCCCGCTGGGGAGGGTCTCACAATGGAGGAACCAAACATGCTGAAGGGAGATCTCCAGTGGGAGAGGTACAAGCTGTAACCACTTGCCCATGTGATACAAGTTCTCAGGTCCAGATAAATCCTTTTGCAAGGAAAGGGTTATCATCACTCCTGGGAAACGGAGGTGATGTTATGAGAGGGCTACTTCAACCTTCTCAAGGGTCACTTGAGGATTTGCTGCCTAGATCTATGACAGAGATGCCACTAATGACTGCACAAGTTTAGAGTGGGAGTCACCTCTGCCACAAATTACAGTGATAAAGCACCCGACTCCTTGGGTGCACTTTCCGAAGGAAGGACCTCAGATGACCTAGTTGCAGAAGTACTCTATGTAATTCTGTATTGTTTCCAAGTCAGCGACATCTCTGCGCGTGCAGTGATAACATTGAGGCCCTGCGTAGGAAAGAATGCAAAGTACATGAATGACTGGAGAGAGAATGAAGTAAACCAAAATGTTTTATTTCAGACAGCTGCATTTTCTCATCCAGATGTTTCTTTCATTAAAAATCCTTTTTGAAACAGTAAAGAAAAGGTTCTTAGCTCTGACAGCCTGCAGCCCAATTCTGCTGCACTTCCTCCAGGGGTTTCTCTGTAGGAACCCACTCACTCCGGGACCAGGCTGCCACCACCCCCTCTTTGCAGTTCTCCTGCTTAGGGTCATGCTTTCTTTGTTCACAATAATCTGTGCTTTCCCTCACCCTGACACTTCATTGCTACCTAACTGTGGCAAAGAGTTCAAAGAGAGTCACCACATACAAGGATCTCAGTCAAGGATGTCTCTGGGTCATTCCAGTGCAATTGATTGATCAACCACCCTTCTTTCTATGCCCCTGCTCACTGCCTAAATGAAAAGGCAACCACCAAATGGAAAGAAGTTTGCTGGTCCTCTGATTGGGGGCCTTGTTCTTGCAGAAGATCTGAACTGTAACAATTCAGCAATGCAGGTGGTACAGCCAACAGCACGGTAGGCAAGGTGAGCTTGCCTTCCTAGAGTTGGAAGGAAGCTGGGTTATAAGCCTTGCATGCGTAAAGGCAGAATTTTACCCAGGAGAATAATTGTTAGTTTAGGATGTTACAACTCTGAATCAGGCCCCAGGATGCCTGAGATATCCCTCATGCCTCCAATGAAAGGAATAATTCTAAAAATGTAACAACTCAGCCCGTGTTTGGATGTTGATCCTGGCCCCTGTGCAGTTGTTTTGAAAGACCTTTTCCTACGTAAATAGATCCATCTGAAGCTTTTTTTTTTCTTGAGGAAAACTCTGATATGTGGGTCAAACCACTGATAATTTGGCAACAAGATAAGAGCGAATTTTAGAATGCCTTTCAAAATGGCTTTTCAACATGCACTTTACAAGCAGACCTAAGTTTCAAGTCCTCTTTGTTTCATTTGTAGGCTTGCCTTCATATTTAATTCGTGGACAAACTCTATAATTCCCAAATCAAACACAGGTGACCTCTTCAGCCTTGTACCTTAGTGAGAGAGGGAGCTTTGAATCAGATGGAAAAGTACAACATAGCCACACTGAAGGGCCTTGCTCCTTCCTCATGTACAAAACTGCAAGTTTACTGAATATATCAAAACCATGACTGAAGTACTTCATGATTTAGATGTGAATCCAGACCTGAATTCTATAGAATGCCTCCATCTACCCATCATGTTTTTTATTCAAGGAGGGGTGGGAGTGATTGTGAATGTCAGTGGATGACAGGAGATTAATACCAAATAAATAGATGTGCTGCAATAATAACTCTTTGTCGCATTTTGGGACTCTCCTTCTAGGAAAAATCCATCATCAGTGTCACATAAAATGGGAGGGATGAAAGGATGAATGACCAAGGAGGAATTTTCTCTGTAAATTATTATTCTCGTTATAGCAAGATGTAGCACATTGCAACAGAGCAGGATAGGGATGGAGAGAATACAACGTGCATGCTGGGGATGCTACCCCATCCCCTCCAGGTTGTACCTGTTGTTTCTTTGTTGCTGACTTACAAATCTGCTTCCCCACAGCTGTTCCACTGTACATTTGAGCCTGCCTCTGACACATTGCTCCGGATGGGTCGCTGACAACTTGAGGTCAGCACTGGTGAACAGGGGGTCTTTAATTTTTCGTCCTAAACCTTTTCACTTTTACCTCCTTCTAGCAATATTTCTGTAGGTTCAGGACCTAGGAGCAGCTGACTGTATTGTTTTCTCCCATCAGACATCTGACCTATGATCAAATGCTGTATGTTCTTCTTCCATACCCTACAATCGCAAGAATCTGGGATGTCCTCTGTCCTAGCAGGCCTCTATCCTGACATTTCTCCAAGGCATGTCCATCTCATATCTTGCTGATGGCAGCCTCTTTTTTTATTACTTCCTCTTGACATCTGCAGAGACATCACCTCTGCAGATGGACTGCAAAATGATTGTCAGCAAAGCTTTGCTTACAATGTTGCCCTAAGTGCATCACCCAATTGCATAACCTTCCTCACACACGCTGTCAAGGTCATCTCATAACCTCCTTTGCAGCATCCAGTGAAGTTGACTTGGCCCAGGCAGAAGACATGTGCTTGCCTACATCTCTCTCTGCTACACTCCATTATTAATGACAGCCTTGACAGCTTATTCTTTTCTTTGTCCTGGTCTGGCCTGTCTCTTTGCTTCGTTTCTTGGGACTTATTATATCTCTGCCTGTTTTGGGCAAGGTTTTATGCTCTAGAATTGGCCATTGCTTCTCTTCTGCGGTATAAACCAAAACTAACTCCCCAAAGCCATCTCTGCCATGACCCCTGCGTTGTGCCTCTCAAGGCTTTGAACATGTGCTTTAGTTTGCAGGCGCTTTGTGATACACAGAAACCCCTGTGATGGATCTGTTATAAAACCTTAATACAAGAGCACAGACAAGTAGAACACAAGGCTCGCTGTTGACACTCAGCAGAGAAATACAATCATATAAATCACATAAGCAGAAGATTCTTGTGTCTTCCCATGTGTAGGCAACAGTATAACCTTATTAAATTTAAGTGCCTGTACACTTTGCTTACTTGGAAACTTGGACTGCACTTTACTGCTGTTATAAATTAAAACCTAATAAAAATAAAGTTCAAAAAGTACAAAATACAAAACTACAGGCGCACTGGTGTCTTGGAAGGGTTGGCCACATGCCTGTATCTTTGAGCTTGGGTTTAAAATACCTCCATGGCCTATATTATTTAAGATTACAACAATTAATAACACTAAGGAACTATTATATTGTGCTCTACATAAAACTTTTCCTACACTGACAGCACAAAAAGTTTTACATATTTAAAGAGAGTTGCTGTTATAAACAGGAAGGTACCTATAAATTATATAAACTGAGAAAATTTAATCGTAGACTCATATGACACACTTATTTTCAATGCAAAGTCTAGAGTTAATGAGACGTGTGAATGGTTTCATTGTACAACAGTCTGAACTTTAGCTGTAAGCTGTGGCAGTTTCAGTTTCAGAGGGTGAACAGGGTCCAATTCATGACTACTGTAATTGGACCAAAGTCTGTGACATTGCCAAAATGATGGGTCAAGTGTAGAGCGTGTACACGCACAGCCGGAGTCTGGCTGTAGCTCTGGGAGGTCCCACACACGGTGAAGGGATGGGGGTGGGACAGGCTAGATGAAGTGCCCTGTCTGAGTAAGGCTTGAAGGACATGAAATTCATCTAGGAGGGGCAGAGCCACATGTGACGCTTCTCTCCAACATGACTACAGTATCCTGTGGTGGTGCATGAAGGGAGAAGAAAGACAGCAGATGGAAGAGACAGGCCACACATAGCTAACCTCCATTTCTGCCCAAAATGAGGTAGTTGGTGGAGGTGAGAGCATGTGGATAGAGTGGCCCAGGCTCCTGTGTGGCTGGTGTGGATGTTTGTCAACCCACCACCTCTCCAGGGAAGAGCTCCCCATGAAAACTATGACCATGAAAACCTTTGGGGGAAACATCTGGTGGATTTGACTCCCAGGTTTCCTTGTGCTGGCAGCTCTGCTGCCTGCAACAGGGCTGTTCGTGATGAAAGTGTGAGGTGATTCTGTGACTGAGCTGCTGTTGAGCAACATGGGAGGATCACAGTTTGGGAAAATATTCAAGGATCCCTCATGAGCTGTCTGAAGCAGATTGTATCTTTTAGTGGAAATGCCAAATGAACCCCCATTAAAATCAAACTAACTACCCCCAAATCCAGTGTGGCTATATTTTCCTCTGCACGACCTCATGATTATTTTTCCTACATATTAACTCATAATCTGAGCAACTTGGTGCATTTATTAGTTTTGTCATTCCCTTTATAAGCTCTTGTCAGGTCTCAAAATATTATTCAGCACTTAGAAAACATTTAAAAATAATATTATGTGAAAGCCACGGGGCTGCTGAGCCAGCT
Organism: Phalacrocorax aristotelis; assembly: GCF_949628215.1. Taxonomy (NCBI): domain Eukaryota; kingdom Metazoa; phylum Chordata; class Aves; order Suliformes; family Phalacrocoracidae; genus Phalacrocorax; species Phalacrocorax aristotelis. Next base: position 16,763,946 of record NC_134282.1, on the reverse strand, counting down.
CAGGTAGATGCTGTCAAAACATAACCTGCAAACAGCAAGGTTTTATCCACAGACCTTTCTCCCTGAGTTGCCCAGCAGTGAGAGACTGGGTCTCCAAGAGTAAATATTTCCTTTCCCCACAGAGCTCTCCACGTGAGCCAGACCCCAACTTACTGCAGGAAGAAAGAAGGAAATGTCAGGCAGAGGGAAGAGGCCCTCTAGGAGGGCAACCCGACGGGACAGAAAGGAGAGTTGTGGCAGGGGGAAACCCAATGTCCTGCTCATGAAATCAGAGAAGGGGAAAGTCCACTGAGGAAATTAAAAACAAATTCTGTAGTGGTAGGACACGCACTGCAGGGAGGAGGTCCCTGGAAGAGGCACAGCTAAGCACCAGCAGTGATAACCAGGAGCAGCCTTTGGCGGGACTGGCAGCTCTCACTGCTGGCGGCATGGCAGAGGCAGAGGGAGAGGCTCTTGTGTTGCCAGTCTTTCACAATTTTAATTTTTATGATTCAATGAAAAGGTGGGGGGGGCTGAGAGACTATAAAAAATATTGAACTCACTTCTTTCACAGATAACGGGTTCCCTGTGGCTCCCCTTTCACGGTCCATCTTTCTTGTACATTAATGCAGTTCTGACTAATCTGACCAAAAGGTATAAATAAACATCCACAGCCCAGTCATCTGCAACCCAAGGGAAACTGGAAGAAATGGTGTGCAGTTAAGTATAAGTCAGTGTAGCTCTGTGCCTGCCCCCTGATCTCCTCAAAGACCTGCCCTGGTTAAAAATCAAAAATCTTCATGAGGACAAAGTGATGTTGGGGCAGATCTATACATGCAAAGATAGAGGCCCAGAGGTAGTTAAAACTAAATATACTCCAAAGTGCATTTGGCAGAATCATTTTTACTGCAAGGTGCTAGGTTTATATGGCAGCAGTTTTCATCCTAGAGAATTCCAAAATGCTCTGCTAATGCTATCCACATAAAACTCACTTCAGTACAGCTGCTAGGCAGACAGGTTGCTGGCACACTGCTTCCCACCCAGAATGTGGGAAGGGAATAACCAACCCAGCACATCTCAGCAAAATCCTGTCTTAAGGGAAATTACCCCTGGGAAAGGAAGCAGAGCTTGGATTCTTAACATTTCATGTAACATGCAGACCTGTGGGGGTCCTGGTCTCTCCTCACAGATGTAATTCTGGAGGTGGAGTACTGAAGCCAACTGTGCAACCCTAGGGCAAATGAGAGGAAAACCCAGGATTTCAGAGTTGGACTGTGTGTGTGCAACAGACCAAGCCTGGATTCAACTGGGGGCAGGTCCATAGCAGTTACTCTGCGTTCCTTAGTACCAGGTTGGTAACACATAGCAGCGGGGGTACGTCCTGGCTCCCAGCCCACAAGAAACTTCCCAACACTTGATCAGCCCCAACCAAGAAGCCCGGCTGTCAGGGTTTAACCCCAGTTGGCAACTAGGCACAACACAGCCACTTGCTCACCCTCCCCTGCCTCGGTGGGATGGGGGGAGAGTCAGAAAGGCAAAAGTAAGAAACTCGTGGGTAGAAATAATAACAGATTAATAATTTGATAATACTAATACTACTAATAATAATTATTATAATAATATAATATTATTATATAATAAGTAGTAGTAGTCGTAGTGGTGGTGGTGGTGGTGGTGAAAAGGAAAACAACATAAAAAGAGAGAAAGGAACAAAACCCAGGAAAAACAAGTGATACAACCATTCACCACCCCACAACTGATGCCCACACATGATGCCATATGGTATGGAATGTCCCTTTGGCCAGTTTGGGTCAGCTGTCCTGGCTGTGCTTCCTCCCAGCTTCTTGTGCACCCGGCAGAGCATGGGAAGCTGAAAAAGTCACTGACCAGTGTAAGCGCTACTTAGCAACAACTAAAACAGCAGTGTGCTATCAACATTATTCTCATGCTAAATCCAAAACACAGCACTATACCAGCTACTAGGAAGAAAATTGACTCTATCCCAGCTGAAACCAGAACACCAGCCAAAAGGAATCAGGAGATTGAGGGTCTGTGGCCAGACACGGCATGCAGGAGATTGCACCATCATTCCTCCTCTCACACCATCCTTTGCACCTGTATCAATAACTGGGGAAAGCTGGACACTGCACAGGTACTACGCAGAGCCCTTCCTGCTGGAGGAATGTCTGGGAGAGCTGGAAGGGGTGAGCAGAGGAAGGAGACTGGAATAGGTGGCTGAATAGCCCCATCATTTGCAAAGCTGCTGCAGGCCAGCGGAAAACATTCAGTTGGGGAACAATTCTGCCAATCCAAGCAATGACATGTTCCCTCATTCCCTTTTCTCTTTCCTTCTCTTCCCCCATGGCCAATTTTTAGGCTTCATTAAAGCTGAATTAAGCTGGATGAATTCCTCTGCAGCATCATATTTACTCTGGCTTCACAGAGGTATAAATTATAGAAAAGTTGGGTATTGAAACTGTACAATATGGTGGAGCAGTGGTGTAAGGATGCAGAGTGACTACTGTTTGCTCAAGATCAACACTGAAACCTGTGAGATCAGAATCTGCCTTGATCTCCCCTGTGCCAACCTCTCCTTCCCTTCTAAGGCATGCCAAGTGCCAGGGATGCCAGCTGCGCGCCAGCTGGTGGCAGCACTGCAGAGGGTGACTGTAACATCAGCTGGGGAACATATGGCAAGAGCAGCAAATCCAGATGGTGATAATGAAGTAATGAAGTGGAGAGGAGCAAATATCCTGTCTCATTGAAGTGCTCCCTATAATTAGAGAAATTGCAGAAGAGAAACACTGCTGAAGAATGGGAAGGGAAATTGCCTCTATGTTCCCTGTGGTGTAGTGCTCTGTGAAAGCTGATGTTGCTGTGATTAATGGCTGTTTCGCCAAGGGGAGGAGAAGTCGTCTTTGGAGGGAACAGATTCCCAACACACAAGGTGCTGTGCACCCAGGCAGGGAAGCAAACAGCTTGAAATCACTCATGACAGAAGAACCAGTTCTCCTGACTCTCCTCCCTGAGACCTCGCATGGGGACACCATTTGCTAGGTCAGGCACCAAAGGCGAGTGTCCCAGCAGAGAGGGTGTCACTGGCACAGGCTGTTCACTACAGCTTCAGCAGTTTCTCCAGGGCCTTTTTTGGCTGAGGATGGACTGGGGGGGAGCAGATCTCAGCCTTACTGTAATCACTAAAAATAGACCCTAGTGTGCATTCACTCCATCTCTCTTAGATTGCATTAACTTTGGGACTTGTCCAAAAAAAGATTTAGGTGGTTAGCCAAGAGAAGATCTCTGAATACGGTAGCAAGGACTCTGTTTTCCTAAATTTTCTAGTTTCTGTAATACAGCTTCTAGTGAAAAATAAGTAATCCACAGACAGTGCTGCTTTTGTATCCTTACATCAAAGATCTCAGCTGTTAGAAATTAGAGTGCGGTTACTTCTTTGACCCCTGTAATTTCTGCAGAGAACAGTGATCTGGTCTCACAAGCATCCCCCTGGCCAAGCCTTCAGGGCTAGGAGTGAAATTTGCTCAGTGTGCCAGGCCAAGGGTGCTTTTTGAAGCATATGCCCAGAACAGGAGAGCTAAAAGCTTCAGCAAGCTCTTGCCGTATTAATCCATCATAGTTTGACAAGTGGATGGCTCAAGTGAGCTGGATCCTTTACAGAAGGAGGAGGGACGTTTCTTATGAGAAGTGGGATTTTAATCACAAAAAAGATATGTGAAAGCTGTAATCTTTGTGCCAGGGTATGTTTCTGTTTAAGAAGATTCTGACTGTATCATTTGTCAGAAAAGATTGCTGTGAAGCTGGCTTTGCAACTGGCTGGACTGGATACTTATTTCTTTAAACAGCCTCCGTTGTTATAAGCCATGAGGGTCACTCGGAGCAGCAGCTGCTGAAGAGGCTGGCGGGCGCCCTGAAGCAAAGGTCAGCAGAGCATTTACAAGCAGGGTGTAGGGCATTTCCAAGGGATTAGCAGCCGGCTGGGTGGAGATGAAGTCCTAAAAAGTATCTCAGAAGGTCCTTGGCTGCAGCTGGATGCTGATCTGGGGGTGTCTCGTGCCAGTAGAGCTGTTACAAATGACTACAAGCTTTTGAAACAATGCATGCTTGGAAATGCTGTGTTTGATGGTTTTTGAAAGAGGCTGCATGAACAGCCCCTGAGACTGTGTTTCCCCACTGGCTCACAGCAGTAATCAAAGGCAGCATTGCTGTGAATTTCTACCATGCTTTTTGCCATCCTGTGCTACAGGGCCTCAGTTCAGCTAGCATCTGAAAAGGCAGAATTGAGCCTTTATTCATCAGTGATGCCCCTGCTACACTACCAACAGCAACACTGATGGTGCGAATCGCTGTGTATAGGCAAAATATAATGCTCAGGCTTCATTGTGGCATTTCCCACTGGAACAGCCAGCAGAAACCCTTTTCTGCCAAGAGTAAGTGGGATGTAAGAGAAAAAAGGGGGTCTGTACCCCATTTTGGGCTCAGACCTCCTCTTGCTGCTTTAGTCAAGAGAGAACTTGAAACCTCTTCTCTATGGCAGTCCCTGAAGGGACAGGACAGAGCCTCCTCATGGCCAGGAGGTCTTTTAGATGGAGCTCCGGGCAGGCTTTTGAAACTCAAGACTCAAACTGAGGCAAGACACATGACAGCACACTTCTGAGGGAACAGGGCTCTTATTTCTCTGCTAGCATCAGTCTCCATGGGACGTGAGTGCTCACTGTGACATGGGACTCCAAAATCCTCCTTTGACACTCTGCAAGAAGCATGCAAGGCAACAAGACGTCACTCTGAGGGGTCAAGGATGCTCTCAGTCCTTGGATAGAGGTGGCAGAAGAGCCATTCAGAGGGCAGAAGGACAGCACAGCCTCCAAAATTTTCTGAATGCCAGTGTAGAAAATGCCATCAAATGCCTGAGACCTGCAAGAGAGTAGGTAAAGAGGCAAACCATTAAATTGGATGGGGTCCTTCAGCATTTCACACAACCAGGCAAGGCTCTAAAAGTGACAGAGCCCAAACAGAAAAGAAATCGGGGCAATGGAGTATGTGATCAAACCTTAATGAGTGGTCAGTCTCCTGTTTTGCAGACAGCAACATACCTTGGGACAAATTATGCTGATATGTTACAGGATTTTCAAGCACATCTTGTGCTAATTTTCCAAACTTCTGGGAAAAGGAGAGTATACGGGAGATTTTGTCCTTAGTTAATTTTATCGAGTGCATTGAGTATGGGTGGATTTGTTTTCTGAGCTAGACATCATTTCAACCATTGCTTTGTGTTTCTTCATTGGGACGCAGGGTACCATTTTATTGCCTTGTGTAAATTGCTTGTTGTTTTATTGAAGCATAAAAACACTTGGCAAGGCCACAGTGTCTCATTATCTTTCAATTGGGTGAGCAATAATTCCTTAAACAAACACAAAACCTTATTAAACTCTCAAATACCTAGAAATCAAAACAACTTAGTTACAGGGACGTCCAGTATGCTGCAGGTAACAAAGAAATGAATGTACTTTTTGGCTACTGAACACAATTAAATCTGGAAAACCACCTTGAAAGCTAAAATAAAAGCAAGTCTGATGTTAGTGTTGCCTGCTCCTTGTTATTCTTTCTGCTTCTGTCTCTGCCTATAAGCACGCTACATTGCTGGTTATTAGCGCTGACCAAATCCCGAGGGACTGCTAATACTTCTGCTTCCAGACAATTTTGCAGATATAAATCCAGTAGGGAAAGATGGCAAATGAGAAGCTGGCAAAGCTTCTTATACTTGCCTGGCCCTTGGAGAGGGATGCATGCCAGTGCTGGACTCTGCACAGGGGCTGTTGCTGGTGCCTCGTCATACATACATGGGATGGAGACCAAGTCAACAGCTAACCCCCTTCTGCAGCATTCCTGCTTCGTGAAAACTGACCTCATCTCAGACTAACCTCAGCACATTCATCACCAGGAATTTGTGAGTCACCCTGGGAAACTTTTCTCCCTCTGCACTAACCGTCTGAGCAGAACAGCTCATACCGCATTGGCCAGAGCTTGGCTGCCAGGTAGGGCTTCAGGGGATATTCTCTGACTTGCCATGAAAGCTACTTGCCAGTCAGGATCCTGCATATCATTGGCACACGGAGACGCTGTACCCACAGCTTTTTCTTCCGCCTCTCTCTCCCCAAAGAGCAGCATCACGGTTAGAGATGCAAGGATGAGTCCCTAGGCCAGGTGGGATGGCTTATGGACAGCACAGCAACTAGAGGCAGAGCCCGCGGAGAGAAGACAGAAAAATCCAGCTGCGATGACAGTGCTGAGGGTTGCCATTGACATTAGGGTCAGTGCCTGCTAGCAATGAGAAAGGGCATCTCCCTAGGCCTGTGGTCTTGGTGAGCCACTGTCACCTCCCCAGCTGCTTAAAAACTGCCACCACCTTTGGCTCCAGTCCTCAGCACAGCACATCTCCAGCCAGGGGTTACATGGAAGCCAAGAAGCTTGTTTTGAGAATCGTTCGCCAGAAATGAGGAGTCAGTAAGCAAATCCAGGAGCCCAGCGCCTCAGCTGAAATGAGATGCTGCCTCAGTTTTTCAAGCTCATGATAGTTAGGTTGACAGGAACACCAATGGTCTCTCTCATAACCCTGTCTATCCATAACAGACTCTCTCATGACCTCTTCCTCCCTCATAAATTGTGACAGGTCTCTGCAGGGCATTAACCATGGCTTTGCAGAGGCCCCAGAGGTCCCCTGCCCTAAGAACAGAAGATGTAGATGGAGGATGAAGAAGGACCTATGTAAAAGCATACTTCAGCTCCAGGACAAACTGAGCATCAGATTGACAGGAAGAGATGAACAAGCAAGTAGAGAACCTGAGGCAAAATAACACGCTCGTGTTACAGTGGGGAAGATATCAAATCACACAGCCTATCTGCTGTTGCAAGGTTTTCCCTAACTGATGCTGTATCCATTATACACACACTTTGTGCTTCCATGAGGGGAAACACTGCCTGCTAAGGGAGCCCAAGGGAGGTGTTTTGCTTTCCTGGGGCGCTTGAGCTAGCGTGTTTATTTTAAGAGAAGCCCCTTGATATTTGAACCCATCCCCATGGGCATCTGCAGAGAGTGCCTGCTCAGCCACATGTCTTCCCCAGATTTAGCATTTAGGGAAAAGGGGACTAATTTCTGCTCTCAGATGGGAGGACGGTGTGGAAGGAGTTCAGGCAGCTGGAGGAAATGGCAGTAAAGGCATTAGGAATTCTCATCAATCATCTGTGAGCGTTTGGATGCTTCGTTTTATGCTTATGCCAACATGCTCACTTTCTGGGCCAAACATCACTGATTTTGTTGGAGTTTCCCCAATGAGGCTTGGCCAGGAGAAAATGGGACCTTTTTTCTTTAACTGTGTGTCCACTTTTTCATTACAAAACATCACAGCAACTCATTCTTCCCTGCACTGCACCCCCAGCTTTGCATGCACAGAAACATTTCTGTGTGAATAGTGAGCTTCTGTGCTCAAGAAAGCATTACTTGAGGTTTGTGTGTGTCCAGCCTAAAAGCTATGTCAAGGCTGAGTTCCCTCTGACCTGAACACAGAGCAGAGCCAATGCAGAAGTGAGCAGAGTTAGCCCTAAATACAATGGAAGTCAGCTACCAGTGCCAGGAACGCTTCGTCTCTCTGCAGTGGTTTGGCCATGAAGATTTCTGCTGTTTAGCACAGCAAAACTAGAGACTGAGACATTTCAGTGACATTCAGCAATCTGACACTGAGACAATAAACCCTTGCATTTGGGAACTAAGATGCTGCCTCTCCTCACATCACAGGGGAAGTGCCTGGGCAAGCACCCATGAATACAGACTGCCCTCTTCTACCCCTATGCCTCCAACCATCCTATTTGGTTTAGCTATTTTTTAATCCTCCTTTATCCGAACAGCTAGGAGAGAAAAGATCGAGGTATCCTTCCCCTAAACATATATTGAGCCAGATTTTTATTATACATCCGTGCTACCTATTTATTTCAAAGAGGTTTCTGCTGATTTCCAGCACAGTCTGTAAGGTCAGTGAAGCACAGAGCCACTGTTGAGTCCATGGGGGGACCATTCTCCCTGAAGGACTGAGAGCTGGTAAGACAGAACCAGCTCTCCCTGCTACCAAATGATCTCACAATAACAGGTGCATATGAGAAAATTCAGACAGAAATCTCTTGCCACATGTAGTATTCCAGTGACTGTCAGGTTAAATATAGTAATCCTGATATCACAGGACAAGAACCAGGCAGCTGTGCTGGTTTACACCAGCTATGGAGCTGGTCCAAGCATTAGATGTATAGGTTAATCATGCACCTCATCATGACACCAGGAAGGCACATAACCTATTATATACACAGGAAATCTTAGAATAGATGTGTTATGGCAGCACTCAGGACGGGTGCAAAGTGCCGTACCAATGCAGAATAAAAACCCCAGTCCCCTCAGGTTCTAGCAACATAAAACCAGAAAGCAGCTAGACACAGAGAAAAGTAGACAAAAAAGAAACTTATGATGCCTAAAAACCCACACCAAGATTCATCTGATTTACACACTATGTTGATTGGCAACCATTTCCTTTGTGTCTGCAGTCAGGCCTATTTTCACAGGACAACTGCTAGCTGGTGAGAGCAGGGGTTTTAGTTAAGAGCGTTGTGTAGGGCCTGGCCTCAGGGTGTTTAAATGAGCAGACTAGGGACACAGAAGGGTAGAGAGCAAAATCTTTTTAGGAATATTTTTAGGATGAGACCTGACTTATTAGTGTAGCCATCAGATGTCAAGTCTTAAACAAGTGATTTTCTATAGGGTTTTACCACAAAAGGAAACAAAGATCTTCCAGACTTTTGAAGAACAAATAAAGCTATTGCAACGGGGCTGACTAGATTAGTGGCTGCTACCTGAAGGCTGCTGCTCTTTGTGCCACACCTGCTGTGATTAGGCAGTCTGGCATGAGCTGGGAAGAGGAAGCTCATGGTTATATGGAAAAGTCTGCTATGTGCATCTGAACTGGCAGATGGAGAGCACAGACTCAGGGCCAAGCCTCTGCACAAGCTGCTTACCTGTCTGGAGCCACATTCCCAGGACTCTGGTAATGTTTGAGCAGCACTTTGAAGGCTGCAGCTTCTACATAAATTCTCTTTCTATTTGGAAGCCAATAGGTGTGATATTGCCTGCATTTGTGCCAAAAGGCATAGGGATTTGCATGACTTCCACGCTATCCTGTAAATCAGCCCAGGCTTTTTGGGAGCTTAATGGGATCATACTCAAAACTTGGCCTGCCTTTGGAGAAGATGGGTGAAAGGTTTGCAATCCAGAGTCATAGATTCATGATGACAAACAAGCAAAGGGGAACCTCCCCTTCCCATCACCCCACCCAATCCTGAGTAATGGAGAAAGGTCCCAGCCTCCAGCTGCCTTCCCTCCCCTTGGTCCCAACCTGGCATTTCGGAATGGGGGGAGAGAAATGAATCCCACAGTGAGTTTTAAATTAGGTGAGTTTGACATTCACCCAGTATACTAGAAAGCTGAAAAGACATCAGGGTTGAGCCTGGACAGGTTTCTGAAAGTGGCATAGAACCTCAGAGATCCACAGAATTAATGAAAGCCCAAGGGAGGTCAGAGCTGAGGATACTGAAGGCAAACCACAAATAAATGGCTTTATCCTGTCATGCAAGGAAGTTCTCTGTTCCTAAATTGGTAAAGCACAATGAAGGATAATTTTTCTCCATTCCACAGTAATCCAAAATCCTGAGAGTAATTTATTATGAAAATAAGCTTAATGTTGTGCAGAAGTGGCTTCTTTGTGGGAGAGACCTAGTCAGGACTGTCATGAGCAGAGGAGAAACAGAAAGGAGTCTCCACTTTGCAGACACACACCTAGAGTGGACTTTTAAGGTGAATATACTAATGGAAGAATAATGGGATTTATACATCTCCAGACAAACAAATATTTTTGGGAGGCATAAGCAAAAAATGTTGACTGTGTATATTCACTGAATTGAGCAATGAGCCAAGGCCAGTCATATGAGGTTCAATAAGGCCAAGTGCCAGGTCATGCACCTGGGTCACAACAACCCCATGAAATGCTACAGGACTGGGGAGGAGTGGCTGGAGAACTGCCCAGCGGAAAAGGACCTGGGGTTGCTGGTCTTCAGCCGGCTGAACATAAGCCAGCAGCGTGCCTGGGTAGGCAAGAGAGCCAACAGCATCCTGGCTTGTATCAGGAATAGTGTGGCCAGCAGGAGCAGGGCAGTGATGTGCTCGGCTCTGGTGAGGCCACACCTTGAGCGCTGTGTGCAGTTTGGGCCCCTCACTACAAGAAGGACATTGAGGTGCTGGAGCGTGTCCAGAGAAGGGCAACAAAGGTGGTGAAGGGTCTAAAGAGCAGGTCTGATGAGGCGTGGCTGAGGGAGCTGGGGTTGTTCAGTCTGGAGAAGAGGAGGCTGAGGGGAGACCTTATTCCTCTCTACAACTGCCTGAAAGGAGGTTGTAGCGAGGTGGGGGTCGGTCTCTTCTCCCAAGTAACAAGCGATAGGACAAGAGGAGATAGCCTCAAGCTGCGCCAAGGCAGGTTTAGATTGGATACTAGGAAAAATTTCTTGACTAAAAGGGCTGTCAAGCATTGGAACAGGCTGCCCAGGAAGGTGGTTGGGTCACCATCTCCAGAGATATTTAAAAGATGTGTAGACATGGTGCTTAGGGACATGGATTTGTGGTGGTCTTGGCAGTGCCAGCTTAACGGTTGGACTTGATCTTAAAGGTCTTTTCCAACCTAAACAACTCTGTGATTCTATGATTTTATTAATAAAAGAGGAAAATATTATGAGACTGTGACAGTTGTACTGCCCAACATTCTGAAATTAGGGGGCATCAGAGCTAAGGTTGCTTCATTTTGCTTCCTGCTATACCAATAAGATGAATGCACAACAGGAGGCCTCCAGGACATATTGTTCATTATTTACTCTTTCTGCCTCCTTCCCCCTTAGCATTGTGGTTTGCCCAGACCACAGAGTAGATGTTCATGTCATATGAAATAATTTTGTGTTTTGTATTCTCCTAATTTTTCAGCATGCAGCTTCAGGTCTTATTCAGTGTGAGCATTTAAATTTTGCTCTGAGGATACAACTTCACTTTAAGCTTTTCTCTGACTGCTTTATGCTGTTCCTAAATGCTGCTCTGCCATTCATTAATTTCTTTGCGCAAGAAGGAAATACTATTAGCTCTATGTTAGCTGTACAAAATTAATCCACACAAAATGAAGATGAAATATAGCAACAAATTTTGGTTCTGAGGCATCAATATGCTGAGTTTTCAGGGTATGGAATATTTAATGTATCTAGGACAATTTCTATTGACATAAGCCACATCAGTGAGCATCCACAAGCATCCTCAGCAAGTTCTACCAGGTTTTCCAACACCTGTAACTCGGCCAATCTGGGCAAAGCAGCAAACCTCTCACTCAAGGTGGGCACCTCCTGCCAAACCTCCAGGCTTGGGCAGTACTTTGTTTTCTCAACAAACCAGAGATAAGAATGTGTCCCAAATCTTAGCCACATAGAGGAGGACAATTATAGGTGAAACTTTCCCGAAACATGGAAATGACTGAGGTGGACAGACCACATGGAAACCTTTAGCTCAGAGTGTTTGACAGAGTTGTAGAGGAAGGTATTCTGCTGGGAGGTGCTGCCCAGAAGTGCAAGTGGGCACCCAGCACATGCTCTGTGCCTATGGTGCGTATAGGGGCAATGCTGCGGTGGCCACCAGGGCTGACCCCACTGAGGGATGGGGTCCTGCATCATGGCTAAGCTCTGGCATCCCTCCCAAGCCAGATGTTCCTGAACTGCTGCCCCTTGCTGAGACAGAGCCTCAACAAGCATGGCTAAACCTCATTAAAAGCAGTGGAGGCCCTGTACAGCCTCTGTTTTCTCCTCCTCTGATGCTGAACAGAAGCCTGGGTAGATTATTTTCAAGAGCAACAATTATTTACTGGTCTGGGAGGGACTCTGCAGAATTGCAGCACCAATTTTGTTGTCACAGCGTCCAGTCCCTGCTCCAGTGAATAATGAAGGAGCAACAGCTGGGAAAAGGGAGAAAAATGCAGTACAGCAGAGGCTGGGGTACAGCATGCTGAGCTGGGGCCACTGCTTCTGGCAGGGGCTGTGCTAGGGTGGCCTGGTGCCCAGCTACTGTATGATGGGAGATGCACGAAAGATTGTGCTGGACCAAGACCTTGGCATGGATTTAGAGGGGCTGTAGGACTGGACGTACCATTTTCCCCCAAAACGTAAAACAACTTCTGGCTATTTTTACTCATTTGAAATAGTGAGTGTTTGAGTGCTGGGCAAATTCCAGGTCGGATAGCATCATTATGCCTAGTTAAATGGTTATGGTATTTTTTAATTAAGCTCATAATTCTTTTTGATTACCCTCTCCAGGCTTTTATGCAGCATCACCAGACACCAATAGACAAGTGTGAGATGGGATGTAAAGAGCTCTGAGATCCCTGTGGCCATGCTGTAATTGTCATTGCTATGGTACCTTTTACAACCAGGTTAACTGTCACTAAATCATTTGCACAGCAGATGTTGGCTATTCTGACTGCAAGCAGATGCATCTGCCAGGATGGTTAATCTCCTCCAATGAAATCTGAAGGATGATAGCTCCAGAGCAAGGGTTTTAAGATGTTAGGAGTCCTGCTTGGACTGTCCTTGCTCTGGCTTGCCTAGAAGTACAGAGAAAAGAGAGCAAAAACTAAACTGGTGTGCGTGTGTGTGTATAAATTTCAGATCTGTTGAGTGCACTTGAGTCCAGAAAGACAGAGTTTTGGCACAGTTCCCTGCACAGTATGTGTCTTCATTACCCAGGGTCAACACTGGGTTGTGTGGGCCCATCTTCTGATCCCCTCAGTCACTGGCTTTACTGTTGGGACTGTCCTCAAGCAGCCAGGTTCATTATTCCCTGGGCAGGGAGAGCTGCTGCTTGGCACAAGATTGAAGCCATCAGGCTCATTTTGCAGAGCAAGCACTTGACTCCTTCCTGACAGTCTTGCACAATGGTTCCCATGGAGGTCCCCGAGGACAGGCATCTCAGGACACCATAAGGACAGAGGACTTGAGATAGCCCTTCCCTTTCCCCATCCTAGATGGATTACCAGTAATCTAACTAATGTCCAGGCATTGTGGGGTTCACAGCACCACTTTCTAAAAGAAGCCTGTTTGATGCATGGTACATTTGGGGATGTGGAAAAATTTATGAAGTGTGCTGTGCTTGACAGCTTTTTCCAAGAGGTCTTTGAGTCGATTTTTTTCCAAGAGTCTGCATTCAGTTATAGTTTGGAATATGTGATCTCATGGTGTTTGTATTTATACCTCTCACAAAACCATTTTTACAGCATCAGTATCTATAGGTTACTATGAGGCACCAAGTGAAGTCATTGTAAGGTCACTCACAGGATACTGCCTCCTACATGGAGCACATCAGTTTGGCTGCAGGGTAGTTACAGCTGAAGTTACTTTCTGTAGCTATGAACTGAAGAAATACAAGCAAGGGATATTAAAGTGATGAAATAACACAATAAAAATGGAAAACACACTACGGGGAAAACACACCCCTGGCTGGGACCAGTTATAAGGATTTGATAATGGAAGGGGGCTTTTCCATCACCTATTCCTGCATTAGGAAAACATGCAGTTCCCTGAGCAACAAGCTCAAAGGGCTGTTTCTTTCATGACTTCTTTAAAAAGCCCCTAATGTCTCATGAATGAACAAAATTTCCATACGAAGCTATTTCTGTATCTTGGCCAAGATTCCTAAGCTCTCCTGGGAATAGCCCCCCCATCATGCAGGTGGCACCCTTGTTGCCTATCAGTGTAACTGGAGGTGGCAAATTGGCTTCACACCATGCAAGAAGTTTGGCTCTTGCATGGAAGACTCTTATTCCCTCTTCTCAACCCATTTTCAGAGGGGAAAAAGTTACCTCCTTACTGGAGGAAGGGAAAGCATGTCACAACAGACCAGAAGGAGAAAAGGTGCAGCAAAGGTTTGAATCTCAGCCTTTGACCCTGAGGTTGCAGCCTTCTCTGGGTAGTGGAGTAGAGGCACAGCCTCTGTGAGTCTGACATGTGAGCTGGTGGCATGGAAACATCCACGATGTGTGAAAGAAGCACCCCTTGGGCAGAGTGGAGCTCTTGGAAATCTGCATCTCAAAGGTCCTCCCGAAATGAGCGCTGCTGCATACACAGCTGCATTAGCCCGTGAGGTGGGACTTGGGCCTTGTTGTGCCATAACAGTATGATAAACATGGGCCTTTTGGGTAGTTTGCCAAATAAGCTCTCTGCTCAGAACAGAAAGACCAGCTTGACTGACCTGGGCTGCATGTTCCCATAACAAACGGAGTTAAGAAACACCCTGATTTCCAAACTAGTCAGTGCTCTAAGGTGACTCACAGTGCTCTCAATGCCCAGAGCTTTTAACAAAAAATCTTTTTTCCTCTTTTTTTTTTCACAGAATCACAGAATGGTGGGGGTTGGAAGGCATCTCTGGAGATCATCTTGTCCATCCCCTCTGCTTGAGGTGGCACACCCAGAGCAGAGGGCACTGGAACGCATCCAGGCAGGTTTTGAATGTCTCCAGGGAAGGAGACTCCATAACCTCTCTGGGCAGCCTGTTCCACTGCTCCATCACCCTCACAGGAAAGAAGTTTTTTCTCATATTTAGGTAGAACTTCCTGTGTTCCAGCTTGTTCCCATTGTCCCATGTCCTGTCATTGGGCACTATTGAAAAGAGCCTAGTCCCATCATCCTGACACCTACCCTTTAGATATCTATAGGTATTTATGCAATCCCCCCTCAGTCTTCTCTGGGCTGAACAAACCCAAGTCTCTCAGCCTTTCCTCGTAAGGAACATGCTCCAGTTTTCCTACATTCAGGACTTCTTTTTTTTTTTTTTTTTTTTTGCGTGAAAGACACCTAAGTGATAACATAACCATTTCCAGAGCTCGCTGCTGCTGATTCTTTTATCAAGTGGAAAACCTCGGCCTTCCTTTACTCATTAAGGCAGTCACATTTATTCTGCCAAATAGCTCAGAGGCATTCCAGTACCCACTGGAAGTCGTGGTAGCTTTCCCACTGACTTCAATGGGCACAAAATATTCCCAAGACTGGAAACCCCAAATTACCTGCATCTGTTCTGCACATTTCTGAAGCCTTCCAACTACTAACAAGACCATCATGTTGCAAGAATAAGTACAGCTATGTGAAACATTAATGAGAGTGTGTGTCTCAGTCTAAGTCCTAGTCTACTCCAGTTGATTGGAAAACTGCCATAAATAAAGCAGGATTTGGCCTCAAGTGCACTGAAAACTAAGGCATGTTGCATGCGTAAGAAGCAGCCCATGGCTTGGGGTGCATGGGAGGGTATTATTCAATGTTATGATTTCTGTAGTTGCCCAGGAAGTTTGAATGCTTCCCACTCACCTTGTCCTCAGCCACGTGGGAACAATGGGTGCAGGGGGAAGAAGGAGGATACAGCACCCTGTAAACTGAAGCAGTGAGGGTGGCTTCCCTTCTCTCCTTGGAATGGGGAGTAGGGCAAGAAGGAGAGTATAGGCATATTGCAGAGAGAGCATAGGAGTATATTGGGAGTCTTTGGGATGTTGCTGGAGGACATGGAGGGTAGCAAGCAAGCAAGCGGTCTGTATTACAGAAGAAATTTGGGATGCAGTGATTGTGGAGGGCATGGTAGGAGAATGAACTCCCTGATCTTTCTTTTCTCTAACTCCTGCCCCAGCTCCTTGTCTCCCCACGCTGCTGCCCTCCTCCCAGCTCATTCTCCGGGGCTGGAGTGCAAGGGACGATTGATGAAAACTGATGCCAGAGCAGAGGAGGGACAAGTATGGCCAAGAGGAAGGTGTGAGGGTTGTCCTGGGTGCAGGCCACCCCAAGGGTACACAGAAAACCTAGGGTGTCACAGGCAGGAGATGAACACAAGGGAGACCTCCCCACTCCTAGGTGTGGGGGTGCTTAGCCAGGCTCCCATGCTGGCAGAATTTAAGGCATTAAAATACAAGATCAAAAAATAGCAGCCCATGGTATGAAGTCTCTCCCTTTCCCTTCCCATGCATTTGCCCCACCCAGCACTGCCCCATCCTACCAGAGTGGTAACATGCCCAGAAGACATGCTGCTGCCCCTCGAATTCCCCTGCTCTCTGGTATCTCATCCACTCCCACAGAAACACAGTGGTGCCTGGGCACTGAATTCATCCCCTCTTGGAGGAGTAAGATGACTCCTTGCCACATGGGAAGCATCTCACTGTAATGGGGAAACATAAAAAGGAAAATTAATTTGGTGGAAAGATAAGGATTAAGTTTGCATAATTCTTGCATAACAGAGCTAGACGCTGTATAAGACAAACAAAAGCCAATGAAAAGAGGAGAGGTAGCACAGGCGAGACAGAGAGGGGTTGAGCCATCCTATTATGATATCTGAAGTTATAGTTTGCAGTCTCTCAAAAAGGCCAGTCAGCCTTTTGGGGACAAAGATGCCTGGCTGTACTGAGGAGGCAGAAAACATGCTTTGAGACCAAAGTCACGCCTTTTTTTATTGACAAGTGTCAGCTCAAGGGGATTAGCAGGGTACAATGCCTCCCTTCTGATTCACTCACCGGCCTTTCATTCCCTGCAAGGCGGGTAAGCAGCCACCCCTGAATTCAAACAGAGAAGAAAAGGGCAGTGGTAGGAAGGTCAGAACCAGCTGGCTCGAAGGCGAATTCCTCCCTCCTTCCTCCGCACGGTCACTAGGTCACTCGGTTAGAGACTGGGTAACAAACGCCGGGGACCCAGCAGAACAAAGACTGGCTGTAAGCAGCACACCCAGGGTTGTTTGGCATATGGTGGACTTTTGGGACTCTGAGCTTCTTGTAGCTGAGGGGACAGGTCTCAGCATGGCAGGATTTTGGGCTGAGGGCCCGGTAACCCGGGCAATATCTTCTGCTCATCTCACAATGATCCATCCTCGCTGCACCAGCACCATAACGAAGAGGTGCCAAGATCATACCACCATCTACTGGCCTTTCTTCACCGCGCAGCAGTGCTGGCGGGTCCCTCTGCAGCCTGGCTCAGCCCTGCTCACTGCCTCTCCCTAGGCACCCTCCTGGCTCTTTGGCAATGCCAAGAAAGCCACCCTACCAACTGTGAGAAGCTGTCCCAGGACTAGTAAGCAGCTACACATGCCCGGGGTTTCTCAGAGACAGAGATCCTCTTTACCCTGCTGACTTTCCCAGCCATGTGCAACAGCTCTTTTCCCATCACATGATATTGCATAGTATCTTCCTAATTGTCCTCTTCTAGTTCTGAAGCAATCAGACTGTACTGCTTGGATTTACCATGTGTGAAAGTGCAAGTGTATTGATGTTATTCATGTACTTTTTCCCAGCTTACTCAGAATGGACAGCTTGCAAACCTGCAGGTGAAGTCAAGCCAACAGCAGCTCAGATGTGCCAATAAAGTCATCGGGCTTGGTCCAGGGGCCTGAAATCTCACACATTGGTCTCTGCATCAGAAGAATGAGCTGATGAAAGAACCATGCTTCACTGCTAAAAAAAATGGACAGGATCATGGCAGCTTATTTCACACAGACTGTTCACATCAGCCCTGACAGGGTCATATACACACAAAAGGTTGCAAAAACTCGGCTGGGAGTCTTTATGAGAGTAGTCTGCTTTAAGTTCTCAAATGGAGTGAACATTGCTTGCCTGCATGGAAGGCAGTAATATTAACATTGCATTTCAGATGTCTATAGCACTTTCCTGGGATTAACGAGTTAATCCCCATAACAGCTCTAAGCAACTTTTGCTGAGGCATCATTATCCCCCATTTTATATATCACAGGTGCTGGGATTTCTCCAAGCCTAAACTTCAGAGCTGGCAGTTCCCAGACTCTGGGCTGGTGGTCAGCCTAACTGTCCTTGCTGCCATCTTCTCCAGATGGATGAATGAGCAAGGACCTTGCATGTAGGCAAAACAGATGGGGTGCAAAGTGCTCATCTGGCTGACGGGAGGGACCATGCTCATATTTTCTTAGGTGAATGGGATCAATACACATCTCATGAACAGCCCAGCCTGAATGCTTTGCTTTGAACGGAGCTGGAAGCCTGATGAACTGACCATCTTTGGCTCATTTTGTCAGCTTTGTTTTCATGTACCAAGGAGAATTGTTGAGTTAAAAAGCCTTGTAGGCCAGTGCTCCTCTTTAACTTGTAATCTGGTACAGCAACAGCAGCCAGCAGCCACTGTGAAATCTAACTTGACAGTGAGTCAGACCTGTGCTGAGGAGCCTCTTTCTTCCCGGGCAGTTTCTTCAAGGTCTGCTTCAGTATCTTGACATTTGTACCTGTGGAGAGTCTGCCAAGCCCTGCCACAGACATCTCAGAGCAGATGCCTTTCACAACACACAGCAAACTGGAAACGAATTGCATATGCAAGCCCCACACTAGGTTTTGTAGGATTGCTGTTAAAAAGCTTTGCATTGCTATTAATAATAATGCAAGACCAGAAGCCCCCTCCTCAGTTATGGCTGCTCCCACGATGTCAGTTTTAGTTGCAGATGAGGATGTTTAAGGTCTTTCCAATCCACCTATCCTCTCCTTGTACAGTGCTAAGTCAATCATACACTGCCTGGGTCAATGCAGTAACCAAATGGTTGTGGTTCAAAGGTGTGCAGAGCGACCACTGCAGCCACCAAGGGGGCAGTGAGAGCTACTCCAGTCTTTGGATGGGCTGCGGGCTCTCCCTTTGACCACCAGTGGGAAAAAGGACCCACCACAGCCCTGCACGGAGCTGGAAGCAGGCTTCCACAGATCCCCTGCCTGTCCTGAGTGAAGAGGGACACCAGAATGATGAAATGTTGTTTAGGCTCTGGCTTAACTGTTGATGGATTTTGCACTGAGGGCAATACACCTTCCTGCCTGCTCCAGGGACAGTTGCACATGGCAGGGGATAACGTGAGCAGATGGACACAGGAACCTCTGCATGCTCCTTAGATCACCTTCCCAGGACTTGCTGCCTATGGCTTTGTGCTCCCATTTCTCCACAGAAACCCAGCCATGAGCAGAACAACTGCTGGAAAGTTTAAAAATATGGATGTTGGCAAATGTTTCACATCACACCAGAAGCCCGTGTCCCAGCAGGGACTGGAGCTAAAGATACCACCACGTACCCTTCCTCTCCTCATAGCTACATGATGAATTTCTCCTCACTATCCCAGTGAAATCCTGTCTTGAGAGAAGATCTGAAGGAGGATAAGAAGGATCTTACAGGCTAGTTCAAAGAGTTTGGAAGGTGAAGCGTGAGAACACGCCACGTGGTGGGGCAGACAGTGGGACAGCTAGGTGGAGCGGCACCCCAGTGTCGCAATGAAGGGCAGGAACCCGAAGGAAAGGGCCAGACAGCAACAGGCTGTGCAAGCCCAGCATGACCAGTGCTATCTGGTTGGAAATCCACGCTGCGGGGAGCTGAGCTCTGTGCAGGCACAGCCTGGGCTGAGCACCTGCAGGTGGAGCTGCGAGAGCAGATCCCGCACAGCAGCAGCCAG
Organism: Phalacrocorax aristotelis; assembly: GCF_949628215.1. NCBI lineage: Eukaryota > Metazoa > Chordata > Aves > Suliformes > Phalacrocoracidae > Phalacrocorax > Phalacrocorax aristotelis. Next base: position 16,744,370 of record NC_134282.1, on the reverse strand, counting down.
CGCAGGGAGTGGGACTACCACCACAAGGAGCTGTAGAGGCAGCCTTCGTCTTGCCAGGCTTTTCAGTTAGCATAAATATTCAGTATTCATTAACCCAGAAAGACTGACCATGTCCCCACGGCCTGGCTACAGGAGATCCCGCTAGACTCTCCTTAGATTTCTGTCTTTTCCTGCAAAAACTACTTCCCAAACCATAGACATTTTCCCAAGAGAAAAAACCTAAATGCCAGCTATTGTTATGAAATGCTCTGCAAAGTTTTCCAGTTTTGTGGAAAATTGTTACCATGAGCCCTCCTCCTGCATAGCCTGTCCCGGAGCAGCAGCTAAGGCAATGCCCCCACCTGCCCAGGAGCAGCAGGTTCCCGCATTCTTGGCAAGGGAAAAAAAAAATCAGCGAGTAATGGTGCTGTGAGCAGAGGTGGGAGATGTTCAGCTTCAGCTATGTGTCTGTTAGTCTGGGGGGGTTAACATCAGCGTGCTACAGTCCCTGCAGAGTGCTCTGCTGGCTAGTAAAACATTTAGTGACTCTAAGCCATTGCACCCAGAAAACAGGCCACCCCTACGCACCCCTCCTGGGTCAGGCATTGGCCCCATTTCACCTGAAAAATATCTTTTTATTGCTGCTGTTTAGTGTGAGAGCAGCCAGGAAGGGTGGGGGCGTATAAAAAGGTGGTCAGCTGGCAAGAGAGAAACACTCGGTGATACAGAATGTATCCACAGCCCAGCTCATTTCTCTGCCGAGCTCCCTGCAGCCCCCTGAGTGGGTTTCATTGCCAGCAGGATCCTGCTCCCCATGAGATGCGAGCCCTACCCATGGGTTCATTTCTCAGGCTCAGCTGCTCTGAAGTGACCCTGCTTCCTGGGAGGGGGCTGCAGGATCCAACTATCTGGGAGGCCAACCAAGGAAACCCTTTCTTGGCAAGGAAGAAAAAGGACCTGGGAGGCCCCCTCAGCTCAGGTGACCCACCCGACCCCCATTGCAAACAGCTATAAATCCTCCCACTTCCCTGCCACAGCATTCCTCGGCTCTCCCCCTCTTGCTGGAGCTGGGCCTGGCTCTGCAAAGCATGTCAGTGTTGGCCAGCATTGGAAGGCAAATACGCAGCTGGCTGACTTATTTATCGGAGGGGTTTTCTGGCTGAGAACGGAGCTGACTTTAACCAGTGCATAGCTGAGGAGAAGTTGGCTGTTTGGCTCTGCCAGGCTCCCTGCAGGACCGGTTCACCCAGACTCCGTTATCTGGCTTCATCAAGCTGGGGAGGGGTGAGCCCAGCACCAGGCACTCCCATCCAGCTGCCATCAGCCTGGACTCACTTGGTCTCTCTGCAGATGCTAAGTTAGCAGTGGGCAGTGCATTTGCCCCGTGCACAGAAGGATGGGGCATTGGGGCTGGCTCCCACGTACCACCATGGATGGGATACCGGCTCAACAAGACTTTAGAGAAGGGCTAACTTGATTAGCTAGACCACCATATCTGTCCTCAGAGTCTCTCAGACCTCTGTTCATTTGTGGCAGAAAGCTGGGAAACAATCTGCCACGTTTCCCTTCCTTTTCTGGCTCTTCCTCCAGATGCATCCCATCACCCCAGCAAGGCTGTTCCCAGTGTCCCCAGGTTCCTATGTCACCTTCTTACCCTACATGTTCACCAGCCTCTCCTTCCCAGCCAAGCCTCTGAGCACTCCTTCCTCTCCCAATCCCCCTTCAGTGCAGCCCATCCTGCCCCGCCCCTTCCAGGATCACCTCCCTCTACCTCCTCCCCATCCCAAGTCCTTTCTCACTTGCTTGATTCTCTCTTAATATAACCCTGCCTGGGAGGTATGATTATCCACCTGCTCCCCACGCAGGGGAAAGCCCTCTGGAAGGGCTGTACCTTGGCTCCCTGCCATGCAGCATCACAGTTTTGGTTAGTACAGGACAGGGGGAGCCCCTGGGTACCTCTGCCAGAGACTGGAGGCAGGGGGTGGGGGGGGTCCAGAAGCTCCCAAGCACTCTGGCTGTAATTTATCATAGTTCATGGGTACTCAATATCCTAGAAACCTGGCGTTTTATTTAAGTGATTGCTAATCATCACATGGGGCTTACCCATAGCAATGGCACAAATAGGCTGGAGTCCCCATGAATCACACCTGGTACAGATCTCAGGTCCTCCTCAGGCAGATTGAGAAACAAAATGCACAGCTGAGGTTGTGTGGATAAGGGTGACACAAACTTGTTCTCACTTCAGGGTGCCAAGGGGTCACCCGTGCAGGAGGCAGGGTGCTGGTTTAGGGGTGCTGCCCTGTGGCACAGCTTCTGCCCCATCCTGGCACTCACAGCACAAGCTGCCAGCAGGGAGGCTGCAGCATCCTGCCCTGGGTCTGGGTTTCAGGGGCCAGCAGCAGAGAACACGCCGGTGCCGGGTGTGGGTGACATGCCATGCAGGCAGGGGAGTGGCAGCAGAGTCTGGCAGAAGGGCTGCCATCCATATGGCACTCGGGCTGAGCGTCAGGCAGGTCGGGTGAATCATGCCTTCCTCCCAGTTTCTCCGGATCGATTATGAAAGGAGCCGAGATGGCTGCCGCAGATACCAGAGTGTTGTGTCCCCCCACACCCTGGCCCGGCTGCCGTGGGCTCTGCTCTGCCGCAGCAGCCACCCACAGGATGGCCCATCATCCTACAGTGACGCACCATAGAGGCCCCGGCCACCGAGGATCTGCAGCCCTTGGGGCAGACACCCAAGATCTCTAAGAAGTTTTTAAGAGGTTTCTGGCACTTTGGTTAAGCAACGTCGCTACCTGCATGGCGTAGTTTGCAGTGCAAACAACACAGGGGGACTGCTTCCTCTGGAGCTCCTGCTCTGGGGAGACAGAACCTGCTAAAACTCACCAAACTTCTACCATTGCCTTTTTTTTTTTCTGCCTCAGTCCTTAAGGACTGAGTGCCTATGCCTAGCTGCATCCCACCTAACTTTCTGAGGTTCAGCAGTATTATCCTTGGGAGTGTTAGATACGTAAGAGAGTCACATGTAGTTAACCTAAATAACAAACTGAGGGCTTCCAAGAGATGCTTCCTCACCAGGCCAACCCAGCTGCCCAAGATGTGTGTGCCTCTGAGTGATCACACCAGGTAGCATCAGGATATTTTCCATCATCACCAAACCTTTCTATTAAACCATCTTCTGGGTCTGGCAATGGTTCATCATGGTCCTGTATTTTAAATGAATGGAAACAGTCTTGGTTCCTGTACAGGAGAATATTGCAGCCAGGGACGTGCCCATCACCTCTTTACCCTTGTGCAGTGCCTGCGTTTCAGCTGGAGCACCCCAGTGCTCAGATACCGCGCCCCCCACCCCTCCGGCCCCTCTGATTTTGTTTTCCTGCTTCAAAAGCCATCAGTTTCCACTGGCAGAATATCCCCCTCATCTTAGGCAAGACCTGTGCTAAGAATTATTGTTTAGAGGGTGCCAGCTCTCCCAGTTGCTCCACACTTCAGTCAGGAATGCCCCCCCCCTTTTTTCTTTTATTTCAGGAATGTTGTAAGTAAATTCACAGCTGAACAACAGTGGGAATGGAAACCCTCAGAGCTGAGGGCTGCCGACGTTACAGGTATGGTAATTCCAAACTGATCCTCCTTTGTGCTGATAACAGAGCTGGCTATTGTTTTCCTGAAGTCCACATGTCCGAAAACACCGCAGGCGAGATAATTGCAGCGAGCATGTGCTTTTGAATCTGTTTCTAAAACACGCCTGGGATTTAAGCTTTTTAAAAATCATGACCCTGATTCTGCTTTTTTCAAACTCAAAAGCAAAAATTCCCTTGGCTCGAAATGAAGAAGAATCTAGCTCTTAAACACAACTTATAAAGGAGCAAACGTGACCCTCTTTTTTTCTTTCTTGTGATGAAAGAGCAAAGCCTGAAAGCTTTCAGCATTTTCCCAGCTTCTTTCTTTTTTTTCCCCTTTATTTCCTTTTTTAGCTGTAGAAAGTCAGATCTTATCTGAAGTGACTGGACAATTTGAACCTGCCGCTTTCACTATTTTACTCTGATGATGCTCATTTGGGTTAAGCTTTCACTATTTTGCTCTGATGATAATGCTCATTTAGGTTAAGCTTTGTCTTTGGTTATAGCATAAGAGTGTTCTTCTAGCTTTTGGTTGGACACTTGGCTCACGATGGCCTCTTCACCCTTTCATGCTGTGCTGCTGAGCAGCCAAGACTGCAAACTTCATACAACTAAAGAAAGAAAGAGTGAGGGATAGCTTAATGAGCAGGATGCTTCCATAGGCTATTTTCTGGTGAAAACCAAGGTACCTTTTGACCTCTATGGTATCTGATAGGGTAGTAGAGGTTTGGGGACCATTCGCTTGGGGTTTGAACCTTCATTTTACTTTTGTTGGATGTGAGCTCTTGCTCTGCAGTCCCTTCATCATCAATACACCAGCAAAGCACATGACACACAATGGAAAAAAGGGGAAAATTCCTGAATAAATCACTTTCCAGTTAAATATTTTTTGGATAGGACACAAGAAAGGAATAAAAAACAACGCTGCCTGTCCCTGTGTCCCTCTTCTCCTTCTCTTCTTACACCCAAAAAAATTTTGGCCTGGCCAAGGTACGGCGCACTCATTGTTACGGCATCAGAGGGCTGGCTCAGTATGGACAAATGTGAAGTTGTAAACATGTTGTTACTTGGGGCCTAATTCCCCTTAGTGTAACACGGCTGCACGGCTGATGTTTGTGACATGGATCTTTCGGCTCCTGTGTCCCAGCTAAGAGGGATCATAATTACATCTCACCTTACCGATCTTTTTGGCTTGCCTGCCTTGAACTGCTTCTACAGACCTGCTTGACTTGTTTGACTGCTCTTTATTATTCAGCACAAGCCCCCACCCACCACCCTTTCATGTACTTTCATGTATATGTCTAAAAGCCACAAAGGGACATTTTTTGAGGGGGAAGGTGATGAGCACTGGCTGCTGACCGGACCCCCCGGCTCCCTGGACTCCTGAGGCCAGTCGTGGGGCAGAAGTGAGTTGTGTGCTCAGTTCAGCACACAGAGCGAGGACAAAACAGCTGCTGGCTCGGTAAGAATGAGTCACTCCATTTCAAAATGTGGAAAATTTAATCAGATACTTCCTGAAACTTGAGTTTTGCTCCAACAAAGCACAGGAGCAAAAGCAAAACAGAATAAATCAAGAAGCTAAGGTGAGGTTGTAGATAGAGGCTCAGAGACAGAGCCTGGTCTCTTCCTGCTCACCCTTCTTGTAACTCCAAAGTGGGTATCACACAGGCAGGTGCAGGCAGCACTGGTGGAAACAACCCTTCCCAGTGAAACTTTGCTCTCTTTAATGATGCCACCTCCTATCTAATGTGGAAAACCTGGCCTGACACTAGCCCTTTGAGCAACACGGCTCTGACACTAGCAGTAGACAATTCCCTCACTGAACACAAAGCTGCTTTTTTACTCTAGGCTTGATTCTGTCTGTTGCTAAAGGTCTTTCTATGTGTAGAGGAACATGCTAAGGGTTAAGGATGATGCAGGAGATTTCAGACCACTCTGATTCTGCATGAAGAAATAGCTGTGCATCTCCATGAGCAGCAATGAAATGGAGGAGGCTCTTGAAGTAGGCATCTTGCTGCCTTAGACTTTATTTGGTGTTGCCCTCTAGACAATGACCCCAGCCTAAGGCAGAAGTTAAGCTTGCCCCCAAATCCATAAATCCTAGAGTGACTATTTTGTCCAGTGTCTAATTCACCTGCATCTGAAGTCACGCCATGATTTAAGATGTGCTCCTCAATAAAGCTGCATGGAAGAGCTGGGCTGAGTCAGCCACTGAGACTGCAGATCAACTGGTATCAGCTGGTGGGAATGGGCTGGGCTCCCAGGCAATAGTTCCTCACTCAAGGGTGTCCATGTACCCAGCAGGATCCCAAGCTTTCACCAAGCTGTGCCAAGGTGCCCAAGAGCTGAGGGCCTGCAAAGGAGCAGCTCAAACTGGATTCCCTAAAGGAGAACTCATGGGCATTTCCCCAGCCTTTGCCCCAGGTGTGCTCAAAGACAAAAATAGGGCCAGGTTGAGCAAAGGCAGCCTGTGCAGGTTCTGGCGGTTGGGGTGTCCACGTGAGAGGTGGAAGATTTAATTCATGTTCCTGTTCTGGTCAGTTTGGAGGCAGCAAACGTCATTCCAGGGGAGTACCCTAACCTAGGGCTGGTGGCTGTTCTGGGTGGCTCCCTGTCCTCCACTCCGGTCAAGGAGTGCCTGGGTGTGAAAACACTATAGTCAGGAAAGATGGGACTTGGACAAGACTCCTCTGATCCTGGTGAGTCAGTCTCACTCTGGACATTTGAGTCACTCAATATTTGTACTCAAAGGCCCAGCTCCAGCGGGTACAAACCCTCCATTCCTGCTCCCCCACCCCCACCTGGTGCTGCTGAGCCAACATTGTCACAGGAAAACGGCTCCATGGCTTCTTTTTGGGTGGCTGGGTACAGGCATATGCGGGGAGTGGGGATCATTAAGGTTTCATCAGACTTCTGAGACGCTGGCATTGGAGCAAGCCTGAGCATGACTGAGCAAGGCAGTTGGGACAGCAAATTCCAGGGGAGGAGAAACTGCACCAGAACAAAGGAAGTTTGTCTAAGGACAGGAACACAAAGAAAAGTCCTTGCTGTTGCAGCTCTAAGAGAGAGATGAATCTGTTTCTAAAGTTAGGCAGAGCTCCCTGACTCCCAGCCATCCCTCATTTGTCACCCAAATTACATTGAGTCCTGGGGCAGCACCTACCTTTATTAAACTGCGTTATTTGCATCCAAAAAAGAGTCATTAAAAAAGGAGGTTCAGGCAATGCTACTGATCTTGTTCACCTGATCTCCTTTAAGATTACGGTCTGACTTTGGATTTTATTTACACTCCTCTGGCACTTGATTCCAGTGAGTTATACCTACGTTGCCACAGTATAATTGGGCTGATAATCAGATTTATCGATGCAAAGAATATACTTCCCCGAGTGGTGCCAGGAGGAGCTGTGGCAGAGGCAGACGCGGGAAGACTTCCTCCACCTGGACTCTGCTGATGGTGCTGCCAGCTCAGCCTGGTGCTGTGACCGGGCAGCATGCCCTGCCTGCTCCCCACCGAAACTGCTTCTGACCTTAACGGAAAAGTGGAGAGTCTTTCTGGATGACTCACAACATTGAATATTATGTTGGGAAATGAGTAGATCAGTAAATTAGCTTGCTTTTGTTTTCAGGAGTGACTGTTCTGTTGGATGGGGATCAGGGAGGCAAAGGGTGGCTTGTTTATCCAAAAAGAGAAAGGGCTTAGTCAAAATTTTGGTGGCTGATCGGAGTCCAGAGTCCGTAGGTGAAGATTGCCTTGGGGCACTTCCAGATCTGAAAATCTGATGGCATTTCAAATAGTAACAGTCTGGAGAGATTGGGATCATTTCTTCATTTGAACATGGTGTGAGCACCCAAATGAAGCCGGGTCTCGCCACTAGCATTGTCAGCAGCTCGTCAACCACATTTAGGACATTTCAGCTCAGAACTCAAGAGCTTTCTGTTCAAAGCCGGGAGTTTCTATCGTCAAAACCAAGTGAGACCCTTTCCTAACAGGGTCCAATATACCCCTTCCTGCACTACCATAAGGAAAGGTAAACATGTTACATCTCTGATTTGCTGCTTGCTTAATTTAATCTAGATAAAAGCTGGCTGTAGCTTGTTACTGTTTACTGAATGGTAGCTATGGACCAGATCTAGTTTGAATACAGACCTCAGCCAGATGAGAAAAGGGATATGATGACAAAGGTAGCTGTAATAGCAAGATAAAAGGAAAACCTCTTCCCTTCCTGTGTTGTTACAACAAACAAAAGGACTTAGCCTTTTTCCCAGTGGCAACCCCATATAAAAATAACAGAAATTGCCCCACAAAGAGCAGCAGTCCCAAGATTTCATTACTCTCGTGATGCTGCTAGAAGCCTTTTTCAAGCAGATGCTGTGATCTTCTCTAACATTCTGGCATTCGCTCGTGCAAAATTAGTCCAATGTGCATATGTCACCTACACATGTGTACACTCGCACAAATACAGTTTTACTCCTGCAGGTCCTAGAACAGATGCCCATTCTCCACTCTACTGAGCAGTTAAACTTCACCCTGCTGGAAGGCTGCCTGCGTTGGGCTGTGCTATGTTACATTGACACACATGCGCAGTGTTTCCAAAACGCAGAATTATCCTGAGAGTCTAACTTCATCAGTCAGCTTAAAATTTGACTGATCATCTGTAACAGAATCTCACTAACTGGTTTTCACAGATGAGTAGGAACAGATACTGCTTCTTTTTTTTAATTGCTACCATCAAGCTTAATTGGATGTTCAAGCTGAATGAATGCAAGTATACAGAGGCGGGTGTGGGAATGTGTCCCAGATTGCACCTACCACATTCTTCTGGTCTTCTCTGGAAGTAGATATCATCATTATAGTAACCATCCTTAGCCGTCCCACAGGTTTTGGGCTGGATGGAGCCCAGAGCCTTCCTTCCTCACCTACGCTGGTCAACCAGAGATAACGTGTGGGAAGCTGACACTGCCCCCACCCCATTCCTCTGGTTTGAGCATACAGCAGCCTCTACAAGCTTGAGTTAGCTGTCTTTTGCCAGAATTAGATCCACATGAGAAATATCCACCAGAAGAAAAAAAATCTCAGACACGGGAGAGATTGCACTGCTGAGGGGGCTCTGAGGAGCATGGGGAGGAAGGGAGCCAGTGCTGAGTTAGCGGTGTTAGGAGCAGACCTGTGTGCCGTGCTTGTGGGGAGGGACACCTTGTAGTATCCCAGGCTGGACATTATAGAATCGTAGAATCATTAAGGTTGGAAAAGACCTCTAGGATCATCGAGTCCAACTGTCAGCCTAACACTACCATGTCTCCTAAAGCATGCCCTGATGGCACGTCCATCAGCAACTGCACTGGTGGTCTCCACAAATACTTGTGGCCACCTATCCTGAGAAGAAAAACACCGCTACAGATGGTGACAGAAACAGCCTTTCATAGGAAATCACCTCATTGCTCTCAAGTGGAAAAGGCACAACTCTGAGAGGAACCTTTCCGGTCTCGATTAGCTGCATTGTGAGTTGTTTTGCAGATTAATTCCAGGAGAAGGAAGAGGGTTTGTTTAGCTTTTGTATGCATTTCTTCTGAACTTCTTTCAGTTCTACAAAAAAGTGAAAACTCAAATGTCCTCCAGGAATCTTCCATGGGAAATCATAGATGTTGTAATCACTGCTTTTAGCTACCAGACGTCCAGGAGATGTGAATCAAAATCACCCATGTCACAAGAGAGTCCCAAACAAGCTTTTCTCTAAATCTCTTAATGGAAATACTTGTGCTGCGTTACTTGCACATGTCCCCTCTGGCAGGAAGGGAGCAGGGCATACCCTGCACTTCATGTGTCATCTGCAGCTATTCTGTAAGGAATGCTTAACTGACCAAAACAGGGATGGGACTGTGGTCAGTCCTACGACCCTATGTGCTTTATTTGTGTTATCATTTCCATAGGTATCCCTTCTTTAAAATCAGTAGAAACAGCCAAGTCACATCCTGAAGGGGGTCCCAGGTGCTGCAATTCTCTATGTAGGCTCAGGGACACCGAAGGCTATACTGCCTGCTTCACCAGAGCTAATACTGCACTTCAGTCATGCATAATCAAGTTGATTTAAGTGTATATATTTAGTTCTATCCCACCCTTAATACATGATTTATTTTTTCAAGCTCTGAGCTGTTTGTACAGCACTTGGTAACAACTAAACTGAAGCCACTGCTCAGAGGTATCATTTATATAATACTGAAAGAATTAGGGTTATCAGAGCGCTGATGGAAACCTCTGCCAGTTCGCATGCAGAGTGTATCACTGCCCCTTTCACACAGCATGGATTTCATTACCCAGGTGAATAATAGGAGGAAAGGGAGGGCTACCTTCTGAAAGCCAGGACATAGATAAGCCAGTTTGCCAATATTAGGAGGGGGTAAGCTGGCTTAAAGCAGGTACTTTACGAATCAGCTTGAATTCCCTCCAAAGTCCTTGTGTTTTTGGGTCCAAGCAGACAAAGCAATGCAATCCTTCAAGTGTTCTCAGTGTTGACACACACTGCTGAGCTCTGTGTATGCCAAGATAAAAAGAGGCAGCCTCCACTACTCCATTATTCAGTGCTAGACAACTTGATTATGGTGGAAAGAAACTACACTTTTGCAATACTGACATTGTGATCTACAGTAACAAACAAGTTATAAAAGGCCTATCACATTTTGAACTACTGCTATGGCTGTAATTAATGTTTTTACCTCGATCTGAAACACCTGATCTGCCTTCTTTGGAAAAAGGTTCGTGCAAAGTGCAATTCTATAAGCGTGGTTTTCATGTGCTCCTAATTTGGGTCATGATGTCATAACCTTTCAAAGCTGGCCTGAGCCTCATTCTGGGGAGAAATTGTAAGGAAATTCCTATTAAAGCATGGTCTCGTGGTGATAAGAGCTGCTCTGCGTCAGGAGAAATTCATGCCTTCAGTAGAATTAGGTGTGTTCAAGGAAAGCTTGGTCATTTCTCTGCAGCATAATACACCAGAGTTTTACTCACGTTATGTTCCAGTTTCTGAGAAATTCTGCAGAAAGCCTAGGAGCTTTGCTGGCCTGCCATGCTCCACGGCTCACCAGTGCCAAAAGCATGATCCTAGCCCACTGCTCTGCTTTTGTCCCCCACCTCTGAGCTGGAGGGTCTCAGCCCTGCTCCCTGCCTTCTGCTGGTCTGACCACCACATGACAAACCTGGCAGTGAACTATTTCTCAGTTCAGTGTGCTCCAGAGGTGGCAAAAAGAAGGAGGCAAGAGCACGTGGCCAGCGAGGATGGAACAAGGGAGACCTCCCCCTTTCCAGGGCAGCTTGAGGACAAAGAAGTCCATCTTTATCCTGTGCCTGCGCCCAGAGCCACAGAACTCATCCCAGCTGTTCAGTCCCCAACCAAGATACACGGAGCTCCCTGAGCACATGGTGCATTTGTGGAGGAGGAGAAGGAAGGTTAGAGCATCAGCACTGATGACAGGAGACTCAAGTCCAAAGCCTCATAGATCTGTAGGCACTTCCCTTGATTTCAAGGATTTAAGGTTCAGGGCTATAGTTTACCTGCTGCCCATCTGTAAGCAGAATGAACACACTGTGCTAACCCACCAGGCTTCTCTGAAGATGATGAAGACTTCAGGCGTGCAGATAAAACTGTCAAGAGCCATGTAAGTCCTTTGGAGATAAATCCCCACTCTGGAGTTGGCCTGACCTTCAGACAAGTACTTTTTCTGTCTGCAGGGCTTAGTCCTGCAGACTTACCCTGAAACATGAAGCAGACAGCCTGGAGCAGTCCCATGAGCTCAAGTGCTGCATAGGTGTAAGAAATTATTAATGACAAATCTGCTAGGCAAATGGGGAGGTGTGTTTGAGCCATGACAACATTGTATCCAAAGGTAGGACCAGATCACAGAGCAGTAATTATTTGCCCTTGGTGCAAGTCTGTCTGCCTATTGTCCATGCAGGGTATATCACCCTGGCACCCCATTCTGTGCCTTGAGATCATTCGCGTTATTTCTGCTATCATTGTTGGTACTACCAACAATATCCTTACCATCATTTCCTGGACTCAGAAAGCAGCAGTTAGGGAAACGGTTGTAGATGGGGGTGAAGCTTTGTTTTTTGACACTGTCACCAGTGATTTGGGACCAGTTCCAAAGTTTTATGGAAATATTGCTTGATCCAGTGCTAACACTTAGAGTCTAATTAACCTGGGCAATAGCTCTTAACGAAGAGCCAGCATTACTGCTGAAGATGCCAGGCTGGCACATCCTAATTGGCTCTGGAGGGTTCAGGGGGCTGTTCTCACCTCATGGAAGGCCCAGCAGCTCAGCCCCAGCCGAGTAACTGCCCCGTTATTTTCACAAGGATGGTCCAGCCACAGCCCAGTGTGGTATTGTTTTTCATGTCAATGGAACATACCACAGCTCCAATGTGAGCAAACACATTAACATCAACAGAGCCTTTTCCCCAAGCTAAACATATTACGGCATCAGCAAATTACAGGGCACTGTAAATTAGACTCCCTCTTGTGCAGACTCTGCTTGCTGGGCCAAGGCCACGTCCCTCCCTTAAGGAGTGTAGCACAGAGGGTTTTGTTACTCCTCGGTCTCCCCTGCTCCTTGCACAGGGCTGTGTGCTTGGGCATGATTGCACTTCTGCTCATGTTCTTAGAGCACCCATCCCATGCAGAGTCCCTAAAGGATGCTTTTGGCATGTTACACTATGCCAGTGACCAGTAAACCTCCACAAAAAGAGACAACCCGTAGGTCTGGGTTGGTGGGAGGGCATTTTTACTGATTAAAAAAAAAAAATGCACATAGGAAGGGACTGGCTTCCCCTTGCTGTCCCCAGTCTCTGAGCACCTGAAGTGAGCTAAGGGTCAAACAACTCCCCAGAGCACCTGCTTTGAAATCCTGGAGTCAGGTAAACAAGCAGACCTGGCTTGCTGACAGATACATTTCGGCCAATGTGTTTTTACCAGACCTTTTCTAGAAAATTGTGAAGTATGGAGAAATGCTATTGCAGGTCTGGGAAAAACAATAATTAAAATGAAACGTTGAGCTCTTTTCACTGGAAAAACAACAAATGCAGCCCACGCTCTCCCCTCCCCCTTACTGCATCTGGCAGCTTTGCTTACAGGAGTAACCCTGGGTGCACCGGCCCTAGCTCCAGTCGCATGTGGCAGAGCTCTGCCAGCTCAGGCACTGAGGCTGTGCCATGCACACCTCAGTGCAGCCACCCCTCCAGGAGCAGCTTTAAAGAAGAAAGGCCCTAAAAAAAGCAGCAAAAGAGGAGCACACACAGGTAAATGATTATTTACAGCTGCTGTGTGGGGAGTGTTACACAAGGGGAGGGTGGAGCATGTTCCACCACCCTTCCACAGCTTGTGGGCAGAAAAGCCTATCACTGTCTTGGTGTTTCTACTCCCCCAAGAGAGTTAATGCTGTTTACCTTGTAATAAGAATGCTGTTTCTTGCTTTTTTTCCTTTGGCTGAGCTTGTTTTCATGGCTCCCCTGCTGCTTTCCTGCTGGGGGAGCTGGCTCTGAAGGCAGCCAGGAGTGCCGGGACGGGAGTACCAGCATCCCACCCCTCCCACCTACTGAACAAGGTTGTGTGGTTCCCAAATTAAAAAATCAAAGCCCTTGCCTGCAGCAGGAGGTGAATCTGTGGCAGGCACTAGCACTAGCACTGAGCAGCTGTCACATAGCTTGGTCTTTCCTGGGAGGCAGGCAAGTAAGAAACCTTGGCACTAGCTAGTCCATGATGTTCCTGCCTCCTGCAGGATAGAGTCTTTCTCAACTTCTCTATTTTTTGTTTTCATTGAAAACCACCTGCAAACTATAGGGCATTGGCAAAGGCTGTCTTTACACCCCTCAGTCCTGGCGATCCTTGCTGGGAATGCAGATAGAGGTTCTTAACTGTGATGAGATGGTTTGTTATCAGCCCTGATGTGAAAATGCAGTTCTTACGTCAATCACATTCTTCACTTTCCTGGACAAGAGCCAGTGATGTTCCTTTTGCAGGTATGGTATTTTGTGATGTGGTAGGTGAAGTACAAAAATATCGTGGTAAGAACAGGACTTGTGCAATATTCCAGATAGAATGTGTCACCAGCTCATCTAACCCAGCCTGTCTGCTGGTCAGGAACAGCCTGGTATGGTCAGATGGACCTGGTGATGCGAGGACTTTGGAAAAGTCCTTCCTCAAGGAGGAGGACCTGGACAACTGTAGTGAAGAAGGGCAGTAGGGGATCAAAGCCCAGTTTCAGAGCAAGAGAAAAACAAACACAAAAAATACCTAAATATGGGAAACAACATCAAAATTCAGGTTCCTGACATGAAACCTCCTCCTGGGCCTCGCTGATGAACCAGACAGGAGCAGAGGGCAGTTTCTGTACCTTGAGGCAAACCCAGCAGATGGGTTGCCCGGTGCTCGGCCCCCAGCCTGGGCAGGACCCACCAGCTGGCATCTGCTTACAACCCCAGTGGAAGCAAAGCAGCAGCACCCGCAGGTTCCTGCTGTCTCTGGCAGGTCTCTGTAGGAAATGTAGACCCTAGAAACACCAAGTCCCTGATGCAGTATGCTAGGAATCCAGGCAGGGCTTTTCTGGAAAAGCTGTAGGAGTTGGGATGTTTTCCAATAGAGCACATGAGGCTCAACAAAGGAGTGTTTTTCCCTTTCTGCTCAGTGATGCAGATGCTACAGCATGCAGGACTTCTGCAGGAACTGCAGACAGGGTCAAAACCAATGTGCCAGAGAAGAGCAAGCTCCTTGCTGCAGGCTGGACTTCTAGAAGCAGGGAAACAACCACCAGGCAAATTGAAGAACCCGTGGGGTTGGCGGAATGAAAACTCTAATGAAGGAGGAATAAAAAAGCCTCAAGAAGAGCAGACAGAAATGCAGTCACAGGCAGCAATAAGCTCCCTCTGGGGGTGCAAGTAAAGAGATCGGAGTTCCTGGGGTGGCAACGTCTGCTGTCTTCTGTCTTATCTCACAGCAGCCATTCCTGTGAGCAAGGAGGGAGGGAACCTACTTGCACCCCTCTGCTCTGAACGACACCAGCCATCTCCTCTGCCAGCTGGTGTGTGCTAAGGTGGTGGGCAAACAACATCGACGGGGAGAAATCCTGACGGCATACACATAGGTGCTACCTGCTGGCAGGACTCTTTTGTTACTTGTTAGGTCTTAGACTGCAAGGTTTGACTGTAGCCCTGCCACTGTGCAAAGAGCTGACTCTGCAAGATGCCTTTTCAGATGGATGCATGTGTAAGACTCTGGAAGAAGATGCTGCTACTGTTGGCATCTTTTTGATATGGAATCTTTTAAATTTTCCTTTGTGAAAACACTGAGACAATTTTACATCACTGTCAATTCACTGGCTCCCCCTCCCCGTTATTCCATGTCTCCATGCTCAGGATAAAGGCTCAAGCTCTCAAGCTCTTTTGGTCTCATTACTTATCTAGATTCGTAAACCTGCTACATCTGAGCAACTTTAGGAAGTTACTGGCATTTCTGGGGTTTAATTTTAAGCAGAAGTGCTGCATTAACTTTCCTTCAGTAATGCCATTATTTCTTCTTCTGCCTTATATTAAAAAGATTCTGAGCATGTATGAATATTTCACAAACATTTCTTATCACCCGCTCTATTGGTTATTTATGAGATCTCCATGTCAGAGAATTTTCAGTGCTTCAATACACTGTACCTATGCACTCAAAGCAGTACAGAAAACAAAGGCAGATTTATTATAACAAACTCGTGTAAATCAGAACCTGAATCTGATGAAAGCATTAGGATGGACAGTTTCTTAAAACTGTCAAGTTGGAGAAGCCAAGAAATCCAACAGGCTGATGCTACTCCAAAAACATCTTGAGCTCTCTTACTACTTTGAAATAGCTAAGCAATATAAATGACCGTGTAATTCCCACTAACAGTGAAGTTACCTGCACAGTATGCACAGCTCTGGCACCATGTGAATAATAAATATGGTATGGAAGAAGGTACCAAGAAGCAGTCAGAGTTCCCATTGTCTGTACAGACAAATGCCATCATTTCATTGCAAGATAGCAATGAAATGCTATCTTAAGCCAGCATCATGCCCTTGTGGCCAAGAAGACCCACGGTATTCTGGGATGCATTAATAGGAGTGTGGCCAGCAGGTCAAGAGAGGTTATCCTCCCCCTCTACTCTGCCCTAGTGAAATCACATTTGGAGCACTGTGCCCCATTTTGAGACCCCAGTTTAAGAAGGACATGGAACTGCTTGAGCAAGTCCAGCTGAGAGCTACCAAGATGATCAGGGGACTGGAGCATCTCCCTTACGAGGAAAGGCTGAGAGACTTGGGTTCGTTCAGCCCAGAGAAGACTGAGGGGGGATTGCATAAATACCTATAGATATCTAAAGGGTAGGTGTCAGGATGATGGGACTAGGCTCTTTTCAATAGTGCCCAATGACAGGACATGGGACAATGGGAACAAGCTGGAACACAGGAAGTTCTACCTAAATATGAGAAAAAACTTCTTTCCTGTGAGGGTGATGGAGCAGTGGAACAGGCTGCCCAGAAAGGTTATGGAGTCTCCTTCCCTGGAGACATTCAAAGCCTGCCTGGACGCGTTCCAGTGCCCTCTGCTCTGGGTGTGCCACCTCAAGCAGAGGGGATGGACAAGATGATCGCCAGAGGTACATTCCAACCCCCACCATTCTGTTAGCAGCAGGGATGCCAGTCACATGCAAGAATTGAAATCACTAGGAAACTCCCCCAACTTTCAACCCATGTTACTCCTTTTCTATTGAATGTACAGCAGAGATGGCCAAAGGGCTGTAGAAAATATGGCCAAGGGGAATTGCATGATCATGCGTGAAAGGCAGGGAAAAAGGGTTGGAAAGCTCCCTCCCAAGCAGGGTCATGGTCATCTCTTGAGACATCAGCCCTCCAAGAGATCACAGAATCACAGGTTGGAGGGGACCTCAGGGATCATCTAGTCCCTTGTCACTACTGGATAGGAATTAGGATCATGAGCCATATGAAATTATGTTTACCCCCAGATTTTATTCTTTGCTTTCCAGCCAGCCTGCTGGCAATCCACAAACCATATCGAAATGAAAGTTGGACTGTGATTTTTGTCACATTAGAAGTATAGCAAACAAACAAGTTCACCTCTGGCTTCTTCCTCTGTGCTGGTCTCACACAGATCTGTCTCCCACAGAGGGCAGCAGCTGAGAAGTCCTACTGAACATTTTATAGGTGGAATTGCTTTCCTTTGCTGTTCTTCTGCCCAGGAAACTTCAGAGTAGAACTTGCAAAAGTCTTTGGAGAAGGAGTGAGCATGAAAACATGGGAAAAAGTTAATCTCAGTGGAAATCCTTTACTAATTGACAGGTTGGAATAAGAATGACCATAGACCCCAGACTATGCCAGGCAACCAGTCTGCTCCAGGCACTGCAAGCTCACTCTTGCCAGCCACATGCCTGGCTGTTTTGCTCTGCCAGCTTTACAAGGCCTAATTAGCACTATTGCTTTTGTTTGTAATTACAAAAGCAAACATCCCTTGGAGAGCAAGGGAATAGAGGAGGCAGCTCCTTGACTGAGCTTAAGAGTGTTTTAAATAAGTTTGCCTCTCAATACATGTACTTGAAAATATGAGAGAGAAGAACACAAGAGCCCTGGTGAATGGAAACAGTTTCCAGGCCAAGTAGAAGTGAGGGGAATAGAACCTTGCTACCCTAGGGAGATATCAGTGCAGGTTATAAGAGACCACCCCCAACCAGAACTATTCTTTACCTGGCCTGAAAAAACAGAATGCCTGTCTGGTTGTGCTCATTGTCACAGCTGGGAGAAGCACGGTACCCTTCTAAAGGGGCTTTAGAGTGAGATGGATACTCCTATGGCCCATGTCTTCATGATCCTATTAGCCCAGAAATATCAGGGAATTGCACATGAGTTATGTGCACATACCTGACACGCATAGATCATCAGGTCTCTTCCTGCTCTGGAAGCAGAGCCTCTCATGCAGACAGCCACAGCTTGTGCATACCCTACCCACAGAGAGCAAAACACTGCTGAAACACAAAGCACCTCTCCCCAGAGCACCTTGGCTCCACACCCCATCCCTTCCCCATTCCTGCTGCTCCTACCCTCCTGCAAGGGAGCCATCTGCCTTCCCCCTGCCCCTTCCTGCTCCTCCCAGGGTGCAGCCAGCCTTGCTGAGGAGCAGACCTTCTGGTTCCTGGGCTGCAATCACAGCAGATTACTGGGTGAGTTTCTGCCAGAGGCCACAACTGCCTGACTCACTGCAGAAGATCTGTCCCCACCTATGTCTGCTGTAGATACACACAGCTAAACAAACCTCCATCCTGGCAGGCAGGCTCCCAAAAGCTCAAGCCCCACTCTTCCAAGCACACTATCCAAGCACTGCTCAAAAACAAGAAGTGAAGTAATGCAGTCAAATTTTCCTTAAAAAAAGTCCATTTATTGAAATTGTTTAAACACTTTATACAAGTTCCCCAATACAAGCATCTGCTCCCTGGCTCAGGGTTAATGCAAATACAAAAGCACAGACTTCAGCAGCTCTTTAATGTGACCTGAGCTGCCACCTCCTAAGGCAAGGTCTCATGAGGCATCTGCTGTGCACGGGCAATTCCCCATGGAGAAGTGGAAGCCATATGACCCAGCTCCAAGTACAGGCCAACATCAACTCAAGCCTGAAGCAAATGCTCTCTTGTTTTTTTTAGTAACTTTGATTTATGTTGCAGAGTCAGGTCAAACAGAGGTACAAGGCTTATACAAACCACCAATGCCATGGTTGTACATCAGTCAGCCCCACAGGCTCTCCCTGTCTATGGAAGGAAATCAAGAAATCTGATGCCTCTGAACACATACAAAATTATAAAGCCAGGTCAGAAGCAACCAGCTTCCTTTTGTAGGAGAAGCAAGGTTGAGCTTTGGAGAACTGGTACCATCCTTCTAGGAATTATGAGACTTAACTCTGGACAGCCTCAGCCAGTGTCAATCAAACACTAAGTGACTGACTGGGTGTTTCAGAGGAAGGGCTGGGAACCTCTGATGAGCTGCCTTTTTTTAAGCTATGACTTAATATGCAAGGATGGTTTTATCTTTAAAATGCTAGTTTCTTCCTCTTTGGTGAGCTTGGATTAAAAGACATTCCATAAACTTTGGGTTAGTTTCCTTGTAATTTGCCTTCATAACACTGAAAGTGTTTACAAGAAAAGATACAGGATCAAATGGCAGCGTGTGAGGTATCCTTGGGGAAACATCAGGGAACAGAATTGCATTCAGTTTGGTTTAACACATTTAGCTGCGTAAGGCAAACTGAGAGTGGTAACTAAGCCTAAAGACTCAAGGAAACAGAAGTTTGTTAAAAAATGGCCTGTAACACACACAAGGAGATAAAGCTTCAAGCTCAGTTAGGTACTAGGGTGGGAACATGGAGAAACAATCACTGGCAACACTCAGTGTCTAAGGAACAGCAGCAACAGCCCCATGAGACATCCAGTGAAAACAGAAGGCAATCGTTTTTCTTTAGCTCTACCCTGGCACCAGGGAAACCTGCAGCTGCTTTGGGAGTTTCCTAACCTCTGTAGCTTTGAAGCCTTTGGCTCAGACACAATCAGCTTACAAGATCTTGTCAAAAGAGTGATGACATACAGTTAAGCCAATCCACCTAACGCTGCATCTTTGTTGCATCTGTTGGCCAACAGCATGGGCATGGACAGTTACAGATTTCAATTTAAGTAACAGCAATTTAATTGTGTCTGACCCTCTGCCATGCCAATCTGCACAGGAAGTAGGGTGCTGAAGATGATGCCAAGAAGACAGTACAAGAACGCTTTAGATCTCTTCAAACATTCCTACATGTAAAGTCTTTTCCCTAAAATAATGTTTCCTCTTAAGCTATTGGTTTCATCACTTTGTATATAATATATGTTCCTTTAATTTCTACACACACCACACTGGGCTCTAACTTAATGGGATATGGGACTGAATTGTTACCATCTATTTTTAAAAAAAACACAACTAAAAAAGCACCAACAGCCATCTAAAAAAAACAGTATCATTTTTCCCTTTTACTCCCAAATACTAAACTTAACCCAAGCTTGGAGGTTTCATCTTTCCAGTGGCAATACCTATGAACCTAGGCTAGCCTTCCTCCATGGGCTGGGAGAGAAAGAAGTTATGTCCAGTAGCAAAGAGGATTACAAAAATATACACATTTTTGGGAGAAGAGGAAGGCAGAACCTAGAGTCTCAACTCTGCTCAGGACAGTGGCATTGTAGTGTCCTCTCCAAACTGCTTTCGCTACCAGCGCTGGTGGTTCCTCCTCTTTGTTTCATTATACATAATCCTTCCCTGTGGAGGGAGCATTTTTTGGATAGCCTCGGGTGGGTGGATACGAAGTTTCTCTCCGTGGACAGGAACAGCAGAGGAAGGCTCCCCCCAGCATGGCCAGAGAAGCAGCTGCCCAGCCAATGAAGAGAGCTGATCCAAACTCAAATCTGGCAGGGAAACAAGGAAGAAAGTGAATACTGAAAGTAATGCCTCTGGATTAGTGTTAGCATGTCCACACAAAGCAGGAGGGAGCTGAATTTGGGATGGAGGTGGCTTCCTGCAAGACAGCAATTTGGAGCGTTCAGAGACTCTGCTGACCCTCAAAGCCCGGAGCTTTGCACACTGGGTTAGTCCAGTCTGTCAGCTCACCCTGCACAGCTGCAGCAGAGCCAAGCTCCATACAAACCAGCCTTTAAGCATTTAGTGGAGGAAAAACACAGAAGTCACAGCAGGTAAGCCTCTGGCAGCAATGCTGCTTTAAGTCTGGGCTTTGTTTTAAGAGCCACATGGATGATGAGATATGGTCCTAATGCTCCTTCTGCACAGTATGAAGCCAACCCAGCTATCTCAGGAAATTCCCTTCTTTGTTTTGAGCCACTGCTACTCAAAACTAAGTCCTGTGAGCATTTGTCATGCTATACTATAGCGTTATATCAAATGGGTCAGTACCTGGTGTTGACAGGGGTGAAAGGGTCATAAAAGGCCCGAGCCACTCTGTTGCCGTACCATGACGTGGCCACCAGCGCTGCCAAACCTGCACATGAAGGGAACACAATGTCATGCCTTATTAAGAAACCCAAAACAAAAAAATCATTGCAAAAATTATGTAGCGTAACCAGTATCCAGTGCGATGCTGAGCTGCTTCTACCCTGGGAAGACCCAAGACGTTACTTAGTGCAGAGCCCTGCTTTTCACTGAAGCAGTGCATACAGGCCAAACTCAGCTCTCGCTAATAGAGATGAAGGCATACAGTCCATGTACAAGGCATAATGCTGGTGCCAAAAGACCTAGCTGATGCCTCAGATAGCCAGCAGCTACTGTGCCAAAGTCCACGAGGGAATTCCCAGCCCAAAATGCTCTTGAAGCAATGACACCAAGTTCTCCCCATCTGCTCACATCCCATGCAGGATAAATACTATTTAGGAAATGGCACATTTTAATATTAAACACATCTGTACATTACCAACCTGCAATGATGAAGATCACCCCACCGAAGACAGCCATCCGCATCTTCTTCACCTGATCATCTTCCATGCACTTCATGCATTTCATGCCAGTCACAGCAACAAATACAGCAACAAGGCCCAGAAGTATTGCAGCTACCATCAAAGCCCGAGTGGCCTGCAGACTGCCTAGGAGACATTAGGATTTGAGTTACCACAAAGAAAAGTCAAGATACAAACAGAAATTCCAATTATTGTGCTCAGTAACCATGTGCCAAAGTAGTCTGCTCCGTGTTACACAGGATACAACCAAGCAAAAGATTATTTTTGAGCTCTAAGCTCCAAGAAACTGTCATGCATCAGGATCAGAAGAGAGGACTCAGCCTCTTCTAAAATGCATGGCAAACAAGGGCATGCAGCTCTTGGCAGGAAATGACCTGGGAATTGCCCTCAGACATCTTTTGTTCCTTGATCATTTGAATCCCAATTGGAAGGACATATCTGTTTATCAAAAGAAGTATTCAGATTTAGGCTCAACCTTGACAAAGCGTTTAGGCACATGCTTTAATATGAATAGCACCACACATATGAATAGTCCCACAGCAGACAGCAAGGCCCCTTTATTGCTCAATGCTTCCAAAACCTGTCTCTTATACAAATACCTCAGTGCTGATTGAGATATTTTTCCGTTAAATCCTCAGTTTGAGTCCCAGAGGGTACGAAAATACAATTGCAACAGAAACAGGATTTTCCCAGCCAAGTAAAAAATAGCGGTATTTTCTGCCTAAAATATTTAGCTGATTAGACTTCAATATATTCAAGTGTTTTAAGAGCCTCTTGTGCTTTTGAAGAATTAGAGCACGGAGTGATGCCTCCCGTAGGCAGCAGTTGTATTTGCCTGGGTTCTCAGCTGACAGACTCCACGTACTTTATCCAAGATTTGGCTTTATATTGATTCACCTGAAGGCATAGACACACTAACCCTATGCACATGAGCTACTGAATTCAGATTTTCTCGATCTCAAAGAAAAAATCCAATATAAATTAAGTCATTACTAAAAAACCTCAGGTGACAGAACACCTGAACAGCAGTGAAGCAAGTGTCTGAGCTCTATTGCCTGGCAAATCAGGTTTGTTTAAACAGCATGGATTTTAATATACAGTCCTGTTAACATCTGGGAACAAACAGGACTGGTTAATCAAAGGAACAAGCTCCCAGGAGCATGCTGTAACCAAGGCAAAAGTGTCCCCTCCCCTGACACTGAAGGTTATCTAGCAGTGACACATGTACAGTTTCAGTAAAGTATCACCAGAATCTCTTCCCAAGCCTGGACCTTACCTCTCAGAAAGCACAATGACCACATTCTGCTAGAGCTCTGCAAAGCACTTCAGGCTTGGACAACTGCAGCTGCAAGATTCAAGCCTACAACAGGGCACCTGCAAACTCATCTGCTAGCACTTAGCACTGGTACAGCGAACCCATTGGAGCCTGTGCAACAACAATGTGCTCTTTCTGATCCTGGCCAGGAGGGTAGCAAAGCCACACACCTTGCCTCTGCAGCTTCTTTACTACAGTTTGCCCCAAGGCACTGCTGGTGCAGGAAAATTCTTGTGACACACACAAACAAGAGGCTATCAGGCTCTAGTTCTGCTTTAAAACAGATCTGGACCAGCCTCTATATACACAACCTTACTGTTCTGTAACTAGATTATGAAACCAGTTAAAAACAATACAATTAAAAAGCAATATTCAGGGCAATAGGAAGTGACACACTTTCCTAAGAAGAAAGTTGAGAGTTGCTTTCTTGGGAAAAACCCCACAATCAGCTTGGCTACGTGTCATCTCTCACTTCCTTCAAAGGGGAAGGGCAACACTTCCACTCTGCCCAGGTGTTAATCAAAACCCATCTGCTGCATTGATTGCAGAAACCCATTTACAGAGCCATATATCACTTTAACATAAACCCCAACAGCAGTATCCAAACACATTTGCGATTTATCTCCAGTGTCAGAGATCACACTCAAAATAATTTCTAGCTTACAAAAGCTATGCCAATTTTCAGAAATATTTCAGGTGACAAGTTACCACACAGACAACCAATTCTACTGCCATACACTTAAGGTTAAACTGTGCATTACAGCAGCAGCTCTGGAGAGGCCGATGGCTAAACACTGGTTCATACTTTGCATGGGAAAGGACATTTTGTGTAGAGGTACCAAATCTGTTTCATCAAGTCTACAGTAGAGCTGGGCTTAGTCTTGCTGCATAAGAAATTACTCTATAGGAGAGGGTTTTGAAAGAGCTCTTTCATGAGGCTGAAAATATGAAGTGTTACCTCAAACAACTAGAACACTAGTTAAAAGGGTGGGAAGAGACCTTCCACCTTCAAACACAGTACCTAAGGGACAGACACAGGAAGATGCTTGAAAAAGTTTCTATGACCTCAGAAGACCTAGCTATGAAACCTGCTAAAATCTCAAGATGTACCAGTATTCACTGCATGCGTGCCATGACAGCTTTGCAGAAGCAGCCAAACAAAAAGCAGCATTGTGAGCATTTGCCGGAGATTCCCGCTTTCAGCAGCAGACCCTGAAGGGACATCTCCTGGTGTCCTCACACCTCTCTTACCCATGGCACAAGAGGACAGAGGCATTTAGGAAACTTGCAGTAGGACAGAACAGGTTGGCACATTTGCAGAACAGACTGTCTCTTTATCCTAAGAAGTTTTAATGTGACAACTGTATTAGCCAGCCATCCTCACCTCTACCTGGCCTGGCTGCCCCACACTCAAAGCACATGCTGGGAGACAGCGCTTTTGTCTTCCTACTGCTTTTGCAATGTGTGCAGTACATTGACTGTGGTTAATCATCATACAAGCTATTAGTTATTATGTACACATTAACCACCATGTTGTCAATGGAAGCTGCACATCCAGAGGCTGAGAAAGCTGGTTTAATGAGTTCTGTTGTTCACATGGACCTTTCCAGGTGCTTTAAAATCCCAGATTATATAAGTATACTACTGTCTTAACCTGCTAAACAGAACTCACTACCAAAACCAAGGTGAAGTACTCTCCAGCAATTTAACTTCACAACTTCTATCATATTTCCTCTACACTCCTTGCTGTGTAACTCTCCCTCCAACAGGAACAGGTTCTGCAGTGCTCATAGCCTCCCGCACCATAAACCACAGCTGTCAGAAAGCCCAGGCAGTCTCAGGAGCCCTTGGGGAAAGACACAGTCCCACACAGGGCAAGAAACTGGCCTGGCATCCAACGACAGCTGTTACATGGCAACAGTATATTGTCAGTATAAACCACTACTGACTCAGAAGCCAAACTTTTATTGCTAGTTAGTAATGAGACCCCTGGTCTGAAAACCCTATAGCAAGAAAGCAGCAAGTACCAAAGGTACTGAGGATCATTCATAACAAATGTGAATTCTGCAGGCAATAAAATACTGTGTAAGCTGACAAAAATGACAGCAGCTCACACCTGTTTCACATGATGAAACCCACTTTTTAAAAACAGGCTAACAGCTCTGACTTTGTGGGTTTGGACACAAACTATACATGATGCCATTTATCTAAAGCCTATGTAAGACTTTTTCCTTCCCACAACTATCATTACCTGACACAGAAGTAATTGCTGGCAACTCCTTAGTTAAAGAAAAGGACTTCACCAGCATATGTTTGAGGTTATTTTTCTGTCATCATATTTCCTTATTTATTCTGTTTATATAGTCTACATTATAGAAAAGCTGCTGGGCAAGTGCCATGGGATTTTTGTAATGCCTGTTTGTAATGCAAAATTGCTGTAATAGCTCTGCGTGCAGATTATTTTCTGATAGGGATGCTCACTGACTGCCTTGTTTGTATTTAAACTATGGACTTTTTCTTCCCTTCCCGTGGGCCTTCATGCAACCAAGTGATGACAGAATACAGGTGAAACAGATGCTGTGCAGCTCCCTCTAATCTCTGCAATAGAAGTTCCCCAGGAGTTAGTTACAAGCACCCCTGCAGTGCAGGAAGCCTGTTACAGCATCCACCTCCAAGAAAAGCCAGCAGCCTTCAAAGCCTTCCCACTGGGGTTTCATGAAAGCTGAGTCTCCCTGAAGAAGCAGGACCTGAGATCCTGCTGTTCTGCCCTGCCATCATGTGAAAGTTACTTTTGTGCAGCAGGCAAGCAAATGAGGATCTGAGCAAGCAATAACAGCTTCAGAGGTAGCCAGCAAATATCTCTCACACTTTGCAGTCATTCTGGCTGGACCCAAAAGCCTGCTAAATGGCTTGGAGGCTTTCAACCTCCTTACCAGCCCCTGCAAAGACCCTGCACACCCATCACCATCAGGTATTCCAGTCTGGACTCCTTTTAAGCACCTTCCCACAAGTCTGGGAGACTGAACAGAGGGATATAGGCAGCACACAGTCAGACAGGGTCATGTTTCTTGCCCAAACGGAAAGGCTGGGAAGTCCTCACTGCATGTCCACTGCAAAAGAGGCAAGTTCAGTACGTGACAGTGGCCTCGTACTCCACCTAACCCAAAGCAAATAAGGTTCAATGCCCTCCTGCAGTCACTCAAAAGAGCAGAGAAAGCTTGCTGGTAAGACAGGCAACATGCAGTGCCACCATTTCCAGATTCGTGGTCAGAGAAGACCTGGGCAGCCCGTTTTCCCACAAAGCCTGGAAATTCCCTTACCAAGAGATTTAGTAATACTAGCTACTAAAGCTGCTTAGAAGCTGCTTGTAGAGCAATAAAGCCAGTGCATTGCAACAGACTCCCATCCCCTCTTGCAGACACAACAGGGCACTGCACAGGAACAGCCTTGGTGGCATTCCAAGTAACCCTCTACCTTCTCAAAGCACAGCACAAGTGAGACTGCTTTATCACTCAATCATTTTTCATGAGGAAGGAACAGGGATTGAGAAACATGGGAGCAAATTAACCCTCAACCCACATGAAAGCACAGATACAAGCAGGTTCTACCTGCTTACTCCAGATCTAAAGATCTGGAGAGAGCTGATCAACTATTTGGACACATTTGTCCCTCCTGCTATACTATAGCTTTGTCCATCCCTGGGCCACCCTCCCAACCCTCCCACCACCACAACAAAGCAGCAAGTAACCTGAGCATGAACCCTTCCCCCCAGTCCTCTTCCCCGGCTCTTGGACCAGGCTCAGCTGGGGTGGTAAAGATGTAGGAGGGAAGATTTCATATTTCAGTGATGCTGTTTGACCCAGAGGGCATCCAAACCCTTGTTTATTTTCTGGGCTAAGGCACAAAGGCTCATTGTGGATGTACTACATTTGGTGATGAAGTGGTAGGTGAGTCTCAGCTTGTCTCAAGCACAGCACCTCTCCCAGCAAAACCAAACAGGGCAATGAGTATCTTCAGCTAGAACCACCAAGACAGGACACCGAACAACCTCTGCTCTGAACAGGAGAGTGCGGTTAGGTAGGGCTGAAAGCTTCCAGAGGCAGGCACCAGGAGCTCTTCTCCCTCCTGTCTGAGACCATCCCCGAGACCCCAGAGGAGCACAAAGCTGAGCTAAGCTCCATGGACGATGCTGGAGGGCTATAAGAACAATGCTGAGGCTGTGCAACAAAGCCTTGTTGCAAGGGTGGCTTTTGTTGCCTCTATGTCTGCATGTGGCCACGCACTGCTTTTCACGTAAGCCAGCAAAATGCAGCCTTTCTATTGCCTGAATAGGAGCACTGACATAAGCCCTCAGCTGAACGCAGCTGCGGGAGAAGTGCCAGCATGGGTGCACTCCAGCAGTGTGGCCACACGGGAAGCTGGAGGCCCCTCAGTTGGCTAACAGTGCTCATCAGCTTGTGCCAACCCCACCTCTGACATGCAGAATCAGTCCAAGCAGCCAAACACTGACACATCTAGAGGAATGGCTACCAGATACCCAAAAGCTAGCTTGCAAAGCTTTCCACCATTCCCACAACCACGAACTACTGCAGGTGTGGGGAGACTCAGTCCTTTCAATGGGGACAAAGTAATTGCAGTTCTGAGCCTCTCCCATCGGTGCATGAGGCTCTAACATGTGGCTCAGAGCATTCAGGGCATGTGAAACTCTGGCAGGAAAGCATGGCCAGGAAGAAGTTTTTCTGCCCACATAGGTGTACCACACCTTCACCATGACAAATAAAAGTAGTAAGGGAGCTTACTGTGAATTGGGTATAAATGGGGGGTGTTCGCACCTCCACCCAGAACAGCACTGCTGGGCCCTGCCCAAGGCTATGTGGCCTTGGGACCTTGGAGGGAGACCGGGCAGGGAAAACAGTAAATGTGTATCCCACTAGGTATGATCTGCTTTCAAGTGAGGAAAGCAGCAAGCTAAGGAAACCAAAAGAAGGAGTAGTCCTTTAGCCAGCCCTCACTGGTTTTCTCGACTAGGAAAATTTCCCCTGCAATGTCCATATTTCTTGGGCTTCCAGGGAATTTTCAGGCAAGCATGCCCTGCAGGGCCAGGGGCTCTCCAGGAGCACAAAAGGCTACTAATAGCTCGGCCTCGGTCCCTGGCACCTCACACCTCCCTCCCCCGTAGCCCGGGAAAAGAAGAGCCCTTATTGTTTGCAGGACAAAGGTGAGGGGAGCAGCTGGTTTTCAGCACTCAGCCATGGCCGCGGCAGGTCTGAAGGTCCTGGGGCAGGTTTTTAGGAGTATGTTCAAGCTAGGCTCCACATTTGATTCTGCACGTAGGTCTCATTTACAGCACAATGGGCTGCAGCCACACAGTCCCCAAGGCAAGTTTACCTTTCACAACCCATCCAGGGGGTGGCTGGAGATACCTCAGCCCCGCTGGCATCTTTGCCCCCAACCCCAGTGCGAGATAAGAGGCTTGAAGCTGAGCTTATATATAATTACTGTTCAAACCTCCCCGGACTGTGTGCTTAGCCCAGCCCTGATTATCCACGGCCCTGCACCCTGTTTGTGCTAAGTAGGTGCACCACAATCCTGAAGGGAGTGATTTACACCTCTGCCAGCTGCAGGGCCCACGGCTGTTCGGGGCAAGGGAACGGGAGTGATTGATGTAGGCCAACAGTGAAGGTGGGGCGCGGGGTGTCCGGCTTCACTGCATGACACACGGGAAGGGTTGGTGGCAATCCAAGTCGGGGATACTCCCAATGGTCCCCGGTTTATGTGAAACTGCCTGCCCATTCCTTTGGGAAAGAGGTGACCAAGGTGGTAATTAGGGAGGGAGAGGGATGAAGGTGTTCCAAGACAGACACTTCTGGACTCGGGATGAGGGGAGGGATATTGAAAACGGATTTTTTTTTAAACCCTTTTGGGTGTCAGCATCAGTTAACACGCTGCAGCGCCATACAAACAGCCCTCATCGGGGCTCCAGCTCCGCGTTACCGCCCCGAGGGAGACCCCAGCAAGCCAGGCCACGGCTCCTGCATCCATGAGAAGCCTTCGCCGTCCCAAAACAAGATAAGAGACCTGGATATTACCTTGATGTACTGGTCTGCCTAAAAACTCCAGGCTGGGCTAGATTCCAGCTCACCTGCCAGCCCTTTGCTGAAAAGCCCCACGGGATTAACAGCGACTTTCCCAGAGAACAAAAGACCGAAACAGCCAAACCAAAAAGAAAAGGATCCGTGCTCGAAAAGACCAATTCAGCGCCACTGATGAACTTCGCTTCGTGCTGAGCCATGCCCCACGAAGGCAGTGTCTGTCTGAACTTCTACAGCCAAAAGCTCTTGCTCGCGATCACGGCGCTTTCCCGAACGCAAGTGGAGGCTCTGACCCTTCCCCTTCCGGGACGTTTTTTTCTGGGGGACGGGCCGGGGGCTGCGGAACGGCTCCGGCTCCCCCCTCTACCCCCCAGGAGGCAGTACCACCGCGGGAAGCGCCCCAGCGCCGCGGAGCCCCGGCTGCCCCGAAGGACGGTCACCGCGGGAGTCACCCTCAGCCCCGGCGGGAGAGCCACTGGGGTCCCCCAAGAGACATGCATCTAAGCTCCGACGGGACGATGGGTGATCTCGAGCCCCACACCTTCACCCCCGAAGGTAAAGGCGGCATAGCTCCAACGGGACAGCGACCGTGAAACCCGACGGCACCAGCACCCCTGCAGGACAGGCACTGGGCGAGGCGGGGCGGCAGCACCTGTACCCTCTGTGTCAATTCACTACAGCCCAAGACGAGACGCGACCGGCACCGGCGTGGGAGTAATGACCCTACGGGACCGATACGCTCAGCCCAGACCCGAGAGGCGCTGGGTGGAGGGGATGACCCCGACGGGACGGACATCCCCAGTCCCAACAAGACGGGCACCCCAACACCCGCCGCCCCGAGCCCCGACTTACCCTCCAACTTGAGCAGCGAGTCGTACACCTTGCACTGGATCTGCCCCGTGCTCTGCATGGCGCACGACATCCACAGCCCCTCGTAGAGCGCCTGGGCCGTGACGATGTTGTCCCCCGCGTACGATGCCATCTTCCACTGGGGCATGGCGGTGCTGATGATGATGCCGATCCAGCCCAGGAAGGCCAGCACGAAGCCCAGGAGCTGCAGCCCCCCGCTGGCCATGTCTGCGCGGAGCCGGGCCGGGGTGAGCTGGGCGGGGGGCGCTGCTCCGCGCCGGCGGAGGGTCTCTGCGAGGGGAGGGAGCGAAGGCGACCAGCCCCGCGCACCGCACCGCACTGCCGCCCGCGCGCCGCCCCGCGCAGTTTTTAAAGCCGCGCAAAGGGCGCCCCCTGGCGGCCCCGCCCCCGCCCCGCCCCGCGGGGTTTTACGCGGTGGGACGGGGCCCCACGCACCCCCCCGCCTTCCTCCGCGGTGAAGTCGGGGGAGCCGCCCTGGCTGCTGCCCTCCCCCCCCCCCCGCCCCTTCCTCCATGGGGAGCGGCGTCAGGGGGGGATGGCGACACCCCCGGGGTGAAGGGGCATCAAAATGCCCCCCCGCTCCCCGGGAGTGACGCCCTCTCTCAGGGTTTCGCACTGACTCACAGCTCCTGGGGCCCACCCTCCCCCTCACTGCCTCTGGAGAAAGGGCTGGAGGGACTGTCCTTTTTGTCCCCCACCGGGCGTGCCAGGCGATGCTTTGGCACCCACGGAGGTTTTGGCACCTCTGGTTGTGCTTGTGGGTCTACCAACACATTCGCCTTCCTTGGTCTTGCTGCCCGTTGCTGTCCTTTAACAGCCGGAGCTATAAACTCCTTTTCGGTGAAGATACCCTCCCTGAGCCAGCGCCTCCGACGGGAAAGGTGGAGACAGAGACGGGGCTGTGCCATCCCGCTCGTCCTGCTGGTGTCTGTGTGACCCACCTGCCCTGGCCCACCCCAGTCCCGCCACTACACGGCAAGGGCAGGGGGACTTTTCCTGCCTGGCAGACTCGCTGCTCGGCTTCCCCGGCACGCAGCACACGCGGGAATAAACTGCTGCAGAGGAACCTATAGAGAAGCCATGGAAATTATCAGTACTATGATTTTGAAGGGGTTTCAAAGAGGCAGCTGAGCAAACACTCATCACCCACATACAAATGCTGCCAGGACCCTAAATTAAAACTTTTTAATCTACCATTTTAATAAGGACGATGTGCTGTAGATCTTTGAATGACTGGGTCTCTCCTAAAGGAGAAATTTCGGTTTTTGAATGCTTCAGTGACTTACTGAGGTTTATTGAATAAGGGGATTACAGACCAGGAAGGAGTGTCATCTTTCTCGGGTGTGTATTTGTCCAGTAACTGTAGTTTCCCTTTCTCCTACGTGAATACTGAATATTGACAGACCTGGACTCAGAATAGGTGGAGTGAGGAAGTACTGTCTCCTTCAGAGGCCCCAGGGAGCACACAGCATGGTCTGGGTGGTGCCGCCTGCTTGCCACCACAGGGCTGGATGCAGGGGACGTCCAGCCTGGACCTGCTGTAATCCCAGGCTCTGAGATAAACAGGTTACGATTACTAATAAAGGTCCTGCTGGAGGTAGGGATGGGGTTGTATTGTTTTGACACCGTGGTTTGCTGCATTCTGATGACTTAGGAGATTTTGCTGGAGCTGCTTCCTGAGATTTGCAAACAGACAAACAAACAGACTCGTGATTACCTGACCAGTTCTGCGCAATGCCAGGGGGGTCAAAGGGGAGAAAAGCAACTGCAATCTCACCACACCGAGCAGAGACAAAGCAAGGCTGGTCTGCTCTGAAAACACTTGCAGCTGTCGGACACCAACATCCAGGCAGCAGCGCTGGTGTGACAAAATCCATCCTAGTTACGTGGTAGCAAACTTTTCTAGTGTGTCCTTTTTCACTTGCAAAAGAATTAGGGAGCTGTGAATCTGCAGCTGAAGAAATGGTGTTTTCCTGCGTCTCTATAAGCCCCAGTTTTATAGCTTTGGAAATGAAGAAGAGGAAAGCAGCAAAGTTTTCTTTGACTATGCAGAGATAACAAAGTAGATGCATGCCTCTGCGTATTCATCAAGAACTCTGCTACAGGGAGTAGAGAAGCTCCCAGGGTGGTGCTGGATGTTGGAGCTGGTCCCTGGGAGGAACAATTCCTTGCCTGACAAAGAGGCAGGGCAGGAACCCACGCGAACCTGAGGAGAGCAGAGTTAGGAGTGTCTGGATTTGATCATTGATGTCTGGGTAGTCATATCAGTCTGATAATGTCCATCTGCAAAGGAATGTGCAGTGTTCCCAGGTGCTTCAGAGCGCTGAACTGACTCACCCCTCTCCTGATCCTCCTGCCACCCCCCAGACGGATCAGGTAGCTCCTTGCTGATTCCTGCAGTGTAAGGTCAGCTCTGGACAGGGGTACAAGTTCTAAAGATGCTTTTAGTAACTTTAGATCCTTTTGCTACAGGCTCCGAGCAGCCAGGAGGGGGAACAGATGTTTTGTGTGGGAAGGACTTGGGCTTTCTATTGAACCTTCTAGGAAAGTACAGGGAGGAGTCCTGGGTGACAATGATCTGACTGTACTTGCACTGGGAGGGACATCAAGAGTGGTCTTGAGGAGATGCATGTAGCAGGCATGCAGGCAAGTGCTGTATGATGTAGCACTCTGATCATGCTGCTGGTGGTTGGAAGGACTGCGAACCATGCACACCCTGTACTTGGGAAAGGCTGGCCTTAGGGTGTGTTCCTGAGGGGCTCTGCAGCCATGCCATTGCTCTTCTGTCCCCAATGGGTGTTGCACTGGGCAGTGTTACTGGGTGAATATATGGCCATTAAGGCAATACTGAGATATACTGATGTGCTCTTGGACCTCCCATAGTCCACGTAGGCTACAGCACAGGCTCTTCCCTGTGCCTTTGGGCATGCTTTCTAGGCACAAGTTCTGTGCTTGCCTCTTGCTTTGTGGAAGTGAGAGCTTGTAGACAAGTTGCTCACGTCTTTCGACCATTGAACGCCCCTGACAACCCCTATAAACACCTCATGCCTGGAGTCCCAGCTTCATAAACACCCAATTAATATTTTGCTTTCCAGGGACAATTTGAAGTTGATACTCGTTACTCACGTTTCATGAAAGATTTCAAAACCCAGCAAATCCTTCTGTGGACATCACAAGGAACTTACAGAGCAAGATAAACACTGAAACTGCTTTTCCCCTTCATCGCTCATCAGTGTTCTCAGCACTCTGGAATTTGCTGAGAGTTTTACAGCATCCCTAGGATCATCAAGTCTCCTGTTCTGGACTTCCTTCCTTTCTTTGAGACATGAAATATCTTCTTTTCTTGAGATGATTTTCTGCACTGGTTCAATGGGCAAAATAAACCCCCTCTTTACTCAATAATCACTGCCTTTCCTCCTCTGCCTAAGATTCTTTTTTTCGCTGGAAGTCCCAGAGAGCTTTCACTCTATTTTTGCCTATTTTTAATACCTGACTTTTGGGGAAATACCATTCTTTCAGATCGTTAATCTCAGCTGAAAGACCTGGGTTTAGCCAAGATGTTGCAATCTCTTCTGTATTCTCTAGGCTAAAGGTATTCCAGGACTGACAGTCCTTAGTGACTGGCCTGTTCATAAGTAAACATGTGAGTCTTCATTTTTTGGCCTTTACAAAAGCAGGATCAAGTGAGAAGCGGAATGTTTATAGACAGTTACTGAAATCAAACTGGGATGCTTTAGTCTGCAGGTAGACAGACTCCTCTAATTGTTCATAGAGTTTATCCTCATGTATAACAGTCCTTGCTGCACTGAGCAAATGTTTTAACACCTTGGTCATGTTGCTCCTTGGGCTGTTGTTACTCAGGGGAGCAGCCCCACCTCCGTACTCAGCAGAGATTTGTGCTCTGTGGGTAGTAAACAATACCTGTTTCCTTTTCTGGCAAAAACAAGATTTTAATGCTTGCCAGGACTTGCAGGTGAGCCGCCTGGTTTCCTCTTCTCTTAAACATTTCTTGGGGAAGGTCTCTCTGTGCAATGCCTGTGTTTGGAGAGCACAGAGTTGTGTGTGATCCTCTCTTGTGGCATCCCCTAATGCTGGCTCTTGGGCTGCCCTGAATTAATCCTTGAGCTAAAACTGATGTATTAGGGGGAAACATCTCATTCTGGTTATAAGTTATTATAAGTAGGGGCAGGTGTGAAGAGGAGGCACAGCTGCACAATCCTAGTTTCAGATTGAAGATGCAAGCTCCACATCTGGACCAGAAAATGGGAATGGGCAGGCAACATCAGCCCAGCCCACTGTTTCTGGTGGCAGCCAGTTGTAGAGCCAGGGAACGACACAAGCACATAGTGACACTAACCCAAAATGTGTTGCAGCCCACCCTGAATTTATCCTGAGCTAGTACCGGTACTCTTAACTTTAATTTTGCTCAATGGATTTTTGAGTCATAAATTTGGCTGTTTTTTGAAACTTCTGACACTTGCAGCATCCTGCAGCAAGGAGTTTTGCAGGTTAACTCTGTGTTTCATAGGAAAGTACAATGGCTTGTTTCTTTTGAAGCTTATGACTTGCTGTTGCATTTGGTGTCCCAGGGCTCTCGGGAAAAAAGGGTGGACTGATGGGACCACATGCATTTAGCTCTGGTTTACATTGTCTTGAAAAAAACCCTTAAAATTACGTTGTTGTTTATCTGCAGGCTGCTTTTGCTTCTCCCACTTACTCCCCTGTCCATCCAGGAAAAGCACCTGTGCTGAACCTTAGCTCCAAGCACTGTTTTGCAGGCAGCACCCAGATGTCTTTACCCAGATGTCAGGAGGATCGAAGACAGCTGCAAATCTTCCCTGGGATTAGTCAGGGATTGTGTCCAACCCAGTCTGCAGTGAGGGGCAGACGTTGTGTTTGACCATGGTAGCAGCTGAAGCAGCCAAAGATCACAGCTTGCAAAGCTGCAGATCACAGCAGTACAAAGAAAACTTAACCCTTCATCAGCCGCTCACTATTGCAGGACTGCGATTCACTACAAAGTTTTAAAAAAGGTTGTTGGACAAGACCTGCTCCAAATGACTCATTGCCTAAAAGGCAACAGGATACCAACCAGGACTAAAACTGGAGCTTTCTCCTGCATACCCAGATTGAAATCTCAATTTCCAGGAGGAAAGTTCAGATTTCCTCTTTGGAACTGAATTTTTTGGTTAGTGGAGGGAGCATCAGTTAGAGGGACTGACTGGACTTTTTTTGTTACTGACTACACACAGGGAATATATTGTGAAAGTTGGATTTTAAATGGGCTGTATGAATTATTCCTTCTCAGATGTTGGGGGGGTCAGAAACACCATAAAATTCTCTGTGTTTGGTCAGCAGACATGACCTGGAATTCCTAATCTGCTGGAGATAAACCAAGCTAATAATCAACCCTCTTCTTGCAGTCATTCAAACATTCATGTTTCTTCACCAGCTGTAATAAAGCTACAGTTTTGGGAGTAGTTTCACTCTACTCTTCACATGATGGATTTCATCTGGCTGTAGTTAAAATGTGCTTATATGTAACTTACTGAAGTTGCATGAGACTGGAGGCTGGCTGAACTCCTGGCTTCTGCTCTAAACCACCCTCTGATGGGGCTCTGCAAGGGATTGTGTCTCCTCCTCAGCTTCTTGGTTTTCACCTGTTGCCTTTGTTTTTCCTCCTCTCCTGAATCAGCAACCCACAAATGACCATGAGGCCCGAGACTATCCCTCAGAATGCCCCAAAACACTGAAATCATTCCCGTCTGTAAACAAGCGTTTTTGGCATGTATAAAGCTGCACCATGTGTGTCATTACCCACAGCTCTCAGATTGCCGGGCTTGTCTGTGCAAGGCAGCATGCTGCTGAAGAAATAAGGGTGGTCCTGCATTTGGCCACTCACGTGTTGTTTTTCCAAAGTGATACTGGAAGCTCTGATAGAGATTCCATGGCACAAAACCCGTCCCATGGAGGCCAAGAGATTTGACCCATATGGTAGGATTTATTTTGCTTTCAATTTTTCTATTTTAGGATTGTTCTTTCACTGGACATTCTGTACCAGAGGCCAGATAGAAAAAAAAAAGTCAGATGCAATCAAATTGATGGAAACAATGAGTTTCACAGTACTAGAGAGGTAATGGTGGGAAAAGCAGGGAGTTATTAAACTGGCTTCTGCCTGCTGAAGGTATCTCTGTAGGATAGAGTATCTCTGTAGAGTATCTCTATAGATACTCTATAGAATAAATAATAGAGAGAATAGAATATTCTGTAGAAGGTAGGTCTATGTCATATCATCGGTTAGGAAAACATGTCTCAGATCCTCCAGGAAATGGGCTCTGTGAAGACCTAACCTTTGTCATCCATCCATCCTCTTTGCTCTCACCATGTTCCTGATGCCTGTGAGGTCTTTGTCCTACTTCTCCAGGGACCAGTTATTGCAGGGATCACATTTCTACCCATATCTCTCTAAGTCTCCACCAGGGACTCCGTCATGGGTGGTGCCTGTGCTCATGTATGAGCTTGATGGCCTAGTTATAGAATGAATTTCCTGAGACTGGCAGGCATCTGATCATCTTCAGGATCACCACTGAAAAATTTCCTCTTTGTAAGAACCTCAGGTTGTTCTTCCTGAAATCAGATTAAGAAATGAGGGGGCATTGGAATGATATAAGAAACAAATAAGGAGGAGGAAAAAGAGAAGATGCCTAATGACTTGATCTGAAGTCCTCCACAGGGACTGCTGGTAAGACAGTAGTGAAGACAGAGTTACCTCCATGAAGCCAAAGTTACCACCATTTATGTTGCTCACCCAAGTGAGCAATTAAGCCATCAAGATCAAGTACCTGTGAGTCTGGTTTTGGGGAAACCTTCATGTCAAGGAAAAGCCCAAGCCGTATTCAGCATTTTAGAGGTTACTCAAAGATTCCCATCCCAGGGTATGGCTATGTTTCACCTTTTTGTGCCCAGGCCACAACCTCTATCCATTTCCTCAGCCCTTTTGGTACCTCAGATAATCGGAGATGGGAAAATAGAGAGGTACACGGTCCTTCCTAGAAAGGCTCTGCCATAAACTACTGCAAGATTTGTAGATCAGACTATTCAGGAGCAATGTAAAGGCTAGGAAATGATGTTTCAGGTCCTTTTTGGGGTTCCTGAACTTAGTCCCTTCCACATATTGCTAGGAATTCCTCTGGGGATTCACAGAATCTAACCTATTTGGGTTACACTTGCATATTTGAACAATTCAAGATAAACAGTTTAGTGTCCTGTAGGAAATCTTATGACAGGCCAGAAGTGGTGAGCAATTGCTCAGCATCCTCACAGACATGCTGACCCTGTACAACCATCCTCCAATAAATAGCTGTCTTTGGAAAATGAGAGGAGTGGCAGGATGGGATTTGTAAGTATTGATATTCAATATGCTTCAGTCCCCTTTAAGACACTCATATCAGAGCCAGGTATTTCTGAAGCACTGGATAGCTGCTGCTGGGACATACATGGCTGGATTTCCAGTGCATAGCTGGGTCAAACATTTAAAGAAGTCTTTAAATGTGGCCAGTTATTTGAGTACCTACATGGGAATGACACTCTTGAAAATCCTTTGCTAAGTGCAAGACACATCTGCACTGGAAGCAGAGCTTGTGCATGCATATGTGTGCAAGGCAGAGGAGGAGAGAAGGAGCTTCTCCCCTGGACTTTCTGACACACCCTTTATCATTAGGACCGGGAGAGCACATTGGCAACCCAAGGTCATATTTCAATGCGTAAAGGGAGTTTAAAATCCCAGTTATGTGGCTGGAGGCCAGAGGCTGGAGGTGTTTCTCTTACATCTGTGTCTCTCTGCTCATGAAAACTCTTCTTTAAGCCTGATGTACACAGAGGCTTTGCTGATGGGTGATTTGGGAGCACTCACATTTGGTGATGGCTGATTGGTAATCCCACACCCTGTGCTGTTGACAAAGAAGGCGTGAACCAAGCCTGAGCCAGAAGCAGGTGGAGGGCTGGTCTCCTTTGGGAGAGCTTAGATGAGGAACAGCACATCTCCATAAAGAACAGAAAGGGAAACAGAGCCCCATGTGAACCACAACCACCAGGGCAGATTAGGGACAGAGTAGGAGAAAGTGGGAAAGGACATGCCATGCTCTCCTCTCCTAGTGCACAGAGAGACTCTGATGTGGGGGAGAGGGCAGGGCAGGAGACAGAAGAGGAGAGGAGGCCTCTGAAGACACTCCCTATACAAATGCCTTGAGCGAGATGAGCACTGGAGGCTGGAGTCACCCACTGTCATCTCCTAGCCCAGGGCTGGGGCTGCAGCTCTGCCCGTGTCTCCCTGCTCCTCAGGGAGTTTCCATCAAGGATTAGGCTGTCTTTTCTCTTCCTCCCTCCTCTTCCTCCATGGTTTTGTCCTCCAGCCTACAGCACACCTTGTCTGCAAGGTGAAGGCAGAGGGTGATGGGGTGTACATGAGCCATGAGGGGGCTCTGCTCACACTAGTTTGCTCAGCAGCAGGGGCAAAGGCATCCCTGCCCTGTCCCCTACCCACTCAGGGAGAGGGCTGGAGCGATGGAGCAGCCTCGTGGGAGTCTTCAGGGCTCAGTTGGCTTCTCCCCCTTGCTGGAACCCAGCTCTGCACAGAAGGTACAGCATCTTGGTGGGGTGGGGCAGACCTGGGAGTCATTCTGTGTCAGCTCTGGGCAACGTTCGATGTGCAGCTTGGATGCTGGCTAATAAACAGAAGGGAACGACGAGTGTGTGGCAGGGGACTGGTGGCTGGCAGGTGAGCAGACACTGATTTTAAAAGGGTAGCAGCCCAGAGGTCTGCAAGGAAACTCTTTGCAGATCCCATACCCAAACCTGACCCACACTCACCTAACCAGGTCCCAAAACTGTCCCATGCTCATGGGCTGTGAATCACAGCAGCAACTGTTTTTTCAGAGCCTCAGCTCTTGCCCTCCTTGCATTTTTATAGCAGATCAAACATCCTGTTACCAAACTTCATGACTCTCCGATAAGTAGGTGGTGAATAGGAGCGAGGGACACAGAGGTCTGAAGAGGATATTTCTTGTGAAGTGAGTCGCAAGAGGGGCTGGATTTCAGCCAGGAGAGCCTGCAGGGTGAAACGCACGTATGACTGCCCCTCTCACTTAGGCTAAGGTGAGCTGAGTTTCTGAGAAGCAGTCGCTGAAGGACAGACACAATGCAAACCCCTTGCACCATGGGACATTTCTTCCTTTACTTTTCTCTGGAACTGTGGAAAGAGCTAAATATCCACCCTGCTCTCCCTTCCCATCCTCCACAATTGCTATTAGTGGTGCGGACATTGTGCTTCACTTGCATTTTATCACCTTTGCATCAGGGCACGTGAAAGTTCAGGCTCACTCTGGGAAACACACGCTTGGATGAGGATGACGCCGCCGGGATGTAGCAGGGCATCAACAGCCCCCGGGGTGCTTGGGGACGAGGGCTATTCACTGGAACTACTGGCATGCCAGGAAAAGGTGTGTCTAATCCACTGCTCAGCTCCTCTGCCTATACACGCCTGCGTGAATCTGGTATGTAGCGACGGCACTGTGTGTTCTCAGTGGCTGCTTTCAGAAAACCCGAGTGGTCATGCATGTTTTCACTGATAAGGATCTTACCACGCCCATGCAGAGAGTGCTGTCCCGGTGTTAAAGAGGAGTGGGGCTGTGACTCCTCACTCCTGATCTAAGGCATTTAGTCAGTGCCTCGATTTCCCCAGCTCTAAAATGGGGTTAGTAATACATCGTTGAGATTACGTACTTCTCAGGTGTGGGA
This sequence comes from Phalacrocorax aristotelis, assembly GCF_949628215.1. Classification (NCBI taxonomy): domain Eukaryota; kingdom Metazoa; phylum Chordata; class Aves; order Suliformes; family Phalacrocoracidae; genus Phalacrocorax; species Phalacrocorax aristotelis. Next base: position 16,705,143 of record NC_134282.1, on the reverse strand, counting down.
TTTCATAGGCAGCCATAAACCAAAATTTATTGTACTGAGGAGAAGTTGCACAGTACTTTAAGAGCCTGAAAAGGCTGTATTGAAATGCTTATTTTATTTTTTATTGCATTGGAGTGATTGAAAAAATTGTATGCAAGCATCATACCTCTGTGTATAGTATCCATCCGTACACTCACAGACACACACAGAGGGTTTTTACTTACCAATTCTTTAAGCTCATATCTACTAGGAAATGCCTTTGCTTTCCTATTTTCTTTTACTCCTACATATTGCCTGCTTGAAAAGTCACAGGTTGCTCAGAAGTCTTGCTGTTTTCCTTGGGGTAACCAAGCTAACTCAAGCTACCTCCTAGGATTGTGACCTAGTGACCATATGAGTGTGGCTGGAGTGGTACATTGCACCTGACACACACTGCTCTGTAATTCATGTGTGTTTGCATCTCATGTCCAGAGTACTGCTCTGGAGATGAAGACACTTAGAGGCCATGGATGGTGGTGTATGAAGCAGGAAAATGGAGGAGATACAACCAGGAGGGAGGAGAGGGAAGGGTTGGGCAGACAAGCCGATGGAGTCTTCCACAGCAGCAGAGGAAGTCTTAGGGAAACCCCTCCTGAAGATCTCCATCACCTCTGGCTCCTGATCCGTGCCCGTTGGGCAAGCCCCTGGCCCTGAACACGACAGTTGCCTCACTGACTGCTTGCTTGCTTGCAGTTAGGTCCATATTTCATGCATTAATGTGCAGCATCACCACTTCCCTCTTGCTCAAGGCCCTCTGCCACACTATATATTAGACACTGTTGAAGTAAAGGGAGGACACAACCCTTTCCTGCTCATGGGACTGTGACCTCATTGAGGTGTTGCTGCAAGAATAATTTTGTAGGTAAATGGATGAAACCCAGCTATGATCCTCCCAAGATTGGCAGTAGTTTCTATCGCTCTCTGTAACATAATGGCTTGGCTTTAATGGAGAGCACAGACCACCTTGTGTTAATGAGTAATAAAAGCGATCAACCTGTAGTACATTCATCTCTTAGCTGGGAGTGTGTAGTAGAGATGATAAGGCTGTTACATTAGCAAAGTTATGCTGCATTGATACCATGCAGTTTAAGAGCCCTGCAAGGCCAAGCTTTGATAATTAAGTATTATGATACCATTTTGTTAGTGTCATGATACCGTTTTGTTAGTGTCAAAGTATTGTAAATGTTAAGTTAGCCAAGAGAATAAGATACAGTCAGCATATATAGTACAGCCTACAAATGCATTTGAAAGCTACATTGAGTCATGTCAGCCAGGTTTTAGGCTATACAAAGACATCCTGGGAGGTTATTTTGGGAGAGCTGTTTTCCAAAGCTGAGGAGACATCTGTTTTGCTAAGCTAGGAAAGCAGAGTATGATGAGAAACTCCTATGGCGTTTGCTTCATGAAGATGTTGACTTGTTTTAAATAAAGAGTATTAAATATGTAGCTTGCCAGTTTCTACTGAATAAGAGTTTTGTATTCTTTCTAGTAACTCCAGCAGTTTCCATGGGACTGTTTGGAGACATGGACCTAAAGAAGGACCAGATACTGGACTGGCCTCTCTGTCAGGTGAAAAGCACAAATCATCTCCATTGCATTGAATGGTCTGGAGCAGACTTACACCAGGGAAAACGAGGATCCTGACCTGCTCTGCTGCAGAGGCCAGGATGCTCCTGAGACCTGAGCTAGATGCAAATGGATGGTGGGAAGCCACTTCCCATCCCCCAGTGACTCATGGCCAGGGAAGCGCTGGCATCCTGCTGTAGGAAGGGTCACTCACCTGCCCTGCCCTGCAGGGAGGGTGAACACAGGGAGGTGGATGGAGCTCAGACAGCATGCAGAAAATAAACAAGACTTTGCTGGGACTGCCATGACAGCTATGGAGAGATGGAGTGAAGCACAGGCAACACTGGCACCTGGACATGCTGCCTTCAGCCCTGAGTGGAATTTGCTCCTTGGGGTGATGTGTGGACATCTGATAAGCTCAGCTGGAAGAACAGAGTATGATGTGCCCATTACAAAAGCTGAGAAACAGCACTCTGGCTATTGCTATGGTCCTGCTGTTCCCCGGGGAGATTTTTGCTTTCTACCTCAGTCGTGCTTGTATTGGGCACACTTTCACCATGCACCAAATGAGGAAAACGGCCCCATTCTTCTCATCTGGGCTTATCTTTTCTGAAAGAGTCTAGTATTTGGGTGCAGGACAGAATGAGAAGGCAGGGAGATCCATATGGCTGTAATACATTTGCTGGCTAATTCTCTGCTGGCAAAACTGCTCTTGCTGCCTCTATTGACTTAATTCTGTTTGTGGAAGGTTCTCTCAGATTTTTCAGGGCTTTTCTGAGCCCACCATACCACTTTTTCTGAGTTATTACTAATAACAACGGGCTAGGATACCTTATTTTGAAAACTGGTGCAGCCGCAGGTTAATTAACACTGTGTAAGACAAGCATAGGAAGATGATACATATTATCAGCACCTGTCTCATATCAATGCAATCTATATCTGTGTGGCTAATGAAAATCATTATTCTTTAGGGGACCTGCATGACCAATGCCCTGTCCCTGTGGGTCAGAACTGTTGGAAACACAACTCTACCCTTGCCAAAGAAAGCCATAAAGTAAAGATCATGGGTGTTATTGGCTCGTATAGACACTTGGATGCCAGACAACTCAGCAGAAAGCATCATACCCACATAACCATATCAAGACATGCATCTGGCAGAGAAGGAAGAAGGAAAGTTCCTTACTTGTCAGCTTCTAAGAAAGGAATTAGAAAACAGAGAGCAGAAAAGCTAAAGCCTCTACCCAGTGTCTCCCAATGTGCTGAGGAGCTTTTCTGTGGTGTGACCTCTGAGGAACAGGGTGATCCCGGGATCAAGACAAAAGATTGTTAACTCAGAGAGTAAAACGCCTTCATGAAGTTATGATGGGAATTATACGGGTCATATATTGTAAGAATAATAAACTTCTTATTGCTGTTGTATTTGGAGGGAAATCTCAGAGAAAGCAAGGTTTGAGCAGTTCTGTAAAAGTACCCATTGGCTCCATCTGGAGGTGACAGCTGAGATGACAGACCCCATCAGTTTAGGAAAGCAGACTGTAAGCAGAGATAAAAGCAGAGCAAGAACCTGCTCCTCAGCCCTGTGTTGAAGACTTCCCCACCAAAGGCAAGTCTCCACTCTTTTATGGTTTCTCTTTTCAAAAAAAAAAAAAGATGCTGAGGATGTGATGGTTTCTGTGCATTCGTACTTTTGGGATGGGAGGAATTTCTAGCCCCTCTCCCCCTTTGTTTTCCTGGAAGGTGCCCTGGAGCCCTGCTGGGTTTCTCAGTGCTGCGTGAGAGGAGGCGTTGAGTGAGAAGCCTCTTTACAGAGGCCCCATCCTTCTGTCCCTGGCACCCTGTGTGACCCCTGCTCACCCAGGGGGTCCTGCAGGAAAACAGGAAAGTTGCAATGGCAGCAAGCGAGCAGCCAAAATCCAACCAAACAAAATCCCCCAAACTACAACTGACTGGAAATGTTCAAGATTCCCACATGGGTGCTGGACTCAGGCCATGAAGACATTGAAGTCCAGGGCATGAGAAATATCTAGGTTTGGCTTAAATGCAGAATACAGCACTCGATATCTGAGCTGGGATGGTTGGTTGCGTTAGCTCTGAAGACCCATCCATGACTGCTACTTTTTCCCTTCCCTTTCCCTGACATTCCTGCATTGAACTAGATCGTCACTGCATCAGAGACCAACAGGGTAACCAAAGGGCCTGGGATATACACAGACACTTTATAGTTGCTGATTGCTAAGGCTTGAACCAATGTATAGGAATAAACATGTGTGTGCACATAAGAGCTCGTCTGTGTGTCCCTTAGCAGTGCTCAAAACCTATGCCCTGAAACACAAGTTTAGATTCTCTTTTAACTCCTACTTTGCCAAAACCTGCAATGATATCTGTTTTCCTTGCAAGTCTAGAACTCCATTGCCTGCATGCCACTTCTGCACAACCCCATTTCTCTTCAGCCAGGCATGACAAGAGCTTTAACTGTGCAGGGCGGATTGGCTGCAGCAGCTCCCGTGGGCACTCTCGCCCTCCTCCCATCCCCGTTACAGGTGAGTGTTGCTCCTGCAGCCATCACTAACAGATGGCATCTGCAGAAGTGAGAAGTTCCCACTGTTCATGGTCACTGGAAGAGAGTGGCAGTGACCTGGGACGCTGAGGCTCTGTCTCTACCCTAGCTTTAAGAACAAGGGCTGGGCACTGTTTTTCTTACCCCCCTGGATGTGCTGAGCACCTGCTGGCATGAGGTTTTTCCTCCAGTATGTGGGCTGTTTTTTTGCTTTTTTCTCTACTGGGTTTTTGATAGCATCTACCTGGACAGACTGCTGGATGGTGAATGCTGATGATTCCCTGGAGGTAAGATCAGGGTGCGGAGAGCCTTATCACCAAAACAAATGTGTCCTAGAGTTTGATTCCCAGCATCATTGCTCCACTCTCATATACTTTTTCCATGTTATGCTGTATGAAAGTGGATGAAAATGAAATTAATTACTCTGTCAAGGACAGGGGAAAAGTGGTATTTTGTGTAGTTCTCTCTGCCAGACTTATTATCCAGACTCTGCTCTCACTAAGTTCAGGAAAAGTCTACAGGCTCTAGGTTTAAATGTGCATGAACTTGGCTATGGTTGTCCTACATCTCCAGCCTGCATGGATATTTTGGAGATGTTCCTAATTTTGTAGGTCAGACTTCTTGGTGTAAAAAGTCCAGCACGTACACCTGTGCTTTTCACATCTTTTCCTTAATAGCCATTGAGCTAGGAAAATTTTATGGGGGAGCATGGGGACTGGCGTCAAATCCTGCACTCAAAAATATCTTCCTGAACTTGTGCAGACATTAGCGCTCTTACGTTAGAGAAAAGAATTGGCAAAAGAAAACTGCAAACACCAAGGGTGCAGAATGCCACATATGTGCAAGCTGTGCCCCAGAGACTCCACATCCCAAACCATCACCATTTCTCCAGCATTTAGGACTGCAAGTTTGTATTTTTCTCTCCAGAGCAACCAGCCAGCACTTTCTTATATTTAAAGGCTGCAGGTCCACAGTGAGGGAATCTGCTCTCTGGTGGACCGAATACTTTATGCAGTGAAGGTGAAACACCTTCCAAGACAGAGAGTTTGGCTGAATATATCAGGAGGAAACTTTCTACCTGCTCTCCAGCATAGGAAGCCAGAAGAGCTCCTGTGCATTCAATGTAACATTTAGCTTCAGCACATCAAGTGATTAATTATCTGAAGAAAGAAGGCTAAAAGTGATTACAAGAAAAATACATTTTTCTCTACTCCACGTGGAATCCCAACAATCTGACTGCCAGTCCCACCCTGGAAGGTGGTTGTAGATGCTGAGGTGGTCATAGATCCACTGCTGTAAGGTTGCTGATGGTCAATGTGTCTGCTCAGTGAGCCTATTTGCAGGGAAACCAGTGTGCACCCACAGATACTGGCTGGAATATCACTCTTCATTTATCATCTTAATTTGGGAGATATTTTAGAGTCATTTCAGGAAGCTGTGAATTGCCTGGAATCAGCAGAAGATATCAGCACGCTCAGAAAAGCCAAATGGATCCCAGATTGTGCCATCATTTCCTATAAAATCAGAAGAGGAAAACCCAGTTCCTGGGTAAAGTGAGTCCAGGAAAGAACCAGCCCGTTCCCTGAGGCTGTGTAACCTTGTCTTCTCTGCACAAAGGCACCTGTGCTGGGCTGTCACCAAGTGCTCCATTAACACCCAGTTTGGTCATTAGCAGCCACTACTCTCACATTCCTGCTCTGAGTGTGAATACTAAATAATGGAGAAAAAGGCCCCCAGCCTTAATACCTGACCGACTGATCTCCTTAATGGCCCTAATGACTCACTGCCTCTCTAAATATGGGAATGTAAGTAAACTGTCCATGGCCAGAAAGACCTGGAGTCCACAATGACTCCTGTTTTCAGCTAGAAAAAGGGTAATTCAGGCAACTTTTGATTTCAGGGGAAAGGAACTGCATCATTCAGCATAGTCACCTGGCTTTGACCTTGGCCCCAGCAACTGGGAAGGAGGAAGCCCTCACTATGGTCCCATTGGGGAGGAGCAGCCTGAGAGAAGGACACCAGGGAGTGCTGGAGCTGTTGCCTCTGTAGGTGCTGTGGGGGACCCAGCCATTGCTCAGCTCTCACAGCCCTTTGTCTCCGCTTCAGAAACAACCAGGTTATGGCAACACAGAAAGTGGTTTAAGCTGGTGCATTCTGTGTGAGCATCAAGACAAGCCTGGGTCAATTTTTGCAGTAGTTTGTGCTGGAAAAATTCATAATCTGCTTCCCAACAAGCACAGTATTGTGTACACAGTCCCTCCCTGTTGCAGGCAGATTTAAAATATTACCACTACTGTAAACACTGGCTGTTTTACTCTCATGCTGAGCTTGTAATCATTGTAAGTTGGCATCTTTTTACACTGCAGTAAAACACTGTGACTAACATCACTCATGTTTGGCCTCTGTGCTTTCCCCAGAAGGGGAAGTGTGTGCTTGTTCTGTCATTTTTCTGTATTAGAATTATTTTAATATTAATGATACATTATGCACAGGATATAATTATATATATATATTACAGTCATTAAGCAGTTTATGTTTCACATGCATACTTGTGTTAGCGAAAGCAGGTCGTGGCAATGAGTTTCATAATCAAAGTGGGAGATGAGGAGTTTGGCTGTGATGCTCAGCTTATTGGGGAGTCCTTAGCTGGGCCCAGGGAAGCTGGAGCAGGTTTGCTATGGGGGGGAAAGAGGTGACGGGCAATTAGTGCTACCAACATGGTGCATTAGTCCAGCCATAGGATAGCCGGCCCTGACCCCTCTCCCATTTACAGCAGCGAGTTCCCATGTGCCTGAGGGTCTGTGCAAGGGTGGTTTGGGAACAGGTTAACAACCGGAAGGACAAACGGTGCACAAAGCAGAGGGGAGCAAGGAATGGCCAAGAAAGTTAAGATAACAGAAACCCAAATAGCTCAGCAGTGGCTCAGGCCAGCCACAGGTCCCACCCTCCGATGTCTGTTCCCATCACTCCTGCACCAGGCAATGAGACATTTATCCCTGGCTGTGCACGTGCTGCATAGAGATGGGCTGATCCCTGCATCTGCTCATGTTCAGCACTAGCAGGAGTAGGTGACAACTGAAACATCCCAAGAAACACAAAGCATTTATCAAGTTTTTTCTAGTCTAGGAAGATGGTTGTTTCACAAGCTAGACCATGATCACAACTGTTGCACCTTAAGACCTCTGTTTTGCTTGGAGGCTGACAAAGCCTGGAATCCTGTTAGGCTCTTTATAAATAATTTAGATGAAGATGCTGCTTATAAGATTTGAAAAACAATACTAATGTGAGAAAGTAAGGAAGTAACTGAGAGTATTTGTTGAATACAGAGTAGTATGAATAAGCCTACAGTGGTTTGGAACATGAAATTATATAAATACAAGTAGAACAAAATGTAATTTAATAAAAATATGCTAATTGCAAGCACAGCCTGAACGATGGTGAGTTAAGACAGAGAGGAGCTGCAGCTGGATTAAGAGGGCCATGGTAAAAACTTACATCTAATATAAACATGGAAAATTGGTCTATATGACACTGTTCTCTTGAAAAACACAGAATCAATGAAACCAGGTTTTCCAGCATTGCTTCTTGTTTTTTGGTGATATTTTTCATTAAACCTGCCCTGAAATTCTCAGGAATTGTAAGTAGCTTTCATTTTCATGAAAAAAAAAAAGTAGATTGTTTTCATTCATATATAAGCAGTATCTTTTTTGCTGGTCTGAAGTAGTGAGCAATTTTTGTTCACCTTTTATCCCTAGTGCACTATCACAGAGATGTACGGGCTAGCTCAGACACTCTGTTGTGGGGAAAGTATTGCAGTTGACTGTGGTCTTCAATACATTCTGAATGAGACTTTGTTAAATGGCTGAGATACATTATTTTCTGCTTTGTGGTTTCCACAGTGCAAGAGAAATTAATTTATTGCATCATCCAAGCAAGCCTGGTCCCCTTTCCCTGCATGAAACCCATTTCCTGGGAGAGTTTCTCTGTCCATTAACTGCAGTGGGTGTTGCTGGCAGCAGCGGGGCAGGCTGGAGTCCAAAGCTGCACTGACATTAACTCCGCTCCTTGTATGAGCAATTCCAGGAATGTTTTAGAGGTGCTTGTTGCCATATTTGCATTGGTAATGAAAATACCTCCTATATTAAAGTGATTTATGAAAGGCTGGGCTGGGAATGGTATCTACAGCTTCAGGACAACGGAGACGATTAGCCATGATGCTACTGCAACGTCTGCTGAGTCTGGATGTCTCAGCAATGAGTGTGTCTTGGGCACGTGTGGTCCCATAGCCAGCAGCGCACCTGGAGCCCCAGGGCCAGGATCAGTACTGGCTGCCTCTCATTTTCCAGCCAGTGTTTACAGCCAAGCCATTTGGGGGCAGACCTCCACACACGTCTGGAGAGGGGCTCCCATCCACATCTCAGCTCTGCCACAAAGCACTCCTTTATCCCGCCGTGGCCACCTCCCATCGCAGGCTCCCAGCTCCTGGTGCAATGCCTGGCCTGCCAGTCATGCTTCTCTCTGAGCTGCTCCTTCTTGGCAGGAGGATGATGTAAGGGGAGCATTGACAGCAAAGTCTCAGGTCGTCTGGTCCATAGCCCTGCCCAACTCAGCCTAGACAAGCATTTGGAAAGGAGTGATCAAACCTGCTCTTAGATCTCGCCCATCAGCCACCCCCCAGCTCCTCCCAGAAATTTCCTTCAGAATTTTTATCTGTACCAATAGGAAGGGTTTTTTTCCTAATGTCTAGTCTGAATTACTTTTGTCCTGATTTTAAACCATTAGTAGGGACACAAGAAACATTGTCCTTTTTCTCCATCCTGCTTCTTTTTTTCTTCTTCAAACTGAACAACTCTAGTTTGCCATCGATGTAACGGGACCAGCATTTCTGTTTAAGTGCCTAACTGACCATCTGCTGTGTTGGTGCGTATATTAACTTACCGTCTTCTTTCTCTTCTCAACTCACAGGTGAGTACAAAATGCCGTGGCCTGTGGTGGGAATGTGTCACAAATGTTTTTGACGGGATCCAAACTTGCGATGAGTATGACTCCATCTTCGCCGAGCACCCTGGTATGTAAGAGTCAAAGATGTTCCTACACGTGGTAGGGGCACCTGAGTGTAGACAAAAAGAGCATCTGTTCTACTTAGTGACAGATAATTTGGTGCACGTACATATTAGAGCCATGTTTCTTTTCTCAGTGAGGTATTACTCCCAGGGGATCTTGGACAAAACTTCACCCTAGAAGAAAATGTTCCCATGGGATCTGACCCCATTACCCACCCGCTTTTCCATTCCTTGTGCACTAGAAAGATCTGCTTTTGTCCTGCAGTGAAGCTGGTGCTGACCCGAGCCATGATGATCACAGCAGATATCCTGGCAGGATTTGGATTTCTCTTCCTTGTCCTGGGACTGGACTGTGTGAAATTCCTTCCCGATGAGCCGCTGATCAAGCTGCGCATCTGCCTGGTGTCTGGAGTTACATTGCTCATTGCAGGTATTTGTCTAATGTGCCCCCACCCTGCAGAACACCCTTTAGCAATGAGGGGAGGCTTTAAAACCTTCTCTTATTCTGGGGAGAGGAGCTGGTGATTTTCTAGAGGGTAAACATGGGGAAGGATCTTTATTTATCTGATATAGCTTCCTCTGTTCACTGCCTTCCCCTAACAGCACATAGTTGATTTTATCTGCTTTCTTTTCATGTATTGACCCGGTGACTTGGCTCTGAGTTGACTGACTTCCATTTACTTCTGTTTTACTATGAAGAAGTCAGTGTTGTTGATAAGGCAAAGGGACTTAATTGCTGAAGGACTAGAAAGTCCTGGCATCCTGGTTCGGTTCCTGGCTCTGACACAGATTGTGTGACCTTGGGCAAGTCACTTAGCCTGAAATCTCTGCGGCTGATCTCTAATAAAAGCATAATAACACATCTGTCCTTCCTAGGTGATAAATTCCCGACTGACTGAGGTACTTTGTTGTTACAGTCAGTGGGAGAATTTTAAATGCAAAATAAATAGATGGCCAACTAGGTACCAAGTAATTTCATTTTACTTTATGCCAATATTGAGCATCTACCTCCCCTTCAGCATAAGCAGATTTAACACAATACTCACTCCAGCCACTGGGAGCACATGTAAAACACTTCCAGAGGTTCTTTTAAACATCCTCCATTCACCTCCCAAAGTTTGTCTGAAAAACACTGTCAAAGTTCTGAAAGTCAAAACAGACTAGAGAATTAATTTCTCAAAGCAACTTTACAACAGGCTGTTAAACAAGCTGAGAAGGGAGGGGCTTTCTGCCTTATGCTGCAGAAACCTGAGTGCTGCCGCCCGGCGCTGATGGTGTGTGTGAGTGCCAAGCGGCGAGGCACAGCCTCTGCCTGACAGTGCTCCAGCTGATAGCAGTAGGAGCCAGGGTGAATCCACCAAAGTGACCAGGCTGCGACTGAACAGGGGCCAAAACCTGCCGTCCAAGGAAGGTCTTCCCATCCTAAAGTCTGACCCAGCAGGCAGCAGGCTATAGCTCCAGATTTTGTGTTTGTGATCTCCTTGTGGTCCATCTGGGAGCTCTGTGTGGCACCTCCCTCCTGTCCTGCAGGTGTCCCAGGCATTACCGGCTCGGTGTGGTATGCTGTTGATGTCTACGTGGAGCGCTCCTCTCTGGTCTTCCACAATGTGTTTCTGGGCATCCAGTACAAGTTTGGCTGGTCGTGCTGGCTCGGCATGGCGGGGTCACTTGGCTGTTTCTTATCCGGGGCCCTGCTCACCTGCTGCGTGTATCTCTTCAGAGGTGAGGAACTGTGGCAGGGCTGAAACACAGTTCAGAGAGAGAGTCATTGCTTGGGGCATGCTACAGGTACACAGGGTGGGGAAAGTCCTTCAGTGACATCTTTCAGGATGTCTGCTCATCCCCAGTAGCAATACCTTCAGCTGTAAAATGGGAATGGTGTTATTTCAGCAGCTCTAGAAAACACATCAAGGTCTTCAGGTGGGAGCTGAGGTGTAAGTATGACATAAAATGTGTTATTATGTCATATCCTGGAGTGCTGCTTTCTCTGCATTTTGAGGCTTTGCAGCTGAAAGTCATCAAGCAGTCATTAGCAGAGCTTATTTCTCTCCCTGTGCCTCACAGAGACCAGCTCTGGAAGACTCCACTCTGCTTACTCCTTCAGGAAAGGCTATTCCTCAGCTGGGACAATTGTAACAAACGTGCACTTGCCGTCCTCGCAAACAGCTACTGCCAAAATGTATGCAGTGGACACAAGAGTGTGAGGAGGAGGTAAGCGCTCCAGAAAGAGCTCTACTTTTATTTTAGTGGATTGTACAGAGACCCAAGTTCCTGTGGTTGTCATACAGCTGCAAAGTTAAACTTCAAGGATGTACTGTATGCTACAATGTTTGCATTACGAGAGCTTCAAAAAAACCTTCCTTCAAGAAAGTAATCTCTGAGAAGATCTTGCCTTAGGGAATCCTGTTGTCTTGAGTGCTGAGGCCACTTGCATAAGCATGGACTGAAATAACCAACAAAAACTCTTTCAGCATTTGGCCCAATACTATTGGTATGAGTGAGATAAACCAGCCACTCCTGGACCAGACCCCTGTGTTCTGAATGAAGATCCCCAAACCATAAGATGGATCTGGCAATGTGTTGACAGAGTGTATAAAGCAGAAAATATAGGCGAAGAGAGGGACTGATCATCTGGCCAACTTCTGGACCCTGTGCACCCAGCATGGAGGTCTGCTCCTCTTAAAGGCAGCTAGAGAGTTCAGCAGAAGATAAAGAGCTGTGTTAAATGCCTGGCCCTCTCTTTGGCCCATGAACCTCTGCACTGAGGAAACACTGCAAATTCTGGTGCATTCTTCACTGCAAAACACAGGTCCTTCTCAGCAAGTGTTAAAATGTATGTTACAGATGCTCCAGACTCACTGAGATCTGGAAATTGCCAGTTTATTTCTGCTTAGTAAAAATTTTGCCTGGACAAAGTGAGTGATGATCCAAGATCTGACCTTGTGCATGACCTTGTGCCTTGTCTATACCAGCTAGAAACTAGGATAAAAGATAGTAAAATCTATTGTCCCTTTCTACCAAAAGATATTTAAATCCAGTTCAGGACTGCCATCCCCTCCTGCAATCCAGGCTGCCATAGGCTGGGTGAGACTAGACCATCAGCCATGTCTTCACTAGTATTGGTGAAAAAGCCCAGTGTGGCTTAACACATTCCCTAAGGATGGATGCAAAAGTGCTGACAGCCCCTTCCATGCCTTTGAAGGAAAGAGAAGCCAAGACACAGTTTTCTTACGCTTGGTAGGAACTGCCCAGATCCAGTCCTTTCTACCATGGGCACCACACCATATGGTCATGGGCACAAGGGGTTGAGAAAAGGTTCTCGGCACAGAGATATACCTGTTCGGGGGAATGGAGAAACAACAGCGGAGCATCAGGAGGGTGTGTACAGCCATGGGTACTGAGGTTCCACCAGAGTCAGGCTTCTTCCACTGACTGCTCCATGGGGAAGCTGGATGGAGAAGCTCCCTTCCTCCCCACAGGCAACATGAAGTGAAGTCTTATGTTATGAGGGCCAGAGGGAGATGGGATGGCTGTAGATGAAGTGGGCTGTGTCCCAAAGAGCACCTCTGGTAGCCCATATGCTGGAGGATGAGGGGCTGAGTCCTCTCATGGATTATCCTGGAAGCATCATCTTGTGCTGCAGCACAGAACTGACCAGCAAGGGTAAAACATAACCAATCCTGACATGGATCCTAATCAAATAACACTCAGGCCCTGGGACAGATGGGACAACAGCAGGTCCATATGGCTTTGCTCTGGGCCCAAGCACCTCCACAAGGCTCAGACCATACTTCAACCATCTCAGAAGAGCCCTTGTGGCAGCGCTGTTGCCCAGGTGAGAGAGGCTTTGTGCCTGCAGTGTTCACCTGCTTTGGTTGGCAGGTGTTTATGTTAGCCAAACTGAAAGCAACTTATTGCCAACAGATGAGCTATGTTGAACAGATGTAAACACAGTAGGAGAAGTGATGGAGGCTTTTTTACAAAGTCCTGAGAGATGAGGAGTGCAAGAGTTATGAGCAATGTTATGGAATCGCAGACTATACCAAGAATGCACAAAGAGATCTGGAGGTGATAGGAATTTCTGCCTGTTTTTAAAGGAAACTGATGAGGCAAGGCCACATCCAGAGCTTTTTTTTTATTATTATTTTTAAACTTTTTCACAGTCATGTCAGAAACGTGTATTTGCTGTGGGACTTTTGGGGTGGAAGAGCTGGAGCTGGTATGCTGTGCTGGGGGAGGGAAGCTCTGGGTCTGCTTCCTGGGCTGTGCCTCTGCTCCCCTGCTCCTTCAGGGACATGCCAGGAAGGAGAGGGAGGGTGAATCTGCTGCAGAGGCAGAGCTGTGCTCTGCCACCGCTTGGATGCCTTTGCCCCTGATCTTCCCCAGGGAGGTTAATGCTGCCCTAGCCTCCCCGAGGGAGGAGAGGTGCCCCACTGCCCTGGACTGCACCAGCCTGACTCACCCAGTGCAGAGACTCTCCCCAGGAGGAGGTTCTGAGCAAAGACATCATCACGTGGACCAAAATGCTGAATCAAATCCTTCCTAGACTATGCAGCCAGTGTATTAGCCTTCACCACTAGCACTCAGGGACACTCGCCAGCCTCTTGCTGATGTTTTCTACAGCTTTCTGAGGCTTGCTGGGAAGATTTATTTCTTGTTCAGCAAAGGAGAAATAGCCTGGAATTGCCTGCTAATGCAGGTGTAGCTGCAGATCTCAGACCACTGATTTCTCCTGTTCTTTTTCTCCCGTAAGCTGTAGTTGAGGAGACTTCTCGGCCTTTGTTCTAATGGTCTTCAGCTTGTTTGAAGGTGGTGGGAGGTGCTTTGTGACTTACCGCGCATGGGCACACCAAGCAGTGGCTCAGTGGACACTTTGGGATTAAACCTGTATGCCCTGGCCAGGGGTGAATATAGCAGACTGGTCTCATTAGTCCCTCGAGCCCTGTGCTCCTGCTGGTGGTACACAAATAAGGCACACATATACCCCAACTACTACCTTCACTCAGGTTGCATCATCCTTAAACATCCATGTATACAAAGAATCTTGCATAAACTTGTAAGCTTTTATCCTCTTCACTATCTAGGTAGAATAAACGTTAATTCTTTAACCATGCTTCTGTTCTAGCTGTACTCTACAATAGCTTTTGAGGATCTACCTCCTGCACAAGAGGGCCAGAAAAAGGTCACAGAAAGCCTTAGGTCTGCCGAGTTAATGCTTTGTAACAACCAGTCCAATGTTGCATTGCTTCATTATTCAAATCCTGCTGACAGTCTATCTGATGTTTTGATCAGTTGTTAATATTTAATTATTAATTCACGGTTTGATTTAGTTCTGACTCTGGTTTCATGACTGCAGTATTCACTCCTCATTAGCTCATTACCATGCCACAATGTGGATCTGTTTTAGTTTGGTTGATATTCATTAGCAAGAAACCGCCCAGAAAGTACCCAGGACTTACTTTTTCTTTCAAAATCACAGCCAGTCCCTACGGCTAAAGGCGTTGCAGGTGAGCTCAGATGTTAAGGTATTTCCTTAATACCTACCTACATCCCATTCAGCAGCAGCTTGCTAGGAGTGACAATAGACTGACTGCTTTCCTGATGGACATTAATGGCTTACCAAGGCTCTTTGCTCAGATGCAATTTCCAGCTGAGGCCCAACATTTAATCCTTCAGTGCCAACAGCCTTTTAAGTGTCTCCAGATTTTAACTAACTTCCAAGGAGTATTTTTTTGTGTTTGAGGATCTCAGTCTTGTTGCTTCATTTCCCAGGGTATAGGCAGAGTCAGGGACTTAGCTGAGAGCTGGGACTCCCATGTTTCCTCCCTGCTGTATACACCCTGTGGTGTCTTCTTGAACCTGGGACTCCCCATTGCCCTTTCCACTGACAGCACACAGCTCGGTACAGTCTGCCAGGGATCCCGCAGTTTGCAGGTAATGGAAAATAGCAAAGTCTGGTAGGTAAACTCTTTGCTAAGTTGATTTCATGCCTTTCATACCTCACATGTATTGATTTCCCATTTTGATATACACAGGTGAGAGAGATAATAAAACAATGATATCTGCAATGGCTGTCCTTTTCTGAGTGCAGTATTTTGTCCTCTCACTACCTCGATCAGCCTTGTTCGTAAGGGCTCTTAATAGCTCTGGTTGTGATTAGGACTCACTCTTATTGTGACCTTGTGAAATAGACTATCTCCTATTGCAGCTGCATGAATATTTCCCAAAATATGGATTTCCCACCATTTCACACACACTGTAATGTGATTTTAGTGTGAATTCAGCAGATCTGAACAATTATTTTCAGTAGATAAGAACATTACTTCAGAATTCTGTTTTCCTTACATATTGTAACATCAGTGAAATATAATAAATGCGGTTGCCTTCAAGTGTTGTGTTTCTCTAACCCCCGTCCAAGTTTTGCCCAGAAAGGTGATTTGCCAGGTGAGCTGCTCTGAGTCTTGTGAGGGAAATCACTGCTCTCCTGCAAGGACACAGAAAAGGCAGTGGCAAAAACAGGACCAGCCCTTGGGAAAATGGAGTGTGATTTCGGAGGCTGCCCAGACCTTTGCTGGTAGCTACAGACCCCAGTGCACACCTACAGGAACGGCTCTTTGACAGCTGTAGACTTTATCCCCACTTTAGACACATCTGCTTATAGTCTTTTTATAAACTTTCCAAGGGAGAAAAGTAAAATTCCACCAAGAAAGCAAGGTTTTCTTTCTCAGCTGGGGCTGGACCCCCACAGTTTGCTCTTCTGCGTCTGTTAAATATTGTGGATAAGCGATTAATGACCGAAATACCCTGTCCAAGCACTGTTACAGGGAGCAGAGAATAATTTTCCCCGCGTAGCTCTTGGGTCCCTGCTGCCAGATGCCTTTGACCGAGAAAGGAAAGAGCCAGAATTGTGCCATCTAGTGACCCGAAGAGAGCTAGCATCTGTCCCCGGCCTCATCCTCTTCCTCCCTGAACAAAGCCTTTAGCCCATAATCCAGGGCTTTCAGATGACAATAAAAAACAGATTAATGAGCATTTCTATTATTTTCCCATCTTCTGTGTGCGATCCTCCTGGCAGCCCTGACCTATCCCCTCTTATGACTCAGCCGCCTTTAGTTTTGCTCTACTTTGCCCGAGAACCAGTTTATGACTTCATTATTCAGCTCTTGCTGTGTGGAGGTGAAACTCCAGCCATGTGCCTTAAGACACTCCCTTTGTCTTTTGCTTCTAGATGGTCACCAAGCAATTAGCTCCTCTACCCTGCTCCTGTTTCACCCTGTCAATGCTTACTGACAAGAAGTTCCCCCACAAATACATCCGCCTTCTAGTGTTTTCTGGGTTTTTCTAGAGCAGTTTGCCATTTCTTCTCAAAGTCAGCAGAAAGTATAAAGGCAGAGGATAAGTGACAGCCAGAGGTCCACAGCAGAGCGAAGGCTTTTCCAAGGTGGACCAAGTTGATGAATTATAAAGAAATGGTTCGTATTTCCTTATAACTCTGGAAATGTCAGCCAAATTGCATAACTGCCCTCATTAAGGGCTGAGCGCTTACAAAAGCAAAAGATAGTAGGCAAAATCTCTGCTTTTGTAAGAATGGGAACACAAGTCTGGAGAAACCTTGCCTATTCTGCAGCACCTGGGAGTAAGGGGGCAGGATGGGAGAAGCAGCTTTCGTAGGCAGTGGTAGGTTGGTGGGGCCATCCCAAATATAGTTGTAGAAAGAAGGAACCCATCCTTTTCTCTCTTTCAGTGATCAGGAAGCCAAGGACCAGGGCAGTGCCTGCTGAGCTCCCTCTCAGAGTACTCTCCTTCCCCACCCCAAGCCAGCAGCACAGTCAGTTTATGCCCCCACCTAAGCAACTCTACATGAACTCTTTTTGCAGATAGGTCCAGCTGGAGCCCAATTTTGTGACAACCAGAAGCTCTCTTTACTATAAGCCACCAGACACAATTTTGATGAAGTAATTTTATTCCTTTTGTGACTAATTAAAGTACCCCAAACATGAAGCTGAATGCACTTGAATGCACACCAGTAGCACAGAAACTGTTTCCCAAGAATGTTTCTGCAAGAGCAGCAGCATCCTGGGTGTGTTGCTGAAAGCCTTGCTTGCCCTCTGTTGGGTGGCTGGGGAAGGATTTACTGCCTCAGTAATGACTGCCACTTACTGGACCTTGTGAAATAGGGATGCAGAGTGATGGAAGCATTGAAAGAAGAGCAGTGCTTGCTTGTTAGCCTCTCCAGCCATCTGATTAGAAGGTGACATTCAATGAAATTAAAGGCAGCAATTTATTTAGAGCCAAGCAATTAATAAGCGGGAGATGGTAATGTTTTATGCAGCTTATAATGCAGACAACCTGTGGAGTTCACTTCCACGAAGGGGCCATTGAAGCAAATGCAGTGTGTAGGTGGGAAGGAAGGGATGGCTGATTTAATGCCCACTAGCAGGCTACGCAAGCTGAAGTGACAAACATAATCAAATCTCATGCTTCAGGGCATAAATTGAAGGGGTTGAGTAGTGGAAGCACTTACGTATATAAAAGGTCTGATCCTGAGAGGTGCTGATTACCTGCAATTCTTACTACGTTCAGGCAGTGAAAGGACACTCAGGAGTTGCTTGACTTCTCCGCTGGCTGAGTCTGTACTTGCTAATTTTCCGTATTAATAATCCCTGTAATATTTTAGCCTGCCGGCACAAACATTCATTTTGCTACAGTAACATCTATTTCCTTTCACACAAGAGTCAAACATTAAAGTTGCTTCTAAAGTAAGATTTTATGGGGATAATTTGTTGTGGTGCTGGCAGAGAATTTGTCTCTTAAAATATGCTATAATTCTTTATCTAGTGAAGGTACTTGCATAGCTTTATTACGAGAATATGTGAGCGCTTCATAATCCTTAGTGGATTTATCTTCCCAGTTTTCTTCCTGAGCAGGGGAACTGGTACTAACCCCACTCTACAGGTGGGGAGCTGCTCCAGGAGGCAGGCTGTGGGATTCCATTATCTTTTGGGGTACTTAAGATGGACCCAGCTGCCCACCTTGTAAGCTTGTGGCTCCCTGGGCATGTGATGCGTGGCACTAGGCGTGACATTTACCTCCTGCACCAAGAAGCACCTGATTGCAGCCCCCAGCCCTCGTCGTCGAAAGAACAGAGGAAAAGAGGTCAGGCAGGTTGAATCCAGCCTTCAGTGACCTGCCCATGACAAACAAAGGAAATCTTTGCTTTCATCTGGAATCCAGCTAAAGGGGAAATTCAGCATCTTTTTCTCTGTAATTTGAGAACTAGGCAGGCTAATACCTCCTAGGAATGGCTTAGCTAGAGCTGAGCTTCCTTGGGTATAAGGCAGTCTTCTTAAAGTCTCTTCCCATCCTGCCTGCGGTGGTCACCTCAAAGAAAATTACATTCTTTATCCTAATAAATTTCTGTACCTAAGCACCAAATACCTAATCCCATAATTCATTTCTATAGGGAACTGCCATGTGGGTCCTCAGCCATTCAAAGTCTGTAGATCTGCAGTGCTAGGGCAAGAGTAGCTGGGAAGTCACCATGAAATTAATAACAGTTTAAATGAGCAAACTCACTTTTTTTTTCATGTTCTGTAGTCAGGTCCTGCTGCTGCCTACCCCTCCCATAATCCCTATCTCTTGCTTTCCCTCCCTGGCCATAAATTTGCTGCCTTTTGCACTAGACAAATCTGATATGCTGTGCTAAATATTTTAAATGTGGCAAATGATCCTTCATCGCAGAGTGGCATGATTGCATTACAATATATTAGAACAACCTGACTTTGCCAGAGGGTGTTTGTTGGCACTGTGCCGAGTGAAGGAGGCAGCCCAAGTTTATGAAGTAACTATCAAGTCATTTATCAACATTCAGTCCTAAAACACATGGGGTTACACCAGCTCGAGCAGCCTTGGAGATGTAAATCTGGAGGCTGAGCCAAAAACCGCAAATACAGACAGACCTTTGAAGGACCTTCTCGAAATCCAGAGCCCTATCAAAATGTCAAGCTGAGCTCCCGTGACAGATTCAACACATGCTTTTGGCATTTATTCTGTTGCATTTTGTCTCCCCTTTTAGGTTCAGATAAAATATGTGCTGCTTTTCAGTCTCTCGGCCAACATGTGGAAAGGGCTGGTTTGATCTCACACTACTGTAGCATAATGGAACCTCTCTGATGAACCAGATGGAATCGCAGAAAGCCAACATGTGGCATCTAGAGCTTGTTTTCATTCATAATATCCTCATAGGATGGAGGCAACTCGGTTCCCCCAAGGCTGAACCGTGGGACAGGAGAAGAGGACATCTCCACAGTCATGGAGGGGCTCGGAGATCCAGAGAATGGGCACTGAGGCACTTCACTTGCTGGAAAAAAGCAAAGCTATAACCGTTCAGTAGACAGACATGAAGAGTGAGCGTGGGGATGAGAGGGGTGAGCCTGGGAGGACCTGTCAAACCACTTAGAAACAAGAAAGGCATGGATGTAATTTTTGAAGTATGGCATCACAAAGCATATCACCACAAACTCCAGATGCAAGAAGTGAGAACAGAGGAATTTGGGTGGGTTTAGGGTGGGCCCTTCCTGTGGAGACACTGCTCATGACATCCAGAAAGCCGGCAATACCTCCTTTGGGAAGGGCTTACTCTAATTACTGAATTAGCTTTATTCTTCTTGGAGGGACTGCTGTCTAACCCAGTCTGCTGATGCTGCTGGGAATACTCCAGGTCAGTGCTTGGTGCTACCCATAGTCATTATAGCCCAGTCCTCAAAAGCCTGCGTGCTTCTGGTGAATGCTGAGGGTGGCTACCGTGATGAACAGCACCCACCAAGACAACTTTTTGACAGACCCCAGGGTGCATCAGCCAGTTGAGCTGCCTGCTGGCGTGGCTCAGGTAGACTGGTATGGTCTTGCCTAAGTAAGAAGTTCAGGTCATGTGTTAGAAAGGGCTGCCTGTCCCCAGGCAGTGCCTGTGGCTGAGTATGCTGGGTAGCTGAGTGCCCTGGCACCAAGGAGAAGGTCCCACACGTCTCCAGTATTAGCATGGCCAAGCCCCGACTAGGCACCTTTGGGACACATGGACACAGGGAGAGCACTGAGTTCAGCTGAAGGCACAGCTTGGGAAAGATGTGGCTTAAGGCCTCCAGTCCACGGTCCAAGTATCCACCCAAGATGCCGAAGCTGGGCACCCCACTGTTCACCAGAAACACAGCATCTGGCTTCAGTCCAGCTCCCGCTTAAGCCTGGCTGCCTGTTACTGGGCTATGGATGGGCCATGGGGAAGCTCGCCAGGGCCAGTGGGACCTTGCAGCAGGTAGGGAGAAGACTAACCGCAAAATGCATCCGAGCTGCTGAGTGCAAAGACAGCCAGGGTGCGTTGGCGGGGGAGGCAGCTCCACCGTTTCAGCCAGCACTGCAGGCAGCAGCAGATCCCACAGGACAGGAGCAAGGCCAGGAAAAACAACATCAGGAACCTGAGGCAGAGGCAGCAGGGGAGGAACAGTACCATCACCATCTGCAAGCAGCACTGACAGATGGCTGCATGTCTTCAGATTAACATATTCATTAACATCTTTTGCAAATAGCCGTTAAATGTTGCAGTTTCCCCATCAGTGTAGTTTCCCCTTCCAGACCACTGGACATGACCAAAGTCCCCAGAAACCAATGTCTCAGTGCTGAGTGCTCAGCGCCAAGTGCTGGCTAGAAATTCAAACATTTCTCCCTGAAATCATTCATCAGTTTTGCCCTGCTCAGTTAGCAGTGTACAGTGAGGAGGATATGGATAAATGATTCCCATTAGTCAGTAAAGACAGAACACAGGGACAGCCCAGGAGCAATGCTTTCTAGCTATCAGTCTCTCTTAATGCCTTTCTCTCTATATATCCATCAAAGAATATTATTTGGCAGTTTTTCCTTCTAAAACAGATCTGTAACTTACCACACATACCAGCTGATAAAGTTTTCATTGCTCTGCCTGACGCACCTAACAAGGGAAAAATAAAAGAAACTTTCAGTCCAGCAAAAGGGGACCGTACCAGCTCCAGCGCACATCAACCAACATGACAAAAAGTGTCATCAGTAAGTAGAGGATTGAGAAGTCTTCCTCCATCAAGTGAACCCTACTAAAAGTTTCTCTATGTAGATAGGAGCAGGTGCAGATTATGTACAAAGCAGCGTGCAACTGGTTTGCCTTTGAACACTAGCACCCGTCACCAGCGTTTTTGCTGAAAACCCAAAAGGTTGCCAGCATCCCTTTCCTCTTGTGGAATTAAAACTAGACAGCCCTTTCCTGGAAGCCCTCATTCCTCTGCCACGTCAGTGTGCTGGGCAGGAGCACTGCATCCCTGAAAGAGCCCGGGGTGGGAGCAGCCGCGGGTGAGAAAACAGAGCCACACTCACCTCTCGCCAAGCTCACAGTCCAACTCAGAGTCTGCTAACTGAAAACACACATGTAAATCAGAGAGGGCAGATATGTGTTGTTTTTTATAATTTACCAGTATAAGTACTGATCTTAGAGTGGGAAGTCAGAGAGGAAGGGTCATACAGGTGCTGGTTCCTGCAGGGGTCAAAGCCAGACCTCTCCCTAGAGACAGCCGGGCTGAGCACTCGCCTCTGCACACCTCTGGTCTGAGCTAGCCCGTATTGAAACCAGTGGATAACCCTGCAGAGAGCTCAATAAATTCAATAGTTTGTAAATGAAAGCTAGACCAATGGGAAAGCATTTATTTGGGTGTGAAAGAGGGAAGGATGAGTGCAGGGAGACACAAGCAGGTGTCAGAGACCTATTTACAGAACTCAGAAATGCCTGCTGAAAATGTCCCGTGACCAAATTCTTGGTCTGTAGCTCATTTTCCAGTAGCTAATTGTAAATGTAGCTGTAAATTTGAGCTGTTTTGACCAGATATGTGCTCTACCCAGCATTTTCCTTTTTTTTCGGACCGTAGTGATGCATCATTCTCAGAGTCAGGTTTCAGGTATTGCAAATATGTGAACCTGAAACTTGTTTTTCAGGTATATTTTCTACTCTCTGCACAAGCAAGTTTACTTTTGCAAGCCTTGTTGATTTTAGCCTCAGTTTCATATTATCTGAACAAAAAGTAACTGGAGTGGTTCATCAGTACGATAGAATCAAATTCAATACAATTTTTGGCTGACATGCATCAGGTGTGTTATAACACTTGCTCAAATTTGCTACAAAAAATCTTCAGGTCAGATATAGAATTGCAATAACACTGGGAAGCAGAATGAGCAACATGGAAGAATTTAGATCTATTTCTTGAAGAAAACAATTAGAATGTAATTTGTAAATCGTTACTTTGGATTTCTTTATGTATATATCCAAACCATGTAGAGATTTCTAACTTTCTTTGAGTCAAACTGGAAAGCTGTGATCTGTATTAGAAAATGTTATAAAATATGTATAATTGAGAGATCTTATATTACATCTCTAATTGACAGGACTTCTTTGTAGGGATTTTGTTGTGCAAATCTTGTGTCACTAAACAGCAAGAAATCACCCCACAAATTTCTATAATGTGTTTGATCCTGTGCACACACTGCTTTTCAACCCCTAGTTCCACCAGAGGTCTTTAGGTATAATAAGTCTTTAATATAAAACATTATCTATGAAATTTCATGAGTGTTTGAAACCGAAATGAGGAATAGAGAAAAAGACAGAAGCTTCAACTCTTCCAGACATGTCCTTTTAAAACTGAGCTAATTTGCCATGTCACACATGCACCCTGGTGCAGAATATTTTAGTTTTGGTTTTGTACTTCAAGTGATTATTAGAATAACAGGTCAAAACCACAGAGCCAATTGCTGTAATTAAGTGTGGCCTGAGTATTCTTCATGGCTGAATTGCAACCTCTGGACTCTCTTTTGTCATCCTTCAAACTACCTCGGCGCAGCTACCTTAGCGTAGTTAAACTGCAGCAAAGTGCATCTACTCCGAGGCAGTAATCTATCAATGCAGCCAAACATCCACCTGTGCCACTGAAGACCCATGCTTTTCCATTTCAATAGCCATAGCCAGAATAAAGGATTAAGGTAGTCATGTTTTCTCTGCATTAACTGGAATTGTTGTGAATATTAAATCCTCCCCAAATTCATCAGGTCCTCAAAAAATTCCTCCCCCTAAAAAATAAAAAGGGCTGATGACTAAATTCTATAAAAGTTGAAATCTTCCCCCACAAAATCCCTAAAATCAGCCTGGTCCCAGTGAATGGTTTTGTTACCTGGAAGAAGGTTAAACACAAAACTCCAGTTCCTGTGATCCATGAAGTGAAACACAAAACTCCAGGTCTCTGCATCACTAGCAGGAGAAATGTGGGAAGAGCTTTGTTTGCAGCTGTGTTCTACCCTCTGTAATTTGGAGCTTTTAAAACTTTTCTGCACATTGTGCCTTTAGCCAGAGAACCTGTTACCCAATGGCTTCCTGGGCTTTAGAAATTACCGCTAGCCAGGGAACAAATTTGGGTTTGCATGGACACACTCGAAGAGCTGCTAGAAGTTAAAGGAACACTAGTTTAAGGTCAGCACCTTGCAGTTGTTTCGGTATTTTCATAGCAGTTCACAAATTCCTGTTGCTGAACCTTAGTTCCATATTAACTGGTGGCTGTATTTAACAGGACCTGCTACAAATAAAGAATCACTGGAGACCGTATGGTGACCCCATGCTTTCATTACATGTGGCCTTCAGCTGCAATTCTGGAATTACAGAAAAAGCAGTGCTACCTCCAACCATCTCCTATGCACTGTGACTACCACCTCAAACATGTGCACCAAGGATGAAGTAAACCCTTCCCACCCTGGGACAACCACCACCAGAACCTCTACTGCTGTTATGCAGCTTCCAGGGGTTGGTTTGCTAGGAAAATGCACCCAAAAAACCACACAGCCCGTGATTCTCATAAGGGATACAAAATTTCACTGCACAGTATAAGGACCAATTTGGTCCTAATGGATACAGCCGATGGTGTAGTTAAACAGGGGTGGACAATGGCTTGCGCCGTAGCTCTGATCACTGCAGAACAGACGATCCTGGTTTGTTCAGCAGTCAGTAATAGATTGTCACTGAAGTTTACAGCCCGTGGCTGAAACACACCATTAACTACGGTTCTTCCAGATTTAACAGAAAAGGTGTTGCTGTGAATATGTTTAGCCATCACTCCAGAAGTTAAGCATTATGTTGTGATGCCATTACTTTTGTAATGATTGACAAAGCTAAGCTGCTCTTGAGATATACCTCTGTGGCTTTGCTTCAACTAAAAGGTCAAGAAGTCTAACCAACTCTGATACTCAACCCAGGTTTGTTATTTATTGTTAAAGTTTTGCATAAACCCAGCCCAAACCCTGGTGTTCTTAAATGTTTACTTTCAGCTCACTCCTAATTAAAGGCAAGCCTCTGCAACAACGCCCTCTGAGAAAGCATCTCTCATCATGTTGCTGAATGAATGTGCTATACAATATAAATGGCCTGAACATGTTGGTGTCCTGGTTCAGACCAGTCCTTTTCAACTTTGTTCAACAGTAAACTGCCAAACCATTTTCTTAGCTGTTTTACTAAAAGAAAAAGCTCCTGCAGTATAAAAATGTGCACAGCCTTGCTGGGAACCTTGCAACTCTTACAATTTCAGGCTTCAAAGACATCATCCATCAGTGAACTAATTTCAGATTTCTTCCTCTCACAATTACTTCCCTCTTGCCAGCACCCAGGGTACTTCCAATTTAGAGCTACTGAATGGATCATCCCCAGTATTTTGCGGGGCAGGTACGAAAATGAGCTCCTGGTACTGAAAAATAATGCACAGAGTCTGTTCTGAGTCTATTTCTAGAAGAAAAAAAGGAAGAACTGAATCCTGCCATTGCTCAGCTTCCTGGCGTAAAGGCAAACTTTAAAGTATTTTCTTCTGGTTCATCCCATGCAGAGGTTTCAAGTGGTGGTGGCAATCTGTGGACCCTGTCTCTATATTCTCAATAACGACGTTGGGAGGAGAAAGAGTTGGCTAAGAGGGGGTCCACAAACAGCCCCGTCTTTTGCTTGACAGGTGATCCCAATACTGAAAAGAGCTGCTACTTCAGCAGGAAAACTCTCTCTGCCTGTGATCTGTTCAGCAGCTTGAATACATGAATATCATAAAGAGCCCCAGCACTTGCTTTAAGCCAGCCGGGATCTGACACAAAAAGCCCAGAGGAGCTCTGCACTGAAACCCATGGTGGGCTGCAACCCCTCCTGCCCACTCCCTGCCTACTGTGACATTGCTGCCTTCGGGGTTTTGCAGTACCGAGAGACTTGTGTGCGAGGGTTATCTCCAATCTGAGGGATTTTTCTAGTTTTTTTTGTCATTCTCCCCAGGAGGAGGTATATATACACACACATATGTTTATAGATACATGAAAGGTAAACCCTGCTCCCCTCTCCTCGTCCACTTACTGATGAAAAGTTTGGTATCTCTTCCCTCCTCAGTCAATTATATCCACCTCAGCAGTGGACTTGGGAGGCTTCTTTCTGATACATGTTAACTCATAGCCATTAGATTAAAAATCTGTTTTTTCCTCATCACCTAATGTCGTTGCTAGGTGACAAATGCATCACCCAGGCAGCAACAGGGACTACTGCAATACACAGCAATTTATGATTGTCCATTATCTCTTTGCTTAAAGTGTCTGGTCCTTTCAACAAGAAGATGTGCAGTTCTAGGATCATCCAGAGGGTGACTTTCAGAGTTGCCACAGAAACCACCTCCACTGGGGACTGGCTCTTGCTGGGCTTCATAAGAGGGAATGCAAGACAGGGAGAAAGGAGAAATCTGGGAAAAGCTGATTTAACTTGCCAGGTCTGACCTGACTGAGTTTGGATTAGGGGTTTGAATTTCAGGAACTGAGTTCATTCCTGTATGTATGCACACTAGAAGAGGCGGCCTTTGCTTGCTTGAGTGTAATACAACATTTTTCAGTCATGCTTTTGGTTTGAGCCAAAGTTTCAGGGAACACTTTGGGGACCTCTGGATTCCGGTGAGAGTGGGATGGAATTTACTGACAAACAGGAGCCCACACAGAGCCCCTGGCAGCTCATAAGCACAGCTAGCAGTTTAAACCTGTTTAAAGCTCTTCCTTAGCTGCCTTCAGAGCATTTGGTGGCTGCTGAGGATGACTTTTAGGAAAGAAATCACCTTGCTAAACTCTGATCAGCCTCCTGGTACAGTCCAGAATGGAACCATGACAGACTACTAGAAAGAAAGAAAGAAATGAGAGTGGCAGGAAGGAGGTGGGACAGACAGAGGGAAGGACAGAGGACACATAGAGAACACAGAGATGTGCAGTTGAAGGGAGATGAAGAAATGCAGAACAGCCTTGCTTTCTACATTAAGGTCGACTGACAAAAGTTAATTAAGCATGTGTTGGCTTTTTCATGTTGCAGTGTTTTCACATCACCACTGCAATCAATTTTTCCTCCAGCCCAAATCCGCTGGGAGCTCTCCCCTCCCTACTCAATTTCACCACTGTGGCTGGCTCAGTCTTTGCTTTTTGCAGCTGCATCCTCAGTGTCTGTTTGTGATCATCCCTCCTGGCCTGGGAAGACTATGGGCAGGTAAATTCAGTTTAGCCCAAGACAAGAGCAGGGTAATATAGAGGACTGAGGATTGCCTTTCTGCAAGAGGAGAACTAAAGCAGCTTCGGTCTTGTCCTCATGCAATGAAAGCTGCAAGGAATTGCTTACTCCCTACAAACACACTGAGATGAATAAATCCAGTGCCAGGGAGAGCTATATTTAAGCTAAAGGCCAGTGCTGGCACAGGAACAAATAGGAGCAAACTGGCCATGAATATATTGAGGCTGGAATACAAAGAAGGTTCACCCCATCCAGGGCAGTGAGGTTGTGCAGCAGCTTGTCCATGGGAGGAGTGTGGGCACGAATCCAAACAGCTCCTGAGATGGAAGTCATCGAGCACCCACAGGGGATGCAACCACTTCACCAGGACTTGCTGATGCAGGGATTCCCTTCCCGCCCCATGGAACCCACTCTAGTTGGTCCTTAGACCCTCAAACCCACCTGCATGCACAGGATTTAACCAAGACAGCCCCGGGCTTGTGTGAGCAAGGAAGGATGAACTCTTTAAGACAAGCCTTGGTAGAGCTGGCACAGCCTGTTGTCTTTCAAAAGGATTATAACTAGTTGCTGCTCACTGATGAATACAGCCCTTTGTGAGACTGTGCAAGGGATGTGGTGCACAGGGGAAAGGAAAGACTCCAGGCACTGATTTAAATGAGTGCAAACAAGGATGACATTGTTCTGCTGCATCCTCCCCGGGAGCAAGGCTTTGCAGGTCACCCTCAGATCTGAGGCAACTGCAGCTACCTCCACTGTTTTGGACGATCCAGAGGGGCCTTGTATTTGTCTTGGCGTATCAGCAGGGAAAATCCAGCAGAGAATGGGGTCAGTGAAGCCTTTTGCCTGGCAGAAGGCTAAAGGAAATGGAATCTCCTTTTAGGTTAGTTATTAGTAAAAGGGATTTCTCCTATATGTGCATGCATATCCCAGACTCAGAACTACAGAGAAAACTCTCTTCAATACATAGGTGGTAATGGAGTCCTCAAATCCTTAAATCACACATTCATGGGAAGACAAAACTTTAAAACTATCCAAAGTATAAAGTCTGTTGTGGGAAGTTGCTGTGAATTGTTCAAATACTCCTGTTCCAACCCCACAATGAACACCTGAAATAGTGTCCTGGTTTCAGCTAGGGTAAAGTTAAATTTCTTCATAGTAGCTAGGATGGGGCTGTGTTTTGGAGTTTTGCTGGAAACAGCGGTGATAATGGGGAGATGTTTTAGTTGTTGCTAAGTAGCGCTTACACTGGTCAGTGACTTTTTCAGCTCCCCGTGCTCTGCCGGGTGCACAAGGAGCTGGGAGGGGGCACAGCCAGGACAGCTGACCCCAACTGGCCAAAGGGATATTCCATACTATATGACGTCATGCTCAGCATATAGAGCTGGGGGAAGAAGGAAGGTGGGGGACGTTTGGAGTGATGGCGTTTGTCTTCCCAAGTAAGCGTTACGCGTGATGGAGCCCTGCTTTCCTGGAGATGGCTGAGCACCTGCCTGCCTGTGGGAAGCAGTGAATGAATTCCTTGTTTTGCTTTGCTTGCGTGCGCTGCTTTTGCTTCACCTATTAAACTGTCTTTATCTCAAACCATGAGTTGCCTCACTTTTACTCTTCCAATTCTCTCCCCCGTCCCACCAGGGGAGAGTGAGTGAGCGGCTGCGCGGTGCTTGGCTGCTGACTGGGGCTAAACCACAACAAATAGATACTGCAACAACTAAAATATTGTGCATACATGTAAGGATTTAGGCAGGAGCTTTCTTGCTCTGGAATTCACAGGGGGAAGCAACTTTGAGAAGTGCACCTTTCCAGCAAGCACCCTGTGTGTGCCTACAACTCTGGAACTAACTCTGCTTTCACCATTAAAAGCAGAAAACAGTGTGCAGTGTTTTATGCAGAGCTATGTTTTGGTGGGAAGCTGAAAGAATTTAGAAAAATGGTTTGTTCCCCCACCCCACCCCCCAAGTTGAGTTTTGTTTTAAAAACTTGATTTGGATCCTTAAAAAAAAAAGATGCCAAAATAACAGGATTTAGGCTAAGCCTAGCAGTTATTTGGTTTTACAGGAGAATTCAGAGCTCAGAATTACATTTTAAGATCTACTGCACCTGATGAATAAATGGTAGTTTGGCTTATCTTATTTCTGGCTTGGACATTAGGCCTTGAGATAATTCCCAGCTCTGTCACTGACTTCCCACATAGCCACGAACTTCTGTATTACAGCCCACCTGGAAAAAGGGTGTAAGAGGCCTTTCATCTCACAAGCTCTCCAGATAGGCACTGTACCTCCCACAGAGCATCTCAGAAATCAGTTCAAAGGGCTGGATAACCCTCAAGACTTGAGGAACAGAAAAGCAGATTTAAGGATAAAGTTGATAAAATTAAAAGCAGCTTGAATAAAGAGAAAGAGGAAGTATACCAGAAATACAGTCAGAGTAATCACCACCAGAAATTTTCCCCTCTGGTTTTTTTAATGTGAAATTGAAGCTGATTACAGCTACTTGAATCCTGAAGCCTGCTGCTGTTTCTTTGTGCTCAAACAAGTCCTCTTACTTTTAGTCAGTTAAAATTGTATTTGTATTTTAATCATTAAAAATTATATTTGGGGTTTAATTTTTTTTCTTAATTTCTCTTCTTTTTTTGTTACTTTGTTGCCAGGAGCTAAGAAATTACAGTTAAAAAAATTAAATGCCTTTTGTATTTTAATCCCTGTAATTTACTTAACTGCTGGATGTAAAAAGACAAAAGGAGAATAAATTGCTTGAAAGGAGATAGAGGCTTCATTTTCCCCTGCCTTTGAGTTACTGATATCACATTGGACACCACATGGGAGCTTTTGGCTGAGAAATTATCATGAGAATATCTGGCACATCCTGAAGCACATTTTCAAGTCAATTTTCCAGGCAGAACCACTTAGCAATGAACGCTGAAATATATCATGTTGCTGGTCATTATCAGCTGGCACATGTGCTACTTAACCAAGAAACCCCTCAGTCCAGAGTCACATGGGCACAGGGACACATACATGTCTCTCAGTGCCTCCTGCAACACACAGACCCAAGGCAGCAAAAGCTCAATATGCTGTGCCCTTAAGTGAAGGCACCTACTAACATTTCAGCCTAAGACTTCCCCAGATTTTCCAAATACCTAGTGACTGTTGCCACAGATGATTGCTTATAGCCTTACATTGCATCCTGAATTCTTGCCAGTTGCTCTTTATGGGCTTTTTTTTTTTTTTGAACTGTTGGAGGTCTCAGGTGCAGCCTATCCCCTGCCAAGCACCCCCAGCCCACCTGGGCTCCAGGCAGGGAAGAGTAGTGCTCTCAGACCCTCCTTTCTTGCAGGCAGAGTCAGCTCAGGACATGCTGCAGCCAAACACCTGCACACCTAGAATTAGGGAGGACTCACATCAGTATTTATGGATTCAAGCAACACAGCATCAGCAGGCTTTCCTCTTGTCACAGGTAAAAATTCAAATGTTCTACCTAGGAACATGGTGAGTTGATGCTTGGGGTGAGATGCTGGGTGCCCACCTGCCTTGTTCTCCCCAAGCATGCTGCAGCAGCATAGGGGGGATCAGGGTAGGGATAGGACAGTGAGGCTCCTCTGGGGTTGATCGCTCCACATCAGCCTCCAGGGCTCCATAGCACAGCCAGGCTGTCCTCTGGCCACCCAGCTCAGCTTACCTCCTCTCCAGGCTGGTGTCAGGATGATAAACACTGACTGGAAGGAAGATGGAAAGCTTGCATCTTCCTCCCTGCTCTGCAGGAGTTTGCTGCATGTATAAACAGAGAGAGAGACAGGGAATTCTTCCAGGGCAAATAAAACAACAGAAGAGACATGCTCAGCACAGCCCTTTCTCCGCCTCACCTTTCAAATCCCCCATCAGCTTTACTGTTTCACTTGATGTCCCAATTTTATATCTTCCTCTAGTATATGGCTGAAGAACACACTCCTGTTTTTAAATTCAACACATTCAAACATCAAGGCTCTGCACGCTTCTTTCATTTATTCTGTCCCTTAAAATTCACCCTTTGATTCCCCCACTGACTCCTGCTTCTCCTCCCTCAATTTCCCTCTGGCCAAGCAGCATCATCCTAGCAATATAAATCTTCTCAAGTTCATCTCCCTTCTCTAGAGATCTAGCTTAAACTCACCAGAAAGCCTTAGCTTACCCTGAAGCAGGTTTTTATAAACCCCCATATCCCACAGGCCTGTGCAGCTCTGGAAGCAAAAGGTACAAAAATGCAGAGCTGCCCTTAGAACAGGTGAGGGTGGTTGTGTAGGGTCTATTCAATAGGGTGGGAGAATGATTGCTTCTGCCTTTTTCTCTGATGAAAATGTCTCTCTTCTAGAGCAAAAAACTTCAACTTGCTGCTTTTGTAAACACCTTCCTTGTATTTGCAGGTTTGGGGTTTTTTTGTGCTGTAATAGCACCTAGGTATGCAGGGTGATAGGGGCTGTATAAATGAGTCTGGATGTCAGAGAAGTTATATTCTTCTCACTTCTACCTGGACAGCAATCAGCATTAGATATGGATCTATTTTTCAGACCTCCCCATTCTCACAGGTATTACTCTTGTACCACTTCTCCCTGAGTCTCTCTGGTGTGCTACAGATGTTGATTAGTCCCAATCCTGTGAAACAAGAAGAAAATACTTAGCTTAAATTGCCTCTTAGGATGCCTGGGCACAGTGTTTGAGTGACAGAACAGAGACTTTCAGGGACTCAGTGGCAGTGCTGGGGCTGGAACCCAGGAGCGCTGAGGTTCAGCTGTGCTGTGTTAAGTGTCATAGCCTGCACACCAAAAAGGTATGGTATGCCTTTTAGGCAGAGCAACGTCAGTATGAGCACTGAAAATTACAGCTCAGACACTCACCTCATCTCCTGTGCACAGACCTCATCTTCCTTGAGGTTCCCATCCATGCTCTTCTTATTCTTGCAAGCTCTGATGTCACGGACAGAAAGAATGGGCCTAATCCTGCAAGCCGTAGAGTTCCCACTGCCTGCAGGCAGGGCTGATGGTGCTGGGTCATCATTGGGGTGAAACCTGGGCAGTTGGTTTCTGCCAGGGAGGATGTTGCACCAGGGACCCAACACTGCACTGGCTATAGCCAGTGTGAGCAGAGTGAGCCCTGAATGGAGCACAACCATCTGTGAATTTACTATTCCTTCTTAAATGCTAATTAGTTATTTACATAAAACTTTGGAACATTTTAATTAGTTGTGTTAATTTAGAATTCACAGAAAGAGAGCTATAAAAGTCTATTATATGGGATGCTTATTCAAATGAAGCTTGAAACAGCACATGGTGATGTACTCACAAATCTCCTGCCAACACAGCGAGAAAAAAGAGAGGTGGCCAGGCTTTGAGTGAGGCAATGGGGAGACTGGCATTTCTGCTGCACTGGGTAAAGCTGAGAAGCTGGCCCTGGTTAGGGAGATGGTCCTTTCCTGCTTGAGGTCTTAGCTTGACAGCCTGAGACTCATATTGTCCCAACGTCATTGTATTTGATGTGCCTTCCTCCTCAGGGGACCATTAACACTTCTCTCATTTCTACTAGTCAGCTATTTTTCCCTAAACTTGTGGGAAGTCGCTATTATGTTTTAATTGTTCTGAGATTATTCAAATCAGACTAAAAATGGTTAGCAGTTTGTGAAGCCACAGGAATGAAATGGATGGACATCAGTCCATCAGTCAAATGATCATGCTGTCCTGTTTCTTTAGGAGATTAGGTGATGCAAACAAAGGCAGCTCCAGTACAGGGTTGCCAGGTGGGTTACAAGCCTCCCTTGGACTGTTTCACAAGTCTTTGCCATTCAGCTCAAGCCGTGGGACAGGCACCACAAGGCAGCAAACCCTCCTGCTCTGTGCAGGCTGTGACAGCACTCCCAGCCATTGTTCCTCTGCTATCCCACCTGCAGTTACTGCCTGCACTGGCAATAAAGGCAAAGTGTGCTGGTCCTGCCTCAGCTGGACCTTTATTCTCAAGGTAGGTGAAAGACTTTCATCAAGTTCTTTCTTTCCTTGGCACTAAATTCAGTTAAAGCAAAGCCGCCTGTATGTGGCTAGACTGATAACTCTGTAAATCCATCTGTCTCAAGTTCTTACAGAATCTAAATTACACCATCACCATTAATCCCAAAATAGAGAAATGCCCAAGTGGCTATATAAAATAAGAGACACTTGCCCTAAGATTTCATCTGGCAGGGAAAATTGTTTTCTATATAAAATACAGCAAGCGTTACCTCTTGAGGTTAAAGACTTGATCCAATAAATCTAGAATTACCCCAAGGATACTTTTACTTGGAAACTGTCTTCCTTGAAAGATGCTAAGTTCCAGCATCACACCCAGTTGTGATAGAGCTGTTGTCTGCCTGAAGAGCTTGAGGACAGCATGGAGCGAGGGAAAGGCAATGCCACATCCAAAACATTACAAACAGAATTAATGGCTGGGGAAATTAAAAGTGAAAGGGAGCCACAAACTCCTCTCTGCTCCATGAAAAAACACCTGTTCTCTTGGGGCTCACAAGAAGTCTATGAATATTTTATGTCATTTTCTAAAAATCAACAGAACAGTAGGAATATTGCATTTAAAAAAGATCCATTCCACTAAAACCAATGGGTCACCTGGGCTTCCTGTACTACTTTGATGACCCATAGTCTGGCATTTTGCAGGCTGTTGGGAAATAATGCTAGAAAGACTGTGTTTTCAAACCAGAAAGAAGGTTTTGGCTGTATAGACTCCATGGGCATCTATTACTCTCCACAGATATTGGAAAATGTAAGGCATTGTTCATGGCAGGGAAAGATCACACAGGACTGTCACAAGAGGCAAGAGGTGACTATCAGCAGCAAATGACCGGTTTATTAGTCTGTGGGTTACACTTGCAGAATAAGAAGCAGGGATAAGTCCTGCTATAAAACCTGTTAAGAAGGGGAGTAGAGAACACGTCGTAAAGTTCAGCTCTATGTTGTCTGGGAAAGCAGGTGGACCACTTAACCTAATGATGGACTAGTTCACCTGGAGATGGAATAACTAACACAGAGGTGGCTGCTTCCATCTCTAATGTCTTTGGCTTCAGGGGAAAGGATTGGGGCATAATGTAATGCTCAAGACTATGCAATCCCATGGGAGTAGATAAGTTGATTTGATGGAGGCCGGCCTGGGACTGTTGTTTCAGTCTTTATCAAAGATTAAGAACCTGAAGATACTTTGAGAATCACTGCCACCGTCAAGGCAAATTGGAAATACTTTCTGGGAAAGAATTTGCTTAATAGCAACAACAGAGGAAATGAAGTTAGAAGGCACTGGCAGCCAACTGGCAGGTAGCTCATGGTGTCAAATCCTTTAATCCAACCTTTTAAAGTCCATCAAATATTTTACAGCCAGTGTATAAATGCCCCATGAAATACAAGGCTGCTGGAAATTATTGAGGACAAGAGCCACGTACAATTCAGATAGAAATTGGACATCACCATGATATAGGAGAATTTGCAGAACAATGAAGTATTTTTTGGAAAGCCTTTCTGTTTTGATGCATAAACTAGATTCACACTAATAGAGGTACAGAAGAAACATAACTTATAATTACTCTGTTACTTTCCCCTGACCATTGTGATACTGAGGACACGAGAACTATGCTCAGCAGAGCAATCCCTATTTCCAGTTTTGGGCTCTTGCTGTTTATTCAGCGCTTGCCCATTGAGCCATCTTCCTGTCACAAACTGATGAAGTGCATATCAGAAGGACTGCCTGCAACATAAAGCAATCAGTGAAAAGGAAAAGGGAACTGGAGGGTATAAAACAAGTAGGTAATTATAAGCGACTTCACTGTGAAGGAGCTGGAAGTCATGGCAGGGCAGAGGCACATGCTAGGATAGTCCAGAGGAAAGCCATGGAAATGGGTGGGGAGCTCAGCCCAGAAGAAGCACCTGCAGTCTTGCGTTGGCCTGAGCATTGATCCCCTTCTCCAGGTATATAAAGGCAGGCTCCCAGGGTGGGCTCAGAAAGGTAGGCACAGCATCACCTCACTGTGCACACAAGGTCCACCCCAAACCTCATTCCTACCATCCCGACCCCTCACTGATCTGTCTCAGCATTGCCCTACGTGAAAACCTCTGGAGGACTAGCTCGTAGGAGGCAGGGACACGCCACCTGGCCCCTGTGACTGGAGCAAGCAGGCTCTCACCAAAAATAAATAGGCTTAGTCTTAGTGTCTTCCACATGCTGGATTCAAACCATGGTTTTAATTAAACTGAGGAGGAATGATAAAATGGGATTTGGGATGTGGAGGCTGTGGTTTTGTTTTGTTTATAAGTGCAGTATCTCGCGAATAAAGAGAAGTAGAACAGTGTGGCAGAAAACGGTGCTGGAGAGTGTTGGTCCATAGCATCAGGGCTGAGGGGCATTAGGAGACGATGTCCCAGTGCCCAACGGTTGGCCAGTGCCTTGAGTGACAGCCTTGCCATCTCCCAGGCTGGCCAGGTCTCCCAGGGCTGCAGCCAGGGTGAGAAGAGGAGCTTTAACAAAGGGGTAGATCTCTCCTAGCCAGATGGGATGAGTGAGTAGATCTAACTTTACACTTCATCAGAAAACAGTTTTGCAAAGCTTGTGTACTCAGGTGATGAATGATTGCACTTGGCAGATACGAAATGCACATCACATCCCATAAATCTTTCCTAAAAGGGCATCACAAATTAATCTCTCTGCTGGAGTTCTTCATTTTTTTAGATCATCATTTATCAATTTAATTTAACATTACTTCAGTTGCTAAGGAGCCATGACTGGAACCCTATTTCAAACAGGTTTGAACACTAATGCCTGGTCATCTAATTGGAAAATATTAAAAAAATCAAGCTGAAGTCTATCCTCTCCAGCCACATGGCACAGAGATACATGGTTCCCTATTATATATAATAACACTGTTTATTAGTTAAGACTTGTAATTGTTGGAGAGAATAGCAAAATCACAGAAGGTTCAATAAAAGTGACTCACAAATTAATCTCATTACGCTTGAAATTGAACTGCTTTCCATGCTCCTGGCAGAGATACCTCAAGGATACCGAAATTGCCTGTGCTTCTGTATTGCATTTCATATCATGATCCTTCTGCTTTACACGGTAATGCAGTAAGTCTCCATCAGGCCAGTGACAGGAAAGGGGATGTTTACTTAGTGATGTGTGAAATGATGAATAAAACTTCAGGAAAACTTTCGGGGAGAGGGCAGTGAGGGGAGAGCATCATTGGGTCATTATTGGGTCACCATGGATTCCAGAAATCCATCTTTCAAATCAGGAGCATCAAATGGGGGAAAAAAAGATGGGTTCAATGCTGGTTCAAATTCCTGCACATCCGAAAATGTATCTTCATCTCAATTAAATCTTGACCTATTTTTAATCAAAAGAGCCCTCTGTGTCTTGCTACCTCAGAAGACTGGCATTGCTAGCAGGATGCTGAAATCTCAGGTCCCAGCTCACCAGGGAGTGACGGAGGCTTTCCTCGGGGCAGCACAGTGCCGGTGCAGCGTGCGGGCAGGCCTGCCTCCGGGGGACCATGGACTGCATCCCGCGTATGTCCAAATGCCTCTCCTCATTGCCATCACTGCAGGGGAGGGCTAGAGCAGACACAAGGAGTGAAACAAATTATCCGGTGTCTTACAGCAGGTCTCAGATGTACCAGCAACTGGAACCACAAGAATGAATCAGGCCCTCCAGCTCCCAGCTCAAGCACAGCAGAGGCTGGGGCATTGCACTGAAGCCCACTGCGGGGTCACAAAAAGGGACCTGAGCTGTCACTGAAAGAAACAAGATGGAAAGACAGGCCAGTAATTTTTCTAGATGAGTATTTTCAAAGGAAAAGATAGAGCGATGTTTTGAATAAGCTCCTGTGGCATAAATAATAAATAAGCAATATAGTATCCATATACAGACATATACACATGCAAACATGCATTATGAAGAGCTGCTTCTTTACTCATTAATTCCCTTGGGAGTAAGAAAATCACAGCTGAAAACATTCATTTATATGCAGAGATAGTCAGAATTTTCTGGTTTTTATGAAGACAATACTTTGGCAAAAAAAAAAAAATTAATGTGGGCCATACTCAATAATTTTGTCTAAAAAAGTAATGAAAGAGATATTTTCAAAAAGTAAGGAAAGAAAAATGCTGATTGATTGTTATATTTGTAATTTCATAAGTTTTAATTTTACAACATTATTCTTAAGACCTGACCAATTCAACCCTTGCCTAAAGCTTCTAAAAAATCGTGTATTGCACTGGGAGTGGTTCAGCATGAAACAGAGATGGGGGGTGCTCACCCAATTTGATTTCAAGTGGTCTTATAGCAATGCTTCCACTTTTCTGATTAATCTTTAAAGCCAATAAATTCCCAGTTCTCCCAGGCATACTCATGTGTCTGCCAACCGGGCAGGCAGGCCATGAGCCAGCACCTCTGCTTGCTCCTGCCAGTCCCTGCTCTCACTGCTGGCAGCGGTGGACACAGGCCGTCCCACTTCTGCCCCAGCACTTCCACGTGTGGGTTGCATCTTCAAACCACAAGGCACGAATCCTTGAGCAATAATATTTGACTTGATATTGCATAATCTGCTGAGCATATAAAAATTGGGAAGACCAGAATAATATCTACTAGCAGAATGAGTTTGATTTAAAAAAAATTTATAAAAAAAATTAAATGTTTTCCCTGGGTCTGGGAGGACAAGATGCTCCCTAACACTTGAAGTGACTTTCAGTCAATATTTCCTGTAGTTTTCCTGGCCTTTTGCAGCATCCTCCTGACTTTATTTCTGATCTTAAACACTGAAGATTTAATCAATCATTGCTCCCCCTGCTCTTGGAATCAAAGCAGTTCAAAGCACTCATATTTACTGAATGTCATGGTGATGAAGTAGCCGTGCTTGTATCCTTAATCCACTGCTTATTACAAGACAACATAAGATAGAGCTGCCTTTGCCTGATAGCACTTTACCAAGTAAAGCCCCGGACACTGTACCAAACATAGTGGTGGGAAGAGGAAAGGACAGACCTTCCATATTTCTCTAGGCTAATCTTAAAGGTTAATGGAAAGAGGAAAACAGATGTGTTTTGAGTTTTTTCTTTGCATATTAAACCTTCTTTCTTGTGTTGAATGCAAGTCTGTGTGTCCCTTATTTGCTACAGAAACTATCAGTAGTTGATTTTTCCATAGTACCACCAAATTTTATGTACTTCATGCCTGGAGAGTTGTTTTGGGAAGAGATGACAGATGCTACCAGTAATAAGACAAGCAGATGCCCTTTGGATATATAACTGAAATGCAGAGGACTCATTTAGCTACTTCCAGAAGTACAAGCACACCTGGCTACAGCAGGAGAGGGAAATGGAAAGGTGCTCCCTGGGGACTTGCAACAGCTCCTTTCCTCCGCAGGCAGGCACATGAGGAGTCCTGTGGGACTCACCAGCTCTGCTACACTGGGGACACATACTGCTGCTTTAGGCAGGTCTCTAGCAATCCACTTTGCTTGGGTTTTCATGACCTAGAACAAGCCCCAGCGAGGACTCAGGCAATGGTTGTTTCAGAGATCCTGTTCTGCAGAAGCCGCAAAATTTCACGATGCCAAACATTCCCTTGTTAGGGATCATCAGGAGTTAAACTAATGATAATATCTGTCATAAATACTTTCAGGAATGACAAAACGTCACCCTGCATTGCAGTTGTTTTTTGGCTGTGCCTCACTGTTTGTAAATACATACTGAATATTTTGAACAAGTAATTCTTGAACTCTTCCCTTCAGGATACTCTGTAGCGACAAGTTGTGCTTCCCATTGAAAGGAACTGATTCTTCATTCAACAAATAAAATGTTTGCCAGAATAGCATATTAAGAAACCAGAATGGCAGATCAAGAAACCAAACTCCCTGCAGCTCTACCAGCAGGCAGGACCTGGCTTTACTGCCCTGCAGAAAGGACCATGCTGCTGCTCAGCCACCAGTGCATCATGCAGAGGTTACCTCGCTATATGTAAAAAAGCACTGAAGCTTGCCCTTAGTTTGTAGGATAGTATTTAAGGTTAAACTCATGTTTAAACAACAAGCAATTTTTTTTCTTTTAATTAAGATATATACAGGTTCCCATCTGTAGACTAAGTGATGAAGTCCTAATGAGCAGAGAGCCTTGTTATGATCATTCTGTAATTGAAATAATGGTGTGCCTCAGAATAAAACTATTATGTTGCCAGATAATGGGCTAATGAGCTCCAAAGAAGGACTAACAAAGGTCTGTAAGAGACTCTTGCGGTTCTTATGAGGACATGCCTACGTGCAATCACCTCTATGTAGTATTCAAACATGTATAATGTGATATATAGCATGACATGTCCAAAGATGTATATCAAGGTGTTGGTAATGGCTGAAGTTCAAGGGCATGCCTGAAAGCAATAGAATTATTAATGCAAGGTAGAGGAAAATAAGCTAAAGAAGGCTGCATGAAGTGATGTAGGAGACAGATTAAAAGTATAAAAAGGGAAGTCAGTGGGAGTCAACACAAGGAAAACAATCAACATCTACCACAATGTTTGTCCCATCAGCTGAAACCAGCTCCCTCCATACTGATTGATGAAATATACTTGAATCCGATATTTTTTCTTGCCTAAATGACCAGCTCTAATCATCAGCTCCACACAGTGCCACTTTCTTCATCGTTCAGCTGGACAGGAGAAAACAGATAATTACAGAATGTTTGTTTAGTGATTGTCTGGTTCTATTTTGGAGTTTGCTTCTAGTGCTAACGAATGCTACTCCATTATGTCATTTATCATGTGAACAGTCAGGTTGAAGAACATTTTAAATCAAGAACTATTTTGGTTTGCATGAGAAATAACCCCACAGAACAACTGACAGCATGTGTGAGCAGAAAAATCCATGCCTGAAATGATAGGTTAGGTGATTTCACCGGATAAAAACCTTAAGGAAATCTCTTTTCACCAGCCAAGCAGAGCATTCATGGGGAAACGAAAAGTTGCAGCCCCATATTTATCCTCACGAGGATGTCCAGACTGCAAGTTATTTAACTGGCTTGGCAGGAGACATTTATTTTCTGTTAATTTTTCTACTATCACCCATTGCAAGGGAGAACTTTTATTTAGATCTTTAGATATTGAACATGCTAAAAATTATACCCTAAACCTCACTTAAGTACAGATGACATAGGTTATAATTGTATCTCAGGTGTGGCAAGAGGAGGAAAGTGGAGCTAAGGGGAGGCACCAGCCAGGCATTATGCAGAGATACATCTGGAAAGCAATGGGAAGTCACAGCTCTTGTCCAAACAGCTCCCTCCACATAAACCCATGTTTGCATCAGAAATACTGAATTCCCCATGTTATACTGCAGCACCAGGTACACAACTTTTTCCTGACTTAATATGACCCAACACAATGCACTTCGCCATTGGGGTGGGATCTCACGTGTATGGCCAGGCATCATTCTTGGTGAACCCAGACATAGGGATTTGGGCTCAGCCGAGAGAAAGGCGGCTGGGAGCACACGACCATGTGAGAACAAACTGAAAATTTCCTCTAAGGGTATTTTCAACCTCAAAATAATTTGCTAACTGATTGCACAACTGTGGGTTGAGAAACCTGTCTGAAGTGACTGGTCAAAGCAAAAATAACCATTTAATAGGGTGCCCTCCCAGTACTAGTGGAAGAGAAGTTGTTTGACAATACTTTGGGTAATATCTTGAAGGCTGTAAGTTACTAATAATAGCAGTGCCTTTTTCCAGAAATATGAAAGTCATAAAAATTATGGTTTAGAGGACCAAAACTATTTATAAACTAAAGAAGAATTCAGTGAAGAGTTTTGACTAAAAAAGAGTAGAGGGGAGAATTTTAATGTGCTTGAAATAGAAGTCAAATTTTAAAGAAAAAATGCAAATTTAAAGCATTTTAAATAGTTTAAAAAAAGTTGAGTGGCTCAAACATGAAAGGACACCTTTTGTTTCAGATCAGATGAAGATTTTATGTTTACCAGGTTGAGCAACCTTGCTTTGAAACATTCTGTAACTTCAGCCTCCTGAGGATGGGCAGAGGACTTCAGTTCATCCCGGACCCTTCATCCATGCACTACACAGACAAATAATAATACAGAGAAATTTAACTGAAAAAATAATAAAAGTTTCCAGGAGCATTGACTTCCATCATAGGGTTTATTGTTCATTTCCTTTTGGCCAATTACTCTCTTCAGAAGTTTCTCTGGCATGTTATGAAGATTAAGTGTTAAACCTGGGAGGTCATTTAACTCGCAGCCTGTCGAGCTCATCTTTACATCGCTGGTTAACGACTTGTGAACTTCATTGTCAGATGCTGCTTTGCGACTTTGCATCTCCCAGTCGATGGCTCTCTGCCATGAGCCGAGCAACTGCTGGGGTTTGAGGGTGCCTCTCGCCCTTGTGAAATTCAAGTTCACTCTTTTTCTGCTCCCCTCGCTTTCTCCCTGCAAATTTATGACTTGCTAACAAATGCGTTGCTCTTGATTTCCTCCTCTTCAGTGATCTTTAAGATCTCCCATTTCATAAGGAAGAGGCAGGTGGGTGATCTGCTTCCAAAAAAAAAAAGTTTCCATAAGTGTGTCTTGTGTCTTAAGGCTGCCTATAAATCTACCCAATTTCTGTTGACTTAATTCAGTCTTTTTTTGTCAAATTATGTAGCAGTAATTAACTGCCCTAACCAAAGCATTTTCCTCGAGGTGCCCACATTCCTGTCAGAGCCGTAGGTTGTTGTACCCACACACACAGGCAGCATTCTTTCATCATTCTTCATACAAATTGAATACTTCCTCTGCTGATATTTACAGCTGTTCTCCGAATACCATCTGCAATTAATTAAAAATTCCTGTGGCTCACCCATTCCCTCAGAAACCTTTGTCCACACTTGTTATGCCCTAGGAGGGAAGTAACATTTATTGCACCTTTGCAAATGTTGGCTCAATCCTTCTTCCTGCTACAGAAAAGAAAATAATCTTAAGGACTTCTGGTTTTCCCTTAAAGTTAGATGTGGAAACCCAGGACTAGAAGTTACCAGGAACATCCCTGAGTCCTGCCCTCTGCTTTCACAGAGCTCATGATGACATTTATAATCATACTGATTTCCATTTAAAAACAGATCGATCTGTTAGACTATTTTCCCTTCCTGCATCTGCCAGAAGGCTGCTTCAGAAACTTTCCACCCTAGTGCTTCAGGAGGTAATGATAAAGGGGTGGGGTGGGCCTTTAGCAGAAGCCACCCACGTCCAAGCAGCACCGTTGCTGTGACACAGTGCCAGCAACACTAGCATGTCCCCCTGCTCCTGCCACTGGAGCTGGTTCACTGCAGCTGCACGGGGCTGCATTGCGCTGATCTGGCACCCGGGAGATCAATAGCAGTTGGTGTGGGAGGAATTACAGCACGTTCCTAGTAATTGTGCAAATGCAAATTTATTACACCAAAGTCTTGTCTAATGTAAATCCAGTGAGGTCAATGGAGTTGGAGAAAAACTGGTGATTCTGCTTCATCTGTTATGCTCATTTTTATAATGATGGATAGCAGCTACTAAGAGAAAGGAACTTTCAAATGCCTGGAAATACACTAACCTAGGAAATGAGCTGCAAGGATGCCAGGAATCACTCTTTGTACACATGGGTATTTGCCTAACCACAGCGATCAACATTGCCAAGAACCTCCACCAGCATGAACTGCTAGAGCTCCGTCAGCGCAGTGCTGATTAACAGGAGCAGAGGGTCCTGCCCTTTGGTTAAAACCCACCAGCCTGGTACAGAGGAATTCCCGATTTTGGCAAGTAACAGCATCTCCCTACATCAAGGCCCTGCTAATCTGCAGCTGCCCTCTCCAGGGACTGTGTAAGGTTTCCTGCAGTTTCTGGAGTTTGCTCCTAAAATCTTCTGTTGCTTGTGTAACCTTTCAAAGAGTTACACAAAAGGATTGTTTTCCTTAAGAAACCCTTAACTTATGCACAGATAAACGGAGAGTCTAAAGGTTAATGTTGCTTCGTCACTGCTGAAGTAAAATCAAAGATTTAAAAGGCCATTCTGCAGAATGATCTTGCATTTTTAGGAGAAATAGTAAACTGTTATTGATTATAATAATAAGCTTTTGGATTGTGGTAATGGAATTTTTTTTCATTCACCAGACCTGGTGTTCTCTTTTTTCCAGAACCATTGCAGATCATCATGGGACAGATATTCAGAAAAGCTGGGTTTTGTTCAGCAAAAAAAGGCTATTGAAAAAACTATTAAGTGTCAAAACATCTGTATAAACTTATGTCAAGACAGGAAGAGATTTTACAGTTAGGTAGGGTAAAAACAGGACATATTAAGGCTTTTCCTACTTTCTTAAGATCTTTTAATTGGCTCCATTTACCCAGGAAAGACAGCATGTTACTTTGGTGCCTTTTCCCTTTTGCAATGGTGTTAGCAAACCATCAACCAGATAAGCAAGGTGTCTGAAAACAACTTCAGAGACCCCTCTGTGCAGAAATCCCTAGCCGTAGGGAATTGCCTAGACGACCAAGGCAGATTTATTAATCCGCTGACAGTCTGCTGCTTCTTGCTGGCATCAGTGAGCAAGCAAGGTAAGCTGCAGCTAATTAGTGCC
The DNA here is from genome assembly GCF_949628215.1 of Phalacrocorax aristotelis. Taxonomy (NCBI): domain Eukaryota; kingdom Metazoa; phylum Chordata; class Aves; order Suliformes; family Phalacrocoracidae; genus Phalacrocorax; species Phalacrocorax aristotelis. The sequence goes on along the minus strand of NC_134282.1, from coordinate 16,661,694 downwards.
CAAGGTAGATGCTTTCTTCAAAGACTGAAGCAGATGCTGGTCTTGCCCAACTGAAATGCCAACCCCGTTTGAGTGTCCCTGCAAAGTCCACAGTCAGGCAATTTATACAAATTCGGTATGTTTGAATGTGTTGTGCAGAAGGGTGTTCAGGCATCTTAAACACAAACTGTGTCCAACTGTGTACTTGTGGGTCAGATACCTGCCTGCCTTTGGCGGGATAAGATATTCCTCTCCATTGTTGATTTGAAATAGTTTTAGCCTCTATGAAACACAGACTCATAAAACTGGAAAATACCTCTGGCCTTAGGCTGTATCAAAACATTTGTGACAGAGATTTGAATGGACTTAGGTGCAAGTCATGTAAGGTCAAGTTGCCATTTGCGAACCATTTGCATTAGCAGCCCTACCACCATGGTAACACAGAGGAAGAGACACTAACGATATTTAGCACATGAACATGGACATCAGCTATTTGCTACATCCTCAGGAATAAACATAGATGAACTCATAACAAAGCTGTGCTTCCAATCCCTCCTCGCTGTGCAGGGTTTTTATAGAGGTTCACACAACATGCCTCACTGCGGAGTGAGATGATTTGAGATCTAGTTTGGACATAGTCAATATGGCGAAGAATACATGTTCTGCGTTAGTCAAGCTCACCTGGCAGAGATACAGTTGCAACTCCTCTTGCAGTTTGGTGAAGGAGCAGTGCATACCTGTCTGAAAGCCTGCACAGCCGAGCACAGGCTCCTCTCTGGAAAATGGTCTCAGCAGAAAATATTCAGCCCTTACGCCCACGTGTGGGTAACCTCAGCTTCCTTGACAGAAGCAGATGGGAGGTCCATGTGCTCTATGTTAGAAATGTGTGTCATTCTCCAGTTTCTTCTATGTCCTGTATCTTAGGTTATCAGGCGTGTTCTTCTCAAAGCCAGTTAAAACGTAGGTGTAAAACACAGAAGGCACATTCATTTATAACTACACAGACTATAATTATATGTAGTCTAGGCCTTGTTTCCTGAACTAGGAAGGAAGAAAAATGGGTTAGGTGGGTGTGAGTAAAGTAACAAGTGGGAACATGTCTTTTAGAAGTTATGAAACTACCTTGATATCCCGGTATCAGAAATGCTGGCTAAGAACAAACAAACCTGAAAACTGCGTGCAGGCTGAGAGTTGGGACAAATATAAGAGAATTGGGAACTGACAAGAGAATAGTAGCAAGTTTCTGATTCAGCCTGGGAACTTACCATTGCAAGCAAAAATGGAGGAGAAATATGACGTCACCACTACAGCTTAGTTGCAGAAAGATAAATGCAATCTTGGGATTACCAGGTGAGATATTTCAGTGAGAAATGGGGACTTTAATATCCTTGTATGAAGCATCGTGAGACCTTCTCCCATTTAATACTATAACTACTTTCGGTCATCCATATGCACTTTAAGATTAATTGAAACCAGAGCAGATGGAGGGAAGAGGTCTGAGGTGAGCTGAGAGTCATTTAGGAAAGAAGATTGAAAAGCCAGTTCTGTGTAGCTCAGCGGGGAGAGGAGGCAAGAACCATCTCCATAAAAACACCTGAGTAAGGAGCAGTGAGCAAAACAACTACTGAAATGAGAGCTGATGTTGGTGCCAGAACATGTGGGAATAAACTGGTGATGGAAATGACACAAAGGTTCCTGAGCATCAGGGACACAGACAGCCTAAAAGAATCTCCCAGAAGGAGTAACAGGCAGAAAACACAAACCTGATTTAAGCTGAAGCATGGTCCTTTCATGCAAAGGACCATAAACAACACTGTGCCTGACATGGCAGAGAACTGAGCTGTATGACCCAGGCTCCTCCCGTGCTCCTAGCTCTAAACTGACTAACGGGAATAGAACAGCAGCAGACCGAGGCCTTTGGACACTTGTTACTGGAGTTCTGTGGAATATTTTCACAGCAGCTGCAATGCCAGCAGCTCCAGTGTCCTGGCTAAACACCAACACATTCCTCTGCTATTTAAGTCCCCGCCGTGGTTTCACTTAATAATGCAACTCTTTGCTCCCTGCCCCAAAACTGTGGCACAATGCTGCTTTTTTTGTGCTTTAAAAAATGTTTTCTATTTACTGAATTGCTCTTCAAACTATAGTATAATTCACTCTAGGGTGTAACTGTGTTGCATTTTAACCTGCACAGAAATAGCATGAGCAAGAGTGGAGAGAGGATGGGAGAAAAAATAGCAATACAAAAATAATCCTTATGACAGCACTGAGGCCAAGTGTGCAATATTACCCTTATTTTACAGTAGGAATTGCTGATTCTTTTAATCTATAAGCAAAAAGGGTCTGAAACCTTTCCCATTAAAGCACAATAAGTAGGTGTGGTTTGGGGCTTCGCCATCAGCTGTAGCCTTAAAACAATCTCTGGAAACTTGGTCTTGAACTTTAATTCATGAGCCCTGCAACGAAGTCTAAAGTTGAATTCTGGCTTTCTGTCAAAATCAGAGAAAATTAATGACATTGGCCTTAAGACCCTAATTTGTACTGGTGGAGGCAGGCTAGGATTTTGGAACGGTATGAATTTCCCAGGGTGCATGTGTCGATAACAGTTAACTTGTATTACTGGTATTGCAACAGTGCCTGGATCCTCCCAAACAAGAATAATGACATGCCCCATCCCAGATCTGTATCTATGGATGGCAGATACTACGTAGAACAAGGTATCATTATTATTTAATTCTTGTAACCATCACCAGAGCAGCTGAGCTACTCCCACAGCTGCATTAAATATCACGACTAAAATATGCAATCCTTTCGTTATTTCATCTTCTGTGAGAAAAGTGGACTGTCGTGTTTCAACAGAAGATTTTAGGCACATATTTCTCTGTAAGTACATTGCAAAATACAGCTCACCAAGTATCCCTTGCTATTCCAGTTTTGCCTCTATTCAGTAATGCAGCTGAGAGTACAGATGCCTAAAGTAGCTCCAGACAAGATGCCTTGGCTCCTGGAGCTGCACATGTAGGATGGAGCAAAACACAGACTAATCTGCCTTAAGAGTGGGGTAAATTAATCTGCACAGAGCTCTGCCTTAACAAGTTACCTGCAATACTTGGATAGATTTGGGTTAGAGATGCCTTGAGTGGAGCTGACCCTAAGCACAAGCCAAGTGGGCAGGTTTTCAAGGCCATTCACAACCAGGATGAGAAAGCTACTGAGATAAAAAAAATTTCTGCCTAATTTTGCTGTGCCAGAGCCCTGGGAAGGACTGGGGAGAGAGGTGCAGAAGGAAGAGCTACTCCTGCCAGACAACAGCACTAGCCTCCCCTTGCAGCTCCTTCACACCCTGCGGCACAGCCAGGTCACAGCTGCTCTTCCTTGGGATGGGGTGAACTTCAGGTGTGCCCACCTTGATGAGCTGGGTGGGCTGATGAGGGCAAGGGCCTCCTTTCCCAGCAGCAGTGTCTGTGCAATGGTACCTCACACAGCCTTGTGGAGAAGATGGGGAGATATGTTCTAGTGGTGGATGTGAGAGGTTGTGCCAGGTGCAACTGGCCAGGCCGTGCTCTCCAGGACAGGTTTGTTGCAGAGGAGCTTCACAGGGTGGAGTGAAGTTTGGTCTCTAGATATCCTGCAGCCACCTCCTGGGGTTAATGACTGAAATCTTGAACTCAGTCCAACATGGGTGCAGCATGGTAGTAAATAGTGCTAAGAAGTGCTGCAGCACTTTGAACTGATAGGAGTTTTCTTGGTAGTAAAGGCTTTGTGTCCAGACATATCACTTTGCTACTTTGCTGTCTGGCTGCCAGCAGGTGACAAAAGCCAGGTCAGTTGCTGCCAGGATAGAAGAGCCTCCTGGCCAGCCTGAGAGGAGACGGAGCTTTCCTCCCTGCCTGGGGCAAGTGCACTCCTGCGCTATGGGCTGCACTGATTATCACCGACCACATTCTCCAGGAGAAGGTGCCAGCCCAAATTTTTGCAGATCCTTCTTCCACTCCTCAGACTCACTATTATTTCCCTTGGAGTCCATTTCAGGTGCCCACTCCTCATCTGTTAACAAGTTCAGTCTCATCTGGGCTGCATCTGTGACAGCGACATGGCAGAAGGTGTTGCTGATGCAGGTGTGCCAGGCAGCTCCCATAGATGTCAAAAGGGGCAGCAGGAAGGGCCAGCTGTTGGCAGAGCAGTGCCCCCAGCATATCTGGGCACATCCCACGACAGCAGATACGTGTTTTTTTACCACGTTGCATTGAGCAGGTGCTACCTCTCTGGGGCGAGGTGCCATCGCAGAGCCCAGGGTGCCACGGCTCTCACCAATGCGCCCTTCCCTCCCAGCACGCAGGGGAGGAGGGGAAACTGCTTTCCCGAGTACAAGCGACCCGCAGGGAGCGGAGGGGGCTGCAGCAGCACTGGGGCTGCGCACGCCGGCCCGCTTTACCTAAACAGGCAGCGGGCTGGCTCCGAAGGCTCCAGATGTCCCTCGGCCGCCCGGGGGACGGGGCGCTGACTTCAGGCAGCCGCCAGCCTGCCTGTCCCCGCCGCAGCCGCTTCGAGCCGGCAGGACAGCTCAGGCCAGGAGAGGGAGCCGTGGCCCGCGCCGGCCGCGTAACCCGCCTCCTCCCAGCAGGATCCCGCAAACTGCGAGAGGGACATCGCGGCAGCCTTCTGCCTCCCCGGCCCGCCGGCTCCGGCTGTCCCCGCCGCCCCCGGCTGCTGCCCGTTCGTGGGGTGACACCCCCCCGCCCCGCGCGGGGCTCGGGGCCGCGCCGCAGCCGGGGGAGCCCCCACGGCACGGCCGGCGGGCGGGGACGGGGGAACCCCGCCCTGTGCCCGTAGGGAGCGCGGCCGGCGAGGAAAGGGGCGGCCGGTGAGCGCGGGGCGGGGCGGACCGGGGAAGAGGAGGAGGAGGAGGAGGAGGAGGAGGAGGAAGAAGAGGAGAGAGTGGCGCGCGGGACGCGGCCGCGCGGGGCCCTCCGCGTTCTCAGGTGAGCCGCTGTGCGTGGGGGTGGGAGGGGTACACGCGTGTTTCTGTAGGCGCAGGCGGCGGGAGGGAGGTGCGGCCCCGTGGCGCGCCGAGGCGGGTGCGGGGAGGGGGGTCCTGCCCCTCCTGCCCCGCCCCGGCCCGCCCCGGCCCGGCCGTGAACTTCCCCGCACTCAGAGGGAAAGTTTCTGACGGAGGAGGCGGTTTCCAGCCCCGGCGGTGCGCGGGGAGGCGGGGGCGCGCAGCCGGCAGCAGCCCCCGCTCGTCGGCCGGTGGGGGAAAAAAAAGGAAAGAAAGCAGAAGGGACGCTCGGGAGAGCCCGGGCAGCCTTCGCGGTGCCGCGGCGGCAGCGCGGGGGGTCCCCGGACGGAGCCGCCTCCGCACGGTGAGAGCGGAGCAGCGCGGCCGCGTCCCGCCGCGCCGGGCCGGGGGTGGCGGGGGAGGCGGGCGGGCGCTGCGGCGCCGGTGCTGCCCCGAGCCGGGGGACCCCGCCGCCCTGCCTTGGTAAAGGACGCAGCGGGCGTGCAGGCAAGTCTGAGCCGAGCTGCAGGACCGTGGATACGTGTCTCCGCCGCTTCTGCAGGCGGGCTGGCCGTGCCGCCGGTACCCGAAATGCGGAGCGGTTTGCTTAAATCCCCTCCTTTGGGCCAGGGAAATTTGGGCATTCCTCGCTAGAGCGCTACATGCACTGACGAATGCAACTTCGGTTTTCATCTGCATTGTAAATGCACGAGCCTCTGATACCTGTTCTCTTCTGCTGTCAAGCAGATCTTTGAAATGGAAGGGAGGAGAGGAAGGGGTCAGACTTAAGCTGCAGCGGAAAAATAAAGTGGAAGAGGCACATCCAAGAAAACAGCCTGAAGGTGATTAGATGCTGTCAGTAAGATGCCTTTTGCTGTGTCTTTGTTGGGGACAGCAGCCCCCTTACGGGAAGCATTTTGAGGGGTGTCCCTGGATGGAAACTGGGTGGCGGGAATGCTTTCCTGAAAAGGAAGCAGGAGGGAAAAGAGACCGTCAGGGCTCCAGTGCTTCAGGTGGCCCTTTTCTGTGCCAGTGTCGCTTCCCTTTGTTACCGTGGCAGTGCTTGTTCCTCAGCCTGGGACAGTTTCTTAGAGTGTCTCTGTACGTTGCTTGGCATAATGGGATCCTGATCTCGGGGCCTGAGGAAGTAAACTGGATTATAAATACATTCTCATATGCATGCTCTTTCCATCCTAGCCTCTGCTTTGTGAATATAATGTGCTGGTTATAATGCTTGGATAAAATTATGTTTTCTTTTACAGATCTTCTTTTCTTATAAAATGGATGGCTTTTGTTCCATGTGTTTAGTTTTCTTATCCTAGGAAAGGCTTTTTATTTCTGGATTTGGGAGATTGCAGCAAGCTTCTTATCTGTGTGTGTGGTTTTTTTTGTTGTTTGTTTGTTTTTTGTTTTTTTTTATTTTTTTTAGAAATATTGCTACATGATTAAAAAGTACTATTTTTCTGACACTCAATTTTTAACTGAGGCTCCTCTTGGATAAGCAGAACTGTCACTGAACTTACACTTCCATACACAGAAGGATCGTGGGGTATTATTTATTAACCGTGCTGTGGAGAGTCCATACTTCATAACTTAGAGGGCCATTTATAACAGGTTACTTTTGGCAGGTCCGGAAGATTTACTTGCTGTCTTGTGTCCCTTGCAGGAAAAGCCTATCCTGTTTGTATGGAGAGCATCGCTCCAGCCTGAGGGCTCAGTGCTGGGAAGGGTCTTACTTTCTGCTCCCGTTGCCTGCCTGCCTGTGATGAGCAGGGAGGGACAAGGGGAGAGGATTAAGCTCTTGAAGTAGGTGTGGAGTTGTTCCTGTCACTGGAAACACCTTCTCCGTTGGAGCGGTTAAGGATGCAGAATAACATGGGATGTGTAGAGTAAGGCTGTGAGGACTTGTGGTGGAAGCATGCAGGGCACTGAAACGATCAGGAAACAGTAAGCTGGGAAGGTGGGAGATGCTGCATGGAGGTGAAGCAGAGAGCCATGGGGTGAGAGATTAAGTTGCTAAACACAGTGCCTTTGTGCAAGGCAGAGGGCACGTCTAACACACATGCAGCCCTGTGACTTTCTTTCCACGTCTCTGGATGTAGCTTCAGTTCAAAGTGTCTGCGTGTTACATAGGAAGAGCTGTGCTTGCTCAAGTCTGCCCATGGCCAGTCCCTCCACAGTCTGTGAAGGAAAGCTTGTGTCTGAATATGCCAGGGCTCTGTCCTTCCAGACCTCTGGGGCTCTGCGCAGGTATCTGGCATATGAGCATTAGCTAGTGTGCAGCGAGGATGAGTACTGTGCCGGTCTGGGCTTGAGCAGGCTCGTATCCTGGGTTAGGAAGTGCTACCCCAAGTGCCTCACAGGAATGCTCAGGTAAGAGACACTTCAGGGGGTTGGGAGAGCGGTGTGGTGGGAGGTTGGATGATGCCTGGACTCGTGGAGGGATGGGGAATGCCTCCTTGCAGGCCCTGGTGCTGTAATTTTATGCTCTGAAATGTGCATATAGGAAGGAGGAGGCAGAGAGAGCTTGTCCCAGCTTTATTTCTTCAATACCTTATCTAACTTGTTCCTGGCAATAACCCTTCATACGCTTAGATGGGGCACTTAGCGACATGGTTTAGTGGTGGACTGGGCAGTGTTAGGTTTACAGTTTGACTTGATGATCTCGGTGGTCTTTTCCAACCTAAACGATTCTATGATTCTGTGCCAGATGCCAGCATCAGGGAAGAAGCATTTCACTCTTTCAGAGTAAGAGGCCAGAACATGTTCTTTTATTCCTTCTTCTCACTTATATTTGGATTTTGATGTTGGTCATTTTGGCAGGCACATGATTTGTATTCCTTTCCCCGTCTGTCCTGGGCCCCCCACTGTTGTCAAATGTCCTTCCATTTCAGCAAAATTCTGACTTGCAGAAGCTCACCACAAAGATAACCCTTGCAGCTGCTGGTGTGGGAGAGAAGGTGTCCCAGCTTGGCTCTCAGAGCACGGGTTGCATTAGCAAGGTGGACAGTTAGGAAGGTTATAACCAGCATGAGAATGCGTTCACATATCTGAGCATCCATGCAGTCCGATCTTTCTTTTCATCATACAGCAATGGGGAATGCTTTGGGAATAAAAATAGATATATGGAAAAGCCTATATAAGCTGAAATCTGTGAATAGCGCCGCGTTGTCTGTGAACTGAAACACTTTCTGCAGTGGAGTTGACAGTTCAGACGTTGCTTGCTCTCCTCCTTCTTCCCCTGCCTTTCTCTTGACACAGCTCATGGATTTCACTGTCCCCAAGAGCTGTCTCCTCTGTGCTGCCAGGCTGATGTAGCCCGGCTGGTGGCATCTGTGTACCCAGTGGGTGAGAGCTGGTGCTCCTCGGCTGCGTGAGGTGGGCCAGATGCAGAGCAGAAGGAAGGCGAAGCTGGCTGTCATGTTTGCCACGCTTGAGCTGACCCCCTTTCTCGTGCCAGCTCTGCAGCCGGGGTGTAGCTCGGGGGTCTATGTGCAGGTAGGTTTCTTTTGAAACCTCCACGGTTTGTAATCACTTTGTTCTGCTCTGCCAGCAAAATGTATGGCTGAGACTTGGTCACTGCTAAACTGGAACAAAACAGCTTCTTCTTTTGGGAGGTATTTTAGGATTTCCCCCTCCCCCATCCAATGTTTTCACAAAGCAGAAGGCTAATCTCACATTTCTCAGCCAGTTTTGTTATGTGTAGGGCTCAGCCAGCTCGCTTCCTACCTTCAACCTCAGAGGTCCCAATGAGACACATACACAGATCATATTCATAAATTCAGAGGCTTATTTGACAGGAAAATAAAATATAAGAACATGAACGTACAAGCATACATATTTTGTTATAAGGTTCCTTAAAAATAGTTGCTAGTAAAACAGGGTTTCTACTACAAGTGAAGAATCGATCTTTAGTCAGTCCTTTTTTAATTTAGCAACTCTGTTTCATTAAATGGCGGCTATATCCCCATTTATTCCTCTAACAAAGGTTTCCCCCAAGTCTGGATGATTATCCAGTTACAGTTTTAAGAAAATTACAGCAAGGATGACTAGCTAAAGATAGAAGTCTCTGAGAACGTTAGGGAAAGAGAAGGAAAGAGTGTGAGAGAGCGAGCGCTTCACTTTCTCGTATGAGTAAAATGAGGATAATTATACTGGTCCCTAAGTTTTGCAGTGAGTGGCGTGTCAAGGTGCCTGGTGTTGGGTTTGGACCTTCCCTCTTTCCTTTCATTTCCCTCTTTTGTTACGTGCTGACTCCATATTTTAATGAAAAAGTTACATTGATTCTTATGGAGTCTTTTTAGATTTACATATGTTAACAAAAAGGGACCATTACCTTAAAAGCTCTGTTTGGGGCAGAGAATAACAGATTGCCCTGAATCCTGGGCTGAATCAGGGGAGCAAGTGGTAGGTGGCTCCTTCTCCTGGGAACACCAGGGAGGTGCCATGGAGCCGTTACCTTGGCAATCTCACCCAGCGCAAGGTCATCAAGAGCTGTGGGTCGGCGGGTTGTGTGGGCATAAGCTGGGAGCTCTGTGCTACAGCCTGAAGTACCGCAGTAAAAGGCTGGTCGTTAGCTTGGCATGAAGCTCCTTGGACAGTTTTGTTGTGCAACTGAAAGGCAACGATACAACATGACTCACGCTTGCACAAACACTTTAGAAGCTTCTTCAGCTTTACTAAGCTGAGGTGATATTAGAAGGGTTCTTTAAAAAAGAAAAGCTAAGTTTTAATATCTCTCTATGTACTTAACTAGAAAAGCTGCTGTGTGGGTCTGTTTGGGTTTTTTTAATTTTTTTTTTTTTTTGGGGGTGGGGGGGGTGGTTTTGTTGGGTTGTTCCCTTCTGGTTTTGCTTAATCCCTTGCATGACTGAAATAAAAGTGTAATGGAATATCTTGACTCTTTTAGGCCTGATCCTGTCCACTCATACGGATGTGATATTTTCAGATGTTCAGAGGATGATTCTTATATATTTGATAAACTTGTGTGTAAAAGCTTGCAAAATTGTGACCTAAATGTTTATCCTTGGTGCCGATGGATGCTGTGGAGCTGTTTAACTATATGTTTGTAACAATTATGCTGGTTGGCGAAAAAGACATGTTTTCTTTTCAGAGGGAATTTTTGCCTCTCTCTTTTTTTTTTTTTTTTTTTGCTTCTTTCTGCTGGTGACTTGTGGTTATAGTTGCCTTTCTTTATCATTTTACCTTTTGTCCTAGATGTTAAAAAAAAGAGCTAATTACAGTTAATCTCAGTGCAAGAGAATGAAATTTTTAGAGTGAAAAGTAATTCCCATCTGTTAGATTTTTCACTAGCGTTTTGGGGTTTGCCTTCTACTCGGAAGGAAGCCAAAACTTATCTTGCTCAATTTAAGTTTTCCTTGCAATATTTAAATGGAATATTTAATCATTTGAAAAACAAACAGAAATGGCATTATTTTTTCAGTTTATGTTTGGCCATGTTCTTAATGTTCTGGTTGCTAAAACCTGAACAGCTCTGTCGTATTCCTACTGAAATGAGTTGAAATCCCACTACCAAATTCTATAGGGACATGTTTAAGACCTTATTCTGGAAAAGCACCTATTTTTTGTAGTAGTATATGTCATTTCTGTGTTTTCTGCCTGCTGGGGCTCCCTGTGCCCAGCCGACCATCCCCAAAATGACTTGTTCCAATGGAACTGCTGCTTAAGTAGTTACTATTTAAGACAGGCTTAAGAACCCAAGTTTTCCATGGTGGGTATGTGGTATGTTTAGCCCCATCAGCTCCAGTGGCTGCTGAGCTCAGGGAATTAATCTATACTTTGCACTCATGTTATCTTTCATCTCAGCATCTCTAAGCACTTTAGAGACATTAAGATTCTCAGCTGTGGTGCAAGATGGGGAGAGGCTGTTATAAAAGTAGCTAGAGAAACAGAGGCACAGATTTCAGAAGCCTCTATTAATGCGCTCAGTTCAGGGGACAGCCATTTGTAAGCTCTCTAATGCCTGATTATCAGGGAGGCACTACAATTTTTCATGCACTACAATTGGTGATTGATGCCTCTGTAGGTTTCATGTAGATTAACCAGAAACTCATATTGCTACCGTAAACTAGTAGACTGTTTTAAAATCTTCAACCGTAGAGACTTACAGGAGCATAGTAAATGGCAGTGGCAGGAGCCCTGATCTCTAGTTATTTTTTTCTGAGGTTAGCCCTATTGCAAAAAGCAAATCTCACAAGGAACCAAAAGTAAAACAGCCTCACCTCCATCCCACCATAGTAACATCTGGGGCCCCACCTACATAAACTTGTCATCATTCTGTTGATTCAAAGCTCAGGGGTCTGTAGAAAGTACTTATTCTGACAGTAAGAGCCTTACAAATTCACTCCAATACAAATAATTGGATTTGTTCTGTTGAGATATACCAGCCTTTCCCCTCTTCCTTCAAGCACAGATGCCTCCCAGCCCTTGTTTATAAGGAGGGATCCAGATAATGGGAGGAGGATGTATGTTATTATGGCCAGCATGATAATGCTGGCAAGCTGTGAAGGGCTAGTAGGGCACCCAGCCTCTTTGAACCAGTACAAATGTGCTGTTGGATCCCAAAATGTGTTGCTCTAGCAAACTGTGCTGGTTGCAGTTGAGCTGGACAGGGCTGATGTGTTGGGCTGACTGAAGGATGTGGCAAAACTCAGACTCTGCTGGAGTAACATTCCCATGGTCTGGGTTGTCTTTCCCCTTCCTGCTGTAAAAATAGCTTCAGCTTCAGTGCGTTTACCTTTCTTCACTTTCCTTGTTCTCTCTCATGCTGCTGTGTGGACTTCAGGGAGACTCTGTTTAATTGTGGTTCCTTGGGAGGTTGCGCATACACAGACACTCCTGGCCCCAAGGCCATGGAGAGGTGGGAATACTTTTCTCCAGGCTTATTGTGCCCTCCTCTTCTCCCTTTGCACAGGGGAGCTGCATCTTGGCATTTCAGCCCTGCGGAATAGCCCTGGGTTGTGGCTACCCAGGAAGGCAATGTTTTCTAAGTGTTTTTCTTTTTTCCCTTGTCTGTCAGGTGTAATGACTCTGTAGTTGTTGACAAGAAGTGTCAAAGAGCAAGAGGGAAACCAAACCTAATTTTCCAAAGACACTCTGTGATTTCTTCCTCTCAGTGCAAAGGGGTGAGCCAGCCCAGGGCTAGTGTCAGTGCAGATTTGAGAATATGAAGGTGTTTGATTCCTGGCATTGGAAGTGCTCGGCAGTGAAAATGTTGGAGACTTCTCAGATTTTTGGCCCTTTGCAGCAGGGTTTTAACACATAGCGGTATTTCCTCCTGTCGCTGCTCCTTGTAGCCTTTGGAAATGTCAGCAGTGCATATATTGCCTTTTGTTTGTCGTTCAGTTGAAGAAATGAATTCATTGCCCTCATGAGATCAATCATATTCTCCCCAAATAATTAATATTGATGACAATCATGGCATACTGCTGCCTGCAGCTCCCTCCTAGCTTTCCCACTGTGTAGGTGCTGTGGGTCACAGAGCAGACCTCCTTGCAGGAGGCTCCTGGACTTGAAAATTCAGGGTGCCTTTGTTTGAAGGTTGAATTTAGAGCTGCACTGATGGGGTCAGTGCAGGCAGAGCCCAAAGAAGTTCCTTGTGGTGGTGTAACCTAATATTTGCAGAAGGAAATGTTAGAGACATGGGGAGGAAATGGGATACACTTGGCATGGGAAGGATTGTCTCGTTCTGTTTCTGTTTTCCTTTGTTTCTCTCTGTACCCAGATTTTTCTAGTCCCCTTTGCAGAATGCAACTGTACTGTGCTGACCAGTTAGGGGCAGGTATGCAGAAGAAAGTTGCTCTGATAGTCACCAGGAGGACCAAGTGGGTGGGCTGGGAGCATGGAGGCCTGTGAGAGGTCTGGAAGGACCTCTGAAGAACTGCTTGTAAGTGGGGTGTTGTCCTAGGAGAGGTGGATAGCTCCTGGGCTTTCAGAGCCTTTGCTGTTCTTTTTTCTATTGCTTTAAATTTTGCTGTGGCTTAATGTGTAAAGCATACTTACAGAGCAGCCTGTCTGAGCTGGGGGAGAGGGAATGAAGCATCTTCATGACTTATTCTTGTTTGCTTTTTCTTGTAAGGCTAAATGTGATTAAATTTAACATGATTGATGTAAGTGCCAGGTGTGGAAACACTGTGTGGCCTGAACTTGAAAAAGAAGAACTCAGCTGACTTGCTTTTACCCTTGAATATGTTGCTCATCCCAGGATTCCTGGAGTCACTTGAGGAAATCCTTCTCTTAAGCTGCAGGGAGAGTTGGAGATCAAGTCTTCACCACTGGCAGCAGCGTGGGTAAACCTGTAATGGTGCAGGCAATGTTGCAGTCTGCCTGGGGATTTTGTGGCAATGGCACAGTAAAAGAGATCCTTGGAAAGGGGAGTGAAACACAGTGATGTGCTCTAGAATATGGTGGTGCTTGAAGGCTTTTTGCTTGCTGTGTCTCCCTCTGGGGGAACAAGAAAGGGAAGATGCTGGCTGAATATAGAGCAGCCATCCTGGGAATCCAGTCTGCCAGCACTGAGGGCTATAAGGGGAGGAGATGAAGTGAAAGAGCAGGTATGTAGCTGGCAGCAAGGGCTTGAACTTAAGGAAATAAACTCTTGGAGCATTTTTTGAGTCTGAGAGCCCACTGCAGCTAGTGTTCAGCAGAGCTGGGTGCAGCCCCTGTTGTGATGGTGGGGATGTGCAGTGGGGCTGCAGAGTGCTTGCTGTGCCAGGCTGGGCTTGCAAGGAGACTCCTCTCCTGAGAAAGCTGCTCTGGGATTCAGGAGTCCCAGGCTGGCCCTGCGAAAGGCAGTAAGCCCAGCTGATAAACCTGCTTGTGTCTGCATTGTATTCTCTGGATTTAGAGACTTAGGCGGAGCTAGCGTGGGGTTGCTGCTGTGCAATCTGTTGCATAATGTAGATGTGCTGTTATGTCCACAGGGACAGTGGAATACCCTATTACGGAGGGCAGTGGAGTTGCTTACATCTAAAAGCCATTAAAAAGGTCAGGAGGCAGAATGTATAAATTAAATGCTTGTTCTCAGATGTCTCCAGGTGCTCCATGAGAGCTAATCAGGGCTCTTCCAGTGAGGAGGAATCTCACTCTGGGTTCCTTAAGTCTCCTCAGGTCTTTGAGCCATGTTGGTTACAGATTGGTTTTTTTTCTGTGCAAAGATTAGTTTGTCAGTTAATTTTCTGGTAGCACAATACATGGGTATTTCTCAGAGCTGTCCTTTCAGTATAACATTACCATCCAAAATAGAAGCATTGTGCCTGGCTTCATGGAAGGTCTCAGCTCTCTTTGAAGCTCTGTTGGAAGCTTTTCATTCCCTGGCAATTCAGACTTAAAAAATAGACTATCTTGGCTGGATACTTTTTGCTTGAGCACAGAAGTGCTCTTGTAGATTGGTGTTTGAACTGCTTGGTGGCCAGCATGTATGCATTTGTAATCCATGCTGTTTGATTTCATAGCTGAGGCTCAACCTGCCCCTCTTCAGCCCACTCCACAGATCTCTTGGTGATAGTCCCAGCTGTTTATTTGTCTTGTCCAGGTGTGCATATATTTCAGAGAGGTGACAGATTATTGAGCTAGTTTATTTTAAATGTATGAAATGCAGTGTGCTCTGCCTGTTAAACAGCTGCCAGAGTATAATCAGCGGCACCCTGGGCTCCAGCAGAGCTGTGTGCAAGATCTGTAGCATTTCTGCTTTGCCAAGCCCTGAGAGGACCCCAGGAGAAGGAGGGGACACTGACTCTCTTCAGATATATTTTCAAGCCCCCCCTTCTCTCCACATGTCTAGGTTGCACTTTTTTCCTTTTATCATGTATGTGAAAATAGCTTCTTCCTCTGAATTCTGATTGCTAGTGTTAAATCTGTTGAGCCAAAAGGACACCAGAAGATGGTATCTAAATGCCAATAGCAGATCACAGATTCCCTGCCTGGCAGTTGCCTCCATGTCCCAAACATTGGCACTGGCAGAGGCAAATCTTGTACTACCAAGGTAGCTCCCAGAAATTACTCACTGTGAACAAACATCTCCCCGCTTTTCCCTTAGCCTCTGAGCTTGAGGTGGGGCTGCTGCCTACTCTGCCTGTGGGAGCTCTTGGTGCTTGTTGAAGGTCAGCCTTGTTCCTGCAGTTTGCACTGCTGTATCAAAGGAGAAACAGCTTGGGACCACCTCCTGGAGTGATGCCTGGAGTGACACACTGCTGGGTTTGTTCATTCTTGTGTTGGAGATTTAGTAAGAAGTAATTAGTAAAAAGCCAGCAGACTGCAGCCTTTGGCCTGGATGTGCAGTGCAGGGGGCCAGGGAGAGGCAGCGGTGGGTGATGGGCAGTGGAGCCACCTTGGATGCCTGGTGTCACGTCCTTAGCTAGCAAAGAGCTGGCTGAGCCACTGACTGAGAATATTGTTTCCAGATTTTCTTGTGTTGTGTTGGTGTGGGGTTTTTTTTGTGGTTTTGTTTCTTTGTTTTTTCTTTTTTTATCTTCTGGGTGTAAAGCTGTGTGTGAGCACTGTAGCTCACCAGTAGTTCCAGGTCCTGCATGACAGTGGCCAGCTCTGGCCAAGGAAGACAGAGATGATTTGTGCTGATGACGGGGGAGACCTCTCACCAGGGCAGCTTTCCATCTGACTCCCACTAGTTTAATTTTTTTTTAACTTTGCAAAAGCAAGTGTTTAATATTTGCTGTGGTTCTAGCTAAGTTTCAGTCTGCTCAAATCTAAATGTTTCCTTTGGTTTTAATGATATATATTGCTTTTATAATAGAAATATCCCAGAACAAAATCTTTTCAGCCCGCTCTGTCAGGCATGTGGTAGCCTGGTGAATGCAGCTACCCTAGGAAAAGGGAGACTTTAGCATCGATCTCGCAGGTCCCTGCCTTGGATGTGTCATCATTAGATGCGCTGATTGGGTCACACTTATGGCTCCTGCAGTATCCCTGATTGTGGGCCAGGCTTCAGCCCTTGCTGATTCCTGCTGAAATGTGCCTGGCTGTTAGGGAGCTGCTGCCAAGACAAATTGGGCTCCCTGCCCTTAGGAGACCTGTGAATATTTTTCTGAGGATAGCGTTGGGGGCTTTTGTTGGTCAGTGTGCCTGCATTTGAAGTGATGAGTGTGGTGTAGCGTGCAGGAGAGCAGGGAAAGTGTACTGCTGCTGGTTTCCTTCCCTTTCTGTTCCTGGAAGCTGTCTGGGAAAGAAAATTTTAATGAACATGCTAATTCCTCCTGGGGAGAGAAGGCTGGACTTCTGAAACCCATTGCCTGCATTCTACCCCATCCCCGGAGCTCTCGGTATAACATCATGTTGCTCAGGAGGGCTGTCCGCAGGAGTGGTTCTGCTTTGGGCAGGAGCAGGAGTGGAAATGCTGATGCCATAGCAAAGGGCAGTGCTGTGCAGTCCCCAGATGGCCTCCAGAGGAGAGGCAGGGTCAGAGAGATGCTGCGCAAATCCTGGCTAAGTGGCACCAAGATGGTTTATGCTACAGTAATTTCCCCCTTTGTCTGACTTACTCCTGCACATACTGAAAAGCAAAAGCGTTTCCTGGAGGGCTGAAAGGCCTTTTCCCGCTTTCCATTAGTGTTTTTGCTATTACTTTTCTGCAGCTGCTTT
This sequence comes from Phalacrocorax aristotelis, assembly GCF_949628215.1. Taxonomy (NCBI): domain Eukaryota; kingdom Metazoa; phylum Chordata; class Aves; order Suliformes; family Phalacrocoracidae; genus Phalacrocorax; species Phalacrocorax aristotelis. Next base: position 16,645,100 of record NC_134282.1, on the reverse strand, counting down.
TGCAGGCTGCCCTTTGTCTGCCTTTTAGGTTCTTTGAATTTACTTGGACTGTACATCTATTTTCCCATAAGAAAACCCAGCAAACTCATCGAGCAGCCTTCTCCAACGCTGCTGTGTGATGTTGCAGGGTCCCAGGGCTTGTGGGCATGCAGTGACATGGGAGCTGAGGAGCTGTGCCCCTCTCCTGAGCACCAGCCTCACTCTGCAGCCCATCAGCCTTCATCCCCAAGTTCATGTGGTACAGAAACAAAGAACTTCCTAAGCTAGCCTACCCTGGTTTTTGCTAGGCTTCCTGTGTCTGCATCCCTTTACCTGGGGCCAGTCCTGTACTGTCAAATGCTTGTGACTCTGAGGGGCTTGAGATAGAATTACAGAAAGAAAATAATATGTAAAACTGGCTCTGGCCAGTGTTATTTTTTCTCCTCTTTCTGAAACTGCTTTATTTTAAATGCCCTTTCAGCCAGAGCACTTAGTCGTGAGGTTTTGAAGGGTGCTTTTGTTCTGTGTGCCATAGCGTGATGTCTCAGTGAAAAGCAAAAAACCTGTCAGCTTTCCCTAGGTGCCTGTGGTTAGGAGGGACAAAGGCGTTTTCTTGGAGAATGCAGCATTGTTCTGTAGAATTGGTACAGTGCCTTTGAAAATAGGTGTGCAGTAGTTACTGTGAGCGCAGCTCTCTCCGTTAATTCTTTGACATCTGTCTTGGGTTTTATTATTGTTTGGAAAGTGCGTAGGCTTTGTGGGGTCCATGCTGCTAAAGGCAGGAGCAAATGATTCCTTGCCTAGGGCTGTTTGGGAAGGGTGTTTTATTAAATGGTTTTTTATATGAAAACATTAATGTTTTTCTGACATAAAGGCCACTCTTGCCAGTATCAAATGCAAACCCAAACGTTGCCACCACCTCTGCTTTTAAGAACAGGAGACTTTTCCTTGACTGTGTTCGCCCCAATCCCGCTTTTCTTTGCTCCCCAGTAGACAGAAGGTGAAAGTTTGAAGAAGAAAATGCTCAGGAACAAAAAGGAAACAATTTCTGATTTGAAACAAAAGGAACATTTCAAGTAAGTTTCTTAAAAAAGAATTCTAGCAACAGCACAGCAGTGATGGATTGTTTTCCCCAACTGGTCCATGAATTATTATTATTATTAAAATGTTAATTTATGGAGACATTAAGAACACCTCAGAGTATATTGGTCTCGTGAGGAGTTCCTAGAGGGCTGAGAATATATCAGAGCTCTCCAGCCTTCTTCTGGCTGCTGATTGCCTGCTTTCTAGCTGTGGCGTGAATTCTGAGCTGGTATGCTTTTCTGCTCACTGATTTTATTCCTGGCTCCTTTTAGTGTTTGCTTTTCATTTTATTTGCTTGTGTACTAGAGGTCATGTCTGTGACCTTTTTGGGTGGATGCAGTTGGGCAAACCCCTCTGCTGCAGCTTGGGGTTTGTAGTCTTTGACCTCTGTCTCCTTCGGTTGCAGCCAGAGATGGTGGTGTTTCATTGCAGCGACGCCAAATTGTGCAAGAAGTCAATCAGACACCACTGGAATTGCATCATATAGAGGCAAAATGGCAACATGGTTTCTGATGTCACGAAACAAAGAAGCAGGTTGCTGGAAAAGTTTGAGAAAACTGTTCCGTTCCTGGCAAGACCAGGGTGGGTTGTGGTCCTGTGGTGTCATGTTCTTCGGGCATTGCAAAACGCACCCTCTCTCTCCGTGACTGAATGAGTGCAATGCTCTTTTCCTGATGTCACTGGCAGAATCATGCTATCCTCCCCAAAACGGGGGGAGATGATGACATTGTGTGACCGTAGGACTGTTGTGGGAAGACCTTTCTCTTTGGGGCATATCACAGATTTCAGGCCATTTAAGGGAAAGCATCACAGTGCGAGCAGCACTAGTACATAAGAATTGGTCCTTGTGCTGTGTTAGTAGTAAAACCATTAGATCCTGTGGCATTAATTGGATTTTTTGGGAATAATGATATGCTGCAGGAACGGAGCTGGACTGCAGAAACCATCCTGCCCTACACCCCCCTCCTCTTTCATTGGGTGTGCAAGCGTTCCATTTTTTTTAACAAAGGGGAAGAATCCTCTTCCTTCATCTTGGCTGGCAAATGCTGGTGTGGTCAGGGCATCCAGGAAGTTGTGATGACTCCCTTCAACCAGCCCTTGACTCTGTGTGTGTGCTTTCCACAGCCTTTTGTACTTGGTACAGTGTGAGAGCAGACGGGGCAGTGGTCAACTGAGTCCCATTCCTGTAATGGAGAAATTGCTGTAATCTGACAGCCTCTGTGTCCGTCTGTCTCCACTGATAAGATCTCTGGAGAGCCTGGAATGAACCAGAAAGAAGTCATGCTGTGCAGGGCTTCTTGGTCTACCCAGCAACAAAATCAGAATTTTCCTACTACCAGGCAGAGCATGGAAATTTTAGATACCTTGCTTGTGGGAACACAAACCTGGTGGCTCTTTGAGACAGTTGAAAGGACCATGTTCCTATGAGCATAGTTATGGGATGTTAATATTAGCTCGCTGCAGAGTTCATGTGTCACTGAGTGAAGCGTAGTAGTTTATTTTGGCCTCAGGCCACGGAAATGTCCTTGCTCTAAATGAGATAAACTCATCCAAAGTCAGTAGCTGTCCCTGCTTGCTTCAGGGCTGAATTCAGTCCGAGTTGTGCAAAATTCAGGAGAGAATCACTGAAAAATAAGGATGAGTTAGGACATGCTGTGCGTTTATCTAATGACAAATGGAGAGGGAACCATGAGGGCTATTTATTATGGAAATGATCCCCCGACTGTTTACACTCCTTCTCTTCCAGCATCTGAATTCTCAGAAGTTCCTAAATTCCCACCAAAAGTGCAGAATGTTGGTTCTGTCTGATCTGCTGGAATACAGATGTTTTATCTTTTTTCAGCATTTTCAGAGGGTAGGAGTACTTAATTTGTTTCCTCTCTATGGAGTCATCCATATGTCCAAGTGACATTGGGAGCTGGTTGTAGATGGCAATAAAGAAGGGTTTGATTAGCAACTGGCATTTCAGTTTGAAAGAAGGAGGTAGGAGTCAACCAGCCCTTTCGGCTGGACCCCAGGGAAGAAAACTTGCCTTCTTCCAGGCTTCTTGCCCATTTCTGAAGGCCTTATGGCTTCCGAGTCAGCCTGCAGCCCTTTGTGTGGACCGTGTTGGGAAAAGCAAGCTTGCGCCGGGTTTCCTTGGTCTCTTAGAGAAGAGTCCAGCAGAGGGAAAGCATCGTACAAAGGTTTTTCAGATACCAGTATTGAAAATGAAGGATTCAGTATCTGCTGCTAGATTTTGAAGTCATACAGTTCACGCATCCTGTTCTTGATAGTCTCTGCAATCTGTGCAATCTTTGGTGCTCTCTGTCTATGCTTGAGGCCCTTCTGCATAATGCATATATTATAGACAGGTTTGAGGGACATGTTTAAGCAAGCTCTGTGGCTTCTCTCCCCACCCTTTTAGCATACTGTGATGGAGCAGATTTCCCTGTCATCTCATGAACGCGTTCCTGACAGTGTAGCCATGCTCATTACCGCGTCTGCCCGGTGGAACTGAGATGCCTTGATGAAGTTCAGCCTTTTAACCATCTCTTCTCCCTTTGTGACCTGACAGCACCCAGGAATATCAAATGCAACCTTCGCCCCATTAATGAGAGCATCTAGTAAATGTCAGCTTTTGTGATTACTAGCTTATAAGTTGCATGCTGGAAAACCTAAAGACACAGGGAAATTTAATTCTAGCATGTGAGCGGCTCTGATAGACGAATGCCAGATACCGGAGTGGGCAGCAAGTGAAACTCAGTGTACATATATCTCAGATTATGGGAAATTGTGCACTGTAGCAGGAACGGAGAAGTCTGGGATTGTTTTCTGCCTAGCAGTACTGCTTTGACAGTATGAACCTTTGTTCAGATCATTTATGAAAAGTGTACGAACCTGGCATTTGTTTACTCCTGCAAGATGGTGGTTCCAAAGAGGGTTTGATTGGTCTCCCACAGTATCCTCCTAGAGAAGGTGGCAGCTCATGGCTTGGACAGGTGTACTCTTTGCTGGGTAAAAAACTGGCTGGATGGCCGAGCCCAGAGAGTTGTGGTGAACGGAGCTAAATTCAGTTGGCAGCCGGTCATGAGCAGGGCTCCCCAGGGCTCAGTGCTGGGGCCGGTCTTGTTTAATATCTTTATCAATGATCTGGATGATGGGATCAAGTGCGTCCTCAGCAAGTTTGTAGACAACACCAAGTTGTGTGCGAGTGTTGATCTGCTTGAGGGTGGGAAGGCTCTGCAGAGGGACCTGGGCAAGCTGGATCAATGGGCCAAAGGCAATTGTATGAGATTTAACAAGGCCAAGTGCCAGGTCCTGCACTTGGGTCACAACAACCCCAGGCAGCACTACAGGCTTGGGGAAGAGTGGCTGGAGAACTGCCTGGAGGAAAAATACCTGGGGGTGCTGGTTGACAGCCGGCTGAACATGAGCCAGCAGCGTGCCCAGGTGGGCAAGAAGGCCAATGGCATCCTGGCTTGTATCAGGCATAGTGTGGCCAGCAGGAGCAGGGCAGTGATGGTGCCCCTGTACTTGTCACTGGTGAGGCCACACCTCAAATATTGTGTTCAGTTTTGTGCCCCTCAATACAAGAGGACATTGAGATGCTGGAGTGTGTCCAGAGAAGGGCAACGAAGCTGGTGAAGGGTCTAGAGCAAAAGTCTTATGAGGCACAGCTGAGGGAGCTGGGGTGGTTCAGTCTGGAGAAGAGGAGGCTGAGGGGAGACCTTATTCCTCTCTACAACTGCCTGAAAGGAGGTTGTAGTGAGGTGGGTCTTGGTCTCTTCTCTCAGGTCACTAGTGATAGAACAAGAGGAAACAGCTTCAAGCTGCATCGGGGAGGTTTATACTGGATATAAGGAAAAAATTATTTGCTGAAAGAGTGGTCAGGTGTTGGAACAGGCTGCCCAGAGAGGTGGCAGAGTCACTATCCCTGGAGGTATTTAAACGAAGGGTAGATGTGGTGCTTGAGGATATGGTTTAGGAGGCATGGTGGTGTTGGGTTGACGGACTTGATGATCCTAGAGGTCTTTTCCAACCTTAATGATTCTATGAAAGAGTTGGTGAAGCATTGTCCTGCCTTGACCTGCCTGCAGGAACAGGGTGAAGCAGTCACAACTCTGGCAGCCAACCTCTTTGCAGGCCACCAGTAGAGCTTGCAAATTCAGCCTGCACCAGCATGGTTGTCATGCTGAATTGTCAGATGTGTGTTCAGTGCAGATGTTCTTCAGCCACTGCTCGCCATTGCAAGTGTTTTCTGTGCTTGTTCTTAGAAACAAGTGTGTGCACTGGCAGAATGAGGTCTCAGGAAAGGACCTTAGTGTTTTGGGAGTCAAAGCTTGGGATTACTAGCCTGCAACCATCTACCTTACTCCTTGTGATCATGGGCATAGACTATTCCAGTGACTTAAGTCAATGAGCTCCGGTATCCTTTTCTGAGCCATCACTTCCTGGGCTTGGAGAGCTCATGCAGCTGGCTGCAGGCAGGACAGCACTGCCATACAGATGCTTTTCTTAAGGAATCTTAATGAAATAATAATAAGAAAAGAACATGCCAGAATTAAAGGATAATTGGGTAGGCAGAGGAATAAACAGAAACTCAGAATTAAAAAATTGTTTGCAGTGATGAAATATTGGGGTTTTTTAACCAGAAGTTGTGTGTGCTTTGTCTCAGCAGGATGAAGATGGTTGGTGCCCTGCTGGTTACGTTCTGGCTGTGCATGGTCACCCTCGGCAGCAGCTCGGGTAAGAACATGGCATGTGGTGGGTCTGCCCACATATCATGGGAAGAGCTGATCTTAGGCCAGAGAAACAAAACTGGCAGCAGGGATTTTTAAGCATTTACAGTAGTCCTGGATGAAATGGTCGTGTGTGAAATACTTCAGCAAAATGCATGAACACAATGTTAGTTCTGTGTGGATATTGTATAATGCTTCCGTAGAGAGGCTATGAGCATGGTGTAAACAGGTGCATTAGCGAATAACAATAAACACCACCTTGACCTAAAAGTGCTTTGCGAAATCAAGCTGCCCAGTTGATCAGTAATGTTATTCCCCTAATGCAAGGGGTGAAACCAGGACTTGGCACGTGGCGCTGACTTGTCACTGAGTTGCAGGCAGGACCTGGGCTTGAACCTGAACTCTGCTATTGCTGGTTGGATCCGGAGGGCGTTGAGATTCCGGCTCTCAGGTTCTGACTCGTGCCTCAGCAAAGCAAGAGGAGGGGTGAACCTCTTGAGTAAGAGGAGCTCTCATACCCATCTCACTGAGTCACTTTCCTGACAGGAAATTTGTTGTCATGCTCGCAGCTCCTTTGGCACACATTCAGCTCAGCTCTTGTGAAGAGGCAGATTGTGTGCGTCTCTGCTCCGGACTTCCTATTTGGGGGTGGAAGGAGACAGCATGATTTGCAGGAGGCGAGTGGAAAGGGGGAGGGAGGAAGGAACAGACACTGGCTTTATAGGGGAAAAAAGCTCAGAATAAGGGCTATGCGGGGGATTGAGCAAGTCCCCCTGTGAGCTCTTGCCCCTCTGTAGTGCTGGTAAACAAGTGCATATAATATCCTGAGCAGATGAACAGGTCGTGTATCATTGTCTCTTTGACCATGCTGAATTATTGGGGCCAGATTCACAACACACACCTCAGCAAGGTTCATCTTGGTGTAGGGCTCATAGCAGAGGCTGAAGGCTGAGAGGCTTTTCCCCTTTGGTTGCCCGAGCGCTGCAGGCATTCACAGGAGGGTGTAGTCTTCAGTAGGGGATGTCCCATCCTGGCTAGCAGGGACCCAGCGAAAGCGGTGAGCAATGGGGAAAATAACAAAGGAGAAAAAATATATGGACCAGGACTCCTTCACTAAGCCCTAGTTATAGTTAGTAGGAGTGCCTGGGGAAGGAGGGACCCAGCGGCACGGATCGCCGCTGCTCGCTGGGAAAATCCCTGCTTTGTGTGTGCTTCTGGATGTGCTGTTCTGCTCTCCACCAACACAATATCCTCCTCCTGAGGCAGCGTTACAACAGCCCATGTGCAGTCATCTCGGGTTTTTTTCAGAAATGGGAGGTAGGTACAGTTGAATTGGGATTGCCCAGGAAATGTTAGAGCAACTCTAAAAGCTGAGACTGTCAGCTGGGAGCCGTGAAATGAGCACCCTGGCATTTGGGTCACACAGCCTCGTGTCAATTGATCTGGCAGAACTCTGCATGCATTTTTGTGAGGTTTTTAGTGCTTTTACAATATTCTTCCCGGGGGACAGGTTTTCTCTACAGGATGGTTGGAGCCCTTGTAGAGCGCTGCAAGAACATAAGTGTCCAAGGGTGGTGATGCATGGGACACGTGATCAGTTAAAATACATTTCTTTTGCAAATCCACTGTAGTGTAAGTGTTTAATTTTCTGCAGGTCTGTGGGTGACAGACCCACTCTTCAGTTCAGAGCTCCCTTTTTGTTCCATGGACATCCTAAACAGCTTTGGGCTGTCAAAATGTCTTTTGTTATTCATGACGGGCTGTTCGTACTTGGATGGAGAGGCAGCCGTCTGTGCAACCCTCTGTTACACTGTGGGGTTTCCTGGGACTGGCACCAAAAGGCGATTGGAGCTCATTTCACCCTTGCAAAATTGAAAACACAGACTAGCGTGGGAGACCGGACATGCTCTGATAATGTTACAGCATTTGGGCTTGGTTTTGATTCTCGGAGCGGGGAGCGTAGGTGAGGGGAGTAGAGCAGAGGTTATCTGGAATGAATGCAGAAGGGCTGTGCACAGTCTGCAGCTGCAGCAGTGATCTCCTAACACCAAGCAAGGGCATGGAGATGAGTAGCTCTCATTGGGGAACCTAGCTCCTGGGATATTTAAGGTGTATAAGTTGGTAGGGATTTGTCATTTCTGTTGCATCTTTTTCTGTGGGCATGTGTGCTGTATTGTCAGGACCAGTCTCTCTCCAGCTCAGGCTGGCTGGGGTCTGGGGAAGGCTGGAGGCAGGGGCAGGAATTCTGTCATGGTTTGCTGCCACTTCTTCTGCCTGCCTCTGTGGCCCTTCCCAGGGAAGCAGCATGGTCAGCGGCACTGACCAGACTGCCCCAAGCCAGGGGTACCGGCTCTGCTGAGTCCTGAGCTCTCTGACCTTACAGAGGGGGTGAAGAGCAAACATTTACTAAATTTCAGCTATAAAACACCAGCACTACTCCAGCTATAATATAGATGACCTTTCCATCTAGTTTAGCCAGGATGGCTGACAGTTGCCCTGGCAGTGTGTCAGAAAGCTTCTGTGCTGTACTTCACCCTGCTCTTACTGGGGAGAAAAATCTGCAAACTTTTTATTTTTCCTCCAAGAATTTTGCCAACAGCACTATGGCTCTAAACATCCATTATTTGGGCTCTGCTGTTTCTGCAGCACATGGAGGCTGGTGCTGAAACGAAATCATTTGCTGAAAGGAAGCAGCAAGCTGTAAGAGGAAAGAAATGTGATCTGAGTAGTGTACAGTCTCAGAATTGGAGTCTGAGACTGAATTTGTGCTGAGTCTGCTACTCACTCGTGCCGTATGCGTGGGCAAATCTCTTCTGGTCTTGATACTATACATGATCTGCAGTTCCTGGGTTTGAATTCCTTACTCGTGACCTTTGGGGGACACTGTTTGCAATGGTACTTGAGGTCCTCTGCTTTCCTTGCCTCAGCTAAGCCATCTTTAAGATGGAAAAAAGGCTTAGATCTCTGCACTTGTGTTGTAGGATGTTTAATGAACCCAGATGTTCTAATACCCAGAGAAGGATAGTAAAACCTGGTGAACCTAATTTTGGTCCTACAATGACTTCTTTGGCACTACTGAAGTCATATAAATATATACTGGCTTAAAAGAGATGAAAAACCAGTCAGACAACAAACATAACAGCCATATGAATATGGAATAATGTTATCTTCTGATTTCCAAACAAAGCTGGCCTACGTTAGATACCAACTTATTTAGAAGATGTAACTGTAGTTGTGCTCCTTGTTCCATTCTTCTCCCTCTGCTAACCAGGCTGCTCTCTCATTCTCCAAGAGCTCCCAGCTTTTGCAGGGCAAGGGTTGGGGAGAGCGTCACAGTTAGAGTTGTCTTGGGGAATTAGAAAAGCAGAAAACTATCGTTGCTAGGAGAGGAAAAGCAGCCTCAAGCTAATTACCTAAAGGACCCACCTAGTGTGAACAGGTGACTGCTGTGCATAGTCCTTTGGTGGGAAGAAGCATCGTGTTTGCATAGGAAACTACTCTGACAGCTCCCACAGGGGCTATCAGATGGGCTGTGTGGTAGGATAAGCCCAGGACTGGGGCCAGAGGGAGTGACACCCCAGGAGATGGAACACTGCCCGGAGTGACACCCCAGCATGGCAGGCAGTAGCTGTAAGGCAGCCAGGAGACTCTGTCCTGGGAGTTTAATTTCAGGCTTTGCTGTTATTGCCTGGGTTCTGAGCATGTCACTTACACTCCCCTGTACCAGAGGCTCTCAGGCACTGGTTTTGTCCCCTCTGAAGCTGGCTCTAAAGTGACAGGCATCGCCAGTGCTTCTGGATTCAGGTGGTAGCTGGAGCAGCAAAAGTCTGACCGCAGCAAGTCAGAAACCAAGGTCTGGCTCTGGAGGTCAGAGCTGCCGCCTGCACCATCTCTCCTGAGTACTGATCTGTGCTGCGTGTCTCGCACTTAGCAGAGAGGCCAGGGGAAATCTGCAGATTAATAAATTACTGTCTGTAAAACACTTTGAAGATGGAAAGCCCTGCGCAACTACTCAGGATTATTACTATATAGCTCTTCTTCTACTGATGGGGTTCCAAGTGGCCTTATTTTCCTTATGATTTGTGACAGCCCCTGAAGCTGAGAAGCTTATTTTAGTGTGTAAAGTCAAAAGAAAAATAGATTAAACTGTATTATTGTTTTCTAAAGAGACTAAATCCCTCCCCCATCATCTTCTCCTGGGATTTCCTGACTTCCTCCTACTCTTCCAATCTCAGCTTCTTGCTGTCCTAATTTAGGACACGATTTTATAACTATCCATACCCATCTGTGAGTTACTGTGGTTGTAGAAGTTTATGGAGCTTGGGGGCATGAAGTTATTCAACACCGAGGGTGTTGAAAGGTACATAGCCCTGAAGTGGATGGAGATAAAACCTGCAGAGCAGAGCTGGTCTGGGTGCAGATGTGTAACCACAGCCACCAGCCTCCCTCCGCACCAGCCAGAGTCGTGCCCGCGGAGGAGATAAGACCTTGCTTCTGCTTCTTGTCAGCTGAGGAAATACGTTGTGAGGGGTGAGGTTTGTGCAGGCGTCAACATGACGCGACCCGTCTGCACAGAAGTGCAGAAACGTATGGAAGAAAGCAGCCTGTTTTGGGTGTATTGCTGGTGAGATACTGGACGGCTGCTTTTGCGACTGTGTATATCAAATAGGGCATCAGGGGACATCGGGGACCTCTTCCCTGTTCTCTTATCCATCATGCCCCCGGTTGCAGCTGCGTGGTTGTGCACTCAGTATCATACATTTTATTGCACACAAATGACTTCTGCTGGGCTCGTAGACCCTTACGGTGCATTTTACTGCCTGCTGCATTTTTTTCAGTTCCTGTCCTCATCCCAGAGCAACTGCTGCAGCACAGGGTTTCTTTATTTTTTTAACGCAGGCATTCCTGTGGATGTTTGTGGTGGGCAGTTCAGAACTGTTGACTGGATTTTAAAACAGGCAACAGAGACCCAGGCTAAGTGCAATAACTAGGCTGCATGGGTTTAACTAAGCAAGCCTGTGGCAGAGCCAGGAGTTGAGCCTGGACCTTGTCAAGTCCCAGTCTGGTGTCCTATGCACACAGAGAGCCCCTGCCAGCTTAAGCACAGCCCTATGGTAGTGCTAATCCGGTAAACCTCCTTTTCATGCTGCCTCTCCTACAGATGATTTTGCAGCAGGCCGTTCTGTTTCCTCTCTCTCTTTCTCCTCCTCCCATGCTGCTCTGCTTTACTTCATGCAGCAATTTCCTCAATGAAGTGGGATGGAAAGTAGCTATTTGCTTCTTTTCTCGTTCAGGCTTTGAAGCAGTTCATACCCCTACCTTTATCATTTTGATCTCAGTTTAAAAAAAAAAAAGCCTCCAGCAAAACATGTCAAGCTTGGTAGAGAAAAATGAGTACTTTTTCTTTTTAGGCCCAGTTACTGGAGGTAACCAAAATACTCAGTGCCACATACAGTAAACACAGCCTTACACGCATGGAGAGGGAAGGTATGGAGCTCACTGTGGAGGAGTTCTAGAAGACACAAACAACCCCTACCCCTCCCCATGTTACCTACGGAAACTTGGAGTCAGGAGCTATGCAGTGAGGTTAAGACAGGCCCTTTTTGGTGTATTTCCACTGGAAGTCAGATTATAAATTCTTGCAGAGTTTGTGCAGCTTCCAGGCTGAGCCTACAAGGCAGTGTTTGAGGTACAACCAGTTTTTAGGCATTCTCTGACCACTGTTTCTGCTGTGGAGATAGTGGGAGCAAATGGTGAGAGCTAGCTGATCTTGGCTAGGGCTAGCCCAAGTTCTCTGTCATTCCCACCGATTTCGGTGTGTTTGGGTCTGTGACTCTTCTCCCAGTTCAGGGAAGATGGTCTCATTTGCTTTGTTCAATGCTACCCTCCCTCCGCTATGGTGTACAGTCTGGTGGGATGCGTTTCCCATGCAGTCTGTTGCCCTGACGCGCTGCCTTATTGCTCAGCTGCTGAGCAAAACACAGGGGCGGGAGCATGCTGCTGTGGGGTGGTCTTGTGCAGGATGCACGTGTGAAAGGAAAACCACAGACGCAGTGGAAGAGTGGGTGCTCCTGGTATTGGCGTAAATGGAAAGCGCACCCACGTGTGGCTGCTGGCCACAGCTGGTACCTTCTGTGCTCACAGTGCTACTCTTCTGTTCAGCCCAACTTCCTCTGCTTCCTTCTCACTGAACACTGTGAGCTTGAAAAAGAGGGGGGGAGTATTTTTTAAGGTACTAATGATTAAATCTCCCATAATCACTTTGCATGACCAGCTTTTTCTACCTTATTGATGCTGATTCTTGCATCAAGCTAACCGCTGGCCTGGCTGTGCTCCCTGGGTGAAGGCTGACTCATATCAGCTTTGCTTTAAGATAATGCAGCAGGGGTGGCTGAAGAAAGTAGGAGGCTGTTGAGAGAGTGCACCCCCATCTGATGCTAATGTTCAAATGGTGTAGGGAAGAGGGGTCTGCAGTGTCATTCAGCTGGCAGCATTGATGGCTTCACGTCCTGCTGCCACTGCATGGTCCCAGTCTGTGTGCAAGGCGGGCCCCTCCCAAAATTAGAGGTAAGAAGGGCACATCAATTTGGCGAATGGCAGTGTAATTTGTGCTGGCATGATAGATGGCCTTTCATAAGAATGGCTTTTTATTATTTCTTCACAGAAATATTAACTAGGGGAAGCCTTTGTAGCCCCAGGGGAGGACCAGGGCGGGAAGGGGTGGAGGTGGTGTGCAGCTGGTAGAGTTTTGGTGGTTGAGATGTTTTTTTTTAAATGGAGGTACTCAAAATGACTGCATAGAAATACTAAACTGTGGAGAAAATGGGATGGCATTTCTTGATGTGGCCTTACTCTGGTTTTCTTTTTTGATCCACGGGTTAAGCAGTTTATCTCTTCTTGAAAAATCCAAATAATTGTACCAATTTCACCTGTGTTTTGACTGTGTGGGTGCTTATAATGGGTGCTGCAGATGTATTTCAGGTGTGTGCCTTCAGAGCTCTGTTCCCGAGGGGGTAAATCAGTGCAGTAAGTGAAAGGTTGGGCAAGGTTTCCAGAAATGTCTGTTTTCACCTTTATGCAGCTGAGCAACATAATTATTTTTTTCTCCTCTCCTTTAATTTTCTGCTTTTCATCTGGAGAAGCCACTTTCTTCAGTTTTGTTTGGCTTCTGAGAAAGAGTCTGTTTTGGGATACCTGCTGTTTAAGGGCATGGCAGCACCAGATTCAGAAATGGGACAGATTTGACTGTTTCTATAACAGAAGAGGTTTCTGTCCCGTGTTATCAGTAGCAGATAGCCCTATGAACACAGATTGCAACGTAACAGTCCAAGCAAGGAAGATACTCGAAGTTAACTTTACCAGTTCACCTAGATCCCAATGTGCATCAGGGAGGGGCAGTAGTGCAGCAGCCTGCTCTTATCTTTTTCTCAAGACACATGAAATCAAGATGGGCATCTTTGCAGACAGAAAGGTCAGGGTACTTTCTCTTCCAATATTGGAGGTGGGTGTTTCCTTCTAGCATGCAGCCTCCCTCCAGTTTATATAATCCTCATCCCTTTTCCCAAGCAGGGCTGTGGAAACAAGCCTGTCTCTTGACTTTCTTCCCGCATTGTCTGTCACAGGTAGGTATTATGGGTCACAGACTGCCCTGCTGTGTGATTACAGAGCACCCAGCAGTAAGAGGGGTCAGTTGAGGCATCTGCGATACATCTCATCAGTAATGAGAAAAAGATGGCTTCTTTCAAAAGTGTTTTGCAGAGGCATTTCTAGGAAGATGCATTTGTGGGATGGTGAATTTTTAGAGAATTTTATTGTATCCCTCAGTTATGTGTGTAGTGCTCCATTTGCTGCAGCATGGAAGGGACCAAGCAGCTGCATATACCTCTCCCACCTCTTCACTGGTTTCTATTTGTTAGTGAACCTCTGAAGTCAGAGCATGAATGCTGATCCTACTCGATTTAACCAGGAGCTGCTCTTAACTCCAATGGCTGTTTTGTGCGGGAGACGTTTCAAGAGAGAAGAAACTCTCTTCCCCGGCTTAGTGAAAAGAAGTGTGAGTTGCTGCAAATGGGCACAGCACCATAGAAGTTAGTGCTGTTTCTCACATTTAGAACTGGGTCCTTGGATCTTCTTTCTGCAATGTCCTCTCAAATATTGTTACTGGAGTCAGGATATATCAGACTCTGTGTGTGTGTGTGTATATATATATTTTTTAGTGGGAGCTGCTTTAGGCCAGTGAGGTTCAGTGTGAGGTCATGCCATTTTTTTCAGGCTATCTCTGGTTTAGACTGACATCCAAGTAGCTGCATGCTGATATGAGCAGCAAATAGGCTCTGAATATCCAATAAAGGTTAAAATAGTGAAAGGGGCACACAGGGAGCTGTTGGATGCAAATAAAATTATACTGCTAATAATGCGAGTATCCCCTTTGCTTTACATGTGTGGGGGGTGTGCAGCCGTCTGTCTGGGCTTGACTCATCTCCTGGGTTCTGCTCAAAAGTGCTACCACAGCAAAGGATATTGTTGGCACAGGGAGAAGAGCCACATTGTAGCTGAGGAGGGAGAGGCTCACAAAGGTGTGTGAGGGATGCCCTACGGTGCTCTCGCATGCCGTGTCAGGCAGAGCCCAGCTATCTTGGGCATAAAACACCCCAAAAGATAGAAATAGCAATACTACTGTCAACATGGCATGGGGAGAAGGGAAGTCATGCGAAGTGCAACAACTTCTGTACTCAGTGTTTTATGTGTGAAGGAGGCCTTGCTTCAGCCTGTGGTGTTTCTGCCATCTCTGTTGTGAGCAATGGGTTGTGGCTTTGCCCCCTGAGCCCTCAGAGCTGGGCTGGGCTGGCTTTGCCCTGGCAGCCAGGAGGAGGCCTTGCCAGCAGGGCGGCAAGCACAGCTGGTGATCACAAGCCACACAGCTGCTTGTGCAGTCTGTGGCGTAGCTGCTCATTACCAGCATGGTTGTGTGCTGTGTTGGGGTGCATCTCTGAGCATGTAGCACCCCAAGGCAGGATGCGCGTGGGGAGCCTTAGGACTAGCTGTTCAGTGTGACACTGTTCCTGAAGCCAGGCAGGTTAGACAGCTCTGAGACAAAATCTCCAGGTACAGCTCTTATAGTAAAGAACAATAACATTTGCCTCTTCCCCAGCCAAGAAGACAAGGCCCATACATTGCTTTTGAGTAGTCTAGGAAGAAGAAACAATAAAATAGTTGTATTTATTTTCAATAATTCATTCAGGTAGAACGGGTAAGTAGTTTTACAGTGCTGATTTATGAGCTGTTGCAGAATGTAGGAGCTGTTCATGGTTGCAAATTTCATTGATCTTTACAGTACTGAAATTCTTGGAGTAATGTTTTACATAGTTCTCTTCCTCTCTAGTCCTTCCATTTGAAGCAATAAGGACAATTTGCCTTTATGCAGCCCAAGAGGAGACAGTGAAGTCAGGTGCTGGGAAGAGGACCTGGGTGTCCTGATTTACAGACCCAGGTCTGCTCCTTTAAGAGGGAAAGCCTTTCTTTATAAAAACAAATGCCACCCATCCATGAATAGTAATTAGTGCTTTATCATGCAATTAGTGGGCAGTCTTTGGCATAGGCTCATTTGTCTCATTCTAAGGAAACTTCACCATGCCTAATCCAGTAGCTTGATCTCACCAGCATAAAGCAGCGTCCTGGTTCCAGTTGGCCTTGACCATGGTGGTGACTGGTGACTATGTGCCTTCCCATGGTATAAGGCTTCCAAAAGTGGTTTGGTCTTTCAAAATGAGCCTTGGCGCTGGATGTGGTAGAAGCCATACTGGATGATGCTGTGCAGTTTTGAAAGAAATATCTATATATTTCTTAGATGACAAGCAATAGCACTCCAGCCATTTGGGTTTGGAGTTCCTACTAGCAAATACTTGTACTCTGGGTAACTTCACTGCCTCTTCCTAGTCCAATTCACTCTCTTCCTCCAGAAGTAGCACTCTGTCATACGGGTGTTTGGCATACCACAGGAGGAGGAGTGTAGTTTGCGTTTACATTTATGTGTAAAACCCGCCAGAAAACATTTCTATTCTTACTGGCCCAGATCCCTCCTCACTGTGACTAACCATTGCTGAGCCACAGGAGTTAGCATTGCTGCCTTTAAGTGCTATGGGCCTGTCTTAAAGGTTTATCTCTTTGCTTTTCTTAATTAAGTATGAATTTGGGGCCAAGCTACATCCCACTGTCTATTTAAGGAAGATAAAATGCTAAAAATTCTGCTTTGGACCTGTGAAGTCAGTTCAGAAGAACTGGGCTCAAAGAGCATATTGTATTCTGGTTTTCCTCTTGGTCCCAGTTCTTCTAATATCAGCAAACCGGAGAGGCTTTGCAGTGTCATCTCTGGTGTGCCTGTGATATGCTGAGACACCGCTCCTGAGGACCACTGCAGGTAGCGCACCTCTCTCCTGTTTGACTCACTTTGGGCTCTCAGATGTCAGGCCACCCTAGCTAATTCCCCCCAGCAGCTACAAGAGATGTGCTGGGAAGCACGCCTTCCCACGCTCTGCTTTGTCAGCGTGGGGAGACAGGAGGTGCAGTGACAGGAGCTTGTCTGTGTGCCTCAGCTGGTGCTGGCAGTGCAGGTTGCTACCAGGGTGTCAGCAAACCTGAGACTGTGCTTTGCTTGCACAGAGTCCCTTTGTGACTGGGCATCCTGATGGGTAGGAGGAATGGAGTGGAAAGGAGCACTTGGAAGAGAAATGGTTTTTGATTGTGCTGTTTGTCCTGAAACTACTCATTAATGACAAGAATAAATTAAAAAAAAAAAACCACCACCACCGCACTGCAGAGCTTTTTCTTATGCTGACCAGTTTCTATGTCAGCCTGTGTCTGCTGTAAGCTGCACTGAGCCTGTTGAACTGTGCTTGGGGACTGCACCTGGGGGCTGCCTGGGAGTCCCTAAGGGAACCTGCTGCCACCTCCTCAATACTGTCTCTCCTGCCCCTCAGCCTCCCTTCACAAACTTTACTATAAACAGTTGCTACATGTCACTTATTAGTGCCTGTACGCTCTGTCTTACCATAGTGTGCACAGTTGACACATGAATCTGTCACAGGAAAGACAGCCCTCACTCCCAGAACCCACAGTCCAGCTTCTTCTGGCAGGGGCAATGGTCCATAGCTCTAAGGGAGGGTTGATGTTTGCATTGTTATTTTTTTTTTTTCCCCTCTTATTTCAGCACCTTTATTTCCCTCTTCCCTTCACTGTGCAAGGATGCACACACACCTCTAGCATTGTTTTAATCCAATCCAGATTTTATCTTCCCACACAATATTTTAGGGTTGAATTTTTTTGGATCTCCATAGGAAGCCTGCTGTTATGCAGGAATACCCTGTCCTATCCTATTGTCCTGATAGGGGATAAATAGCTTGGAAGAAATGTAGGAGGTGTTCAAATGAAAGTAGAAGTTTGTAGGTTCTCTACAAACGAACACAGTATTCTTGCTCTGCTTTATAAAAGCCCAGCTTGCTTCCACTGAAAACACTAAGTTTTTGCCTGTGATTTTAATGTGGACAGAACCAAGGGCTGTGGGGAACATGGGCAGAACTGTTTTTCTCCTGTACACTTGCAAGCTAAGGTACCTTGTTCTTCCTGGCTGCAGAACGCTGTGATGACTGGGGTGTGGACACCATGAAGCAGATCCAGATTTATGAGGGGGAACCTGCCAAGATCAAATGCCCACTTTTTGAGACCTTCTTGAAGTATAACTACAGCACAGCCCATTCTGCTGGCTTAACCCTGATCTGGTACAGGATTGGGCAAGACCGGGATCTGGAGGAGCCCATTAATTTTCGTCTCCCGGACAATCACATCAGTAAGGAGAAAGACACCCTTTGGTTCTGGCCTGCTTTTCAAAATGACACTGGGAATTATACATGCATGCTCAGGTATGTTGTGCAGTGCAGCTTTTGTACGTCTTCAGAGTAATCGAAGGACTTTAATGGAAGCAGAAGAATTATGCTGTTAACACCAGATCTTTCTGTAGGAAGAAGGCCATTTACATAAGCATTGATGGGAGAAGAATGTTACAATTATAAGACCGCTCAGTGCTGAGCCAATTTATATCATAATAATGCTTGGAGCCTTGCAAACATTAATAAGCATGCTTCTCCTTGCTAGCTGCAAGTGTCCATGAAAATATTATTGCTGAGCCCGTGGCAAAATCCACAGGCAGTCATCATTAAGAAGTGATCTGTATGTCTAGGGTAAAAAGAGCTTCAGATGCAGGGGTAATGTTTTGACTGCATGCTAATTTGGCAAAGATTCATGAAAATCAGACTTCTAGGAAATTAAAAGTGTGTCTAAGTGTGGTACAAAAGGAACATAGCATCTGCTATGCACTGAGCATGAGAGCTCTTTCTGATCATCTTCATGTTGTCTCTTGTTCATTATGTCTTTGACCCTATTATCTGCTTTACCAGCAGGAGACTAGATGTTGCCTGCTAGTCATCTTTATAGGCTTTTCTGAGCTAGTGTGGCCATCTCTGATGGTGTTTTCTTTCCCATTTACAAATGAGTCAGCTAAGGCTGTGTATACCTCATCAGCACTATGGTGCTTGTTATTGCATATGTGATTTTTATTTTGTTCCACTGCTATAGGAGTAAACAAGTTTCAACTAATCAGCCCTATCCTCCTCTGTCCTTAGAAATACAACCTACTGCAGCAAAGTTGCCTTTCCCTTGGAGGTTCTTCCGAAAGATGAACACTCTTGTGTGAGCCATTCAATAAAACCCACTGAGGAGATGTTCTACTTGGAGCACACCAATGAGAAGATCATATGTCCAGATATTGATGGGTTTTACCCTGCTAGCGTAACACCAACTGTCAAGTGGTACTTGGTAAGAAGGACTTATATGGGCAGTGGGGGAATGCAGTGTTGTATCTGAAACAGCAATGGTTGGCATGAGAATCATAGAGCTATGTTTCAGAGCATCCCAAGTGATGAAGCTGTTAATGAAGCTTTACTAATTTTAAAAGCTTCGTTTCCATTGATGTCAAGGGTAAAACTGCTCTTGGAAGGGAACTGAGAGCTAACACTGAGACGACTTGACCAGCGTGCACAAGTGGATAATATTCTAGTAGGGGTTTAGGAACCTTAGTTCAGCTGCAGGCAGTATACCTCACCTGCTGTGTGAGCCAGTCACTATCCCTGTAAAGGAAACTGTGATTCATATTCCCTCTTCTGAAAAACAAAACCGAAAAACAAAACAAAGCAAACCCAAAAGCCCCCCGCCAAAACCAAGCAAACAAACAAAACCCACTACCACCCCCCAAAACAAAAACCCCCAAAAAACCAACACAAAACCACCCACCTGCTAATGAAAAGAACATCCTTTCCAATATCCTTTGAGGTCAGGAAATGAAGTTGTACATCAGGACTCTGCAAGGACTGTGGGTGCCCTGTTTGACACAATTCAGCAAATCATTTTGGTGGATGGATGGAACCATTCCTACCCCACCCTCCTTACTGCTCTGATAATTAGGCTGTCTCTAGCTGTCCTCAGGCTCTTGCCTACAGGATTACTAATTTTGACCTCAATGTTTTTCTCTAGGTGTGGATGGCTTTAGTCAAGAGAGAATAAGAATTCTCAGGGGATGTGCAGCCAGAGGGTTATGGGACTGAATTCTCAAACTGCTTATAAAGTGCTTTTGGATTTCTAGATAGAAGCTTCTGTACGAGTGAATTTAATAATAAAGAAAGTTGGCAACAAATATATCTAATGATTAAAAAAAAAAACCCACCCCAAAAGAAAAGTCCCAACTCTAAAACCCTTCAGGAAAAACTTACTTTTGTATCCAAGAGAAGCAGTTTCACTCCAGTAGTTGAAATGGTTTACTTGTACTATTCATTGAAATTCACATCTCAACAATCAATTAGCAGGATGAAACAAAAAGCCCCATGGAAGTAATTTTTCAGGCAGCAAGTCATCCCATGCCTAATAAAAATCATTAAGACAGGGGTCATATACCTTTTTAAACTGCCCCATTAGGATGTATCTGATTTGGAAATGTGCCATTCAGAAATAATCTCTTAGAAAATGTGCACATCTTTGTCATAAAACCCAATCAAGATGTCATCTGCATAACCCCTTCCTGAAAAGGTATCTCTAGCTTGGTACTTGGCAGAGGTTTCCTGCCTTGCCTGACAGAAGAAGAAGAGTTATTATGGTTTCTGTACTACAGATTCTCATTTGCCTGTTGCCAATTCTGGGGCCTCATCCTCAGCTGAAGTCAGTCAGGGTAGCTTGATTAGTCTCGAAAGAGTTAGACACGCTGACATCAACAGGGGACATGTCCTGTAGTTTTAGCATCCATTTGTGAATACATCAGCATTTTATTCCTGCCTCTTTACTTTCACTCTTCACACTGCTGAGGTGCTCACCTTGATTGCAAATGTACTTCTGGATCAGAGATCTCTCTTTTATAAAATTGTCTGTGTTTAAGGTGGGATAAAACTGTTAGGGTCATCTGCTTCGTCACTTCATTTTCAAGGTGAATGTACCAGTTTGTATTCCAACATGCTCGAAGTTCATGGTATTTAGGTCCGACCTACATCACAATTCCAAGTATCATATTCATAGTTTAAATCCAGAACTTTGTAGTAGCATTTAAACCAATATCTTACTTTTGAATCCCAAAACTCAAATGTTTTTTCTACCCAACTCCAGAACTGCAAGTTGGTGAATGGCTTTTATGAGCGATACCCCCAAGGGCCCAAGCTTGTCATCGGCTTTGTCCGCAGTGTATATAAAGGGAATTACACTTGTATTGTGACATTCAAGGACCATGGAAGAACCTATAATCTCACCAGAACCATAATGATGAAGGTGGTGGGTAAGAATTACTTTAAAACATATAAAATGCAGGTGGATAACTTCCGAAGTGGTGAAAACAGCTGGAAGGGTCTGCCATAGGACCATCTGTGGTTGTGCTCAATCTGCATTGCCCAGGTGACATGGTATATTTTTGCTTGCTGCGGTCAGCCTCCTGTGACTGCTCAGGATGTGTTGCACTGGAGGTCCTACCTGTCACTGTGTCAAATGCCCCAAACAACACAGGGGGTGACCAGGCTTAGGCTGGTGAGGTACAGCCCATGAGATGGCCAGGGGTACCCTCTGCTGGCATGTGAATGCATAACCCTGGGACTCCTCGTTTTTTGCCTCCAGTGCACTTTGCTCCTCATTATTTGTGGGGTTGTCCCACTATAGTCAACGTGCCTCAGCCTTCTTGCAATCTCTAAGCCTTGTATGCTGAGGTTGAGACTATTAATCAGCCAGGCAGGGCTCCAGTTACACAGCAGAGCGCTGGTAACAGCGACAGGTCCATCCCAGGCAAAAGGGCTCAGCCTACCTGCCAGGGAGTTGTAGACAGAGCTTAAAAACCTATTGAATGGTAGAGCACATGCTGAGTCACATGGCAACTGCTGCTTTAAGAGCTGAATTAAATACTTGTAACAGAAAACATGTTTGTGTTTTGTTTTTTAGAAGCAGCAATAAAAAGAAACTGGTGCAGGTTGTGCCTTGTGGGAGATGAGGGGTATGGAGCTCTTCTGATGTGAGAGGCCCAAAAACTTGTATCTAGACTTACTCTGGAGGAGCCTCAAAGTCTGGGTGTGGTCCTGAGTTTGGGGACTAGGATTAGATTTCTCTTTGCATGGAACTCTGCAGCAGGATTGTATCACAAATTAGATCAGGGCATGCGCAGTGGGGTTTGAAGGCATCGTGAGCGAAGCTGCAAGGACCCTAGGTTCTCATGAAGTCTGGGTCCCCGTGGGGGGGCTGTCTGTTCTCTCCCACAGGATCTCCAAACAAGGCCTTGCCACCACAATTCACCTCTCCACATGAGAAAGTTGTCTACGAACTGGAAGCAGGTAAATTGCAATGCTTGCTGCCTGCTGTCACCACCCTGGCGGCCTGCCTCTGGGTTGGGGAGACCCACCCAAGCACAGAAGCTCTCCTCTTCCACTGCATGCCCAGAGCTTTACCTCGGAGAGCGCATGGCTTGCGACAAGTTGCCTGACAGAAAGCGTGGGCTGCCAGTTCTTAATGCCAGTATAGGAGAGCAAAGCTTTGCAAGTTTTTGCAAGCACAAATAAAGATAGATATTAAGACATGGAGATGCAGGACTGCAGCTGCAGAAGCAGATGGAACAGGGACCCTCAGCTGCCTAGAGAAATTCCTGTAGGACCTTGTCTCAGCCCTGTCCCTGGCTGTGGTTTGCTCCAACCCTCCCTCATTCAGCCCCTCAGTGGCTTCAGCCTTCTGACTACTTTTTGCTCATCTCCTCTTCCTTTCTGGCTGACTATTTCCTAATTAATGACAGCTGTCCTTTTGCTGGCCTCACAGCATTGTGTAATGGGGTACCATACCCCTTCCCCCACCCCATCTGTTTAGACTGATAGCTCTTTGGAGTGATTCCCTATATTGAGTGGGTCATGTCCCATTACATTGCTGTAATAAATGTGATGCCAATGATGATGATTAGCAGCAGAGTCTTCACTTTAAAGCACAGCTTTTTTTTTTGCTCAGAAGGTCAGACTTCTTCCATTGTCACTCTATAAGATAAAATCACTTATGGGCTGATCGCAAAGATATTCACACTTCCAAGCCTGATCTTGAGAGTAAGTTAAATGCCTGAGCAAGTGTTCCCACACCAAAATGCTTTTGCAGAGTTGGATCCCTTGCTTTATGGCATCTGTCCCCTGTGCGGTGGGGATGATTAACACTGCCCAACTTTCCAAGGAAGTGGTTGGCATGGAGCATCTCCCTTTGGGTGGGTCACTTGGTGCAGTCAAGGAATTTTTAAAACCTTTGAAAAGACAGGATAGTTTTTCCTGTTTATTTTTCTGCCACAAATCAACATGCCTGGGATGTTAAACTGTTATCACGTGTGTGAAGGTGGATGCTGGCCTCACTTCATCCTGAAGGGAGGCAGAGCTCAGGCTGGTAGGATCACTAGAAAGCACAAAAGTCAGGGTGATGCTGTTCCTGCTTTGCAATACCTCACTGTGGTCCTTCCTTCCCAGGAGATGATCTTGTTCTGCCCTGTGAGGTTTTCTTCACCTTCCTGAAGGGCTCCCGGACTGAGGTGTGGTGGACCATAGATGGGAAAAACACAGATGATATTGTGGACCCCAGGATAAAAGTCACACAAAGGTAACATAGTAATGTGAACCTTCATTTGTATCTAACAGTCTCTTGGGCCCTGCAGCGGGGTGTGGGTGCAGGCATGCAACAGTCCCATTTTCCTTGCCAAGGGAGTGTGGAGCCCCCCACTTCCCTGTTAATCAGAAACACCTGTGTCTGCACCTTGCTGTGATGAGCACCAGGAGCTCCAGGGAGGAGGCCTCCACACCTGGACAGTGTCCCATCTTACAGAAGGATTTTTGACGGAGCTTTGTTTACAAGTTCACGTCATCCCTTGTTCAGGTCCTGCTAGTGGTGCCAACAGCTGGTGCTGTTGTGGGAATTCTAAAACAGGAGCAGACAATTTTATTTAGAGGAATGTTCCCAAATAACAGAAGTGATAAAAATATTTCAAAAACAGAGGCTGAAAACAAAAATGTAGCATTATACATAGTATCAATTAGGAGGGATGGAGATTCAGTTACATGAAGAACCTAAATGAGGTTTAGAGTCCCATTTGCTAGGTGCTGAATTACATGTGGAAGGCAGTCGCAGCCCCAGTCAATTTGCAAACCTACACAGAAAGAGGAAAGGCGAAAGGAAGTACTGTTATCCGTATTTTGCAGATGATAAGTCACACAAATAGAGACAAAGTGACTCATCCAGGGTTGCACAGGGAATGTGACGTGGGCTCTGAATCCTGAGTTTATGAGATCTTGTTGCTTTGTAGGCAAGAACTTCCTTTATCTCTAAAATGCAATGTGACACAGCTGCAATGCGAAAATTAAGAGTGGCAAAAAAATATTAAGGAAAATCAGAGAAAGGAACAGCTGCAGATGCATTAAAATCTGAAATGTGTATCAATTTATAAATATCAGTTTAGGTGTTTTGGTTTCTTATAAAAAGAGTCGGGTTATATCAGGGAAAGGAGTATTTGTCACTAAGAACTTGCTGCAGTTTCACCTACGTAATGTTCTAGTTTTTCTCTTACAGTGAAATTACTAGAGATTTTGAAGACAAAACTGTCATAAGGACTCTAACAGTTGCAAAAGCCACAACAGAGGACTTGAAACGGAATTATACTTGCTATGCCAGAAATGCCAAAGGCGAGGACCATAGCCAGGCCGTAGTGCGCATGAAAGGTAAAATACTTGCAGAGCATGGGCGTGAAATGAGGCATGCTCAGAGAGGGCTGTTGGTCCTGCCTCGAGCCTTGCCCTCAAAACAGTAGGGGAACAAATAATTCCATCAGGCCTTTTTCTGCAACACATGCCATTCTGTATGCACTGCTGTATTATTACTGTCATACTGCACTGCTTCTTGGATTCAGGGAGCAAAAGACATGTCACACATACCCTACCATGGCCAAGTGCCTGGGGAGAGAGAGGGGTGGATAGACCTGTTGTTCTCATGCAATCCATGCACCACAAATGAAGCAGACCTCAGGGGACAGGCTGCTTGAAATGATTTCAGGTTACTTGATTGCATGAGGGTTTTGCATGACGCAACAGCTACCAGTTGGCATCCTCCAGAAGGCAGGCTGCACTCCTTGACATTGCTCAGGGAATGAGACAGCCTAACCACAGTGCTCTGTGGTTTTACTCCTTGCTGTGATGATGCTCCAATCTAGATACAGCCATCTTAGCGTGGATGGTATGGACTGATCCAGCTCTGTCCAGTGTAGGTTTTTTTCCTACATTTTTCTTTCATCAAAGATTTTGTTCCTGCTTCCCAGACCCACCTCTCAGTAATAAGAACAGAGCCTTCACTCTAGGTATGTGAGGTTTCCTGATTAAGGTGGATATTTCCACCTCCTTACCAACCTCATCTAGAGCTTCAATACCTGCTTGCTGTAAGTCAGACCACCCCCCTCTCTTAAGGGATGCTGCCCTGCCTTGTGCAGCTCATGCCAGGCACCTTCTTCCCCCCACTCTGCCCCATTAGCATGGAAAGGCTCACAGAGGTCTTTACTGGAAGAGCTCTTTCTCTTCCTTGTTGGTACTTGTCCTCCTTCCTTTTTAATCCTATGCGTTTGGACAAACCTTTTCTGGATTATTAGGGGGGAACAATAGACCAAACACACAACTGAGGCTGAAACCATCTGCCAGTGTGTTCATCCTACTTACGCAATTCTTCTGGGTTGATAATGGTTGCACATGTAGCAGAAGCAAATCTAAAATCTTCAGACTCTTTCTCTATACAGCAGCACCCAAATGCTGTTTTCTATGGACTGATCTGTACTAGCCTCTCTCTTCTTCCCCTGTCTGCTCCTGGGCAGTTGAGTGGGTTTGCTCTGAGCATACCTGGTTACTTACCACCCCTCACTTCTGCTCTGTTCCATAGCAAAATCCAAGAACCATCCCTGACCACTGCTGGCAGATCAACCTTTAGCAAAGCTCACTGCAGACCATCCCACTTCACATTAGGAATATCAACCATGCCAGAACCTAACCTCTGAGCACTTGTGTTCCAGTTTTTAACCCAATTCCTTGAGTTTTCAGCAAGTAGCTATATATGTTGGCGCCAACTCTTTCATTACATTAGGTTATGTACGTTTCCTGCTTTTTCTGGATGATTTCCCTCTCCTCCTCATGTACTTACTGCTGCTCATCACCTAATGGAAGTTGTTAAATTCCTTCCATTTTCTTTTTTGTAATTCAGTTTCTAATAAGACTTATTAAATCTTGGAATTTGGTGTTGTTTCCACTTACTGCTGTTTTTTAATTGTGTAGTTTGCTAGTGTGCTTGTCAGCTGCCATCTGAATCACCACAAAAATGGAGTTGCCCAGGGATACAGTTGGAAGAGTTATTTTCTGTCCTTAATACAAAGGAGCAGCAGTGGTGTGACAGACACTGTGTGATTTGGAGGGGGGCCTCTAATGTTCTGGCTTGATGTCCACAGGTTGTACTATTTGCTTGCAAGCATTTCAGCTTTTCTGTAATGAACTCTGATTCTTCTTTCCTGGTAGAAAACAATCAGGCCATGGCTAGTTATATCCTTGCTGTCAGTCTGGGACAAGCCACAAGAACTGTGTATATTTGATGGGGAGGGAAAATGGTGGCCATTGCCTTTATTTTGCTGCAGGTGAGCTTTGACTAGCTCTCCTAGAAGTAAATGCCATTGTGTTGCCCCAAGAGTTTACATATGCTGCTAAGAAAGTCACATTCACGAGCTGGATTTGGACTGTGCGGGTGGTTTCCATCAACAGGTTATTCTATCATCTGGCTGCTCCCAGGGTCTTGTTCAGAGATGAAGTCCAGCCTGTACTTTGACATGCTTTGCCAACCCAACCAGACCTAGTAACCCAGAATGGGGACTCTAGGGTAGCCAGCCAGCATGTGTCCTGCCAGAAAAGTCTTAGCTTGGCCACCTTCCTCTGAAGGGCCAGCTTGGCTCTTGAATGTTCCTCTGTGGTGTTTGGCTGCATGTGACACAAGCTTGTGCCTGCTTAGCTGAAGGCCCAACCTGTTCTGTAAACCAGACCCCCTCTTTCTTTTTGAACCCAGTTGTAGCACCGAAGTACACTGTGGAGCTGGCCTGTGGACTCGGGGCAACCATCCTTCTCGTTGTGGTGCTGATAGTCATTTATCACGTTTATTGGCTTGAAATGGTCCTCTTCTATCGAGCTCATTTTGGAACAGATGAAACCATTCTAGGTAAGGAGTTAAAGGGCTTATATTTATTTTATCCTGCTACAGGTCAGACCATTTAGGGATAGGAATTTTCATCTAAGCTATTTTTAACCCCTTCCATTTTTATACCTGCATTCAGTGTTGTGTGGGTCATTTTAGAGCAAGAGAAGTCACGCTTAGGGGAAAGAAGAGAGCAATCCTCTGTATTCTCTGCAGAGGTGAAGCATGGACACCTCAGGCTCCCTGGGGGACTACCCTGCTGATGGCTAGCTGTTTCATCTGATCTAGATGGTCAAGATAAGTCACCAAGTTTCAGTAAGTCCCTGTTTTTTCTGGTGACTATGTAAGGATTCGTGAATCCAGGATGATTTGCTTTAAAATGTGGGAAGGCATCCAAAAAGATGGATCTGGAAATCACCCTTCTGTCCTCTGCTCTTCCACAGCTTCCCTGTGCTAGCAGGAGTTCATCTCTTGGGACTCTGAGCTGAGATTCCTTCCTCTGTAGAATGTGGAGGGTGCTCAAGCCCTTGCAGCTTGTGCTGTGAACCTGCCAACGGGGTGCGGCAGCTCTCAGAGGGTGTAGGCAGGGTGCAAGCCTGTCTGGTGGGACTGCTTGTGTGGATAGACAGCAATGAGAGGAAGTAATGTCAGAGGTGACAGAAGGACCCTGCACAGAACGGGTTGGTCACCTTGCTGCAGTCTTGTGCCTTCAGCAACCCAGCAGTGTCTGTGTACCTGCAGATTCAGGCTTGGTAGTCAAAGAGGCAGTGCTGCTGTCTTGTAACTAGGGAAATTAACGTGTTTTAACCTGCGATGCCTGGGCTCAAAGCAAGCCTTCATACCTGCTTTTCCTGCAAAGTAAGTCAAGGCTCAGCATGTGCAGTATCACAAGTGTCTCTTCTGCCGTTTGTGTTTCTCTGTGCTCTCAATGCTCAGATGGGAAGGAATACGATGTGTACGTGTCCTACGCACGCAATGCAGAGGAGGAAGAATTTGTGCTGCTGACGCTGCGAGGAGTTTTGGAGAACGAGTTTGGGTACAAGCTGTGTATCTTCGACAGAGACAGCCTCCCTGGGGGAAGTGAGTATTTCACAGGGGGCTGTGCTCCATGCACATCCTCTTTTTATTGTTCTTTGAGGTACTGATAATTGATAGGAAATGGCCTGTCCAGATTAACTTTATCCTTTTGGGTTTTTCCCCATCTCTGTTAACAAACTCTTGTTGGTATCTTCTAATGTTTTTGCTTCACATGACAATGTTGCAGATGCTCCAGGCCACCAAAAAGGCTGCGGTGGGCAAGTAGTGGTTGTTGGTCTTTTCAGTTGCTCTCCCCAGGAGTGATGTGCAGCAGTGATTGATCTATCAACATGAAGGAACTGGACCGCTGACCTTCATGCAAACTCTCTGAGCTGCCTTAAAAAAGGGGATAAAGTCAAGGCTAGAAAAAAAAGTCGGGGGAGTGTAATTCTGGACCAGACTGGTAGCTCACAGAGGGTAACGGTGAGTGCCTCTAAAAGCCAGAATTGTCTGCTTCAGGGAGGTGCGGAGACCACCATGCCAACATCAGTGAGAAGATAACATGGCCTCCCAGAAGGCCTCCCACTCACCCTCATTAATTAGAGAGTCTGTGTCGAACATGGCATAGAATTAAGTTGCTGTGATTAAGAGTACTTTGTTGCAGGTAGTGAGACTCATCTCTTCACTAAGATGTAGATTGTTTTTCACTGTTGCAAGCTAAATCATACAAGGTTCTGGACACAGTGTCTGCTGGAGGGATGCAGGGATCACCAAGAATGGAAGTTTGTGAAACTGTCCAGATATGCATACAGTCACACAGGTGCCACAGCAAAGGCATAAATCTAGCCAACACTCTGTTTCCAGTGTCCCGGAGGCTCAGTTTTCTGTATGATCCCTAATGCCAACTAAAAGCTGAAAGCCTGAACTTTTGCCAGTGCAGACTGCCCCACTTTGAATTCATGTGCTTTGGGTCACTGTTGAAAGAACAGAACCTGTGCTGCTAAAGTCTGTTGGGGTTCCTTTTGGTTAGGACAGGAGGAACTGCTGGAGTCCCAGCCCAGCTGTGTGACAGAGGGAGCAGAATCAGACTGGGATCTTTTATCTTTATCTCCTACATCACTGCCAGGACACAGCACCTCTACGTTTGAAAGCAAATAAATATATGTGCCTCAGGGGATAGTGAGACAGCTGCAACCCTGATGATGTTCCTTCTAGAGAGAGCCTGGATGACATAGCAGGGCACCCTCCAGGCTCTATTTGCTTGATGCCAGTGCCAAGCATCAGAGCAGGTGTGCTCTGAGCTGTTCTCACTAGTTGTTCCTCAAGACATACATCACCCTCCCATTCCCTCTGCTACTTCTTGACATCCTTCCCCTGTCCCTTTGGAGGGTCTCATTTTTCTCCCAGCACAGCTGTCCTGCGCTCCTGGCCCTTCACTCTTATGCCTGGAGCACTCCCATCCCTGCTTACTGTGGCAGTCACTGCCAGCCTCAATCCAGCACCAGCCCTGTGGAGCACCACTGGGGTGGCTCATCATTGCACTGCCATTTGCAACACTGCTGGGACTTTCCCATTGCTGTTTAGCTGGAATTTGACTAACCTTTTTGCCAGAAGCATGGCGGTCCAGGAAATAGCTTCTGGCAGCTGGTGTCATGCCTCCAGAGTATGCATCTGTGTCACAGGTAGAGAGTTATGTTGTCCTTGATGAAGAAACAGTCGAAGATGGATTATCCTGCAAGTTTGCTGACAGGAACTAATCAAATGTGCTTGACAAATAAATGAAGTTGCCTGTCAGTGTTATTTTATTCTCCATTGTATTTTATGACCAGTCAAGAGCACTCCCTTGTCAATGACGTGTGGGAGATCCTGCAGCAGAGAGTGCAAGCACTGGGATTCACACTTACAAGGAATTTTCACATTAATTACAGAAATGTGCCTAAGGACAGTCTACCTGCAGATGTTAGAAAATCAAAGAGGATCCACAGTTACCATGACATGCCTCCAGCTTGAAGGTTGTCACTTTTGGGACACTTCATTAAAAGTCCTCAGAGCAGTTTCCTTGTCACTTCTAGAAACACTCAAATCTTCTTTCATTGATGACAGCAACAGGAACAGCTGGATGAGTAACAGGAATTAGGATGGGAGTATTTCCAAAGCAAACTAATCCATGAGGACACTCAGGGAGGGTGTAGATACTTATTGTGTGTGTTTGGTGTGGGGAAAGAGAGGCAAGAGGAGTGAAGGGATTACCCAGCATCATTCTGGCTTTCTGCCAGAGGAGGATGTACGTGTAGGCATTTGGGCTTCCCAATGCCTTTTCAGGCTGAGTCTTTTTCTTGAGGTCATGTGTTGTCCAGCTGGCAATTTTTCTGCTTTGCTCCAGAGAGCCTCTTTTTCCACTCTCACTAGAAGGAAGCTAAATCTGAGCCTACAAGAGCAGCCCTCTTGGCCACATGGCACCCTCATAACATAAGGTGGTGTCACTACCATGTAGGACAGTGCCTTTTAAATGTAGCTACCTCAGGCATCTCTGTTTAGCATAGGGAGGAGGAAACACATCTGTAGGCAGCCTGGACCTGGGAATAGAAGATGGTGCCATAAGGGGTAGTGGGTACCAGCTGTGGTGTAGGAGACCCTACCTGGAATCACTTGTAGGGTTGGGAAGCACCAGTATAGTCTCTGGAGAGGGCCTCCAAGGGATTTATCGTTGTCTCCTTCAGGAGACACCTGGTGTTACACTAGCAGCTCAGCAGCATGTTCTCAGCCATCACTAACCACCTCAATGTTTCTTTCTCCCAGTTGTCACAGACGAAACCCTGAGCTTCATCCAGAAAAGCCGACGTCTGCTTGTTGTCCTGAGCCCTAACTACGTCTTGCAGGGGACACAGGCCCTGCTGGAGCTCAAGGCTGGTCTAGAGCATATGGCCTCCAAGGGTAACATCAAAGTCATTCTAGTGCAGTACAAAGCCATCAAGAAGAGCAAAGTGAAGGAGCTGAAGCAGGCCAAGGCGGCCTTGACTGTCATTAAATGGAAAGGCGAGAAGTCCAAGTTCCCAAAGGGCAGGTTCTGGAAGCAGCTGCAGGTGGAAATGCCAGTGAAAAAAATTAGCAGGAGCTTGAGCCTTGATGGGCTCATACGTATCCCTGAGAAATGTTTAACACCATCATCAGAAAACAACAAAACAAACCCCCAAAATCCACAAGTTAGGCCAGGGGATGGGAAGGAACTCAAGGTTCTTGCCATGAAGGACTGTGTCCCAAACATTTCAGAGGATAGTCATGCCTCCCTGCAGCTTTTCTACTGCCCTGGCAGTAGAGAGACCAAAGATGCATACACCTCCTCTCTGCAAATGCACATCCTTGTCATCAACCACACAAGCCCTGGGCCCAAGGTCTAAATTGGCTATCCAGGTGGGATGCAGCCAGCACTTTGTGATAGCATGGTATTTGTATAGGCCAGTACTCCTAGATCCAGTTCCTATGGGACCTTTGTTAGTCAGGATGGAGCTCCTTTCCTCTCCTAAGTGGCTTCACTCTTTCCTGGTCATTGGTCCCTGTGGCAGAGGCTGGTGAACAGTTTGAAAGGTGGCTCCAGTATAGAGCCTTTCATACCTGTGCCAGTTATGTAGTCCTGATCACTGTGAGATCACAGATTTCTGCTTCAGTGGGGGAAGCGTAGATTCTTGAGGCTCCTCATCTTTGCTCCCCACGTTTCTGTAGGAGCAGATGCATTCACATAGGTGATATTTGTATTGTAGCATTTCTACTAATAAGTGATTAGTCTCTGGGACTCTGCAGCCTCCTGAGCACCCCAGATCCTTCAGGCCTGTAATGCCTATAATCTAGGGAAATCTCTCATTAGTACAGGCAATGGAGCATGTCTGGGAGATGCCTCTTTGTAGAGTAAACTCAGGGACTTCACAAGCACTGCAATGAACCCTAATTTACTACTGAACCCGCCTACTGCCTCTGTGCTGCTGGCTGGGGGAAAGCATCATGCAAGGTGCTGCCAAGGCCTCTGGGATGGCACTGGATATATATGTCCAACTCCCCAGGAGACCCTACAAACTTACCTGAACATACTAAAAACTGCTAGCTCTGTCCAGCTGGATAAGACTATGAGGAAAGTCTGAGAGAGTTGGGGTTGTTCAGCCTGGAGAAGAGGCGGCTTTGGGGACACCATATTGTGGCCTTTCAGTACTTAAAGAGAGCTTATAAGAAAGATGGGGACAGACTTTTTAATAAGGCCTGTTGCAATAGGACAAGGGGTAATGGTTTTAAACTAAAAAAGGATAGATTCAGACTAGATTTAAAGAAATTTTTTACAGTGAGGGTGGTGAAACACTGGAACAGGTTGCCCAGAGGGGTGGCAGATGCCCCATCCCTGGAAATATTAAAGATCAGGTTGGATGGGGCTCTGAGCAACCTGATCTAGTTGAAGATGTCCCTGCTCACTGCAGGGGCGATGGACTAGATGAGCTTTAAAGGTCCCTTCCAACCCAAACTATTCTGTGAACACTCAGTGTTCTCTGTCTGGGTATGAACAACATCACCATTCATAATCCAGGACTCAGCTTTAAACTAACCTTGGCTTTACAAAGTAAGTCTCCACCTATCTTGTTTCTAGCCCAGTGTAATAAGCTGCAGAACAGAGGACGTATCTCAGCTTCTGTGACCTTTGCACATATAAATATAAAAAAAACACTGAGTACCAGTCCTTGCTTCGATGGGAGGCAGCAGGCATAGTAGAGGACCTGGTGAGTTAACCCTCAGCAGACAGGTTTTTCAGACCAAGGAGGGGAGTGTCCCTTCCCTTGTAGGGCAGACTAAAGCACAGTGGGACCCTGGCATTGACTGGTACTGTTCAGAATGTTTTCACATAAAACTACAAGCTCTGGGGGTGTGTCCATACTCCTGTAGCTCCCAATGCAAGGGCTGGCCCACTTAATTGTTGAATTCAGTATTACACACACTAAGTGCATGCTTATTTTTTGTTGATAATGGTTGCTCCTGAGTCACCCCTGACTCATGTTTTTGCTCTGTTGGTGTCCAGCGGATGAAGCATAGCCATTCATGATGGCCTTTAAAAAGTGTTGCAATTTGGAGTCTATGCACTATTTACCCAGCTGGGCAGGGAGGTTTGAAAGCATCCAGTCAGCAGCCCAGCATTAAAGGTATGGGGCTGAATCCTGGTGTCAGCAAAGCCCCTTGCTCTTGGTATCTTATGATTAATAATGTTATTCCAGGGCAGTGGGGAGCCACAGTTTCCCATGCCTTTGGGCAGGTACTGTACAAACATGGAACAAATAGACCTTCTTACATGCCTCTTCATCCCCCCCTCCTGCCCCAAGTAAGCTTTTCTTTAAGCAGGTAAAATTGCAGCTAGCTTCGCTGAAGGCAGTGGAGCTCCTCATCTGCTCAGAGGTGCTTAAAAGCTTTGTTGTTATGAGCTTTTCTACTGTGGCTGTCTGTGGAGGGGCAGAGCTGCTTCCCACGCTCCAGAGGCTTCATTTGTACAAGACAGCATCCAAAACCATGCTCAGCTTTGTGAAGCCATTGCAGCCATGTCATTTTGCCCAGCTTCACCTTTTTGTTTGTGTTTTCAACATTCCTGTAATCAGCTGCCAGATCTGCAGGCAGAGGAGAGACCCTGAGGCCAGAGAAGAACTGTGTTAGATTCCAATTTAATTTTTTAAAAATTGACTCAAAAATACACATAAATTCAATTAACATTCCAGGTCTCACCATATCACATCTCGCTTTTGGCTGAGGTACCAAGAGAACTTCTGCTGATGTTTCAGTTAGTCTGATTATTTAGGAAGTTAAATCCACCTCATTTATTTTGCTGATTTTATTCAAAGCATTTGCCAAATAAATAATGGACCAGGACTTTCTCTGGCATACATTGCAGTGGCCCGTGGTCCCATTGCAACCCCAGAACAGGATTACTGAGAGACATCAGCAGAGCACCCAGAAGACAAAAGGTGTGATGGTCTGAAGGGGGCCCGAGAGGTCCAGAGGAATAGTGCTGGAGCAGGCTTTGCTCCCCCGGGAGCTTTACCACTGGCCTTGCTGGGAGCTATCTGGCCAGGGGTAAATCCCAGTCCCAGCTGTAATGCAGATCTGCAAAGCACCTCAAATACGCCTGCCATTTCATCCTATGCCACATGTGGTTTTCATTATGGGATTCTGTCATAGCATCTGTCTAGTTCTGTTGATTCATTTAAGCTCCTGTGCTCTAACCTAACATTTATCAATATGCAGATCATATAAAGTTCCTCATTGTTATTTCATGGGGAAACAGTGTGGTACAAATTGGAAAAAGTATCTCCCCTGCCCCGTGCCATTTGATGCTGTACAGTTGTTCCAGAGTTTTCCCCTCTCCTTTCTGTATGTTTTTGCCTTTGTGATATTTTGTCTATGAAGTGTCAGTATTATTTTATTTTGCTTTTCAATAAAACATTTTCACTTTTGCATTTCAGTCCTTGTGCATTTCTCATAAGTATCATTTTCCTCCCCATTATGTCTGCGAAAGGCCATTAAAGAAAGATGACTGTGTGTAGTCCAAGCATCAAGATCATTTGGGGACACCTCCTTAGAGGGGAACATTTTCCTGGCTGTTTCATGGTATGCCTGCAGAGATCCTGAGGCCCCGCCACTGCCACCAGGGCCATGCAAGCAGAAACACAGTTCCATGCAGCATTCAAATGTCACCCAGCGGTGAACATGCACACACAGAAAGTCTCTGACCCAAAAAGTGCTCACTCAGCTATCACAAGATAGAAAGATGGGAAGGAAACACCATCCCTTTTCTTGAGAGACCAAGCCAGAATGTTGAACATACATCTTGGAATTCTGCCCTAACCACAGAAAACAAACTCACTCTTAGGTTGCTTTGCCTGTCACCTTCCAGGTAGTTGGGTAGAAAAGGTTCATTCAGCTTCACATCTTCTCATCCAAGTCACTTTTCTTGGCTTTTTCCCTTGTTTGCATGCTATCAGGTAAGTTGAGAGAGAGTCTAGCACTTCCAGACCACTAGCAAAATGAGTACTTGTGACAATCTATGGATTTGGAGTCTATGGGGTGTGGGTATGGGGTCTATGGCCCCCCTGGCTTTTATTAGGCTGGGACAAATGTGTGGCTCTTGTAATCCTCTGTTACATCTCTGGGTTGCATTAGGGGACGCACAGGTAAACCAACAAATATACGCAGTGGCCTTCATAACCATGTAGTAAAGATGGAATTTTTTTAGTATAAAGCAGATATCCAAGACTATCAAATTCCCAGCTCTGTTGATACCCAAGTGCCTGCAGTGTTATTGCTGCCTGTCCCATCCTGTGCTGTTGGTGTCACTGGGAGGGACCCTTCTGCCTGCACATTGTGAAGTGATCGTTCAGGATTTTTCATGAGCTGGGTTTACATTGTAAACTGAGCATCGCAAGGTTTCCTGGTCAGCCAAGTCTAAAAGCATCGCACCTCAGAAATAAAATCTATTTTTGGGAATTTGAGCATTTTCCCTACCAAAAATTTTTGAGCCTCAAGAATGTCACAAATTCAAAACTGATGAAATAAAACCATCACTGTCAGATCAATCAAAACATTTCATTTCAGCAGTGTTGAAATCATTAACATTAATTGAACCTGTGCTTTTTGAGCAGGCAGGTAGAAGAGGTGACCTCCCAGGGGTTGCTCCTTCCTACGTTTCCTGTGATTCTGTGATTCCAGTTTCAAAAAGAAAGACCTTTCAAACCAGCAAAGGAGCTTTTTCTTTCAAAAAATGTTGAAGCTTGGCTGATTTCAAAATAGATCTCAATCAGTTATAGAAAGGTTTGAATGAGGTCTGGACTCAGTAAATTGGGAGATTGCTGTCAATTCTTTGTGCCTTTGAAATAAGTGGTAAGAAAGTTTCACAGTGTTAAGTGACAATTCTGACAGAACTGACTTTGTCATCTACTTTTGGTTTCAGTGAATCAGTGTTTTCCTCTGTGTGTTGTGGGAAAAAAATCCCCCCAAACCTTGTTTACAAGAAGAAAAATACTTCAGATAGTTTGATTTAAATTCCAGTATTATGTTAAAGAACCAATCAGTGCCTTATTTCCTCCATTAGGATATTATTGTTCAATCATTTTTCCTATCTCAAGTTCTTGGTCCCCAAATAATCTAGTGACAATGAGTTTTACAGCTAGTCATATATCTTTGAAAAAAAAATAGTATTGCTCTGTACAATATTAAAATAAGATGCATCCAGGTGCAACACAGTGCACCTTCTGCTGTGAGATAAGGAGACAGCCATGTGCTGGAAGAATAAGAGGCATTGCCATTGAAGGGAAGGAACAGTATTTTTATTTATATAAAAGACCAGTGTTCCGCTAGCAGGGAGGGAGGGGAGTCTCCAGACTGAGGAATCAAGGCTTCAGCAGTGTGAAAGGCAATGGAAGCAGCAGATAGTGCTCCCCAGAACAGCTCTTTGCAAGACATTCCTACAGGGAGGTTTTTCTCTCTGAGTGTGCAAGAGATCCAATGATCCCTGTACTGTTTGAACACCACCTTGTCTTCAGGTTCAGGTCCAGCTCCCAGTCACTGGCCCCAGCCTGTCCCACCCCCCCCATCTCAGGCACCAGTGCTCAGTAAGTGGGTGAGGTTTTCTTAAGTTTTTACAGTTCTGTTAATCAGATTGAGTTAATTTGCTATTTGCCACAGACCTATTAATTCCCATCCTTTCCATTGCTCACCCACTAGCCATGACATCTTCAAAATTCTTGCTGCATCCCAAGCCATAGATAGAAGTCCAAGGATATCCTTCAAGTTTGTTGCTTTTCAACGTTCATAATAAAAGAGCTGCTGCCCTTGCCTGGCACCATTCCAGCTAAGCATCTTGCTGAGCTTTACAAACTGCAATTAATCCCAAGAAATGCTTTGAAGGACAATATTTTCACCCCTCACAATGGGTAGGGGAATGGATGGAGAGGTTTAGAGCTGACATTTTTGCTTTCTATGTTTGGAGGCTTCCATTTCTAGATGAAAGAGCATGAGAGGGAAGGATGAGAGTCTTATCCTCAGCAGTGTGAGCTGTGGCACAATGATGGGATTGCCCCGTTTTATTCCCCCATGCAAAGGGCTATAAGAGTTGTGGGCAGGTGGTTTCTGAACAAGATGTGCCCTGTATCAAATGCCTGCTTTTCCCTGGGCAGGAGTGATTCCATGCAGTGCAGGAGTCAGAGTGCAGTCCTGGCTTATCCTGCCACCCTGGCTTCTCATTTACCACTTCAGCCTTCTCTAAAACCCACTGCAACGCAAAAATGCTGCTGTTGCTCCTGCAGTCCCTGCCAGCAGGGGGCAAGTCGAAAGTCACTGGGCTTGTGTCAGGTTTCCCTCTGTGGGAAGGGGGGATCTGTGGAGGTATGCCACCAAACAGCTTCCTTCAGCTTTTCTCTCCCTGCTCCTTCCCCCTTGTGCACCCCAATTCCTCTGCCCTTGCACTCTTAGATACCACTGAAGCTGTGTTCGACTTCATCCAGAGGAGCCGCAGGATGATCGTGGTCCTGAGTCCTGATTACTTGACAGAGAAGAGCATCAGCCTGCTGGAGTTCAAGCTGGGCATCATGTGCCAGAACGCCATTGCCACCAAGCTCATCGTGGTGGAGTACAGACCGCTGCAGTGCACCCACCCCAGCATCCTCCAGCTGAAGGAGTCTGTCTCCTTCGTCACCTGGAAGGGGGAGAAATCCAAGCGCTCTGGCTCCCAGTTCTGGAAGTCGTTGCGGCTTGCCCTGCCACTGCGCAGCCTGAGTGCCGGTGCCAGCTGGAACGAGAGCTGCTCCTCCCAGTCAGACATCAGTCTGGACCCTGTCCAGAGGAGAAGGAGCCAGCTGAAAGGGCAGCCCGACCCACGGGGCACCATGGCAGGGACTGTCACTCCTGGAGGGACGGCCCCAGCCCCCGAGTCAAAGACCAAACATCGAGCCAAGCACCTCTTGACATGCTGGTGTTGTGGGACCTATTGCAACGGTGGTAGCAGACTCAAGAGCAAGCATCGGGCTGTAGCTGAGCCCAGGTGGGACACTCACCTCTGCAAGACAGGCTTGGGCAGGCCCGCGGCACAGGGGGTTCAGGGCAGAAGTCGACCTGAGCCCCCAGCAGCACAGGCTCCCACTCTCGCCCTCTGCCATTACAGCGACCTGTCAAACAACAACGACTTCTACATACTCTAGCCAAGACGCTGACAGCACTGATGGTGCTGGGCCGACAAAAGAAACTCACTGCAGCCTCAGCTAAGATACTTTTATGAAATCGCAGGCTGACATGGTGTCGTTCACCATCAGTCCCATGCCAGCACAGAGAACTGCAGCAATATCACCAGTGCTGGTGATCTGAGTCAGGGACATGTAGCCACACACAGAGCAGTGGCTGGGGGCTGCCTGCCTGGGTGCTTCTTAATTTAAATTGCAAAGTGGAGATGAAAATGTGTTTCTCTGGAGTTGCTTTTCCCCAGCTGTGGTTGAGTTTGTTGCAGGGCTGCTGCTGGGGTCAGGTGCAGGAGGGCAGGTCCCCACCTGGGGTTTGGGAGGGGGGAGAGGCTGTGCTCCTGGCAGTAACCTCTGGAGAAGCGGGAACAAGCCTGCATATTTGCAAAGGATAAAACATTGCTAATGAGGGCAATGGGAGCCCCTGCCAGCGCAGGAGTGCACCATGCAGTATGGTCCGTTATCCACTGTGGTTTAAAAGAACTTGGTCAAAACTTTTAAGACAAGTCCCTTCTCTCTAAATAAAACTGATTTCTTTAACCTGCTGTTGTTACAAGTGCCACAGGAACTGGTAAATGCCGGAGCCTTGTTCACCAGGCAGTGCTTGGGGATGTGGTTTGCCCAAGCTGGCTGAGGTCCCCTCCTGTTCCCAGTGCTTTCAATGGGCTTCTGGGCTTGGTCCTTCTCCTGGCTTCATCATATGATGAATTTGTTCTGTCAGTTGTGTGGCCTTTCACACAGCAGTAAGCAAGCCATTACAAATCTAGGGAAATATGATTTAAAAAATTCTCGGAGTAGTCAATAAGCTCAGGGATAGGAGCAAGACCTAAAACACAGAAAACCTCAGGCGCTGAAGCTGAGGGGTCAAAACTCAACCACACTTCATTAAATAACGGAAAGAGCCTTTGAACAGTCTCCCTGGGGCTGCTGTTTCATCAGCCCGTTGAGCTGGCTGTCAGCAGTGTTTCCCACTCTTTATCTGCAATGAAAACTTCATTTGCCTCGTTCTGCTTTGTATAATGACTTCTCTCCCTGCCAAGGAAGGGTGCTAATCCTGGGAGTCGGCCGCTTGCCTTCAGCTGATGCTCAGACATGCCAGACTGAGTAACACACTTCATTTGTTTTCTTTCCCTGAGACAAAAAAAAAACGGTCTCATTCACCACTCTGGTCAGTCTAGTTCTTGCCTCTCAGGTTAGTAAGCAATTTTCTTCTACCTTAGAAATATGAACTGAGTCCTTGGGGAACAGGATCTGTGGCCCCCAGGACAGACCTTTATCTGATGTCCTCAGGTGCAGCCCTAGTGAAATTGCTGGACCTGTGAGGAAGGAAAGGGCCATGTCTCACCTGTTTTAATAGTGCTGAAGCCCAGTTATAATTCACACATTGCTTTCCTTCCCTCAGCAGTCCCTCTTCCCCAGTATTGCCCTGACTTTTTCGATCCTTTCCTTCTGAGATCAAGCACAGCTGATGGCTCTCCTGTTACAAGTCTCTGTGAGCTGAATCCTAACAGCCCTGCTGCAGCAGACTGAGAAAATAGAAACCAAAAAACCTGGTGCTGAGTCAATCTAAATAAAATAAGGGCAAAAATCCTCTACCAGCTCATAGAAATTAGAAATTCAGACTCTAGAGAACTCTCCAGGTGTGGATTTCTCTGTAATTTCACGCTGATATGTTGTAAATGGCTCAGAAAAGATTTGTCCATATGTGGCCATTCTCAGTGATCAAAGAGGAGGAGCAGGAATGAGATATTTGAAAAACAAGCTGATAAATTGCAGAATGCTTTGTGAGAAGTAATCAAAATACTGTTAAATTGTTCCAGTTGCTTACAACTAGAAGTGGGATGGTACTGTCAATGGCTCTGGTAGAGCTGACAACACAAGCTACAAAATACAAATAATTTGCAATCCGTCAGCCTCCAGAGTCAGCATATTTGTTATTTGTTGGCATTTAAACAGCTTTTATTTACAGACTCTGCCCTTATTTGACTGTGGTGTTGTCTTGACCAACTACAGCAATCCAAAGATGCAGGAAACAACAGCTGGAGCTTGTAGTGGATGTACAAAATGGCCAGCTCTGGCCTTTTTGGGCAAATTGTCACCTCTTCTTGAAAGAGCAAATGCAAACTGTTAAGGACCATTGCTTCTCCTGTTGCTTCAACAGAGCTAGTGTAATTTTACTACCCCTTTTACTACCCACCAAAATGACCCAGGGTTATGGCTGCTTTTGTAACAGATATGAGACATGATGGATTTCAGTGTGTGCAGAACCTTTGCCCCTGAGGCAAGGCTCCCAGAGGGCACGCTGTGCTGAATGGGATGTCTCAGCAAGGACACAGGGACTAAACCCTAGAACAAATTTCAGTTGTATTTGGGGTTATTGCCAAGCAACATCCTAAGCATATTGCTTGGAACTAGCCCCAGGCATCAGCACAAGGTCCTGCTTTAAGACCAGATCCAACGCTTCACACACAGTTTGGATTCTGCTTTCTGAAAATCAGTTAAAATCTACTCATGTCCTATCTGACACTGACTGGTGCAGATGGACCGTAGTCACTGCTCTCTCCTCTGGTTCACAGGTATTTGTCAGTTGTAAAGAAAAATAGTCATCACTAAAGTTAACAGTCAGCACAATACTATCATCCCCTTTGCCCACCCAGTCCTCTCAAAAGAACTGTTCAGAGGGGAGTAGAGTTCGTATATATGGAGAATTTCCACCATA
The DNA here is from genome assembly GCF_949628215.1 of Phalacrocorax aristotelis. Lineage (NCBI taxonomy): Eukaryota > Metazoa > Chordata > Aves > Suliformes > Phalacrocoracidae > Phalacrocorax > Phalacrocorax aristotelis. The sequence continues at coordinate 16,604,550 of NC_134282.1, read as the reverse complement.
TCCTAATATGAAAACAGTCATATAACCTTGTATAACTTTGTATATCCTACCTGTGACATGCAATGGTACAAAGCTACCAGATCATAATTTGCAGAGCCACTGGTACAGTATTTCCTCTGTTCCCTAGAGGTTTTTGATCTGTGGAAGGCTGGTGGTGTCATGAAGAAACTGAACAGAGCTAGCTGGGCAGCTAGGGAACACAAGCAAGTCACTTAGTCCATCTCAACATCAACCTGTCTTCACTTTAGTGACTGCAAAGCTCTAGTACCCAGGAGGCCTCTCCCTGGCAACTTCCACTGGACATGCCAATAATGGGCTGATCCTCACATCCGAAATGTTGGATGAATCACTAACCTGCAAGAACTTATACAAATTCTCTTCTTAACATCACAAGAATTTTGTTCTCATCTATTACACTAGGCTTTGATCTCAGAGTATCTGATGTTAGTGAATTTATAGTAGATATTTTCCCAAATGATGACAAGACCATGAAGGCAGTGACAGATGCCAGAAATAGGGAAAAAGTGCTTCAAACCCTTAATCCTGGCTCTATTTTTTTTTTTTTTGTTCTACTGTTGGTCTACCACAAATCTCTATTAAGGGCAGCACCACCTCTGGGATGGTGTCTGCTCAGTGTGACATACCCAGTGTAAGGGTATAACCCAGAGCCGCACCAAGCAGGCAAGGGGGGACTCTACGAGGGTACACAAGAGGATGCACCCACACCACAGAGCTGCAGCCTGGGGGATGTAGGTGCTTCCTGCTCACGACCCAGGCACTTGGCCCCATCAATCACCCAGGAACATGCGGTGCTATTCTGGAAATGCATGAGTTAAAACACTGCGGCAGGAGTACGGAGAAACACTAATGAAGGACCCCATAGCTGTCTGCCCAAATTCATGTGAAAGAGGCAAGGATTGACTCTTGTTCGTGTGGGTGTTCATGCTATGTACCATTACTGGTCATGCTGTGGAGAAGCTGTGGCTCTAAAATGACATCATAAATGCACCATTCAGGCCCCTTTTGTAAAGATGTTAATGAGACACATAAATGTTGCAGAATGGTTTGTAGAAGAATATGGCTTTAATTCTTCATAACAGAGACACGGTAATGGCCAGACACAGGGGGGACGACATTTACACTGATATGCCTGTAATCAGGCTAATGATTTGTACTGTACTAAAACATATCTACCACAAAGTCATTTGGTTTGAAAATATCAAAGTGTTTTCCAACTCATCAGTATTTGTTCAAGTGAATAATCAGCCTCACCCTTAATATCGTGCTTGGTTGTTGTTTTGCCTGGTTTTTGTTTCTAGACAGGGTTCTTGTTCTACCTCCCTCTGCTGCAGCAAAGTGATTTCTCAGGGATTTTTCTGTTCATGCAGGCATTTGCATGATGTTGCCAAATCCTCTGGCAATCCATTGCCCATGAAAGGTCTGGTTTTACTTTTTCCAGAAGGTTTTCTTCCTTTTCTTTGCTGTTTAATCATTTTCACACTGTAGGTGGCAGAGACCTCTCTCCTGTTGCCTGGGGCGCGCAAGGAGGTGAAATCCCTGACCCACAGTTATTCACTGCTTCCCGCTACCACCACGTCTCAGTGGGACAACAGACTTCATTGCTCATCCACTCCAGAACCTTTTCCAAGGAGGTGTTATGGCTGAGGTGCCCCCTGGCACTCCACTGGCATATTCTTAGATGATTTTTTTTTGTCATGCTGCACTGTATCTGCTTGGGGCCATTTCATCAGGCAAGCCAGATCACGTTGCATGCTTGGTGAAGCGGGAAATAGCGATGATAGACAATCTTTGTGCCATCTGCCACAGTTATTAGTGAATTATGCTTTATTTATCTCCAGATCAGTCATGAAGAGACTGACTGCCATTACAGAATCACAGAATCACAGAATGGTGGGGGTTGGAAGGCACCTCTGGAGATCATCTTGTTCAACCCCCTGCTTGAGCAGGGGCACCCAGAGCAGGGGGCACAGGAACGTGTCCAGGCAGGTTTTGAATGTCTCCAAGGAAGGAGACTCCACAACCTCTCTGGGCAGCCTCTTCCACTGCTCTGGCACCCTCACAGGAAAGAAGTTTTTTTTCTCATGTTTAGGTGGAACTTCTTGTGTTCCAACTTGTGCCCATTGCCCCTTGGCCTGTGTTTGGGCACCACTGAGAAGAGTCCAGCCCCGTCCTCTTGACACTCACCCTTCAGATATTTATAAGTATTGATGAGTCTTCTCTTCTTCAGGATGAACAAACTCAGGACTCTCAGCCTTTCCTCATAAGAAACATGTTCAATGACAAGTTCTCATCTTTTGAGATCTATAGTTTAATGGATGAAGAACAAAAACCCTGCTGTTAATGTGCATAGAGCGATGCTTACGAAACACTACCACTTCTAGGTACCCACAGTTATTAGCCAAGCTGGAAATACTATTGATGGAAAAAGGTCATTTGGGAATATCTGCTCCCATAGAGCCATGATCACTAGCTGCTACTTAATTACACTGACACCTTGAAATTCCATATATGGGCAATTCCATATACAGGCAATTCCATATTGACGAGTCTGGAAAAGAGCCTGCAATGACCCATACAGATTTACAAAGGACTTGAGTTTCCCATTCACAGGAAATCCCATTGTTTTGGGGTTTTATTGTCTCCTCTCCTGTCATCAAACAGAGCACAAATAGCACAATATGACATAAAATTTTTCCATGAAATTTTCTTAGAAATCTATATCCACAGCAAATGGAAAATATTTGATTCCCATTTTAACGTCTGTTTTCTTTAACATAAACAGGTTTTGAAAAGTTTTTTAAACAAAGCTCAAAATGTGCTATACCAAGAGTGTCAAAAACATGTTGTTATTTCACTTCTGTTTTGCTTACAGCATGTTTTGTAAAGACTAGTCCCTTTTAAAACATTTCAACTTAAATGAAAACAACGTTTTCCTTTGAAAAATGGCTTCCATTATAAACACACCATCAGATCTGCATTGGTTATCAAATTTGCCCTTTTCTGCATGTTGCTCCAGCAATCTCAGTTTTCGGTATTTCCCAGTCTTCTAAGATTTATTAAAGAATCAAGGCAGTGATGCCATAAGCTCCTCAATGAACCCTCTAGCAATTGAAAACCCTCCAAATGTATTCTTACAACTAGCTGGAAAAAATCAACATGTTTGCATATCAGATTGTGTCAGCTCCTCAGATCTCACTCATGTTTGTGTATCAGGTCCAAGAACTTGGCTGTGGATAATGCCTTACTCTTTCCTCCTATATATTGCCAACACAAATGGAGATGTCTCTGAAGACAGTAATGCGTGCCTCCTGCTTTGCTTGCGCTCTTTCAATGCACACTGTTTCTGGTGAAAGAAAATTCTGCTCCATTCACACTACATTTTAATTGCATGCTCCTTTCTGGAGGCAGGCAAGAGTAAGATCTATCATTTTGTTTCACATCTCTGCCTGAAAAGCATCTGCTCCATTTGTGGTGATGCACGAGAGAGCAGCTGCTTGCTCGCATTCAGTATCAGCCTCACTGACACATGTTCATTTACCTGCATTTAACATCCTGATGGAGTTGGACAGCATTTCAAACTCACTCACTATACCCTTCAGATTTGCACACATGATTTAAAAAAACCCAACTCAAATATCTGGCTATTGTCCCCTAATATCCACATCTATTTTGGCTGGGTTTGTGCACTCCAGCAGCACAGTCCTGCCAGAGTCCTTGTTTGCCCAAGCAACAGTAAATGCTTGGTTGGTCTACTTTTGCTCAGCATTTGGCACAAAGCTGGACCTGAATGATGAAAAGTGAGGGCATCCGAGCTATGTCAACACCTACCACCCAGTTTCTCAAATAACCACCAGACCCCATACAGGAATGCTCTATTAATGCTGGGTGTTAGTTTTTAGCTTGCCTGGCTCCCATTTCCCTTGAGGTCTTTAAGGATACAGTTTAATAAATGCCAATGGTGTCAGCAGAATCCATTCATATCACTCTAATTTTAAGTATTTATTATTGCTTATTTTGGGGCATATGGAAATAGACCCGGCTAAAGGGGCTGAGTTACCCTTTTCCCTGGGGACACCTTGCACCACTGTTTTGCCTTGTTCATATCAGTGAGCCAGATTTCTTCCACACGCCCCCTCTCACTCCTGCCAAGCTCCTACACACAGACATTATAGGGAAGATGCCCAGAGCTCACTCCAAACCTAACACTTTGCTCAGTCTGGCTCAACTGCTTGCAACTCCTCTTACATGAATTTTATGCAGGGGCATGACCCAAGGTCACCACCTTGTAAACTAGGTCAAGATGATTTAGATTCCCATCCTCATTTCTAATTTAGCTACCCCTTTTTCCTGCCTGTTTGTATCTGAAGCTTCCTGATAACCATTGTGCACACAAGCAGCATCCAAATATTTCCAGTTGCTCTGCACACCAGCCTGACTATTAGAGGGAGACAGACTTAGCAGGTGGTTGGGACTCACCATCTGGCTGTACTCCAGCCTCCCTTGTTGCTTTCTTTCCCTCACTTATTCCTCACTGAAATATAGCAGCTTGCCTCCTGCCCTTATACCCCTGCTATAATAGTATCTGGAAAATTTAGGCTCTAACATACACTTTCTCTCCATCCTCTATGGGTAAGGACGTGTGTTACAAGTGCTACACAGACGTCAGGAGACACTTTCTGCTCTAAAGAGGCTCTACTGTTATTTTGTGCAATCCCAGCTGCCATACATAGCCTGACATTAAACTTCCTGAAGGTACATTAAGTCTCCCCAGTTTGGCTCTGCATATAGCGAAGAGGTCAACACAACAGATGCTTTTGAGCAGTGCCTTCATTGGCAAACATGGTCCAAACCTGTGTGCAGACGCCTGTTTGCCAGTTACCAGTGTAATGACAGAGCATCCAGATCTGAGCAGCCCACAGAGTGTCACCTCCTGTCACCGGTTGTTTCAGTTTGGTGGGTAGCTTATATTTAGTCTCTAGTAGGTGATGTTATGAAAGAAGATGGAACAAGGAAAGATGTGGCAGAGGAAATAGATCACATCATTTCAATTAAAAAAAAAAATTATTCATCCTGGCATTTTCAGCTGTGTTTTTATTTATGGTAGAGTTAGGGGCTACTTTTTTTTTTTTTTTAATACAGCATTTCACAGGCAAATAGCAGCTCTCCATTATAGTACTACAAAGTGAAACTGTGGCCACTCACTTCACAGACTAAAGGTAACCTTTATTATTCCCTATTTAGCCAACGCTTTTACAGAAACACTAGAATAAGAAGAGCGACTTGCCTAAAAGCAAGCTCTAGGGCTATTGTTGAGAATTCACAGCTGCCTGCTGGCACCTTAGCAGCATTCCCCATTAGCTGCTGTCACCTTTATCGCTCAGTTGGAATAACTACTGCATTATTTGATTTTCATTGCTTTCCTCTCAGGTTAGCATTTGGCCTTTCTTTTTAAATACCATATGCTGTAACCTCCCTCCCCTTATAACCAGGGATAGTTAGAAGTTCAGGCTACCTCTCATCCCTGGCTGCAAAAGCTGAGCAGACAGGATTAATACTGGACAGTAATATTACATAAACATTTTCCTTCATTTTTGAAAGACAGAAAGCACCAAAGAATTTAGTATCATTACTAGCAGGTGGCAGGGAGAATGTTTATAACTAATCCCACCTCAGCAACTCCTTTACTACCTCAAGCAACTCCCTTAAGGATCACTCCATTAACTAATCCGTCAATACTTATTAATTACATCAGCTGTGTCTGAGGAATATAGCTAGGCAAGTAAGCCCTCACAAAAATGACTTAAAAGCAGGGTAGGGTGGAGCTATATCATCATACACTGGCTTTGGAAGCAGGAGGTGTAAGTGAAGGTCGCCAGAGATTACTTTTCCTATGGATCACAATGGTAAAGTATGACTTACCCTCTTCCTTAAGAAAAAACACTGAGAGGTGGATATCTGAGTACTTCCATATACCTTACTCTAGATAATTGCCCTTGGTTACATAGAGACTTCATTGTAGAGCAGAGAGACAAATTTTGCATCTATTAAGCTTAGCTTGCTTAGTTGAAATACAACTTCTGCATTGTCTCTATAGAAAAATTGAAGGTAAATGTGCTGCCCCTTTCAAAATCAGCTCCTTTGAGTTTTGGGGGTCCAGATTCCCAGTACTTGCAGAGCTGACTAGACAAGATTGCTCTTTCCTGTGTATCCTTGTGTCCTGTTACAGGCCAAATGGATGTTTTAACTAGTGAGCTTAATAGTCTTTAGTGGTCTCTCTATGTTTTTGTGAGGTTAGCCATTTTTATGAAGCCCCCCTAGACTAGCTGTTGCAATGCACAGGCACAGCCTGTTCTGGAAAATCCCAGTCTGGATTAACCCAAAGCACATATTTTTTCCTCTTGATTTCCCTCCCCTGCCTCAACTACTTATTACACCTTCTCTGCTGGCACTTTTAGTTTTGAAGAGATGCATAACAATCTTGCAAAAGCCTGACATTGTGTTCAGAACTTGCTCTGCACAGAAGTAGTTGGATAATCAATAATGATAAATACATGTGAAATCCATAACTAGTTTGTATCTTTAGCACTGTGCCATCAGCTGTAGGTAGTACAGGCAGATTAATATGATGCCCTGGGAGTGTCTCACACCTTTCTGAAGTACTGTGGAGTTGAGGGGTGGGAAAAGTGAGTAGGTTATTTTATCCTGTTCTGCATTTTTAGAGGTGTTTGGCCTCATAATACATGGCTTCATATATAAGGGTGAAGGGTTCACTTTTTCCTTGTAGCTGAAGCCTTTTAGCAGCTGTGCTTCCCTGTTAACCCTTGCTATGCTTCCAAGGCTGGACAATCATCTACAGAGATTAGTGGTGTTTTCTATAGATGGAGTCAGACAGTGGCCTTCAGGTGCAGCCTAAAAGGCAGGTTGTTCTCATAGTAAATGCAACCAGCAGTTTGCAATTCCCTCTGCCTTAAGCACACACCAGAAAGGTCAGTGGCTGGCTGGCAGGGGGCCCTTCAGAGAGGACGGCAGCACAGGGCTTGGCTGTGGATAGTCCTGCTTAGAGCACTTCTCTAGGCATCCACCTCTCATAGGCACCAGGCACATCCACATTTCTACCACAGGACAACATACCTTGCTGCTCCGATAAGGCAGCTCTTTTGAGACATCTTGCTTGCTCTGGACACTCCTGCGTGGAGGCGTCGGCTCCTATTGCGTTAACATGCATATCAGGAGTGCTGATATTTGCTCTGTGCTCAGGATGGGAGCTCTTCTAGCTTCCCCCACCTACTTCACATGCAGATGCACACACTTCAAGCTGTCCAGTGTATCTCAAGAGAGCGGAAAGTATTTGCTAAAAATATTTATGCAGAAGTTATTTATGGCCTGGCCCACATCAACCCTGTGGCAGCCGTTACACAATGCTGCACAAAGAAGCCCTTATCTGGAGGAGCACACAGCCAGTTTTACAGCCCACAAGTTACCAAGAGACAATCCTACTGGCTTTTCAGTCAAATCCTAGGAATGGGAGGCCTGAACACTTAATTTAGATGTCAGATCTTGTCAAGCAGGCTCTGCCAAGTTGCTTTCTAATGCCTCCCAATTTGAGGGGAGCTCTGGTAGAGAGGATCAGAAAATGCTGCACCACTCCAATGCGTGGTACCTTTCTCCCAGAAAAAGGGATAGGTAAAGCAGATCTCCCCAGCTGGAATGTAGTTCAAGATTATAATTATTTTCTCTCTATATATGTTGTAGAAAACATCACAATAGCCTATGGAAGGGGAAGGAGACTTACCCCTCAGCTAACACTGAGCATGTACCTACAGAGATCTGATCTGGCTCACAATGTACCTCACTGCTAGAGTGCGTATTTAGCCTAGGTAGCTTTTGGCTCAAACCCTAATAAAGCTATGGGGAGTTTATAGAACCCTTATTTCTTTTTAATCTATCTCTAGGTTTGAAGAACAAAAATGACTCAAAAATCAGCACAAGTGAGATCCAGCCTTTTGTTCTGGACTATCCCAACCTTCATATAGCTCTTTTGATTACATTTATGGTCTGCAATGGCCTCACAGGTGCTGATCTTTAAAGGTCTGTACTAAAACTTCCAGGACCTCATCTGTTAAGTACAGACATGAGAAGTGAGCTTATGCAGGTAAGAAAGCAGAAGACTCTTGGTGTAATGACACTGGTGGGATGCAAATGTGTTAGGAATGACAGGAATATTAGCACTTCCCTGCCCAGCTGTTCAGCACTAGTGGCCATAGCAGCGATTAGCATAATTCCTCAGTTCATTTACAAGATGGCAGAGGGAAAAAGCATTGAAATCCTTACTGCCCTCAAGCTAGGATCGCACACACGGGTTTCCCCTTCTCCATCAGGTCACTCACCTTCTCAAGGAATTTAGATTGGTTTGACACACTTGTTCTCACCAAATCCCTGGTGGCAGGTCCTTATTTCATTATCCATTCAGTACTAATGATGGGATGCTCAGTAATCACTTGCATGTCCTGGCTCCTGGAAAGGCTAATCCCCAGAGCTCCTCTCTGCCCTCTTTTTAAGGTAAGTGATACACTTGCCCTTTTCCACTCCTTTAGGACTTCTGCTCTCATCCTTGCCTCCTCAAACGCAATTGCTAATGGTTCAGAGGTTTAGTTTAGCTGATTCTTTAAGCACTCTGGGGGGATTTTCAGCAGCCTTGCCAGCTTGAATACATGCACATTTTTTTTTCAAGCCTGGATAGTTCTTCCACTATGTTCCTTCAGAGTAACCTATTCCCTTTACACAATAAACCATCTTAATTGCTTTGTTAGAATTTACTTGTTTGTGAAAAATAGAACAAGATTAATTTTGAGTACTTCAGCCTTGACTTGCTTGTTTCCCTGTTTGCTCTTCCCCCTCCCATGAAGTAATGGGTCAGTAGCATCTTTTGTCACAGCCTGTACCTCTTTGTCTTGTACCACCACCTCCCTTCTTGTGGATGGCCAGGCCAAACTGCTGCCTTCTCAGGACTATTCACAGACAAAGGGACACAAAGAAACTTTCAGAGATGGAGAATTGGGTGGGATGTATATGCTAATAACTGTCTGCTCTTGGGGAAACCTTCATGGGACTGTGGGACTTTGTCAGCAGCGCTTCAGTTCAGGTGGACAGCTCTGAAGGAAGTTTGTGCCCTCTTAAGGTTTTGCTAATTAATGCTGTTAGATCTGCCCTGGGTAGATTTCAGCAGTGTTTGACTGAACCTGTCTCTGTGTGTTATCTGGATTCCCCAGGTTGAGGAGAACAGCATCCTCAGTGTTCCCAACAAGGAGCCAGAGGAACCTTATGCTGCCTCAGCTGGGTCCAAGCCTGCCCTGCAGCTCTGCAGAGCTGGAACTGCCCATCAATAACTATTATTTTGCCACTGAGGGCACATCTCTACATGAAATGGGCATGAAACTGGCTCATTTAGATACATACGTGGAAACTCAGAGGAGATCTGCTTCTGATTAACTCTTTCTATTGCTTCCTGGCATTCCTGAGTTGTTCTACGGGAGAGCTATTGGCTGCCACTATTCAGAACAGAACATCAAATGTCTTTTCCTGATGATTTTTCTACCTCTTGCAGCTGTCAAGAAGAGCTAACAAACATGATCAATGAAAACCAAGTGATCCAGTTCTAGTTTTCCAGGTCTAAATCAGTTATGAGCTACTAAGATCAGTAGCAAACTAGTGTGCAATAACAGGCTGACGTGCAAGAGACTATCAAACATCTGCTGCTGTGGTTTTCCTTCCTGTGAAGCACTTGGTTATTATCAAAAGCAAGATCTTGAACACTTGGTTATGGGTTATTGAACAGTCACTCCTATGTCTCTGAAGGGTCAAAAAAAAGAAAGAAAATCTTAAAAGTCTCAAAATCATTGTTTCCACTAATCAGTATTTTCAGGCTGATGTGATTTTGGAAGGACTGTCTGCATTAGTTTATAGTCCTCGGGGATGGTAAAGCCAAGTGTGGATAGGCATTCGCATACACTGTAGTTGGCAATGAATGCAGGGGAACAGAGTTTGGCCATAGAAGAGCAGGCCGTGTCTTACCTTCTGGGTGTATCTACCTGTTTTTAAAACTAATTTAGCAAAAGCAGGACCGTGCTTAAACTGAGCCCCCTCCAACTTGCCTTGTTCGATGCCATCTAGTGGCTGCTGGGGGCCAGGAGCTCTTAGACGAGAGCACAAAACTTGTAGAACAACTGATTTTTGGGAAGTTAGCACTGCAAGTAATAATTATTTTTGGAGTCATAAAGCTAAAAATCAGATGAGCCTGCTCCTAATCATCTGCTGGCATTAACCAAGCCACAGAATCCATGGCAGAGCCCAGCACAGACATGGTGCAGCAGAGTTTGGCCAGCTGTAGGAAACAACCTGTGAAAGCGAATTCTGTGCAGAAAAGCACAGACAAGGAGCATCCTTAAAAAAACAGATGCTGTTGGGAAGCTCTGGGTATCCAGCATGGATATGGAGCTGACAGCCAGGCAGCAGTTCCCAGCGTGGTTACAGACTTCCTTTGAGTCTTTCCCAGTTTCTTCCAAGTCCTTCTGCAGTGGGTCTAAGTGATTTAACAACTGGAGCCAAGCATTTCTTGTCTACTAACAGTATCCCAGTGGATGACTGATTTGCAGAAAATCCTAATTAAGACTGAGTTCTTAGGTGCAATTGTAGGTGCTGTGATACCCAAATGAAAAATACACTTTGAAATAGACAACTGAGCAAGTTAGCTAATGCAGCCTCTCTTCTTTTATTCATGAATTAGTTGAGATAGACTTTGATTTTTACTGAGTCTAGTGAGTGTTGTGAAAGAATGGCTTCCAGCCTGCCTGGAATATCCCTTAATCTTTGCACAAAACTTAAGACTATTTCTGGGCTTAAGTTTTCCATTTAAATTCACTTATGGCCACCTAACCAAGGCTTTTAGATTTAGTCAATGTTAGTATTCAAAGTGCCTTTTTGAATGTTCTTGTCTGAGTATTTGAGAAAATACTAATATTTACTGAACAAAATCTCTAGATTGAGTATGTTTCTGTGAAATTGCTAATTTATGTATAAAAACACAAAAAAGTATTTTTCCACCACACAATCATAACCCTATTTTCTGACCACAAGAATTTGTATGACAGTTTCCAAATGGAAATTTGATTTCTTTCCATTTCTGTGATAATAAGGAATCTAACTACATTTGCTAATTTAGAGAGGCTTTTGCTACAGATAATCCAGGAAAGCAAAGACAGGCTAGCACTTTCAAAATCTAAGGTAGTAGTGTTTATTCTTATGTTTAAAGGAAAAGTTTGTTTCTATACAGCATTTTTGAAGAGCCTGCTTTCCATACAGCTTGGCTACCACAACTATCTAAGTATCTACTCTAATCCCTCTCTTCCCTTGCTGCTGTTTAAAGAAAGATCAGTGTTATTTTTCCAACTAAGAGCTCTTTTAATAGTCACTTACACAGACCCTAGATCACAGTCTATGGCCCCATAGATCACAAAATATGAGCTCATGTTCTGATGAATCGTCAATTGTTTCAAAAGGGTTTGTAGGCAACATGGGTCTGGAAAGGAATGTGGAGCAACTATTTTTGCTTCTATTATTAATCCATTCCTTTTTTCCCCCAAATAGCCTCTTTTCAGTTCCAAGGCATGTGCGGACTAGAAATAGCATCAGCCCTGGAGGATTTTCCTTTACAATTCACTTGGACATTCATTCCCCAATTTAGGGTGTCTGTTGTCAAATTTTCAGAAGAGCATCTCCTTCCCTTGCTCCATCTCACATGCCTCCCAGACAGGGCAGTGACCAGGCTGCCTCAGGAGAGGGATATCCTCAATTAGGCCAAACAAAATCAGAACACCACCACTGCTTGTCTGCCAGCCAGCAGATCTAGCAGGACCCAATTTTTATTAATCGGAATAGCTAGTGCAAAATTCCCTGTTTTATGCTTAATAGTCACTAGAGGGCAAAGCAGGTCTCCATAAGGCAATCCTGCAGCCCAAAAGGAGCTTACCTGGGTCTTGCCTTTGGCTTGTGAGGTTCTGGTGTGGGGTCCTGTCTGCATGGACAGAGCTAGACAGTCCCAGCCTGACTGCTGAACTTAGCTTGGCTCAGGAAACTAGAGGGTTGCCCCAGGTTTACCTGGTTTGGGACATAGACTGTTTGCCCAGAGATAGCAATTCTTGTGTATTTCTGGTTTTGGAACAGAGTTTTGGCATCTTTATTCTTGTTTTGCTTATGTAAGAGCATCTTATGAGGTCAGGGCAAGGATCCTTTGTAGCTTAGCGACCATCCAGCCATGTGTCTCACTAATAGGAGATGCCAAAGGAAAAATACGAGTTGTTTCCCCCAGAATATCTTCCCAGCCAATTGCAACCTGCATCTCAGATAATTTAAGAGGAAGAGCTGGGAAATTTGTAGATAACATGTAGTTTCTTCTTGGATTTATCTTGTTGCTCTTTGCATCCCAGTATCCCCAAGGGAACGTCAGAGCTCTTGCACAGAAGACCCAGCATCTACTAGGGTGCTGTGTGGAAAAAATACCTCCTTTTATTTCTCTTGAACATGCTGCCTGGTTGCTTAATTCCATGTCCCCCCCATGCTGATATTAGAGGCAGCAAGCTGAAGCCACTTTCTCATCCTCAGCAAGCCCTTTGTGAGTTAAAGTAGCTCTGCCATGTTCTCACCTATTTGTTCCTGTTGCAGCAGGGATGAAAACCCCTAATGTACACAGTGGTTTGGACACTCACTAAGTCATTTGTCCTGAATGGCAGATCAGGAACCACCCCTGGAAGCTAAACAGGGAAAATTCGACTGAGAAAGCAGAGGACGACACTGGGAGAGTGAAACCTGGACTTTACAACTCCAGGGGAATAGAGTATTTTTCTTGACATGGATGTGTCCTGAACATATTGAGAACCTACCTAAGCCAGGACAATAAAAGGTGCCAATGAAACCTTGAGTATCACATGTGTAGGGGTATATTCTGTTGATCCTGTCACAAAAGTAAGCTATTTTCATGTTGGTGTGTGCTAAAATGCCTTTGGAGAGTGCATGGACAGCAAGAAGCCCTGACCAGAGAGTGTGCTGCTGAACTTACCCATTCTCAGCATTTTGGTGAATATTAAGGCTCCCAAAATTAAAAGCAGAAAAGTTTCAGTGTTTCCAAAATAAATGGTGGACTTCAAGATCTGCTGTTTCAAGTGAAACACACACAAAAAAATGTTCCACTATATTTCACAGACCTGAAAACCTATTTTTCAACCAACTGTGCTAGAAGTTTTTTAGTACCAAGATTCAAATCAATGTCTGCAGTCAGTTTCCATCACTCCATGCTCTGCCACTTAGTAAGTCCTGCTCATATGGGGAGTGGAGGCCACTATGGGTCAGCTTACATGGCAGAAAAGGTTTGGCTGTTGACAGGTGTACCTGGAGTCATGGAGGTGAATTGAACTCCAGATGGAAAGGGCCTGTGCTGGGCTGACAAGTGATTTCATACAAGCAGCAGGGTTTCCCTTTCCAAAGTGCCAGCATACTTTTTTCTTGCACAAGAAAGTCTTTTCAGTCCATAGGGACTGAGATGGCAGATCAGCTCGTAAGTAGCACCTCAGGCGAGTCAGTACATGCAACCCTGAGCCAAAATCAACAAAGCTGGTGCTCAGGCCTTGCTGCTGAGAAATGATAATTGCTTTTTGAGTTGTGCAAATGTCCCACATAGAGCCATTTAGCTGAGATCTTTTATTATCTTGAAATCCCTGAACTGAGCAGGGTGTATGTAATGGTCAGGGAGGCCTATGGCAACCCAGAGGAGGTTGGAACGGGCAGGTCAATGGGATCATGGATTTGAACCAGTGAGCATCCAGCTCAAAGTTGCACTCTCAGCAGAGACTGATGGACTATCTGTGGGCAGCCTACGTGATGCAGAGTGGGGCCAGAGCATACAGCAGTTGCTGAGCCACTAGCTGGCGCTACTCTGCTTTTAGGAAAGACCAACTCTCCCAGCTCATACTGACAGTCCCATGAAAATCAACAGGAGGATGTATTTTATTTTGATGTGTCTACATTTAACCTTACCGCAGGAAGGACATGGATCTAAGGCTACATTGTTTTTACTTTTACCTGTTTAAAATGAAGCATCTGAATGCCTAATCTGGATTTTTTTTTTGATTGCAAAGCAGCCACAGCTCACACTAGCTCAGGGATAATTGTACGTTCTTGCCACTTCTGGAAAATGGGCCATTAAATAGGTCATTAAGTATAGCATTAGCTGCCTCATTTCAGCCACCCAGGCTGAAGAAATTTGGCTGTTGAAAGGCAAACAGAGGCACAGATTAGCTCTGGGTGCAGACTGGCTGGCTGTGCTGTTGATTCCTGTTGCTCTGCAGCAGCACAGGCAACCTAGGAGCCTCCAAACACATGCAATGAAGTCCACACTGGCATTTAGTAATCTACCTTCTCAGGGGGAATCAAACCTTTCCCAAAACCATGTTTTCAGAACACAGAAGAGATCCACAGGATCTCTGAAAGCAGCAGATTTTTGCATTTTTAGATCATTGACATATGCCTGATTCAGGCTGGAAGGTCATTCAGAGTGGCTCTTGGTATCCTGCTGTGAAATGAGCTGACTGTTCCTTTTGGACCCTGTCTGTCCACAGGAGAAGGACCCTGGTTCCCCACATAAGTGGCTTCCTGTGAACATGAGAATGGCCGTACCACCTCAGTCCAAAGGTCCATCTATCCTGATGTGCTGTCTCCAGCAGTGACAAAAGCAATCCACAGGAAAACATGTAAGAACTTGACAAGGATATATGACTCTCCCAGATCCAACTATTTGCTGCTCAGGAACCGCCAGAGCCAGAGGGAGTTTATCTGTCTTTAGTAACTCAATGCATTTCTCTTTCAGGAAGTTTCTCTGTCCTCCTCGGTCTCATGTAGACTTGTAGCATCCACAGCATCCTTAGACGGGGGTAGGCTGAATGAAACCGAGAAGTGAATTAGAGAGAATGGATATGAGGAACAGTTGGAAGCAGCATGAGAAAGCAAGCCAGCTCTCTCCTGGCTCAATTTCTCCTTGATGCATCTGCAAGGAGGCCTTTTCCCAACATGCTGAGTCTTTACCACAGCTTTGGATTTGCTGAACCAGTTTGTGAAGCATCAAGAACATATGGAAAAAAATATATTAGTGGGGTATTTAGCATGAATGTGAGCAAATTAAGCCAACTGTGGGACTATGGGATGACCCCACCTAAACCCACATGTGTTCTATAGGTCCCGGAAACAAAACTGAGGGCTCAAATAGCATCGTTGTACTACAGTAAGCTCTTTTTTGAAACATTTAATGATAAATGTTTAAACAGCTGCCCTCACAAGATTCAGGGAAGGAGAGCACTAAGGCATTGTCTCATATTAAAGCCACAACTGGACCTTGGCCAGAGCTGAAGAATTTGTAGGTGACCTGAGTACATTTTTTCATGCATTTTGCTGAATCCCCTGCATGGCGTAACTTTCTCTGTGGGAGATTTAGCCAAACAGTCTGAAGAAAAGAAAGAAATGTGGACAAACCAGCTTCTGTGATTTATTGCCTCAAAGCCATTCAGTAGAGATTGTCCCAGCTGGTCATAAACTACATATTTCCTACTTCAGTGGAGGGGAAGAAGGGTACTGGATGCACATTTTGCCCAGATAGAGATCTCTATTCTTTAATTTATCTCACACACTTAGGACAAATGAATAGTAGTTTTGATCTTATCCCAGGCTTAATTTCTTGTTTATTTTTCTTTTCCTAGTCCTCCCTGCCTCCCCCCGTTCTTCCACTCCCTCTGAGGTCAGGTGGGATTTACAGAAAGAGAAATAGGCCCATCCCTTTTTCAACAAGATGAGAAGTTTCTTACATTAGCTTTATATGCATCTGGAGAGTTGATAAACCTTGGAGATCAAGGCAGAGCAAACTATTCATCTCGTATCCTTAATGCCTCATCTGGTGTGATCCTAGAGGGTGCTCAATGAACACTGAGTCCTTATTTTTTTCTCCTGGCACTGCTAACTGTGATTTTCTTCCTAAATCTGGATGGAGATTACAGAGTCATTAATTAAAACCATTGTGAAGACCTAAGTGTGTGTCTGTATTACTGTTTCATTTCAGATCAGGAGCTCATTTTGGAAGTAGATGTGGTGCCATCTTAAGGATGCTTGGATTAGTGTCCCACTGGAGGAAATTTACCTGGAATGTGTGCCCCTCTAATCCATTTCAGTCACTACTGTGAAATCAGTCCCTAGGACCAGACTGTGGATTGTATGAGTTAAAAAGAGAAGAAAAACCTCAAACCCCAATGAAAACAGTCCAACTGTGAAATGCATTTACTATGGATGTCAAGTCCTCAGCAAAAATTTTCCTGGTCCATGGCTCTGCTGCTCTTAGTCCATCCTACTTGCTAATGCATACATGGTCATAGAAAATTGACAGATGATCCTTAGTGAATTTGAAAGCTTCGTAGCTAAGCAATTCCAGCATAAATCACAAAGTAACAGTAAGAAATTAAATGAGGCAGAGGCCCAGGTGTGTTGTGCATCACCTGTCTTCCTGCAAGACATATAAAATGCAACTTTTTCTGTTGTGACAGATAAGAATTGTTTAAAATGAGTGGCCTTTTTTATTTCCATGTAAATAAAATTCTTATTTGTACAATACGCTGAATTGTTGGGGCTGGGAAATCCTCCTTGGAAAAGGAGCAAACCTGGGTTTCCTGTGATGATATTTATGTGCCACAGGACTTTAAGAGCAGCTTTGCATTGTATGAAATGTCATGCCAAAACATTTTCCACTGGGAATAAATTTCATGCAAAACATTTTCCACATATACGGGAAACCATTTTTCATTAGGGCATTTATCCTTTGGGGTAAGATCCTGCCCACCTGCACCACCAGCATCCCAGCACCAGCACTGCCAATGGCTTATCCTTCAGCCTCAGCGCCAACAACCCACTGAGCATCGCATTAGTGCAAATCCCTACGTCTCCTCACCTCCTGCGCCCTTCACCTCTGCTGCCCCTTCAGATGACTGTAATTAAAACCTTCATTCATCAGAACTGACTAAGGGATGGTAACTATAGTGTTACAGTGGCAGAGGGGTGCAGTGTGAGGGAGGCTGCGCTGCTGGGAGTGGAATTAAGTGCTCTTCACTGTCACACCTGGATGTCTGTGCACCAGCCTTGCACTCTCAGCTAAGTGTATGCACTTTGCTTTTTTCTGGTGACAAAGAAATCAAGTCAAGTCAACTGATACTGATTCTTTTAGGAAGGAGAGAAGAGAAAACAAGCAAGACAGGCTGAAACACGTCTGATCCTCATGAAGCTGCTGTGTAGGCTGCTGGACATGTAGCTTCTGTCAAGCAGCATGTCCTGCTCTGAGCTGAGTCACAGGATGTGGAGGTAAAAAAGCAGATGCTACCTCTGCTGCCTTGCTACCCACGGTGATTGAATATCCTCCAGAAGTGAGTTGGGGATCATTTTTTTCAAGTGTTGGCAAGATCTCTGAGTTTGCAGTGGCAGATTGTGAAAGGTTTCTTGGTTTATTCCTTGGGAATTTCCATAAAACTACTGAATGCTAACTTCTTTCTCTCGCTCGCTCTCTCAGACACATGCACACAGGTGCTAACACCCCACCTGATGTCAGCCACCATTTCAGTAATAAGAGAGAATCACTTTATCCTTAATTTTTTACCCATAAACAACACAGTCACCATTAATACATCGAAGGAGGTTCATGATAGTGCTGAAAATCAGAGCAAAGTTTGATGTCTAGCTCTGCTATACTTTTTTTGTTAAAATATTTTATAATTTAAAAAACTATGTAAATTCTGGAAAAGGTCAATAGTTCTGATCTTTTGCCAAAAAGCACTTTGGCTGAAAGTTTGCTTTTAATTGAGATATGTTACTTCTTCAGTAACCTGAAGATTTAAACATTTTTTTTGTGGGACTTTTAAGGAAATTACGGGTAATTAAAATGTGAAGCATTGTTAACAACTCTGACAAAATAATATTATACTGGATCTACTTTGTTCTACTAATTTTTTAAATCTGTGAGGCCTGACACATTGAAGTGCTGTGCCATCAGCACCCAAGAAACCTGTGGTCTACCTGCTCTGGTGTTATCTGCAGATGTCCATGTGTGTAACTGCAGTTGCTTATTGGCAGATGTCTGACTTGGGGGCTCTATGCTTTTCCAGGCAATCTTGGTAGAAGCCTTGCCCTCTTCTTGCCCATCCTTTTCCCAGGCCTTTCTGGACATAGATTTCATGGAAGGAAAACTGATACAGAGAGAATTAAGCAGCCAACCCTCCTGACAGACTTGAGGTCTGCATGTGGAAATTCCTTACAAACACAGATCTTGAAACTCAATGTACAGCCTTGGGCATATTTGAATTTAGCAAAAATAAGCAACTCAGTGAATATGAATAGTCACGGACTCTGTTTTGCATCTTATGTACCACTTCTGCAAACACAGTGGTTTATAATTGACCGAAAGGAGAAATACATCTTGCAACACCACAGCTTCTGCAGCCTGGGTAGTTTCCAAATGGAGTTTCCCACCTGAGTGCCTCGTTGATCTCTTTTTATCCAGTGGACAGGTTACAGCACCATGCTGGCTACGATTTCCTTTACCTAACAGCCCCTTCAGCCTAGCCAGCACGGTGATATTTTATTTTGCAAATGAGGCATTTCATGAACTATGATGAGAATAAAGAACTACTACAGCTGAGGGGGGATGAAATGGAAAGAAAAGGAGGGAGGGCAAAGAACAACTTTGCAGACAAATCCTCCATGCTATTGAACCTTTGCTGGCACAGAAAAAAAACAAACATCAGAAGAGTCATGCTTCAATTCTCTACCGTTGCATTATCTTTTTCCTTTTCTTTTGCTAGTTCAAAATACCTACAAGTATGCTGCCCTCCTTGAAACAGCCTCCTTGAAAATTAAGTGTACATTTCAAAGTCTGTGTACAGTATAACTCTTTGTGTTTGGCTTGGGGAAATATTTGTTGGGTGGAAGTGAAAAAGGAATTCAAGTAGCTGGTAGCAAGCAAACGTTCCACCACTGCCTGTCAAAACACGTTGAAAGTAAGGACACATCTTGACCATGCTGGACAGAAATTGTATCTTGTGACCTTAGAAGAGAGTTGGAGCTCTTGACAGGTCATTGCAAAATAAAACACCCCCAAGACCTGTCAGACACACACCCAGAGGTGGCTAAGTTCACACTTGTGAGTGTGACAATGCCATGGAAATGGCGGTGAGGGCTGGTTGTCCCAGCATCTGTCCCTGAACCTGGGCGGGGTCCTGAGGTGCCCTGTGGCACAGCTGTACTGCTGGTGAGGCTGCTACTAGCTGGTTCAAAGTGTGCTCTATCTTCATGTGGAGCAGCAGCAAAAATATGTTATCTGATAACATACCCTTCCTGTTCCTCCTCCTTTGACCTCTTTTTCCTCTGAAAACCTCTGTGAGTCAGAAAAATGCTAGTATCCCATGTGTACAGATGGGGACCCAAGGCCCAGAGAGAGAGAACTGGAGACTGCTCAAATATTGCTGCCAGTTTGTTTTACAAGTTGCTCCACAACATCCACTGAAGTTATCACTAATGAAAGAACAAGTGTGGGTTTTTTCATTCCAAACTTGGTACCTTGATATTAAGGCACTTTTTCTTTCTTGGTTCTCCACTTGAGCCCAATGCTTCCAAAATAGGACTTCTGGTGAGCTGGCAGGAGAAATAACGATGAATTCACCTGCCCAGGTGGCATGCTCTACCTGCTGTGCGCTCCCCAGGCAAATCAGGGAGGACAGCTGACTTGGATCGCCTTTTGTTTGCTGAGCAGTGTACAGATGAGACAATTAGCTCAAGTAAGTGGGTAGGACTGAACTTTCTTAGTATATATTTGTTCTGCCCTCATTTCTTTTCATTTGGTCTCAGGTGCTAAAGCACGTTACCATGATGATGAATACACAAAGGTCTTGGAAAATTAGAATTAAACATGTGTATTTTTTCTAAGTTGAGACATCATATAAAAGGGGACTCTAAGCCTAGTGTAAACAGCTATCAACCTACTTCTATTTGTTTTTCAGTCCAATTGTCTAAGTTTGCTATGCCTTGTGTTTTAAAATAAAACTTGAGCTGAGCTGATGCCAGGCTGCATCTCTCTTCTCTCAAGATACCTAAGCAGCACGTACTCAGCTAAGGAGAACAGGACGGGGGCTTAAGTCTGGTGTTATCCAAAGCTTTGATGTGCCACTCACCTATCACTCTGCCACTTCATGGCTGGGATAGGAGTGAAATGCATCAGGATTTAGTCTCTTGCTTCAGCACTAAACAGACCAGCAGGAAAGCTTTGCCATACTTTTGTGTGATTTGGGGTTTTGCTTGTTTGTTTTTGTAATTTTCAAACTGCCATGATTCTCTGTGAGTTGGAAATTGCCTGGCATATTTTGGAGTTAGCTTAAGAAATTTGGTTTTGCTTGAGCCCGGACTTAAATTCTTCCATCTAGATTCAGAGAAGATGGAAGAATTTCCCTGGATAAATTTATCTGAAGCCCCAGTATCATGCAACCCCCTAAAAGAAGCTCAGTATTATACAGCCAGAAGAGGTACTGCATTTAGTGCTTGAAATAATCTCTAGGGACTGTTAATTTCTTACAATCTGTGTGACTTCTAGCATAGAACAGTGTGAAAGGCCTCTAGGTTTTGCCTGATTTTGGCCTGAAGCTGTCCCACAGCAGAACTGAGCATTTCAGAAGAAGTAATAATTTCAGCATATTTTGAATTTCAGACTAAAAGCAAAAGTTAATTCACTTGAAACAAGTAAAAAAACCCAATTATTATTTCATTCTGAAAGACCACTTGCAAATAAAAAATGGTAGCATTGAATTTAAAAAAGTTTTAATGGTTTAGAAAAACTTTGTTCTACTTTTGGTTTTACTACACTGCTTTTTCATTTAGATGAAAATAATGTTTTGTATGACAAGTAGTTCAGCTAAAATCTCCTTTCTAACCATCTTCGTGTTCCTCTCCTGTACAAGACATGCTCAGTAGAAGTTGCAGGAACAAGATCAAAACCCTCATCTTGATCTGGGCAGGCAAAGCCTGTATCCTGGGTTCTTACTCTGAAAGGTGTGCAGTTTCTGGCATCAAATTGCTCCTTTCTTTGGCACCCATTACCAAAAGCTGCCAGCTGACAGGAGGATAGCAGTTTTCATGCCCAGGCACCTCTGAGGTAAGATATTCATTTCTTGCTTCCATGGGGAATAGATAGAGAAAGAGATGGCCAATGAAATAAGAAATGTCAAGTTCAAAACCAATTAAAACTACTACCAATGAAAACTAAAATTTTCTATTCCCGGTACAATCAGGCTAGGAATTCAATGTTATTTGACATCATTGTGGTCAAGAATATCACAAGATGCAGAAAAAGTCTTGGACTTGGGATGAATGTGTATGTATCTCTGTGTGTACATGCACACATATCTTCAGAATTATCATAAATCATTCTAATATATTTGCATGTAATATTGAACATGCTGCCACAATCTGTGTTTGTGCCACAAAGATATTTAGACCCTAATCTGTATTTAGGATCCATGTTCCCACTGAAATCTAGGAGCCTGTATAGGCTGGTTTCCAAACCCTTCTGTTGTCCTGCTACGGTGTGTGCACCATTCTAGCTCAGTTAATCTGACCTGAGTGCTGCAGGTCCAAGCAGTGGTCTGCTGAGCCAGTCTCGGTGCTGTTGGAGATGAAAATGTGTAAGCAAAAAACCTGGCCCACTCAGTGGTTCATATTTGGGTGGAGGAGGGCCAGGCTGCCTACGCTGGCATCGTGCCCATAAGGCAGCAGGTTACCTGGGACCTGCCAAGGATTGTATGAGCATGTCCAAGTTGCAAGTTTCGAAGCCATTGGGAAGCAGTGAGTCATTAGAGGGAGCAGAAAAGGATCTGATAAATTCTTTGGTAAAGGCTTGTTCCAGTACTAATTAATCACATTTAATAACAATTCAAGTAGTGCCATGAGTTAAAAATTACCAAGTTAGCTGCATATACTGAGATGGACATGTTCAGGGCTGAGACAAAAATAGGCTGGGAGAAATGAGAGGCATTGAATAAGGCAATGATCTCCTGGGACATTTCTGGAAATTATTCATGGCTATTTTCCATGTCCTCATTCTCCAAATGCTTCTTGTATCGCTTTTCTTCTCTGACCTAGCCCCTCCATGGCATTTCCCCTACACATTTTCTCTTGCTAATGAGCAAGAGTGGAGACTACTGGTATGAGCATGGTGATGTGGTTAGTCAAGCAGACTGGAGCCTCTCTGAGAAACTCAGTCCCACTCTGTTAAGAGCTTTCTGTACACATAACAAAAAGACACACACTCGAGAAGCCCTGGGAAGACGAATACACACAAAACAGCAAGGAAAAGGAATATAATTACGAAGAATCAGTCTCTGAAAGCCAACGATCCCAGCAGTTCAGCTGTCAGCCCTCAGACTGCTGGATACCACACTCACATTTACCAACAGGAAATACACTGTACAGCATCTTCCCTCTGACTCTCCTATCAGCTGTTTCTTTACCTCTTTTAGCTTTTACAGCTCTTGGAGTGTGTTCACTGTTTATATTGCATCAAATACAACAGGGTTCTGACTTGGCTTTTTGGCTGGTAAAATAGGAGGTCAAGTGAAAGTCGTCACCCCAGGCTTTAGAGCATTAAAATATTAGTGGTAAAAGTATACGGAAGGGGCAGAGAAACTCTTTTACCAAGGGGAAACAAGAAACACCATACTAAAACTTCTCAGTGATTCTTTTAATAAGAAAATAAAACTTAAACAATGGAAATCATCTTCTGCAAGCCAGGTCCATATTCTGCCCTGCATCTTTGAGATGAAATGGCTTTTGGTTGCTTTGCCAGGCACTTCTTCCTCTTTTTCCACTTCTTAAGTTCTTTTGAGATATGACAGAGTGAGATGTTTCACTGGAGGAAAAGGGAGCACAATCAGAATATCACGGAAATCTGAATTGTGTAGACACATATACACACGCACCAAGATATCCATGCCAGCACACCAACAGTGTGTCATTGCTGTGTATCAAGCTGGTGGAGGTACAGATCCTGTCCCACTTAAAAGCTGATGCATAGACTAGATTCCCCAAAATCTGAGGGTGCTGTTGAACATTTCTTCTTGGCTTGCAGAGTCAGCTTTGCTTTGTTCTGGCAGTGCCACCATGAAGATTCTTCCCTTGGGTTCCAGCATTTCTTTTAATTTCCAGAATCAAGAATGCTGTTTTGTTTCTAAACAAACTTGTCTTTCCTTTACCTGAACTCAAATTTCACTGCTCAAACAATATCTAACTGGAATGTAGAGAGAGCAATGTTTGTACCCAGTGCATCTCCACATGGCACTTCATCAGCAAGTCAGAATATTTACCTCTTATCCCACTTTTAAAAGTGTGGACAAATTCCAGTTGAAATGAATCAGAACAATATATGCCATTGGGTAAATGATTTGGAAATAAAATTAATTAGGGCTGTTTTCCCATATGTCACCAAGAGACAGCTGAAGCAGTGTTAGTGATGGGGCTAATGGGCAACATGGGAGTAACTACGGAAACGGGGACTCTAGAGAGGAAAGCAGTGGCAAAATAAACTTTTAACCCAGCAGCCAGATGAGTGGCGGTAATGATTTCTTCAGTACACTGTGTCCCTGTGACTCCCAGCACAATAGATGCTGATGTGCTTTTGCATGATGATTCAAAGTCCACTCAAATCACAGGAAAGGAACTTTCTATTAATTTCTTTGAGCTTTCTACTTGTCTTAGAGAGGCAACTACTTACTTGTTCAAGCCACAGCTGCATAAGCCTCTCTCTAGGATGGATTAATATGCTAAGGGATGGGCAACAAGCAAGCAGGAAGCTGCAGTAACTCTCAAGGATCCCAGAGTAATTTCATCAATTTCTTCTAGTAGCTAATGGCACTGCTGACAAATGTGTAATCACAGCCTTTAAGATGATACTTCTACACATGGGTTGGGGCCCTGACAGCACTAATAGTTCTTAATTGCCCTGATCAACCCCAACTGGGATCTCTATCCACAGCTCATTGGCCCAGGGATCCTATTTAAGTTCAGGCTGGGGCTCTGAGCTATGTTGTGGGAGAGTGCTGGTCTCTGGCTTGGCTGTGTGTGGTTTCCCCCTTCCCTGGTAATAAAACTCCTTGATCCAGACCCCAGTGCATAGACTGGCTTACTGGCCTGACACTGGATATGCCTTGACACTGTGGGACTGCCTAGCACTGGATCTGACCTGTGGATTGGCTTCCTGGTTTGATTTCAAACCTTCCTTGTCACTGTGTAATCTCTAGTGATCTGGATTCTTAGCTGAACCTGACTACTTTCTATAGCCTACCTTGCTTGGGAGTTGAGGATGGGGTCCTGATTGATGAGGCCCCTGTGCTACCAGTCAGCGCTTGCAAATATGCTTGATACCTTCAATGCAAAAAACCCTCTATTTAGTACCCGAAGTTCTTACATATACTGTTTTAGCCATGGAATTGTCCAGGCAGCCCTCAAAATGGGTAAGTGTATTAAAGACAGGCCTTTAATTTCAAGTTTCATCTTTCTTGTGATAGAAGTAGGTTAAGACATGTACTATTCCTGTACCCTCTGCAGATCTTGCTTTGAGAAGAAATAGTTGCTGCAGCCTGTTCTCAGCTACTGCCTCTTCCACATGCTCCTTAGCTGGGTGCAGTGCAGGAATCTGGCCCTTGACAGGGCTGTATTCACTGCAGCCAGCCTTGGCAGAGGGAGGATCGGGTCTGCGACCCTTGGAGATGTCAGTAGTACATGAATAGGCTTAACGAAGACCCCATAGTATGCCAAGATGGTAAACCCTTTTTGGCAAGGACTATATTTTTAGTGTGTCTGCAGCACCTATCTTTGTGTGGTCTTGGTCACATTTCTAGGTGCTGTTGTAAGGTAAATACTAGAGTAATATCCAAGCTCCAGATGTCTTTGTTTTCCTTTTCATAAGCTCATACACTAGAGAGGGCTGGAATTCAGGAGTTAACAATAATAGACCCTATTCTAAAGGTGATGCTGTTGCCATTGGCAGTATGTAAAGGTGGGTGAGGTACGTTGGCAGATAGCAGACATGGTTGCTCTTGGGAATAAATAGCTACAATTGCATCTGTGAATGCCTAGAGAATTATTTTGCCCACAGTACCTCTCCTGCTTGTTGAAAATACTTAGAACTATTAATTAATTCAGAAGGAACTTGCTCTTTTCACTGACATTATTAATATTTTTCAAACCTAGCCATTATCTGGCTAGGTTGAGCTACCTAATGTTAGTGGCAGGTTAAACTATTTGGTGGGTTTGGGGAATCTGTTTTCATGACTAGTGCTGGGAGTGTGAAGCGAGCTGGTGAATTTGAAGCAAACAACAATGCCCCAGAAGATCATTTTTAGGACTACCAAATTCAGTGAATTAATACTGGGCAAGGCTGCCAGTAGGGATCATGATAGCCACCATCCTTGATGAAAGGTCTGTAGAGCACCTGGACAGTCAGGCTATGATCTCACCTGGCATGGCTTAGGCCTGGCCACAGGCAATATTAGCACAGTCTTCCAGGAGCTGTCTGTGTCCAGCACTAAAATGCCATCACTTCTGTGTTGCAAGCTCTGAGACAAGAAATTACGTGCTTCCCGGATGACTTTGTTTTTCTTTGCAATTTCCAGTTTATGTCTTGGACCTAGAAACTTACTTGGTTTTGGAGAGAAAGTAGTGTCCTTTACTTCCTACCTCTTTCTAGTACAATTTCTCCCTAACTCTTCAGCGTGGCAGACAGTTTTTTGAGGCTGTTTAGCATTAGTAATGTATCACTGGTGCAGCTGAAAATGGAGAGCTCTGGCATTTGGGTTTTGAAGTGGAAATCTGTTCCTCGACTACTCCTCCCCCTGAGGAAAAACAACAGATCAATTTGATGTGCAAGCAGATTAAGTAATAGGTATTTTGTAGCAGCACAAGCATCTGTGCTGTTTAAACAATGCTCAATATGTTATCATGCAGAAGGGACTTCCAGCTATGTTTACATACATGCTATCAAATATATTTTACTTCTTAATAGAGTAAAAATATTCTATTTGTATTTTATTCTATATATACTCACAACAATATAGACATAGACATGACCCTGCAAATGTGCTTGCTTTTGGTTACAGATGTTTTCTAATTAATGTAAATGGCACTGTTTGGATGAATAAGCATTTGCAAGATCAAATACTATATGCATGTATTTGTATATATATGTACAAAAGTAGGTGTATGTATAAGTTTTTGCTATCAGTCTCAATCAGAAATATAAGGACCAATAACTTCCTCTGACAAGAGCAACTCACATGGTATGGGGAAGAGAAGTGAAGCTGTCATGGTCTTGATCATAGCTTCTCTATATTAGGAACTGTGCTTGAGCAATGAATGCTATAAGGAGCTCTGCCTCCAAAACCTACGTATGGCACTTCTAAATCAGCCTAAGCAAGCCTTCCTCCAGAAATGCCAGCAAAAGTGGACTTCATGTCTTATTTGAAGATGTTTCTAGCATTTGCATTAATTCCAGTGGGAAAAATACAGCAGTGGAGTAGGAACAGAGCCTAGTGATTGCAAGATATGTTGGCCAAGTTTCTAATTCTTGAAAGAGCTGTGGGATTGAAAAACTAGTATTTGTTTCAAAGCTTCTTTGTCATATGATTCAGATGAGTTATTTCAGAGGAAAATTCCTTTGAATAAACCTATTCTATTTTGAGACAAAACCAGACCCTTTGTACAAACAATAGAGGCTGCAGTGCCAGCATCTCACTTGTCTCAGCTGCAATAGCCCGTGCACTTCTTATGCTGGTCGGCTGGAGTCTGAATCTTCATGTTTGAGTGTTCAGAATAAGCTGGTTAAAATGGTCCAAGATCAGAGAACAAGGCTGAGGACTGCAGCCCTCAAGGGAGAGGGGTGAATGCTGGGTTTCAGTGTGTCCTGTTGGCTTTGGTAACAGTTCACAGATGGGGATCACAACACTCTTCAATGTGCTCCTTCAGGCAGTGCTTGCACAGATATCCCAGGGGATTCCAGTCATTGATTCAGCATCAAACAGCCTAATAGCTAAATCTGTAGTCTCTGACCAAGTTGCTTTGTAAGGGAAGCCACTTTATTTATGAGCTGCTGCCTTACCTCTCTCTTCCTTTCCTGATTTCCTCCTGTTTCCTCTTTCTCTTTGGGTTTTTTTTTTCCCCTCCACCCTCCCTGCCTAATCCTAAATTTTTCCTTGAAATTCTTTTACTACCTGAAAGCTGAAAGTGTGCAGCATATGGGTGCTTAATGAAGGCCACAAGCACACATCCAGTGGCCTCTACACAGTCCATGAATTGGATGCTTGACCTCCGTGTAAAATGCTCTGCAACCACAAACTGCAGGTATGAGGGTCAGGCTGCTGCTAAGATATGGTGAAAATCCTCAATTGTTATTTGTGATTCCTTTCCTTCCTGTAAATGTTTTTTGTTTGCATAAATTCAGAGGAGTCTCCTGGACCTCCTCAAAGCTGCGGCTGTTCCATTGGGTTAATGTTTGGATAATTAGATTAATTTCAACCACCTCAACTTGCTTTGTTTCATGCTGCAATTTTGTCAGCACCTGCTACTGTCTACAGGGCACAGCTCTCTGGTTCCATGTGTTGTTCTTCACCTAGCACATGCAGTAGCACCCAATGGTGCGAAATATTATTAGTGGGACAGAACCAAAAATTTTAGACCTATTTATTAAGTGCTTGGAATCTGGTCTTACAGCAATTTTGTGTACAACTTATGCAGTAGAGCCTAAACCTGAAAATATAACGGAAGTGGCACTATAATTATGACTATCTGCTAATAAGTGGTGCTTCATAAGCAGTCTCCTGGCAAGATGTCCTCCTGTGTATGCTATTATGCAAGTGATTTCCCCTTTATTAGTTCTTGCTAATTATGTTTTCATTGTGAACGATCCATTAACTAGCTTACCATGGCAAAGTTGAACAAGAATAAAATATCTCACTTGCTCAGGGAACAAGTAGAAAAAAGCCAGAACAACTCTTGGCTGGGTCTGTCTCACTGCTACTTGGTCTCTTCAAACATGTTTCTTATCACTGGTTATTGGCTTTCAGTTTCAGTGGACTGTACAGCTTGTAAAAGGAGCACAGCAGATATGATCTGTTCATTCTCTCTAGCACAAGTGATTTGAGGTCCAAGGTTTTTATTAAAAAAAAAAAAGCAAATTTTGCTAGATGTAAAAGCGTTTTACAGTGATGGTTAAGATGTGGTTTGAATGCTTTAACCAGTAACACTGGCTCTGAGACTTAAACAATGGCATCAATCATAACAGATCAGATCCACTTGGAAGGTGAAGTTGCTTCCAATCAAATCTGGACACCGCCTTTTCTTGAGATACTCATGAAGGAACTGCTGCATGTTTCCATCCTCTGAGTAAGTGAGTCTTAACAGCATGGATCTCATCACAAGTATTTGTTTTATGGGACTTGGATATCAATGCTGCTGCAGAAAAGCAGGGCTACTGGTGGGTGAAAAGTACAATTGAAGACTGATGTTTGTATAAATATATACAGAGACAGGCCTAATCTGATTGTGGAGGCAACCTGGTTTCAACACCCTAATGGTATTCCAAAATGGTTATTGAGTAAGATAGAATCTATAAACAAATATAACTATATATTTGGATAATCTACCACTTTGTCTACTAAAATTTTAAACCATTAAGAGGGAATCCAAAGTGAGTAGGGATTTGTCAAGTTTGTGAAGCAGGAATATACAGTTGGATATTGCTCAGAAAATAAATGAGCATTTGAAAATACGTCATGGTAAAACATCTTGTAAACCTGGTTTTAACCGAGTTGCATGCTGAAGCTATTACAAACCAGAGGTGAAGAGAAACAGTCTGCAGTTCAGATTACCAAAAGAACTGGGACAAGAGCAGCGAGGCTGAGACTACCAAAAACTATCAGCGCTGTCACATTAACATGAGATGAATAACCCAGAGATGGGAGAAGGCCTGGGCTTTCACTTGTTTCAACAGCAATGTGCTTTGTTTGCTAGGCAAAAAAAATATCCAGAAGCAGGTCATTAACGAAGGATGGTTTGGTCTGCATGAGCAGCCCCCTCACTGACTGCATGTGGTGGTCCTTCAGAGTAAGGACTCAAACCATCTCCAGAGAACACAGGGGAAATGGGGCAGTGTGAAGAGTGAGAAAGCACGAGTAAAATGCCCACATGGTCCTGCACTGGGGGAGGCCTTACGGAACATCCCAGTGCACCTGCAGCAGCTCTCTGGCACTGTCCCACTCCTTGGACTCAGGTGTATTTTTGCAAGAGGAGCAGGGAACTTGGCTATTGCAAATACCTACTGCTATGATATTTGTGGTTTTCCTTCTTTATCCTACTATATTTTATTCTCTCTGGCTAAACTTATTTATGTTCATTGCTCTTTTCTTGTTCTGGTTTAAATTCACAGTTAAACCCTCCAGCTTGTTTAGCTAAAGGGAACAGAGCTTGGGGATTGGCCAGAAAGTGTCCAAACTATTATATAGTCAAGGGGTGTGACATGTAAATATTCAACTGCTTCTCCATTGTAATGTGACTCATGGCCATAGGGCAGGTGCTCCCCAGAAAAGGCGTGGACAAGTACAGGGCATCCAGACTTCTTTGTCCTCCAGTCTGCAGGGAGATCTGGGCAAAAGCTCTGTGGACTGACTAATTTTCTCGAAATCTGGAGGAACTTTTGTGTGTGTTTAAATGAGCTGCAGGTGAAGCTGCTTGGGATGCTGTATTCAAGGTGGGAAAATACAGGGAAAGCTGATTTTGAGCAATACTCTTCTACAGTGATACAAAGAAAATTATTCTCAGCTTAGGCAAAGGAGCATTACTTTTTGTAGAGGACTCCAAAAGCAGAAAGGACCAAGGAGATGGAGGGGCACTTCCCACTCAGGTTCAGACCGATAGTGAACACAACTTGCCCTACCTGTGCCTATTTGGTGCATAAATTTCCAGGTTGACAGGGCTGCAGCTCTGAATGTTGGGGCAATAGGTACACAATCGGATCACCACAAGCTGTGTGGTGCATATATTTCAAGCCTATTTTGCATCCAGATCAGAAGTATATGGTGTGCTCATGCAAGTATTATTCACTGAATATGGATTTCCAGCATGTATTAGCCTGGCCCCAAAGATTAAAGTTTGCCTGCGGATTTTGGTCTGGAAAACTGTAACTATAGAGCGATTTTTTTTAAAGGCTGTTTTTCCTTTATTAAGGATGATGAGGGTCCTGAAATGATTGATAACCACTTTACTATAACTAAAGTATGGGAAAGAACTTGGAGTATAAATGCAATTTAAGAAAAAGGTTTCAATGAGCTTTGCTTTCAAACACCTTCAAATTTATAATTTTTCATGGAATCACTTTTTTGAGCAGCTGTTACAGATGGACAGTGAAACAAGGACAGCTGCTTTCATACCCTTCCTGCACCCTAGCGCATCACTACAGACAAACCAGAGCTGTACTTGTGACCTGTCTTGCATCTCTGTATCCTATACTGCAGTTTGTTTTAGCAAGAAAATACACTACACCATTCTGACCAGAAGATGGCAATGAGAAATGAGGTTTTAAACTTCATACTGAACTTTATTCCTTTATCAAGCATTGTACAGTGATGCTTCAAGCTTATCACAATTTATATGCCAAAGCCTTCCAAACAGGTTTTTTTTGAGTAATTGGAAAAAAAGAGCTTCACCTCTACTGAGATGAGCTATCAGTGGCTGTGTCTGAGGGCATCCAGTAGTAGGGAATGTAGGAGGTAGTTTAAGACCAATTTCCCTATAACTGCTTTTTCATAGCTGGTTTCCATGGACTGCACAGTGCTTAAAACTCCCAGAAATCTTCAACAGTTGAGCTTGAAGAACCTCAACACCCTGAAGCTTCACTGGAGTGCTGGGGTCCCAGGGCACCTACTCCCTCAGGGCTTTAGCTGAGTAGTTTTCTAGGTGTTTCTGGGAGTTTTTAATAGTGCAGGGGGGACTTGTTAGAAAACTTTGATTTCTTGTTTCTTACATTCAGTAAGAATGTAGAAATTTTAACACATGGCTCATTGTCAGAGGTTCCTCAGCACAACTGAAAACAAAGCTGTGTAGTCACCCTTCAGGAACTGTAGCATGGGAGACCTACTGCTCACCCACCCCAGGGACATTAAGGTGTTGCTCCCTGTGTGGTTCTGAACCTGGCGTGGCAGCTCTGGCTCCATCGCTAGATGTAACTCCCGCATCGGTTTGTGCTGTACTACTTTTGTTTTTACTGTCACTTCTGTAAAGCCCTTGATTCCTGGCACAGGATGGGAAACTTCTGGGATTCTTCAAAACTGTTTCCCACTAAGCTCTTGCTTTTGTTTTTGTACTGTCCTAATATACATTGGGAGTAGCACAGTGGAGTTGGCAGAGGCATACTCACACACAGTGGTAGATGAGGAAATCTTTCCTCCTTCAGTTTTTTTATGCTTGAATGTAAACACAATGTGTATCCTATACATAGATATGCTGTATGGGTTTTACTAGTGGGTAGTAACTTAAAACTGAGCAGTTCCTCTGACCAGAGTGAATTATCAGTTCTTTCAAACTTCCCCTCAAACAGGAAACAAAAATGATAAAAAGAAAACATTTGGAATCTTTGCAGTCACCTTTGCCAATCCCAAGAAAGTGAGACCTGTTACCAGCAGAAGAACCGAAAGCAGGAAACAGCCTGAACACTGAAGACATCAGTGGAAGGGAAGTAATGTGACCAAGGGAAGCAGGTGAGAAGTTAAGTCTCAGAGCCAGGCTGAGAGCTTGTCTTATTGCCTAACCCATGCTGATTCCTCCAGGTGATGTCTCTTGAGACAAGGACCTCATATTCCACCATTTCACAGTCCTGCTGAGGCTGTTCTTTTGTCCTTCCTTACCTACACAAGCTGACTGCATCTTCTGGACCTGCTATTCTGTATGTTCTTTTGGGGGGAGGATAGCATTTGAGGGCCTCCCTCTAGGGTGAGGGGGCAAGTCTGTGGTGTATGTTGTGCATAGTGATGGCAATTTGTGTGCCAGTGGTTTAGTCTAGTTTCCTTGTTTGCACTAATTTCAGCTGTTGTGATGAAGAATCTCCAGTATACTCTGCTGTTCTTTAACAACTCAACCAGACCTAGTGTCAGCAAGGAAGCAGCTAATCAATGACTGTTAGCATAAATGATATAAAAGATATAAAAGATAACATAACCAATGCACGTGCTTCCACAAGTGTGCCTTGCCCACTCTGTTTGTCTTTCCTTGGTTTTACATTAATCTGGTACTGCCATCCACTTTCTCTACAGGTTGATGATCACAACTCTATAATTTTATAGGACTGCATACATGGAAGTATCCAGATGCATCATTTCGTCTACCTGCTCTTGTCATTTGCCAGAGCTGTGAATCAGCTTTCTTTAGAGACAGTCTGCAAGAGACTATGTCCCCAGTGGGAGAACTTTGGTTAAATAGCCCAAGTTTCTTTCATGGGACATATTCTGACATCCTGATTCAAGCTCAGGTGGCTTTGACTGTAGTGGTGTATGGCAGGATGCAGCATGAACACGTTCATTCTCCTCTGTCACTCCAGGTTGAATCCTGATTGGTTTTTTTTATTATTCTGTCACTCAGTGATTGCTCAATGTGTGCTAGGATTAGAGAATCAGGACTGTGGAGCCAACACACAATCATTGAATCATTGTCCAGCAAGTTGATGGATTCAGGGCAGAAGCTGAACATTTGCTGCAGTACCTGGGCCCTCTGTGTCAGAGGCAAGTATGACCATCATTCCAGGCTGTCCTCAGGCCCCACAGAGCTCTGTGGTGGGAGTGGGGGTAACAACTGGATGAGAATGTAAAATTAGGGTCTTGTGTGTTTTAACGTGTGCGTTCAAGGTCCTGTGTCCTCTGCGCAGACAAGCATTGTCCCTGATCTTTGACCTTGTTGGCATGTTTTGGCTATAGGCTGTGTGCCAGCGTGCTGTTACTTTCCTAGTGTATTTGAGGCTACAGTGAGGAGGCAAATCTGATAGCAGAACTTCTTTGCTAGAGAAAGTGAACAAAACCAGAGACAAGTGCAGAATGCAGCACCCAAAGGTTTTTTGATAGGAAAATACCATAGAAAAGTAAAATAAAACTGGTTCCACCATCTCATCTTCTCATTTTTCACTGTTACTGTCTCTCTATCTAATTTCTGCTTCTCTTCTGCTTATATCCCTCATTCCAGCCTTTCATATGCAAAATGTGTTTTGGCAGTAGGCAGAGACTCCAATTTGACATTAGTCTCAGTCTAGCAAGGCATTTGCTGGGACTGCTGGTCTGCTTAAAGTTGAGTCTGCAAAAGCAAGTGTCTGAGGATTCAGCTGTGCAAGACATGTACAGAGAAGCATCACAGGTGGATGCTTTTGTCAGGTTTTTTTGACAGAAGAGAGGTGCCAAGCAATCAAAACCTTTTTACACCATGGCAAATAATAAATTAAGGCTCTGATATTTTAAGCAGTAGGTTGTACAACGTTCATAAAGGAAGAATAGGAGTTATGCCAGCCACGCTGGTTATCCATCATCTTCTCCTCATCAGCTTAGCCAGTCTCAGGTATTCAAATTGTTCTTTCCTTCCTTTTATTTCTTAGTAAGCATTACTTTATTTTCCAGGGAGCACAGAAATAAGAATAGGGAATGACATAATGATGACAAATGGTTGATTTGGCCTTCTCTGGGAAGACTGTGATAACCTAGGTCTGGTCTTTGTGTGTTCCTTCTGCCTCGCAGTGTGAGTTCACTGAGGTGGCCCTGGACTGGCAGACCTCCAAATTGGCGTGTGTCTGACATTGTTCAGTGGGAACACTCTGTGCAGACCCAGGCACACTCCTCTCCTTGGCATCAGAGGAAAGAAAACACAAGGCCTTGGTCCTGAGTTTTTTGGCTTTATCAGCACACATTATGGTTGCCGCCTCCATCTTAAAAAAGCTGTTGCAACCCCAAGACCAGATCACTGGCCAATGATAGACAGCTGGCTTGCTTGGACCTGATGAGTAATGCTTCCCTTCTGCAGGCTGGTTATGAGCATAGAGGAACAGCTGAACTAATTATTGTCACCCTGTCTACCTCCTTGTTCAGCTTGAGCATAGTTTTGGTGCAGAACTGATTCTGCCAGAGCCTCTGTCTGTGGGTTGCTTGATCTCCCATGTGAGAGAGTATGTGATTGATTGGTCCTGTTTTCCCTGTTCTATCTTGGACTTCAAATCTGAGGAAAGCTTTCTATTAAAAAATTTCAACAGAAAATGCAGTTCTTAAAAATTAAAATAATTCTGATTTTTGACTGAGTTTGACTTGATTTTGAGTAGATTCCCACTTCAGGCAGAAAATGCATCCCAAATATGTTCTACTTCAAAGTCTCTGACATAAAACTTATTTTTCCTTCTCCAGTGTTTTTTTCAAAATGAAAACAAAGCCTATAATGTCAGTGTTCAATGAAATGGAATTACCAGTTTTCAGCTTAGCTTTAGGGACAATCAAACTGTAGTTGTAAAGATTGCTATTATCAGACTTCTCAGGTTGATATAATCAGGATGACTTACAGTGGAATTGCACAGCAACCTCTTACAGCTGACTTTTTAATCAGATTCCAAGTTAGGGTGTAAAACTGCTTTTATTCAGCTTGAACAAAACTCTCCACTTCTGAGTAAAGAGCTGGAATTGGTCTGCCAGGTCTTGCTCTGGTCATGTAACTTATGAGGGAGTGTGAAGGTGGGAGTGACTCATGGGAATATTGTTGGAATAGTTATTTGCCAATATTAATAACAGCTTGATTTGATTAAGTGCAATGAACGAAAGGTGGTGTTAGAAATACTGGTTGTGACCTGCCCCTCTCACTTTTTTCCCTGCTATGGAGAACTTAATGACCTCTGTTGCAGCAGCAATCTGAGCACCATCTCCTTGAGTTTGCAGCTCTGGGAAGGATGGATGCTTGTGTCCAAAGCAGTGCTTGTGACCATGCAGCTGAGCCCCAGTGCTGATTCTCTCAATAGGTTTTTCTCTTGGAATTTCTCCTCTGAAATGCAATGATGTAAGTTCATGATGGACTTTGCCCATGCTTGCCTCTGCAAAGTAGGCTTAATATCCTGGGGGACTTCTGCTCCAGAGTAAAGACCCAGCGTATGGTCTGGGCCAAATGACATCCCACATTGTTGTATAAAGACTCTATATGTTAGAATTTTTTACAACCTTTTTACACAGGAGTGATCACTAACCAGAAGAGAGCAAACTCTTGCCCTGGGACTCTGAACCACAATGCAGTCTTGAGAAGGGCTTGCATTCAGGCTTAGCTAATGGCCTGTTAGAAACAGTGCGAGAGGAGGGGTTTCCACTTGCACAGGCTTTTTCCAGTGTTGGACCTATTGGTTGAGTGACCAACTGGGAAGTATTAAGTAGAATCTAAGCAGCTGCTGCCTCTGATCTGTGTTAATGGGGGATAGCAAGAGACAAACAATTATTCCACTCATATTAAACATGAAAGAATTGCATTAGAATGCCCTAGGAGAAAAGAATTAATCAAGTCTTTTTGATCTGTGGGTATTTCTTCCAGAAGATTTGACCCTGGCATGTGTCTGACTTGGTGCACCCAGTTATAGTTTAAACAATAGGGGTTGAATTATCCTTTTGAAAGGGAATGAACACAGAGCTGGAGTTAATACAGGAACGGCCACAAATAGCCGTCTTAAGGTGCTTGGAGGAAGGGTTAGAGGGGATATCTGCAATTTCTGGATTCTGCTCCCAGATGCATTTGGACTAAAGGAAGACAGTGTGAAGCTATAAGGAAAAATTCATAACCCTATATTATAGGGGAGAAAGGAAAGTGATGGATCGTGCTCTATGTAATGATGGCTAGTCCAAGGCAGGTAAGTGTTGACTGATTTTGACTTCAGGTAGATAGTACATGAAGAGATGGCTTACCAAGTGTGGGTGTAGAATCACTGAAATATTGAAAATCTGAGGTAGAAAGACCTACAGAGGTTTTCTGGTACTTCCAGCTCAAAGCAGGGGTAACTTCAAACTTGAATTGGGTTTCTCAGGGCCTTGTCCAGCCACCTTCTGACTATCTCCAAGGACAGACATCATCAAGTCCTTACAGCAGTGTTTGTTTTTATTGTAAGGAATTTTGTCATTATCTAGAAATATATGTATCCTTAGCTGTCTCTGACTAACAAAGATAATGGAAAGACAAAGGCCAACATAAATATCTCTAAGGATTTCCTAAAAGGACTGGAAACCACTCAGGAGCAGAAAGAAGACTGATGAGTGAATGCTGGCGCTCAAGAGATAGGCTTTAGCTTCAGGGCAAATAAGAACTGAAGGGAAAGATGTTCCTCCCTTGTAGCTAGATCAAAAAGCGCTTAAGAACCCAAGAACACCAAAGTAAAATAATCATCAAATGCTCCTCACCATTTGTTGCCCTTTTTCCTCCATGAGCGTTACTTACCTCCTTGCTTCCCTGTCTCTTGGTTTCCTGTTGCCTTAGAGTCAGAAAGGAGAACTCTTGGGTAAGCGCTGCAATTCCCTTCTCCACTTCAGGGCCTGCCAGGGAAGGCAATGGGCTTCCAACTGCCTTGGACAAGCATGGTTTGCTGATCCTATGGGCTAGTGGCCAGTACATTTGCTTTGTTCGTTGTAGCCTCCGTTGGGATGCGAAGAGAGTGCCAGCCACGGACTTCATTAATTCCACCATCAGTAGGTCCGAATTCATTGCCGCTAATACAATGCCTTTTTCTATGTACTGTGCCAGGGGTATTTTTTTTTTTTGACACCATGTGTGACCTCCTGTTATTACTCAACAAATGTTGGCAGGCACAACATAGCCGACCGAGCAAAACAGCACAGTGTGTCACAAACTTCTGAGTGCATCCATGCTGAAATGAACAGCCAATTCCAGAGTGGGCTGAAAATTAAATCAATAAAGAAGGAATACATACAAGTATTGCTCCCCTCTACTCCAGCTTTGCTGCTTCCCTTCACACATGTTATCTCCCCTGAGTTGGACTTGGCAACAGCCAGGGCAAGGCTATATTTTTTTTCTGTCCTAGACTTCCAAATCTTCCCAAACCATTGTAAACAGGTGTTTCTGAGCTAGTCCCAAGCAACCTACCAATTAATTCCTTCCTCTGAGCTGATGTTCATCCTCTCCTTTCTACAGGAGGGTTTGACCTGTTGAAATAATTTATTACAAATAGAGACTATGGTAAATGGTGGTTGTTACCATCACTGGATAACCCTCCTCTCTCACCTTCCTTTTTTTCTTTGGGGTTCTGTGACTCTCCTCCCTGTTGCCACAGGTGTGCATGTTGCCGTGGAAGAGGAGAGCAGGGTGAAGTGCTACAGTTAGTTGTAGGCAGCCTGAGCTTTTCTAGTGACAGAAGTGATTACAAAGGCTTTAACTGCTCAGAGGCAGGACAGAGGACTGTAGTATTGCAGAGCATGACTGTTGGGGACACTAGATTTTCTTCTTTGTTAATAAATCACCTGCATCATATGCTAAGGAGTAGCTGTGCCATCCTAGGAACTCTCCCTGCCCAGCAACCCCAGCTTCACTGTGCCTCTCTCCTCTCTTGTCCAAGCCACAAAAGAGGGTCTGAGTCACTGCTGTCCGCCTGGGCTCTGTCTGCTCTGACTCACTCAGCCTTAAAGGTGTCCAGCTCAGGGTGGCTGATGGGGTTCAGCTCTGTCCCTCAAGGTGGCTGATGCACAAGCACATTTGGGCTCCTGTCTTTTGACAGGGCTTTATTTAACAGCTGTTAGTTAAGGTGCAATTAATTTGACCTGTGTTAGGATGACCATGGTAGGAGGCAAGTGCTTATGGAGCAGACTTGTTCTGGGACACCCTCTGCACTCTGTCAGAGCCATGCATATATTTTGTGTGCTCAGTACAGTATACTGGACTTGAGAGTCTGGAGATGTTCCCCTGCCAAAATGCCTTTCAAAAAGGCAAGACAAAAAGAAATAGCTTCAATACAACCATCCTGCAAGCCTCGTTCTGCAAAGAATTGTCATTTTTTTGGCGCCAGGGAGAGCATTTTAAGCTGATGAGAAAATGCAATAGGCTGATTTACTTGGATGCTTCAGTGTTTCTTTGACTTCAGCCAGGGGAGGCCGTGGGGGTGGGGGGTAGAGAAAACCAAAATATAATGCTGCACAGGGCTTGTTTGTATGCACTGGGGCTTGCAGGCACTTGCTAAACTTGTACCTGCATGTGGGCCAAGTAGAAAAGGGGAGCAGGCAAAGGGAATTTTCTTTCTAATCAGCCCTTGCAGAAGCAGATTAGCTTCCACTGTCAGCAGCCCTGAGTGAGGCCATGCAGCTTGGAAAAGTTTTTGAGAAAAGTGGTGGTGGTGGTGGGATGTTTATGCCTACCTCCTCTGCAGTCATGATCTCTTGCAGGAGATCTTTGACTGTTCCAGGCCCTCTGACTGCACTCTCCTCTTTCTCCCTATGGGTGCGGGCCTGTAGAGCTGGGGCCCACCAGGTGGCAGTGGCGAGACGAAGTATCCTGCAAGCAGGGAGGCTAAACCCCAAGACATAAAAGGATGGAATAAATGCATTTCTTATTTTTTGTGACCAAGCCTTGCTTTCCTTTCTGCTAAAGCGCCCATTCCAGAGCAAAGAAAAGGGTAAGCAGAGGCCCCGAGTGAATTGCCCCGGGGTGATGATCTGTTGCTGGTAGGGTTGGACACACTTCTCTGGTAGAAGCATCCCACCCTTACTCTATTTTCTGAACACAGTTGGTCTGTTGGCTCCTTGTTGTCCCTTGCAAGACTGTAGCAGGCGTCTGTAAGCTACTGGAGTGACACTAATTGCTCCTCTGGCTGAAGCATTTTGATGGCAAAGCTTGGCACAGGCAGAAGCAAGGATGTGAGAATAAACAAGTCCTGACAGAGAAAATCAGAGAGCAGTAGTACTGGCTATCTTTTAGAAACAGGGAAGTGTAACCCTTCCTGCCTCAGGGCTAGCACCAAGGCTTGTCCGTTAGAAAGCAAAAGAGAGCGTATTGCAGGGGCAGTTCACTGAAGAATGGTGACAGTGACTCTGTCCCTAGTGGCTGTTGCTAAAGCTGAGGATGAGCCCATGCATTTGTGGTTGTTGTTCTCATAGAAAAAGCCATGTCATCGAAGACTTTGACTTTCAATTTGCAGTGTGTTTAAGGAATGAAATGCAACAAAACTCATGTCTGTGTTGTGATGGGGAGCACAGCTTTGCATCTAAGGAGTAGCAGCACACAGAATGGCTGCTCCTGTGGCAGCTCCTGGACATTTATTACAGCACAGAGCATGGAAATCTGTATCACAAGGGCTGACTGGTCTTGTGTCCCATCATGCTGCTGCCTCTAATTATAGTCAGACCTATCTGATTGCCTATTCCAGAAAATGAATGAGACAATAATCTACTGGCCACTCCTGTTCTCTGCTGTCTGTGTCACTAGCATCCAGGGGCTCAAACTCAATAGTACCTGCTCTCCCAGCTCTTTTGTGTGTTCTAGTCACACCTTCTGGAGGACTAGTCCAAAAGTTGGATACTGGTAGCCTCTCCCTTCCTGGCTGATATGGTAAAATGTCTGAAAGTGCTCCTGGTTTCTGGAGTTGTGGTACTGCTAGTTCCCCCCCTAGATTCTGAATTAAATCAGGACTTGCTTTACAGGAAATTTTAGATAATGTCTGCCTGTGTTCACAGCTCAGTCAGTTCTTTGGGTGTAGCCCAGTAATCTGAATAGCCTGTGATTTACTGCCACCAGTGGAATGAAACAGAATCACTTTCACTGATTTATATCCTCTATTGTAGTTAAATATTTACACAGTATCAAGATCTCAGTAATTGAATGGCTAACAGATAGGTAGCAAATGTTTATATGCCTCTGAAATGGCCACAGGGCCATTGAGGTAATGATATTTCATTTTGATAAAAAATCTTTTAGTAAGAAGAAATTTAAAGCTCTTTCAGCTCCATTTTGTTCTCAGGGGTAGAACTAACTCTTGCTAATTTCAGCGGGTTAGTTCAATTTTTATGGATTGCAAAAATGACCCATTTCAGAAAAATACTTTTGTTGAAATGAAGCAACTGTGGAGGCACATGGCATCTTTCACACAGCAGTATTGTTGATTGCTTCAGGTAAGAAGGCAAGAAGAAATACCAGGCTAGTATCAATCTTTGAAGGAAACTGAAGTTGGCAGGTTTAAACAATACCTACCAGTATTAAATCAGGACTTCTCCA
The DNA here is from genome assembly GCF_949628215.1 of Phalacrocorax aristotelis. NCBI lineage: Eukaryota > Metazoa > Chordata > Aves > Suliformes > Phalacrocoracidae > Phalacrocorax > Phalacrocorax aristotelis. Next base: position 16,564,113 of record NC_134282.1, on the reverse strand, counting down.
TTCACTTGCAGAAAGGTATTAAATATTTCATGACCCATAGGTAATCAAAATTAGCCCTGTTTCCTGAAGCAAGAAGGGATCCTGTCACTCCTACTTGTTCTGTTTAATTCTATGTCCAAATGAGGTAACTGGAATTCAAAGTAGGTACAACAGTTATAACTAAGCATGAATACTGCTGAGCTGAATTCTTACTTGTTTTACAGTAGTATTCAGACCTTGTAACTGAGCTTACCTGGGTTACAATATTGTCAGGTTAGGATTTTGTCTAGGGCTGGTCAGGAGTGTGTTACTCCCGGAAAGAGTAATAAAAGGAGTTACTTGTGTCTTGGAACTGTGTGGTTTTATAACCAAAACAGATGTCAAACTTTCTTATCTGCATAGAAGCTTTCTATTTACATACATTTTCCTTTTTCCTTTTTCCTTTTTTTTACCATTGTTTGAAATTGTCAGATAATTTTGTGTTGCTGGACTTCAGATGGGACTAGATGGGCAAAGAATAGAAGATCAGTGGCAAAGCAGTTATTTTCTCTCTTGATTAATGGAAGTCATTTTAGCAGCTGTCTATCATGTAATTCCAGAGTGAATGTTGGGAAAAGAACAGAGAAACATGTATATTTCATGTCCCACTTATAATAGTGTAACTTGGAAAAACCTTCTAGAAAAGAGGGAGACAATTTAGGATCCTAGGAGTGGAAATGAGAACAGAATTCATTACAGAGTGGTGAAGATTTTGAATAAAATTTCTAATATAATAGAGCTCATATTCCTGTCTGGATAGTCTACATAATCCTATAACATAAAGAGAGTAATGATTGTTTTAATTCTTTAGCAAGAAATGTTTCTGTGGTATCAAGCTTAATACCTGGAGCTTGATATTCAGTGAAACATGCAATGCTTCAGAGATTACAAGGGATACTACTTCTCAAAGATCACAGGAATTTCTTGGTTTCACTGTCCTAGCTGGGAGGCAGTTGATAATCTGCAGTTGATAATCTGCAGGAATAAACTGCAGTTCATAACGTTGGTAAGGAGACCTTTCCAGTTGACACTTTCTCTACATGGAGCGATGTGTAGTAGGATCCTTGGCCATGCATACGGCTTCTGGAATGAGCCTGCCTGTTATCCAGCTACCTCACAGCCTGGGCAGAGGAGCCCAGCAACGTTTGTACCTGTAAACTGTGCCAGTGGTTTACCAAGGACACAGCCCTGCACACACCGTATTTCTCCCTGGTTCCTTAGCCCAAGTCATGTCATCAGGCAGAGATTATCTTGAGATTAAAGAAAGGTCGTTCTTCTAACCAAAGGCCATCATCTGTGACAGGGTCCTTTGAGTGTTGGTAGCTGCTGGTAACTGGACAGGGGTGTTCCTCCCGCCTTAGCTCGTATGGCTTGCACAACGCCTGGGTCTGGCATCGCCAGACTCTCTCTGGCGGGGGAGGTTTGCTTGCTCGCCCTCCGTCCCGCGCTGCGTCCGTGAGCCGGTGCCCAGCGGCCGCGGGAGCGGCGCGGCCGTTTCAGCACCCTGGCCAGGGCCGGGCGGCGGGGCCGCGGCGGGGCATCTGCCGGGCTGCCACCTGAGCGGCGCGGCGGGCCGGCGCCCACCGAAAGCCACGACCGTGAAAGCGGGGGGCCGCAGCCTCACGACTGGGAATCAAGAGCCCTCGGTTGCACGTCTGGGTGTGCGACAGCAACACAGGGGCCTCAGCTGCCTGGATGCTGTTACCTGCACTGCTGGGGCTTTGGTGGCATGTCTAGGGCATTGGCTGCACATGTGTGCTCTCAAATGTGCTGCTAGGCCTTCAATCTGCACAGCTAGAGGCTAGGATTCCTGGTCTGCATTTCGGCTCATCTAATGACATATTTTGTGCCCCTAAAAGTGTCATTCAGCTCCCACACTTCCAATTACTGACCCCGCGTTCTGTGATCATTTACAGGGAATAATGTGCTGGTGGAAGATGTTACACACACAAACATTGTTTAGTAAAGGAATATTCAGAGAGTGCTTTTTGACTGATAACAGAGTTGTTGACTCTGAGATAGTTGTTGGGAGTTTCGGTTAATGATTCCAGTATTACAACTACAGTTTGTGAGTGGGTTGGTTTGTTGGGTTCGTTTTGGGTTTCTTTAGTGGTTTGTTTTTTTTTTTTAATAGATCAGGGAAAAGAGGGAGCTCAGACCTCCCAGATCTTCATGCCCCTACTGATTTCTTTTATAATCTGTTGCTTCTGGTTGCACCGTTACAGTGATTTCCTTGGACTGCACTTTGTGTAAATATTTAGCCTTGAAATAATTCAATGATACACAACTAATGCAGCACAGGAATGACTGGAGAGATGGCATTTTAGGTGAATCACAGCTCATTCCACAAATTATTTATAGACTGTTCTCTTTTTATGATGGGATGTCAGTTACCTGGCCATAAGTCAGAGTGTTTGTGAATCATCTAATAGATGTATTGTGGCTTCTAGAGGAAGGCAAAAGAGATTAAGGAAGGCTCACTTTGTATCTTTTCATAAGCAACGAACAAACTCATGTTCCAATGCAAAAGTAGATCTTTCTAGTCTCAGCTGGTGCATGGTTACTAATAAACCTGCCCATGATCAGAAAGAGAAGTTAATAAGTAACACAGCTTTACTTTTGGTGCCAAGTATAGCTGGCTTGAGAGGTTTGATTTCTTTACTCATGCTTTCCTCTCTCATCCTCAGTCTCTGTACGTGAGACTTCAGCGCCATTTTACATTTAATCAGTTCAGAGTCAAAATCAGGAGTCCCCAGAGTACTCTGACGGATCAGGATGCTCAGCTGCCTAGGAAAGAAGGAATAAGTCTGTTAAGTGAGAGAGCCTGATGCTGCAAAAATAACAGAAGAAAAGCACAATACTTCCCTCTGTCCTAGTCATTTTCTGGCATGGAACCTACTTCTGAGTCAAAACAATAATGGATCGCTGTAATATGCTGTACAAGCCCAGACTGAAATGAACATAGCTGGGACTGTAACATCTTTATCTCCATTATATTATGATCAAAAATTGCACCTCCTTGTGTGGATGTTTGTGCCTGCAGGACAAAGAGATCCCTTTCAGGCCTCTGGAGAGGTGTATAGGTGTCAGGTGTGGTGCTGTGTAGTGTGAGCAACAGCTGAAGCAGGCAGAAAGAATTGCATCAATTACATGTTAAGTTTTATTAGACATAATGACACTGGTAAAATTGACATTTACATATAATCATGGCCTTTTTTAATTGTAAAAATCATGAACACCAACATATTAAGTGTTAAATTCACTTCCCCTTCTATTAGAATACCTTTCTAAAAACATGGATTGTTTTAAAGTGTGAAGCTGTACATGTTACATTCACATAATAAAGCAAACAAACTTCCAATAAAAAAATAAACCAACTATGTTAATACAAAATGGATATTTATAGACAATGGAGTTCACCACTGCCCAAGGAACTTCCCAGGGCCCCTGGGCCATTCAAGTCATCCTTCGCCATCCTGGAGGTATATGGGCCTGGTACTGATCCTTGGCAAGAGGGGAACACCTCACACAGTTTGCGGCCAGAAGAATCATGTTTTCTTTTTAAATTGCTATGAACGAGTCCAGTGGTAAATTCCATGGAAACGAAGCACAGAAACAAAGCGTGATACTGGAGGCAATACCAGAACCCAGAATTTCTGCCTCCTGCTCCTCTATTCCAGCTGTCTGATTTGTTTTTGAAGTTACAAGTACAGTACCAAGCTGAGATTCATTCCGACTGATCTCCAGCTACCTCTGTGGCATCGGAATGCATTACAGGCTTCCCTGGGCCTCATCTCACACTTTCCATGAGTAGCAGGGTGGCTCTGGCTCTGTTTCACCACTAGGAATGGATACAAAAGGGGAAACAGGCAGCATCAGGCATAAACCAGGACTGAAACCCCATCTCAAAGACTGGTCCAGGCTTTGTACAGACAACACCTTCTCTCCCATGTCTTTGCAGGCCAAAGAACTGTGAGGCAAACTGGACAGTATTTTAAAAGCAAATAAGCATTTCCAGGATTTTATCTCATGAAGAAAAAGATGGCATGCTAGGATCCATTTCTGTGGTTGATTTTTACAAGTTCAGTCTAGGGTACTTCTATACTGTGCACCTATGCACTGACAAGCTAGATTCAGCCTCATTAGTATCATACCTGTAGCAGTGTTGCTGCTTCAGCCCCAGCCTGCACCTAATGCCATAAGCCTTACTAAGAGGTAAAAGCAAACAAGCTGGAAGTAGCACCACATTAATGCAGCTTTACTTCTTTCAGGCCCGAGGAAGTCTTGTGGACACAGCTGGCCAAACCAGCACCAGCTCAGTCAGTAACCATCCTCCATGTCCCACCATCTGACAGTAATCTGCCATAAGATGTCTTCAATCTCTTATTCATTTTCCACATCTATTATACCTGCATGAATTTTCAGAGGAACCAGGTAGTTCAGAGTGAGGTATGCTGAGTAAAGGTTTTCTTTCAGCAATAGCAGCAACATTTATCTAAGGGAACGGTTCGGTTGCTAGGACTGGTCCTCAATGAGAGTTGCACCACTGAACTCAGCAGGAGTATTATAGAGAAACAAAAATGCAGGAGAGTCTCAGTCCTCACCTTGGGGCTGACTTGCTTGGTGCAGGTTGGTGTTAGACATAGAATAGCTTATTTCTATTGTTCTTCACAATAACTCAGGAAATACTAGTTCAAATGATGCTTTCAGGGAAAAATAAATCACCTTTAGTTATTTGCTAAAATGCTTTGCAGATTTTTGTTTCCTTTCCAGCGTACTCTCTCCACTACAGTGGTCAGCATCACTATTAACACAGAGACCTTTACTCTAGAAGTTGTCTAAACCAAAATTTTAAGTTTGCACGTGCAGGTCAGGAGCACCCATCAGCTGACAGGAGCAGCACCATCGGGTCCTCTACCCAAATGAGCTCCAGTAAGCCAGGCTCAGACAGAAATCCCTGCTACAGGACTCAACACCTTCATGCTGAGTAAAATTTAGGAACCCCCAGGAAAAGCAGAGGGGGATTCATTCAGGTACATAATTCATTGAGCATCCAATTACATCTAAAATTTATTTGCTATGAGATAAGGGGCCAGTCACCCCTTTACAAAAGACTGGCAAAGGTTCAAGCAGAAAGAAATGAGTTGTCTGTAGGACAGGATTTTTCTTCTGCTTTCATAGAAAAGCAGAAAAGTGCTACAGAAACAGTGATCTGGCCTGACTAGTCTGCATCGGCTGGCCACATTTTTACTGACTACAACAAAACCTCCAAACAAATATTTGTATTTATTCCATTTGCATTGCTTGTTTTGGGGGTTTTGGGTTTTGTTGTTGTTATTTTTTGTGTTTTGTTTTGTTTTGTTTTTAATCTAGTGCAATAATGCCTACAATAAACGCTTTCAAATTGCCTATTCTGGAAGTCTGCCCTACGGCTTTAAAGTAACTATCCAGAAATACAGAGTTTGTTTACTTAAAAGTCTTCTGGGAAATCACTACTGCTCCTGATGGGGAATCACAAATACTGCAATTCTAAGGCACAAGAGGCTATTTAGAAGATTGTTTTATAAAAGAATATCCAGTTTTCTATAGAAAAAATAACCCACTAGATGGAAATCCTCACATATGGTTATTTTTACTTATGTAAGTACTTCCTTAAAGTTACTGGGACCACCCTGTAAGCACGAACAACCAAATCACTACTCCAATACTTAGGCATCGAACTACTGTAAAGCAGAAAATAAAGGTAACACAAAAAAATACTGGTGAGCTTACTTCATGCCAATTGACTTCACATCATTAGTAGTGTTATTAAAAGTCCTGTGAAGTGCCAGAGCACCTTCTCACCAGAGATTTTTAAAGCATTCTCAAGGGAGTGATGATCATAGATTCAGCTCACCACCACCTAGCAGAGACATGGAGAGCCACGAGGTGGTGTTGAAGGTTGTGGTTCCCAAAGACACGCTCTAACCACTAAGTGATACTGCCTCCCCAAACCAATAGAAACATTTCCTATAGGAAGCATGGGGTTAGGGGAAGAGGAGGAAGCAGCTCTGACTCTGGGCTGATGTTGATTGCAAATAAATATCTGTGTGCTCTCAGAGATCAGGACAAAGATGTCAAGAAGTTGTTCCCTAGGAAGAAAATACCCAGTTTCACAGCTCTTGATGTGGCAAAAAAAGCCTCGCTGAAGCCACAGAGATGGCTTATGAAGCCAGGAGTGGCTCCCTTTTATAAGGACAACATCAGGCAGGTAAGCATTGAAGAAAAATCCATCAAAAGACTAGTGGGATGCTGCAGGCAAGGGGAAGGCATCCTTTGTAGAAGAAAGAAGTGCTACGGGTGTACATCACCCACAGGTGACAAAATTTCTGCCACCAACATATTGGGCCAGGACCTTGGCTGTGATGGCAGTGTCATTACAGCATTTCCAATTCTAGTTCCTGTTCCAGGGCTCAAAATTTTTAAACTCATTTTATCTGATAGATAAAATACCTTTAAAACATAGTGTAGCAAACACCTTAGTCTCCTAAAATCCCCTGAACTTGCTAAATCACTTATAATTAAGTAGCCTCCAGGCAATAGAAGCAAATTCTGTTTATTTTGAGGCATCATCAAAGAATATGACAGCACCATGTGACTTCAGGTAGGTCAGCCTCATGTAGCACATTACCCACAAATACCCAGAGTCGCCTTAATCCAAGGCAATCTGTGTAGCCAAGAGACACAAATCACTTAGAAACTGCTGATCTTCAGCCTTCAACCTACGCCTCCTTTGTCATCTGTGGATATCTGTGAGAGAGATGCTATTTCCAAACTGTATTCCCAAAATGCTTTCCAGCTTGGTGCATGTGGGAGCGATCATCAAAGCTGAAAGCACTCCAGCCTGGGAACTACCAGTTAACAAGGAATAGCTGATAGTAGAAAAACCACAAAGCAAGTAAAAGCAGGTATCCCAACACAGGCATAAGAGAGGTGTATCCAACTTTTACATCTGTCCTGGGAGTGATAATTGTCCAAGTGCAATCTGGAGCCACACCTGTGAAAATCTGAGAGGGGAGGAGGAGTGGGTAGGTGGCAGCATAGCATTTAACAGAGCCCAGAAGGGCTCATTTTTGATGCCTGAACCTGTTTCAAGAGCAAGATGAAGTGTTTGTCTCCTACATCCCTTTATGGCTGACCCTCAGTGCAGGTGCATTATTCAGCCTGCTTGGGCACCCAGGTGAATCTCCATCCTCCATCATCATCCCTGCACACAAAGGCTTGTCCTTGGTGGAAGGTGTGCGTTCTCACATTGCGGTGAGGACTTAGAGATGTCGTGAAGGCCACTTCTGTTTTGTTGGGTGACAAATTGCCAGTCAAATAAGGCAACCCATAGGCTGGGAGAGAGGAAATGTTTGGCACTGATGAAGAAACACATGGTGCTGAAGAAAAGTGAGGAAGGAAGGGAGAGTCCTCACTGCATGGATGGGTACTGCTGTCAGCTGGAGGCGTGTGGCTGCAGCTATACACTGCTGCTGCTCCTTCACTGTGGTCATAGTCTATTGCTTCACCAGGGCTCAGGCAGTATGTGTCTTTTCCAAGGTCTGAGGACAGGGCACTGTAGTTAGCTGAAGTTTCATCAATGGTGTTGACATCTTTTAGTCCTAAAGTCTGCAAGACCCAGCTGTCCACAGCAGGGCTGGCTTGCTCTTCACAGGCAGTGAATTCATTAAAGAGGTTCCTTCTAGCTTTAGAAGCATGAGGAGTTTCTTGAGGAACAAAGCACTGGTCCTCTTTTAATCTCCTCTTGGTGCTTTTGAAAATAGCACAGGTTTTTTGGCCGTGGCAGGACAGCAGTTTCTAAAAAAAAAAAAATATTAGGTGGAGAGAGAAGATTAAAATCTCTATTTCTAGTTACCTGGAAGTAACATGTTTCTCATCTCAGATTTTAGATGACAAGATGGTTGCTACTGTTCTTAAAGAGGATACTTTTTCTTCCACCCTGTGCTTAAACGTGTATATGCTTAACTATTTTGTGTTTTTACAGTTTCTGCAACAACCTAGTCCCTGAAAGAGAAGAATTTGACAATGTCAATAAAGCCTGTGCTTTGATCGTGTTCTCACTCAGAATGGTGTGAAATAAGAGCTCCCGCCTGGCTGTATGGCACTCCTCTGTGCTGATGCTGCCAGCAGCATTTGGCAGGTGAGTGGGTTATGGGGGGGAATGTGGCAGCCTGACAAAGAGGGAGGATGCGAAGGTAAGTCATACTGGGGCAGGTGTGATCCTGGCTAGGGAGGGCTCAGAGCAGCAGACTGGGTGGCTTTGAGCTCATTAATCTACCATCCGTTGCCCTTATCCCAGGAAAAGGGGCCTTTCAGGGATCCAGGGATGGTCAAAGAAAGGCAGGAATAAAAAGGAAGCTCTCCACCACCTCATTAATTCACTGCTCAGCCACCTCTCGTGGCAGTTTCACACTGGACTCTCCTCCATGTGACATAGATGGGTGGCCATGTCTCCCTGCTGCGCCCACTGAAGGAGACCTTTTCTACTGCCAGGAGCCAGGTCTTGGCATGGGAGGGGGGACAAGCCACGCTGTCAGCTTGGAATAGGATTTAAAAGAAAAGTCTGCTATCTTTTACAGGACTCTTTACCTCATGCCCAATCCACAGAGCTGAGCAAGTAATTGATAGTTTGGTTTCATGGGCAAGTCTGGAATAGTAAAAAAAGTCTTTAAGGTGACAAGAAACAATTACCTTTATTTTGGAACAGAGACAGGGAGTCAAAATCTTTAATTAAAAAAAACCCTTCACATTTAGTTTAACAGAATGTTTCATCCAACCTGAAGGGTTTAATTTTTCATTTCACCTTTAAAAAAAAACACACAACTTTTAAATTAATAAATTAGAAAAAAAATTAGAAGATTGATATTCTAATGTAAATGAATAAAACATATTGTTGGGAGATGACAAAACAAAACATAAAACAGAAAGCACCCAAAACATAAAAAAAGGAAAAACTAATCCTTAGCAAAAGGGATAATTGACAAAACAGACACATTCAAAAAATATATGTTCAAATGTGAACTTTTCACTGAAAAAAAAGCTTTAGATTGAATAATTTTATCTTGCTTATAAACTTAACTAACTTATAGCTAATTTAGTTATGAACTAAACTTAATTATGCCATGGGTTATATTGTCTCCACAGGCAGAACCTGATAGGATGTCATTCCTGGGGGAAACGGTCACCTTAGACCCATGGCCAGCAATTCGGCAACTCTGTGAAGTTAAATAGATCTCACACTGCAGGTTGCCTACGCTCTTACACTTTTCACATACTTTAATGGCATGTACCTATTCAACCCGTTTCTTCTGCACAGGTCTATACAACAGGTTTGAACACAATACCTTGGCTTTTTCTTCTAAACACTTAATCAGGGCAGAATTCAGGTATTGTCGGAGGTTATTATTTTCTTCATGTAACCTAGCAAGTTCCTCTTCCTTCTGAAGCAAAGTATCTTGAAGCTGTGGAATAGAGATATTGATGAATAGGTGTTGACTCTGTAACTTAATAGCAATTGCCCTATGGTACAGCTGCTTGCATTTGATGATCTGGGTGTTTGCTCTGTGAATTCAGCGAACCCCCTCCAGCCTCTTGTCTCTGTAAATCTAAGTGGCATGACTGTTCAGTTTTCACTTTTGACTTCCTTTATTCTTTAGCAAGTGTTTGAGAAGGTTAGTAAAAAAAAAAAAAACAACCTGTAACCGGCGAATAATAACAGAAAAGAATTACAAGTAGCCCTGTAAACAGCCAGAAACCGTCATGGGCATGACAGCAGCTGCCAGATCTCCTCCTGAGCGGCAGTGAGCATCCCTTTGCACCCTTCTCATTCCCGTTTACAGTTGGCTGATGGGGAGAAGGAGAAGAAGGAGCTGCACGCTAACAATTCACGGGGGTAGAGTGCAGAAGGAAGATGCAGCTGCCATTCTTTGATACAGTAGTACTCAGCAATCCCTTCAATCCTGGACCCTACTGTGCCAGTTCCAGCACATATACAGAGCTGAGATAATCCCTGATCCCAAGAGCTGGACAGGTATGTTTTGATTTGCAGATACTTTTTCTTGGAAAGTGTACATATTTGCAGAGAGATTTTTGCCTCCTGATTATAGCTCTGGAGACTCCTTTAGGAGGACGAAGGATCTTCTGCCAAGGACCCTGGGCATCTGCTGACCACAGGCTGAAAAGCACAGGTTTAAATGACTGAGGTAGAGCCAAAGAAGGAAGTACAGACTTCTGTGTACTGGAACTAGGGTTTGATGGGTTTGATTCCAGGGACCTTGAAGTTAGTAAATTAATTTCCATCGACTTCACTGTGTCAAATTATCATTCCGAGTATTTGATCAGAGTGATCTGTCTGGGGTTCCTTCATCTAGGACTGTTCAGTGTTTCTCCTGCCCCTTGATGGGATTTACAAAAAAGGAAAGAAAAGAGAAATTAAAGTAACAAGGAAATGCTTGTTGGTCAAAGTGGTTGAACCTCCAATATAAGCAGTTAATTCTGGTGGAATCATTTCTCGTGAAGTTAACCCTGGTGGCCTCAGGAAGACACACACTATGTCTTTTTAGTCAACAGCATGAGGCCCTGCATCATCACAGCCTGAGGGACTCCCGGTCGTCTCTAGCACCATGGCAGCTGGTGCAATGCGTTGTAATAGGGGAGAGATTAATGGGGAACCCCACAACAGTTGTTCCAGCTTCACGGGACAACATGGGAAGACAAATACTTCAAGCAAGGAACAAAAAGGACCCAAATAAATCAGTTTGCCACCGTTTCCCACATCCGTGCCAGCGAGCGGGAGACGTGCATAAACTAACCCGGAAGGTCCGATACACGATACAAACTTCAGGAACCTCGGGGGAAGAAACCGAGGTTCCTGGGGGGCGTGGAGCCTTTACCTGCTTGTTTCTGTAGAGCTGGGAGGACAGCTGGTCTCCCCGCCACGCCGCGTCCTGGGCACCGAGCTGCGGGGTGCCGAACTGCCCTGGGGGGGAGCAGACCCGAGGGGTTAGCCCGCTCCCGCTCCCTCGCTCAGCCCGGCTGCGGGACCGCGGCCGGGCCGCCCCCCCCAGCCCCGGCGGCGGCGGCGGGAACGCACTTACCCGGCGGCCGAGCCTCCCGCAGGCCCTGGCTCGGCGGCGGCTCCGCGGCGCAGACGGCGGCCCAAGTCTCCTTGGAAACCCCGCCGGGGGCGGACCAGGGGCAGGCGCAGCCCGGGCCCCCGGCGAAGTCCGGCTCCGGGCACGGCCGGCCGGTGCTCTGCGGAGGCAAGGGGCCGGGGCGGTGGGGCGCTCGGCGGACGGTGTGCCCCTCGCTCCCAGCCCCCGGCGTGCCCCGAGGGCAGGCGGTGCGGCATCCCGGCGAGAAGCATCCCAGCGCTCCGCGGGGAAGCGCTCCCCTCCCGCCGCTGCCCCGGCCGGGGTTCGCTCAGGTACCTGTGGCGGGGGAGCCCCGCAGCCTCGGCCGCCCCCACCGGGCGCCGCCTGCGCCCGCGGGAGCCCCCAGCCCTGACCCGGCTGCCCGCTCCGTCCCCCCGCTCCCCGGGTGGCACCGCATCGCCCTGCCTCCACCGCTGGGCACTGCCGCCCCGCCGCAGCCCCCCGCAGCAGAGGGGCTGCGAGCAGAGGTATGCCAGGAAGGTGCTGAGTTTACTGCAATCCCTTGGGAAATACAAGGGTCCTGAGTGGGTTTAAGGTGAAGGGAGGACCTAGGCTGTCCTTGGCCAGTCCTTTCCTCCCACCTCGGGTGCCCGATTCAGCGCTAAAGCAGCACAAAGCCAGCAGAGTCACCTCCAGGCTGCTCGCACTCTCTTCTGCCCCTGCAGTTCTGCAGGAGTCCCAGACCGCACAGTAGCAAAGCCTGGGGCTGTCCCTGGATTCACCCCTTTTCCTTCCTCCAAATAAGCCCCATCTGCAGCAGCTCTAAATCTCTGCATGGCAACGGCAGAGCTTGGAGCCTCAAGCAGGGAATCTGCTCACCCAGGGGGAGGCACAGCAGGAGAGACTGCTCTTGCAGGTAGAGGAGAGCCCTCTTCCTTCCCCATCTTAAAGGCGGCACAAAACCTACTGCAAGCCCCTAGGGCAAAGAGACCAGCTTCTCCTTTTCTGCCTCCAGGTCGAAAGAAATGCAAAGAGCACTTACCATGTTAGTGGCAGAATGAAATGCAGGTCTTGGGAGCACTTTTCTGTTAAAGCCCCAGCGAGGTTTAAATGGCTCTGAAGGAGGGGGAGAGGGGGGAGACCGGGGAGGCGAGTTTAATCTAAAGGAGCTCCCAGTGACGCCTCAGAGCTCTCCTGAAACCCAGCAATCTGATTTGGTGTAAAGCTGTCAAACTTGTGACGTGAATAAACAGCAAACTTGCTGAAATCAAAGTCATTCTGGCCCCACAAATCAACACAAGGAAAGACAGAAAAGAAAAGAAGGAGAGAGGGAAAAAAAGCCTCCACAAGCTTCAGGACAGCACTGAACTGGTGTGCCTGTTTCACTCCAGGAAATAAGCAGGGATCGAGGGAAGCATCCCACATGTTCAGAGCAGGGCTGCTGGTGTTGCTGATGAGTTTTTTTGTTTTGATTTTGTTTTTGCTTTCAAGCCTTGTTTGCAGTTGTAAAATCCAGCAGGAAGAAGCAAGTTTGCCCAACATGCCTGCCTGAGGAAATTGGTTTTCCACAGCTTCCCAGGGGTGTGTAGAAGCAAACATGATTCAGAGCACTTCTATGGACAGTTCTGAGGAAGAAAGTGGAGATTTAAGAACAATGCAGCCTGAAGTGACAAGCTCCTGCAAGTGTCTCACTCTATTGAGAATTAGTTTCCTGTCAAGCCCCAGGCTTCCAGGACAAGATCTCAGAATATAAATGCGTTATGAGTGGTGTAAGATTTACTCTCATACAGGGTTATATTGTAAAAGCCACATGCAGATGTGTGAAAGATAGATTGTCTGCACATAGTCCCATCTAACTCACATCAGATTTCCCCAGCAATTACAATCCACGGGTAGGCTTGAGTTTTTCCCAGAAAACAAACAAACAAAAAACTCTTCACTGAGGGTCTGTCTTTGCATAACGTAGGGAGTGGTGGGAATAAAGCTAACAGCGGACCAGTTGTTCAGTCAGGATGCTGCCTCCTGCCATGGCAAGGGCTATTCAGGGAGGTAACCCAACCTGCCTGCAGACAATCTGTAGCACACTGAGGGTAAGGCTGGGCCGAAAGTAGGCCAGGCTGGCATATGGGGATGGTCTTTCATTTCTCCCCTGGAGGATGCTCAGTGCCATTACCCTGTTAGCAAGGCTCAGGGACAATACAAACCAAGAGGGACATTTGCCTTCCATTCTTTTATTACTGGCATATTTTCCTAAGGGGCTGCCCAAGGTAAACTTAGTTATGCCAAATTAAATCACTGCCGTCTCCTGCCTTGACTACTTTTCCAACAGCTATTTTATAAAAGGCTTATGTTTCAAACCCACACTGCACCCAGGCTTGGGTCACCCTTTAACTTTCCTAGACTCCAGCTCTGCGCAGCACATTTCAGAACTGCTGTGATAACCCACACTCCTGAGGTGGCAACCCCTCTCCTGTGTGGCTGTGTGGAGTCAGCAGCAGGTGTCTGTCACGCAGCAAGAAACACAAGCTCTATGAAACACTTCCAATGAACACCAAGGCCCAGCACAGCCTTCCTCGTTTGGTTTAGTCCCTTTGCCCTTCATGGGGCTGCCTCAGGGTGCTTCCCGGGGCGCTGTGGCAGCGGTTGCTCCCTCACCCCAGGCACACACCGCAGGCGAGGACTGCCGCCCCAGGGCCCAGCGGCTCAGGAACGCCCCGGGAAAGGCCGCAGTCCCTAGGCCGCCGGCACCTGGCAGGGGAGGCTCTAGGCCGGGCAGCCGGGCGGCGGGGCAGGGAGCCCTGTAGCGGGCTGGCGGAGCACTCAGGGCCTGGGGCAACCCCGTGCGAGGCGCAGAGGCCACGCAGTGGCCACCCAGAGCCCGTCCAGCCCCCGCAGCCCCTCCGGACACCGCAGCCTCGGCCTGGGGCTGCCCGGCACAGCCGCCATCTTGGGGCTGCCTCGGGGGCGCGGGAGCGGCAGGCCCGGCCATTGGGGGAGGCGAGCGGCCCCGGCAACGTCATCACCCCGCGCCCGCACCCGCCGTGGGGGGAGGAATGGCGGCTGAGGGGGGGTCACAGCCACATTCCTGCGTGGGCCCAGGGGGGTGTGCGCCGTCTTCCCCGGCCATATGGCCGCTCGCCTGGCGTCTGCAGGCAGCGTGGCGAGATGCCTCCCTGGCCCTGGGTGGGGTGGAGGCGGGTGCAGTGGGGAGGCCTGGTGGGTGAAGGGAAGGGATCCCCTGGGGGGGGGCGAGCTGCCCCTCGTAGACCCCCTGGGTCACCTCATAGCTCACCCCTCAGAGGACAGCCAGAGAGAAGAGAGTTGTGTGTCTAAAAATACACCTAGGGAAGGACAAGTGGGCAAAGTTTCCTTTCTGCTTTATGTGGGTATGGGGAAGACATGTTGCAGGCTCAGGGTTGCTCCTAGACAGGGCCCTTTGCCTGGTACAATGCTGGTGGCTCTGCCTCCGCTTCCTCTTGGCAGAGCTCTGTATGCTCAGGTATGCTGTTTGTCTCTGAGAAGTGGTGGGCGGAGTACAGGCACACTCTTGGAGTGAAAAGCAGGTATGAAGAAAACCTGTAGTAACTCCATTGTTGCTTCCACAGAGCTGGTACTGTGTTGGTTTGGATTTTGACAGTGCTTTGCTTTCTGAGTTCAAGAATTGATGTCAACTCACAGTACCATGGTTTCTATGCTGGGGAGTGAAAGATGTTACATGGGTGAAGGACCACCAAATCAGAGCCCGAGAGCCTCATAGGTTTGGGGAGATAGCTTCTGGGTGACTTCCTGTCAAGGAAAGACAACTGCTGTTGGTGTAAGAAAGAAAGAGCTAACTTTGCAAAATCGTGCATGGATTGTCACCCAGAATGACAGAAGAGCTTCAAGTCATGGTAAAAATTACACATCAATGTGTAGTGTAAAGCAACATGAAGTAGCAATCATCTGCTAATTCTTTTCCTGTTCGTCTGATGGAACCTGTCTTGGAGCTCTTGCTGCTCGTTGTAGTTAATGCTGCACTTATTTAATTGGAAATAAAGTTCCAGGATGAAATATTTCTAGAGACTACAGTATTGCTTCAGTGGAAATAGGATTTCACATTGAGTGTCATAGTGTCTCTTTTCCGAAGTTTGAGAACACACGTGTTTTGTGGTGTGTTCATTCCCATGTGTTCTTTGTATGTACAATTTCTTCTGTAATTTCTATGATTTCTGTCATTTAAATGACAGTGATGGAGCTAATCCTTCAGATTAAAAAAAAAACAGCCCAACAAACTTGGATTTTTCTGGTTTTACCCATTTTTATGTAGAAATGGCCCTAAAGTTGCATTTAGAGAAGAGATTGTACACAGAAGAAAAATAACATTTACAATAGTTTAATTCACCTTTTATACCAGATTTACTACAGGATGTGTTACTTTTCATGCTGACACCTGCATGGGTGTCCAGACCCACCCCAAATCCTTTTCGCCTATTCTGCCATATTGCTGCTACAGTGCTTCTTATCCCTCTTAAGGATGGTTAGTATATCAGTGGCAAAATTGAAGCTCACTGAAGAACTCCACCTATTAACCTACAATCAGGATACACACAGGTATCTGGCACTTGCATTAATCTCTCATGATGTTTGTGAACTCAAGGTGTGATTAGTTAAGACTGATGAGGCTAAATTACAAGAATGCATCTGAATGGAAATTTATGCAGATACAGGTTCTGGTTGTTCTCTGATTAGTCTTCCTCCTTGAACGCAGGACTAAAAGGCACTTCCCAAATCCAGTCCCCTGCTGTTGAGACATTCTTAAACTTTCCAATCTCCCTTTTAAAACTAATTAGGTTATTCTCCTTATGTTATTCCCACTGTGAGGCTACACCATACTCTGAGCTCTGATGGTTAGACGCTTTCTAGTTTCCAGTCTGAATGTATTCATAGCAGGTATAATCCCTTTTGTCCTTGCGCCAAACTCTTGCCTTAGTTTAGACACTCCTTGTCCCTCTGTAGTGTTTAGCCTTGAGGTCTTTGCAGATCACTGTCACATATTGTCTTTTCTTTTGCTTTTTAGGTCAAATAAGGCAGGTTCTTTTACAGTCTTCCCCTAACATAAACAATGCAGGAACCCATCTCAGAGAATATTCCATCTGACATTAACCTGTTTTTCGGATGGAGGAGCAAAATTACTCAGTCTGCTGTGTAATGCGCTAATGTGTTAGAGAAAATCATTGGCAAATCTTTATCTCTTTTGTCTCTTCCTGGTACATTTTAGGCTAATGTTTACCTCTTCCATCACTCTCTCACAGCAGTTCCTAGTTTTGAAATCATTGTCAGCTGTCTGTATATACACCTGTGGACTTCATTTGCTCCAAAATGCAGTAAGTCAAATTGAGTTCTCAGTGCTGTTGGGCGCTGGCTGTCCTGTGCTGATACTGTTTAGTACTGTGGAGTTTCGCGAGTGTTTAGGAGTAAACAAATTAAAAAGAGGACTTCATAGATGGAAAAACTGTAATAGGCCTTTCTAGGTTTACTTGCACTTTCTCATAGCAAGAGTGGTGAGTCAATGGATAGAGGCTATGGGTATAATTCTTGTGGTGGCTTCACTGCTTGCTTCTGGTTTGAAATGAAAGCATGCAATGCTTATAGGTATATGTGATTTTGTTCTGTGTTTTCTGGTGCACACTGGATGAGATTTATCCCTGACAGATCCCTAAAAACTAATTTGATATTACTAGTGCTTAATCGTCTGTGTTAAGAAAAGGGTTGTTTTTTAAAGAAATAAGTTGTATTTTAGCAGCAGTATGCAAAAAGATAACATTTTATAGTGATGTAGAAACTTAATTTGAATAATGGATATTATCTGATGGATTTGTATGTGTGTGGTACTATGTAGGCTCAAAATGAATAATGAAAATCCGAATGAATATCTGTGACATTTGGTTAATCTTGGATGGTTTTGAAACTCTCTGTGAAACTCTCTGTGGAATTCCAGAAAGTGTCTTAAGGTGCTGAGAAGATATATTCCTCCACATTTATCCTCTGGGTAGCAATTGAGCAAGGAACTCATTATCTCCCTATGCAGATGTCAAGAATTGAAGAGATATTCTTTATTGGACATGATTGATTTTGAACTGGAAACTGTCATTACAATCACATCACATCCTCTGTAAAAATTAAGTTCCATAGATTTATAGCCGTGCTTCAGATTTGTCTGAAAAAGTTGAAGTCTTTATGCATAAGTAGTGACCATTTTATGTATAGAATCTGGTTGCAGATGAAATATGTATGAATAAATATGACTGGAGTATGTTTGAATAACATGTATGTGTGGTGTGTTCTGTGAACAAGTGCTCACGCATCTATCATGCGTGTTCTGTTAACAGCTAATGTTGGTCCTTTCCTGTGGATGTAACTGCTTTTCACAAGGGACAGAAGATCCCTGCTTCGAAGAGAGATCTGTTAGGTAAAGCACAGATAACTACTCATGAAGAACTAGGACTGGAAGGGACTACTGGGTCTCTTGTCCCATCTGCTTTAGTTAGATAGTTGGTTTATAAAACTTCAGTGCTAGCCTCCAGCGCGTCCTCTTGTGACACTGGTACTGCTTCTTATTCCTTGACCATTCAAAATGGTACTCTAATTTCTGGTCTAAATTTATTCATGGAGACTTGTGGCTTTTGTGCCATTTTTGGACTTCAGCCTTTTCTTGTTCATCCTGTGTACTTGCCATTTTGATGTGCTTCTAAACAGCAGTCTATGCCGTCTTTGTCTAGTTTTTGTGTAATTGCTTTTGTATTTTCTTGACTGAGAAGTACTTAACGCACCTCATCTTTCATCAGTGTGGGTGACCATTTATTTTTTCGCAGCCCTCTAGGTTGCGGTTCATTACGCCCCCAAATACAGGAATAAGGACTCATCTCCTGAAATGGAAAGACAAATGGAAAAAGTGCTGATTTTATGTAGTACAGAGTAGGTTTATAGAATTCACTACTACTGAATGCCATTGAGAGTGAAAGCGTTGTGGTATTAAAATAAATAGAATAATGCTTCTTATAATTTCCAAATTCTTCTGAATGTTTTCATTATTTCCACTGGGTATATTGATCCTCTGTCTGAAGAGGACACTAATTGTACTGGTTTAGTGCCCTATAGGCATATTACCTTGGAATGCATCCCACTCCCTATATATTGCATATGTCTTGCCCTTTCCTTTTGAGTGGATGGAATTGTATCATAAAAAATGAGGTCCTAAAGGGATACAGATCTCGGGTCTGACTTTTGACGAGCTGATGGGTTCTCCTGAAAATTGCAGGTGGTAATCTCTTACTGTTGCCAATCTGATTGGGGTATGAAAGAGAAATATGTTCTACTTCTGGGTCTGATGTTATACAGTTTTATAGCAGCACTTATTCTGAGGTTTCAGACCTCACTTTGCTCACCCATTTACTGTAGAGAGCCAAGTCAGTCTCTGTATCTTCTGTTTCAGTTCCTCACCTACCAATCACGAGTGGTATGTCTGCGTAGATTTTACACTTATGTAATCAAAAACATAATTGCATAGCCCCTGGCCAAATGAGCCCCCTTGTTCTTGGCTGTGACCACTGGGCTCCACAAGAGCAATATTATTTGTGAACAGAAAACTTTTCATTAGTTTTTGGGGCTACTTGGATGGGATTTTTAATGTGAACCTTGATGTGGTTTTGGAACCAAAGTCTATTATTGGTCTGTCGTCTGCAGGACACTACTACTGTGTTGTTCCACCCAGAGGTTACTACTGAACTGAGTTGCCATGTTGCACTAAGTAACCTTTTCATCACAGAACAGTGATTCAGTGGTGTAAACAAGTACACTGAGGTAGTCCCATGATTAAATGATAGATGGTGGAAACAGTTTCTCTTTACTATGTGTTGACCATCATGGTTTGGGGAAAATTGCTGAGTCTACAAGAGAAAGAGTGGTGTGCTAAAAAGCCATGTTTTTCTCCATGGTGTTTTCTATTGAAGTCAAACTATTTTGCAGGGAGGCCTGCCAGAAAAACTTAGCTCATAGGTTACATCCAAATTGGGTTGAATTTTCATGGGACCAGATGCGGAGCCGAATAGGGCCCAGTGTCTAATCAGGCACTGGTGTGTGCATCTGCCTGCTTTGTAACCTGTCCTGTGAGCTCCTCCAGTGTACACCGTGCTGCCAATACCTATGTACTGGGCTTCACCTATTTACTAGCACTTTTTCTCTTGGCTGGTGCTCAGGAGTTGGCAGTCTGGCTCCCCTCCATCTCTCTTTGGGTGTAGAGCTGGGCACTTTCCATTCTTGGCTGGCAGTTGGGAGGTTTGGCAGAGATCTCCAATCTGAGTAAATATATGTGAGGGCATCTCTTCATTGCAGAGCTGTATGGCATTGCCTTCCCTAATCAATAATGAAAGATCCCAGGATGTGTGGAAATGTGTTGGGGGTCAGAAGGTGAAGGATGTTGTTGTCACTTGCTGAGAAAGATGTCAGGGTTTTTGTGCACACTATTCAAAGCTGAGTTAAAGCAGTAAGTCACTAGGGAGATATTCTACTAAAACAGCTCTGTCTGTCCACATAAAATCTCCAGCTCCTAGTCCATGCAGGTAGTGTTCGATGAACTGGTGATGAAAAGGAATTAGTTGGCTGGTAATTCATCTAAAAGATTGGCAGAGGATTTTACAGGCTTACACCAGAGCTGGCTGGAGACAATAATCTCTTTTCCTGAAGAATGCTAAGGTCCTGACGCCCAGCTCGTTGGAATGAAACCTGAATGCTTTTTAACTCTCTGTGAGAGATTTTTTTTCCCCTCTCTGGTTTTTGTTTTTAGGAAGGAACAAAATGTTTCATTGTGATTTTGTCAATGATTTTGATATAATGGACTAAACGAGTAAATGTCTTCCAAATCCCAAAGCCTTTTAAAAGAAGAATTCCATTCAAAACACATCGGAGCTGTTTTCTCTCCTGAATTTTTGCTGAAATTTTATTTCTAGCAAAAGTTTACACACTTAAGTGGTAGTGTGGGTTCCCTTGCAGCAACGATGTGCAGTGGAGAATAAATGTGAACAGGTTTTTTTTTTTTGGTTGTGTTTTATGCTATCCTGGAGGTGAAAGGGGTGGGGGGGAGGTTTGCGTCCACTTGGCAGCCTTGTAGTGTGCCAAAGCAGTGTAAAAAGGCCTCAGAGTGAATAAGAAACAAGAGAAATCTTTGGTTTTTAACTGCTCCTGGATCAGAGAGCAGGATTCATCGATGCCTTACTGTAATTTTACACTTGTGCAATCCTATTGCAAACTCTAATAGTACAGCAGGGAAAGAAAGAAGAGGTTAGTACAGTGGAACAGAGCAGGCTTTGGAGAGGAGGCTTTTTCTCTTTGCCCTGGGTTCTTGTGTCTTAGTGTCCCAATGTGACTGGAAGGAACGGAGACTTAAATGGCAGCTATTGAGCTGCCCAGAAGTTCCAGTGGGTTCTGTCTCATCTTTCTTTTCTCTCTTTCTAATCAGACAGAAATGAGGTATCTTGGTATCCACAGATTCCCCCAATGACTGGTCTGTCATCTGTGGCTAGCTCTGAAGCTCGGCAGCTTCCTGACATGCATGTTGGGACCCTCACTGGCTTAGGTCAATGTTCACTGACTTCCCTCTTAGAGGTGGAAAGTGTGCTGTTGTTAGAAAAGCTGCTGGTTCAGCTGAAGTGAACTAATTTAATCTGGGATGCTACTATTAGCTGTTGGATGTTGTTTTGTGATTCCTCAAATTTCAAGGGAGTTTGTTTAGTGATAGGGCTTAGACCTGTCTGTAATCTCTAGCACCCAAGAGATACAAGTCTGTCTACAAGGAAGAGTCTGGTTAAGCATGCCTGGTGCATCAGGCATAAAGGAGCCGTGGCCCCGTGGAACAAAATACTTCACTGGGAAACTGAAAGGCTCTAGGGTGCTTATTTCTGGGACAGCTACGGGCTTGTAAGGTGGCCTTCAATAAATCACTTTTATCTCTTTGTATACTAGATTAGTGATGAGGAAGATACTGTGTTAGACGTTCTGGCTGAGGAATAGCCCTCAGTGCTATACCAGTAAGTGCTGATATTATTTTCAAGAGTAACACTTATGATTATAGATTTTATTCTTTCAAAGAAGTGGTTTGGCACTGTGCATTAGGAGGGATAGCTTATTGCTGAAAATGTTTTGGGTTTCATGCATTCCTGGGTATCAGTATTTTCTAGAAATGTGCAGTAAGTGGACACTAGAGGGCTTGTTAACATCCCTCCCTCCGGTTCCACCCATGCAGATCAAGAAGGTTCTTCGGCAGAGTAAATCAGGGAGACTTCACTCAGGTTCTTACGATTGTGTTTAAGTTTTGAGGGGAGGAACTGAGCAATACAGAGGCATAAGACTGTGCTCCTCCTCCATATCAGATGGCTGCATAAGAAAATTCTGATATTTTCAAATATTAAAGCTGGGAAAAGAATAGCTTGCATTTGGGGCAGCCTGGAAGCAGCAGGCAATCGTCTTTCATTTAGTCACTGAGCAAAAATTCAAAATATTATTTCCATTAATAAGTTCAGTTCTGTAGTTTAGTTCTTTTTTGTTCTGCCTTCCCCCGCTTGTATTCTTTCAGCAGCATTTTCCAAATCAAAAATAATTGGTTAATATTGTCTAACGATGTAAATCTGTGTATTTGCCCTCACTGGAGCAATGTTTCTGTCAGCCTGTTTTTTGACTCAAAATGAAAAAAGCTTTTTTTGATATTAAAATCAGTATTGTCTGTGTAAAGAGTCAAAACAACATACATCTTACTCCCTGAGTCTTAAGACAAACTATAGAATAATATTCTCTTTTGCCTCTTATTGTTAGATTTACCAAAGTCTGAGTTTTAAAGGGTTGGAAGTTTTTTTTTTTTTTATCTCTGAGACCTTTTAAGGTGATGTTCTAGAGGGAAAAAAACCATAGCATGGAGGTAGCACAGAGCTGCGTACTCAGATTCTGCAGACTTGATCTATAAATTTGGGTTCTAAAGTGTATATTTTTATAATGATTAAAGATCTAGTAACTTCCTTTCAGTCATGTTCTGAAAAAAAACCCAACAAAGCAAAATTCGTGAAAGTCATTTCTGCATGCCACTGAACTGTATCCCAAAGCTACTAGCAGTTACTAGTAAAGATTTCATCTAACAGTTAATTTAGAAATGCCATTGAAAAACTAAAGGAATAGACTGATAGAGTTAGTTTTTTTGTGGTTTTTATATCAGATCTTGGCTTCCATTTAAGCACCACTTAAAGTCTTCAATTAGTGATTACTCTTTTTTTGCAAGTGTGGAGTTAATATTGTGAATATACAGCTGCTGCAATAATATAGTCATTTGGCCATGTTACCCAGATCTACCTGCTGAGCTACCGTTCAAACTGCGCAGGATGGAGATGCCAGCCATCCCTTCCTGAAAGAAGTTCATCAGTGGTCAGGTACTCTTGAGATAGCATCCATATTTGCATATGCTTTCCAAACTCTGTGGACTAAATGAATTCCATTTTTCTCTGGGGAAGAATAAAGTTGTGTTTCTCGCTGAAGAGCAACCAGACAGGAAAGCAGAACATCTGCAGCTGAAATGTGCATACTTATAAGCTGAATGACATTTCTTGAGCGTGGGAGTTTGGCTACAATAATCAGGTTTAAAATCTTTGTTGGTTGTTGTTTCTGTTTGGGGTTTTGTTTTGTTTTCCCTAAAGGGGTGAGGGGCCTTTGACAAGACTACTTAATGTGAAACAAAAAGATAAAGGAATTGCATTAAAAACAGCAGGGTCTATTTTACCTTCTTGTGCTTTTTAGAAGCCTGATTTTTAATTATGTCCAGGTTTCTAAAACTTGACCTTGTTCAGAAAAATGTTCTGTTTGATTTGCATTCGGGTGCATCTGTGACAGAAGAAATTATATAGGAGAAAGAATCACTGGTGGTGAGGTGGCAATGGTAAGCAGTGAGGGGGGAAAAAACTCTGAAATAATTGGTTTCCTCTTTCTTGGACTGAACTGGAAATGTCAGTTAATAGATTTGACAGATGATCTAGAATTTAGAAGTGTTCTGCTAAAATTATGTAGGAGGCATCCATAGGTTTGGAGTGTTTTGGCTTTTTTAATGCATCAAAATGAAGTAGAAGAGCCTCCTAGTAAAGAAGGAATAATCAAACAAGACCAGGGCTCCAACCTATCAGTTAGAGCACCAGTCTGGGAGAGAT
Organism: Phalacrocorax aristotelis; assembly: GCF_949628215.1. NCBI lineage: Eukaryota > Metazoa > Chordata > Aves > Suliformes > Phalacrocoracidae > Phalacrocorax > Phalacrocorax aristotelis. The sequence continues at coordinate 16,540,745 of NC_134282.1, read as the reverse complement.
GGACTGGGCTTTCATTTCCGCACTAGCAGTAGTTCATGGGTTTTATCCAATAAATGTTTACTGTAAAATCCAAAACAGTGCTGGAAGCAGGACACATTTGTTTTTTTGTTTTTTTCCCCTGGGAGTTTTGTCCTGACTACTGGGCTATGAAGTTATTCTTTTTGCTGTAGAGTGTCTTGAATTCCTTTCTTCACATCCTCTGCAAGAGATTAGAGGCATATATGTGGCTTTGCAGCTAGAAGCACTCCTGAATCCTGAAAACGCGGTTGTGGAGTTGAGTTTTTCCAAGATTAGGCAGCAGCTTCTGAGGCTTCTCAGAAGGACAAGCTGGGCTTGTCATCACATCATGCATGTAGTCTTCTCTGGGTTTGCTTGGGCCTCAGTTGCCTCTTGGGGATAATTGATTGACTTGATTTCATAGGATTTGCATGTGCACATGCACAGTAGAGAAGTGAACAGACAGATCTGAGCAGCTCCATTGCAGAGGAGGAGGCAAGGTGCCTCTTCAGTGATGGAGAGTAGGCTGAGAAGAAGAGAGAAGCCTGCTAGCCAGAGCAGCCAGTTTCCCCTGCAAAGGAGACTAGATGGGCCAGGGCAACAGCATATTTTCTCAGAGGAGGGAGCAGTTATGGGAAGCAGCAAGAAAGCAGGTGGGACAAGCACAGCAGTGAAGCAGCCTGGGAAGACTGCTGAAGGGCCAGGGCTGGCAGAGGTGAGAGGCTGGTGCAGAAGGCACAGAAACAGGGGAAAGATATTCTTTCACAGCTGCATTTTCACAGGCTCCATGAGCCCTGGGAGGACACTAGCACTTCTTCCACCTTAGAGCAACAACCTTTTCCTGTGCATCTGTACTCAAATAAAAGTTGCCAGTGGGAGCACTGCAAATACAGACTTTGTTTCAGTTAAACCTCCAGGCAGGCAGAATGGTTGCACTAGCAGTTAATTACAAGCATTTCAGCATTTAGTTGTGGATAATATTCAGATTGCCCAAGAAACTCAAGGTCCTCACACCTCCACAGACTCTAAGGATAGGCAGGCTCCGGATTTAAGTGTTGTGGATTGCTTTCTAGAAGTCTCCAGCGCTCTCCATTGCCTGTAGGGAGCCTGCTTTAATACCAGGCAGTGTGACTATTGCCACGTACTTTCCCAAATCAGGGAGAATAGCTGATCTCAAGCTGATATCAACAAACTGAAAACTCAAGAACTTTTTTAGTGTCACATACCTAGGTCTGATCATCATTGGACCTATTCTAACTTGCTCTTTTCACTCCTGTTGAAAAAACAAACAAACAAAAAGTTAAAAAAGAAAAAAACCCTAGCAAACCCCAGAACAAAAAACACACACCACAAAAAAAAAATCCAAGTGGGTTTTGTTTTGTGGGGGACTTTTTATTTGGTTTTGTGTTTTTCTTGGGGGGGGTGGTGTGGGTTTTTTGGTGTGTATTTGGTTTTTCTTTTTTTTTTGTTGTTATAATTGTGGCTTCTGAGGTTCAGAGTGGAGCAGTGAGCACAGACGACTGCCACGTATTCTGGTGGAGATTGGGTTGTTTGCAAGATGTAGCCTAGTCATGCCACTATTTGCTCAAGTACCCACTTGATCACGGTGCTATGTGCAGCACGCTCACCTCGAGACGGTGTTTCCAGCAAGTGCATCTGACCCTGGCGCTGTTGGCTCTTGCTCCGCTTTACCCACTATCTAGGCTGTTACTTAACAATATGTTTGACTGGTTTAAAGCCAATTATATTACTGGGTCCCCCCTTCAGCGTGTAACAAGAAACCTTCAACTGCAAGCGCTGGGGAATAAGAGGCAGAATGGCTTTGAAAGTTAATGTGCTGCCAACAACCAGCCTTGCAGCAATGGGTGAAGCAGGGCCATCCCTGTAGACCGTCGCTCACCAGACTTTTTTTCTGAGTTGACCTGCTAGGATTTTTCCCTCTCCTCCCACCCCTTCCTCTTCTCTTCTCTTTCTTTCTCTTTATTCTTTTTTTCTCAAGTCTCTTTTGATTTCATGCTGGCTTTTTAAATTGAGGATAAAGTTAATTCACCGCACAATGCCGCAGCTGGAATGAAAGATGACTAGTCGCCCGTGTGGAGGGGAGGGCTCTGTGCTGGCTGGGGGTGGCTTGTTGCATCTCCTAAGGCCACTACGGGCTGTCACTGATTTATTGATAGTGCCTTTAGCAACAAAGCAAGAAGTTAACTAATTATGAACATATGGTTCAGCTCATGCTTGACTCAGCAGCCACCTTGTTAGCCTGGAGCTGCCTAGGTGTTCAGAAGCAGGAGAAGAAGAAGGTTTTGGGTGGAAGGTGTGGTCCAAAATCCCACTGACAAGCCAGAGGGAGACTTGATTGATCCTAATCTATTCTTTTTGTTAGGAGGCAGCATGCTGCTGTCAGGAACAGCTTGGTAATAACAGATTTGTGGCCTCTAAGTCCTTGTGGTTATAGTCAGCACGCGACACTCCGTCGGCTCCTTGAATGCTCTGTACTTAATTGGTCTCAATGGTAGGGTCTGAAATGAGACGGTAGTTCAAGGTGCAACACATGCTATACCTGAAATTGCAGCCTGTGAGCTGCTGCACAGATGTCAGCTTTTTACCAGTGGGCTTACCACTGGGGACCCGGAGGGTGCGTACAGAAAGGGGCAAGGGACGTCTGAGAGGACCCTGCAGATTTTCAGTGCTTAATATGGAATTAATTAGAAGAAAATTTAGAGAGTGTGACTGGTAGAGGAACAAGGAGGGAGACACACAGAACTTGTTAGGAAGTTCATCAAGGTGGATTGCAATTTTGTCTGCATTGAGTGGTCAGCATGCATAGTCTGGACACCGGAGAGTGTTTAATGGGAATTGATACCAGCTAAAGGGGGGAGGAGGGTGTCTCTTTCTGTCCATCTGTTGGTCTTTTACAAGTGAATTGGGTTATGCCGCAGGATTCAAAACAGTGCAGTTAGAGGCTTTTTTTTTGTCTTCATGGGTGTACATGGTCTCCAGGAAGAGTGGGCTTATTTGTGTCTGGACTTTTAAAACAATTTTAGTGTTCTTATAGTTCACTTAACTGGAAATGCTGGGCATAGAAATGTAGCAATTTGAATCATAGGCAACAGAAAGAACTCCAGCAATGAATGATCTGACACAGCCAGCAAACAGGTTATTTTGTGGTTATCTAGACAAAGCAGAAGTGGGCTGAGAAGGCTGTCTGTGTACTGGGATGCATTAGCAAGCCCACAGTCAGCAAGTTGAGGGAGATGGTTAGTGACCTCTAGTAGGCACTGGTGAAGCTGTGTCTGAAGTATTGCATCTAGTTTTGGTCTTCACAGTGCAAGGAAATTGTTGATAAACTAGAGAATCTAGTGGGAGGGTCACTAAGCTGGTCAGGAGGCTGGAGCACTCAAGGGTGAGGGAGCTGGATCTGCTTAGCTTGGAGAAGAGGGCCGAGGGAGTCTGGCAGTCTTCCACTGCCACAAGGGAGCATTGAGAAGACCGAGGCCAACTGTTCTTGGGCACGCACAGTGAAAGGACTTGGCATGGTCCAAAGCTGGACCAAGTTTTATTCCAACAAGATATGAGGGGAGGGAAAAAACAAACAAACTCCAAATATGATAAGGTAGAGGGGCTATGGAATCACCATTCCTGGAGGTTTTCATAACTTGCCTGGGCCAGGTCCTGGGCAGAATTATCTAAATTTGAAAAGGACTCATGATTCTTCTGTGACCAGGCTGCATGCAGTTGGAGGACAGCCCAGGGCCTGGGACAGAGTGACATGGCTCATATTCTGTCATGCATCGCAGTGCTGGCTGGCTCGCAGCTCCAGTGTTGTACCATGATGCACATGGCAATTATCATTGTCACTCCTATAATGTAATGAGTTAGAACAGTTAATGAGTGGGTAAAGTCAATCTGTACACAACAGTTTGGAATATAATTCACCCAGATACAGCAATAGCTTTTCTTAGCAGAGGCTATACTTTAAGCTGTAGTTAGCTGGTTAGAGCAGAAATTACTTTTGAGGCTAAGTAAGTGCCTGTCCCTCAGCTATTTCTTATTACCTCCTATGAGAGGATGCTGCAGCTGCAGGTGAGTTGGGGACCAGAGTGTGAGAGGCCCCTGTGAGACCTCACACTGCTGCTGAAAGTGGTTTCAGCTCACCTGGCTGACTGCACTGCTGCAGGTTGGAAGTGCTGATGTAACTTGTACTACAGATTCAGGGTATTGAGATGTTAATCTCTAGTTGACACTGATCTAAAGGAGGTGGATAAGTTCTCAGGCTATTAAAGCTGCTCTTACAGTGGGTTTCTGACCAAAGCCTTGCTTTGTGTTTGCCTGTGGGGACCTTCTCTGGCTGAGAACTTTGCCTGCTATGTAACTGAATAGGTATTGAGATCCCTATGTCAGGATCTCTGTTGCGATATAGACATTAGGCAAAGAACTGAGATTAAATGTTCAGGCTAAAATTCTCAATAAATTTTCATTTATATCACTCCAATAGTGTGAGAGAGAATGATCTGAGGGAAGCGGCACTTAAGCCCAGCATAACACCTTATAAGTGTGTCTGCATGGTGCAAAGCAGCTTTGGAGGAAATAAGAATGAGGATTTGGCCCTTCCCTGTTTCTCTGGAGATCCACCTCTGCTCTGTTCTTTAGCTGGTGAAGCAGCGTGAGACAGTGGAGACTTTCTCAAGGCAGTGTCATCATTCCTTACTGTGAAAAACAGCCACTGCTTTGGTTTTTAGCAGTGCTAGTTATTTCAAGAGATGAGACCATGCTTGCGAAAATTCACAGGAACTGGGCTCAGATTTGAAAGCGTCTGGATCAGTCAGTGGTTTTGTACCTAACTCGGAGAGGGAGCTGAGGGTGAAGATTAGGATTTAGGTCATGATCCAGAAATCTTGTAACTGCTCAGGAACACGTGACTTTGAACTCCAATTTCAGACTTTCTGCCAGGGAGATCTCCTAGCTGCCAAGTTGGGAGGAGCTTTTCTGACTTCAGCTTGAAATTGTTGCTCCAGGGCAGACCTGTATCTAAGTAGGAACAGTTGTTTGGCTTAGTTGGTGCCAAATGATCATAGGTAGCAGTCATCATAGTTTTCTGGGCACCTTATTTTCTGTGGAGTTGGCCAAAAGAGGGGAAAAAAATCTAAGCAGAACTCCTAGTACTAATGAATGAGACCAGCACATACAGATCAAAGGTGCAGAGACACACTGTAATGAGTCCCTGCAAAGTGAAAACCTGTGTCCTCTGCGAGTAACACCATGTTCCTGCTTGAGTGTGTGTGGGGCTTGGAGCTTCTTTACTATGTGAGTTAATAAAAAGACTTTTCTCCTGGTGCAGATGTTGCAGAAACATTGCCACACCTGTAATTCATATTCAGAAGCCTATTTCTTAGAATGTGAAAGCTTTACATCAGTATAGACAAACTCCTTATGTGCGTTCCCATACAGAATTTGTCAATATTTCCCAGTCTGCTAATTTCCTTTGGCTTCCCAGCTGAAACCTGGGTCTGTGTCATGATGCTTCTGTTTCGATACCAATTGCTCCCTTTCCCGCCAAATGCAGACGTAGCCATTAGGATGACTTGCATCCTGCTGCAAGCAATATGTCCAGTCTTTACCCTACAAAGGTATGGTTTAAAGGGCTCTGAAGATTTTGAACAAACTGGCCTGGCAGGGGGACTGTCAACTTCCCCTCCCTTACGGGTGCAACAGCCTGTGTTTGTAAACAGAGCCTTAGAAGAGTAGTGGGAGCCACTAGAAGACTGTCAGCTAGTTAATTGGATGTCAGCGCCCTGCCGGGGATGGAGGCTAATGAGTTATCCTGCATAAAGAGAATGGCCCTGAGAGAAAGGCAAAGAATTGGACAGCAATAATCACATCTACAGAGAAGCCCAGAGCCCGCCTGTTGGGACAAAGGGAGAGCAGCATTTGGGAACAGAGGGCTTCCCTGTTTGGATTTTGTTAAAAAGAGATTAAGCAGGTTCTGAATTTGTGAACTTGAGATATTATTATTGGTGTATGTGTTTAAACGTGCTCATATGGATGGGCAGTGGTCTAGTATACAATATAAATGCTTTCAGTCTATTTACTTTCGTTGTCTTTGTTTTCTGAAAAATACATAATATTTTCAAAAGTGAATAAATCAAAATGATATGTTAATGGAGAGCTCAATGCAGGAAATGGAAATGTTCCTTTTGTTATTCTTTTTTGCTATCACTACTTCAAGTTGGGAAGCTATTCCTTGTGAAAAGATAAGTTGAAGATTAAGTCCTTTTGCTGAAAACGGTCTTCTAAAATGATAATTTTTTTTCACTGAGAACCTAATATTAAAAAATAATGAAGTTTTTTGGAAGTTAGCATTTTGTACATAAGTTCATTTTATTTCAAAGAACACTTTGAAAATAATTATCTGTGTAGTTACATGAATAGGTGGATTTTTACTTATATCTTTTTCAAGCAGGGAAACATGAATGAGAGAAAGATTGGATATTGGCATTAGGTTGTATAATAAGAGCCATTTAAAACTATTTTGCCAAGGGAAAAGCTGGTAAGAGAGGAAATAGTTGGACACACAAAGAAAGGTGATATAAAGGTTAAGAGAATCATGGAAAAGATAACTGTAAGAAATCCTGGAAAGTCATTATATGGTCTGTATGCCCTAAAATGAGCTGCTCTTTACCTAAGCTGTGCCTGATGGTTGTTTGCCTAGCCAGCTCTTAAAAAAGAGAATGGAAGATCCCTTGCCAACTGATTCCAGCATGCCACTGTTCTTACCTGCAGAGATTTTTCTTGATGTTTAATTTAAACCATCCTTGTTGCAATATAAGTCCATTGCTTCATGGCTTGTTCTCCTTAAACATAAAACTGACCCCTTTTCCTCTTTCAGCAACCTTTTCCATATTTGACACCTTCCTTTAAATCTTCTTCAGAGCAAACACCACATTATTTTCTTCTTTCAGGATATCCAGATCACTGATCTTTCTAGTGTCTTCCTACAGAACAGTCTTTATTTGCTGTTTATTATTTCCTGAAAAACTAAGAGATGGGCGAGGGAAGGCAAAACAGGACCTGCTGCGAAGAGAATTTGTTAGCCAGGAAAACTGTCGTAGGTAGGATCTACCTGCAAATCAGAGTGTCAGGGAAGTGGAGATGGTGCAGGATACAGCAAAGCCACAATTGTCATCCTAAAGTTTCAAGACATCTCAGTTCTGTGTGGCCCACCCTCATCTTGTCCTCTATAGCACATAAGTAGTGTGCTCCCTGATCTTATTATAACTCATGGCAATAGCACCAGGAAGACCTGTATGCCTCAGTAATTTTAAGTCATTCAAAAATGGCAATTCATATGGGCTGACAGCCAACAGAGTAAACAAGGTATTGGCTTCTCTCCAGATTTATGCAATGTGCTGGATTTTTATTAGTGCCTCTCTGAGGTTTTCAGTAGAGGCAAAAAAGCAAATCGGCAAAGGGGCGTTTCCCTTGATCTACAGTAACCTGTAGATGCAGTCCAAAACTGTTCTGAAACAGTTGGGGAAATATTTTATCTAGTTTCTAGAACAGCAGAAATATTGCATAGTGGCCTTGGAACTTCATGGATAGGGAAGCTGCTCTTTTGAAGGCTTTAGGTCCCTCAGTGGCTGAGGCAATCATAGGAACTCCTATATACCCTGTACTCCTGTTTATGCCTTCTAACAGGGGGGGCTGTTTTGGAGATAAAGATTTCTAATGAGCCAGTATGTACAAGAAAAAAAGACAGCTTGCAGAGAGCTGGAGGGATAGTGTAGTTCCAGTTACCTAAGGGAGGATGAAGCACCACCTCCTTCCAGAGCAAGAGAGGGTTGCGTTAGCTGGATAGCACAGTGTATTTACCTGGCTGCCACTCATGCTGGATCTGATCTGTGGAGCAAAATCAAAAGGCTGTCAATCCTGCACCAAATTAAAACAGAATCATGAGAATTAACGTGTTTTATAAATGCAGGTTAAGCACACTATAAGCACACTGTAATTACAGTCAGCTGCCTGGCTAGTGCAATCTAGTAGCACTGAGCTTAGGAATTAAGTTGAATATACAATTAACAGGAGCTTATATTAAAGGCATTAGTAGAGTTACAAAAGCTTTGTAACAACAGAGTGTGACCCAGCCTTGGACACAGACAATGGGGTTTTGTGTGCTATAATTAGCACACACAAAACCTCCCCATTAACTTGACAGTTTTCCATTTGTTCTTTAAAGAGTTGAGCAGTGCAAAGCACGCTCAGCCCATCAGAGATGGGAGCTGTGCAGTCAGTATGGAAGTGTTGGGGATCCCAATGTTGTGTCCCTTTGGCCAGTGCCAGCTGGTCAGTTGAGATACCTGACAAAATTATTTACCTACAAGGTCAAACTCTGCCCCTGCACTGCCTGTGCATGCTGGAGTGATACAAGGACCAGTACACAGAGTTGCGGCCAGCCCTCTGAAGAGCTGCTTCTCCTTTTTCTTCTCATTACCCACCTGAAACAAGTGCATCTCAGTGCAGAGAAATATTTTGATGTGTTGCAGGAACTTAAAGGAGAGGAGCAAATGCAGGAGGAGGGAAGGAATTTTCTCATACATGAACTGAAGTTTTAGAAGAGATCTTGTATTGAATTTAAGACCAATATGTCAGTACTTCCCAGCTCTCACAGATCACATCTTTAAGATCACTCTGCAGGTCTAGGATAGGGCCAGAGAAAGATCATACAAATTAAAGGTAACAAGCTGCAGAGGTTGTGTGAAGGAACTATGTAGGACATCTGAACCTGAAGAAGGGGAGAAAAACAGAACTTGAAGACTAATGGAAAGCCCTTTGAAGGCAAACAATGTTCAGCAGCAGCAGTTTATTTGCTTTGAGCCCCATGTGGAGCTTAAAATTCAGATGAGACTTAACACATACTCTTCTGGGGGCATGTTATCTGTGTGACTAAAGTGGAGTCTGATGGCTAAGGATGAGGAAAGAGATTTGTGTTCACCTTCAGCTCAGTGTGTAGCTGTGCTAATTAGCTACTGAGGTACTCCACTGATGAGACTTGTATCATTAGTGCCACTGATCTTTGGGACAGGGCGGGCAGCGTGTGCAGACCTGTGGTAGTAAAGGACATGGCAACGACCTGTAGTCACTAGTGTTTAAGGTATACAGACTTAAGTTCTACTCTCTTCATCCGCTAAAGACTGATTTCTCCTCTTGCATTTCACTAGGATACCTGTGATAAGATTCTTTCCCACTAAGCAGAACTTCCCTTCCTAAGAGAGGAGAGATGGCTGAGATGCAGTAAAATGTCCTAGCACAGGAAGACCCTGTCAGGCAAGCATCTCTGAAACTTGGTAGTCAGATACAGAGATCATCCAAAGTGTAGCACGCAGGGCTTCTGCCCGCCACTGACTCTTTATTCCTCTTATTTGCTGGAAGTAAAATACAGTCAGTTCCTTACTGGAGGTCTCTCATGGGAGAACCTCTTTTGAGATTATTTCACACTTTAGGTTGACCTGTTTTTCCCCTTAAGATTTGGCTTATGCCTAATGCCCCTCCAAAGCCTATCTGTGTTCTCAAGGGAGGCTCTTCTCTCTCCTTTTTTGCTGTCATTCTGCAATTTTGGAGATGGGCATTAATCCCAAGGAATGTTATTTCTGTCAAAACTTCCCTGCTGTGTGACTTTGTGGGTGGACCTAAACAGTGTTCTAGTGCTCACCTGAGACAGAAGCATCTGTTTTCAGGGGTCAGGTACCTTGTAGATAAGGTGACACTACTTTTCCTGTTTAAAAGAGCAGCCTTCTTTGCACCCAGGTTTAAAAATTTTACCACTCGCAGAAAAATTCTGTATTTCCAAGTGGCTGCATAGATGATCAGGATCATTGGATGAAAACAGTTCCTTGTTACTTCCTTTCTTTTTTATTAACTATGCAGTCTGTGCTGGAGATTTTTTACAAAGCACATGTTATTAGTGGCTCTGGCTTTCCTGTAGATCACTAGTATGTCATACAAATGACATCTGTTGTGTTTGATTTGTTCTGGTGCTTAAGTTCGAGGAACAATAGCTCTCACTTGTGATAGGAAGTTTTGAGTATCTCCCTCTGTGTTGAACTGTCTTGCAATTTGTTACGGTCAGTAAAGAGGGCTGCTCTTTGCTGAGGCTGAAATAGAAGTCCTACTAATGCACTGACTGCTAGTACTAAATACAAAGGCAATGATTCTAGAAGTTCCTGAGCTGCAAATTCCTCATGACTAGAAAAGTATAAGGCTGAAGTTTCACCCTGCTCTTGCATTCTTTCCTGGGTATCCTCTACTGGCTGCAGAAGTTAGGTCGTAGAGCTACATGGTCCATTGGTACTGTTGTATCTACATATTCATAATGACTAATTGATTAACTTTCACCATTTTTCTTCAAAATAAGGGCAGATTATCCAGCTGTGTGGTGTCATGTTGCTTAATTTGTCCAATGTTTGCCACTTCTTGTCCTAAAGGTGGTGATAGCTGGATGGTAATGTTATCTGAGGTCTTGCCAGTGATGAGTTAGAAAGAAGACGAAAACAAAATGTTCAAGTCTAGACAATTGTTTGCTGTCGTATCATCTTATTGAACAGTGAAAAAACTTAAAATATCAAAATTCTTATCGAGTGACATTTTCAAAATTAAATTAGAAAATGTAATTAGACTTGCTTCTTATTTTGGTCTACCCTACAAATCTGCTCCAAGTTTTCTTAGGCTGTGTCCCTCTGTGCCACCTGGTTCTTGGCTATCTGTCATGTGTTACTCCCTGCCCAGTGTCATAGTCTGTCCTGGGGGTGCAAAGGCTTTCTTCTGTGCTGTTCTTATGAGCTGTGGCTTGTTTCCTCGTTATTTTTTCCCCTTTAAAAAATTTCTCTTGTTGCCTGAACCTCTCAGTTTCTGCTAATTCTACCTTTTGTTCTCTGGTGTTGACATAATCAATAATCTTATAAATCTATTTGGCAGATGGTTTGCATGAAGCATAAACAAATAAATTATTCTTGTTTTGCTTATAGTTGTAGGGGAAAGCAATGTTTGTCTAAATATACTCTGTGCATGTACTTTTTATTTGAACAGTGTATGTTTTTGATATACATGCCTGTGTCTCTATTTTTATATGTATACCCAATCTGTTTTATCACACGCTTGTGTGCACTCCTGTTGTGTGCCCTGCGTCCAGATAGATTTCATACACACGGTCTGACCATCTGATTGTTGCTATTATGCTTCAGAGTATGTTTTCAAAAATAATTTCCTGCCACATTCCTGACTGTATTTGTAGGCTGAGTTTATCCTCTTCCCTGCTGTTCCATGATCTGCCCCTAGGTTACTAACAACCCCAACAGACAGCCTGGCTCATGCTACCTGCTGCTTAGACGCAGATTAACTCACCACCAGCCATATGGACTACCGACTTCACAAATTCCTCTCCTTTTGCTTTCTGCTCTCAGAAAAGTTAATGGACAGTTTTCTGGTAAAGAAAATGTAAAACAAAACCCCAAACCTGTGACATAATCACCTGGGCTTAACACAACTGGCCCCTCCATCTGCCTTTACGCTAGGATTTGTGCATATAAAGCAGAATACAGTGCTGCGCGCAATGCGGGTTCATGTTGATGACTTTCCTTTATGGCATAGGTACTTGTTTACAATACAATGCAATTAGACAAAGTCATTATGCATATATTGCATGCACATAACATATATAACTTTATATTCTTAAAAAGATCCATTGTGGTTTGCGGCTTTAATCAGTAGCAACTTTCATACTTGTTTCTTAAATGTTATTAGACTGGCAGACAATGTTTCAAGGTGATTTTCGCAATGAGTTTACAAGATACATGTTTGGGGAGAGGTGGATGTGAGGCCAGTAAAACAGAGATTTTTCAGGAGGTTGAGATGCTGTGATATAAAGAAGGAGAGGGCTAGAAGGTGGTCTGTGTTACATTACTAGTGTTGCATCTCAAGATTTTTTTAGAAAACGGAACTCTTTAAAGCCAAGCACTGACTTTAGGGTGCCCTTTTCTAAATATTACTTACTGTCTGTGTTTTGGAGGTGAGGAGCCAGGATGCTCAGGAATTACTGGCCTGAGTCTCAGAAGTGCTCAGGGCCAGCATTCACAAATATTAGTGGTGGGCTCTGCCCTTACCCTGTGGCTGGACCTGTTGTGCTTATGGATCCTGTCCGCTCTGAGTGTGCATCAAGACTGAGTCCTGATTGTCTCTGCTTGGGCTTCTTGCTGTCTGGGGCAGATGAGGACATGGCAGATGAGAGATGGTGACATTAGTCTGTGCTGTCAAAAACGTGCTGTGCCATCCAAGACACAAGTGAAATGTGCCTTAAGCCACCGCAGGCAATTGGTAGTCATGAAACACCCTTCTGTCACCAAGGCACCCTTGTATTTGAGACTTAGATGACAGGCACGCTGCATCCAGTCAGTTGTGACTTACAGTTTGTATCGGCAGTTTGTAGTGTGTGTTTATCTGCAGTATGTGTGTTCACGTACAGGTAATCTGATACATAAAAATATGTCTGATTATCATATTTATTACTGTTGCTTGGATATTTGTTTTTGCTAAAAGTGAGTTCCTTAGTTTAACTCTAGAGTTAAGACTTATTTTGCATCCTAGCTTGCAAGCATTAGCTTATATAGCCTTTATGTTCCTTTGGTAAAGGACTAAATGGTTATGGAAATGAGGAGGACTTAAGTTAGCCTATTGATGTGCAACAATATTATTGGAGTAACTGCTGTGACAGTTCCAGTAGTGCTGGAATTACAAATGTGTAATTTCCTAAGTGCTCTGGAGAGTTATTCTTTGAAAGTTTTGGCAAATAAGAAATTTAAAGCTTTAGGAAGAATCAAATGAAAAATTCAACACAATATAAACTGTTTAAAATGGAAATAGATTTTTTTAGCAATATTCTCTGAATTTAAATAGGAAATATAAATATTTTTACAGTCTCTTTGATTTTCCCATGTGTATTGCACTGTAGGAATTTAAAGCTATCATATTGGACCCGATCCAGCACTTCACAGGCTACCATTTTTCCTCATCCCTCCCCAAAATTAACAGTTCTGCTAATGTTTTTTAGGTTCTCCAAATCTTTCAATCTTTGGAAAGAGGAAAACAAAAAATAGTCCTCAAAATAAAGAATAACAAAGTATGGCTTCTTCAGTGACAATGAAAATTGGGATAGAATCAAAGAAAAGGAAGACACTGAAGTATAGATAGATCTTATGTTCCAAACAATTGAGGGGTTTTCATCAAAAGAGTTCTAGTATTTCTTTTTAGGAAAAAATAAATCTTTCCAAATATCACAACTTATCATTACCTTTTGAGCTCTGTTATTGAACATCTGTAGAAGAGGCAGGCATCATGTGTGAGAAACACTGGAAAAAATGTTGGGAGTTTCACATCAAACGGTGTATTCAACTTCTCTGATGCTTTGTTTCCTGCCTCAAGTGGTAGTTGCTACTACAGAAACTAGTAATATAAAATTGAAGCCAGAATCCATGCTTTTAATTGAATTGAATATAAATGTAAGTGATTTTTGAGAAGTGACGATTGTTCTGAAAGAGTATGTGCATTTTTGTATGCTACATTTTGTAATGTAAGTGCATTTGAGTTATCTGTACAGTCAGGGATAAGTCTTTCTCCTGATTTTATGCAAGCTGGTAACAGAGAAACGAGATTAAAGGAATGAGCTGGTTCCCAGGTAGGTTCATTGAATGATTCTGCTGGAAGTATTGATGCTTAGTCTTACCTGAATAGAGATGGGTAGAGCTATCTCTCATTCCTGGGGTGCTGGGGAGCTAAATATCTGGGGACATCCATCCTCCCCAGTTGTGGACTCTGTGATCACAGTATGTCATTCTCTGCAGCTGGATGGATTTGCTTGTGTGACTGAAGAGGAGGATCCTGAATTTTCTCCTTGTGAGCTTAATGATGAAAATCACTTGCTTTCATCTCAAAACTAGATTAAACATTTGTGGTGTCATTTAAAATGGGTGGGATGGTGCTTTGACTTCCCTGTCTTGAGCCAAATGGATCTCACCCCCTTGGGTCTGCATGGCTGTTCTGGTTGTCAGAGGAATCAAGGCAGAGGCAGGCCTGAGGGCAAGGTGGATAGGGAGAGACAAATATCTGTCTTTAGTCTTTGGGATACGGGAATCTGTATTTAGTTCTAAGGTTTGAAATACTCCTTAGGCAAGGAGGGGAACCCAGACAGCAGCCCCAGGGTACCGTGGTGTGGCTCTGCAGCTGGTGCAGTAGGACCCAGGAGCTGGTCAAGAGCAGTGATTCATCTGGTTATTCCACAATACAAGCAGAGCATGAGGAGAAGGGGTTCATTACTGTTTGCTGTGCTCTGCACAGCTTACATGCACTCTTAGCTACTGATGGCATAGTCAGAGGAGTAGACACGATGGACAGTTGTAAGGTCTTTGCCTTTCTGATAATGCACGTTCATCTTGAGTCCTCTGTCCCATCATTGTGTAATGAAGATTTCTCAGCAGGATGGTGACTTATGCTGTGGCCCCTGGTCCTTGGGAGGAGGGGCAAGGGGGGAGGAAGAGATTTCTGTATCAGCAAATACCTTGAAAGTAGATGCAGGATATTTAGTGAGCACGTGCAAGCCACCATGAGAGCAACAGGGAACCAAAGTCTTAATGAAACCTTTGATAGGAGGGTAAGGCTGGCTAGTGTGGTTACTGGCGCTTAGCTCTGGTGCAGACGCCAGGCAGACCCTGCTGAAATAATCCTCTTAGGGAAAGAAAGAGTAGAAAGCGTTTCCATCTGCTGCATGTTCTCTTTGGATGCAGCATTTGCTGTGTCCAAGTCTTCTACATTTCTCCCTGTCTTCTCTCTCTGAGGCATAGCAGGAGATCTTAGGAACAGAGAAGCACTGAAAGCTGTAGCCTTCCTCATTTGGACCTGGGTGTAACCATGGATATGGGAAGGAGAGTAACAGGAATTGGTCTACCTCCCATGAATCACTTTGTGTATGGGCTGGCAGTCTTTACAGCCTGCCTTGCTGCCTCTGTACATCTGTGCTTTATTCTTCCTGTCTTTCTCCAATACTGGATCATGCTGCTTTTCTGTTGATATGGTTGCCTCCTTAAAGATCTCATGTAGAGTCACTCTTCTTTAGCTGTCTTCTAAAGTTCTGACGATGGTTTCATACCTCTTGGGACTAAAACGATGCTTAGATCAATATTCCATGATACTTCAGTTCTGCTACCAAAATCCCAAATCCAGCCACCTGTGTTTTAATGGAGGGAAGGAAGCTCTGATCTAGGTCTGAATTTTACTAATCATAATCTGAAAAAATCTTCGTCACTTTTTTAAAGGAAATACAAAATCAGATTTCCTACCAGATTTGGAGAGCCTGAGCAGAGCCTCTCTCTGGCCACTATGGAATATAGACCAGGGGTGATATTAGGTGCCTCAAAACCCATGGGTAAGGGTTTGCCATCTTCAGTCCAAAAGGACAGGTCTCTACATGTTCTGCGAAAGAATCAAACCTTCACACCCTGTTTTTGCTTCCACTCCCAATTTTTATTTTTTATGTTTTGGTCAATCTTTGACACTTAGTTTGTGGCATTAGATTAAAAGGCTTTTAGACTAATGGCATACAACATCCGTGGTGGACTGTGTGCCTGCCATTCTAGGAGAAGCTGGTTGTAGTCATGTGGTTTTTGGTCTTTGTACTGGCCAGGTCAGGTAGAGGAGCAGCATGTTTATTTCAATATTAAGCCGTCAGCAGATTACAGCAATATATTGTAAGGAAAAAGAGGCTCCTGAACATTATTAAGTCTTTAGTTTGGGATTAGGAGGTTTTAAGACAGATTTAA
The DNA here is from genome assembly GCF_949628215.1 of Phalacrocorax aristotelis. Classification (NCBI taxonomy): domain Eukaryota; kingdom Metazoa; phylum Chordata; class Aves; order Suliformes; family Phalacrocoracidae; genus Phalacrocorax; species Phalacrocorax aristotelis. The sequence continues at coordinate 16,524,891 of NC_134282.1, read as the reverse complement.
TTAAACAGAGCAGGGACACCTTTATGAACCTGAAGTTGGGGTTAATTCACTCCCCTAATGTGCTCCATTTCTTGATTATACAAAGATGAAACAAATTCCATGTCCTACCTGGGGAGCCCTGGACAGGAATGTGAAGTTTCATCTCCAGACAGTTCAGCGCCCTGTCAGTGAGGCCATGATTAATAACCATGTCAGGGGACTCGTGGTGATGGAACAGAATGAAATCGACCCATGTCTGACAGTGAGCCAGTGCCACACAGGGTGCTGTCATGAAGATGGTGGTCCTCGCTGAATGGACCTGATAAAAGAGGCCCTTCAGAGTTGCAGCAAGATAGGGAAAGAGGAGACTGGGATCCAAAAGTTGTCAGGAGTTCATGAGTAATGGAGCTGGAGATAGGTGTTTATTTAAATTTGCCTTTGTGCTTGGCATCGCTTGGACTGTGATGAGCTCCTTTTAGTAAAGTGGTGAAATGGGTCAGATGCGATTAGAGCTTACCCCAACTGCCACCACCACGGTAACCAAACACAAGCAAACCCTTTTCAGAGATGTCTTGAATTTCTGATGGCGTTTCACTAGGTGCTTCCCGTTTTCCTTATTTCTGGACCCCGTGACTCAGTGTTCAAGTGTCACAAGATTTGCAGATAAGAACACTGATTGTGTTACACCTGGCAAGCTTTTCCTCTTTAAACCTGTATTCATACAGGTGTGGACCTTATATTTGTGAGCTTCATGCCAAATGAATAATAAAAAAATTAAACGTGAGACTATTTTATCAGGAGAAAAGAATGAATGCATCTGGATATTTGGGGATATTGCAGTGAATTTTTTGTTTTGTAGAAACACGTGTTTACAGAGTTTTGAACCCAAAAGGGACCACCTTGCCTCTGCTGCCGTATAGGTCTGTCAGTTTTCTTCTTAGTTCTTTCTACACTGAGATTTTTGTATGATTAAACCATCCTTTTCCAAAAGGCATCTGCCCTGATTTTGAGTTACTAGGGGAGGGGGTCACTGTGTGAGAGACAGTTCCATTGTTTAACCATTGTTATTATTTAAAGTTTTCACCTTCTTTCCATTGTGAGAAGTAGCTTCCAACTGTTGAGTGAAAGATCTTGTGTGTGCCTGGAACTGGAAGCACGCTTGCACGTGGCTGCTGGTCTCACCCCAGTGTTCTTTTGTGGTAAGCTGAACTGGCTGATCTCTCTGCAACCTGTTGTTATCATTTTTATACTTAACCCACCAGTGTAACGAAACCCACAGCCCCCTGTTTTTACACAAAGCATCCTCCTTCTCTCCACACATCCTTAACATATTTTTTTTCCCTTTTGTTCCAACAGTGTAGGAGGAATTTATGTTGAGTTTCTTGCCCACTGTGTTCTTTGATTCCTTCCAAGCACCACTGCTGTCAAGAGTATCGTACTCTCCCTCAATTTTGCATATGCAAGTAGTAAAAAGAATTCTGTTTCAATGGACCCAGCTCCCAGAGAGGTTTAGGCCACTTGCTAATGTTTATTACTCAGAGATCTGTATGTTCTATTATCATCAGGGCTTTATGTTTATTACCAGGTCGTTGATAAAAATGCTGAGAAGTATCGGACCAATACTGAGCTCTGCAGGATGCTAGGATATTCTTGAGTAAGGAAGTGTGCATTGCCAGATCTTGGGATGGTGCACTCTTTGCAAACCCAGCAGTCAGCACTTGATCTCTTCTAGGGTTATTCTTCTAGTTTCTAGGTTTGAACTAAGTCAAGTCATACAAGAAGTCTGCTATTAGACAAAAAAGATGGTTCTCAATCCAAATACACCACAAATGTTGGGCATGATGAGGGAAAAGTTGGTTCACTGTGTTGTAGATTCAGGACTGTACCTGAAATGTACAGCTATATGCTCTCTCTCTCAAAAAAAAAAAAAAGTTTCAGATCATCTGTGTGAACTGAAAGTAGATGAAATGCAAACCAAGCTTCTGTATCTTTTGCAACTGTGTTCTCATTTCTTATTCCAAGCATCTGTATAAACCTGATAGGAATTTGTGCTGTGGGCAATCACAGCTGAACACTGAGTCAAGGATACCAATGAAGTCCAGATTTTCAAATTGTTATTTCATAAGTCCTCTACAGTTAATGCACTGTAAGTGTAATAGTGATGCTTTCAGTCAGGCCACTTTATACACACAGTATTCAGGGAAAATTTTAAGTTGAGGAGGAGTCAAGATTTGGCTTTGTGTAGCATTCTGAAAGCATCTTGGTACATGCTTGATTTTTCTCTCTCTTTTTTTTCTTTTTTTTTTTGTTTGCTTCTGGAATACCAAACAGCTTGTTTGTAACAAAGTTGTAGTACTATTGACATGCAGATCTGGACTCCGGTCCTGCAGATGGTTAAGGAAGGGAAATAATGCCACCTTATGTCCTGATTTGTCACTGCTGAGCCTGATATTTGGTTTACATCAAATGCATTATGAGCAAGGAGTGCTGTGGACTGAGTTCCCCCTGCTTTCTGGAGTTATTTCCACTTGGTCAGAAAGAATATGAGATGAATGTGAAATGCTTGGTGTGTTGGTAGAGATTTGGCTTCTACTTTGGATGAGTTTGGCAGCAACAAAGCGCTAACATCAAACCCTGCAAATGTGATATTGCAAGTCTTCGAATCTGTGAATGTTTATATAAAACACTTCCTGGGTGGTTAGTAGATGAGATAAAGTTTATAAATGCAAAACAGCTTAGGCAAGTGTTGCTGATTTGAAAATTTGCACAGCAAATTTAAAAGATTTTAAAAATGATACTTTTATTGTAACTGCATTGGAAAGCACCTTCCCCTTTGCTTTTGGCTGTTGCTTTGTATTTCTGGTATTTGATTAGGGTTTTCTACAAAAATTGATTTTAAAAAAAATATTTCTTTTAAGAAAATATAGTTATTTGAAACTTAGTAAAAATGTATTTTGTAGAGTAGTTCAAGTAGTAGGAGCTAATTGAGCATCAATATGGCCAGATTTAAAATTAACATTTAAAAAGGGTCTCTGATTATTGGTTTATAGCCCCAGTCATGGGGAGGGGAAAAAAAGTGTGATTTAAGAATTAAGGAATATTGTTCAAGTTTTTGTGTGTGCACTTGTACATGCACATCACGTTTCATTACTTTATTATGCCAGCATGGCGGTTAGTGTTAGCTCTTTTTTCTAAACACAGGTCAGATGCCCACTTATCTGCTTGGTTTGAAAGTGAAGCATTAAAAAAAATAATCAGGAAATATTCTGGATTTACTGATTTTTTTTCTTTAGAATAAATAAGTGATTACATTGTAAATTAATGTAATTTAAACATATAAGCTTGGGGTTGCAAACATGCAGTCGGTATGAGATCTTAGTGGCTGCTGTCTTGAAGAATGAAATACACTTTTGTAGTATTTCCTCTACAGATGTGGTGTTTTCACCTGTGTGAAAAGGGTTTGAAGATGTGGGGGTGCCAAAGAAGGTCTATAGCTCCATCCTTACCAGTCAAAGAAGTAGAAACACCAACTAATTCAAACAGGCTTTGGATCTGACTTTACCAATGACTAGGATTTGAGCGCAGGCATATCCTTCCTCTTCCAGGTCCCCCAGAGGCCAGCTGCAGACACTCGCCCGACAGCCAGGAAAGTTTTGTGGGTTTGGGTTTGGTGTTGGAGTGGTTTGGGATTGGTGTGTGGTGTTTTGTGGTTTTTGGTTTTTTTTTTAAATATGTATATACATGTTTTGGTTGTGGGTTGTTGTTGGCTTTTTTTTTCCTGAAGGGTAATTTTTCCCCCTTCCTACCATTTTTGTGCAGAATCGCAAACAACTGGCGGGTTTGTTTCAGTTTTCTAATGTGTCCTTGGTAGTGTGTATAGATGCACACGCAGTTGTGAGTTTACTTGGCCTTACCAAGCAATTGATCTTCCAGTTCTGAGCACAAGTGAAACATAATATAAGCAAAACATGCACTGGTTTATGTAGGAGGGACTTTGTAACTTGTGAGAGGTTTTTTCTTAATTGGCTCTTGCTGTACTGAGAAGCCTTTCTGCTTGCATGTTATTTTGTTACAGACTTGGGAGACTTTTCAGATGCAGCTGTTTGGCTGATGTTGACCATTCACTGGGTGGAAAATGGCAGTGAATCAACACTGTTTTTCCTGAATTTCTAGTTGAGAATGATGTTGAGGGCAGTCTGCTGACAGACCATTTACTATTTTGCATACCGAAAGGGGACATAAACCTGCCAAGTGGGTGGTGCTGAAGTCATTGGAACTTACTGAAATAAGCAGAAGTTGAATGTGGTGTGCTCAGATGGACAGATAAAGCTCCTTAAAATATTCTTTCCAATAAAGAATTCCTCGCCTTTGGTACAAAGGTGGTTCTCCATATTCATTTTCTGTTAGGGGTGTGATATGCTGCTGTAAACAACCTCAGGCACACTCAGATAATAAATGAGTTTAAAAAATAGTGCAACAAGACAACGGAAATACAAAAAGCCTAATACTGAAGGATACCATAAGGTCACACCTAAAATTTTGCATGTATGGAGCCCACAGAAAGTATTAATTTGATTAAACTCTATGAAACTTTTGGGACCAGGCATATGATCACACTGGATCATGGCAGAGGGACTTTTGCAAGGGATGGTGACCCTCAGAAAGGAAAAATATGTTTCCTGTAAGACAATGAGTTCAGTCTCGCAATGGGACGGGCTTTCACTTGGTTACCTGCTATGTGTGTTGACATAAGGAAATTGCACCATAGCTTGGTGTCCATCAACTTCTTTATATTGCCACAGTAGAGCTTATTGAAAACAGCTATGCAAAATCATAGCTTTAGTGGTCAACTGAATGATCTTGCGTAATTCTCCAGAATCAAGACTTAATACAAGACTCTTAATTCAGCAGAGCTTCAGAGCAGCAGAAGTTGTGCTTCCAGAGTGGCCTGTTCTTCCTTTTCTCTTCCTGTTTCCTGGGTGCTGCATGCCTGATATCTCACAGCCCATGGAGGAAATGTCCTTTCCTGCAGAAATGGGCACTCAAGGAGTACTTCATTTCTCTCCACTGGTGGAAAAAAAAACAACCAGGTTTTGATCTTCCAGTTTCACTACAGCATGGATTTGTTCTCCCTCGTACACAGATTGCATGGTGGGGGGTCGCCGTTGTCTAAGCAACTTCTTTGGGATGGAATCCTTTAGAGAGAAAGGAAAAAAAGAATCCACTCACTCTCCTGCTTTTATCATCTCATTCCAGGGTTTTGGCATCATCTCTCTGGCTGTCTGTTGTGCAGTTTAGAGAACATTTTACTCTGCCTTTGCTATCTTTAGGCCTTTATGGACTCCTCCGTAGGTAACACCTCCTTCTTGGATCAAGTTCGTTTCATTTGCTTTCCTCCTAACCCTTATCTTCTTGGTTAAATAGAGTGCTGAAATAGTTGGCAAACTTTGGGCATCTTTAATTATCATTAGAGAATTGTTGAGAACACAGTGGACAATTGATGGTCTGGTCTTCAGGGTGCCATTAAAAGAGATCAGAAAAGGCTATTTGTGTGCGTTGTACAAATTTGTTTGTTTTCAAGCACTGAGAATATAATGAAAATGTCCCAGCCAGGCTTAGCTGTTGCCGTAGTACCAGTCAAAGCCTGGGACATACGAGTCAGGCATTGTTGTTCGGGGTTACCCAGGACCTCTGGGTTACTGAAACCGGCCCTTCTGAGGAGAAGGCTCGTGGGGCAAAATGAAAACCAGGTGCAGAATGACTGCCCTACCTCTCCTTAAACCTGCCCAGGAATGTCTGCATGGCAGTTGCAAATGGATTATGAAGCCACTTTATAGATGATATCACTTAATTTTATACATCAATAATGTACAGGATGCATATCTCAGGTGGATAAATGCATTACCCTCCAGCAAAGATCCATAACAAATGCTTTAGTTAAGAATGCGAGGAAAAAAATAATATGGTCTCAACCATCCTCAAGGGAAGTCTCAGTTGGAGGTTATGAGTGCTCAGCCTGTTCTCTGATATGCAGGCAGTTAGGTCTTTTTTTTTTGTCTAATATAAAAATACATTCTTATTTTACTATGTGCAAGAACTCTTCTAAACATTTGGTGTCAGTAATGTCTTATGTCTGAAGAATTTCTAAGAATAGTCTCCCAGTACCAGAGTGTGTAGAGAGAATGTGGTGAAACAAGGGTCAGAAGGATGGGGCCCTGCTGCTGGCCGTACGTCTTCTGGCTCAGTTTAAATTATTATAGAAAGCTTTTCTGGTTATGTGTGTCAAACAGGAGAGATGCTGGAACCATCCGTCGCACTTTGTAGAAATTCATCTGGCTTTTCCATTTGTGTTACCCATGTGTTTCTCACAACGAATTTGTCACTTCACTTTTGGATTCACACAAGTTTGAAATATTGAAGTGGAGCTTGACAAAATGTCTCAGATTTCTCACTTTAGTCAAAATTTTGAGTGGTTGTATTTCAAATCAACGATACTTTCTCTCGGGTTTCCTTGGAAATATGCCAGCCTCTAGCAAATGCTTACAAATGTGCTGACTTCGTGCTTCTCAAGGAGTCTGGTGGGTTTGATATGATTTCTCATAGTGTTTTGCTGAAAGTTGCACAGTTGTCTTGGTTGTATGGATATCATCATCCAAGCTCTGCATAGGTATATATGTATTTTAGTGTAAGGTGGAGTTAGTGCATGTTTGCCAGAGGGTTTCCAGCTCCTCTGGCAAAATACACTCTGTGAGCTCCGGTATTGTGTTTTGCTTAGCTGAGCTGACTGATACGTGTTGCCATAGCTTATGGTATGAGACAGCTTGATATGCAGGAGAGATGGTTCTGATTTTCCCACACATAAAGTGTTAAGGACTGTTTTCAACAGAGATGAGCTGAGAATTTTGCTGACCCTACAAACCATCAAATGATTATGTACATCACTACCTGGTATTATAAATACCACCCGAAAGACCTTACATATTGGGGAAAGGTGTTGCAGAGGCTAAACTTCTACATGTGTTTCAGGGAAGACTGGAGAAGTTCAGGAAAGAGAAATCCAGCCCAGGATACTAACCATAGCAAACTCCCCTCTGACTTGGGAATTTCCTGGGCTAAAAATAATCGGAGACTGCAAGAATTTAAGGGAGCAGTATCATACGCCTATGTGCTTTGTCTGGCAACTGCTGTGGTCGCTGTTGAGGCTGGGGTGCTTGCTTAGGTAGGTATTCACTCTGCAGTGCAACAAATTTTATTATGTTTTTCTATAAAACTTCTTTCTATTAACCTATCTTTCTCATAACCTTATATTCTAGTTTTAGTGAATACTGCGTTCTCAGATGATTTGGGTATGGCTTCAGATATTTCCAACCAGAGCTGAATGAATGCTTTGAAGTTGCAGACCATTGGGCATACAAGTGAATCTATATTTGATGCAAAGTTTTTACTTCCTGAAAAAGTACTGTACTAGTGCAAAAAACAATGTTTGTACTTCACGTCCCCTGAATTATGCCCATCTCCTGTGTGGCTGCTATGCTTTGGGCTCCAAGGAAAATCTCTGTGTGAATCCTGTGCAACAGTTAACAAAGCTACCGTCCATAGCTCTGTGCCCTAGAAGGGCAGCAGATAACAAATGTTGAGCATTTCTTTTACCCATTTCACCAGCCTAATACTGATTAAGCCAGATTTGAGTAGGATACCTGACTACCTGTTGCAGTGACAGAGATGAGGGCATGTTTCCCCTTTGCTGACTTGCTGTGCAGGCAGTGACTTCTAGTATTAGATCTGAGTAGCTGCTGGTCAGTGTGCGCTAGCTCTGCTGGGACAGTAGCTGTCTTCTGGGAAACCACAGCGAGAAAAATGGTAGAGGAGGAAGAATAACATGCTGGCCTGGTGGCTAGATGAGACAGGAACAGCATATATGAAAATATTTTAAGTTTTCAGTGACTTCACGTCATTGATTTAGGCAGAGAAAACTGTAACTATCAAAGTTTGGAGGCAGGAAGAAGTTTCAACTAAAACAGGTTGAGAAGTGAGGTTGTGTCAGTTCCTGTAGGTCTTTGGCCCCATTGCTGCAGCATATTTTTGCCCGCACCCTGGTGGAGCAGAGTGGCTGTTTCACATGGCACTGCACATGATGCAGTCCTTCAGTCTTTCCTCTTTTTGACCCCCTAATCAATTTTTTCCACTTTCATTTGGGAAGAAATAAAAGTTGGGGGCAGGGAGAAGCAATTTCCTTTTAATTGCTTGTTTGTCCTTGTCTACTCTCCCATCCTTTCGGATTTCTCAGAGCAGGTTGGGGGTGTTTTGTCTCTCTCTTCTTATTTTTACTGGTACCGATGGAAGAATGACATTTTCTGCTTGGATAGAAACCAATTGCTTCCCCAGACCCCCTTGAAAAAAGCTTAATTTGCTCAACTAGTCAGTATTCTGTCTTCGTTAAAAAGTCCCAGACTGGAATTTGGATTTAATCCTTTGACTCACGTTTTTGCTTCTCTCCCCTGCCTTCCACATCCCCATTTACACTTCCCAAAGTACTTTCCTCACCATCTTTTTTTATTACCATGCACTCAAGTTACCCTTAGCTCAGGAGGAAAAAGAACAAAAAAATACCCCCCAAACAAAAGCAAATAAAAAAGCCCCTCACCAAAGTAAATAAATAAGTAGACAGAGAAAACAGGCTGCTAGTTCATTTTCTTCTGCCTTTTCCCTAAGGCATGAGGTAATGCCAAACTATTCAGTGTGTGATGCAACTGCCTGGTGGACATTTAGAGAATCCCAGCAGCGGCAAAAACAGAGTTTACCCAAGCGCGAGTTGGCAGTGAGACCGATCTCTCCAACAAGAGGCTATTTAAAGCCACAATGTGATGCATTTTTAACATTTTTATTCAACACAGGATTTAATTGCTCACTGACAAACCACCTAGACGTTTGTGCCTGAGTGTGACTGGAATTGTTTGCTATCTGTGTGTTGTTTCAGAGCTGCTCAGTTGTCAACTGACAGCCTGAGGCAGGAATGAGAATTTGTTCCCTTAGCACTTGCTGTCTGAGATGGGTCAGGAAGGGTTTTACCCCCTGGTCATCGCTTGCCTCTTCCATTTTTCTCGAGTTATTTCTTCCTAGCAACCTTTCACCTTTAGCCAGCTTGCTCACAAAGGATGGTGGTGAATGGGATATGAAGATGTACTTGGCTGTGTTAGCTTCACCTAGAAATGAGGAGCTGTAGCATGGAGAGGTTTGCATCCTTCAGCAGGACATCTGAGATAAGCTGTGACAGAACAAGGTGTAGCCACAGTCTCGGACTTGGAGCCACCAGGATGACTTGGCCATGCGGATGAGCTTTGTGCTAGCTAGCTTTGCAGCAACACAGCCTGCTTGCCAGAGCTCTGCATCTTGATCTCAGTCCGTGTCCCTGTGGATTATACTGTAACCACATCCACTGCAGCTATTTGATCATAGCTCAGGTATATCCATACACCTTGTTGTCCCAAGCCTTGAGTGAACGTCACTGCGTGCCAGAAATATGTTACATATAATCCCCATCAATGGCAAACTATGATCCTCAATCATCTGTGGATTTCTGTCTTTAATTCTTTCCTGCCTTGTCAGAAGTCTTGAGGTTGAACTAATTTTTACCAATTAAAAACCACCAGCACTTAAGTGTGCTGCATCAAAGTCGAGTCACATTGTCTCGTAGGACTCAAAAGCACATTTCAGCACTCTGCTGAGTTGGGGCCTTGATGTCTGCCGAATGTTTTGACATCCTTGGAGAGGAGTAGCTTTGTGCAAGTCAGCGAAGGATGATGGAGTTGCACGTGCAGCTCAGCAGCTTTATTTCGTTAGAGCTATCCAAGCAGATGAGCCTTAGCAATATCTTTTCAGAGGTGTCAGTGGTGAGACAGTATTTTCAGCAACTAAAGCATCAGAGTAACCCATTTGTTTATTAGTGCGGGCTGGTGGGAGTCACTGTGTCTTTCAGTGGCTCAGTTTCTCCACCTGCCGAATGGTAGCAGGAATGGTTGTCTTCCTTTGTGAAGCACTCAGAAACTGCTGATGCTAGTTGCCTGCGGGCAGGGACTGCCACTCCCAGGAGGTCGCTGCGGGTACTGATCATCTGCATACATCAGAGGTGGGAGGAGAGTCCAAGAAATCCCAGGCAGTCCTGCTTCTGGTAGCCTCCCTCCCATCACAGCACAACTTCTGGTACTCTTTGCTTAAGTATTAATTAACAAATGAGCCAATCCAGAAGCTCTTAAATGATTGGCTTGGGTGGACTGTCCATTCCCTTGAGATGTCTAGGCTTCCCCTCCTGCCCCCACTCTCCTTTTAAATCAAGGCAATGTGTTAAATGTGGTGACTGTGTTGACATTGCACAATATAGAACCACCTGCTCCTGTATCGGGTCTTTTTGCTGCTTTTGCATAGGAAGTTACTGCAGAAACATGTTGCCAGGACATTGCACTTTGTGCCATCTTGTTGCATGGCAGGAGTCCAGGCCAGCACCCGGGAGCGAGTCAATGTATGAGATTAGTTTAATCCTCTCTCAGAATCCTCAGATGGGGAGGGGAAGGACAATGACCTAGTGCCAGCGTTTATTTTGTCCACAAGTTCAGTTTGAATAGGGAGGAGAAGGTGGTGGTGGTGGTGGGGAAAGGAGAGAAAAAAACCTTCCTGGAGTTCGTTGGGTCTGGAGTGGTGCCAAGCCCGGGGGGTGGCTCACAAATGGGGAGTGAAGAAAAGGGGGGAAAGAAGAGTGGAATGATGATTAGAAATCACAAATGAAAGAATCCCGAAGAGAGGGGAGAGAAAAAAAAAAAAAAGAGACAAAAAAACTTCTCTGCTTCTCTGAATATGTGCAGGGAGGAAAAAAATTCCTTGCCTTTTCTAAGGGTCCTATTCATTAGCAGATGCACTTGCTCTGCTGCCAAGGGAAAAGGAGCACCCTGAACGGTCCTTGCCTCTTTCCTTGGGAGGCACCTACTGGCTCAACCTCAGTGCGAGAGAAAATTCTCTCTCTCCCCTGATGAAGCTGCTTCTGTGCTCCTGTTTCTTGCAGGGATCTTTGGTCCCTGTCTCCTTTACTCCAACTGCACTCTTGCTGGCTCTTGAAGGTGGATGTGTACATCTGTAGGCAACTCTGAAATTGCTACGGACAGCTTCTCCAGTCTGCTTAGCAGTGCAGAATCACAGCAAGTAGGGGATGCCTTCTAATGCCTCACCTGTGCGTTGCTGGCAATGTGGAGCTGTTGCACATAGGCCAGACCCCTCACATAAAATCCCCAATGTGCAGAACCCAAATCCAGGTGGGACCTCATGTTCAGTAAATCACAAGACTGCATTTGCACCTGCAAACACTCGGGCTGAGCACTGGCTGTAAGACCCACGCTTGCTCCAGCAGGGCAGGGACACACGTGGGGCTGGGTGCACCACAGCTCAGTCTGGTAGCAGATTATCTGAGCTCAGCTTTCTTCCTCTGTGGATACCTTGAATGTGAGCAATGATCAAGAGAAGAGCCAGTGGTGCACCCAGGAGGAAGGAGGTTGCAGAGTGTGGATGCCGTCCACTGCAGACTTTGGAGGGAGTTTAAGTGGCTGCTTTGCAAAGGGTCTGTTCATGGCTCTGCCTCTGCCACAGGAACCTGTGCAAGAGCCAGGAGACATCTCCGGTCTTACTTCTCTTGTGGAACTATTTACTGTGGATTTTACTTCTATTTCTTTTTGTAGGACAATAGAGGAGTGTCTATACAAGCCCCAACGGACACCCAAAGAAAGTGCATCTGTCGCTTTCCGGGCTTAAAGGCGTTTTATTTTTCCTCTTTATGTATCCTTCCAGCTATCCCAAGTCCTTTTAAAGTAGGAAAGAGCATTATGTATATCCTGCTCCCTCCATTATGTGAAAAGCAGCTTTTAGATCGGACTGCTTTTCCCAGCATGCATTGATGTAGGACCCCAGCCAGGCAAGGCCCATAGTTCCCCTTTGCCAAGCAGGTCTCGAGTCCCATCTTTCTCCGCTGCAGCTGACCCAGCCAGAGGTTCTGCCTCCAGGGTTCGCTACTGGTGAACGTGTTTTCCCATTTCTAAAGTGAGACACTCTCTTTTGTTTCAGAACGCACCCAGGCAGGGTTCATCCTCTGTTCTATGCTGTGGCTCACTGACTAAAGCACGCACCTCAGGCACCTCTGCCTGCTCAGCATCCCATCTCCTGCCAGAGACTCAGCTAGAAGGTCTCGGCATCAGTATCCAGCTCCCATCTACCTCTCCTCCTGGGTGAATCTTGCCTTCCTCATTACAACTTCAGCAGGAAAACTGGCATTTGCCAGTCTCTCAGCGGCAGGTCTGACCCTGGATCCCTATTTCTTGGGCAGTGAGACCACGCAGTTGGCATGCAGAAAGCAGTGCCTTCTCTTTGCTTCCTCAGAGAGTTTTGCAGGTGCTCAGGGTAGTCTGTCTGTCCGTGGGATGTGAGCCTCAGCGCTCCTATGTCTTGTCACCAGCGCCTGTGTCTCCCGTGGGAACGCTTGATGCTTTCCCTGTGGCTTCCCTGTCGGTGCGCCGAGAGCCCCATCTTGCGGCACGGCGTGGGCTTGCCCCACGCGGAGCTCAGCCGCAGCTCTCCTGAGGTGGTTTCCAGGAGCGAGTGGGTTTCAAGAGGACGATGTTTTTTATCTTAGGTGGCCTTAGGAGGAATGATCAAGCCTGGCAGTCGTGGGGAAAGAAACTTGTTCAAGAGCTATGAAGGCACAGCCTTGGACCCCTGCAGCAGCACGTGGAGCAGTGGAGCTCTTTCTATAGCGTGTAAACTTTCCCATGGCTTTTTCCTGTTTCCTCCAGTAACGCACATCCCATTTTCTTTGAAAACACTGTTAGTAAAGAAAAAAATTAATAGGAAATGTATTATCCAGGAAGACTATCGGGTAAAGGTAAAATAGATTCTGGCCACTGGTGTGGAACCTCAGGGGAGGGCAGATCTCTGTGTGTGTAATGTGTGTATGTCTTTTTTTTTTTTTTTTTTTTTTTAACCAGATGTGATATTTGGACCTGAATCCAAATCCGGATCTGAATTTCCTCACAGATCAGGTTTCTTTTGTTCTGGGACCCCATTTTAATTTGTGGACAGTTAGAGAGACAGAAACACATGTTTCCTGGAAGCAGTCTGTGTAATGCTGGATCATTAAGTATCCACAGAAATGACTGAAATACCACATGTTGAGTGCTAGTGGACATGGTAACAATTGTGGAAAACTGAAGCCTTCTTGCTGGAGTGCTACAAAACATAATTGTTTAATCTAGGAGGGCAGAATAAATGCATTTGGAAGCTGGAAGTCTAATTGATTTAAGTCCTGTTTCCTTTTGTTCTTGCCTTCTATCAAGCATGCTTATTGCATTAATTTTTGTCTGTTCTTTTAAATTACTTTTGACTACTTTTTAACACAGCACCAAGGATCTCTGAGAGTGGCACCACTGCAGTGGAATTAAGGTATCTGTTTTGCGGGAGAACTGTCTGGTGGAAGGGGGAAGACCCCCCTTCTCTGCCAGCCCCTGCCAATTGACCTTGCTGTGTTCCTTCTGATCCTTATTCTTCGCTGGCAGCAGAGGACCGAGATCCATGTATTTCTAACTGATGTCATTTGGGACTCAGGAGTTCAGGAGCCATCTGATTCCAAAGAGGTTGTAGAGACTTTGTGCTAGCAAACAAGTTCAGGTGCACTTGTCTATCAGAATCCAACCTGAGAGCTCCAGGATTCGCCATCCCCCCAGCCGATGGGACCATGTGCAGTAACACTTAAATCTGGCACATCCTAGCGTGACAATACAAGATATCTATCCTGGGTTTTCAATTACTTCACAGGAAGCTGTCGGAAAAGAAATATTCCTGGAGCAGCCCACCAAGTCTAGAGTTTAATTCCTCTGTATATTTTTCTAAAGTGATCTCAGATGATTACTCTGAAAGTGGAAATCCAGGGGGTGAAATGTGCTGTGCAGTTCCATGGTAAAGAGTATGCGTGCATGAAAGGGGCGGAGGGAGAATCGTAGGCAGCTTTCACTGCTCAGCTGTCTGCTGAGAGCTACCTGGGGTAAATGTAGGTTTAAATTGTGTAAGATGTGATTGGTACTCAAACCTGAATCGTTGTTCTGTAACTACCTTCTGTAGGAAAAACATCCTTCAAGGATAATTTTGCTTTACATTTAACATTAGCTTTGCAGTTATGTAAAACATGGATCAAACTTTATCAGAGTTTTATAACCCTTCCTGAACCATGTGCTTGACTTGTCCTAATTTTTCACCGATATAACTGGTCAAGCAAAATTCCAAACAGCGAGGAGTCGAATGCAGGGTGAACACACAGGTTTGTTTTGGGGATTTCAGATGCAGCCTTTATACATAGTCAGTGTTAAATCCTGCATAAAAATCGGCAATAAGTTAATATATATGCGCTGGTATTTTGTCTGTAACAAACTTCATTATTAGCAGTCTCACATGAGGGAAACTGAGGCAGGGGCATACACACGTTGTGCCTTAAGGCAGAGCAACAGTCAGCGTTAGAGCTGTGGGAAGGACACTGTGGCTTTAACACTGCAAGCAACATTGTCGATGTTTTATCTTGTAAATACATCCAGCTGGGGACTGGTTAAATATCCAGCCCTATTTTCCTGCTGCCTTGCTAGACAGCCTACTCTGGAATGGAATAGTAGTTACAGCTGCAGGTCACTTGGCCTTTTCTCTGCATGGCAATAGTCTGTTTTAATGTGTGTCACTTGTATCAGTTTCAGTAACACAAAGCATAATGCTTGCTTGGTAAGTTAGGCACCTGCAGACCTTCTAATCTAACATGGTAATTAAGACTTTGCCTCTGTCCAGCTCCAGGGAAGGATGGGATAGGAGCACTGTGACTGGGTGCAGATACTTTATCGCATGTTTAGTTGATGAACTGGCAACACTATCTGCAACCATCATCTTCTGTTGCTGAATTGTACTCAGGTTGTTACAGTGACTTACTATAAGCCTGGTCAAGTATTGCAAATGGGTGTTAACATACATGTTGCTTTTTTGATTGATATCTTGGATTTCAAAACACATAGTAGTGGACAAATGCTGTTAATGTTACAAGGGGGGGGAAACTGAAGCACAACAGGTTTGTTTTCAAAATTACTTGAGTGGTTTTGGTTTGTCGGTCTCGCTTTCAAAAGGAAGATGTTTGCACTCTACCATGGCTCACAGAACAGAAACACCCAGATTAGCATCTTCAGTCACCCAAACCAGCATGTGCCTGGTAATGTGCAGAGATACAGCCCAGGTCCGAAAGAAGAATGGCCATGCTGTCAGTGTTGTTCCCAGGCAATAAACCCTGGTACACCTCTGCTGACATGCTTCTGCTTTTGCTTGTGGTAGTGGTGGAAACTCTCTTAGCTTGGCCATCTCAGCTCTGTGCCCCAGATTCCCTGCAGCACTCACTACAGAAACAAAGGCAACTTGGTCTAATAGTCTGTTTTTTTTTTCTGGTAGTGCTCTTTTAAGTAAGCCAAGACCAAAGATATTAAAGCATGGGTATTTAGGTTCAGTACTTCTTATCCAGCCAGGATTTGGCCAATTTTCCACTGGGTGCCTCTCCCTTCTACAAGAGCAAGGAAAACCAACAGTGCAGCACCGCACCGTGTAGGACCATGCGTGTTCATTTGTTGGCACCTGTGTCCCCGATGTTTGCAGGAGTGCCCGAAATCAGATGAAAGCAACATAAATGCTTAGGTGCTTTAGAAGGTTAGCATTGCTCAGCAGAGGCAGGGGCGGCTTATTTATTGGAGAAATGTTTGGATGCTAGTTCTTCCGAGTGCATAAAACACAGAGAATACTGGTTTGGGGATTTCTGGGTTGTCTGTGTGCGTGTGGTTGGGTGTGTTGGTTGGTTGGTGTTTTTTTTAAACAAAATCTTTCCTATGTGCTTAGTGAAATTCTGATGCTCATTCAATGTTTATTCAACCAAGCTGGTTTTGGTGGTTTTTTTTTCTTTCAGCTGGCACTAGTCTTTGTTCAGATTTCTGCCCTAACCAGCTCTAGAGAATGCCATCCCCCAAAAGAGCAGCAGCAGTGCACTTTTTTTGTGTAGGCACTTTACCAGGGTCTGTCCCCTCTGATGCACCATCGTGCAGTTTAGCCTCACACCTCAGCCTCTCACACATACAGCAGTTAGCAAAGGGTTATGTCCTGCTGGGTACGACAGTGAACTGTCTGCTGCAAATCAGAGACGAGACCAACCTGTGTGGTTATTAAGTTTTTCTCGTGTGCCAGAAACACTTGTGGGGGAATCCTGGCCCAGGCTAACAATAGTGGGAGTTTTGCCATTGACGTCAGCAAAGCAGTAATTTCACTCAAGGCCCCTGATGAGATGCAGTGGACACAAACCAGGACTCTAGAACAAACTGTTCTGTATCCCATTACTCACCTCCTGCGCCAGCCCCTCTCCCGCACAACACATGGCAGAACCTCGGGATATTCTGCAACTTGTGCATACACAGCACATCTTCACTAGAAACTTGAGATAATGGCAACATCTTGGCCAAGTGACATCCCTTCATGAGCTTGTGTGCTGGATCTGTCCTTGGTCAGGCTTCTGTATCCTACAGAGCCCTCTGTACCATGCTCCGCAGTTTGCCTGGTGCTCCTTTTAGGAAACACAGCTGCCGGCTCAGGCTGGGGCAGTGTTTATACACCTTCCTGTCTGTGACAACTGCTTCAGTAACCACCACAGCCGTGTGTCTTCCTAGCCAAAAAAGCACAAGTATTTATTTGAAAAGTAGGTCACTGAGGAGTGTTTATAAGGGCTCAGATTGACTCTGAGAGGTTATAAAGCCCTTTCTGAAGCTCATTGAGAACCTGCTGCACAAAGGGAGTTGCAGCTCTTTGACAAATCATCTCAAGACTGTCATACAAAAGCAGCTTAATGTGTACTGTCCTGTATTATTTAGGCTCATCAGTGATGGGGGAAAAGTAGTTCTGGAAATGAGAAAGGGTATTAAGCCAAGGGAAACCATGTCCTGGGCTTTTGGCTGCTAATGGGCTTAAGCATAGATCATTTGAATGGCAGGCTGTTAGGCTGGCGTTAGACCTATACGCTTATTAAAAATAGCAGCATCTTAATAATTTAAGAGAGTATCAGTAACAATATGTGTGAAGTGATCAGAAATAGGTTGGTGTAATTCCAGGAGCCTTCCACTGCATGGCTGGGCTCACTGCAGGAGGATTTGGGGAATTCTTAAAAACTGGAAAACATCTAGAATGAATTAATTGTGGGAAGATTTTCACCCTATATTGAATCTGCATATATAAGCACACACATATATTTTAGCAAACATATATTTTTCTGTTCTGTTTTCAGGTTTACATGATTGATTTCTAATTTATTAGGGGCTGAAAACTGTCAACGGAGAAAAAAAGGTTGTTTAGTGCAGACAAAGGACTGTCTCTTTGATTTAAGGTTTGTTGTGAGTAGTAGTGTTTGCTCCCTACAGCTACTATCCACGCAGGCAAACGTAGAATTATGAGGTAGACGTGCTAAATGTTTATTAGTTTTTCAAGGCTAACCACAAAGAGAAAATGAAAAACAGAAGGGGACTAAACTCTTGTTCTTCAGGCTTTCCTCTGACTAATGGAAGGGGATATCTCTGGGCTGCTTAGTGATTCATTGTCTACAGTGGAGGCTGCTGACCCAGCCTGCTAGTCATGGTTGAAACTAGCCATTGTACTGATCTGATCTGTCAACTCCTGTTCTCCTTACCAGAAGGTGCCAACACAAAGTAATTATTTGCCCTTGCACTCTCAACTCTGGTTGCAACCCCTTCTCCACCATATCCTGACAGCAGGAATGTGCTTCAGAGTTCCCAGATCACCACCCTGGCACACCCTGCAGAAAGCTGGGACAGTCCTCCATGATCTTCCTCCCAAAGGTGCTACTCAGGCTCCAAAAGGTACCTTTGCTTCTGCATATCTCTGTATGCAGATATAACACCTAAAACTTCGATAGCAAGAGTAAAATACAGGTTATTCAGCTGCAGAAAGTGTCTAGATAGCTTGGATATTTCTCTTTGCTACTTTGGGATCTCTGACATATAGCTCCTTACTGGATGCTCCTTCTACCACCTGGGAGAGGGAAGTGGTACACGTGCATGCATACAGGTACACACATGAACGGACACCACCACTTTGCAACAGTAACACTTTGTGTTGCATGTAAAAGTTTTTTTTCCTTAAGAGGCAGTGCGCTTCAGATTTAATTTCATATAAGTCAGAACAATTCATGCCAAAGGGATCAAGAACCTGATGGAAAAATCAGTCTTGGAAAACATTTACGTGGAAAGGGTTACTATCACACCAAAGGGTTGGCATTGCTTTGCTTATTAGATCTGCTAATGCTTGGGAGTGATGGAGCAGTTCACCAGACCAGTAAGATTAAGGCAGCTGAAAGGTTTAGATTTCACCCTTTGCTCATAGGTGAAAGGCAGAGGAAAGAAATGCTTTAAGGGAGGAGCAGCAAAATGAGAATTTGCTGGATGCCAACATCAGCTCTGAGAGGGATTTGACTAAGATGAAGGAGGACTGGCACTGGCAGATATTGACTTTGCATTGGAGAGACTAGAAAGATAGAGCCAGCCTTGCAAAAATAGCATCTGTGCTGTCGTGTACTCCACATAACCCAAAAGAGTATGGTTTATTTCCATAATAGTGACTTGCAGGGCCAAAATAACACTCCTCCAAAACCTTTGGCTAACAGCCATGAAGTCATCTTTAAACAGATGCTATCAACATGAAAAAATCATTATGTATATCAGTTTGGAGATAGATATCTAGATTAGCATTCCTAACCTGTATTACTGAAATAAGCTTTTTGCTTTTTTTTCTTTAAGCTTCACTGACTTTCTGCCATCCCTGTGGTCCATTTGCCTCACCTGAGCTTTGTTTCCAAAATTTGACTAGTCAGGTCCCCTTCAATCCACAAACCTTTACAGTGACAGCATCAATAAATGCAAAAATGACAATTCTGTTGCCATTTAATCTAATGTGGGACCAAAGGTTTGTTGGGGGTATTTTCCCCTAACCTGCACATTTTCAGCTTTCCACACGTTAGGAGTTGTTTTGTTTTTTCAGTTGAATTGCTACAGCGCTGTTTTTTCTTGTTTTAGCACCTGGTTACGTGGATATTACCATATCTGTATTTTATTTTAAATTACTGGGAAGTCATTGCTTACTTTGTAGTATCATTTTGTCTAGAATATAAATGAGCTGTTGTGTGGGCCTACCTTATTGTTTTGTCCCCCATCCCTATAAACCGAATTCCTCAGCTGGACTTAATTTCGTTCTTGCCTCACAAGTTTACAGGGTAAAGGAAGATAAGCTAGGAAAAAAAGAAATAAAATAAGCTAATGGAAACAGAAACTCTGTTAACCATTCCTGAAAAGCTTGAAGGCAGTTCTTGGCCTTTCTCAGGAAAGAGTATGCTCAGGCCTGCCTCCGTATGGAGGGACTTTTTTTCTGTTTTTTTTTTTTGCTATTAACTGTGCCTGCTCCAGGTTGCACCTACCAGTCCTTTGCATTTGCTTCTCTCAAGACAGCAGAGGCACTGGAAACCTTTCTCACTTCTTTTCCAGGCTGACAGTAAGCTGCATTCTACCTCATGATATTATGATGAAAGGTAAAATGCGTTGGTGTGTCTGGTCGGCACAGAGCTGAACTGCTGTTTTGCTCCTGGGCTCTGCCTCTGGTTCGTTCTGCACCACCCACAGCAGGCTCCTTACTCCTGAATTTCAATAGGGAATGAGTACCTGCAAGTGAATAGCCTGGCAGCATGGATTGCTGATGAATGTTTGAAAAACATTGTGAGATCCGTGGATGTAAAGTGCTGTATGATTTCCTCTGACTCCATTTCACTACAGTTCCATGGGATTCAGTTCTTGGCTTTGATCCCCTTTACTGTGTTCACTGCGTCCCTTTCTTCAGTTTGCATGTTTCTGCACTGTATGGTGGAGCTCAGGAGCTGGCATTAGTGCTGGCTTGAGCTGGTCCATGACCAGTTACCTGGTCTTATCCCTGTGATGAGCAGCCCAAAGTTAGACATCCTCTTTCTGAGCAAGGGCTTCAGGGACTTCGAGACTGTGCCTTGGCTAGGTCCGGCTCCAAGGGCTGCTCGCTTATCACTGGTTTGGGAAAAAACTCTGTTCTCCATTGCATGAAGCTGCAACTTGTGCCTATTGTGCCAACTTGAACTCTTTCTGTTGGTCACAGTAATCCCTCCTTGTTCTCAATCTGCTATATTTTCTTCTGCTGTAAGAAAGACTGATGTGTTGCACATTTCCCGTGCTCTTACGCTATCGGGTTAACTCATGCGAGTGAGCTTTACTGACGCATCCCTGCTGGTGAGGAATCTCTGATGATCTGAAGATGGGGTGACGCTGAGCTCCTGAGATCCTTACTCCGCTGAGATGTGTGACTGTCACTGCAATTTTCATCTATCACAAAAACAAATGAAAGATTTGTTTTTCTCAGCTATTTTGCTTAAGGAATTACTATATTTAAACTAAAAAGGACTTCTATTTCATAACTTAGAAGAAACTCTTTTGAGTAGATTTTGTTACTGAACTGCTAAGTCTAAGGCAAAAGCTACTACATAAAGGATATTTAAAAAAAAAAAAAAAAACAACAAAAGAAGAGCAAGGCAGAGCTTTGAGCTATTCAAAGCAGTCTCAAGCAACCCTTTCTTTGGCATCAGTTCAGGTAATTGTTGTGACATGTTAGTGACTTACAGTAAAAAAAATCCAGATCTGAGAGCAAGGGTGATTGGATAAATGTATGTTTATGATGGGAACAGACCTTGTTAACAGCGTGTGGCATTTATGTTCCTCTTAGATCGCTGGTTTATGATCAGAAGCTCTCCAGTGGGAAACACAACTGCAGTTTTTCAATGTGCACCTGACAACACTTAGTTTCAGTGACTTTTTCTGGCTCTGCTGCAGACTGTGTGTTTGCTTTTGGGCTTTTCGTGATGTCTCAGTGGTCCACTTCCCGTAAAGCAGGGATCTCTGTCCTCTTTTGTTAGCGTCTCAGTAGGATGGGGAGAGGTTGGAGTGGATTCACCAGTGTTAAACAGCAAAGAGTATGTGCAAATAGCTGTCTTGTATCCAACTGCAATTCTTGGCAAAGATTTCTTACAGGAAGGCAGCAAAGCCCAGGTATAGATTAACCAAGAAGGGTCTGGGATCTGCAATGCTGGAGGTGTTTTTCTGGATGGGGTTGTATTGTGGTTTAGCCCCAGTCAGCAACCAAGCACCACCCAGCTGCTTGCTCACCCTCCCACCCCACTTTCCCCCCTCCTGGTGGGATAGGGGAGAGAGGTTTTGAAGAGCAAAAGCAAGAAAATTCATGGGTTGAGATAAAATCATAGAATCATTAAGGTTGGAAAAGACCTCTAAGATCATCAAGTCCAACCATTAACCCAACACCGTCATGTGTCCTAATCCACGTCCTGAACTGCCATGATTATTCTGCATATTTAAGAACCAGTGCAAAACCACACGGAACTGTAGTCAGTTATGAGAGGTTGGCTAACACTCCTTGCCTAAAATTAGTCTGAGAGTATTAATATGAAGGATGGTTTTCACAAGAGGAATTGGAATTCCTTGGATTTTCCACAATACAGTACTCTAACAAAGTCCCTTACAGGGGTGAAGAACCAACATCACTGTCTCATATCTTTATCAGAAGACAAAACTTGAAAGATAAATATTGAACGGTATGTGAAACAAACAGAACTGCTTGAAAGAATGACCAAGAAATGAGGAAATTTAAACTACAATACACTATGAAGTACTAGGCTCAAAATAAGATCCTAGACATTAAAACCAATTAAAACTAACAGGATGTGTTTGGCTTATATAGATAAAATGAAAATGCTCACAGCAGAAGTACCCAAAACTTGTACTATAAAAGCGTTATATTCATTAAGGAGGAATGAGGTACTCAGTTATATGCTTTTAAACAAGTATATTATGAAATACTGCTTTAAAGGCATAAATCTTATTCCAGAAAAGACTGCATTATGCTACTCAATTACAGTCCTGTTTAGGTTAATATGAAGCTCCAAGAAAGATTTTTCTTAAAGCAGGTGCTTCAGCCAGCAGCAACAATTGCCACTGTTTCTGGTGTGTAACCCTCACGTTGTATTAGCTCTAAAAGTATAGAATCATAGAATCATTAGCGTCAGAAAAGACCTCTAGAACAGTTTAATAATGAAAATAAAATAAAAATAATAGTAATAATAATAAATTGTTATGAAAAAGAGAATGAGAGAGAGAAAGAAACAAAACCCAGGAAAAATTGCTCCCCAACTGCCACCTAGCCAGTCCCTGAGCAGCAGTTGCTGCCCCCAGCCAACTCCCCCCAGTTTATATCCTGAGCATGACGTCATATGGTATGGAATATCCCTTTGGCCAGTTTGGGTCAGCTGTCCCAGCCGTGTCCCCTCCCAGCTGCTTGTGCACCCGGCAGAGCACGGGGAGCTGGAAAAGTCCTTGACTAGTGTAAGCACTGCTTAGCAACAACTAAAACAGCAGTGTGTTATCAAGATCATTCTCGCGCAAAATCCAAAGCACAGCACTACACCACCTACTAGGAAGAAAAGCAACTCTATCCCAGCTGAAACCAGGAACAGGTTGACTTCCTAGGATTCTGCCTGGCCCTCATTTAATCTTGGATTATGTGAAACCAAGACAAATAGTGATAAGCATAGTGATGCCATGCCCTAGGGTTCTCTTACTGTTACCATGAAACAGTTCATACATGGATTGCCATGAAATACTGGTGTTTCTTCTTGTAGACTGGACCTGTCACAGGTTATTTACCACCATTAGTTTTTTATGCTTATTTGAGATTCCTCCTTTTAAGCACTGGGGACAGCCACAGTTTTAAGCTTAAGAAGTCTGTCCTGCTACAGACTTCTTCACAGCTTGATATTATTCATATCCTGGATTTTGGGTAATATCTACCTTTAGTAACAACACTATCTAGTCAATGAAATACAAACAGCAATTTTAGCCAGTGGGGAAAAGAAGTCTTAATGAACAGTCCATGAACTTCCAAACCTTTGGTTTAAGTTTTGGATAACAATTCAGCTCTGTCCTCTTTCTAATTGAACGTGCTCCTATCCTGACTGTGACATAAAATTCAGATAGTCTCAGAGGAGAATTTTTGGTAGACTAAATTAATTATTGCTGTAGTATCTGGTTGATCCAGAAAATTAATTAAAGTTAGCCTCATCACTGGGTGGAGACAATGCGAGAAGCCTGTAACTCAGCAAGACCCAAGAGGGTCATGCACTATCCATTGACACTTTGGTTCTGACCAGAGGCACTCTCGTTCTTATTGTATTCACTACAATTACAGGTTTTTCCCTCTAAGAGTTAGTTTATAGTTTCTGCTTTGCAGTCGTTGTGCTGAACTTGCTAGAGTGCATGTTAATTTCAGATTTTCTGCATTAGAGCTTCTATCTCAACACACTCCACTACCTTTCTGTCTTGGTATTACATTACAAAGCCATGTCTATCTTGATTTAAACTCTAGTAACCTGAATAAGGAAGCACATCATCTTTAGAGAGTAGATAATAACATCTTTGCCCCAAGAAATTAGGAGCTTTTTGTTTCATACATAATATGGAGCTGTGTGAACTTAGCCTGTTCTTGTTTATAGTCATCAGATATTTTCTTGTAGTACCACTGTACTGCAGGAAAATCTAATCTGATACTGTGTCAATATTAATAAACTGCATTTCTAGTTTTAAGAGTTTTTCTCTATAAGTAACTATCCTTATTTTATTTTTATTTTTAAATGTGATTCCTTGTTAAATAGCCTTTTCTGATTGTTGCTAAATTCTAGGGATTAAGATGGTATTGCAAGACCAAAGGGAAAAATAAAAAATGTTCTTAATTAAGAGTGTGAATCCTTGGTTTCCCATGGTTGGTATCAGAAGGAGGTCTACAGTACTAGCCAGGAATGTTATTTTTATCATAAAGTTTCAATAGGCATAAAAAGCATTTTTATTTGGGGGAAAAATTATTTTATACATAAACAAATTTTTTCTGGTATATCTTATAATAAAAGAGAAGACAGCTATCAGCACCAGAAAACCCACTAGATCCTATGTGAGTTTGTGTAATATCTCATATGAATGCAGAGGCTGCAAGACCCTGGTCTTCCACCAAGAGTGGTGTCCCTTACGTGTGAATCATGAAGAGTGTATTCGAAGAGGATATCCAACTACTGTCTTTGATCCCCCTTTGACTTCAGCAAGAAGTGATTCGTGACTCCCTTGGCTCAGTTGTTTTCTTGCCTGATGCCTTGAGCCAAAGCTCACAAAAGGTAATGAAGTTCTTTCCCTTGGCTTTAATGATCTTTGAATCAAGCCCACTAAGATGGTAGGATGAGGTCTCTACCACACAATCCACAGAAGAAAATAAATGTCTATTAAAAAATGTGCAAAAGCTTAATTAAGAATAAGTTGTGAAGTACAATCAGTATTTCCCCATGTTTAGTTGTGTAACTGTTGGTGCTGTTCTTGTTCCTTTAAGATTTGGTACAATCAGTTCCCTGTATGTTATCCAACAGATTTTAGGGGATTATATGAAGTTTCAGCATCAATAGACAACATCTGGCTTTCTGCATGAAGTAGGATTTATCCTGCAATTCAGAAGCATCATTATAATATTTGTTTCAATATTTCAAAAGTGTATGTCTGTTCATCCTCAGTAATTCTGCAGGGATGTGCACTGTTTTCACTGTGTTTGTCAAGTTGCTGTGGTAACAAAGAGATATTCAACTTTCTGTTTGCCATGTGCCAGATCTGTGCCCTGGCTATTGGCCCAATTCTGTGAGGTATTTAATACCACCTGAAAGTGTCAGTGTGCCGTCAACTCACATGTAAACCAGAAGCTACTGAGGACATTTAGTCAACCTTGCTGTTGTGAAAATGGTTGTATGCCTATTGATAACTGTGGAAGTATAGAAATTTGATGTGCCTCTTTGGCTGCAGGTAGCTGCCAAGCGGTGCAAGTATCAGCCAGACCAGGAACAAGACATGAGAGAAATCAGGTGGGGTTGTCCTCTGTAACAAGAGAAAGAGAGGGAAATCGGCTTCCACCTTTAATATGTAGAGGTTCTTTGTTTATTCCAGGCTGTCCCCCGTAATTTTTACCTGGATTTATCCCTGAAAGGGTAAATGTCAACTGGCAGGTGTTGCTTTGTGTAGGATCTCTGCAGTTAGAGCACACCAGAAACCTAGAGGTAGGCTCCCCTGAGAGTTTTCTTTCACTATGTGGCCATATGATCACATGTAGTAGGAGCTTTGGGCATGCAGTGCAAAGTAGAATAGGTACTTGTCCAAGTTGTCCTGTTCCCTTGTGCTGCTGTTGAACTAAATTTGCTTATCCCCCTTCTGTACAGCTGGTGTCCCTGTGCTTTCACTTTCATGGGTCCTTTCTCAGCAATGTAGGGTTTACTGCCAGAAACTGTGTGGCAGAGCTTCCTGAGGATTAAATTATGCCATACCTAGGCACACAGAAAACTATTTAGACAGAGACATATTCTATAGAAACTTACACCAATTCCCCTCTGTCCTGCCAGCCACTCGCTACCTACTGCTCAGGGTAACACTTTGCTACGAGGCCCGCCAGCTTTGCACGTGGTCAAAGTAAGAATGAGTCTTTAACCAAAGCGTGGTCTCATGGGGCGTGAAGAATGTTATTTTGTCAGGGTTGCTGCCACTTCCTAGCAAAGGCTGAAGACTGGCTCAAACAAAACTGCACTCTATACCTCTTTGCTGGCCTAGAGCAGGCTGGAGAACAGTATGGATGGATGTTGGAACAGGCAACTGCTGGGACTGCTACCATCACTCTTTGTACTTTCTGCAAGATCTGTGGAAACTTCCAGGTTCAGATTTCTGGAAGATTCAACAGTGGTGGTTATATTTTGGTTGAGAAAACATTGTCTCAAGTGCACTTTTGACCAGGGAATCGACTCATAGGAAGGGCAAGCACACTGTGTGCAGTAGGGCTGGATTTCACTGGGAGCTCTTAGGTGCTAAGTTCCTGCAAACACTCAGGAATATGTATGAATAATGAGGTGTAGCATACCAGGAAAGCGTATCACATGCATTAAATACTGGCACCAGACAATTCATGGCCTCACGTAACTGTGTTGTGATGAAAGTGTTTGACTTCTGACTGATAAAAATCACAGTTCTCTTAGCACTTGACAGAGGAGATTGTGAGTCTGAGCTCTGGTTAGATGCTACGGCATGAGCATTATGAAACTAAATGTCACCAAAAATCTCAGGCTTGCTTTCTTCTCATTGATTACATACCTGTGCAGAGCAGCTTTATACTGCAAGGTGGAATAATGGTTCTTGGTTATATGAAGCTCTTCTGTATTTTCTTTCAAGATACCGCACAAGTACTTTGATACAATGGAAAATACTAGGATAAGGAAGTTTTGTCTTGCATAGGAATTGCCAGATTGACGTCCCATCTAGTCCTGTACACCATGGCCTGCGATACGTTTGCTTCTCAAGTCCAAGAAACCCTCTGTTGAACAACCATGGAATTAGCTATATGCAGCAGAATTTTTTTTTGTCAAGATGTTCATTTCTAAGAAGATACCTTTCCAAGCTTTGTTATTGTAAATCTTTTATTAATCTTTATTAGTACAGATTCTAACCTTTCAGGAGATGTTTAAGTGAATGAAACTTTCAAAACTCCCATACTGGAGCTATTAGACAAATACTGGTTTTCTGATAAAAGGATACACCTGAATGTTATTTCTCATTATCAAGTGAAGGAGGGGATTACAGGCTTAGTAGCTGAGATTCTGGAAAACTTAAGTTCTGCACTCTGTTGTGCTCTGGGCTTCTTTTGTGACTATGGGAAAATCGCTTGGATTTGCATAAATACACTGCTGTGGCTCAACAAATTACTGTATGTCATCTGAGTCATCATCATTGTCTCGATGCAGATACTCAGCTCTTTCTTCATGTAGGGTCATGCTGCCCTAGTGAAACGTCCTTTATTGCATGCTAAGTCTTACAACTTCGCATTTGCTGAGAGGTGAGGGCCTTCACAGAGATGGCTCACCGAAATCAGGTGGTGTGTGGTAGCTTCCACACACCACCTGTGCTGTGAGGCCTTCCAGCAAGTGCTAGATGTGATTTGTTACCTTTATAGCAAAGAATCAACCCACTCTGCTTACCATCACAGGTACTGTAGTTCCAAAGGCTTGGCAGCCTGCCATTAGAGGTCACTGTAGCTCTTTATGTACTGGACATAAAAATCTACTCCGAGTCACAGCTATCATTGCTCCCCTTCCAGTTCAACCTCTTTCATGGGTACTTGTACAGGAAAGAATGGGCTGGAGTTAAGTGATACATGAGTCAGCTGAGATCACGTCTGGGGAAGGCACATGTTGAATAAAGATCTCTAGTCTCACATTTGGTTTCCTTAGTGATACTACAAATAGCAAAAGCAAGCCAGAGAAGATTGCATGGGAGTGTTAAAACTGTGCTTCTCTCCGGTCATGAGGATGTGAATCTGTGCAGTTTGGCATGCAGGTGTAGTTTAAGAAAGCACTGAACATGACCATGGGAAGAGAATAGCACAGATGGTCTAGCTGCTGCTGAATCCCCTGAACTTGGGGCCTCTTGCTCTAGATGTACTCCTGTCTCTTTTGGATTTTGAGATAAACAGTGGAGTTTGTTGTGATTTGTGTTTGTTACTATCACATAAGAGAAATGGATAAATAATACTTTTGAAACTTCCCAGTAGGATGTAGACATGACAGAGTGAAATATGAAATATGCAAGAATTGAAGCATGGCTAGTTGTGATTGGTGCCATACAAACTCCAAGTATTAAACAATCTAGGTCTTAAAGAGGTTACAATACAGTGATTTGAGCAATTGTTATTATGGTACAATTTTTATTGTTTTTTTGTTGTTGTTGTTGACAGTAAACCAGTCAGTTTCCTCTCTTTACTTGAGAATATAAGACAATTTATATGAATGTGTGCTTTTACTGTTTTGCATTAAAAGCAAGTATCTTGATTAAGAGACATTTCTCTTCTGCCAGTATAGCCACTTAAGGACAGGGGAATGACATGGAGCTGACACAAACGATAAAAGAGTGACTTCAGATAATGCGAAGGCTGGCATGTTTTCAGTTGCCTTTATGTCCATTCACGGTGATTACCCCAAAAGAGAAGTTAGCCATGTGAGGAAATTGGAATGAAACAGATCATTCCCATAAAACATCCTTACTAAAAGACCCCCAGTATTGAAGGGTACTACCAAGCATGTGGGTGGGCTAGTGTGTACTATGTGGGGTGGTGCCAAGTTAGAGAGACCTGAGCTAGCTCTGAACAAACTATTGCATGTGTATTGCATAACATAGTATCAGAAGGAGCCCGTAGCTCTGCCGCGTTAGCCTGGCCCTGCAGAAGGCTGCTTCTCCTTGTCTTTCAGCAGTACTAATCTGCCCAAGTGGAACAGAGAGCACTGACGTGTTATTCCAGATTCAGGGGCATCTGCTGTGCGACTGTGTAGCCCCACATGGATGTGCCCTCAACATGCTAGAGCATTTTTCTGTCTGATATGAATGAGTGGTGCTAAAGGCAGTGCTGATCAGCAGAGACAAGTATGGAGA
The DNA here is from genome assembly GCF_949628215.1 of Phalacrocorax aristotelis. Lineage (NCBI taxonomy): Eukaryota > Metazoa > Chordata > Aves > Suliformes > Phalacrocoracidae > Phalacrocorax > Phalacrocorax aristotelis. The sequence continues at coordinate 16,496,191 of NC_134282.1, read as the reverse complement.
ATAAAAGTAATAGAGCTTGTTTGGGTAAAAGCATGTGGTGAGCTGAACTGTGCAGAGCTAAGTGATAGAACTGTGGGATCTTCAAGAACAGATCCCATGCACAGAGCCCCAGGATGCGACATGACCGTGTTCAGACAGGGGTCTGGTCAGTTATGTCAGATCAGAGTGAGTCTGATTGCATCCCAGTTTATAACAGCACAGGGGGGAAAGCAATGCTGTGCAGCACCACCTGTGCCCCAAGCTGATCTATCATTTACATCACACCACTCTCATGTCCTGTTGGTGCTTTGCAGTTCCTCATGGTTTATTATTGGTGGATATGCTTATAATTTCTTTTTTTGTGAGACTAATGAACCCATTGCAGAACTTCTGATGATGATTTGGGAAAAGCAATGGAGTAAAGAAAGGCTGTTAGCACTTAGTATGCTTTGCAAGCACGCTAGCTTGGAAGGTCACTGCTAACAGAAGGAATTATTTTCCTCCTGTCAGTGGTCTAGTTAGAAGCTGTTAATGTCATGCAGCCCTGTGCTGGTCTAAGAGAAATGAGTGGTGTGAAACCTGCCAACTCTATTTAGAGGGCTGGTGTCTATATCAGAAACCTTGCCACCCCCATGAACATAGGGTAAAGAGTAAAAAAGGAGCAGGGAAAGAATTTTTATAAAAATAATTTATGTGTGGCTGGGCTTTTAGCAAATTCTCATTTTTTAAATGACTGGAGACATCAGTGGTGCAGCCTTGAATGTTCAAACATTGGTGGTCATAGGGTGGATGCCAATGCAAATACAGCCCAGGTGTATTAGGCAGGTGACCTGTGGAGATAGGGTTGTTTTAATGCCACTGTACAAGGTACTGGTAAGATATCTGGGAATGGAGCTGCAGTGCATAGCAGAAAGGCTCTGGAAGTTATTTGAGTACAGGCTGGCAATGCTTGGGATGGGGAATCAGTGGGACAGGAAAGCATAATGAAAGAAGACATCTCAAAAGGAATGCAGGACAGAGTGAGAACTGATGCTGGCCAGGCACACTGGGGTGAAGAGCCAGTTGGGACAACAGTGATTAGCTCCTTCTACATGATATAATTGTTCTTCTTGAGAGACTGACCAGGCAGAGTGGAGAGCAGGGAATAGCAGGCTGGGCGAGAAGACTGATCTTGTGGTGAGGAGCTGGAGGAACAGGGATTGGGCCAGAGCCAAGGTAAAGGTAAGACTCTGGGAGGATGTAGAAGAGTGTCATTACAGGGGCAGAAGGAGTGGAAGCGTTTTTATGATCCCTGTAGTGTAAATTATTGATGGTTAATAACTCTGTTAGTGCCAAAAGGCGTTTGCCAGGTTGGGTCTCTCAGTCCTGTGTTCTCTGTTGTGTGATGATAAATACCATTGCCTTGACCAAAGTGGGAAGTCATCCAGGATGGGTCAAGAAGCATTGGAAGATGAGAATGAAAATAGGAGATATGCAGTTCTCAGCCAGCCTGCTCTGGAGATGACAGCCTGTAAAGAGTGACTGCCCTCTCTGAAGCTGGCAGAAGTCTGTTTGGGCTCAGGGAGGTCAGTTCTGTAGGTCTGAGCAAACAGCGTGGACTGTGAGTTGAAACAACCTCCCATGTTCTTTGTCACATGGTACCTAGGAAAACCTTACAGAAACATGCTCATGCCATGTTGTTCAGAGTGTTGCCTTGCTTCCCCTCTTCGCTCACGGTGCCTTTGAACATGCCCAGACCATTTGGCAGGAGAGCTGAGAGATACTACAGGAATGCCTGAAGGGCTGTCCTGCCAGGCTCTGTGATGAGCTCATGCCAAGAGACAAGAGAGCCACTGAAGTCAGGGCTGGGCTGAGCAGCTAAGTTCTCTCAGACTGTAGAAACAGGACAATTTCCCCAGAACCCTCCAACTCAGCGTCATATTTGGATAGTCTGCTGGGCTTCCTGTATACCCGTGTATTCTCACTGAGCATCTTGAAAGCATTTTGCCATCACCACAGGTAAAAGTTCCCTTTTGTTACTAATATTCTTTTTCCTGCATTTTAATTTAATTTCCCCTATCATTTGTTCTTTTTCCATGGCACATTTCCCCTTGAAAGCTAAGATTGCACAAACGGATATATATTCTTCCTCCCCAAGTGCATGTAGCCTTTTCTCTGCTCTTTGAAGAAATTAACATTTGGGCTGAAGTACACCTGCAATTCCCATTAATGTAACAGAGTGAAACTGACCCACTGGTAGAGAGAAAGAGGCTCTGAACTCCCTTCCTCTGACAACAGATCTCAGGGGAGGAAAAGAAAAAGACCCAGAAGATGGTAGAAAAGTCTGCTTTCTAAGCAGTGGCAGTACATAGGGTGCATGTCCAAATGCTTAAGCCCAGCCTTGCCATTAGGTGCTTTGCTCTGAAGAGGTATGCAGTGCAAACCCCCTGATTCTTGCTGGGGTATTTAATCCTGTACTGGTATCAACCACAGATATGGGACCCAGATGGATGAGCTAAAAACTTCTGCAAATCAAACTGTGTATGTTGAAGCTGTATGGAATGGAGGAAAAGGAAAAATGAGGGACAGCCTTCTTTTGAGTTTAGCTCTCATGTTGAGGGGCAGGAGGGTAGCAAACAACTTCTGCATGGTTGTTTATGTCCTTGATTATCCATGTCGGGCAATTTGTAGCTTACCCTATGGTTGCAGTTTAGGATTTCAGTGTGGGCAGAAATATGTTACATACCAGTAAAGAAGTCTGAAACAAAGAGAAGGCACACAAGAAGAACAGTGAGGAAATGGGGGGTTTGCTCCTTACTAGTGCAACGCTAAAGTATAATCCTGGTCCCCCAATCCAGAAAAACAAACTAAATTCTAACAAAAGTGGTGCATGAAGAGCAACTCAAAAATAAAAGGTTTAAACAGTTTAAGTACCTTGTTCCAGTCAAACTATTCTTAGCAAAGTGAGTCAAGTTATTTATTAAGAATAATGTTCGTGAGGAAATAACTTCTCTATTTTTTTCTCATCTATCTGTTCTTTCCTAGTGTACTTGTTGTTTGCCAAATAATTTGGACAAGCACATATGTAGCGTGCTTCTGCTTTTGTTTGTGCAAGCTGTTCCTCGTTTGATGTTTGTGGCATATCCAGACGATAGAGTATTTTCCTTATTTCTGAAAGGAGTGACTGAAGCATTGTGAAACTGGGGCACTGTCAGTAAGGCTTACAGAGGAATATGTTACTTTGGATGAAGAATAAGACAAAGCCTCCAAAGATGACCACGGGTTCCAAGTGTTTTGCATAGTGTGTCCTGTTAATAGATCAAGCTTTGAAAAGTCATTGGGGAAAATTGGGGTGGGGGTAAAATGCACATGCTATGCTATGCAAGGATCATCTAAACTTTGCCTTCCAGTAAGTCTTTACTTCCCTGCTCTCTAACAGGATTGTGAAAAACCCGTCTGGTTTTAAGCTAGCTGGCCAGCCCTGGTTACTAAAGATAAAAACAGTGTATAGGACAAGATCTCTCTTATCTGAACTATTTTGCTTCAGGTACTGCAGGAGCTGACTCATGAGGAAAAGATGAAAGAGTTAAGAAAGGTCATGGCAGGTAACTGATGACGAAGTGGCCACAGAGAGTGTTTTGCAAGAGTTGCAGGATATGGGAATTTTCAGACTGTCCTCCTATACTATCTCATGTCTTGGTCTGAGAGTGTGAGGGCAGCATTTTTCCTTCAGTCACTTGTGAGGTAGCTCATGTTAACGAGATTCCACGTAGGAGCTCATCTCCTTCAGCTGTGGTTTCTCCAGAACCTTCGTGTGATTACTACCTATTAGCATCTGTAATGTCCTCCTGCTTTAGCCATTCCTCTCAGACCGCTGCTGCTCATGATAAATTCATAAAAGGGTTTTGTTCTCTACCCTTCTCCGTGGTGGAAGCCTGTGTGATTCAAAATACTAAAATACTTTCCTAACTCCCCTTTCTGTATGCAGCTGGTAAATAGTTCTGCCTCTTTGCCAGGTGGAGCAGATCAGCACCTTTCACATCACACCCCATATTCTCAGCTGTTTTTAAAGGATGGTTCTTGGTGCTTTGTACTGGCACTTCAGCTGGGGATTGAGTTCAAGACACTCTTGTATATCTTCATGGTAGGCAGAAGCCTTGGAGACCAGCTCCTGCAGCACTTACCCTCTTCTGGGCAGGATTCCAGTTGCACTTGCAAGGTATTCTTTACTGTGTCAGGCAACCAGAGGAATTTGCTTTGGTGTAGGAAGGGTAGGTAGGAAGATATTGTACCAACACAGCTTTTGTCATTGTTTTATATGTGTATTCATGTAGTTTGAATTTCAGCATCTCAGCAGTTCATCTGAAAATTGGAAGTAGGCAGAAAGCAGAGGAGGCTGTGGCATTGAAAGGAAAAAATGCAGGACAGAATTTCAGCCTGCAAGATAGCTGGATTCAAAGTGTGTTTTTCTTTTTTTTCTTTCTTTAGAATAGGAAATGAATCCCAGATTCGAAGCCGTTTCCTCATCTAAATCACCAGTAGCTGTTAAAGCTGAATGGGTGTAAACAGGAGCAAAACTGGGCTTTCAAAGTTCAAAAGGAATTGTGGCTAGTTAGTGCAGTTTGTGAAAAAGGAGACTTCCTGATATATCAAATTGCTGCTCATTGTTGCATTAGCCCTCTCAGTTTCAGGGACTGACACCCCAGCACAGTCCAGGTCTGCAGTTCATAAGGCTGGGCATTTGCAGATCCCACAGAGCCAGAAAGCAGGATCTGCAGGGAGAACAGAAAAAAAAAGAATTGAGAACCAAAAATAAATCTCATAGTCCAGCTGGCAAATATTCCCAGGCCACAATTGTCTTTGGCACCCCTCCACCCCCCAAGGTCTCCAATGGTTCTGAGGCCCCCACCACAAGAAAATCAAGGGTTTAAAAATACAATAATTAAAGAAAATCTTGATGTCATTTGGGTTTGGGAGTATTTGGAGGTTAGTGTTTTGTGAGTGTGTTTGCACATACGCACCCTGTTTTGTTGGAGTTTGAACTATTCAGTGACTGAAACCATCTACCCTGATGCAGAGGAAGGGTTTTCTCACCTACATCTCCTCACCCTGAGAATCTGGGAACTGGTGGGACTAAATGATGCTTTTTGTGGGTGAACAGTTAAGGTGGCAAGTCCTTCCCCTTGCTTTGACCCAGCTCTCCACCCTGCTGACCTGCAGGGCCGCACTTCCTTTGAAGGGGTGAATAAAATATGGACTATAATCAGCTTCACGTCATGACACAGTCAGTTTGACCCAAGTGAAGTTGTTTGTGGTTGCCTCAAATGTTTGATATATAGGAGCTGAGAGGTAATGGGGAAAGTTGTGTCTGTATATATCTTAATTTTGGGACCAAACCTAGGCTATATGCTTACTGGAACCTCGCCTATGAGAGCAGGAAAAAGCATGTACAACAGGATCATTGATATGATGTATTGGTGACTGGGTGTCATCTGCAGTAAGGATCTGTTCCCTCTCAGTTTTATTTGCATCCATGATAGACAAAGCAGTCTTGCCCCTGCCTCCCCCTTCTTACCAGACTGACTGGGGCAAGCAGTTACACTGATGACCTCAAATTGGTGTTTCCAGAAGGTGTCTAAAATGGACTATCCAGGCAAGCAGCAGATGCATCCCTTCTCTTTGTCTGGGAGGTGCAGGGCTGCCCAACAGAATAAAACATGATGCTTTTGGCTCTGTGTACTGTTGTGATTGTTGTATTTATTTCAAGAAGGGTGACTCCAAAGTGGTTGAGTTGAAGGCTGCTCTTATAACCCTAGCTGATGAGAGTTTAGGACTGTGCAAATTAAGTGTGTAGAGATTAACATGATGGTACAGGACAAAAACATATTTCCCTCCCATGTCAGGGAGAGATTTCCCCTCTTTTGTGTGGTTACAGACTTCTCTAACATTGATTTCAGGTGAAGTATTCAAAACCTGGTCTTCCCTGGCAGCCTGCCAGCCCTCCCCTGCATACCTTACTCAGGAAGAATATGTTTAGTTCAGCAGTTATCTCTTTGGCTTCTTTGGAAGGGTGCTTGTGAGTAGAGCAGATACAGCTAATTCTTTTGAACTAATTCAACTGATGTGGATGCTGTCTGATGTGGATTCAGTGTATATAAGAGTTTATAACTAGCTAATTAAAAAGTATCAGTTAAGTGTTCTTAAAATGTATCATTTATGGTAGTTTTCTCCCAAATTTGTAACAATTGCTTCTTTATCACTGTTTGAAGCCTGTGCCTTGCTCATCCTCCCAAAACTAAGGAGAACTTTCAAAGGAGTCTTTTCAAAAGAAAGGAGATACAAGCCATCTCTGAGGAGGGACAAGGTACAGAAAATTTTTACCCTAAAAAGGAAAGTTTCAGAAACGAGCATGACAAAGCACGATTATCGCAATGGACATTGCTTTTCACTCTTATCAGGGTGTGCTCACAATAAAGTCTTTATTCTCTGAGTTCCATGGCCAAGTGGTGGTTGTGCTCACTGGTGTGTATGCTGGAATAAAATAGTTGCGCATTCACTGGGAGGGTGCAACTAACCCCTGACTGTTTCTGCACTGATGGAGTGAGGGGTCTAGAGAAGAGGCAAGTTTTATCAAATAGCAGTTCCTCTTTCTTTCCTCCATTGTAGGTGATGTATAGATGGGACGAGATCTTCAATTCTGTCATCTTTTGCCTGTATGAGCTTTAAAACTTTCCTGCTGCTTTCTTTTCAATGATAATAGTAGTCGCCTGCTGATAGTTTAGAAAAGCCTTACAGCATGTAATGGCTGACAAAAGCCTAAGTAAGGCCAGGTCTCAGGGAATATAGATTGAGTTTGAACTCCCCATTTCTCTGCTCCCTGAAGGGGAGATGGCCGATGCTGCAGTCTCTGGGAGCCATGCTCAGATGTCGAAGGGCAGGAAGGAGAGTGAGTACCTGTAACCCTTCCTGCAGAGAGGCCATACTCCGTGCTCCAGTGAGGTTCAGCTCACAGATCATTGCCTTAGGTGTTACATAGCCATGGCACATGACATCTGGATCGAACTCAGAGCAGGCTGTGGAACAGGCAGCAAAGATGGACACTGGGAATCCCAGCATATAGACTGGAAGTCAGCCAGCGTCCTACCAAATGGTCAGGATTAGACTTTTGGGTCACGCATTAAGAGAGTATTTCCCTTGTGATGCTTGCTTCATCATCTCGTGAGGGCAAGGTGACCAGGTCTTTAATCTGCCTACCATGGCAGCCATCTTACTGCTGAAAACCTCGCTCTGTCTCCTGACCGGAGCCCTGCTGTGAGCTGACAGGATCCCGCAGCATGTCTGTCAGCTGGAAGATGACAGAATAGATAACTGAGTACAGCGGTGTCTCTTGTGGGTGGTACAGATGGGGACAAATCCTTGTCTCCCATGGTCGTGGGGAGCTGCCAGGCTGCTGTAGCAGACCTCTGGGAGAATGAGTTCAGCCTTTGTTGCTGCCTAATGGTTACAAGCAACTGACCTCTCTGTGGAAGTGCCATAAACGAAGAAGAGTAATTTTGCTATTAAAAATACTAAAATCTTCCATATGGAAGAAAGAGGGTTTTTTGGTTTTAATTGCTATTTATTTTTTTCATTGTGCCCTAAATATACATAGCACTGTCCAGCTGGCTGAACCACAGAGCAGAATGAAATATCTACTCCATCTATAAAGGCACAAACCTATAAAGTGCAGATGACAGACTGAAATCTCAAATCTTTGCTCTGTTCATGTATCTGGAAGTTTTACTGTTGGCTTCAGTGAGACCAGAACCAGGACTTGGCTTACGTGAAAGGAGCATTAGCCAAATGAGCATAAGCACATGAGTCAGACATTCTGGGTTAATTCCTGCTGTTCCCACTGTTCGGCTGATTTCTTCACTGTTCTCTGCCTCAGTTTCCCCTATTTGTCAGTGCATAATAGACCGACGATTTCTCAATTATTAACTTAATTAAATTAATAAAACCCACATCTACTACTGTTTTCATAAGAGGCTTTTGAAACTTCACTGGAGGGGCGCTTTTGCTGGCATAAAACCAGTTTGTATCATAAGGATTATCAGCTCTGTCTGCGAGTCTGGTGCTCTGCTCATTCCCAACAGTTCTGTTTACAAAAAGACTGCAGCATCATTCAAACTCTAGGTGTTCAGGTACAAAGAAGTCACAGTCACTACTTTAAATAGGTGTCTGATTTTTCCAGAAAAGGGGTGGGAGCAAGGAGCTTTCCATTTCCCCCATGGGTTGGAGGTTGGTTTTGAGACGTGTCCAGCTACAGAAGCTCTGCAGACACAGCTCCAAATAACATGGGGTCACCACTGCAGGGATATTACTGTGGTTAGTACAGGCACCGTTGTGACCATCTAAGGACTTAAACGCATATGCATAGCTTACTAGATAAAGCAAAGTGGGAGAAGCCACTTGGTGGATAGAACTTTGTGTTATTTTTGGATGATTCCCGCTTTTCTCTCAAATGCCATCTTTGTGCTTAGTTGATGGTTTATCTGACTGTCGCTGTGGTTAGAGTGCAGTGCATAGGACAGCATAGTTTGTGTTAATAATAATAATTAATCAGAGGGTAGCAATTGTCCCTTGATTCAAGCACAGCATCTCTACTGTTAAGATAGAAGAGTTTGTTCTGGACTCCAGAGGCTTTGTGTCACTTTTGAAGAGCTTTATTTTCTTATTTTTTTGAGCTTTATTATTTCAAGATCCTAAGGTCTCCTGCCAGGCTTAAATTATCTTTTTTTTAAATATTTATTTGGCTTCCCATTGAAACCATCCATTCATCCAGCTTCCATAAAACCCCTAATAACTGTTTTAAAGTTTTTGTTCTTGGCTCTTTCCAGACCTATAAATACTGGTTTGAAAACCCAAGCTGAATCCTGTGCAAATAATCCTGTCTACCACCCCTTCTCCTCTGGTTAAAAGTGGGGCCTTCAGTGTTTTCCTTCCTAGCACTTGTTAGTTATCCATGATCCATATGCCTCTTGTTTGGGGGTAAAAAGTAGTTGAGGCATATGAGCAACCTGACAGATGGTGTCTCAGAGACATAATGGTTGCAATAACAAAGGAAAATAGCAGCAGGTAAATTAGTTAAAACACAGTTGCACTCCAAACATGTTTTCTTCCTGCCTTAGTGTAATCCCATATTTAGCATCTGGCTTTCCAATGAGAAGCCAGCCCTGGTATCTTTTTCCTGAGAGTAAGACTTGCCACTGATATCTAAGATGACATCTGCTTATTATGGGAAAGTTGCGTTCCTGTCAAAAAGAAGACCCTTTTATGCAAAGCTAATCTTTAGGAAGGTTCTTGCTGTGCTTGTACCAGTGGTGGTATGGAGCTAAATCAGGATGCGGAGGACTTGCATGGACTTTGCACCAACTCTATCAGGAGATGTTTGGGTTCAACCTTTTGCTTTTCTTTGTGTTGTGTTAGCTCTTCTTTGACTTGTGTAGGTGCTGACATGCTGGGTCCTGATGGCAGTGGAATTGCCTTGTCCCAGCATGTGCAGCCACGGACACTAGATTTATTGTGGCTAACCAGAGGCAGCTCTTCACTTAACAAGTGCCTGAAGTGAATCCAGGATCAAATGTCCATCTCATGTCCTTCACAGATGCTCACACCAACTGGTGGCAAAAGCAGGAGGCCAGACCTAGAGCTATTGAACTCAATGGGAAAAAATCTGTATGTATTTAGAAGCTTTGGATCCTCACCAGAGGTGAAGGCAAATCTTCCAATATGCCTTTTTCTACATAAAGACACTGAGTAGGGCCTCTAGCCAACATCTGAAAAGCTGGGGCCTAAAATTAGGCCCCTAAAATACCAAGACCAGTGAGTGGTTCCAACTGATACCAAGTTAGGAAAAAGGGCCCGAAATAAACAGATTCCTCAGTAACCAAGATCCTGTTTTTGAGACAAGTGTTCATTCTCACAAATCAAAACAACAAGAAACCAAAAAGAAAAAAGAATGAAAACATCAAATAAAGTCCCAGCAATCCTATGATATTATCAGCCAAAGCATGTCTTATTAGAATGTTTTCCAAAATTCCTCAGGGAGTACCAGTGAGCCATGAAGAGGATATTGCTCTTTTCTGAAGTATTAGATGGGGGTTTTTTGGAACACACCACACTTATTCATGTGACAAATCTGTTCTTCTGTTAGGTCACGTATCTCCTGTGTGGTTCTTTTGTGCCTTGTGAAGTTTCTTCCTTTTCCAGGCTTATGCTCTAAGATATACATTTTTAAAAAGCATTTTTCCTGTCATCTTTTTGGCTTTATGGTGGACAGTATGATTATTTGTCTCACTTGGCAGGTAAAGTGAGGAAGCAATTAGCAGCAATAAATACTCTGTCAAGAGGATAAGATTGATGTCCAGGGACTATCTTGCTTTGATGGATGTGTGTACACATTGATCAGTGCAATCTTGTTCTCTGGCTGAAATTGTTGGGATTACTGAAATATGAATGTCAGAAAATATTAATAGGAATGCCAGCAATCCTGAAAGCATCTCTAATTTCTTCAGAAATTGTACTTGGATTTGGTTTTCAGCCCTCTTCTAAGTTTGTGGTGGTGTTCCTTTCTGCATATGATGAAAGTGGCCATCATATTCCATTCCATTTTATATTACTTTTATGTCTCAATTAGGAATATCTTCTTAATCATTTTAGGATAAATGATTAAGCAATAAGGCATAGGAAGCCTTACAAGATTATTAATTCTTTTTTTATTGTATACACAATTGTTACAGTGGCTTGAGCATCTAGTATATACTTACTGTTGTACTTAAATTGCTGTATTGTCCCAGCACCCTACTTGTCAGTCAAAATGTCATTGCATAGTTGCACAACCAGAAGACAGTTTCTGATCCAGGAGATCATGTACCTGCTTGACTCTATGCAAAGGGAGGGAGGACTTATACCAGTCTAAACTGTGTAGTTCCCCAAAGTGAGTGTGTGCAACAGTGCAGGCTGCTTTGGGCATCAACTGATTTTTTCGTGTCTAGAGAACTTAGGAGAGTGAGGGTGATTCCTGACTTAATTCTCACGCTTTTACTGCAGAATGAATAAGTAATATCTCTAAGAATATGCACCTTGAAATCCATGTGTGAGGAAGCATGTAGAGGGCCCCTGAAATATACAGGGAGAAAAAAAGGAAAGAAAAAAAAAGACATCCTTTTGTGGCTGTTCAGTACCAGAAATACAAGGTCTTCTCAGTTCTGCACAATAGCATTTCTAACAAACATTTTTCTGTTCTTTCTTCCTATTCTGCCCATGTGAGCTCCCGTTGGGTACCACACTACCAGTCTGCCCTGGCAGCTGTAGACAGGGCAGATAAGACAGAGCAAAGAAAGAGTGAAAGTACTCCCAGGGTAGAACAACTGCTATACAAGGCCAATAGAGAGCCTGACCATCCTTATGAAATGCAGCAGTAGCTTCCTTTTTTGACAAGGCATCTGAACAAGGGCTGGGTTTCTCCCTGCACTGCAGTTCCTAATATTGTGTGTCCGCTCTCTGTAACTAAAGAATTCATTAGTCCCTGTAACTGGAGAGAGGAAAGAAGCTGGAGCTTCCAGAAGCCCAACAGGCAACTTGCTTTGTAGTCTAATTTAGAGGGAGGTGGTCAGAAACTAGAGAGACTGGCACTGTTGCAAAATCCTAGATAACCTGACATAGAAAAAGGATTTCTTGCAATGCTCTACATAGTAGAGCCTTTTCCATTTTATGTTCAAGTGCAGTCATGGTGGCAACAGTGACTTTTTCTGTCCAGTGTCAGTTTATGATGGAATATAAATGCAGTTTTAAAAACACATATTGGGTTTAAATGCAGCTCAAAATGTCAGCATATTACTCTGTGGTCTCGCAACAGCAGTGTTCTAATGAAATCGCAGCCCTTCAGCTTCTGGAAGACAACATAGAGAATGATACTCTTCGGGTACTGTAAGTTATATTTTCCCTTTACAGCTCTGGCAGATTTCTTGGAAGTTCCATGATATTAAGGCAAAACCAGTCTTAAACCTGAACTCTGCCTAGAAAGGAATCCTGATGTTACCTATGTTTGGAGCTTTCTCCCTCTAATTCTAGCAGAATGCTTTGATGATTTAAGTGGGTTTTTTTTACGTGTGTGTGGTGGGACGTGTTACATTGCTCTCCTCCATCCCCATTCAAGAAGCATGCAGGGGCCATTTTAGTAAGGAGATATTTCTACTCTGAAGATCTCCACAGGCAACCAAGGCACTGTACACATAGCTCAGCTACTATGTGGAGTAGTGCACTCCATCCTGCTCTGTGCTGGGAAATATTTATGGTGCCTCCATTACATTCAGAGCACATATGTGTGGATACCGCCTGTCCCACATACCCTTCCCACATGCCTGACAGCAACACTGAAATAGTAGAACAGTTGTGTCACCCTCTGGTGGCCTGCTGCAGGCACCCCTGTTACTCCAGGGTCTGGTGCAAATGGGTCTTGTTCACAGCCACTGTAAGCTTTAGAGAAGAGTACTGAAGATGACCAGCTGACCAGAGTGGTTCCTTTATTAGGGCTGAAGGGATAGCCTGGGGCCCTTTAGCCTGGGGAAGACACACTGAATGTGGCGATATGATAGAGTCTGACAAACTTATGGAGTGTAGCACCACGGCTATTAACCAGTGCCTCTGCCCAGCCTTGAGACTCAAAACTCCTCTCTCTCTCTGTGCTTCCTGATAGCTCTGCAGTTTCTGCCATCGACACCTTCTTCCCTCTCAGCTGGCAACAGCTTTTTCTCCAAATAAGCAGGCAGCTCTCTGATGATGTTGGTCAAGTCCTAGGACAGTTTACACCCCCCCTTGACTATATTAACTTCCTTTGTAAATATTATGTGCTGTCTCCTGCTCTCTTTTTCACATCTGCTTCAAAAAAGGGTGAGAATTTTCTACAGTGTGGATTTGTTGCCTGCCTTTCTCCAATTCCTGTCCCCCTCCCTAATGCTTATCATCAGTGATGCACAATGTGCATTCTGGTGTCCACCTGGAGTGAGCTGCCCTCAGAACCTGGACAAGCTTAGACTAGAGAGCTAACCCTGAGATGAAGGTTTTTCCATCCATGGGCCATCCAAAGTAATGGAGAGTCCAGTACAAATCCTCTCTTGGTTAGGTACTTGGGTCAGACTTCTCACAGGGAAGGAAGGAACGCTAAAACCCAGAAACTAAAACTTCTGTCTTTCACTGCAGGAAAGTTGCTGGAAAATTAGCTCCTTCTTGCCATCTAGTTATAAAAAGGCAAATGTGCGAGTCATGTAAGTCATACAATAATCAACTCATGTGAAATTGATATTGCAGCTGTACAAAGTCCGTTTCCTATAATTTCCTTGGTTTCCTAGCAAGAGTAATGCTGGATTCTCTCTCTTTATGTCTACGTATTCATAACGGATGCCTCTGCTTTAGTCTAACACAAGTTAACAGATGCTGATTTAGCAAAATGTAAACATTACCTAGTGAGTAGCAGAGATCTGTGGAGATCAACTTGGGATCTGATGGTCTGATGCTCTAGGAGTCTGTTAAGTCTTCAGAAGTTTCTTTCCACCTTAACTAATGTACCAGCAGTTTCTTATTGACATCCAAGGAGATGCCTTTGTGAGGTTTCCATAGACACAACTTCTTGGGTTTAGTACGGTTCTTTCTTTGAGTGGTGTATGAAAATCAAATACAGTAAGAGCTGGGTTAAATTTTCAAATCTTAAAGCTGATTAATGTAAAAATAAATAACTTTGTTTTCACTGAGGAGGGGAAAGAATATTTGACATAATTGCAGAAAACTTTGTATTATTTCCAAAATTTGGAACTTGTGTTTCTTTTCCATCAAAAATAATCACATCTTGAGGAAGTTATCAAAACTGTTAGGCTACTAAAAATCCTGTGAGCCTTTTCAGTGATAGGGATATTTGCCTGCCACAGCAGATTCCAGCTTTAACTTTCAATTTACTTTTTCTCTTCAGTTGCTTTAAGCATTCCTTCATTCTTGGACTCATTCTCTCAGGCTTTACTTTTACATCAAGTCCAGTTTATCCTGATATTGCAGCATTTCTTTGTATAAAATCACTTCCGTTAAATACTTGGGAGTGCCATACTTGAATGATTTGTGCCAACTAAATTATGTAGTAACTCTCTAAAGTAATTTATTTGACTTCGTTCAAAACACAAAAAAGTATGTCATCTTCTGCCACTGGCATCATTACGAACTAAGTATCAACTTCTGTGAAGGTAACAGACCCAGTGTTGATCAGTCAGACTTCAGAGCCAGCTGGTTGACACTGGCTGAAGATCCGAGTAAATTCAGAGTTGGAGCAGGAACCTTAAATCAGAGGTCTTTTCCATCTGTAACGTGGATATGGCAAGAGGGTTATCCATTGGAAGGCATATGTGGTATTGTAAAAAGCTAAGTGCAGCTCAGCTCCTCTGTCTGTGGGTGCAGAACTCCTAACTCAAATGCCATGCTATGTCTCTGGATCCAGATCAGTCATGCAGACTGGTTGCTTCTGGCCCTAAAGAAAGGGAATGCAGCGTTTCCTTCCTTTCTTCAGTGGCCTTGTTTCCTTCATCATCAGCAAGGAAATATTGTCCCTTTGCAAGGCAGAAAAGGCAAGTCACCACATCAGCTTTTCAGCCTGGAACCAGTCCTGGAACTGGTGAGGCTCAGGCTCTGGTAAACCAGGAAGCTTAAGTCATGCCTTTGCTGCTCCTGAACGAGGTGGCAGCTAGCATGCCAATTTCAGAGACTTCCCTAGCTTTCTGCTTGCTTTCTGCCACATGGGCGATGTCTCTAATGTAACACTTACATCCTGTATGTATTATTGTCTGTCTGTAGGCGTAGGTACCCAGACGTGCATTTGCCTTCCAGAATTTAACACGTTCCCACATGCTGTCTGCCCAGTGCGCTCCAAGCCTGGGGCTGTGGGCATGTAACACAGCTCGTCTTACTCTGCGATGGAGGAAGGTTAAACTGAACCAGGTTATCCCATTGTAAACTAAGGGTGCACAAACAAGAAATACCATCATCAGCTTAATGTACAATTAAATTAACTTGACTATTCCCAAAACCTTTGACTGTAAGGTGGTGGGACACAAGAGTCTCTCTGTTCTGTTTACACACCTTCGGAAGTGTCAGGGTTGAGATCTGTGTTTGGGACCACAGTGAGTGATAATCTAATCCTGTGTTTTGCTTAAAACTGCAGCTCATCTCAGTTCAGGTGTGGTAATTCTCTGAGGCTCAGAAAATATGGATAATAAAATATATCATGGTCCAGCTTCCTTGGATTTCCTGAGTCCTGCGAGCCTCGTTACATGGGGGTTCCTACCTTGCTGGTACTTCACTTCAGGTATTAAGGCTTTTCCCAAGGTGCATGTGGCCATGGGCAAACACAGTCCAACAAGCAGGTGCAATGAACCATCCTAATTCCCCTGCCACAGGGGTGGAACAGAGTTTAGCTTCTGATGAGCACCTTGCTCTTCTGCATCTGTCATGCCAGCAAGATTGGCTTGTCACCTTTAGCTTTCTGCACAGAAAAGTTAAATCTATGCTGCCCATTAAAGCCCTTGTCCTTTAGGGGAGGTAGAGGGGCCTATTCTGCCCTGTGAGTAATATTCCTATGAAGTACAGGAGCACCAGTGTAAAGTATAGGGCATTAAAAAAGCCCAGAAACAGATGTTGACCCTACATGGTGGCCACGGGCTAGGTCTTGCCAGCTGTATACATGGCAAAGAGGGGACACATAGTGATTAATTTCTCACCTCAGGGTGGAATAGCAGACTTCCACTCACATGTATGCAGAGCCAACCCCTTTTCCAAAAGACAGCATGCTCACGTTACACAGTGTTCAAAAGTCCTTGCTGTTCCCAGAATATTTCCTTAGCTTGTTTGTCCAGTGAGGGGCACAAGGGAAAGCAATTACTGCAGCAAAGGTGGAAAATGGAGGTAACGGTTCAATCTAATCACCACCCCACCATGGAGAAAGCTACATCTCTCCTAACCACAGAGGAGGTGTTTAGTGCTCCGGCTCAAGGCAAATATTTCCTCATCACTCAGCAGCAGTTAGGCAGGATGTGCCAGAGCCAGTCAGGTCTTGCAGCATGAGGAAAACAAGAGCTGCATGGAACTATCATCAGCAACAAAAGTCACAGAGTTTAGACTCAGCTCTTCTCGCTGTGCTAAAGCAGATGACAGGCCACATTACCTAGCTGCAGAGAGTAAAGTTCAACAGACTTGAGTGCAGAGCTAGTGGCTGGTCATTGCATTTAACTCTTTGAAGATCATAAATGACACTTGCCCCCTTCTTGCTAGAATGTAGAAGACACCAACAAGGAATCCCTTCCAGGGGCAGGTGTGGCTGGTCCAGAGGGTCCCTTCTGCAGCCCTGATGGATGAGGTTCCTCTACAGCTGTAGCTGCACTGAGCCGCTAACTCAGTGCAAAGAGGAACAGCCTTCCACAACCCGCTTTGCCTTGCGGTGGGTCCTTGTTCCTGTTGTATCAGGGACCAGGCTGGATTTTATGCCTTCTAAAATCTTTGCATCTAGCTGACAGAAGGGAGATAAACCAGGCTAGCCTGATCTCATTCAGATCATCTTTACCTCAGTCAGACTTGCTGTACTGATTCTCATGATGTTATTCCCTGTTTGCACTGAGGTCAGGACACTGCATGCTGTCATGAACAGGCACAACAATTCTTTTCCTCCAAGTGCTTGTGTTTGTAAAGCATTACCAGGCGGCAAGAAGAGTTTCTTAGGAGACAGCTGCTGTAGCCTGAAAGTGTTTAAAAAAGATAAATGTTTTGATGGCTCCAACATGCTACAGTTGATCTACGATCAAACTCTCACCCCGGTTCCAATGGTGGAGAGCTTGTGTATCACTGGACTTAAACTGTTTCCACTAAGGTAATGAGTAGAGTGAATGCACAGTGAGAGCCTGGGTTCAGAACTTAAAAAAAAAGATACAGACCTCCATTGCTCCATTACTTTATGTAATAGTATAGATTTTTCTTTCAGAAATATAGATCTGAAGGTTTTCAAACCTCGCTCGTGCTATTGTAGACAATCGCATCAGATCATACTGTTTATGAACTGATCAGAATCCAAAGCAGAGCTTTGCGCAGATTGGTGTCCCGCATGTTGAACTGTGTTTCTGCTGGCCAGCCACAGCTAGGTTCTTTACTTTCTCTCTGGATCAAGTCCAAGAGGGTGGTATTTTATTAATGAACAAATTGCAGCTTAAGTCAAATTTATGACTAAACACTTGATGCAGAGTTTGCTGGAAAAAAAATACCCAAATCAGGAAACTTCAGAGTAAAACATTGCTTCTCTGTGGATTGATCTACAGATTATGTACACTGATGCCAGACTGCACTCACCTATAATTACCTTTCAGCATGGATACTATATACTAGTGTTTGGTACCCCATATACAGTTTCCTCAGAGATGTTTTAGTTTTTAAGTCACTAAGAAGTTATTAAAAAGCTCTCAATAATTACAAAGGAATTGTACAAGGAGCAATTAAAAATGTCACTTAGGTATTTGCTGTATCAAATGTCAAGTCACATACTTTCATTTAATGAAATCAGTTTCCAGTAGAGTTCATAACATCTTCAATGACCTAAATAGTGCACCTGACAGCTTGCCTGCCATCTCGAGCTGTAAATCTGGGTAACTAATGGTATGTCGAAGAAGAAAAGGTCAATAAATGCAGAAATGTGTGGAGAATCTAATCTTTCCCTAGCACTGGTTATTCCTCCCTTTTTGCTCTCTTTTCATTTTATAATCTGTCACGTTAAACTAGTCATGCTTGGCAAGAGCCTGATCCGGACAAGTTTCCAGTAAAGCTGCATCCGTTCTTGCCACACAGCATCAGATGGACAAAGGCGATATGTGACTGCAGATCTGGGAACACGCAAGGGGAAAACTCTGTTCTGGAAATGCAATTTAAGGAGTCAAAATACATGTAAATATATTAAATTTGAAAAAGAGATGGGAGAGACTACATAAGTCACTCATCTCTTCATGCACAATTAAAAAGGTTTTTGATGAGTTTGGTTTTGTTTTGAACAAAACTGCTACTGTTGAGAACAGAAATGTCTTAGGCTTCTGAGCAGTAGACCTGGTAGTCTTTCTGTCTGCCAGTACATTTTTTCCCTGGAGCGTGCTTAACAGTTTGCCTAGTCCAGAAAGAAATGACTCAGGCAAAAGGACTTCCTCCATCCCCCTTGGGTGATTATTCTACAGCCTGTTAGGTCTCCCTGTTAGGAAATGTTTCCAACATAATTTTCCCTGTTCTTACTTTTAAAGCATCATTCTATGACTAGATACTATCCTAAACAATGCTCTTCCATCATGAGTGTTTCCATTTCTTATATACTTGTCTGTGGTTATCACATACCCTCCAGCATTTCACTGGTGTTTAGTTGAGCTGCAGATGTTTAATGTTATTTAACCTTTCCTTGTATGCCAAGCATAGGACTGGCACCAGGATATTTATACACCATTAAACAAGGGTGGTGCCTGTTAAATATAATTACTTTCTTCTGATTCTTTCATGGTAGAGGTAGTGCTAGAGAACAAGGGAAGCTTCTATTCTAAACTACATGGAAAAGGTGCAACTGCTAAACAGGAATGACTTATAAACAGACTTTATATAGTAATATATAGGTTTAGTATCCAGCCTTGATTTAAGTCCACAGGAGAAGCAGTTAAATTTAATCAATGCCAACCTCTCAAACAAAGATATGGCATGTATGTGTATACATGAGAAATTCCAACCAAACTGATGAATATTATCAGGTTTACTAGGATTCTGAATTCTAACTGTAAAGGGTATCTCTAAAACCACTAGAGTCTTTTAGACTGTGGGAAACATTGCAAATGTTACCACACTGTGTCTGGATGCATAATATGTATGTGTTTTTGTATCTCAGCACATTTGCGTTTCTTTGAACTATAAGATTAGCTCTGAATTTCTTCAGCATCCCTGAAGCTCACTTCAGGGATAGTTTTATAATCACTGTATTGTATATTACCCTAAATTGCTGATATATTTTGTCTGCTTTAACTCACAATATAGGTTTTTAATTAAAGGTAGGGATGTTAGCTCCATCTCTTATTAAAGTTGTACACATTTAGCTTTTACCTATCTTTTGGTTGCTTTCAAATTTACTAAGCTTGAAGTCTTTGGGTTGAAATTTTTTATGCATACGCTGTCTGTTGGACACAATATGGTATGTGTATGTAAATGTTATGATCCTTTCAGTGAATTTTTTTAGGCTTTTCTGAGAACAAGGAAACAGGAAAATGTGATACAAAAGTGCAAGAACAGTCATACCAGGTCAGACCAGCCGTCTGTCTAGCTCAGGATACTCACTCTGACAGTGGCCAGTACTGCAAGCATATTTGACACTTCCTTCAAATATTCTCCCAGCCTCCAACAATTTGTGGCTGAGGGATTTTAGAACCAGACACAATATTTTGTATTTAATAGTCCTTAAAGGATTTTCCTTCGGTGACTTTTGTTTTTGAATCTCTGTAAGCTTTTGGCATCTAGAATATCACTTGGTGAGGAATTCCACTGTTTAAATACATGCTGGTTGAAAAGAGGTCCTTTCTGTGTTTTGAACCTATTTCCTGTCATTTTCAGTTGAAGATCCCAAGCTGTTACATTGGAAGCAATCACTTTTAAGTCCAGCCTCTGCCAAAAAACCCCTTTTGATCCTCCTTTTGGAATAGAAGCAGTCAGAGCCCTTTGCTATGTAGGCAAAGTAAAGGTATTTAAAATAATTTCTTCCTGTGTGCATCACTTTCTATTTATTGACACTCAATGTCATCTGCCCTTCTTCTGGCCAGACACTCCATCTTGTCACTGTCATCTGAAACTTTCCATAATAATTTCATAATACTTTGAATACCCGATTATTGGTAGTAAACTGTCTTCTCACTGTTGTTGTGCTTTTCTAAATCATTGCATAAAGCTTATTTTTCTCAAGCTAAAATTTTAACGGTTTTCTTTGAGCAGCTCTAGCCACTTCATATGGCAAAAAAGAGGAAGCTGGAGTCAGGATTGTCAGGAACATGCATATTGCTATGCCCATCAGCACCCCAAAACTTCATGGGTCATGTAAAAGGGAATGCAGCAGATGCTCAACAGCAATGATTAAGGAAACTGAGGAAACTGGAGATGTTCCATTTCACTGAAAGATAAATACCTTTTATTTATGTGACTTTAAAGGGCTGGCTTTAGATACCAAGCATCAACAGAATTTGGCGAAAGAATTTAGTAGCAGACCCAATTCTGACTGAAATTGAGAGTGAGACTTGCTTAGAAGGGTGTTGTTAGGTACACGGTACTAGACACAATAGTATCTAGTAGTAGATAGAACACAGTAGGGCATTGCATCAGATGTAAAAATAATGTTCCTGGGTTAAGAATGAATAGGGCTAGTCCAGGAAAGCAGTTAAGTGAATGTCTAACTGTACATGCTTGAGTAAATATTTCCAGTGGGGATACATATTGTGAAATGGAAAACAATACTTAAATGCTTCTCTGGACCCCTTGAGGGCTTGTATAGCTGTCTGTAAATATTGAATATACGTGAATTGTTTAAAATGTATGACCAATTTGAACATAACCTATTTATCAGTGTGCTTCTATCAACCTTGACTGATCATTAGTCATCTGCTTCTTTTTCATATATATCTCCCAGATTCCCAGTAAGCTGCAGACTTTATGGGTATTTTCTGGTGTCTGGCTTGTCCCCACTGAAGTTTATAAGTGGTAAAGTTCATTAAAAAAGTACCAGCAGGAATTTTTTTTTTTTTCTTTCAAAATAAAGTTTCTTAATCTCCGTTCCTTCCCCTTGTTCCTCTCCAGGAGATCCGTTCCACAGGGCCCATGGAATTTTGGCTTCTCATTTTTATATGGAAGAAAAACAAATTTCAAAACGTTGGAATTTCTCACAGATCAGAAATTCCTTTTTCCAGATAGTTCTCCATGACAGGGACTCAGTGGCTTCTGTGGCACTTGGCTTACTACGTAGGATTGTCAGGCAGAGGTAGCAATACCTGGATGGAGGAGGAGGGGCTGTGCGGCAGCACACTCACCACTTCACCATGAGGTGAAGCACCCTCTTCCCCAGCAATGATAACTGGGCCTCCTCTTCTTGGATTCTTTGTTAAATCTGTCCCAGAATAATAGCTCCTTTGCTGAGTCAGTTTAACCTTTCTGGCTGTAAAGGTAGTGGATATCTTTGTTAGAGATGGGATTCTCAGAAGTTCCTAAGAGGCAGCTGTCAGCTCTCAGCAGCTTTCACTGGGATATTTCAATCCTAGCCTGCCAGTAAGAGGGAGTTTTGAAGTGTTCTAGGAGGCATTGTTCCTTCAGATGATAATTTTTCCCCAACATAACAAAAAAAACCACCACAAAACCAAATGGAAGTAGGAGATAACAGTTAGTAGAAAAACGATGAAAAGAGTCCTAATGTCTTCCTTTACATGGTCCCTGCAGCTATTGTTTCACCTTTCAGTGTGTCCTTTTTACTGTCTGCTCTCCAGCCTTTTTCTGTTAAATTTC
The DNA here is from genome assembly GCF_949628215.1 of Phalacrocorax aristotelis. Taxonomy (NCBI): domain Eukaryota; kingdom Metazoa; phylum Chordata; class Aves; order Suliformes; family Phalacrocoracidae; genus Phalacrocorax; species Phalacrocorax aristotelis. Next base: position 16,474,618 of record NC_134282.1, on the reverse strand, counting down.
TTGGGAGAATAGAAGACAGACAAATTTCACTGAAGTGTAGTAGAAACAGGGATAAGGGGAGACAGGAAGCCCATTTTACATGGAATAAAAAAGTAGAATATAAATTATCCAAGAAAAAAATGTGTTGGGTGGCAAGACATAGGCAGGGGGTGCGAGGGAGATGCTGAAGGGGTTCTGCTCCTCTGCTGCTGCTTTGTCTTTTCGATACCAATTGTGTCTCTGCACACGTAGCATTTTAATATGGTGTGCCGTAGGTCTCCATTCTCCAAAGTACACATCTCCTGTAGTCCTTTCCATGAGTATGAAGAATGTGTCACATGCTACAGTTTCACTGTTTCTGAATTTTTGTTTTCCGTAGTAAAGGACAGTCAAAGTTTACGCTTACACAGGTAAGAAAGAGGAAATTTTAAAGCACTTTCTTCCATAAATGACCAAGAATTGCCTTTTCTTTGTTGAAAACAATAATTAAAGGAGGCCTAGCTGATCTGATTTGTTTACAACACCCTTAGTTCTATGACAGGGTCAGTCACAAAATGTTCTTACAGAAGCTGAGTAGTCAGGAAGGAATGATAAAATACTAAGTAATGGACAAAAAAAGAAATAAAATTCAATATTTCTTCAGGGTCAACAGCAGATACTCCAAGGATTGGTACTAAAATTTAGCATATTAGGTTCTTAGAAGACCTGACAAATAGGAAGCTTGCAAAGTTTTGCAGATTTAACTTTATTCAGATTATTCATGGTTGGAGAAAACTGACATATTTCAGAGGGGTCCAACTCAATGGGATCTCAGTTGAGGGACAAGGTTCTGAAGTACGAAGGTAATGGAAAAAAATAGGCAGTAGAAATAATTGAAGAAGATTTAGTTGGGAGAAAAAAGAAATTCCTCATCTTTGTGTAGGTAGTTACTCATGACATACCAACGCGTGCAGGATCTTTGCTGGGCATTGTTGTTCTAAGCTCTGTTCTCTTAAGTCACACAGTAATATGAGTCTCAGAAGATCAGACTTTTCCATAAAGTCCTCTGGGGTCCAAGAAATCCCTTTTACAGGGACTATAATGTTCCTGACAGCCAGGTCTCTGCCGGCACTGTGCGTATTCCTTGCACAGCCACCCTGTGTGTAGAAGCTGTGGTATTCAGAAGAGGCAGCAGTACCATTTGAAATGCCACCAGCCCAAGTTCAAAGCATGCTCATGTAACGGTCTGAAGTGAAGTAATGTTCTGCCAGTGAAGGTTGTGGGCATGTTCCTTCAGAAACATTTTTTGTTTGGTTGGTTTTTTGCTTTCTGTACTGAGTACACTCCGAACATCCCTTGATTATGACCATTAGGGTATTTTGCTTTCTTCAGTGCCTCAGTGCGTGTGACTCCTGCCTGCAAATTCCAGGACCTGGGTGATGCTTACATCGCATCTGGGACTTTAGCCACCCCCCAAGTCACAAAGCTACTCATGACCAAGGACATACCATTCTTTTTTTCTGGATTGCTCAGCATTATGTTATCCATGTTATCCATTTGGGGAATAAAGAAGTTCAGACAGCAGCAGCATGCCCATCTATTTATCTAAAGATGTGGGGATAAAAAGGTTTTCCTCAGATTTTTTTACCTCACACATAGAGAATGTAAATATTTTGACCCTCACAAGCCTCTTTGTCAAAGACCTAGCAGCAGTGAAAGACCTTGCTCAGTTCTGATAGGGAAAAGAGAACCGGTCCCCCATGGTAACAATTTCCATGAGCATTAAGTCTAGCTTTAAAGTGTTCAGGGAAGAGAAATGAAGGCAATAGACAAGGAAATGAGCCAGATTCCCAGAGACATGAGTGGAGGGATGGTGGAATGAAGGTATGTGCCTTCCAGAGCCTCAAAGTAAGGAAGAGAAGAGATTCTTTGGAAATACCTCTCAGATCTCTGCCTGACAGTATAAACACTGTTCACAACACCCAGCAAACTGGCTGGCCACACTTGTAATGCATCTGCCTCAAAGCTGCCCATGAGTATGTGATGTTTGAAAGGGAGATGAGAGAGCTTTCATAGGTAGGGATGGTCTACATGGTGTTTCCCTCTATTCCAGTGCAGATTATCAATGGAAAACAATGCAGAAGCTGTTTTACATGGCTCAGTTCAGGCTTCAGTCTGCTTTCATCCAGATCCAGCTCCCTGAATTTCAATAATCTTTTTTCTTATTGACACCAGCTCAAAGAAGAGAAAATCAAGTGATAAAAATCTCTTCCAGTAAGCGATCCTGGAGCTGTCTTTGCCATTAAAGTCTCTCTTCACAGCAGGGTCTTAAGAAAGTTCAAGGAATGCGTGTCTGTCAATTCAGGAACAGGCACAAGAAGTCTAAGTGCCTTCCTGAACCACTGCCTTAAAATAACTCCACCAATGGCCACTTGTGCAGTGACATTTCGGAAATGTGCACCGCCTTATTAGAAAACTTGACTGTGAATACCAGGCAATCTACTGTGGTTCCTGGGATGTCAGCCCAGAATCCCAGCAGCCTTCCCATCTCAGCAGAGCTCAGAAAGGCAGTTTTTAAATTAAACTCTTCATGTAAAATAATAGACGTTGTGAGATGGGAAGCCTCATGAATTGAAAAATGTCAGTTGGTTTTGCAGAGGTTACTTATTTATTTTCACCTCATAAACATTTCAGAAGGGATTCTAGCACTTTGTTAAGCTGCTGCAGTACTGGATTCCTCTATGTTTGTTTCTACACACCTAGTAAACTCCCTGAAGTAGTCAAAGGGCCTGGTTTCTGCAGACCCACAGCTGGCACTTGGGCTTTTCACTTTTTTGTTGTCCTGAACTAACATTCTGGTAGACAAATCTGAGCAAAGTGTGCACGTTAAATACAGATGTTTGTTCCCTGAGGAAATGTGAGAGCCGACCAGCTAACCTTTCTAGTCCAGGTGCACTTATCCAAGGAGGGCTGATGGTTAAACAACCAACTCAGTGTATTTGCAGCTGCAGCCAAAGCTCTTTTGTCTTTGGAACTATTGACTTGGCTTCAGAGTCCATCCCATCAGTAGCTTACCTGTCACACTCAGCACAGGTGGGTCTAACACTTTATTCAGGACTTGCAGAGGACTTGGTGTAAGGCAGGTTCCCAGACTGACATAGGTTGGCTCAGCTCAGCTCCAGCCAACGTTATTGGCCAAATTCTCAGTTGCTGGGACGTTTAGTTGATTTAAAGTCGTTGTGAAAGTCTCTGCAGTTCTGTACAGTGATTTGTTTCCACTTTCAGGGTATTTGTGCTGACTTGCCCCACTAGAAACTTGCTTAAGCTGGTGAAGTAAAGGGGTGTTTCCTGGTGTTGGAGTCCTCCAATTCTCCCAGTCCACATCTTAATTTAATTACACTGAAGTAAATGCTACTGAGAACAGAGAAGCTATAATACCAATATAGTACTGTGAGATTGAAAAAAAAACCCAAAAACAAAAAACCAAAACCAAATCAAAACCCAACCAAAACAAAACCCAAACTGTTACTTATCCTTCTAGTTTATCTTACACCCTGTGCTTGTCTTCTCATGTGTCCTCCACCCTGTCCCAGTGCAGCAGGATCAGCCCCAGTTTTCCTGCCCCGAGCCTCCCCTCTGCAGTCAGCCCTCTGACCCTGCTGGCAGGGTCTGCTCTGGACCACACTAGCAGTGGCGCTCAGAGTACCCCTGCTGAACACCACAGCCCCCCGCCCCACCCCCTGACATGCTTTTCTAGGTAATATCAGTGGTTAAGCTTTCACGCAGTGAAAGTCAGCATGAGCCAACAAAATTTTGGGCCAGTGACAGGGAGATAAGTGTTGTGGGCTAAAGCTGCAGTGCAACAGGTTTTTGCATGGGTGTTAAGGGATGTGTTCATGACAGACACCAGGTTAGCTTAACCATCTGGACAGCATCTTCTCCTGCATCTGTGAGTGGGTTTTGTTCCATTATTTTTATTGAGCCATATACCTCCCTCATCTGGAACATCTCTATTGATTTTAGTGAATTTCTCAGGATTTTCATCAGCACTAAAGAACATTTAGTTCATTGCTCCTAATACTGACATTACCTTGCCTCTGAAAAGACTATGGGAAATGGGCCAAATATAAAGTTGGAGTAGGCAAGAATTTCCTCCACTGGAAATTTTGGGGACAGTTTTTGCAAATTTTGCAAATCAGACCTAAGCAGCACGTAAGCTGGCCAGAAAAAAGTGTCTAAACAAAACTAGTATAAAGGGAATGTGCAAAATGAATATGACTTCCGTCTAATTGGGGCCAAGGGGAGGTATGGAATGGCATGAAAGGAGAAGTATAACGCAGAGTATGTGAGTGGGGATATAGCTGTGCAAAGAACAAGGCAAAATAAACCCTGCACAGATTTATGTTGTCTGTGGATCTAGCTGCTGGTATTTAGGTGAATCTGTTGTTGCTACTGCTGCCATCTGTGGCATGAAAAAGGGGTGAAGCTTGTGATTTTTAAAAAAGTAATTTCCTTAGTTCCCAGCTCTTTGGAGGGCAGTACCTAAAGCAGTGCTTGTCATTCATTGTGGGAGGGGAAGGAGCAAGTGACCTGCACCTTGTCTGCTGGGAACTCCTGTGGGTGTAATGCTTGCTCTGTTCACCTGCTCTGTGCCTACCCGGGTGCCAACATTCAGTGTGCTACAGTGGCTTTTCCCAGTAACGTGCATCTATCCTGTCACTCAGATTTAATGTCCATGCTGCTGTGCTGAGGACTGACTGTGTGTTCCCTCTCTCCCCCTCCCTCTGTAGGTGTGAGCTCTGCTGCCTGGGCGGAAGGAGAAGGGAATGTGTTAATGGCTGTGTAACGAGAAGGGTAATTTTTCCTGGCATTGCTTTTAGGTTTGTTTCCAGAATGTGTACAGTTATCATTTATGCTTCTTTAAATTCTTTCCTTTTCTCAGAAGAGGTCAGTGCATAGAAAGAGAATTTGGATTATCAGGCTGCTGGCACTGGCCTGCATTTTCCACTGTGTGCTTGGAATACAGTTTGCTTTTGTGCCTCTCTTGATTTGTATACCTTTTCCCTTCCCCTCTTCCTTCTCCCCCCCAGTAAGTTGTTGGAGTCCATCTTTCATGATAAATATTTTAAAATTTTTAAGTGAGCCATTAAATCACTTTTGCAATTTCTCTGAAAACCTTAAAATTGTGCATTTGATCTCCTGAAGTCTGAAGAGCCCGGTGAAGTAATCAAGACACATCAGTGCTCGGGTCGTCAGAGCACTCAGAAGACACTAGAGTCCTTGCTACTGGAACAAGAGCTTTGAAAGTGTTGGATCTAACCCTTAATCCAGAGGTGTCATAGCTGTCTGTGTAAGCTGGCCTGTTTGCAGGTGAGGAAGTGCTCACCATATCATGCAGTGTCTAACTCTATAGCGATACAGGACAGGTAGCACCTCCTTGCTTCCTCTGTTGCTGCCATCTCTAGTGTGCTGCAAAATCAGGAGCTGATTGTAGGAGGCAACGAGCAGTCAAAAGGTAAAAAGAGGAGCAAGGGCACCATGATAGTGGCTGAGAGGACCTCCCTTCAGTCACTTCTGTTCAGGGTTTCTGTACCCTTCGAAACAGAACATGGCTGAACAGAACTGGGCAGGGGCGGGACAGCTCTGGGTCAGTCTGGATTGTAGAGCTTCACACAAAGATTCTCTTCAACCTCTTTGAGCTTAAACACCTGTGATTTTGAGTATTAGTGCTCCCGACTTAGGTATGTGAGTCAAGTATTGCAATCTGAAGTTCTGCATTGTGCATTCAAATCTACCCCCAAGCTACAGCGAACAGCAGCTGATGGGTTCCTGGGGCACAAAAACTACTAGCCTTATCTTTCTGAACCATTGTTAAGGTTGTGAAAAAGGCCACCTTGGTCTATGTGATATTGGGCTGTAGGGTTTTGGCCATGCAAGGCTGTCATAAAGTGTAATATATTTCTGATGGCCATTCCTACTACAGAAGAGAAAAGGGGTTGCTCCCTGCACCCCAACGCTGAGCCCAGGCTTGAGACTGGGGAGGCAATGGATGTACTTCTGTATGAAAAGACATGGGATGCCTATGATCGGGTGATAAAAAGTTGTGTTTCCTAGGAACTAGTCCTGTTTCAGAGCAAGCAACGGAAATAATACTGCTTCTACTGCTGTTTTGCCTTAAAAGAAATATTAATGTAAAAATAGAGTAATTTAGAAATAACTACCTTCCCCCAGCTAGCTGTCATGGCAGCGAAAGTCCCGTAACGGAGCCAGTCCCTCAGCCAAGGTTATTTCTAAACCACTTCTAATTCGTGGAAACCAATTTGCAAAATTTTGGGTGGTTTGGGAATAAGAAAAGTCACTTTACAAATCGTTGTCTGCTGCAGGAAAAGCAATTGTCATGGACCCAGAGCATAAAAACATGAGATGGGTTTTTTCAGTATATTAAGTCATGTGACAAATTAGAGGAATACCAAATAACATAATTTCAACACAGTCAAACGACTTATCCTCTCAATTTACACAGATCTTTGCACTCCTGTGGTGCTTTAATTACATCACTTTAAAACCCTGACATTTGGGTAACATGAGGAGCAGTGAGTTACTTGTAGCACCTACAGCCATCAGTCATCGTCAGCTCCAGGCTGAGGTTTCTCTGCTTTCTAACCATGTGGCTGTACACTTAGCTTAAACTCCTTTTTCTGACACTGGGGATTTCCCATAGTCCCCCGGAAATAACTTGGAGAGTCTCTGGTTGGTGTGCCCAGCTGCCTGAAGCCTTGAGAGCCTGTGCGAGCAGGCGAAGGGAGAGGTTTGCAGTTCAGAATCAAATGCTGTTCATTAATCCTGGCTGCTCTCTGAGGGTGATGCTGGTGGCATTGCATTATTTGCGTGGCAGTAGAGCAAGGGATCTGCTTGAGATGGAGGGGAGGGGGGAAAAAATCACTGAATAATAAAAGACACCCTTTGGTCTGAGGAACTCACAGGACCAGGTGGGGAAAAGGGATGGAAGAAGGGCAGGATTGAGGTACTTCAGGTAGTGGCTGTATGTGAGAAATGCCTTGAAGAAGGGTCTGATTTTTCTCTCTGTTCAGTCTGCACAGCCAAGCTTTGGTTATGTTCATACTTGTGTAAACCACAGATATCTCTACTCACTTTGATGCAATGACAGCACTCTCTGCTATCAGGGCTATTGACTTGAGAGCAGTTATTCCACTTCTAACCTAGCTGAATGGAAGCCAGTCCTGCATCTGGCATGGGAAGGCCAGAACTGTCTAGTAACGGGCTGTATTTTCCAGTTGTTGGCTTTCTATTTGATCCAGTGAGAATGAAATTCACCTCAATGAAATGGGCACTCCCTGCTCCTGACAGCACTGGAGGTCTCTCTCAGCATTTTGTAGGAGCAGGGCTTACATCAGTGGCATCGCTATGTGCTCAGTAGTGTCTGTGTGCAATCAGTCTCGTACTGCTTATTGGCCGGGCATCCTCCGGCCCTATGGAGCCATGGCATGGCACCACCGAGGGCAGGGTTTCTCCCCACTGGGTGAGCAGAGCCAAGGTATACATGGCAGTGTGCCCAGCCTGTTCCTTTTCTAGTGGCAGCCTTAGCAACCCACCTCTTTTTGTGTTCAGTATGTTCTTTGTGTTATTTTTCACATACTGTTATTATTTGTAACTTTATTGCAGTATTTGCAAAAAAAGTCAGCCACTCCTTCTGTTTTTATCACAAGCACATCTGTTGTGCAAGGCACCAAAAATCTCACAATGTCATTTTTTTCCCCCAAGTACAACTAGGCTTTGCTACAGCAAGGCTGGGCTGTGGGGAGCGTAGATGTTTCAGAGCCATGAGGGATCCTCTTGTGACGCAATGTCCTAACTTCTGTGACATGATGTGGTTCACTAACCCAGTTCCGGATCCTGTCCTGTCTGGTCACTGGAGTTCTGTGCTTGGTGGCAATGTGCTTGATTTGGGGCTGCAAGATAGGGCTCAGAGTGCTTAGTCAGTATTATCTGCTCTGTTTCATTCCACTGGTTGGTCGGTTTTAAATGTATTTTGGATGCCTAATAATTCCAATAAGAAATTTCTAAAAGAACATCAGAAAAGCCATCCACAGTGTTTAAATCACTATGTTAATGTGACTGAGCTCATGCGGCTAAGAGATTGCCAATCATTTTCAGATGCCGTCAGCATCTTTTTTTTTTTTTTGTGCTTGTCTATGTCCTCCCATGACCATTGCTTGGAGAGCCATGTACACACTCGAAGGATTTGCTTTGAGGGGAGGGCTCAAATATCAAAGTGGAAAAAAAGCATTCAAACCTAAAAGCTGACCATAAAGCCCAGCACATCATTTTCAGAAGCAGAACATTATTGTTACTCTGCTGACAAACTTCTTTTGAGGGCAGCAGCACGGTCCAGCACCATTTTAGATTTGTCTTAAAGCCGCACGTAACCAAAATAAATATATGGTTACATAAGAAACTATATTACGTTCTTTCTCCTGGGTTCCAAGTCTAATTGTAAAGTAAGCACAAATCTAGTATGTCTGCCTTTACGGAGGTAGAGGGCCAACCTCCTCCCACACGCAATCCAGTTGATTCACACCTGGGATTAATGGGTCAACCAAGTGGAAGGAAGGTGGTTTTGTCCCTCCTTCTAAGGTGCTCGTGTAAGATGTCAAGGCCCTCCGCAGAGATGGACACAAGGGGACAGGTAAGGGAGAGGCACTGAGAAGGCTCCAGAGAGTGGCCACGTCTCAGGGAGGGCAGTATGTGGGTTTTGGACATAGCCCAGCATGGTGCAAGTAACTGAATCCCAAAGGATTACATTGCTCACATGAACCAGTGATGATTTATACAGCGTAATTAATATGCCAGCAGCAATGCCTATAGTTATAGTGACTTAATGCTGTGCATGATACAAGCCTGCTTTCTGCTGTGTATTATTAGGGAAAGAGTTATGCAGAGAAGCTGTGACAAACCTGCACTTTTAGAGCTAGGCTTTGAAATTTGGCAGGGGATAATTGTACTTCTTTGCCCCTGAAGGTGTTGTGAAAATATATGAATCATTGTTTATTTCCAAAGTGCTTGGACGCTGTAACTTCAAATGGGATAGAAAAACCCATGAAGGAATCCAGTTTGCTCCACAGTAGAGATCCTCATGAAAGGCAAACCTTGGCCTGCAGAAGGGAAGGATCTGGCCATGTGGCTGGCATGATGCAGAGAAGAACGAAGAAACACACAGCAAGAATAAGCAGGCAGTGTTAGGACCTTGAGTTTTGTGAGGCTGGGAGTCTCTCAGCTTTAATCAAGCACAAATTGTTCAGTTCCATGCAGAAGGGACTGGATAATGTTCACTGCCCTGTGCTCCCTATGGGAACAAACTCAGGGGTTCCTCATGGTTTCTTGCCTAGGATAAGATACAGCAGCCGCAGAAGGAAAAGAAGTTGGTAAGATCAAAGGGCATTTTCTATGTCATTATGTTCTGAAGAGGATTTTATAGACCCTGGCTATAGGCTACTGTACAGTGCTCAGTATTCTGTCTCAGTTTCTAGACCTGTAGCGTAACAGAATAATGTGTGTGTGTGTAAGCTCCTAAAGAAAGGACACTGCAGCAGAGAAGGAAAGTTAAATAAAACCTAAGGCACCTGGGCAGCAGGTTAGTGACTGCTATAAAAGCCCATGTAGAAGAGAATGTTGTCAATATAAGCAGAAACATGTTGACAGAGGATGATAAGATAGTTACCTATGAAGAGCAAATAAAAACAACACCTAACTCAGACAACCAAAATTTGAAATCCCTTTACAAAGCAGGCCAGTAGCATCCACACCGTGGACAGTAAGGCCCAGAGAGCTGAATCAATGGTCATCTAGTCACAGCAGAAGTGAAGCTGAGACTAACCCACCAACACAGGCTGAGGGGTGAGCATCTGGAAAGCAGCTTTTAGAAAAGACCCAAGGGTCCTGGCAGATGAGCTGACTATGAGCTAGCAGTGCCCTTGCAGCAAAAGCCAACAGCATCCCAGGCTGAGTTAGTGCTGCAGGCATCTGGAGCACTGGACTCCCCAGTACAAGAGGCGTGGACATACTGGAAGTGCCACAAAGGTGATTAAGGGCTTGGAGCATTTGGCATATATGAGGAGAGGGTGCGAGAGCTGGGACTGTATAGCAGGGGCAATCATATCAATGAATACAAATACCTGATGGGGGAGCACACGTGACACAGCCAGACTCTTCAGTGGTGCCCAATAAAAGTGCAAGAGTCAATGGGCACTAACTGAATACAGGAAATTCCATTTAAACATCGGATAAATTTGGGTTTTTTTTTAACTGTGGCAGTGGCTGGACAATTAGCAGGCTGCCTAGAGAGGCTGTGGAGTCTCCATCCTTGAAGGTGTTCAAAACTTGACTGGGCATATCTCTGACCAAGCTGCTTTAGTTGACCCTGCTTTGAGCAGGGGTGTCGGACTAGGCAATCTCCAGAGGTCCCTCCCAACCTCCACTGTGCTGCGATTTTATAACAGAACACAGTTCTCCTGAATCCCAGGGACTGCAACAAAATGCAAATCCCAGTTTCCAACGAAATGTTACTGAGATTCTGGACATCTGCTCTTTTTTGATTAAATGTTGCCAACAGAAACATATATTCAGGTATGGGGCTGCGCATGCATGGATGGTCTGTGCATATGTGTGGATACCTGGAGAATCCCTCCATACACAGGCAAGCCAGCACATCCGGCCAGCCTGCCAGAAGAAAATGTGAAAAATTGCTGAATTCCACCTAGACAGAATTTCCAGCTGGAAAAAAGAAGACGTGTCTGGGGAAACCTGGCCATGAGCTATTCCTGCCTCCAGGATCTTGTGCTAAGTCTCTGCACAGAACAGTTTCTCCTTAAATAAATACTCACCTAGTCAAACAAGGTCTTTGCACACCAGAAACAGTATATTCATCATTTGATTATATGGCGGGTTACTCACTATTCATCACTCTTTATATTCTTCCCTTTAAAACTTCTTGGCTATTCCACTCAAGGGAAAGAAATGAGAATACGTAGTTGTGCTTCTGCATAAAGGCTTGCTGCTTTTGTCACACCAACACATCCAGTTTGTGTGAACACAGTTCGTTTGTACAGTTGTGCCACTGGTTTCATCTATGCACATTGAGTGTGAAAAATATACTGTAACAAAAGAGAGTTTAGTCAGGGGGTTATTTTTACTGCTTTTTATTATAGCTCTGTCATATAGTTATCTATCTATAGATATATAGTTTCACTCCTCTCTACAGTACCATGAATGTAAATTATACGAATGCAAAGTGCTGCAAATTGGGTGATCTGCCAGGCAAGAGAGGGGAGGAATAATTGAGGAGCTGACAATCAGCGCTCAGTATTTGTTCCTGTAACGGTACATGGATCTACTCTAATCAGCAAATACCTTCCTCCTGCTGCATACAGAAGTGCTCTGTCTGTCAGATAACTCATTTGCAGCAAACCCAAATCATCTCTACTCGCAATGTGGCCACCTCTAGAGGGCGGTGATTGACTGATTAATGTTTGTGCTGTAATTGATGATGATTACTGGCTTCTCCAGGATTAATCCAGTTGTGATGCTGCAGCTGTTTAACACATTACAGCATCACTGCAGAAAGATGCAGTGAGTCTGACAAGGAAAGGTCTCTGGTTCAGTTGAAGCGATAGAGGAAATGTGGCCAAGTAATGTAGCAGAATTGGCCCGAGCATTAGGATGAACTTACAAACTGTTATGAGATCTTTAATTCTTAGAAATACCGGAGACCTTCTTTTCTAGAACAGCATTTGTTTGTGAGGTCCGTTGCAGTAACTAGCTATATTGAAACCAGAACACAACAGGGCAGGAAATCACATCAGTCACCATCAATTGCTCTAAACTCTCAAGTTTGTACTAACAGCTTGCTCCAGTTGGCTTCCAGCACAGAATGGTCCTGCTGCGCAAGCCACCATCCCAGGGATGGGCTTGGTAGGAATTGAGGGACAGTACCTGCCTTATTAACCTCATTTTGTGCAGGAAATTCTTCTAGGGAGAAAGAGCTGCCCAGCCCCAGGTTTGCATGGCTTCATCTTCCTCTGCCTGCTTCCCAGGTAAGAAACTAGTGGTTTCCTGCAGCATCCTGTGGTGGTGTGAGTGGTCCCTGTGCGGCCCCACCCCTGGTTTCTGCCTGAATAATATCACTTACCTTCCCCTTTTTTCCCAGACCATTGTCATAATTTTGCTGCTTAGTTGCTTTCTTTAATTCTTCTGTATCTTTTCTACTGCTGTCAGTGAACTAAACTCCACTTTACTTCTCAGCTCTGCACAGAACATGGTGATCAGTTGTGTGAAAAAAAAGTGTGAGGTCAGGACAGAGTTTCAGGACAGGCGTATTTTTATTTCTCATGAGCATGTCTTTGAATTTCAGCTGCTGCTGTGCATTCAGTGCTGTGTCTCATTGCCACATTCGTAATTAGCTCTGGAGCTGAAGTATATGCTCTGCAGCCAAGATGCGCACTTTGCAGCTCTGTGCTTTGTGTACCATGCCACAAAGATTAATGTGTCAAAAAGAGTTTAATTCAGTGACAGCTGACATCGGCACACGTCTTTGACAAGGGGGGCAGTGTGAAAACATAAGCACCCCTCCCTCTCTTTCCATCTTTCTTAGAACAGAAAGATGGGGCTAGTTCTCAGTTTGTCATCTTTATATTTAGCATTAATTCCAAGTAGCATAGCTAGAGGGGATGGAAACACATTCTACTGATTTTCATTTCTGTGTTGCCAGTTTGAATTAGAACCAGGCTGATATTGGCTCAGAATTATTGCTATTTGTTTAGTACTTTGAGACTCTTTTTATAGTTTTGTTGCCTCTCATCCATTCGCCTGTGGACCACTACGTCCGTAGCACAGAAGGCTCTGTCACTCTTCTTGGCCATTGTCACTCCTCATAGCCATCTTGGGCTGGGAGCCAATGGCACGGGCACAAAAGAAAACCTATCTTTTTTATATCCAAACACATCTTTCTGCATCATGGCATGACTGTTACAGAAAAAGCTTGCGTTTCAACAAAAAGTCCTTGTTTGGGATTTTTGCTTTGTTTTGTGAATGCTTTTTATGTGTTCTTAGATGTCATGACCCAGCTCCTATCACAAGCACTTAATTCTAACACAAAGGACTTTTTAAAAGTACATATATAGAAATCGCTAGTAGGAAGCCTAACATTACTGAAGAATGTTACTGACTTCAGTTTTGTATGCTACCTTCACTTTGTGGGTTTTGCTTCGCAAAATCTATCTAACTGCAGCGAGTCATCTTAAATGGAAATGACACAGCAAAAGCTACTTTGATAGCTTGCAGATTTAAAAATAGCTGTCTTGACATAGTTTTTCCTTCCAAGGTAGAATGTACCTTTAATTGGAAAATATGTGTGCATGTTGTTAATGCAGACTCTCTTTTCCATAGTTCTGTCTTACAGTGAGTCATCTGCTCTCAGGCTCTGTGTATCTACATGAAAATAGGTGGGAATCAACTTGCTTTCCTAAATTCCCTCTTATATATTGACTGAAAATCTGTGGTGGTTATTTTAAAATATTTTCTCTTCTCTAGACAAGGTATGAACATAAGTGTAACAAAAGTAATATTGGATGTTCTCCCTGAACCGGTGATGTAGCTATAAAACGCTGGATGTTTGATTAATTCGGTGGAATGCTAGTCCACTTTCAGACTAGTGTCAGAATTGGGCCAATTTTATCAGAAGAATTTATTGTCTCAAGAAATAAAAACAGATTGAAGGCACCATAATTTGGAATATCTGTTGTTTATCTCAGAGCCATATGAATCAGTATCAGCTGAGCACCTGACTTGTAGAGATCTGCTCTTTATTAAAAAAAAACCCAAACCATAGTTTTCATTTTAAAAGAAAAAATTGCTTGGATTATTTCTTAGAATTTTGGGGCAAACCTTTCAAAACTGGAAAAAAATTTCCACTTTTTCTAACTTCAATGTTGTTGTTGTTTCCCATACTAAACCTGGTACTAGACTACTTCTAATGACACACTCGCTGTTTAGTGAAACTGTGAATAGCCCTAGTAATCAGAATGTATCAAGACATATGCCTTTACTCTGTGCCAGCTCAATCAAAAATTCCTGAGGACAGGTCTACCGCTTTGGCCAGAGTGCCCTCTGGACACAGCACTATTCACGTTGATTTATAAATGACAAACGTGTGACCTTGTGTGAGGAATCGGTGATCAGTGGAAAGGGTGGTATAATTTGAAGGTAGAGTTCCCATAGGACACAAGTGGGAGATTTCCGTGGCTTAGACCACAGTGATCTAACAGTACTAGTACATGTTTTAGTGGGAGGAGAAAAAGGTTAAAAGTATGATACAGCAAAATGAGCAATCATGTGTTACCATATTCACATGTCATTACTAAGATTTTTAAAGATGAGGTCTGACAAACCCAAATATATTTTCCACAGGCAAGGCTGATGAAGAGCAAGATTGCTCAACACACTCAAGCGACCTTTGCTAACTCCTGTTCACTGAATAACAACTTGTCTACTAAAGGAATTAAGGAAAACATTGAGCCAGCTCAACTGATTTGCAAACTAGTGTTGAAAGAATTAAAGAAAATACTTGAAAGAGCATGAGGGCAGCAGGGAGACAAGTTTGTCTTTCTCTTGGATGGTGACATAAAGAGCTTTGTGTCTTGTGTCCTTACCTCCTCCAGTTTTTTTGCTTTTGTCTTCAGAGTTGAGAAAATCACATTATGTTTGTTTATTCATTTATGTTTAATAATAAGGATTCCTTCCTAACTCTTGGTTGCCCTAACTTAATTATACTTTAAGTGCAATTAAACAATAGTTGTGTTGAGGATGTCTGCTCTTTGGGCACTCTGCCAGCTAAGTAACCACCATATACCTTTTTCATTATAGAATCACAGAATGGTAGGTGCTGGAAGGGACCTCTGGAGATCATCTTGTCCAACCTCCCTGCTTGAGCAGGGACACCCAGAGCAGGGGGCACAGGAACGTGTCCAGGCGGGTTTTGAATGTCTCCAGGGAAGGAGACTCCATAACCTCTCTGGGCAGCCTCTTCAACTGCTCTGGCACTCGCACAGTAGAGTTTTCTCTCATGTTTAGGTGGAACTTCCTGTGTTCCAACTTGCACCCATTGCCCCTTGTCCTGTCATTGGGTACCACTGAAAAGAGTCTAGTCCCATTGTCCTGACACCCACCCTTTAGATATTTATAGGTATTGATGAGATCCCCCCTCAGTCTTCTCTTCTCCAGGCTGAACAAACCCAGGTCTCTCAGCCTTTCCTCATAAGGGAGATGCTCCAGTCCCCTGATCATCTTGGTAGCTCTCTGCTGGACTTGCTCAAGCAGTTCCCTGTCCTTCTTAAACTGGGAGGCCCAAAACTGGATACAGCACTCCAAATGTGGTCTCACTAGGGCAGAGTAGAAGAGGAGGATAACCTCTCTCAACCTGCTGGCTACGCTCCTTTTAATGTAGCCCAGAATATTGTTTGCCTTCTTGGCCACAAGGACATATTGCTGGCTCATTATCTGGGAAGCTTCAATATTAGCCTTCTCCAGGTGTCAAAAAGGCACCTGGAAGTTGTTGATCAATCTAAGACAATTTAGAGCAGGAAATTAAATGTTTACACTCTAACACTTTTTTTTTTCTTTCCAGAAAAAAAAAACGTTATGTGCTGATGATATATTTCCTATTTGAGGTCAGTAGCAGCCCATGAAGATGGCTAATTACTCAGATTTGAGTCTTTCACACCCAGTCAGAGATGATGATAGTTGTGTTATCAGCCTCAATTTCTGAAATATCTTAGATTGTATGTTTTTGTAGGAAAAGCACAGTGATAGATTTATTTTGAAATAGAAAAAGTGTATATGAATTATCTAAAAGGAAAAGCTACACTCTCAGAGTGGATCCAGGTGGTACAAAAGTGGCTGGAGCGTTGTTATAGGATCACCAATCAGTGGAGGCCCTAAAAGCAGATTTTAGTACCAGATCTTAGACATCCTCTCAGAGTCAAAGGAGATTAAATTATTGCTGTGTTTCTCCTCCTGCTTTTTCTGCAGCCCACCATCCCACTCATTCCTGTGAGGTGCTAAGCTTCAGCCGGCTGAGTCTCGGCCATCCTCCAGGCTCCACCCGGTGTTGTGAAATACCAAAATGCCTACGTTACAAGCATTCAGTTGTCTGTTGTCAGCTTACTCACAGTGGCACAGCCCATGCCTCCTACCAGGCTCATCAACACCAAATGTGGTGGCACAGTGGAGCCCTACAGAGGTCCTGCTTTAAAAAGCTTGAGATAGGACCTGTAAAAACTCCTGACAAGTTAAATGCCTTAGAGTGCTGCCTTGTGTCTTTCCAACAGAAAAAAAGAGAAAGAAACTGAGTGCCTAGGACTGCAGTAGCTGGTGAGCAGCACCTCATGGTCATATGTAGCAAAGGTACCCCATAAATCTAATAATATCTAGTGGTTAGATCATGGTTATCTTTTTCCTGAGATCCTCCTTGCATGTTTTATACACATCAGTCAAATACTGCTATATCCCTGGACTTCCAGCAAGAAGTCACCCTCTAAATGCAGGTAGCACTATAAAACAGAGCATGGTTCCAGTTCTCTTCTAGTGGCAGCATTTTGAGCTGTGTTTCAGCAGTCTGGCATTGTTTGGCTCTGCCCTTTTGGTTCTGCCGCAGCTCTAAGTAACCACAGAGCCCATTTGGACCTTTGCAGCTGCCATCACCGTTCTGCTACACCCTGCGGCAGAAAACAGTCCCAACCTGTCTGCTCCAGCCTGATGTCGGTGTGGGTGCTCATGTGGCTAATGCATCCTTTTGCAGTACCACACTAGGCCATTCTCACATTCCTGCCTGTACTGAGAGATGCTATAGAAATACTTGCTTTGTCTCCCTTTGTTCTCTGGGGCTGTACATTTGTGTTGTGCTCGTGAACAAAACCAGCCTCTCATTTTCCATTAACTTTTTTCCCCCGATACCTCAGTCAGGGAGTGTGGCAAAAACATGTTTTGCAATGAACTATCCTGATTTGGCACTTTGTGTCAGCTCTGCAAAATTCTATGGCCATCTTCATCTGTGAAACGAGCTGTGTTACAATAGCATTAAACTCTTGTCTTTCTCTAATCACTCTGATCAAGACAGATTACGAAATCAAAGCATTTGCTCTCTGGCTGGCAAATTTTTCCCACCTATTGCAAAGCTGCATTTGAAATTTCCTTTTAGTGTCCATTGCTCTTCGGAAGAGCTTTTGGCAAGTCAGAGTAAAAACTATTTTGAAAGTATTGTGCCTATCTGTTTAGAGAATAAAGTTACTATGAATTAACTCTTAAGGAGTCTGCCCAGGTTAGAATTTTAGACCCCAAAATGGGTCTACAATTGTTGTGTGGATCAATTAAAAACTGAGATTAAAAAGAAAGGGCAAAAGAGAAGCTAGACTTATTCTAGCGAGGCAAACAGGGAAAGAAATAGGTCCTCTGGTACCGCCTAGGGAAGATGGGCAGCTTCATAGTGCACACTTTACAATCACTTCAGTAACTGAAATGAAGTGTCTGAAAGACTTAAGTTCTTGTGACTTGCTTTACAAAACACTCCTTTTCTAATGCGTATCTTACAATATCATTGGTCTACTAAAAATGCACTAATTAATTTCTTCCTGAAGTTAATGCAGTCCTTCTAAAGTTATTCCTGTTGTCCCTGAGAAATAAAGAAAAAAAATTAATAATTCAGGACATCAGGTTTCTGTACTGCAGTTTGCAAAAGTGAGAGGTTAGAGGAATGTTGATGCTGCTGAAAATCTTCCTACTCCCATGGCTGTCTGAGTCTTGAAAGAGAAGAATTAAAATACAACAAAACCCTAGACCTTTAATTATAACCTAATCATCTTGATCAGAGCAATAAATATCACAAATGTGAGGCAAGTATTTGTGTGAGAGTGCAGGACAGAGAAAGGTTTAGGGCAAGGATCAGTGGAAAATCTTTAGAAATGATGTAAGAGAAAGCAAAGGCAGGGATTGGAGTTTGTAGCCTACAGCAGAGACTATAAAAACTCTGAAAGAAAGCTGAACATTAGGGATAAGTTAGGAGGAAGAACATAGCAGGACCATTAAGATTGGAATTGTTTGTATCCAATGCAAGGTAAGAGGAGTGAGGACAGAGATGGGCTGGGGATGTTTTGTGTCTTCTGCTCTGTTTACAGAAGATTTCTTCCCTTCTGTGCTTTCTTCCTTTCAATTTTTTTTCAAGTTTTTTGTATTAACAGGCATGCACAAGGTATACACATGCCCATGTCTAATGGGAAAAGCACAGCTTCTTTTTCCAGTTGGAGATTAAGATAATAAGATGCCTATCACCTAGTATTTTTGGTACTAAAACTGAACTAATAATATTCAGTGGAAACTGATTTCCTTCAGCTAATCAGCCAATATTTAAACAAGATGTGTCGGTGCATTTTAAAACAGTGACTAGTTACTTTCATGCTTCTGCAGTGCTTTGCAGTAAACTGCTCTCTGGTTATATTGTTATGGATTTTCCTCTGTATTTATTATTGTCAAATGCATATTACCTCTTAAAATAAGCTGAAGAGCTAATACAGAATAATTCATTTGCATTACTAAATACTTTATGTGGTAGACAAGTTTGCTGCATGTAATATATTGTAAAACACAAGATAAATTATTTAGGAAAAGTCTTTAATTTATGGTTCTGCAAAAGGGTTTTATTATATCCCATATTAGATAAATGTTGATCCAGATTCTGATGCATTCCTGCAATTATAGAATAACCCTGCAAAAACATTCCTACACTAACAGAGT
Source organism: Phalacrocorax aristotelis (assembly GCF_949628215.1). NCBI lineage: Eukaryota > Metazoa > Chordata > Aves > Suliformes > Phalacrocoracidae > Phalacrocorax > Phalacrocorax aristotelis. The sequence continues at coordinate 16,455,802 of NC_134282.1, read as the reverse complement.
AATTATCATTATCCAGGGATCTGATTACTTCAGCTTTGTACCACTGTAAATGAAGGCAGACTGATTCAGTGATAGTCATTGTCGTTTCTCCATTCTGGCTTCAAAACTATTTCACTGTTTCTTTTTGCCTCCCAGACGGGAGTTGTACAAGTAAATACCTGTGAATAACCTTTGGTTTAGATGCCCAGAGGCTACAGAATCCACTAATTTTTGAAACACAAGCACAGAGTGCCATTAGCTTTCCTTAATGTTCTCTTCAATGTGGAATGACCGTACTCTCATGGGGAGTGTGGAGCTGAAAGCTGAGGAACAGCGGGGTGGTTTTGTGCCTCTGCCCACTGATTCACTCAGAAAGCCTGGGGCAAATTATTACATTTATCTGCCTCTGCTCACCTGTATTCAAAATGCAGCTCAACCCACTTTTCTTGTAAAATACTTTGAATATAATGAGGAATAACAGCCACAATAAACCCCAACCCCAAAACAGGCAAATCTATGGTGTAAATGATGGGAAAAACTGCAAAATATATCTGGCTGGACCAGGTATTCTTCAGTATCTATAAATACCTGCCACACTGATTTCAGCAGATTAGGGCTTCATTTTCACTCTTTGAATGAATGACAAGCGTACCTCTCTGGGCTTCTTACACAGCAAATTAAAAACTTGAACCAACAACAGTTGTAAGAACTCTCTTGATTGACCGTGACAAAGATTACAAGCGATTGCAGCTTTCCTTTTCAACCCAGAGAAACAGATTACTCTCTAATTTCCATTTGCAATGCATGTTCTTCAGTTAATATCCTTGATCGGAACATTTAAATGTGTTTATCCAGTAAATCAGCATGAGTGTTTGATTCTCTTGTTAGAAAATTCTAATGCCATTATTGTCTCTTAAGAGCTTGTCTTGAAGGCATATCTTGAAGGAAATTTTTACTGGACTTTGAATGGCCTATGTCTTTGTATTGATAGCATATTCTGATAATATACTCTTCATACCAAGTATGAAGAGCTTCCACTTGCCACTCCAGTGCTGTTAGGAAAGGAGATGATTTTTTTCTGAATGTAGAAAACCACTATAT